>NC_035164.2:30548526-31895526 GCF_001659605.2 Manihot esculenta
TTTCTTTGCACTCATTAGCTGATCAACCATCGTCAACTTTCAGTTTTTTCTTGAATGGAACTCAGTGAGTAACTAAGGCAAAAACCCGATAAGAGAATCGGAGAATCTCCGACAAATATAGCACAACCTGTATCTTAGTTCTTCCCTTCTAACTTCTTCCGGCAAGATTTCAATGGCCTCGCCTCCGCTCGACTCCACGCAACGCTCCGCTGTTATGGCTTTTTTCCATTTATGCAAAGCGAAGGCGGCTGTTTCAATAATGTCGAATCACCACGTGTTCATTACACAGCCAGCCCAGCGAGGGGTGATTCTGGACACACAATTACCAAAACGTCCTCAAATTTTGTTATTAGTACTTTTATGGTTAATATTTCATCCAGACTTTTCTTCACTTATTTTATTTTTTCAGTTACATGATTTTCAAAAATAATATTTATTTATTATTAATGTATTTTTATTTAATATAGAGTAAAAATAAAAATTATTATCACATGAAGAGTGCAAGAGACCTGTAGAATGACATACGACAACATTTTTCAATCGAAAACGGATCAAGAGTGCAACAATCGTGTTTGGATTTAGCAAAGTTGGAGAGGAAAATTATAGTTAATTAATTATTATGGTGGATTCAAAACAATCTTGCAATATATCAATTAACTTTAATAATTAAATTTTAAAATTATTTTTTTATTATTTTAATTACGATATAATTCCCAGTAAAATGAAGTAAACATATTTCCCAATAAGTCATTTAATAAGAAATAATACATTAGACAGTTGATTCTAACAAAGTCGCCACCTTTTAAATTTTCATTATGATTACATACAAATCTCTTCTATTAAGATTTAGCACTGTTAGTTTTTTTTTTTTTAATATTTTACTATATAGACTAATTGTAACAAAATTAAAACTTTAACAGAATGGATTTTTAGTTGAGTTTCAAAATCATAAAGTCTATTAAGTATATTTTTAAAAATATATAAATAAATTAATTAATTTTACCGTAACGTCTATTTACAGTGTATTTTAGCTTTGAAACTGATTAACTACTTTTATTTTACAATTTTTTTATGAAATTTAGATTCAGATATTAATTTAAGTGTGAAAAATTAAGTAATCTACTCAATTATATACAGGTAAATAGAATAATTAAACATATAAAGTACTATTGTTTCATTTGATTTATAGCCACCAATGAAAATAATATTTAGGAAAGGAAATGAAAAAAAAATTTACCATTTTGAATACTGCATTAGTAAAATATATGGAAAGGCCAACCAATCTATCTTTTCATATATAAAAATATCCAATTTTTTTATGGTGCTCTTACAGCACTTTCTATTTAAATTCGTTTTCATTTCTATTTTAATATAATTATTGGTGCCTGTATGAACTGAATCACAGAAATCATTTAATAGGATGTGTACGCAATCCACATATAGAGTTAATAAATCTGTATGGATGATTAAAATTAAAAATTAATAGAGTTTGATACTGATTCAAATATATTAAAGTTTGGGAAATAGTCTCTGGAGTGATTTTTAGAGAAATTAAAAATCTGTCGTAAATATGGTTGGTTCAGGGGAGTGTCGATACTTACGTCTCGTTATATTGGACAGAAATATCCCGTGGTAAGTGTGTCACACGACTCATTAATGATTGGCAGTAAGCTAATGAATACAGAGTCCGTACTCTATTCATCGTGTACGTCATGTCTGTCAGTCTTACAACATGCGTAATTATGATTCTGGTGATGTATCGAGAAGGTGACCGGTATGTTGAAGGTTAGCTTCCTCCTCTAGTCTAATTAGACTGTGCTCGGCTCACCCAATTCATATGAAGGGTCTTTTAAATACTGAGATCGATATCCATATTTATCGGTCTATTCATTCCGGCTATTAATAAAGTCAAAAATACTGATAGTTTTATTTTCGTACTCCATATATTGAGTTTTCTACTCGTCGGTCGAACTGAATAAAAAAATTTACACAACTGTATATACGCGTCTCAGAATTTTAACGAATTCTATTTTTTATATATTATAAGTGCCCTTTACTGCTTTAATTGTTATGCTTTAAATAATATTTCTATAACAATTAATTATCAAAATTCAATTTTTTTATTATTAAAATTTTATTTTGAAATTTATTATTTTTATTTAAAAGATAAAAATAATTTGTATTCAATTAAATATCATATATATCATGACCTACATATATTAGTCATTTATGATTTTTCTTTTTCACATTGGAATTATTACGTTTCATTAAATATTATACATTAATATATAAGATTTATTAGCAAAGGTTTACTAATATCAATTGAATAGTATTTTATATCATGAAATGAATCGTATTTTAACTAAATAATTAATAATTTTGTGAAAAAATAAAAGAGAACTTAACTAAATTTTTATGATTTATAAACCTATTATTTACATTATATTTCATTAAGTACACAAAGTTATTACTTAATAATTCTATATTTTATAATTTTTCTAAATCACTATAAGATTTTCAATGATAACTAACTTTTTATTTGATATGATTTATTTTATAAAAAAGGTATATAAAAATTTTTATAAAATTATGTAAAGTTTTTAATTCTTTTAAAATGATTTTTTTAATGAAAAGAAGTTAAATTTATTTATTTTAAATAAAAAATTATTAAAAATAAATCAATTGAGTTGAATTTTTATAAAAAAATTTATTTTAAATAAAAGATAATAGATTATCAATAAATTTTAGTCTATTGCAATGCACTTTATTTTTTACTAACAGCTTAAAAATTATGATTATTAACAGATTTTAATTAGTATTAACAACATATTTGATGTAAATTGATAATAAAAAGTAAAAACTGCATTGTTGTATGTTGAAAAATTCGCCAATGGATTTAGAAATATGTTGGCAAATCCACTAGTAAACTGTGATAAGTTTAAATCAAAAATTATTTTTCTCATTAATTATGATTTTATTTTATATATTCAATAATTATAGGAATATATAATGAGTAGGAAAATGGTATCTCAAAAAGAAAAAAAAAATATATGATGAAATAATGAGAGTAAAGTAAATAAAATGAGAGAAAAGAAAAAATAATAATTCAATAAAAATTTTAAAAAATAAGAAAATAAGGGGAAAAAAAGTAAGATTAAAAAAATAATAATAAAAGAAAAGGTAATAAATTGCAAAGTTGACCTTTTTTCATAATAAATTTTATAATTTTATTATAATTTTGATATAAATAATTAATTTTTAATTAAAATTTAATTTTATATAGAGTTTGAGTATAGAAAGACAAAAAGAATAAAAATAGATTGTTTTAAAAATTTTCTGATTGGAGAATACAGTCTTATTCAAGGCCACAAATAGACTTTAAAATTCAAATTTGTCAGCCGTAATCTCAATTTCAATTTTTTCCGTCCTACAGAGTTCAGATTAATTTTAAATTAAAGCAAACACTATTGGAATAAGATAAAGTTTGCTGGGAAAAAATTTATAAAAGGTTATTCTAGAATTAATCTAAATATCTTATATTTTTTTTCTCTTCTCCTCCTCTCTTATATTCGACGCCTTCTTCTAATTATCTTTTCTTTATTTCTTTACAATTTGATTATGATTTTTAGAGGATAAACACTCTTTTTCATATAAAGATTAATCAAAATTAAAATTTATTTAAAATTAAGATTTATTTAAAGTTGTGAGATTGTAATTTTTAACTTCAACTCATCTTATTACTATTTTAATTCTAATTATGTTTTGCTTTTCTCCTCATCTTATTACTATTTTAATTCTAATTTATTTTGGTATTTTTTGTACTCTTAGAATTCAAAAGGCCTTTCTCCTCATTTTATTACTATTTTAATTCTAATTTATTTTGGAGAAATACCATCTCCATTGTTGTACTCTTAGAATTCAAAAGGCCTGTTAAATCTTATGGAAAAATAATATATTACTAATTAATCTGATTAAATCTATAATTATTTAATTATATTAATAATTAGTCATTAACATATTCGTTTATACTAAGAAATTAATTGATTTAATTTAAATAATTTATGTATTATTATTGATCAAATTTGAATTTTTATATGTTAAAGTATTTAACTAATTAAATTTAAACGCGTATTGAGATTATTAATTGATTAAAAATTAATTTAAAATAAATTATTTTTTTAATTAATGATGAACTTCAGACCACTCAATTTAATTATTTCTGCTGAATTTTAATTTATTATTTATTTCATCATTTTAATTGTATTGTTTTTCTTTTCTAAGTGCTTTTTATTTTACTAATCATCTAATTTAAACAAAATTAAGGTATCTATAGAATGGAATCGACAACCAATTATACTACCTATAAATTCTTTTAAAAAGTCAAGGAAAATCGGTTTTGATACTGATTCGATGTCCATCACAAGGAAAAAAATGGAGAGAAAAAAAAAGAAAGTGAAATAAAAAGTAAGAAAATAAAATGGTAGAAAAGTGAAAAAGAAATATAGAAAATAAAGAAAATAAAAATAATAATGAGGGAAGAAAATAAAAATAAAAGAAAATTATAGAAGAAGAAATATAGGAAAATTAGAAAAAGAAAAAAGATGAGAGAAAAAAATAACGAAAGAATGAAAATAGTGAAAAAAAATGGAAATGACAGAAAATTATGATGAAATTGGAAAGAAAATGGGATAAAATAATAAAAATATGAAAATTTAAGAAAAATAGAATATATATATATATATATATATATATATATATATATATATAAACAATAACTAATGCATTTAGTAACATAATTTTAATATATTTATTTGGTTTTTTTGTTTTTATACAAAAAAAACCTTTTTTTTTTCTCTTTAACAATTATTAACAAATTTAAAATAGGCCAATTGATTCAAAATTTTAATATTTCTATGAATTTATATTTTAATTTAAATTTTTTAATTTTAATTTAATTAGTTTAATATTTATATTTTGGTGTAACTTTAATGAATTTATAAATTTTTAAATTTAATGATTTATATGATAATTTTATAATTTAACTGGTATATATTATTATTATTATTAACTAAATGACTGAAAAAATTTAAAATTTAAAATATTTTATATTTTAATTTAAATATTTAAATTTTGAATTAATTGGTATAATATTAGTATTTGAGTGTAATTTTAGTTAATTTTTAAAAATTAAAATGTAAAACTTTAAATAGAATAATAAATATGTTGAACGATGGAATCTGTGAATGATTTAGTTGTTGTGTATTTTTTTTTGGAAAAAATGTTATATATAAATATATTTACAACACAAAATGAGGAGAGAAAAAGGAAGCAATCATATTTTAAGGAAACAAGATAAGTATGTGTAGGAAACAATATATATCAAATCTGTTAATTGTGCAAATCTCTATGATTACGTAATCTAATCCTAATTAGGCAGTTCATTCCAACACTCCTCAAGTTAGAGTATGATATCTATCATGTCCAACTTGTCAACCATATCATTATAATATGTGGATAATGGTCTACCATTCTGTATGGTGGAAAAGAATTTCTAATTCAATTCAAAGAGACAAGTCTCATCCGATCCATCATAGAAGGTTTTTGCTACAGCTTCCCAAATTTCCTTGGCCTTGGAAAGACGAATGAACGCTGTGATTTTCGATGATCCATATTGCATAATTGGGATCTTCGGGTGGTGGCTTTTTCGCTTCTCCGGTGAGATATTCAGTCCTATTACAAGAGTCAATGCGCATCTTCATGATTTGTGACTATAATGGGCAGTTGGTTTCATTAAGTATAACACTGGTGTGGAATGCAAAACTATATTGGTTGATGATAATCGATGGTGTTTGGTTTTTTTGTATAGTTGGGACAATGGAGTTGGTCTCGGCCATTTAAAGTCCATAATAGTATTTGGACAATAACTTGATGGAAATAAAAAATGGGAATGTAGATAGTAGTTGAGCAATAATAATGTTGGGGAATACAATATACGATGTTGCAAATGGTAAGTTATGGTGGTGGTTTCAAAATATAAAATTCGAAAAGCAATTCTTCCAGGATCAAAATTGCTTTGATACCATGTTGAACGATAGAATCTGTTAATGATTCAGTTGTTGTGTATTTTTCTCCGGAAAATATATTTACAACATAAAAGAGAAAAAATGAAATAATTCTATTCTAAGGAAAAATTCTATTCTAAAAAAATAATATAAGTCTGTACATGAAATAATTGTACAAATTTCTATAATTATGTAATCTACTCTTAATTAGACAGTTTATTTCAATAAAATATAATATTTTATTAATTTTTAAATATAAACTAATTTCATATATAAAAATAATATTAATTTATACTTAAGTATAGTTATATGATATATTTAATTTTAAAAATATTGGTAATCTAACAGTGAATCGCTTTAACAGTAAATAAATTTTATTTTATATTAATAATTATGAAAATTTTATAATAGATATATTATTTTTAATAATTTTGTATATATTATTATTTTAAATTAAATAATATATTTGTTATAAATATTTATAATTATTACTACTGTAAACTAAAATTTATTACATGTAAATTATATATTTAATAATTAAATTATTTATTTTTAATTTTAAAAAATTAAATAAAATTATATTAAACATAAAGTTTAAGTCAACCGCGACTTTAAATATGTAATTGAAGTGCAGTTGAAATGTCTTGAAAAGAAAAATATAGTTGAATCACTTATGTATTACCAATTAACTAGGAAATGTCCACGCTGCCCGTGGAGCAAACCGAGAAACGACATATTATATATATGTATTATCCACACTTTGGTCTCTCTTAGATAAAGATGGTTTCAGATGCACTAAAATAATATTTTTACTATTATTAAATCTTATAATTTATTTAAATTTAAAAAGTCTTTAACTGATAATAATATAAAACAGTCATATGCATTTTGTTTGGGCTCCCTTGTTGTGCTTTTTTTTTTAAGTTAGTGCGAGTTCTTGGTTTGAGAGCGGACTACTTAGTTTTGGTGCTTTTGTTTCTTTGCTCTAGATAGCCTATAACACATCACTGAACATTTTATTTTACTATTTAATGTTATCTTTTTTATTTTTTAAATTAAATAATTTAATTTTTAAAATATTATAAATAACTTAATTTTAATTTTTATGATATAGAAATAAGAGGATATTATACTTAAATTAAATAAATTAAATTATTTTATATTTTAAAATTTTAATAAATTATTAAATAAAATTGAAAAGATAAAATATTTTTTGTAAAAAAATAAAGAAATATATTATGCCCTGAAACTTTTTAAATGAATTTCACACGTATGCTTTTGGAAGATTTTTTTTTTTTTTTTCTATTTTTTAGCTTCCGGTTGCTTTGTATTACTTCCGCATTATTATAGTCTTGCCGATTGCCACGTGATTTAATATATTTTTTTATTCTTTTTAAATAAAGTTACATGCTCATGTGGTTCATTTTTCTTAAATTCCGTGTAACGTGGCAATCTTATATGTATATTAGTGGTATATTGGGAATAGTATTTCATCTGTATTATAATATAAATTAAAAATAATTAAAAACAAGTAATTATTTACTATAATTTATTATTATTATTATTTATAAATTAATATATATATATATATATTTTAAAAATAAATCAATTAAATTTTTATAAAATTTTTTATTTTTAAATAAAAGATAATAAATTATCAATAAATTTTAGTCCATTGCAATGCACTTTATTTTTTATTAATGGCTTAAAAATTCAGATTATTAACCAATTTTAATTAGGATTAACGATATATTATAAAAAATAAAAACTCCATTGTTGTGTGTTGAAAAATTTGCCAAGAGATTTAGAAATATGTTGGCAAATCCACTTGTAAACTGTGATAATTTTAAATCAAAAATTATTTTTCTCATTAATTATGATTTTATTTTATATATTCAATAATTATAGGAATATATAGTGAATAGGAAAATTGTATCTCAAAAAGAAAAAAATATATATGATGAAATAATGAGAGTAAAGTAAATAAAATGAGAGAAAATAAAAAATAATAATTTAATAAAAATTTGAAAAAAAAAAGAAAATAAGGGAAAATTATATGATTTAAAAAATAACAATAGAAGAAAAGGACAATTTTTTATTCCATTTTTTTATATTAAATTATATGATTTTATTATAATTTTAATATAAATAATTAATTTTTAATTAAATAGAAAATGACAAAAGAAATAAAAAGAAATTGTTTTAAGAGTTTTCTAATTCAGTCTTATTAAAGGTAACAGACACACTCCAAAATTTAAATTTGTCAGCTTTAATTCTGATTTTTTCAATTGTGTAAAGTTTAGATTCATTTTAAATTGAAGTAAATACAATTAAATTAGGATTAAAATAATATATGCCTTAAAATTAATTTATCCCTCTCATTTTTTTTTCTTTTCTTCTATTTGGATCCCTTTCTTTATTTCTTTGTAATTTGATTATAGTCTTTAAGGCTAAACACTTCTTTCCGATTAATTAAAATTGAGATTTATTCAAAATTTTAAAATTATATTTTTAACTTCTCCTCACCTTAGTTTTATTTTAATTTTATTTTTCAGAAACAGTATTTCCATTATTGTACTCTTAAGATTCAAAAAGCGTATTGAATCCATTGAAAAGACGATATATTACTGATTAACTTAATTAAATTTATAATTATTTAATTAGATTAATAACAAGTAACGATTAGTATATTCATTTTATATTAAATAATTAATTGATTTGATTTAAATAATTTATATATTATTATAGATCAAATTTGAATTATTCTCTCTTTGTTATTTAGAAATTAATTTAAAACTATTATCTTTTTAATCAATGATCAACTATCAACTTCTCAATTTAATTATTTTTAACTAAATTTTAATTTAATTATTTATTTTATCATTTTAATTGCATTAATTTTTTTAAAATTTTCTTTTTAATTAATAACAATTTTTACATTCTCTTCTTTGTTTTAAATCTAATTTCACTAGTCGAGATTTGTGGAAATCAATTTTAATTCATGGATTCGATGTTTATAAGAAAGAAATAATAGAAAAGGAAAAATTAAGAGAAAAAAAATAAAATAAAAAATAAAATAGTAAAAACATGGAAAAAATATAGAAAATGAAAGAAAATAAAAATAATAATGCGGGAAGAAAATAAAAATAAAAGAAAATTATAGAAGAAGAAAAAAAAGGAAAATTAGAAAAAGAAAAAAGATGAGAGAAAAAAAATGAAAGAATAAAAATAGTGAAAAAAATTGAAATGACAGAAAATCAGGATAAAATAGAAAAAAAATAAAAGAAAATAATAAAAATATGAAATTTAAGAAAAATAGAAAAAATATATATTATATATAAATAAGAACTAATGGATTTAACAGAGTTTTAATATATTTATTTAGATTTTTTATTTTTATAAAAAAACTTTTTTTTCCTTTCTAGAAATTACTAATGAATTTAAAATAGGATAATTAATTAAAAAAATTTAACATTTATGTGGATTTATATTTTATTTTTAATTTTAATTTAATTGACTCAATATATATATTTTAATAATTTATATGACAATTTGATAATTTAACTGTATATTATTATTATTATTTATATAAATTAATAACTAAATAATTAAAAAACTTAATATTTAAATTATTTTGTGTTTTAATTAAAATATTTAAATTTTAAATTAATTGATTGAATATTTACATTTGAATTTAATTTTAATTAATTTTTAAAAATTAAAATATAAATTCTTAAATAAAATAATAAATATAATATTTTATTATTTTTTAAATATAAATTAATTTTATATATAAAATAATATTAACAGCCGTAGTTATATCATATATTTAATTTTAAAAATAATAACAATTTAACCGTTAAATATATCGTTAATAAATTAAATAATATATTTATTATAAATATTTATAATTTTTATTACTGTATAATAAATTTATTATTATTGAATATGTGAATTATATATTTAATAATTAAATTATTTATTTTTAATTTTAAAAATTAATCAAAATTATACAAAACATACGCTTTAAGTAAACTGCGACTTAAATTTAAAAATATGTAATTTAAGTGAAGTTGAAATGTCTTGAGAAGAAGAATGTAGTTGAATTGCTGATGTATTACCAATTCACTAGGAAATGTCCACGTCTGTGGAGCAAACCAAGAAATGATATAAAGAATTTATTTGAATTACTTTTATAAAAATTAATTTCTCAAAATAAATTATAGAGAGTTTTGAAAGATTTTATTTATTTTATTTTTGAGCTTCCAGTTAATTTATATAACTTCCACATTATTATAGGATTTTGCCAATTGACACATAATTATTACATGATATTAATAAAGTTACATATTCACCTATCCTATTTTTCTTAAATTTCTTTTAACATGATAATTATATAAGCATATTAATGGTTTAGTTGGAAATAGTATTTGATCTGTATTATTATATAAATTAAAAATAGTTAAAAAATAAATTATTTAATATAATTTATTATTATTATTGTTTATAAATTAATATATATTTTTTAAAAATCAACCCGTTAATCTTTATGATTTAAAGTTGTTAAAGTAAAAAATTTGTGGGTAAATTCACGAAAGGACATATCCAATGTCATATGTAATCGTTTTGTGTGTGGATTATAACATCGGTATCCCTTCTGGAAATCGGAGTAGCCAACAAATACACATCGTTTAGAACAAGGATCAAGGTTATTCCGCAAAATTTTTAGAATATGAACATATATTATGAACATATATTATGCAACTAAAAACCCTTGGTTCAAGATTTGGGATATGTGACAGTGAGAAGAGAGCTTGCATTTTTTGTTAAGGAGTTTGAAAATCAAATATGCGAGAAAGGACCCGATAAATTACATAAATAGCAGACTTCACTGCTTCTCCTCGGTAGAACCGAGGCATATTTATGCCAAAGAGAGAAGCATGAACAACTTCTATGATTTGCTTATTTTTCCTTTCTGCCAAGCCATTTGGTTGTGGAGTATAAGTGTTAGAAGTATGATGTCGAATCTCTCTTTCGCTTATAAACTTCCCACAGTTTGTATCAAGGAACTCTAGTGCATTGTCAGTTTGCCAAACACAAATTTGCCTTTGATATTGAGTGCCCACCATATTATAGAATTCATGAAATGCTGTAAGAACTATCACTTTTTTTGTGAAGTAGAGACACCAAAGTCATTCGTGTGCACTCATCAATGAATGTAACAAAATATCGTGCTTTGGAAATAGAAGGAATCTTTGCAGGGCCCCAAACATCATAATCTATAATTATAAATGGTTCAGAATATTTATTTAAACATGGTAAATAAGAAATATGGTGACTTTTGGCCAGTTCGCAAATATCACAACGAAAGTATGAAATATTCAAATTTGAAAAAAGATGTGGTCGCAATTTCTTAAGATATCCAAATGAAATATGTTCTAATCGCCGATGCCATAATCAAACAGTTGCTTGAGCTTTGTCTCTACTACTCATTTGACATGCAAGGTGATTTTTCTGTTTCTCATTCTTTGTCAGATCTAAGTAATAGAGTTTGCCCCTTTTAACACCATAACCAAGAATCTTTCGGGTCAAAATATCCTGAAAGACACAAAATTAGGGTCAAAAAGTTGCAGTACAAACAAGAGAAGAGGTTATTTGGCTAACCGATAAAAGATTATATTCAAGAGATGAAACAATCAAGAAAGTAACTAGGGTAAGGATACTAAACAAGATGACTGATCCTTCTCTGCTAATTGGAGAAGTACCACCATTAGCTGTAGATATAACAGATTGTGAAGAAGCACGAATGGATTGTAACTGCCCTGAATCTCTAGTCATATGATCAGATGCACCTGTATCAATAATCTAAGTACCATTCTTAGAAGTTGCAGATAGTACATTTGCCTTACCAACAATACCTGGGTGGGTAATGTTAGCTGTAGGTTGTGATTTGTCCTCCATATTTTGTTGGACCTCTGTTGTGGCAGCCATCATAGGCGTTCCTGCAACCTTCTTCCTTGATTTTTTTGTGAAGTCCCACCATTCAGGATAGCCTATGATTTCATAGCATCTTTATTTTGAATACCCTATCGCGCCACAATAACTACAGACAAAATTATTAGACTTGGCACTTTGAGTTTTTGTTGAGTCAGATGATAGTCCTTGTTGAGTTCGTTTTGGCTACCATAACAGAGCTTTCAGGTATAGGTCAATAACCTCTCATCGTCTATCTTTGCTGGTATTCTCTTCGTACATATGCATAAATATTTTCTAGATTAAGTTTGGGGTCCTTCCGAAGGATTTCTCCATGAACGTGATCAAACTCAGGATCAAGCACACTTAAAAAAATATAAACTCGAAGCCTAGCCATTGCGGAATGCAATTTGACCACCCCTTCGACGGTTTTTTCTTGAGAGGTCATCCTGTGATCTATTTCCTAGAAAATAGCAACAAGTTCATTATAATATGTGGATAATGGTCTACCATTCTGTGTGATGGAGAAGGATTTCTGATTCAATTCAAAGAGACAAGTCTCATTCGATCCATCATAGAAGGTTTTTGCTACAGCTTCCCAAATTTCCTTGGCCTTGGAAAGACGAATGAATGTTGCATCAGTAATGGATCTATTGAATCAATAAGCCAACTCTTCACTTTGTGATTTTTGGTGATCCGTATTGCGTAATTGGGATCTTCGGATGGTGGCTTCTTCGCTTCTCTAGTGAGATATCCAGCTTTATTACGAGAGCCAATGCGTATCTCCATGATTTGTGACCATAATGGATAGTTGGTTTTATTAAGTATAACACTAGTGGCAAATGCGGAACTGTCTTGGTTGATGATAATCGGTGGTATTTGGTTGTTTTGTAGAGTTTGGACAATGGAGTTGGTCTCAACCATTTAAGTCCAGAATAATGTTTGGGCAATAACTTGGTGGAAAGAAAATATGGGAATGCAGATGGTGGTTTAGCAATAATAGTGTTGAGAAATATAATATACGATATTGCAGATGATAAATTATGGTGGTGGTTTTAAGATATGAAATTTGAGAAGCAATTCTTCCAGGATCAGAATTGCTCTGATACCATGTTGAATGATAAAATCTGTAAATAATTCAGTTGTTAGTGTATTCTTCTCCGAAAATGAGATTATATATACATACATTTACAACACAAAATCAGGAGAGAAAAAGGAAGTAATCATATTCTAAGAAAACAAAATAAGTTTGTACATGAAATAATATATATCAGATGTGTTAATTGTGCAAATATCTATAATTATGTAATTTACTCCTAATTAAGCGGTTCATTCTAACAAAATATAATATTTTATTATTTTTAAATATAAACTAATTTTATATATATAAATAATATTAATTTATACTTAACTATAGTTATATAATATATTTAATTTTAAAAATATTAGCAATCTAACTGTCAATCGTTTTACCAGTAAATAAATTTTATTTTATATTAATAATTATGAAGATTTTATAATAAATATATTATTTTTAATAATTTTATATATATTATTATTTTAAATTAAATAATATATTTATTATAAATATTCATAATTATTATGACTGTAAAATAAAATTTATTATATGTTAATTATATATTTAATAATTAAATTATTTATTTTTAATTTTTAAAATTGAATAAAATTATACTAAACATAAAGTTTAAGTCAACTGCGACTTTAAAATTTAAAAATATATAATTGAAGTGCAGTTGAAATGTCCACGGCCGTGGAGCAAACCGAGAAACGATATTTTATATATATGATATAAAAACGAGAGGATATCATACTTAAATTAAATAAATTAAATTATTTTATATTTTAAAATTTTAATAAATTATTAAATAAAATTGAAAAGATAATTTTTTTTAAAAAAAAAATAAAGAAATATATTATTCCCTGAAATTTTTTAAATGAATTTCACACGTATGCTTATTGGGTAGTAATTATTTTTTTAAGAAAAGGTGCGGGATAAGACAAAGAAAAAGTCAAACTAATTTCAATTTTTTTCAAAGAAAATGAAAAAAGCAATTAATTCTCATATTTAAAAATAATTACTAAAATTAATAAAAAAAATAAAAAAGGTATAAATGATATTAAGAATTTATTTAAATTACTTTTATATAAATTAACTTCTCAAAAGAAATTATAGAGTTTTGGAAGATTTTCTTTTTTTTCTATTTTTTAGCTTCCAGTTGATTTGTATCACTTCCGCATTATAGAGTTTTGCGGATTGCCACGTGATTTAATATATTTTTTATTCTTTTTAAATAAAGTGACATGCTCATGTGGCCCATTTTTCTTAAATTCCGTGTAACGTGGCAATAGTATATGAAAATTAGTGGTACATTGGAAATAGTATTCCCTTGTATTATAATATAAATTAAAAATAATTAAAAATAATAATTATTTACTATAATTTATTATTATTATTATTTATAAATTAATATATATATATATATTTTAAAAATCAACCGGTTAATCTTTATGATTTAAAGTTGTTAAGTAAAAAATCTGTCGGTAAATTGTCAATTTTGCCTTTAACCAATAGTAAAAGATTCAGAAGCATAATTCCTATTTTAATCCTTTCAAAAAGGGTCCATTCCAATTCACTACTCAATACCCTCCCACTTGTTTGGTTCATAGACTGCCTTTCAAAAAGGGTCCGTTCCCTTGGTTATCCGCGGTTTCAATTTATTTTTCAAGTCAAAACCGTTTTAATTTTTTAATAGTTTAATTTTTATTTTAAAGTGATTACCATTTTAAATTTTTATAATTTTAATTTTAACTAAATTAAAATTATAAATAGTAATTTGATTTCAGTTTAAAAAAAATAAAATTAAAAAAAAACTTAAAAATATGATGTAAAAAAATAAATATAAGTCCTAATTCTATATTTTATCATTTTTCTAAATCACTATAAGATTTTCAACAAAGTTTTTAATTCTTTAAAAATATTTTTTTTAAATGAAAAGAAGTTAAATTTATTTATTTTAAATAAAAAATTATTAAAAATAAATCAATTAAATTGAATTTTTATAAAATTTTTTATTTTTAAATAAAAAATAATAGATTATCAAAAAATTTTAATCCATTGCAATACACTTTATTTTTTACTAACAACTTAAAAATTCAGATTATTAACAGATTTTAATTAGGATTAACAACATATTTGATGTATGTTGATAGTAAAAAATAAAAACTCCATTGTTGTGTGTTGAAAAATTTGCCAATGGATTTAGAAATATGTTGGCAAATCCACTTGTAAACCGTGATAATTTTAAATCAAAAATTATTTTTCTCATTAATTATGATTTTATTTTATATATTCAATAATTATAGGAATATATAATGAGTATGAAAATTGTATCTCAAAAAGAAAAAAATATATATATGATGAAATAATGAGAGTAAAGTAAATAAAATGAGAGAAAAGAAAAAATAATAATTTAATAAAAATTTGAAAGAAAAAAAAAGAAAATAGGGGAAAATTATACGATTTAAAAAAAATAACAAGAGAAGAAAAGGTGATGAGTTTAACTTACAATTTTTTTACATTAAATTATATACTTTTATTATAATTTTAATATAAATAATTAATTTTTATTTAAAATTTAATTTTGGACGGTTTTTAAAAAAAAATGGCAAAAGAAACAAAAAGAAAATGTTTTAGGAGTTTTCTGACTCAGTCTTTCCAAAGATAACAGACATACTCTAAAATTTAAATTTGTCGGTTTTAATTTCAATTTTTTCAATTGTATAAAATTCAGATCCATTTTAAATTGAAGCAAATACAATTAGATTATGATTGGGATAATATATGCCTTAAAATTAATTTATCTCTCTTTTTTTCTTTCTCCTCCTCTCTCATATTTAAATTTCTTTTCTTATTTCTTTACAATTTAATTATAATTTTTAAAAGTTAAACAATTCTTTTCGATTAATTAAAATTAAGATTTATTTAAAATTGTGAAGTTATATTTTTAATTTTTCCTCATCTTATTTTTATTTTAATTATGTTTTCCAGAAACAGTATCTCCATTATTGCATTCTTAAAATTCAAAAAGCCTATTAAATTTTGAAAAAACTACTCATTAATCCAATTAAATTTATAATTATTTAGTTGAATTAATAATAAATAACGATTAATATATTCATTTTATATTAAATAATTAATTAATTTGATTTAAATAATTTATATATTATTATAGATCAAATTTGAATTATTCTCTCTTAGTTATTTAGGAATTAATTTAAAATTATCTTTGATAACTATCAATCTCTCAATTTAATTATTTTCAATTAAATTTTAATTTAATTATTTATTTTATCATTTTAATTGCATTATTTTTTTTTTAAATTTTCTTTTTAATCAATAACAATTTTCACCTTTTCTTTTTTGTTTTAAACTGATTTTACTGGTCGGATCTATGAAAATCAGTTTTAATTCACGGATTCGATGTTTATTCAAAAAAATAATAAAAAAGAAAAAAATAAAAGAGAAGAAAAAGAAAGTGGAATAAAAAATAAAAAATAAAATAGTAAAAATATGGAAAAAAATATAGAAAATGAAAGAAAATAAAAATAACAATGAGGGAAGAAAATAAAAATAAAAGAAAATTATAGAAGAAGAAAAAAAGGAAAATTAGAAAAAGAAAAAAGATGAGAGAAAAAAATGAAAGAGTAAAAATAGTGAAAAAAAAAATTGAAATGACATAAAATTATGATAAAATAGAAAAAAAAATAAAAGAAAATAATAAAAATATGAAATTTAAGAAAAATAGAAAAAATATGTATTATATATAAACAAGAACTAATGGATTTAACAGAGATTTAATATATTTATTTAGATTTTTTATTCTTATAAAAAAAATCTTTTTTTTTCCTTTCTAGAATTATTAATGAATTTAAAATAGGGTAATTGATTAAAAAAATTTAACATTTATGTGGATTTATATTTTAATTTTAATATTTTAATTTTAATTTAATTGACTCAATATTTATATTTTAATGATTTATATGACAATTTAATAATTTAATTGTATATTATTATTATTATTATTATTATTATTATTTATATAAATTAGTAACTAAATAATTAAAAAAATTACATATTTAAATTATTTTGTGTTTTAATTAAAATATTTAAATTTTAAATTAATTGATTCAATATTTACATTTAAGTTTAATTTTAATTAATTTTTAAAAATTAAAATATAAATCTTTAAATAAAATGATAAATATAATATTTTCTTATTTTTTAAATATAAATTAATTTTATATATAAAAATAATATTAACACATATTTAGCTGTAATTATATCATATATTTATATAATTATATTTAATTTTATAAATAATAGCAATTTAATCGTTAAATATATCGTTAATAAATTAAATAATATATTTATTATAAATATTTATAATTTTTATTACTGTATAATAAATTTATTAGTGTTGAATATGTGAATTATATATTTAATAATTAAATTATTTATTTTTTAATTTTAAAAATTAATTAAAATTATAAAAAATATACTGTTTAAGTCAACTGCAACTTTAAAATTTAAAAATATGTAATTTAAGTGAAGTTGAAATGTCTTGAAAAGAAGAATGTAGTTGAATTGCTGATGTATTACCAATTAACTAGGAAATGTCCAAGCCTGTGGAGCAAACCAAGAAATGATATAAAGAATTTATTTGAATTACTTTTATAAAAATTAATTTCTCAAAAGAAATTATAGTGTTTGATCTGTATTATTATATAAATTAAAAATAATTAAAAAATAAATTATTTAATATAATTTATTATTATTATTATTATTTATAAATTGATATATAATTTTTAAAAATCAACCCGTTAATCTTTATGATTTAAAGTTGTTAAGTGAAAAATCTGTCGGTAAATTGCCAATTTTGCCTTTAACCAATAGTAAAACATTCAGAAGTATAATTCCTATTTTAATCCTTTCAAAAAGGGTCCATTCCAATTCATTACCCAATACCCTCCCTGTTCTTTGGTTCATAGACGGCCTTCTAATGGTCTTGGTCATCCGCGGTTTAATTTATTTTTCAAATCCAAATGGTTTTAATTTTTCAAAACTTTCATTTCGATTTTAAAGTGATTACTATTAAAATTAAAATTATAAATAGTGAATTTGATTTCAGTTTAAAAAATTAAAATTAAAAAAAAAACTTAAATATAATGTAAAAAAATAAATATAAGTCCTAATTCTATATTTTATAATTTTTCTAAATCACTATCAGATTTTCACAAAGTTTTTAATTCTTTTAAAATAATTTTTTAAAATGAAAAGAAGTTAAATTTACTTACTTTAAATAAAAAATTATTAAAAATAAATCAATTGAATTAAAATTTTATAAAATGTTTTATTTTAAATAAAATATGATAGATTATCGATAAATTTTAGTCCAGCAATGCACTTTATTTTTTATTAACAGCTTAAAAATTCAGATTATTAACAGATTTTAATTAGTATTAATAACATATTTGATGTATGTTGATAATAAAAAGTAAAAACTGCATTGTTGTATGTTAAAAATTTTGCCCATGGATTTAGAAATATGTTGCCAAATCTACTTGTAAACTGTGATAATTTTAAATCAAAAATTATTTTTCTCATTAATCTTTATGATTTAAAGTTGTTAAGTGAAAAATCTGTGCAAATTGCCAATTTTGCCTTTAAACAATAGTAAAAGATTCAGAAGTATAATTCCTATTTCAATCCTTTCAAAAAGGGTCCATTCCAATTCATTACCCAATACCCATCTGTTCTTTGGTTCATAGACGGCCTTCTAATGGTAAGCGTGGCCACGGGCCCGTTCCCTTGGTCATCTGCGGTTCAGTTTATTTCACAAATCGAAACGGTTTTAATTTTTTAATAATTTTATTTTAATTTTAAAGTGATTACTATTTTAATTTTTTATAATTTTAATTTTGATTTTAATTAAATTTAAATTATAAATGGTGAATTTAATTTCAGTTTAAAAAATTAAAAATAAAAAAATTTAAATAAAATGTAAAAAAAATATAAGTTATAATACATATTTTATTAAATAAGTAAACTGTTGAAAATGTATCTTTATATAATAAAAAAATGAAATAATATTATATTTAAATGTAAAAAATATTTTTTAATTACAAATTAAAAATAAATTTAAACTTAATTATTTGATAATTTAATTTGTTTATAAATCAATTTTAAGTAAGTAGTATAATTTTATAAAAATAATTTATTTTAAAAATAAAAAATTGAATCAAAATTAAATTTAATTGTCTATTTAAATTCATTGTTTTCGATTCAATTCGAACCGATGAATTTCAATCCAATTCTAATTTTGATTCAATAAAAGAAAATATAATCCTCCTCCTAATCTAATGTTTCAATTTCTATTAACTAATTCGATTTTAATTCAATTAATTCGATTCTGATTCAGATATCAAATCAGATTGTAGCATGGTAATGGGCAACTTACCCCCACAAATTTCTTTATAACAATACCATAAAAATTATGGAATAATTTAAGTTTACCCCATTTTTGTTATATATATCCCTTCAAATTAAAGATGTTTCTCAATAATTATTTTTATATTTAATATTATTTAATAAAAAAATTACTATTTAAATCTTATATTATGAAATAATTTATTAGTTTTTAAAAGAATATGCTAATTAGTTATTCTATTAATTTTAACTATTAAATATTTTATTATTTAATCCGTGTAATCTAGAAAAGAAATCATTAGTTAATTTTTTAATTTTAGAATCTTTTATAATATTTAACGGTGAAAATCAATAAATAAATTAATTAGTAGATTTTTAAAATATTAAAAATATTTTAATATATTTTTTAAAATGAAAAAAATTAATTAATGAATTTTTTTATAATATATACACCAAATAGTATTTTTTTTTTAAAAAAAATAATTGTTAATATATATGTATATAAAATTTAATTAAACTACAATAATTTTAGATGTAGTTAAGATTTATGAAATTAGATAATATCTATTAAATTATCAAATTAGATTAAATATAAAAGTGTAGGGAAATGGCAAATAGATTTAAAATGATATATCAAAGAATGTTGTATAAGTCATTTTAAATGAGTTACCAAAAATATTTATGAATTACTCGTTCTCTGTTTGGCTGGGCTAGTCCTCCATAGCTAACTTTAATTTTACAAATTTTGCTCTATTTATCGCTGCATACGGTGCAGGTGCAACAAAAAATTAAATAAATTATTTTTTAAATATATAGAGATCCTTTATATGTGTCGCTAAATTATAAAGATTAATATATACACTAAACTTAATTCGCGTCATGTTCATAAATATTCAGATATTTTATAAAATATAAATAGTGAATATCATATTTATGAAAAAGATGGAGCATATACTCTACAACCATCCAATAATTTCACATTCAACCAAACCCCTAATCTATATAAACCTAATAATCCATCCTTCTCTATTTTCTTAAGAACATTTCTTTTGGAAAAAAAAAAATCCCCAAAACACAAACACCTTGTACTCTTTGCATTTATTGGTCTATTATATATGCATATAAAATCTCATTTATTGGTTTATTCTTTTGACATAGTTTAATTTTGTTATTTCATCCCTCCCAGGGCTGAATGTTGTTCCGATTTGTTAAAAAAAATATGCATATAAAAAAAAAATTCTCTTCTAATAATTTAAAATTTATGATTCAGTTCGTGTAAGAATAGTAGTGTATCCCTAAATTCGCTGAGTAGAGTAATTTTATTCGTATTGAATTGACCCACTAAAAAATAAAGTGTTTGCCATCAGTCATCATTTAACTTTGATTTCACTTAAAAAAAGTGTCAAATCACTCGTTACTCGTTTCAACGCTCTTTAATAATAAAATATAATTATTAATTAAAAAAATATAAAAAAATATCTTGTGGTTTTACTATGTGTTTAACTTATCTGAAAGGATATATTAAATGGTGACACTTAAGCAAGAGTTCGATTGATTGAGGAAATTAATGGACTAGAATTGGTAATTGGAAAATTAATAAATCTGATCTTGGTTTGAATAGGTTAAGGATCTAAGAAAAATATAGAGAAAATGTAAGTTCTCGTGGGCAGTTAAGAATGTTGAATTTTAGTTGGTTCAGAGGTATATATATATATTGATCGTCCGGTCCCCGCGACACGTCCAATCAGATCGGACATGAATATTTTATCAAGCTGCTCATTAATGGTGGATAGTCGGCTGATAAATGTGGAACCAATTAATCCATTTCATATTGACTAGATCTTTAGCATGCACATTTATGATTTCGGTATGGACCAGTGGAGCCGACCATCGCAATGGAGTTATGTGTTTGTCGAATCAAGTTATACTCGGCATACTTATCCTTATCGAGGTCTGTTCTCTTTAATTGCTAGGACTTGATCAGACCACGGATACGTGTCTTGACCGTAAGGGGTCTTATACTTTATAATTTTATTAGCGATATCTAAAAATTATCGTTATTAACTTGTAATACTACAAAATTCCATTTTAACTGAATCACAAACTTTAAAATTAAAAATCGAAAAAACTGTATGATATTTTTTTTATATTTTTCATATATTAAAAAAAAACACACTAATTAATGGACATTAAGCTAATCATATACCTTAGAGATAAAAGGAAAAGGATAAATTAAAGATGGTAGAGACTAGAGATATGAAATAGCTAAAACTGAAAAGGTATAATTGATTGTCATCTAATTAGTACTAAAACAAAATTATAACCAAAATGATCAATAGAAATGAGATGCAAATTAGTCCCATTATAGAAAGTGACAATATCAAACACAAAACATGCCCTAACATGTTCCCCCACCATTCTCTGAATCCTTATCTTATGCAAAAGCTTAGACAACCAATAAAACCATTGGAAATCACTACTTAAAAACTCCATATCCCACCACCCACCGCCACCACTACCTCCACACCGCAGGCCCTCTTCTTTCTTTCTTTTATTGTTTTTCTTACTCTGCTCAAGTATTTGCACGTGAATCCCCAATAATTTTTCATGCACCAGTGGGTCCTTTAGCCAGCCCTTCCTCTTTTGTTCTCTTGCAAAACTCCATCTCCCAAGAATCTCCCCGTTCTCTTCTTTCTTTCTTTCTCTCCCACATATTCCCAGATTTTTTTTCTCTCCTCCATTTTTATTTGCAACCCATTTCTCATCTTTCTTCATTGTACTTAACAATGGAAGAAGCAAGACCTGTTTTGCCACTGAAACAAGCTCTTCTTGTTCTTCTCCTCACTGTTGCTGCTAATGGAGTTCAATGTTTTCCAGAGAAGAAAGTCCTCAGCTTTCAGGAATGGCAATGGAAACAAGAGGGCTATACTTCAAGTTGTCTCTCCCAGAAATCAAGTGAGTCCTACCAAAAAGAAAAAGAAAAAGATTTTAAAAATATATATATAGGCCAGTCATTGAATGGTCACCAAGTCTCTTTTTCTTTTTTCTTTATTTTATTCTCCATTTTGGGATCTGTAATCTACTACTGGTTTCCTTTTTTTGCTAGGATCTGTAACTCCTTTCATGCTTTATGGGAAACAACCATCATTGGTCTCTCTCTCTATCCCTTTAACTTTGTTAGGTTGAAAACTGAATGCTATTAATCAAAGCTTCCCCTTGACTTCACTTTTCTTTTCTTTCCTTTCATTGCAATATGCAGCCCACCTTTTTAATTATGTAGTTTACTACTTCAATAGTTACCAGCAAATTTTCTTTCAATTTTCCACATACAGACAGATACAGTACTTCATGCATTAGATATGCATCCATAATTCTGATCACCTGCTTTAATCATTGATGTTATTTTTTGTGATTAAATTTTAGAGTGAAATTTTAATTTCTGCTTGAAATTATAGAATGGGAGAAGGGTGCAACAATACTGGAAATGAAGCACAGAGATTCCTGCTCAGGAAAGATTACTGACTGGAACAAGAAGCTACAGGAAAGCTTGATTCTTGACAAGTTTAGAGTTCAATCACTTCAATCTCGAATAAAAAAGATTGTTTATGACAACGTTATAGATTCTGTAGATAGTCAAGTCCCATTAGTTTCTGGTGTAAGACTTCAGACATTGAACTACATTGTTACAGTGGGTTTAGGCGGCCGAAACATGACAGTTATTGTAGACACAGGAAGTGATTTAACATGGGTTCAATGTCAACCTTGCAACTTATGTTATAATCAGCAAGGTCCTCTTTTCAACCCTTCAATGTCCTCTTCATACCAAAAAGTTTTATGTAATTCATCAACTTGCCAATCCCTGGAATTTGCAACTGGGAATTCAGGAGTCTGTGGAAGCAACCCACCAACCTGCAACTATGTTGTTAACTATGGTGATGGGTCCTATACCCGCGGCGAGCTCGGAACAGAGCAGCTCAATTTAGGAACCACTCTTGTCAATAATTTCATATTTGGATGTGGCAGGAATAATAAAGGTCTGTTTGGAGGGGCTTCAGGTCTTATGGGATTAGGGAGGAGTGATCTTTCATTGATTTCTCAATCTTCTGCAATTTTTGGAGGAGTTTTTTCTTATTGTTTGCCAAATACTGCTGCCGAAGATTCAGGCTCATTAATCTTGGGTGGAAATTTTTCAGTTTACAAGAATACAACTCCCATTTCTTATACTAAAATGATACCCAATCCACAGCTACCCACCTTCTATTTTCTCAACTTAACTGGTGTAAGTGTTGGTGGGGTGGCTTTACAATCGCCATCCTTTGGTCAAAGTGGAATACTGATTGATTCAGGGACAGTGATTACCAGGCTTCCTCCTTCAGTGTACAGGATTCTGAAAGCAGAGTTTCTGAAACAATTTTCTGGATTTCCTTCTGCACCGCCATTTTCGATCTTGGATGCTTGTTTTAACCTCAGCGGATACCAAGAAGTTGATATTCCTACTGTAAAATTGCAGTTTGAAGGAAATGCTGAGCTGAATGTTGATGTAACTGGGATTTTCTATTTTGTGAAGACTGATGCATCTCAAGTCTGTCTAGCTCTTGCTAGTCTCTCATTTGAAGATGAGATTCCCATACTAGGAAATTATCAGCAGAGAAATCAAAGGGTTATATATAATACCAAGGAGTTCAAGTTAGGATTTGCTGCAGAAATATGCAGTTTCAACTGAGCATATTATTGTGGTTGTGAGTATATTTCTCTGATTCAATTGCCAATTTCTTAGTGTTGGCAGAGAAATAGTAGATCTGTAATTTTCCTCATTTTGTATCACATATAAATAGCTATTGTGGTCCACTGGGGTAAGGTATAGAATATGTAAAACCCTTTTCCTATTTCTTAAGTGGGTGTACGTATATATATATATATGCATATGCATGTATCTGTACGTATTTAATTTGCAGACCATTATACCTTGTACGTTCTTTTTGTAGAACAAGAGTTCATGAAATTGTCCTGCAGGGGACAAAAGTCTTTCAATGGAAGCAAATTTCATTTCTTCCGTATCAGATAAAATAAAAACAAAATGTTTCAGGATCAGTTTTTGAACCAGGAATCTAAGTATCAAGCAGAAGATGACAAGCAAAATTATTCAACTGCATTCAGGACAAATCAAATGCCATTTCTTTCCAACGAATTTAATGGCTCTGCAGAACATGATGGGTCTATTAGTGTTGAGAATTTGAGTCATAATATTAGGAAAGAAAAAGAAGATGAGAAATAGACGACTGAATATTTAACTGAATACGAAATTAAATATATAAAATGAAACTCAGATGCTTTTAAATAGGCTACAATCAAGATTTAAAGCTTAAAAAATCTCAACAAACTATTCTAAAAAATCCTATAATCTATTTGAATAATTAAAAATCTAAAATAATCAAAAATAATAACAGAATATCAAAATAAATGTTTGAAATTTTGAATTAAATCCCAACAATTAGGACCTGCAAAATTTTATCTCACCAAAACAAACATAAATGGGCCCCTGTGGAAATTTCCAATGTTGGAGGTATCACTTCAAAAATGTCAGAAAAAGTATTATGTGCTTCTGCTAAAATTTGATTCTAGTGCTTAACTTTTTCTCTTATCTGGAATATTACATGGTCATGCACATAAAATTGTCTGCTTGGGCTCAGATTGAAAGAAAATGTTTATGAATAGTCACTTCTAATGCTGACCAAGCCATTCTAATCTGTTGACTGTGTAAAATGGAAAGAAGTCATGTCCTGAAGTTCATCATCCATGAATGCTCTGTTTCGGATGTTATCCTGGCCCGCTCAAGCATGGGCAAGAACAAGAATGTCTGAAGAATGGAATAGAAAGATACCTTAGGACCAAATCATTAGTTGTCTTGCAGAAACTAGCAGTTTCCTAGATACCATTTTTCCATTCCTTCATTCAAGAGCTATCAACAAGGGAGGCCATTTCAAGATTTCCATTTTCAAGCATATCATCCCCTTTTTTCGTCTTCAACATCTCTGCTGGAAGGATGGCTAAGTTAGGATCGCTTCTGGGTATCAGAAACAGCAGGCCGATTGGAACCATTCTCAATATGCTCCGGATCAAAATGGCCATCCAGAGGTTCTCAAATCGCGTTCGTGTAACCTTCAAGACATGGAGCAAGAGACCTCCTGCCCAAGTTGATGAAAGCATACCAACATGATCAATTGACATGAGCAAAGCAAAGAAAGTGCCCTCTATGCCTGCAGGGCAAAGCTTGGAACTAAGCACGAGAAGAGGCATCCATTTAATACGTCCAATCATTCGAGAAATGGCTTCATCTATCACAACAAAAAGATAATCAGGTAAACCGATTCTCAAGTTGATACGCAAGACCAGTATCAGATCTAGGAGTCCTGAGACACCATACAGCAACTGAGACCAGAAAAGCAAGTCTCGAAAAGGATGATTCTTTAACAAATTTTGGTAGATAAGCACACCACAGAGGGAGCCAACTGCTCCTATTGAGAATATGGACCCAACAACCTCCTGTGTAAGAAAGAAATATAAAAGAGGAGTTTCATGCGAAGAGCTTCAAGTTATAAATAAAAGCTTTTGAAAACATAGTAGGAACATTAGAGATGCATTCAATAACCACATGGCCTCACAGGATAACTAATAACAGATGCACAATCGGATTATTTTCTACAACCCACCAACAGGTTCCATCATAGAATATTGTTCATCATATGAGGAAGACCTATGCCAGTTTTAGATTTATAAATGGGCTTTCTATCAGCCAATAAAGTTATTTTTTCAAGTAATTTTGCTTGGTATTATAATTATATACTGGTCAATCTGGTTGTGTATCTGTCACTATAACGCTCATTAATCATATTCCAGTTTACTTGTTATGAAGCTTTAAGCTTATTCATCTTCGTAGTTACCCATAACCAAACCATATTTTATAACTCAAATTTATGGTGTGGCCTTATTTCATAATTCAACTTTATAATATCTATGCACAGATATAAATTTATATATAGATTTATAAAAAAATATATAAATTTATATAGATGCTACACTTAGCATTAAGAAATCGGAAAGTTACACTATTAGTTATTAAGGATGATAATATGACCATAAATTCAGAACAAACAAAGTTTATTTTACATGTATATTAGTTATTATCAATTAATGATAAAATATATAGACAAATATAGAAAACTACATTAAAATTATGAGAAACGTTTTCAATTTGCAGCTCTACAAGTATATGTCATCAACTGATTTAACTAAGTGTAAGGCACGGGATCAACTGCCCATGCAAGTGCTCTATTCTCTCTTTGCAAATCAGAGAAGCTGACGCATCAAAACAGCACAGTTGGTTATGTGAAGTTGTGAAACTATTTGAAAGTTTTGATTTACCATTTTTTGGCATCTAAAGTCTCAGAACACAGCATAAAGCCAAGTGGTAGTTCGAAGACAAATTGTCAGAAGTCAATACAAAGTTGTCAGTTGTCCACTTGAGGTACTTACCAGTTACCACAGTCTGGAACCTGCTCCAGTAAGTTTTAGTCTCAAACTAATTAGTGTGTACACATGAATTTTTCTCCCCTAACTCTGTTTAAATCCAAATCTTCAAACTAGGAGGATAAGCACTTGAGGCCAACGATGCAGTTTACCATAAATGTAGAAATTTAAGGGCTACATGTAAACTCATGAATATTCGCGACTTGTAGTTTTTTACTGATTTAGCTGCAGATTAATTAAGATAATTATAGAAATATCATAAAGGACATCCATTTTCATGTGTAAACTAGGACAACTGAAGCCTTAAATGCCAACTAAATGGTAAAAGTCAGAAGAATTGTATTGCGTTAATGCTTTTGCTTCAGTATCCATGCAGATAAAGATACTTGGACATCAAAATGATAACGTGACACTTCATATTAGTGGGAAAATCTATAGAAATTTTGGAAAATAGGCAAATCCAAAGCCCAGGCATGCACATGCATCATAGACTCGTGCTTAAGTAGGTAATGTACATAATAGGAAAAATGTACCTGTGAGAAAGATGGACCTCCCTTTGCATCAGTATACCAATAGAACATTCCTTCATGAATGTGTAAGCTCACTGCAAGAGACAAGTACATGTATAAACAAGGCCTCCATACTTCCCGACATTTGAGTGTTGTCCACATAGCTTTACCAGCATCCAGAAATTTCTCATTTACCTAATTTAAAGCTTCATATGAGCAGACAAGAAAGCTTCAATACAAATGTGCCAAAGTACAATAAAAAATAAGCTTACCCCTCTGTAAGCAAGTCTATGTGCACGAGATTCTCTCAGCATTATGCCAACCAAAATGACCAGGCCTGCTGGGATACTGAGCAAACCAAATACCCCCTGTCAGGCAAGAGCAACAATTAACTGGTAAACAAAGCGTGAACTTAAGAAGCAATCTTGAAATGTCTCAAGAAAGGAACATCTTAACTCAATTTAACTGAAACTTGGACATGACTGAATACCAAAACATAGTCAGTTCGGCATGAGCTTGAATTAAAATCATATGGCCAGTGAGAAGGGGAAAATGAAAATAGGAGCTGTTTTCACCTAACTCTTAGCTTTGACAATCTAGGGTCTTCTCTGAATTTCTAAAGTATGTATTGTATTTCATTGTCGGATCCAAGTTAGAATTTCAGTGCTTCTAGCTTTTGCATATTTTGAAGTACTCATACTTGTGAGACAACTAAAAGTTCTCCATAAATGTCGTGTAGTCTATTTTCTATTGCATTTCTTTATCAGGATATTGTGATATATGATTTACTTTGGAAGCATACTTGCCTAGGGTGATATTTCTCATCCTATGTTTTTCTGACCCCTGCCTAATCTGCATACCTACTTTTGTTTTCTCTCTAATACAGTAACTCAGAGCAACCAGCAGGCCTAGATGTTTCTTCTTTACATCTTGTTTTATTCACCCCAATTCATATCCCACGGTTTCACTGTTGAAAAACATAGAAGTCAACATATTTCTCCAACTTTCCTGATGATTAGTTATCAATTAAGTCAACCCAAAAGCTTGGAAAATCGCTGCTGCCAGCAAATTCTAACAACCTAGTTCTCAGATTCCAGCGCTAAAGCAGTTATTCTACCTGCAAACCTTTTGTTTCTAATCTTCCACTCAATAGTCAATACATAAATGTTGGAATCTTTCCTCTCAAAATGTGAAGATAAAATATAAATTATCCAACCCTCACTACATAAACATACAAGGGAAATTTATTTAACCTGTTGATATGGTTGAATTCAAAACATGGTAATAAACGTATAAGGGCAAATTGTTATATAAGTGCTTGATCAGATAATAACAATTGCATATAAAATGTCAACATAAACCATTTATTGGGATCACAGTATCATCATAGTTCTTAATCGAACCAGGCTAAAATGTTGGACATTAACAAATATTGAAGTATATGTAAAAGAATTATGCTGATCACTGAATATAGTCAATGTTACATATGGGCCAAAACCTAACCTTAGGACCAACTATGTGAACCAAAAAGCCACTGAGTGAGAATCCCACAAGTGCCCCTATGGAAGAGCTGAATCCACACAAGCTTTGCATATCACCAGCTAGAGAAGGATGACTTATGCTGTTCTGTGTCACACACGCATCAATTGTCACATCTGCTATAGCTATTCCAGCACTTCCTGCCATTAAAGACAGCATAGCAAATGCGAGATGCAAGTTCTTCTGTAATGATACCACAAGCATAGCGATCATGCTAAGAAAACCTGAAAATAACATGGTGGAGCCACACTGGTTAAACAGCAGCATTTTGATTACCATTTATTATCTTATATATCCAAGCACATCATTGAAAGATAATCTTATTTTCTGCTCACTTATTTAATGTTATGGAATCCTATAAAACGGAATTGGAGATCTAATTATTCTAGCAGATAAAAATGCTTTATTTATTTTATGAGTAAAGTACTTACAAGATTAGTATCATATGAGGTTTTTTTGGAAAAAAGATACACACGCATACACACATATACATGATGCCTTATTTCCTTTTGAATAAATGAATGAATGAGGAACAATCTTACTGAAATCTTAGAAAGTTGCTCTCTCTTTGGGATCATGTGATATATTTATGATCCTAGGAGTTATTATGCAACCGGGACCTATTTTTGATGCCTATTTTTATCAATTCTTCTACCTTCTGAAAGTAATTTTCTTCTATACTAGATATGGTTTCTACTCATTCAAGCCTTAATATTGGTCCATTTCAAGACACTTTTTCACAATATATGTCCTGATTTATGATGATATATCAGCAGTAGGCTCTAGTAACTTAGTTTATATGGCAAATGAGAGGCAAATGTAATACAACATTTCTCTCTTTCCCTCTCTCTCTCTCTCTCTCTCTCTCCAGCCTCTTTCTGATGTTTGCTTAACTATTTTAGAGAAACGTTATCATTGAACCATGGAACTAAAGACGCGATCTTGTAATTATGGAATATATATTTGGCAGATATTTATAACCTTTATGTAATTCTCAAAAAATTGTGGTAGAGTGTTCTGAAGCCTTTTAAAGTTTGAGCTTGTAATTTATCAAAATTCACTCTTACATTGTAGAGTTGAATGAGTTGGTAATCTGGATCTTCACATAAATTGAGTTGGTGATCTGGATTCAAATTATTCAGCTATACTTTCTTATTAAATGGAAGGTGAAACAAATAGAAGCCTATATGACTATCTATCACAGGGTTGACAGTTGCTGTCCCACTAGTAAAAATCTAAATGAGATTTTACAAAATAAAGACGAGGAGAGAACAAAATTTAGCCTACCCATTATTCCGTTTTCGTTCTATCATCAAGAACAAAAGTAATAAGAAAGTTCTACGGCTCTAAATCCCACATTAGCAACACACTAAATGTATACAGATCAGCAAATCAACCACAGAAGGAGAGCTATAATTGTCTCCAAAACAAAAACTTAAAAACCACCATACTACAAAAGACACAAATTTACATGAGAAATCATATAATTTTACCTGCAAAAACGAAATAAGGCCGCCTGCGGTAACCAAGAATAGGAAGAGTATCAGTAAGAAGACCCCACAGAGGCTTGATAATCCAAGGAATTTGAAGTAAACCAAAGTAGACCTGTGCTTCAGAGGGCTGTACCTTCTGCTCATCCTTCATGTAGTACTGAGTACTGACTTTGCTCAAGCCCACGCCAAGCCCTTGACTGATCCCATAAACTATCACCACTCCTAAGACAAAGCTCCAATGCAGCTCTTGACCCAGCATTTTGAACCAGTGCAGTGGCCTCAACATCAGCCTCAAAAATTCCTCGTTTGGACTCTTTTCTATCTGGGATTCCTCCATCTCTGTGCTGTCAATCTGTAAAGCGAGTTTCGCTAACTGGGTATCTCGAGTTTGATCAAAATAGTTTCAAAGGCATTAGCTTTGTTGCTCAAATGGAGGGTCTCATCTTGGATTCAAGCTCGAAATTGATGACGTCTAGGCAGCTGACCGTTGACCACTGAACGATGCCATATCATGCTCTGACCTCTGACACACGGAAAAGAAAAAAATAACGTCAGTGGCCCCTGTTTGAAGGCTCTGGCCTGACTTCATATGGCCACAGGGCAATGGGTTGTCTGGACGTCATGGTTAATTTAAAACATAATCTTTTTTCTATAAATAATTTACAATATAATCCTTAAAATTTAATTAAACTTACATTTTAATCCTTATTTTTTTAATAATAAATATTTTTTATACAGTATAGATTTTAAAATTTAACAAAATTTACAATTTAATCTCTTACTTAATATTAAACAATTTAGTCAATAAATTTTTATTTTATTTATAAAATAATTTTTCAGTTAATTTACTATTACTCAAACGATTAATTGAAGAAATAAATTCAGATTAAATGATTAAATTATTATAAATATTAAATTATTTTAAATTTTAAAAATTAAAAAAGCTAAATTATTATAAAAAATGGAATTTAAAATATTTAATTATTGTAATTTAACTCTAAATTTTAATTAATAGACTATTTTATTAATATAATAAAATTTTAAAGGCTAAATTATTTACTATTGAAATAATAAAACCTCAAATACTATATTATAATTATTTATTATTTAACATCTATAATTTTAATTCTGTTAATATTTTTTTTAATTCTCTACCACACATAAAAATTCAATTCATTATTTTTCACTTTTCATAATATTTTTTTATTTTAATATCTATAAATATTTAATTTTTAAAATTTAAAATAATTCATGCAGTTTACGCATAATTGACAACTTGTAAATTTAATGAATTGATTATTTTATTTATAAAATAAAATCTCAAGAATAAAATTATTTTTTTAAAAAATAAAGATTACACTTGATTTTGGTTAAATTAGAAAATGTAGTATAAATTACCTTAAAAACAATACAGTTTCTCTTAAGCTTGTTATTGTTAACTAAATAGATTTATAACAAAATCTAAAGCTGTTTAAAAAAAATAAGCTATGCAGAAAAAGATAAATTAAAAAAAAAAAAACTTATAATTTTTTTTCACTTATCAAATATTATTATCAACTCATAATATATAGAGGGTGTTTAATTTAGCTATTTACTTTTAACCTTTAACTTAAAAAGTATATTTTTAACTTATAAATCAATTTAATTATTTAATAAAATTACTTTAAAATAATTTTAAATACTTTAAGGGTACCTAAAATAAACTCAATTTGTAAATTTAATTACAATTTAATGTTGAAATTCATCTTTCCATTTTAAAAAATTGATTACGTGGGTAGAATAATATTTTACAATTTATTTTTATTTTAAAATAGTAAAACTTGTATTTATAATATTTTTGCCGAAAATAATTTAAATCATAAACTATTTAATTCTTTCGTTTATCTATGTGAATAAACAAAATATCATCATTTTAAATTAGCCTTTATAATTTTAAAATGACTATACATCTCTATAATTTAAAAATCACAATCTTTTAATAGTGATAATTTTAAAATTACAATAATTTAATCTTTACAATTTTAAAATAATAGCTATTTTAGTCCCTAAAATTTAACAGTTTGAAAATATATGGATCAACTAATATATTTTTAAAAACAGAGGGACTAAATAGTTAATTTTATTAAGCCCTGCACATGATTAAATAGTGATTTCACCTAATAAGAAAGGGCATATTGGCACATCAAAGCTGTGAATGCTTAAGAGCTGCACATCAACAATAGCATGGCAATCAACGAACAAAATCCAGATTTATTCCATTTATGCTCAATAATAATAGCCATTGAGTAACTTTGTGACCAAAAAGGATTTACAATTCATCAGAAACCAGAGCTGAAACTTTAGATCCTCACTAATCTTCATCAGCCAAATGCTGTATCCAACCGTATCAACACCATCTAGAGATATTTTCTTGCAAGTGCACGAACTTTAGTGTTAAAATGTGATGATGTAATGCGAGAACCAGGTAAGTAGAGGGGATTGAGAAGAATCTGCAGAATTTTTTCAATATGTTTATGAGACTATGTCAGTCAATAATCAACCTCCTCACAAAGAAGAAACAAAATATTATTCAATAGAAAACTAAATGGATGACAAGTTAATCAATGAACAAAATGGCAGAGTAACTGCCTCAATGTTTCACAGATAACACATGTAAAAGCATCAAGATGGCATACGGGGGCAATCGTTACGAAGAATAAGAAGTTAAGGATCACAAATAATTTATTTGTAGTTAATTTTCGACACACTATGAAATATGAACTGTAGGAACTTGAGATGATATCTGTTAGCAAAATAAGTAATGGAACATTGATATATTTTATGCAGAGTGCTGAGCTAGCACAGCTATGCATGCATACAGATTGGAGATCAGATATGCCAATCAGATTACTTCATTTCACCACATACAAGTTATGATCATCCATAAGAGATAAAAAGGATTTATTCTAACAGTATGAACTGACTGTCATTGTGCCATTTAAGTATTCCAGCTTGTTTTTTGTTAGATTAACAAGGATACCAGATGTTTAATACATCCATTAGAAAGAACAAATTACATGTAAATTTTTTTTCCTTTTTTTTTTTAGGGGGGGGGGGGGAGGGGAATTCAGGTGGTGGGAGCAGAGAATGAGAGTAATGTACCTTTATATAGAGCTCATGAACCTCTTGAAAAAAGTTCTTGATTCCATCATCATTGTGAGGATTGTGAAGTAGCATAAATCGTGTATGTATGAGATGTCAAAGAAAATATCAAATATTTCAACAAAAAATCAGATAAAAAAAAGCCATGCCAAGAGCCAAGGACAAGATAAAACTGATATTATGAGAAATCACATGACTGCACTATCGAGCTATCTGATGACTCTTTTACTTTATGCTGACAGTGGCACTACCACACCAGTGAGACAATTCAATCATGCTACAGTTGAAATTTCTATCTTAAAATAATTAATCTGGAAGAACACAACTTAAACTACTATATTGGATATTCCACACAGTTTCACCTCAGCAAAATACACAAAAAACAAGAAGCTACAAAACTATGCCAATGAGCATGATAGAATGCAAACGAATGATGTACCAGCCTAGATAATTCATAATCTGGAATAAAAAAAAATTCACAAAAATTCAATTCAATTGATTTCTTTTTTATCATTTATCTTATTTAGAATAAAAGAATTCAATTTTTTCAATTTGAAAAGGTTTCATTTTAAGAGATATTGAAATCACGCATGATTTTGTAAGTATTAATTTGAATTCTTTCCTCACAAAATGAACCATTCCAAATGAAGCAAATATGCCAAGTAATGCAACATGCCATTTCAAACAAAAGGAATCTATGTACAATGTCAAGTGCAGCTAACAATATCTCACAGCCACAATTGATGGTCACGATCCAGAACTTCAGCATATTTCACCACCAACCATTTACTTATCTTGAACCCAAAAGCACATTAGCATCCAGAGACGTATATTCACATCTCATAGTTATAGAAATAATTTTACCCGCTACTATACATTTTTTTCTGGGGAAACTGTGAAACACACTTTTTGTCGATTATGAACATCTAAAACTCTATATTAGAGAAATCACAAAAAAGGATATGACCAGCTGTAACATAAACTGATACTACCAGATCATTAAACTTGTCAATTGCTTTCAAGAACCTGTGACAAAATGCATTCAAGAATGAGATGTTGCAAGCTGGTCAAATGCCTATCACGGCAAGGAAAATGAAATAAGGAAAAAATAGGGAGCAGAATGAGATATTACAAATGAATTTCATAAATATATTGCAGGCTATAGAGATTACATGGCACTAGTGGTCCATGCCAGATCCTGGACAATATCCAGAGCTGCATGCAGTATAAATTGATGCAGCTGAGCAGCATCTTCTCTCTGTCATCAGGTAATGAGATGAGAAGTGTTGATTAACACAACTAGCTTGCTCACAGGAGCCATCAAATTATAATTAGATAACACAATGATATTGAATAAAGTTTGCAAAAGACTAATCAAATTAAAGAAAACAACAAAAGAGGCTTCATCCACAGATTTCTACGTTTTTTGGATTGGAAATAGAAATGGAGTTATATTTTACTGGGCATAATATTATCTGAGCTTCCTCCATTATCAGCCTATTCAGTCTCCATTAGCAATCAAAATCCATTAACCACGCAGAATATCAGAATTTTCCAATCATATAAGCAATCAATAGCATAGACCGCGAAAAATAAGAAGAGAGATAGTACTTTGGCGGCAGATCCAACTTCAGCTTCATATATAGGAATATCGTTTCTGCTCACTATGATAAAGCAGGCTGTAGTTGCCATCTCTAAACTCTCCAACAAATACAAACACAAATTTCAATATCGAGATAAAGAAAGAAAGATAACGCAATTAAAGCAAAACGCACCTTGTAATGTATGTGTCTTCAATACTCGAGCCTCGAGGAGTCTACTCTCTGCAGCAAAACGACTGGAAGATGATGGAGATCTCTTCGATGCAGATGATCCGTAGACTTCGGGCATGGGCCTTATTCATTTAATCTGAAGCCTGAATCTTTTAGGCCCAAATTTAAAACCCAGTAGTCGCTTCCTAGTTGCAGCCCCGGAGATAGAAACGAAACCTATCTAGTCGGCAGAAACTGGGGAAAAAAGTGAAGGGAAGTACAAATTGCCAGGGCAAAACATGGGAAGTGAGGCAACGAGCAATGGCAGCAGTGGAGGAGGAGCAGGAGGAAGAGGATTCAGGTAAAAAATAGACCATTTCTTGTACAGTGGAGACAAGAAGCATGTATTGGCTGGTATCGCCATCATTAGTGCGGTTTTTGGCGTTCCCTGGTACCTCATGAACCGAGGTTTTTTTTCTCTGTTCTGACAACTATTCTTTTGAACTCTTGTATTTTATGCATCAATTGTATGTTCTTAGGTGGGTTCTGTTGCTAGTTTTAGTATATTTTTGTTGAACTTTCTTGTCCATCTTTCATTCTGTGGAGAGCAAAGGGTTGAAGTTTAGTTTGTTTTTCTTTTCTGATTTTCCTTATCTTTGTTAGATCAATGAGAAAATGTTGGACAGGAAGCATTATTTGGTGAATTCTACTTTGAGATAGTGAATGGTAGGAGGAACTGGGGATCAGAACTAAATGATATTACTGATGTTTTAGCTTCTCTGATCACATGGAATAGAGGACCCTATGCTCTGTTTTCAAGATTTAATAGACGGTAGAATGCGTCAGCATTGACCGGTGAGAGGGGGGGGGGGGGGGGGGCTTAGAAGTTGTAAGGAATTATACTTTTGCCAATAAACCAGCAGAGAATATCAATTGGTGAATCTCTTTATTTTTTATGAAAATTTTTGCAAGTAGTTGGAAATTTTCAAGGACTAAAGAGTTTCTGAGAAATGGGTTAGTTGGTATGCAAGTGTTACATCAATTGAGATCCTTTTTGCTGAAAGTGAACATGTATTGACAAAAAGGATTGAAAAGGTCATGCTATCTAATTTTTAGATAGTAAGACAATGGTGTAATGAGGTTTTTAAAAAAATGGCTAAATAGAGGATGTACCTTGATTATGGATGTTAAAGAAAGTAGCAATTTTATGTAGTTCAATTGGAAGGAACCCTGGTGCTGAATATAGTTCTACCTTTTATTTCTGTGATAATTTGCTTGGGTTGTGTATGCTGTTGTTGAAGTTCAATCATCAATGGGTAAATTTGGGTTCCAGATTACCTGGATTTCATTCAAGAAGGTGTTTGTTTTGGTGAGGTTGCAATGACAATGCAGAGATTGTAGTATCATGTTTCTTTCATATTCAGTTTACAACTATGCTTTCTTTCAAAATTGACCATATTATCTGTCGCATCATTGGTCAGACATATTGAACCTGTAATAACAAATTCATGTATTTCCATTGCTTGATGACATTTGCAAATATGTTTATTTTCCTTTTGCTCATTTGTGTGCATTTCTTTTAACTAACTTTTATTAGCTAATTCAATTTGTTTATTGAGAAAGCATGGCAATTCCCTTGCATGAGCATCATTACAGCTATTTTTCTTGGAATGATTATTAGATTGGACAGATATTTTGCTAGCTGTGCAGATCAATTGTTGTAGTGTTTTTACTCTTTGCCATTTTCCAATTAAGCAATCATGTCTAACAATTTTTCCCCCTTTTCGTAGGAACAAAACATCAGTCGCATCAAGATTACTTGGAAAGAGCTGATAAAGCACGGAGTGAAAGACTTTCCTCCGGTTCCGGTTCTGGTTCTGGTTCTGCTCGATGAGCCTTGTGAACTCTGTCAGAAATTTTGACTGTTTATGGCCCTTGGTTATTGAGCAACCTTTCAGTTGCCAAAACTAGTTTACAATCCTGATCAGGATGCTTTTATTTCTTGTATTATTCAGATACGCTTGTCAGGTGAAAAAGTTGAAATATTTAGAAGTCTAATTAGAAGCCTCACCATCAGAAAGAGATTCTTCAGGCAATACATTAGATACATGGAAATAAGTTATGTTCTGTAATGAAAATATAAGTTGACCTGATGATTCCATGAAAGCTCCTTAATTTTATGATTTTTCTCTTGAAAAATAAATCTAAATCTACCTTAATTCAAAGAGCAATTTTTCAAATCATGCATATTTAAAAAAATAATTTTAAAATCATGCAGAATCCAAAAATATTTTCGGATTCTGTGTGTCAATCCAATTAGTTCGATATCATGATTGTCGAACACGTGTTGAACAAAAGCAAGTTGAATACGTGTTGAACAAAAGCAAGTTCGACACTATGTGCTTACATGCAGCTTGTTCGGCACTGAGTGCCGAACAAGCTGATTGTGCCATGAAAAGCAGATAATCTGCTTTCGCAGAAAATTCTTCGGCAGTTATAGTGCCGAAGAAGTGATTCCTGGCCAGCTAGCGCGGCCTTGCAGGCCGTGCATGCATGCACCTGCATCCAGTATATGTATGCAATTGCACAGAATTTTTTTTTAAATATATATTAAAATTTAATATTTTTAAAATAAAGAATAATTAAAAAAATAAAATATAATAATTTTTTAATAAATTTAATAATTTAATTTTTTAAATTATTTAATTTGTCTTATTTATTTATTATTTTAAAATTATTTATTATTTTTTATAATTTTTTAAAAATATTAAATTTTAATATATATTTAAAAAAAATTACAAAAACTTAAATATAAAATAAAATTAATAATAAATAATTTATTTTTATTATAATATAAAAAAATAAATAATAATTTTAAAATAATTAATAAATAAGACAGATTAAATATTTTTAAAAATAAAATTATTAAATTTATAAAAAAATTATTACATTTTCTTTTTTTAATTATTTTTTATTTTAAAAATATTAAATTTTAATATATATTTAAAAAAATTTCTGTGCAATTGTATGCATGCACCTGCAGTGGATGCAAGTGCATGCATGCAAGGCCTGCAGGCCGTGCAAGCCAGCAGCCAGGCGGTAATCTACTTCGCTTTTCACGATACCAAATTATGGCTTTCGTGGCACAATCAGCTTATTCTTATCTGCTTTCGGCACAATCAGCTTGTTCAATATTATAAGTGCAAAAAATATCGAACTTGCTTTTGTACGACACTATAAGTGTCAGATGTCGAACTTGCTTTTGTACGACACCATGAGTATCAAACTAGCGTATTTGACAGTCATGATGTCGAACTAACTGGATTGACATACAGAATCCGAAAACATTTTCAAATTCTGCATGATTTTAAAATTATTTTTTTAAATATGTATGATTTGAAAAATTGCTCTAATTCAAACAAATATATATCCAAATAGTCTTTAAAAAAATTGGCCTACAAAAGAGCCACTCTTTTCCATTATATATTTTTCATTTCGTATACAGAATACAGAAGTAATTAGTAGAAACAATTGGTTAAATATAATCTTCATGTCAACTTGCAATTTCCTACAGCGGCATGAGTCTTCTGTACTTGAAGAACCAGACAAATGCACAAAATATGGAGATTCCAGCCACTCCAGTAACAACGAGGACCCACTTAAATGCACCTGCGTCATCAAACAATGGTATAGCAAAATTCATGCCAAATATACCTGCTACCACTCCAAATATGGCAACGACAAAGGTTGCTGTTGTGAGTAGAAGCTCAAATTGGATAAGTTGGTTTCGGACATTATCCTGCAATAAAATTTTTTTGTCAAAAGTCATTATTGCACCAGCACAACTAATTTCTACATTGACAAAAACTAAATGATAAAGCAATCAAAAATGTTTGACAAGACATACAATTGCACCACCACAACTGGTTTCTGACAAATATACACTCCACCGGGTGTAACACGTGGCCATGCACCTTCACTCATAAAAATTCAGTTTTTACTTGAATTATAATGGCGGGATCCATTTCTTCTTAGTGAGGATGCACATTAATAATTTGCTCTGATTTCAATAATATATTGACAGAGGCTAAAATTTCAAATTTACTCCTAAAGGAGATCAAAATGCCAAATTTCATTTTTTTTATTCCAAATTTGCCCTTGAACTATAATTAAAATGTTAGTCGTCACATATCTAAATCTAAAAGTATGAGTTACATTTATTTGGCTATTTAATGATAGTTCAGGAATATTTTTGAACGAAAAAATAAAATATGGTATTTTTGGGGGCAAATTTGGCCTTTTTGCCTATTGACAAAACCAAATTGATACGAGCACGGCTCCGCATCACAAATGATGAAACAAAGAGAATATCAATTAATGCAATATTTTTGTATTCTGCCATTCAGAAGGATAAATCATTTGAAAGCAGCAAAACAACTTGACTTCACAATTGCAAGGAAGCAAGAATGGATATTGTAGCTCTGCCATTGCTATACAATGTGCAACGACAGAGCTACTTGCAATTTCTCCTCTGTATCATTCTCACTAATCTCCTCAATAATTTAGAGGAGTTAGTTGTCTTGGAATTGGAATAGTGCTTCCACATTACTGATATAACTTGACATAAACATAAAAAGGAGACAGGAGGGAGTGGAAGAGGGATCGGTACCAGCTGAATGTTAATGAAATCCTCCGTGTCATCGATGTACTCTTTCAACTGAAACAAGTAATATGAGATGTATTAATAGCGTCCATCCTATAAAAGAAATGATAAACTTGGAACCAAATAAATAGCTGCTGTTTTTACCGATGTCAACTTGTTTAGGGTACTATCAATGACAACAAAGTATGCCTCCAGCAACATCTCCAACTGCTCTATACTCTCTGTAGAACTTTCTAAACTCCTCATGCTCTCATGCCGACTCCTTGCTATGCTCAAGCTTTTCTCAAGCCTCCGGGATTCTGGGGGTGAAGAAACAGGGGAAACTGGAGCAGAAGCAGATAAACCGCCATCATTTGATCTAAATCCCATCAAAGACTGATCACCGTAGAATGATGACTCCATCCGCCTTTTCTTTTCAGTAAGATACATTTCAGCCATATCTCCATCATCATCCATGAGTTGCTCTATTTCATCCCTAACCTAGAAAAAACAAGTTCAAAGAGGAACAATAATAGGGAGGAGAAGTTATTACCAAGAGTCATTTGCAGATAAAGGAAACAGAAAATGGAGAACATCATACCTTCTGAACCCTCCGAGTTAAGGCCACAAGTCTGCTTTTCAATCGGCGAACCCGTTCCAAGTTTAATGTACTGATCTTGGACGTCAGTTCATCTAGTAATGGATATGCTTCAATTTCTAATTCTGCTGCCTTGTGTTATAGCAAAGTTTCAGTTACTACTAACTTGCTCAAGTTAAAAAAAAAAATAACAACCAACAAATAAGACAGAACAAACTATGATACCTTAACATAGCTCAGAGTTTCCCATAATTGACCATCCAACAATCATAAATGAAAAATAAGGAAAGTTGTGATGAATATAGATGACAAGGCACTGGATGGGTACGGAAAAGAAAAACTTTTTTTTTCTCTATTCAGTGGAGCAATTTCAATAAACTACATAATTATGAAACTTATAGTACTGTTCAAGACAAACTTCAGTTTCAATCAATTATTGCTAAATATGAAAAATAGACAGAAATAAACTGCAAACAAAGCTCATGTACCTAACCTCACTCGTGTACAAAAAACCAAGGCGATGTTAAGTTAACAATATCACTATCACAAGGGAAACATAAGGCCACCAAAAGTATTGTTGGTCCACTTTCCTCTTACAAAAAAATAATGTGAACAAGTTAAAAAGTGACTGGAAGATGCAACCAATCAACTATCCAAATCATAAGGCATGTAAACTGATTAAGACCACAAGGGTTGGCAGCTACAATTCTATAACAATTCCATTTTTATTTGCACTGTTCATGGTACAAATTCTAACTAATTAAGACTAAGCCACTCTTAGACTAGTTGGTATCTTCCTTATAAAACAGGGAAAAGGAAGTGACAAGGAAATTATTGGTCTTGTACTCTATAATAACATTTTTACCAAGACAGTCTAAGTTGTAAACATAATAACCTGAACCATTGTTATATTAAAAGTTCTAGGCCCTGTTCGGCAATAACCTTTAAAGTAACATTTAGCATTTTGACCAAATCAAGACACTGACATTTAAATGTTGAGGGAATAAATTATGAAAAATTATTTCTTTTAACTTTTCACTAACCACTATCAGAAGAGCTATCAACTGCTAAAATAGATACCAACGATTAAAAACCATTAGCATTGTAGAACAAAGGCCTAGACCATTGCAGGCCTTATTTGTGTTATTTCCTCAAGAGTTTGAATGTTAACTCTTCCTTCTGGGTACTATGCGCTTGAAAATGCTATACACATTTATGGAGGTGAATTAATCAGCAAGGAACACCAAAACTAAATATCTTACAAACTACAGTTTGTATTATGCAATGTTGTCTGAGATTAGGGAGAACTGAGCACTGAGCATGTTATTTATGACAGACACAGCCTCCTTCATTTAACAGTCCATTTTCAATTTTTACTTATCCCAAAATTTATTTTCTCAAATAAAACTGTCAATCAATTATACCTTAAAATTTCCATTACATCCACAAACATGGAAAATTTTTTTTAAGGAAGTCATCATAACAATGTAATTAGACAACACATGGATAAGGTAAACAAACTAACAAGTTCCCATTAGCTGGTTATGATCCCAAAAGTGGGATACAGAGGGAAAATATGAGATACCCATCAATATGCATGAAATGTTGCTCTCAAAACTTGAACCTGCACCCCCATAGTTTTGTCCCCAAAACATTCATTATTGACCAAGCAACATACATAGGTGTGCTCACAATGCATATTAAGAATCAAATAATCAGCAGAAGTAGCAAACGAATGAGGAGGGTTAAGATAGCTTCCAGAAGGAGAATTCCTTATAATGTTAGTGAAGAATATGGAACTCTAATAAATGGCCAAAGAATCCATGAATGAGAAGCCAACTCTCGTTCTTTCAGAAGATCTGACTACAAGGTTGGAGAAGAAAAAAGTGCAAACTCAGAAAACTTTCAGGCATTGCTTGTTTGAAAACTGCATCATGCAGCAATACATGAAATGTACATATTGAACATCAATGAAGTTTGAAAACAGCTGCAAAGAGAAGCAATACAAACCTCCCAGCATTCACAAATTATATGCAACCATGGATTATTCATTTAAATTATAGTTGGATGGTTCAATAGATTGCAACAAATAAATCACAAAGATAGTAGCAGTACATATGTTCACAAGGCTTGCACCATTCAAATTAACATATTACAGATTTCACATTCAGTTTTTACACACCTGAGAATCAAGGAATGTACAGGCAGCTTCCAAAGCAACTTCAAGGGCCCTAAATTCAAAGGGCAAATCATCAGGGGACGGGTTCCCAAATACATTGTCAAAATTCCTACTTCTCCTTCTATTCAAGTCAGCACCTTCTGACTGCCAAACATCACCTACTCCAGCTGTTTGCAACCGCCGTTGTAGCTCCACCACATACTGCAAGACATAGCTGTCAAGGGAATTTAGGAGCAGAACCTCATCAGCAGTGATAATACATCGAATCTGCTCCAAATTTACAACTATTGCCTTCTCTCTGCCAAGAATAGTTGAAGGATAAACAAACAAAGGATCCAGCAAACGTAGATCACGAGCAGGTAGATCACAACGACGCATCATGGTGAACTTGTCAACCTCAATAACCTGGGAGTTCCCAGATGAATCAACTCGAATCCAAGACCGCAGCCCTTGGCCACGCTTCTTCAAGCCCAAAACATCAACACCTTGAAAAGGTTGGCGTCCAGAGGCAGATGCTCTATAAGAAGCATCTCTTAGATTTATAGATGATGCAGGTTTTGGTGGGAGCAGGCGCTCTTTGAGATCCGCCATCAATAATAGCAATCTCTAAGTGCTGACAAACATTATGCACATAATGGTATAAGCATAAACATCAGAGAATTTTCTCCTTTTTCTCTTTGTTATATTCATGGTGCAAAATAGATTCTTCTACTAAGCTCCCATGCAAAGAAGAACACAAACTGAAAATTAGCATACCATACTAGTTATCTAAGCTCCTTATTACAATACTAGAATGGCATAAAGCTGTACTTAACTGAGAAAAACATGATTTCCCAATTTCCCAGATGCAAATTCGATCCAATTAAGTCCCAAATTCACAGAATAACGATGTAAAAGAGTGAGGATTAAAAAATTACCTCCAATTCCGACAACGAAATCAAGGTGGTTCCCTCCGAGAAGCAGCGGCAGCAGAAAAGGGAAATCGAATAACGGCAGTCAAATGCTGTGTCCGATTAAGCTGAAACTGTACCTATCAATGAAATTTTAAGCAACCAAACCAAAGAATATGATGAAGGTCAGAGATTGAGATTAAAATAAAAAGAAAGAAGGAAAGAAAGAAAACCCTAGAATGGAAAAAGGATCAGAGAAGGCACATGGTAAGATAAACAGGAGCGGTGCAGGGAAAATTGCAAGAGATTGGCTGACAAGTGAAGGCAGAATCGGAGAATCTTGTCTAAGAATGAATCAAATATTCATCGTTATTGTGGAGTAATAATATTAAAATAATACAGTTCAAGAAAATGTTATTAAAATAATAAATATCAATATAAAAAGGCATGTGATTCTGAGGTCAGTCTGGTTGTGTTGCTGTACTCTGGCTCTGGGTTTTGATCTTGCCCAAATCCCTCTGTTGCCCTTAATTTAAATAATAATTTCTTAGCATTCCATTCAGCAAAGGAAATGCTGGAAAAGTCAACTTTATCCTCCAAACACCTAAAAATACTAAAGTTTATTTATTGCTCTAAATTTATTTTAAATTACTATTAAAAAATTAAATAATTTTAAATAAACTAAGTAAAATATATTTTATATTTTATATTCTAAAAATATTAACTTTTTTTAATAAATATTCAGCTTCCAACTCGAAATGTAGGTGCTCAAATGTGAAAATCTGTGTTTTTTTTTAATTTTTAAAATTTTATGTTTTTCTTATTTTCCTGAAAAATTAAAAATTTATTTTAATTATATTATAAAATAAATCAATTTTCACATTCTTCATTACAAAAAATAAATTATTATAAAAACGTATTTAAATTTGAGTTTAATTCTAAAAATTTTTTAACATGTATTATTTATTTATTTTGTAATAATATGATTTATTTTTCTTATTGTAAATACCAATTTTCAACAACTATTTAAGGTTAATAACGAAAAGCTACAGTATAATTTTGATTGTAGAAAAGAATTTATTGTTTTATGAAAGAAAATAAATGAGTGAAAACAATGTAAAATTAGTTTTTGAATTATATTTAAATTTTAAAATTAAATATGCTTTCATTAATGCAGTAATTTCTTTATTTTTTATTACAAGTAAAATCAAGATTACCATTTTTCTTTCAATTTTTTTTATCCGTTTTCTTTTAAACATTTAAAAATAAAAAATAAATTTTTGAAATATGGCTTTTAACTTTTTATTGAGGAACCCACCACCTCTACATCTCCACCTTTTCTTTCAATTTTTTTTTTTTGTTAGATTTTTAAATTAATTTCCATTAAATAAACTCCTCTACCCAAAACTCATATTTTTTTTGTTTTTCACATTTTCTCTTTTATTTTTTTTCTCGAATCTTCCTACATCTGTTGCAAAGAAAAAACTAATGTATCAATTTAAAAATATTACCATCTAAAAAGATTGAAAAAAAAAAATAAAAGGTAAAAAATTCACAGATCATCTTGATAAGAATTTTACAAAAAAATAATTTTTTTTATCTACAAAAAGAGGACTTCGGCTTTTGCACATCTTTTCTGTCTTGCCATATATAACTTTATCTCTTTTTAGAGTTTGTTTACGTGGTTTGTTATTCTTTTTATTTTCATTAGTTTGTAGGTTTGGATATTTTATTCCAGAATATTTTGATCTCTTAGAATTGTGTCAATATTTTTTTAGATCAATACTCCCACCGACTCCAAAGAGGCCGAGCTCTATTACATCTCTCTTTCAATGTGATATTATCCGATCAAGATTCAAATTTTCTATGGTACTTGATTGTTGGTTGGTGCATAAAAAATTTATTTTGATTTTTGCTCAATTGTATTAGGTTAAGCTTATTTAATTATTATTAGAGTCTACATATTTTATTTTCAATATATTTTCCATCGTATGATACTAAACATCAATTAGTGGTAGCAGTGAGTTGGTGGTAGTATTATTTCTAGTGGTCTTATGCTTTGACTGTTGCCAAACAACCGTGACAGTTTTAGAATTAGCTTTTCCGATCATACCATTTTTCGATATAGGTCAATTTTTAGACTTCGTCATTTATTTTTTATGTTTTGCCAATTTCTAAACTTATAATTTTGGGTTAGATTTTCTATTGTGAGCTTATAATTCTAAGTTGAATTTTCTATAGAAAATATTTCCACTTTTATATTTGAGTTATTCATTTTATATATTTAGCTCTCTCAACTTTTTAATACAATTAATTTTATATGTTAAAAAAAAAACTAATGTTTTTACAAGAAAAGCCTTCTAAGAGATGAATAAACAATACTTTTTAGTTTGATACTATGTTTTAATCTCTTTATTCATAGCAACTGAAAAGGTAAGGAAATTTGAGAATGTGAGAAATAAACAGAAAATATTTTTTAATTTTTTCAAAACGAGAAACATGAAAATAAAAATTAATTATTTTGGTGCTAATTTCCAAGAGCACACATAAATATATTTATAAAATAAAAAAGAGACGTACAGAAAACAACCTCATAATCCCACATTCATTATGCAACACAACCTTAAATTTTTTTTTTTTTAAATTAAGGTTGCTCATACATATAAAAGCATGGATGTGGGTTGGATTGATTGGATTTAATTCGTAATTTACATTAATTATTTTTATTATTATTATTTACAATTTTTCTTTTTGTCTCAAATGTAAGGATTAATGTGGGATGTGTAGTCTCTGATTCCAGCTCCTTCCCATCCCATCCACTCTTCCCACATGTCCCAATCTGGGTCGTTCATTCCTCTCATAGGCTCATCTTCATCGTACGGCTCATATGATGATGAGGACATTTGTGATTCATCTGCTTCTCCTCTCAAACTACTCATCACAATCTGCAGAAAAATAAATCAATTATGGGCATTTCATACATAGTTAAAATTTTTCTTCATAATAAAAATAATAATTTCAGAAATTTAGAAACTTTCTATCCTTTTAAAGTGAAGAAAGAGTTGAACTAATGATTAAATGTGACAGACTCTAGAGTTGAAAGTGCAATAATGGACCATGCAACAAAGCTGCATCATGTTCAATGTGGCCTCAATTCTTAACCACTCATATTAACTCTATAATTGATTTTGATGAGGAGGTGGGTCCCGCCCCATCAAAATTATTGATTTTTATTTTGCAACACAAATATTAAGTGGGGTAGGTGGTCTCTTATCAGACAGCATACAATATTAAAACAAGGATATGCTACAAAATTTTCATTACAGCAACCCAATAAACAATTTTCTATGTATTACCTATATAAATCATTAAAATGAAAAAAATATCATAAATAACTGAACCCTTTTAGAAAAATAGGAATTTAAATATTTTAATCAAAATAACACCAATTTCCCTGTTTTTCTCTATTTTTTATTTCTTTAAATTTTATTTAATTAAAATAAATTAATTAAAAAAATACTGTTAAAATCGATATTTTTATAAGTTTTATGTTAACTTAAAAAGTAAATTTTTAAGGGATTAACCAATTTAGAGTAAAATATCTTGAATAAGTCCCAATAATTTGAGTTCCTGCCTCTATATCTAATCACACACAGAGAATAAAAGGACTGTCTGAAAACATCAAAACTGAAGCTAAAAGTTTTATCAGGAACTTGAAGGGAGAAATTAAGACATACATCATAGGCTTCATTAATCATAGTGAACTTCACACTGGAATTGCTTTCTCTGCATACATCAGGATGATACTGAAACACAATCACCAAAAACAAAACCATCTAATCATTAAACAGCTAAAAAAAAACCCAGAAGAAATCGATTAACAGAATCAAAAATAAAAATAAAATGGATAAATTTATCTACGAACCTGCAAAGCAAGCTGTCTGAAGGCCTTCCTGACCTCGGATTCAGAAGCACCAGGCTGGATCCTAAGTGTTTTGTAAGGATCCATCACAGAAGATGAAGAAGAAACACAGAGAAATCTGACTCTGTTTTTCCCCATATTGATGTTCTTCTTTCTCCTGTTCTTGATCTGAAACCAAGAAGATGAAGAAGAACCAGCACAGCCATTGCTTCCAATCATTCCAACAGCAGCAGAAGCCATAGTTACCCAAAACCAAAATCTAAAAAATACCCAGAAAAGCTTTCTTGTACAGGATTGATCGAAGAACCAGAAACCAAGAAAAACAGAACAAAGGGCGAAGAATGAGGGGGTTTTGACCCACTGGATTATTGAAAAGTTGGTAAAGGTGGAAACTTTGAAGAAGAGGGAATTAAAAAAAGGATAAGGGTGAGTGATTTAAAAGGGAGAAGTGAAATGGGTAAATATTTATAGAGGGTTATAGCCATTGGATTGGAAGGAAGGGTCCTTATCCAGAAGGGTTCATTGTCTGTGATGGTTGTGACGTGTAAATTGGGCAATTTCAGTAGAGAGAGAAGAGGTGTCTTGTGCTTATCTTGGTCCTAGTCAGATTGGAAGAAACGACTTCTGTTTTGGCTTTTTTTTTTTTTATTATTATTTGTTTTTTAATGTTTGCCTGAAAAATAAATAAATTAGTGGGTTTAATTTGGGAATATTCCCTGTCAATTGTATATTTTGGGTTTTTATGCCCATACTTTTTGTGGTTTTGCAATTTTTTTATAAATTTTAATTATAGATTTCCCATATTTAATATATTACAACTAGATGAGATTAGATATTTAGATTTATATTCTGATAATAATTTTGATAATCAACTAATATAAATCAATAATTAATATTTAAATTTTTATTTTTTTAATATTTTTTTATTTAAATGATACGTAAAAATCGAATATAAATATTAAGATATACAATACAAGCTAGTTTCCTCTTTCCATTATAAAAGAAAAAAACTATTGAATTCAATACTTTGACTATTTCTTACATTTTAAAAATGGCTGAAGATTAATCAAACGTATTTATGAAAGTGGAAAATTTCAATTCTTAATTTTTTAGGTTCAACAGTTCACCATTAATTATTAATACGTAGTCCTCTGTTATTGGGTACAAATGATTTATTTATTTAATAAACACAATATTGTAAATTATATTTATCATATATTATTACTTCTAAAACTTTTAAAGAGATGTTAAAGGAAATAAAAATAGAATAGTGGAATGAGAAAAATGAAACTTGAAGGAAAAAACAGAGAGAAAATGTGTTCGAGAGCATGTGAACAATTGTGAGAAGGAGAGAGTGAGAGATAGTTTCTTTTGGATCAGATCTGTGGTATATATAAATTTGATCGTTCTAACGTATTTTCTGATATGTCTTATCGGATTAGATAAAAATATCATTTTATAAGTATATTATGCAGTTTATTAATGATAAATAATTGATTAATAAATATGAAATCAGCTAGTCCATATGTGTATCGCTTGCAGTGGCGGAGCCAAGAGCTTCTCTTTTGTAGGGCACTACTGCGGCACCTTCATCCCCTCAAAGCATTTTCCGATCGCCGGTACAGTACGTGCCCCTTGCCGTACCTTTCCTCTGCCTCTGATCGCTTGGTATAGCGAGGAGACGATAAATACGTAAAAAGCCAACGTTCTACCATATCAAAGTGGGCTTAATTATTGGCCATTGTCAACCATAATTAATTTGTTTGACAGGATTTTATCTATCGTTGAAAAATCTACTAATTATAAATGCATTTAAATTAATGGTAAGGCATGTGACAAGCAAAGTCCTTGTTCTTTCTCAAATCAAAATCGGCAGCAGTTTCATTATATTTTATTACTATTCTCCAATGTGGTACTATTGTAGAATTATTTTTAATTTCTTAAATATTTTTTGTATTAATAAAAATCAACTGAAATAATATTAATATAATTTTTTAATTACTTTATTTACGCGTAACTGAGTAGATCACAGATATGTTTCACATTGTCTAAATCTCAACTTTGTAAAACAAATTATAAAATAATATTAGTTAGTTTCAAAGCTAATTAAATTTTGATTATATGCATATTTAATAAGATGGGTGTTATCTAATTTTATAATTGATTCAATGTACTATTTGATTCTTTTATTTTTTATATAAAAAATTTCAAAAGATGCAAGACTATTTGAACATTCATTCCCTTCTATCAATATTTAAAAATAGTCACCCATTGATTAATAATTTAATAAAAAAATTAAAATTAAAATATCAAACATTTTTTTGTTATAAAAAATATTTAAATATTTTAAAATGAAATAAATGAAGCCACTTAGTAATTATTAATAAGTGTTTCAATTTAAATATCATCCACGATTAGAAAAGGTACATAAATATTTAAAATATTTAAATACCGTTATAATAAAAATTAAAAAAAAATGGGTAAAAAATGGGACACGAGAGGGAGGGCGCTGTATATGGAAAATTTAAAATAGGAGGAGCAAATTGCAAAAGACGATGCTATAGAAGGGCATGGAAAATGTAGGCGACGTGGCCTGTCACTGTAATTGGTTAAGATAAGTAAGGAGCACGAGGACATAAATAATGGATAAACAAAATGTCAGCAAATGGCTCGCAAATTAAGGGAATTAAAAAAAAAAAAAAAAAAAAGACACAGAAGTGGAAAACGCCACCGCCCACCGTTATCTCCTCAGGAAACCGTCTGTTCTGATATTTTTTGTGTCCTAGTTTCCTATTTTTCTTACTTTTATTTGTAATAATAGTAATTTATATTTATTTATTAATATATTTCTAATTGATATTTATTAAAAAATTATTAATTATAGAAATAATATAATTTAAAAATAAATAATTTATTACTTTAATCATTTGAATTATATTTTTTCTATATTACAAGTATTTTAAATTTTTTTATAATATTTAATAACTAAAATAAACAAAAAATAATTAATAAATTTTTTAATAATATAAAAATTAAATAATATTTTTTATTAATTATTATAAATTATATGTAAATTAGTTGATAATTAATAATTTGGTTCATTTCACTTCATCAATAATTTTATGAGACATGCTCGGTTGGCAAATGATATTGAATTGACTCGAGATAATTAGGATTTAATTTCTATCCCCTTTTCTACTGGCAAACATATTATATTGCAATGAAACCATGTAATGCAAGGCATTTACAGATGAAAAGAAAATTATGAGACATGATGTGTTCAAGGATATGAAATATGGTGTTAAAAATGTGCAATGGTAATTAAATATCATGAGAATAACTATTTTTTTATATATTATTTGATATTTAAAATTTATTATTAATTTATATTTCAAATAGATAAATTTATTAAAAAATATGAATTTATAAAATATTATTTCTTAGTTTAATATGATTTATTTTTTATAAAATAATTTAAATTAATTATTATAAAGTAATGCAAGATTAATCATAAAAAAATTTTAAGTTTAAAAAAATTAAATTATTTCATTTCAAATAAAATAATTATTAGAAAAATAAATAAATTAACTCAAATTCTTATGAAATTTAAAAAATATTTTTATATAATAAATTATAAAAATTAAGTTAAAAATAAAAGCTAATCACATATTAACTTTTAAGCAATTGATGTAGTTGAAAATAACTTAAATATGAATCGTCAATCTGCAAACAATATGTAAAAAAAAAAAATGTTAGATAGTTGGAGTTTAGAAACAACCATCTTAACGCTCAAATCGTAAGCTTTTTAAAAAAGATGAATATAAATAAAGAAATTGAATTTGAGAATAGTGTGTTAAAATGCATAATTTAAATTCTATGTATATATATACTTTTTAATACTATAATAAAGATAAAGTTAGTTTGTAACTTCATTAAAAATTCGATTAGTATTAATTAATGGATAAGAGATTTTCTGATTATAGGTATAATAGAGATATATTGTATAACATCCTATGGAAACTAGATATTATAGGAAGCCCGTTTAGACACACCAGATAATCTTTTTATTGTTTCGAGTATTAATTATTTAGTTGATGGTATATTCTTTTTTGTGAATGTGATATGAGTCACTAAGTATCACATTCTATTAAGATTTATGCTATGGGGTTCCATTGTAAGGTAACAATGTATGATATATTTTAAATTATTATTATATCATAATGTAATTAACATAAGTGGTAAATTATTGTGAAGCTTTTTTTTTGAAAAAAAAACACAATTTACACTTAAAATAATTATGGGAATCCAACTTTTTTTTTTTGAAATGGGACTCAAAAAATAGGGGGGTAAAATCTGAAATCTCTTAGAGTTACTCAGACATACTTACCACCAAGCTAAACCTGTGAGTGCTATGAGAATTCAACCTTTCTTTTTTTTTGAAAGCAAAGCTACTAGTTGTATTAATAAAATTCCATCAGACAAAGAGAGATATCATCCCAAACAGAGAGACGATTATGCCTAATAGATTCTCTAACCAAAGTATAAGCAATTAGAATATCATTATGACGAATCTATCTAATACAAATATCCTGCATAAGATAATTTGACAAAAATGCTCCTCAAGTGTCTGTCTAAACCCCTGCATAAGATAATTTGGCAAATATGCTCATCTTTCTTTCTCATCTCTCAAGTATAAATTATTAAAGTCTCCCGAACAAAACTACGGAAGAGAGTTTCTACGAGATAAAACTCGAATAAGATTTCAAAACTGACGTCGTCGTTATGATTCCTAAAACCCATAATAACTAATAAACCCCCATTGAACATTACCTTCCGAAACAACCGAATCAATAAAATTTGAAGAAAAGCCAACTACAGACATATGACTATTCCATATTAACGAAAAGTCTCCTCCCAATCCTTATTTATTGACTGAGAAGCAACAATTAAAATGTGAAAAAATACAAAAAAAAATTCATACGAGAACTAAGAGTTTTTGTTTTCATAAAAAATAAAATGTCCGGCTTGTAATTAGTAACCAAATACTTCAATACATTAACCGTCTGAGGATTGCCGAGTCTCGACAGTTCCAACACAGGACGATCATTGCTTTCGGCCATCCCGACCTTTAACGGGATGAGCCGCTTCACTATTGCCTGTCAAATTAACATTCGGAAAGGTGTTGTTAGAGGTATCCTTTTGAGAGGAAGGAAAACCTGTAACAACTTGTAACCGAAACATATATCTTTTTGCCTTTAATTCCATACTAGATACCCTTTAAAAGATGCCATAAATCTGTCAAAGAGGTCTGCATATTTTAAAAATTGATTGGATTGTATGTGAGAAATATTCCCAACATACAGAAATTATAAGTGACAATCGGAATATCTCTGGAACTCTTAATGGGGACAATAATATATTCTTCTTTATCGATAGTTAATTGACATTGATCGTCTTCCATGAGAAAGAGAAAAAAATAAGTTAGGTTTAATGAAGAGGAAAAAATGTGAGAGTATCGAGATACAAAGAGAGCACATAGGAAAACTTATGAAAATCCAACTTAAAATGAATAATTTTAAGTAACATAAAATTTAATATTTCACACATAAAAAAATATATTTAAGTGATGTATACTTAAATAATAAGTATTTTTAATTCAATTATTTGATAATGAGACTAAATCTAATCTCCTAAACAGAAGACAACTATTTCTAAATTCTAATAAATATAAAACATTTGAAACTTAGGTCTTTTTTTTTTATAAAGAGATTGGAGGTTGGAGCATTAAATTGAAACCTCTTTTAACTAAATGTATTTATCACATATTAAATCTATTAAGCAGTTTTTGTTATAAAAAAATAAATATTTAAAAAAAAAAACTCTTAGTAATGACCAAGCAGCGTTTAAATTCAAATATCATCCACAATTTTTTTTTTAAAAAAAATTAACATTTAAAATAGGAGGAAATTGTAAAAATGATGTTTATAGATGACGTGGCCTGTTGACAAGTGGGAAACTGTAATTGGTTAGATATACAAGAGCAGGCGGAAGTTAAATGATTGATAAAAGAACACGTCAGCAAAATGTCTTGCAAATTAAGGGAAAAGTTTGAAGACCAATTCAAAATAACGCCACCGTCGGTGGGAACGGGTCTCTGTTTAATCAACTTTACATGTTTTATTTTATTTCCTTTTTTTATTTATTTAAACTAATATTGATTTACCCTCTGTGTATTTTTTCTACAAAAAATAATGGGGGATTAAGATGTTGCATCTATAATTTTATAAAATTCAAGTAAATACATTTATAGCTTGGAAATAGAAAAATGAGAATTTATTATTATTTTTTTCTATCTAATTCATATGGGTGGCCAGTTGACAATAGATGGCAACTTCTTTCTTTGTCCCTAAGTGAATGAATCTAATATTGCAGATTTTTATTAATTGCAACTTTGTCCATGTCTTCCATAGATTTTTATTGTTTTTTTTTTTGTTGGTCTATGAACAATTTGATGAAGAATAATTCTCTAATATTTTAATAATAATAGAAAGAAAATATGGATAATATTAATAGAAGTAACAAAAATAGAATATGAAAAAATAGTCTTAATCACAGAGACGACTTCATAACAATGATACCCTCTTTTGTCACATCCAAAAATTTCAAAGAAGGTTCAATCAAGAACATGATGACTCATTCTTCCGGTTGATTCAAATTCCAAGCCCATTCTCTCTCTCTCTCTCTCTCTCTCTCTCTCTCCATATCACTATCAGAAATTAGGAAGAGTTAGTTAAATGATTAAAAAGATTAAATTTGGTTCGAAACTATTATTGAAAGCTAAATAAGACCATCACGTGTTACTATATGAAACTTTATTTAGATATATTTGATATGTTAATAATAGTTTATTGGTATTTTTATCAAAAAATAAAATTTGATATTTTTATTATTATGATATAATTTAAGAGTAAATTTGATATTTTATTATTAAATTATTTGAATTAAATTTTTGAGAAGTTTGCAAGAGAGTCAAATGCATATGATAAAGAAAGTGTGATTAGGGGAGAAGAAGTCTTCATTAAGTAATATGTTAATGGTAGAGGTAGAATGATTTGTCAATGTAACTTTCAGTAGTTGGTGGACAATTATTAAGTGCAATAAGCTACATTATCTTATTCATGTAGTTTGGAACTATATGCATGCCGTGTATATGTATTGTTGAATAAACTTTTCATTCCATTTAATAATTTTAAATTATCTAATTTGATGCGATTTCGATTAAAAATATTACTGAAAAATTATTAAAAAATCTAAATGTAAATCAATTCAAATCGGATTAAAGTAATTCAATTCAATTTTTTAAATTATGTATTTCAATAATCCATTGATTTTAATTTTAAATTTAACTTACTGAATCTTAACGGATACCTAATATATTCTATTTTGTTTCCATCCAAAATTTCTAGTTATGAATTAGATCAACCAAAAAATTTCCCTTTTCAACAATATAACTCTTGAACAAGATGGATCGTGGAAGCTGAGTAAGCATATTTAGGAGTGAGCATTCGGTCAGTTCGATTTAAAATCGAACCAAACCGAATAAACCGAAATTTTAGTATTTATGAAAATTGAACCGAATCGATTTTGATCAGAAATAGAATTGAATCGAACCGGTCTGATTCAGTTTGATTCGGTTCGATTTGATCGGTTTCGGTTTTTAATAATTTTTTTATTTTTTTACATTTTATTTTTAATATTTTAAAATTTAATTAAAATATTTTAATCTTAATATGTTTTAATTTCTCTATATTATTAAAAAAATATATTATTATCGCTAATTGATTTGGTTTGATTTTTTTGATTTTTTCTTATTAAAACCGAACCGAACTGAAATAACTGAAATTTCTGAAATTAAAAATCGAACAAAACTGAAATGTATAAAAATCAAACCAAAATTTTAAATCAATTCAATTCGGTCGATTTTTTCAATCTGAACCGAATATTGCTCCCCGAAACATATTCATTCAACGTTTCCTTTTAGCATATAAATCGAGGTTTAAGCCCTCGTAATTATGAAGCTTAATTATTTAATTCCCAGAGCAGTTTTTTCATTTTTCGAAAGATGCCGAAGCCCAGAACACAGTTTATCCATTGGCGTAAAGGGCCCAATATATTTTATATACAGAAAATCAATTGAAAGATGCCAAAAACAGAAAATTCAAATCAAGGATTTACAGAATAAAAGAGACAAACAAAGCCATAAGTCTTCATCAACTCATAACAAGACTGCATTAAACTTAGACAAATTTTTCATCAAAATGAAATCTAATGTACCACTCAAATTTGATTACTATGTCATAATAACATTGTGTGTAAATATATAACTTCAATTCTTTACAACGTAGCAAACCAAAGAATATTATATTAGCTCACTTGGTCAATAATCTCCTCTATGATCTTGACTATAAAATCAGTCTAGAATTTAATACTTAATAAGCTTTTAACATAAGCACAATTTTAATTTTTTATAATATAGCAGTTCAAACGTCATGAATTGAAGGAATAAGAGAGATGCTAGTCTATCTAGTCAACATTTTAAATTCATTTATTTTTATATATTTTAATTAACAATATATGTAAAATTACAACTTTTATTGATGATGTAGTTTAAAAATTGGTATTTATATAAAATATTTAAATTCTATTTTGTATTCTATTTAAATTATATATATATTTTTTAAAATAAAATTAGTGATTGTATTAATAAAATTTTATCAAATAAAAATGAATATCATCCCAAATATAGAGACGATTATACCTGATAAATTTTCTAACCAAAGAATGAGTCGCAGTATTACGATAAATACATTTAACAGAAAAATCAGTTATAAAGTCTCACAAAAATTTATAATCAATCAAAATCAAACCCTGTATAAGATAATTTAGCAAAAATGCTCCTCAAGTGCCTGTCTAAATCCGTGCATAAAATAATTTGACAAAAATACTTCTCTTTCTTTATCATCTCTCAAGTATAAATCATTAAAGTCTTCCGAACAAAATCACGGAATAAAGCTTCTACAACATAAAGTTCGAATAAGATTCAATGATTGACGTCGTCATTGCGATTCCGAAAATTCATAATAAATAATAAATATCCATTGGATATTACCTTCCGAAACAATTGAATCAATAAAATTTGAAGAAAAGCCAATCACAGAAACAAACACATGACTCTTCCACATTAACTAAAAAACTCATCCCAATCCTTGTCTATTAACTTAGAAACAATAATCAAAATGTAAAAAATTACGAAAAAAATCAATACGAAGAATTAAGAGTTTTTGTTTCCATCAAAAATAAAATGTTCGGCTTGTAACCAATAACCAAATCCTTTAATGCATTAACTGTCCGAGAATTGCCGCCATAAATCTGCCAAAGAAGACGTATGTTCTAAAAATTGATTGAATTGTATGTGAGAAATATTTCCACCATACATATATCATAAGTGACAATTGAAATATTTCTGGAGTTCTTAATAGGAGTAACGATATCTTCTTTTTCATCGATAGTCAATTGACGCAGATCGTTTTCAATAGAAAAGGAGAAAGAAGAAATTAAGTTTAAAAAAGAAGAAAATGCGAGAGTATGGAGTTACAAAGAAACTATAAAGGGAAACTTATAATTTATTTAAATTTTATGTTAAAATTAAAATTATGCGTAAAATATATTTATATTTAATTAATTTTTTTTAATATAAATACATTTAAATAACAAATGTCTGGAACTTAACCACTAAATTCCTGTCACCAGGCTGTCTACACGACAGTGTAGAAATTGAGGATAAGAAGAAACTAGGAAGATGGTATCCACAGATGAGTTCCAATAGACCCAAATACCACCACTCGGACTAATAGCTTCAAATCTAAATCAGTTCTCAAACCCCATATTAATACAAACAACATTAGCACACGAACCACTAGTTTTTGTTTTCACTATAATTAAAATGGCAGGCCTATAACCGCAACATAAATCCTTAAGAATACGCTGGATTCTTTTACCCGTAATGCCATATATATTCCAGACTAAGATTGATATAAACAAAAGACATAAAGAGGGAAGGGAAGGGTGGAGCATGAATCCTGAAACAACCTCTAATTACAGTAGTGTGTACCTCATGAGCCTCACAGGGGGGCTCCTGGTTGGTGTCATAGTGCAGTATTCCCTTTTCAACAATAAGGGACCATAATATTAGAGATATCTTGCAAAATAGTAGACTCCTGAAAATGTAATTCAGAATCTCCCGGATCATTCGTCATTCCAATATTCCATACCTCCTTACAATCCACAGTTCCAATCCCTGCCTTACCAACAATCACCGTATGTTTGTGTAAAGCAACTGTGCCTCCATGGGCCTTCACCAGTGAATCAGAGCCATTAGCTTGCTATTCAAGTTAACGAAAACAGGTCCCCAGCCATACTGACTTTTGGATTGAGGGGAGCTCCTAGAAGTGCCCGGTAGAGTATGCTGTGAAGTCCCCAAGGAAGCATTCTCCATTAGAGTTCCCATAGACTTACCACTGACCCGAGTTGAGTTTGATGAGTTGCAGGCAACCTTAGCAACAACATTGGAATTCATAAGCCCCTGGTTATCCAAAACAGTGAACCGAGACCCAACAGGTGTCTGTGAGGCACTTGAAGATGCAAGAGAAAGCCTGAAATTCCTTTTGATACCAAACCACCGGATTTAGCTCCAACCAGATTGTTCGATTGATGCAGAAAAGAGCGTCGAAGTCGTTGTACCATCATCCACGGTCCGAATTTATCAACCATTTCTGCCAACACATAAGGGCCCGTCACAACGCCATCGATAGACTGGTCAGCTCGTATAACAGCAGGAACAGGGTTTGTCTGTCTTCCATAACCATCTGGTCTTCGTCAGTGGCCATATGCCTACCATGAGAGTCTATACATGCGGCGACCATAACAACCACATGAGAATCAGATAAGATAAATGCCTTCATACTCAATTCGGCGAACCCGACGACGTAGACGGAACTTTAATAACAGCTGCATGCTGAGAGAGGTCGACCTCTACACAGATGCGAGCATACTTACTCCGTGCAGCCTACAGAGTTGCTTCGTGAAGCTTGATTAGGCGCCCAATCCGACTACCCACCCTCAAGAGAAAATTCTTGTCGTAATATTCAATAGGCGAATTGAGGATACGAACCCAAATCAGTGATGTATCAATGGCAGCAATCTCTGGATCGAAATTTAAAAGGAGAGGGAAAGAATTGTTAAAAAATATCTTTATATAACTTTGATAATTACAAAATTATTTTATTTTATTTTATTAAAAATTATAATTTGATTAGTTAATTATATTGATTAATTTATTTAAATTTAAATTGATTTAATGATTATTTTAATATTTAAAATTCTATTTAATTAAATTTTATTATAATATAAAATAAAATATTTTTTTAAAAAATAAAGAGCTAAAATTAAAAAACTGTATTTAAATATATAAAAAATAATTATCTCTATTAATTTATCGCTAAAAATATAATAATCAAATAATAAGTTATTTTTTAACTTACAATCTATACCATAATTGGACTATATTAATTTTATTAAAAATATATCTTGGATAACAATTTTATTAAATAATAAATATTAGTGAAAAACAAAATTCAAAAGATTCATATCCTACTAGCATATTTATATTATTTAATTTTTAATGATAAATTTGACAAAATATATTTTCTTGATTTTATTTCATGATAATTTTTTAACAAACTTTTATTGGATATAAAATATACTTATAATAATCTGATATTATAATAACAAAAAACATAATTTAATTTGTTGTTAACATAATATATTATTTTTATTATTTTTAAATTAAACATAAATATTTATTATTATAAATAATAATCATTTTTATCATATTAATTGAAAAATCATTATTAATATTTTTTAATATTTAAAATCTGAAATTTACATATTTTTTTCATTATTAAAAAAATATAAATTAAGATTTTTTAAAAAATTAACAAAATAATATAATAAATTTATTAATATTAATTATAAATGCATTAAATATTAATAGTTAATATAAAATTCAATTAATTTTTTAAAAGAGCATTTATAATCATAAAAAATAAAGAAATAAATTTAAAATTAAAACATAAAAGACAAAAAATAAAATGAAAAGAAAAAAATTTTAAAGGTTAATTAAGTAAATTTTATATAAATAGTTTTATTAAATGAATTTTTTTGTAAAATCTTAATAATTTTGATAAAAATTACTTTTGATTAAAATCAATTCTTATGAAAAGAATTGAATTTTTACTATATTAGTTGAATTCTTTTATAAGTAGTAATTTATATATATATATATATATATATATATATATATATATATATATATATATATATAATATAATATAATATAATATTATATTATATTATATTATATTAAATAAATTCAATCAATTTAAATTTATTATTAATTTATTAATATAAAAGAATTTAATTAAATTTCATTATATTTAAATTAATTCTAAATAAATAAATTTTTTTATAAATATAAATGAATTTTTATAAGAAATACATATTAAATAAGAGTAAAATAAATTTTTTTACTTAAAATAAATTAAAATTTTTCATTTCAAATAAGATAATTATTAAAAAAAAATCTATTAAACTCAATTTTTATAAACTTTTTGATTCCAAATGATAAATAAATGAGTCGTGCATATGCATTTTGAAACTAATCAGTATGAAACTGCAGTGGTATTGAATTTCTGTTTTGACTTTTTAATTATATTTATTTAATAAAAAAATAATTAAACCAAATTGAACTTGCTTATAATATATAGTTCATTTTAATTTGGAAAGCACTGAAACCTAACAACTGGTAAAGCTTAATTTTAATTCAACAATTTTTTCTTTTATTTTATTTTAATATTAAAAATTTTACTTAAAACATATCACTTATATATAAATTCAAACTTCAGTCCCATTTTTTGAGTTTTTTTTTCTAATTTTATATAAATACAAACTTTTCATTATAGCATCAAATTTCATTGAAGCTCTCGTTTATAATTTAGTTTGTGAAATATCACTATCTAATAATTAAAATTTTAAAATATAAATATAAAATATGAAAATATTTGAATTGTCTGGTAAAAATATAATTAATGAAAGTGGGTAAGACTTGGTGGCCAAAGCTCTCTAGGTCCAATGCACCTCAATCCTCTCAACACCCAACTAATAATTTGAGCTTGTATACATAAAAAGAATCAAAATAATTGGAGCTATTAAAGTTTGAATTATTACGAAATAAGCACTTAACTAATTCAATGCTACTTTAATAAATATATTTTATTTTTGTATTTTCTTATGTATTATAGAATAAGTATTTATTAATTATATATATATAAATTTAACGTTATAAATATTAAAAGTGTTCAAATAGGAAATTACTTTTAAGTTCATCATTCTTTTGAGTTTTAATTAGCGAATGCAATTTAATTTAAAAAATTAGAATTAAATCATTCAAATTTTTAATTCAATTAATATTTGATCGATTTGCTCTTGATTTTAATAATCATAATTAAGATATTAATTGATTCAATCTGATTTTAATAACCATAATTAATTTTTTTTTTTCGTAAAAGATAAAATTGAATTTCAATAAAGAGTCTTAGCCCAACAAGTACAAGCAAACTCATTACATGAAGCAGACCCAACTAGCCTAATAAACATAAACTCAGAAACAAGCAGCTAGCAGCTAGCAGCCTAACCCATATAAAAGACCCCAGAAACCCTTGTGACAATGAAAAATGGATAGGATACAAATAAGAATCTAAAGCAACCGAACATCACATTTTGTGCTGTTACAATCAGAATATATATATATATATATATCAATTTAGATATTGAAAACTCGACTGCTAACTAATGGAAATAACCATACAATTCTTTTTTAAAAATTAACTTCACCAGGAAGGGCTATTAGGAGAGTAAAAAACACACAAGTATAAAGTCAAGAGAAGAAAAGATTTGAGCTACGAAATCTAAGGGTGACGAACAGAGTTTTGACTCCTCTATTCATTGAGAGATTGGGTGACTGATGACCACCTATAGAATCTCCAAAAAATATAGACCCATCACATCCATATGTGGCTGCGCTTCATGGAGAAGACTCACGGAGTGTTTAAAAATTAGAATGCAAGAACCACCAACACCAAAACACACCACAAACAAAAGCAGATAAAGAGCATAAAAGGTAGTAAAAGATTTTAACTTATCGATAAATATTTAGTTTTGACTTTTTAAATATTTTTTAAATATTAAATATAATTATTTGAGTTTATAAAATTTTATGAATATTAAATATTTTATTTATGAGATATTTTTATTATTATAAATTTAATATTAAATCAATAAAATTTAATGCGAAAACTAAATAAAAAAAATACTTACGTTCACGTGAAATATCCAAGACCATCCATCCAAAGTTTAAAACCGAATCCTTCTCGAGTTTTTCAATGTCCAAACAAGGTGTACTCTAATTAGCTCTTGCTCTAATGTTTCCGGTTCTTTTGTGGGGCTTTAATAACAAAAAAAACAAATAAATAAAGAAATAAAAGGAAAGATGCCAAATGTCAATGTGCATACTAAACGACGTCAGAGAGGCACGTTGAAATGAGGACAAGATCATCCATCATTCATCAGTTCTCACCAACCTTGAAGGGGACCCTCGTATGCACGACAGGCTAAAAAGTTACTATGGTGGGTCCCAGCCTAGCCCAACTCTACCAACCCTTATCTACTTAGTAAAATGGGCCACAGGTTTGGTGTATGCTTCAAGGTTACTTCCTCCTACCTCTGCCAAAATATATAAATAAATAAATAAAAATAAAAAAATTGGTCACCATCTCGCCAACTTCCACTTTCGTTCCCTCTTCTTTAAGAAATTACTGTTTTTTTTTTTCTTACTCTTTCTATAAAATTTTATTAATTTAAGTCTCTATTTATTTAATAAAAAATATCTTTTAAAAAAATATATTTTTATATTTTTTAATATTTAAGATTCTTAAAAAATTTAATAAAAAATATTCTTTTAATCAAATAAAAAATAAATCAAGGTAAGATCAACGTTTTAAAATATTTATTAATATTTTTATATATAAATTTATTAATAAATTCTATTTTTTAAATTAAAATTAAAAAATAAAAAATAGATTATTTCACTGAAAAATATTTTTTATTTTTTATAAAAAAATATTTTTAATATAAAATATTTTTAGCTGAAATCTAAATATAAATATAAAATCTATTATAATTAATATATTATTTAGTTTATTTTATTAATAAATATGATAAAATTTATTAATTAAATTATAAAAAAAATAATCGCTAAATTAAATTATTAATCAGTACATAACAATCATTCAAAATAAATCATGAGTTTTGATTATGAGATATGCATCCGTAACAATAATCTAATAAATAAAAAATGCTTATCAGACTAAAAAAGTATGATCCAGACTCTATAATATCTGAATCCTCATCAAGGTTCGCTATTCTTTTGCTGAGGCAAGTCTCAACACGAAATAACCATTAGTAGGGACAATCAAGCATATTCTTATTATGCTTGTAATTACGAGATCACTAACTTGTTAGCCAGCGACATCCCTTATTAAGCAATTGACCATATTATTGCTGGATTATCAAAAAAATTTTTATTCATCTCTACCTTCTTACAATATAAAAAGAGAAGAATCACAAAATTAAATGTACATTATTTTCTTACACGAACTCTAAACAATTCATTACATTTGCTCTCTTTATCGATATACTAACCCGAGTATCGGAGTGGCTATCGTGGACATCCACCACCACTTCACATTCTCTTCTTTGCAGGTTCTATCCAATAATAGTGTAGCTGCGCTCCGACCACATCATCAATCTAATCTCAACAACATCATTTAGTTCTATTGACAAAAATCATTTGAATTCTCGCTATTTATTTGGATTACAGCTAGTCTCCTGCTCCTTTTCTCGGAAAGAAACCTCTCTCTCCTTTCACTTTCAAGATGGCTGGTAGTTCGCGAGCTGCTGCTAATATTGCTACCAATGAGTAAGTCATCGTTTCTTCTGCCCCTGACTATAGAGAGAACATGTCCCTAGTGGTCAATGAAACAAACGTCAATAATTTAAATAATGAACATATACTCTAGTACATCCAAAGGCTGCAGGCTACTCTCAGGTAGTATAAGGTTCGAGAAGAGGCATCAAACATGGATCCTAGAATAACGGAGGAAGCCTTCGTGGACACTCCAAAGGCTTAAACAGAAGCAGTCAAAATGCGGCCCAAGGAAAGAGTCAAGTCCAAAGATGAATCAGACGAGGGTCCGAAAGGCATTGATTGAAAGCTAGTGCATGCCATGCAAAGGTACCAAAAGGAACAAGAAGAGGATTTCAGCCTATATGATATTTCACCTCTTTCGGAAGAGATCTTAGCAGAAAACCTTTCCACCAAATTCAAGTTGCCTAACTTGGACAAATATGACGAAAGGACAGATCCCAGGAGCCACAGGACAACCATGCAACTTCAAGATGTAAACGATTTTGTGTTGTGTCGGGTATTTCCATCGACGCTCACAGGTTTGGCTCAAAAATGGTACCAACATCTGAGCCTAGGTTCAATTTAAAACTTTACACAGTTTGCCGCATTATTTGAATCCATATTTTTACTTGCATACCTCCTAAAAAACTTTTCTCTAACTTGCGGAATATCCGTTAAGGAGAGGGTGAGTCTTTAAGGAGTTTTATCTCACGTTTTAATGCTACAGCCATATAGGTTGAGGAGTTAAATCATGAGATAACATGCGAAGCATTGAAAAAAGGAACCTAAAATGTCAAATTTATGAATTACTTAACTAAAAATTCGATTGCGATGTATCAATAGTTGATAGACAAAGCGCAGAAATATATCAAGTTGGATGATGAAGTCCAAAAGTTAAAAGAAGACAAGAAGGCGAATCAAAAGAAAAGTTAGAAGTCCAAAAGACGAGGACATGAAGGATATTGTAGGAGTTATCCCATCTTGCGAAAGAGGGATTATCAAAGTAAGTATAAAAATTACACTTCGTTAAGTGACTCACGGACTCGTATTTTGATGTGGATCAGGAAAAATAATAAAAAAATCAGGTGACCACCCAAGCTCAACCCTGAGAAAGTGGAAAAATGAGATAAGACAAAGTATTATTGCTTCCATGAAGATCATGATCATATAACAAAAAAATATCGACAACTAAAGGATGAGATTGAAAAGCTGATAAGGGACGGTATCCTTCAAAAATTCACAAGAACGGGAAGGGAAGAGAAGAGATCTGAACCCGAGGATATAACCCCGGAGACAACCCCTGATTGAGAACATGTAGGGGTCATACATATAATAACAGAAGGATCTAGTGAAGGTTAGAGAAAGTACTCAAACTGCAAACATAATTTCCAGATTAGTAAGAAACCTTTTAAAGTCTTGAAGGTCACCTGCCCAAAAGTTTCATAAGCTAGCCAACTTAGGGAGCCGAGTGGTTCCCCGCTCTCGATATATTTGTACTACAAGTATATTATTTTAATAACAAAATTAACGAGATATTTTCATATGATATGTTCTTTAGTGATAAGGGACGATGGGATTGTCTTCCTCCAAAAAAGGAGAAAAAGGAAGACAAAAATAAGGCCACAAGATGGGTTACACTAGGTCAGATCGCAAGACGGGTTTCGCCAAACCATTCGGATATTAGTCCCACTATACAAGGCCGCAAGACAGGTTTCGCCAGACCATCCGGACATTGATCCCACTATACAAGGCTATAAGGCAGGTTCTGCCAGGCCAGATCCCAAAGCGAATTCCGCCAGACCATCCTGGCATTGGTTCTACTATACAAGGCCATAAGGCAGGTTCCGCCAGGTCAGGTCACAAGGCGGTTCTCATCAGACCATCTGAGTATTGATCCCACTAAATAAGATACAAGGCAATTTTTGCCATGCCAGGTCACAAGGCGATTCCCGCCAGACCATCCGGGCGTTAGTCCCACTAAACAAGGGCACAATGTAATTTCTACCAGATTAGATTATAAGGCGGTTCCTGCCAAACCATTCGAACATTGGTCCCACTAAACACAGCCACAAGGCAATTTCTATCAAGTCAGGTTATAAGGCGGTTCCCGTCAGACCATTTGAGTGTTGATTCCACTAAATAAAGCCACAAGACAATTTCTTTTAGGCCAAGTCAAAAGATGGTTCCCGCCAGACTACTCGGTCGTTGGTCTCACTAAACAAGGCCATAAGGCAATTTCTGCTAGGCCAGGTCACAAGACGGTTCCTGCCAGACTATCCAGGCTTTGATTCCACTAAACAAGGCTGCAAGGCAATTTCTGTCAAGTCAGGTCACAAGGCGATTCTCATTAAACCATTTGAGCGTTGGTCCCACTAAACAAGGCTACAAGAAAATTTCTATCAGGCTAGATCACAAAGCGGTTTCTACCAGACTATTTGGGTATTGGTCCCACTAAACAAAGCCACAAGGCAATTTCTGTCAGTTTAGGTCACAAAGTGGTTCCTGCCAAATCATTTGGGCATTGGTCCTACTAGATGAGGCCGCAAGGCATACTTCACCAGGCCGCAAGCTAGACGTGGATCCCTGTAAGCAGGTCATTTGCACTAGACAACTACGAGGGGAATATACTGATCTCCAAAGAGATAAATGGGGTGCCAAATAAAGGACAATTTTAATAAGGCGAACCTTATAACCCAGAATCAAGATGAATAATTAGGTGCAAGACCTTTATTATAAAAAACGTCTAAGGTGTTTTATGGTGCAAAGGTGGGTACTCGCTAAGTCATGTGTCTGGGTGTTCATTCTATTTTACTAAGATTCTGTAAGGTATATCTGCTAAACTGAGCTTTAAAACCCACAAATGAATATGTCTTTGTTGCCGAATAAGATAGGCAAAATAAGCATTTTCATTACAAAAAATTACAAGGAAAATCCTCTATTACATCATAATCTTCTAAAAAAAGATTTATTAGTAGAAACTCAACCTCATCCTATAGGAAGACGCCGTACGAAAGACTGTTTCTCCAACTACCTTTCTGGTCTTGCCCTTAGAATCAATCTCGAGCAAATCAACCCCTCTCCTTAGGGACGCAACCTGAAAAAGCATTATAGTCGGGCTGGTTGTAGCTCTCAGAGCTAAGCAGTATACTTGCACTTTTATGGAGACCCAAAAATCGTGACACTGGACATGCATTATAGCCGAGCTAGCAGTAGCCCTCAGCAATATGCTTGCACCTTCAGCTGCTCTTCATAGACCATGATGATATCCTCTGCACATATCTGGTTATCCTCAAAAAGAAGAATGAAAGTACCTTATTTTATGTCTCCCGTAGATTGTAGTCACAAACACAAAAGAGAAAGAAGGGTTCTTATACAGTGACATAGTCGGTAAAGTCTTTAATATGGTTCGAAAAATAAGGCCACCATCATAATCAAGGAAATCGATAAATCGTCACCTTCGAACCTGAAGAATCGAAGACTAGTTGAGGGGACCTCTGATACTACATAACAATCGCCTAAAGCAAACTATAAGCTGTCACTATGAGATAGGCACACGTGGCAAGAATGCAATGTGTAACGACCCAAAAATCGGACTGCTACCGGTGCTAAGATCCAGATCGACTTAAGGTCGCCGGGACCCGTAGCAAGCCAAACATATCCTGTATACCTGTTAAATCCCATACATAATCATACATATACATAAAACTGTAAACTTTTTTTCTCATTTACCAAGATTAACCTGAGCATACACATACTTATAAACATAAACCTCACACTGGAGCCCTCATCAAATGCTCCCATGGGGTAACATATCATACATTAAGCTTGGTTTACATAATCATCATAAAAACATTACCTAGATCATGTATAAAGGGGATTAACTAAAAATATTAGGGCCAAGCACAACACTAAACCTCAATATACATCATTTCATATCTTACAATACCATTCATTACATCACACTCTTTCTCATGTCCACTACTAACTATTACATACATAAAACCTCTCTACTCTGACTGACCTCCCAGACTGTCTCTGGCCTGCAAACCTGGGGGTTAAGGAAAAGGGGGTGAGCTAAAAAGCCCAGTGAGCAGAACAAATAAACATATATAAAAATCATGCTTTCATGGAATGCATCACAACACATACAATTCACATCACGGATGAACTTGTTGTAACGACCCGAAAATCGGACCGCTACCGGCGCTAGGATCCAGATCGGCTTAAGGCCGCCGGGACCCGTAGCAAGCCTGACATACAACCTGTAAACCTGTATAATCCCATACATGATCAACAACATGCATAAAAATTTAAAACTTTTCTTTCAAATATCCAACTCAACCTGAACATATACTGTGCATAGTCATAATCATAATCCTGATCCCTCTGTGGGATCTCAACAATGCCTCAACGGGCAATACAACATGAGATGAGTTGGCTAACATCTGTATCATCAAATATCTAAGATCATGCATCAACAAGGGATTACAATACTCATAGGGTCAAGCACATCTATAACCTCAATATACCTCATTACATACATACTGTAATCTCTTACATTACATCATAATACAATTGTCATGTCCACCATCTAACTATTACATACACATACTTCAAAACTCTGGCTAACCTCCTGGTCTACCCTGTACCTGCACATCTGGGGTTAGGGGAGAGGGGTGAGCTACAAAGCCCAGTGAGCAGAATAGTGAAAACATATATTTAAAAATCTCATGCCATTATGTAATGCAACACATCACAACAAATCACATCTCGGATGGTATTGTCACCAATAGTCCTCTACATAGTCCAACTGTGCCGGGACGTAGAATGGGTACAACCGGTCTTTCCCTTATCATAACATATCATAACATACCAATGTGCCAGGGACGTAGAATGGGTACAACCTGGACTTTCTCTTACATCATGCCAGGGACGTAGAATGGGTACAACCTGGACTTCCATACCATATCTCATGCCGTAGCATCATCATATCATATGAGGACTAAAGGGTCATCCAATAACCAATCCACATCAACATCATAAATGCAATGCAACATATTCGTGAATACTAATGCAAACAACCTACTATATCTCATGGCATTCATGATGCATGGATCATGCTCAAAATTCATATTTCATTCATTTTAAAACTTAAGGTTTATTCCACTCACCTCTGGCTAGCTCTGACAAACTCTGTAGCAGCTGGCTCACTGCTGGGGTCCTCGGTTCCTCGGGTCCGAACCTACACAGGTGGACTCCAATGAGGGACCAAACATACATAAACATAACTCTAATATACTCCCCAAAAACCCCCTAAAACATCATAAAATAACTACATAAAAACATGCAAGAAATGGCTGGACAGGGCACTTTCGGCGGCACCTTCGGCGGCCGAAAGTCCCTCCAGAGCCGAAAGTCAGGCAGGTTCGGCGGCACCTTCGGCGGCCGAAAGTCCCAGACAGAGACGAAAGTCCTCTTTCGGGAGCAAGCTTCGGCAGCCGAACGCTGCCTCCACAAGGGGGTTCGGCGGCCGAAACTCCCTTCGGCTGCCGAACCTGGTTTCTCCCAAATGGGCAGAAACTTGGTTCAAACGAACCTCTTGCCTCCCAAAACCTCAAATCATGCATAAACTCAACCAAAACATGCATACAAGCTCCTAGGGGTCTCAAACTACCTTAAACCCCAACTACAACCCTTCAAACATACTCAAACATGCCACATTGCTCACAAATCACATAAAACCTAACATAGCTCAACTAACATAAACATGCATTTCTACCCCATAAAACTTCATAAAACTTGCTTAAAACATATATTGAGCTTAAGATCGGCTCTTACCTCTTGAAGATCGAGAGAGAGACGACCTAAACTTGGAGATCCACGAAAATGAGCTCCTGAGTTCCCAAAGCTCCAAAACTTTGCTCAAAGCTTGAAAATCTTCAAAACCAAGTAAAAACTCATGAAAAATGGTGGGGATTTGAAGGAAGAACACTAGATTTGGAAGAGGGAGGTCGGAAGCTAGCTGTGGCCGAAAATGGGAGAAAGCTCGCCCATTTCGGCTAAGTGACCCTTTTATAGTGGCTGGCCAGGCCACGTTCGGGGGCCGAACTTGCCTCCGCATGCATGCCATGTTCGGCGGCCGAACTTGACTTTCGGCGGCCGAACCTGAACTTCCCTCACTTATGCTTTCGGGGGCCTAACGTGCCTCCAAAACGCATGCATGTTCGGCGGCCGAACTTGACTTTCGGCGGCCGAACCTGGGTTTTCCTCCAAAGACTTTTCATGCAAAAACTCATTAAATTTTCATGCTTAAAACTATGAAATACTTTAAAACATTTTAAGAAAACATATTTCTACCCTACTAGAGACTTCCGACATCTGAGATTCCACTGGACGGTAGGAATTCCGATACCGGAGTCTAGCCGGGTATTACACTTGTCACCAATAATCCTCTACATTTCCAATGTGCTCGGCCCTCGACGGAGCTCCGCAGGACTTCCTCTTAATCATAACATATAATGCCAAGACGCGTGGACATGGGCAACCCTGGACTTTCATTAATCATCATACATATAAAATGCCAGGACGCGTGGACATGGGCAGCCTTGGACTTTCATAAATCATCATACATATTGAGGGCTAATGGATCATCCAACATTCATCCACATCAACAACATAGAATGCAATGCATCATATTCGTGAGATTCTAATGCAACATCCTAAAATACATCATGGTATTCGTGATGCATGAACATGCTCAAAACTTTGTCATTTTAATACATAGTTCAGTTCTACTCACCTCTGGCTGACTCTGAACAGACTTTGAAGCAGCTATCTCACTGCTGGGGTCCTCGGTTCCTCGGGTCTGATCCTACACAGGTGGACTCATATGAGGTACCAAACATAGACTAACATGACTCTAAACAACTCTCCAAAAACCCCCTAAAATACTTCAAAACATTCATGTAAAACAGGCAAAGGAAGGTTGGACAAGGCACCTTCGGCGGCACCTTCGGCGGCCGAACCCTCCTCCTGATCCGAAAGTCATGCACCTTCGGCGACCGAAAGTTCTCTCCAGATCTGAAACTCACGCATGTTCGGCGGCAGGTTCGGCGGCCGAAACTGCCCTCCAAAGCTGAAAGTCCAACTTTTGGGGCAGGGTTCGGCAGCCAAAACATGCCACCATAGGCAGGTTCGGCGGCTGAAAGTGCCTTCGGCTGCCGAACCTGAGTTCTTCCAGAATGGCAGAACTCGGGCCTCATGCACATTTTTGCCTCCCTTAACCCTCAAATCATGCATTTAGTTATTCTACAACATGCATAAACACATTTTCCAGCATATAAGGGCTTACAACTAACCTATACCCCAACAACACATCATAGCAACACATTATAACATACATTATCTGTAACGATCCGAAAATCGGACCTCTACCGGCGCTAGGATCCAGGTCGGCTTAAGGCCGCCGGGACCCGTAGCAAGCCTAACATACATCCTGTGAACCTGTTTAATCCCATACATGATCAACAACATACATAAAAATTTAAAACTTTTCTTTCATACATTCTCTCATATACCAAACTCAACCTGTGCATGCACTATACATAGTCATAATCATAAACATTGACCCCTCTGTGGGATCTCATCAATGTCCCCAATGGGTGACATAATATGTGTTGAGTTGGTTTACATAAACATCATAAAACGTCTAAGATCATGTATTAAAAGGGATAACAACATCCATAGGGTCAAGCACAACTTCTAATCCTCAATATCATTATACATAACATGACTGTTCAAACTTTACATCTTCTTACAATTTATCATGTCCACTGTCTATCTATTACAAACACATGCTTTTACTCTTCTTGACTTCTCTGTCTAGCCCGTACCTGCTGTAATACCCGGCTAGACTCCGATATCGGAATTCCTACCGTCCGGTGGAATCTCGGATGTCGGAAGCCTCTAGTAGGGTAGAATCATATTTTTATAAAATGTTTTAAGGTATTTCATGGTTTTAAGTAAAATAGAAATGAGTTTTTGCATAAAAGCAACCTTGAAGGAAAACTCAGGTTCGGCCGCCGAATCTCAAGTTCGGCCGCCGAATCTCAAGTTCGGCCGCCGAACATACATGCCTTCGGGAGCGCCTTTAGGCCCCCGAAAGCATAAGTGAGGAAAGTCCAGGTTCGGCCGCCGAACCTCAAGTTCGGCCGCCAAACATGACATGCATGCGGAGGCACGTTCGGCCCCCGAACGTGGCCTGGCCAGCCACTATAAAAGGGTCCCTTAGCCGAAAACGGGCGAGTTTTTCTCCCCGTTGTCGGCCAAGGTGAGTCCTCCGCCACCCCTCACCGATCTTGAGTCTTTTCCTTCAGATCTTTCAAGTTTTTCACTAGTTTTCATCTTGTTTTGAAAATTTTCGAGTTTTGAGCAAGTTTTGGAGCTTTGAGGTTCAAAAACTCAAATCTCTTCCAACTCCAAGTTAGATCGCCTCCACCCTCGATCTTCAAGAGGTAAGAGTCGATCTCTAGCTTACATTATGTTTTAAGCAAGTTTTATGCAAGTTCATGGGGTAGAAAATGCATGTGTAGCTTATGTTGAGCTTATGGGTTTTTGATGTGATTTTGAACAATGTGAGTTGCTTGTGTGTTGTAGTTGGGGTTTTGATGGTTTGATGCCCCTAGGAACTTGTATGCTTGTGTATGAGTGTTGTAGAATAGGTTTATGCATGTTTGGATGAGATAGGAGGCATAAATGCATAGGGGAGCTGAGTTTCTGCCATTCTGGGAGAAACCAGGTTCGGCAGCCGAATGAACTTTCGGCAGCCGAATGAACTTTCGGCCGCCGAACATGCTTGTGGAGGCAGCCTTCGGCTGCCGAAGCTTGCCCCCGAAAGGAGACTTTCGTCTCTATTTGGGACTTTCGGCCGCCGAAGGTGCCGCCGAACATGCATGAGTTTCGCCTCTGTCTGGGAGTTTCGGCCGCCGAAGGTGCCGCCGAACCTGCCTGACTTTCGGCTCTGGAGAGACTTTCGGCCGCCGAACCTGCCGCCGAAAGTGCCCTATCCAGCCCTTTCTTGCATGTTTTTCTATGATTATTCCATGATGTTTTAGGGGGTTTTTGGGGAATAGTTTAGAGTTATGTTCACGTATGTTTGGTCCCTCATTTGAGTCCACCTGTACCACCCCTTACCCTATCGAAGTGTAGATAGAGCAAGGAATGTCACAAACTATACCTTGTAGACATATATCAAAACTAAACAATTTCCTTTATCTGTAAATATCAAGTTATTTATTATTATTATTATATATATATATTTTATTTGTAATCCAAGTACATCATAGCTGTAACTCATTTTGGCATGTACATATATGACACATATACACATACATGCTATGACCTAGAATCGCCTAAACCTTTGCTTTGATACCACTAATTGTAACACCCCTTACCCTATCAAAGTGTAGACAGAGCAAGGAATGTCACAAACTATACCTTGTAGACATATATCAAAACTAAACAATTTCCTTTATCTGTAAATATCAAGTTATTTATTATTATTATATATATATATATATTTTATTTGTAATCCAAGTACATTTTAGAAAGTGTTTAAAGTAACTGTGAGATTTTAAAACAAAAGTTTCGGCAGAGTTTCCTCTGCTTCATTAGCACTTTAACCTGTAATACATATGAAAATCACACTTATAATTATACTAACAACTGTCATTTGATATCTTACTTTTCTTTGATTACATAACCTTTACAACTCACTCTAGTAAATATGTACATGCCAAAATAAAACTATACTATGACTTAGAGACTCAAAACAACCAGCTATGATAATGGCTTTGTTATCTGATGTAGACCTCCGATGAACTTCGCGTGTCTACTCTATCTACAACCTGCGTGAGGTAAAACCAACACGCTGAGCTAATGCTCAGTGGGTGATAGCAAACAAATAACAAGATATAGCAGACAAGTTCATGTATACAAATATTCATGTAAACAATTATAAGCTAGTCAAATATTGCTATCATGATACAAACCATACTTGTTAACTTTTAAGTATAAAATATGAGTGCCATATGTATCCTTGTGCACAACAAGAATTTCCTTCATATTCGATAAAAACATCTTCTTTTTTTTCTTTATTGCACATTTTCTAATTGTAGCAAATCACCATAACTAGGTGCATGTAATAGATGCAGACATGTTAACATTCACTGATAAGTTCTCAAAATCAAGTATCAATCTTAGTTAAGATCTTAGCCCTTATAAACACATAGTAGGATCGACTAGGTAGATAAGGAGTTATAAAGGTAGGCACAGGGTGCCGAACGGTAGGCTCAGAGGCCAAAACTGTGATAGCAAAGCTCTGTGGCCATGCTTATGAGGTACCAGATATGTAACCTCAAATATAGATCATGTATCGGTAGCAGTACTGCGAACTCTGTATGTTTATATGGCATGCCATACCCTTAAGCTAACCTCGACTCCTATTACGTTTACTAGGGCCAAGTATCATTAATTCAATGTATCAATATAAATCCATGTCATTTAAAGCTATTTGAATTCATTTTCCAAAGTACATATATCATATGCCAAGGTTTACAATATGGAAAACTCATGGCAAATAGTGCAAAACTTTATTGCCTTAGCATTTCAATATAGAAAACTACATTCTGCCATATATTGCATAAACTGTTCAAGCAGTTTATATTTACAATTTGACTTCAGTTTCTTCACAAGAAATGTACATTTATGTCTTATCTTTCCAACAAGGTATGGTTCATGCAAATCTGATCACTCTAGCTTAAGTTATGAATTTTTCTTTACAAGCTGCTCAATAAGGTCTTAAACAGTCCAGTATTGTACTTGTTTTTAGTATCACAAAACTTATCAGATTCATGCATTTCCATACAAGTTCAAGCTTAAGTGTCTTCTACAAATTTTTAGGTATACTTCTTAAGATTCATTTGGCACTGGTATTACGCAATTCCACTGAGTACATAATTAGTCTTTCAATTCCACTGAGTACACTGTGTTCTGGATGCACTACCACTGTGTCCAGTTTAGGTTCACTTGCAATTTTCATCATCTTACCTACAGATTCAGAATTTGGTCAATTCATGAAAGCTTTAGCTATTTGTCTTATATTTTATTTGGTATATCTTAGGCCTAATTTCAATATATACACAATAAGTTATAAAGTTGGTAACACAAGCTGCCCTGTTACAGCCTATTCTGCCAGGTTTGCTCTTTTAGCTCTCATGTTAAATTTCTTTATTCTAAGCCTTTTAAGCCTTTCAAACATCATTTTAACATTCATATAACATATTTATACAATCAAAGAAACATTTCCAGCTAGTAAAATCAACCCCTAATTTCACTTATTCATGGCAGAAACAAAGGAAAACAGAAAATCAAGTAAACACCAAACCTTTCTTGGATTTCCTCTTTCTTTTCCTCTTCTAATCTCTAGCTATCTCCTTTCCCTTTGATGTTCCTTCACCTAGGTAGATTTATGTCTTAGGAAAGGATTGAATAAACTATAAATTAAAGCTTTATAATTCAAATTCATGCATGAAGAAATGAGATGATGCTATTTCCTACTCATTTCTAAGCTTACCTTTGATTTTCCAAGCTTGGTGCATATGGAACCCTAAACTTTTCTTCTTCAATTCTTTCACTATATGGCTGTTCCTTTAGCTCTTGATCTTAGGATGAATTTTGGTTAAAGAAGGAAGTTGATTTGGTGAGGTTTTGGCTTGGCTTTGGTGGGAGAAAGAAAAGCAATTCTTTTTCTTTGAAAATGGGTGACCTACGGCAATGGTGGAGGAAGAAGATGACAATCCTCTTTTTCAATTTGCTTGGTCATTTCTTCTTTCCTTAGTTAGGTGACATATGGAAAGCAAATCTGAATTTTATGTTTTAACTTTCCATATTTATACTTTGACCTACTAAACTCTTTACCATGTTTCAATTTAGTTTTCAAACTTTCAATAATCATAGATTGACCTACTAAACTATACATTTAGCCTTTAAAAGTCCTTTTCACTTAAGCAAGCATGACGCAAGCACCTCAAGCAAGCACGTCGGGAAACCCTAAGCACCTCCCGAAATTGACTCGTTCCCGACTCGCTAATCACACTGTCTGTTTTATTTCTGGATACGTCTGTTTCTTTAGTTGAGTTTTCTATGATTCAGTTATTAGCAGATTATTGTTATGCTAGCACCTCCCCTAAGTAGCTCGGGGTAAGCTAGCACCTCCCCTAATGCCACTTACTCTAATAGTGAAATAGTCTAACCCATATCTAATGATGGCACTACTCTAGCTATAGGTTTGAGGATGTTACACCACCTGTGTAGGTTCGGACCTGAGGAACCGAGGACCCCCGCAGTGAGTCTGTTGCCCCAGTGTCTGGTCAGAACTATCCAGAGGAGAGTGGAATAAACCTTTACGTTTAAAGTAAATAAATTTCAAAGTTTTGAGCATTGTTCATGCATCATGAATGCCATGTGATGAATTAGGTTGCTTGCATTAGAATTCACGAATATGTTGCATTGCACATTTTGATGTTGATGTGGATGAATATTGAATGATCCATAGCCCTCGATCTATGATATGACGATATGATATGTACAGTACGGAAAGTAAGACCAGTGGGACCCATTCTACGTTCGCTGGCACTATGTAAGGGAAAGACCAGGACCCATTCTACGTTCTGGCACAGTTGGACACTGTTATGTTATGATATGTAAGGGAAAGACCAGGACCCATTCTACGTTCTGGCACAGTTGGACCATGTAGAGGGCTATTGGTGACAAGTTCATCCTTGATGTGATTAGCTGTGATGTGATGCATTTCATGTTATCATATGTTTTAAGTGTTTTATTATTCTGCTCACTGGGCTCTAGTAGCTCACCCCTCTCCCAAATTTCCCCAGGATTGCAGGTACAGGGTAGACCAGGAGGTTTACAAGAGTAATGAAGTCACGTGTATGTAATAGTTAGTGTGGACATGATAGATGTATTAATGTTATGTAAAAGTACGGTTTCAGTCATGTAATGATATTGAGGATTAGATATTGTGCTTGACATTGTGTATGAGGTATCCCTTTTATTACATGATCAAAAATGTTTTATTATGTTCATGAAAGCCAACTCATCTTATGATGTATCGCCCATTGAGGCATTGATGAGATCCCACAGAGGGATCATGATTATGATTATGGCTATGTGCAGTGCATGTTCAGGTTGAGTTGGATGTATGAAAGAAAAGTTTTAAATTTTTTATGTATGTTGTGATCATGTATGGGATTAAACAGGTTTTCAGGTTGCAAGTCAGGCTTGCTACGGGTCTTGGCGGCCTTAAGCCGACCCAGATCCTAGCGCCGGTAGCGGTCCGATTTTCGGATCGTTACAGAATGGTATCAGAGCCCTAGGTTCATAGGATCGGACCTAGAGTGTTGGGCTCATAGATGTTCTAGAAGGTCAAGCACAATAGGAAGATCATGTCCACTAGGATAGGATGTGGAGTCCTGTCTTGTATGATGATGTGAAATGCCATGATTATACACATGTGCATTGATGCTATGATATGAATGATATGTTTATGTGATGAGGGTTCATGTGTGCCCACATGAACCATATGATGCTGATGTTTGTGTGATGTGTACTATTTTTCAGAAAACAGGATGAGAGGAACCCGTCGATCGGCAAGATTGACCGGAGTGCCACCTGAGGATGAGGGCACGAGCGCCCGTCCTCCTACATTGCCTAGGGCAATGTCTTGTAGAGCAAACATAGAAAGAGTGTCAAGGGACCCTAGAAGGTCTTTTGATGCTAGCAGAAGGGGGACAGATAGAGGAGGAAGTTCTTCAGATGTGAGGGAGGTTATGGAAGAGGATCAGAGGAGGGATGGGAACCTGGATGTGAGCATGGAGGAAGAGGGGACAGGGGAGTCTCAAGGAGGCGTTCAGGCCTCGGGGTATGGTTTTCCACCCCATTATCCACCCTTCCCACAGGGTTCAGGGTATCCGATGGGAGGCACATCAGATTACTCCAGCTTTAACCCCTACCCTACCTACATGCCTTATCCACCTTTCTATCCACCTTATACACAGTACCCAGCTTATCCACCCTCACCCTTCTATCCAAACCCGGCAAACCCCACCTCGGGGAATGCTGCACCCCCACCTCCACCACCTACAGAACCAGCAGCCCCAGTTACTCAACCTCCTAGACCTAGCTCAGCCGATGGGAGCAAAGTAAAGATGACAGATTACCTTAAGCTGGATGCTCCCAAATACAAGTCAGGGGATGACCCCTTTGAGTATCTAAGAGTAGTAAAGACAATAACTGATGAGCTAGGGGCGAATGATAGCAGGGCCATTCAGATGGCAGGGTTCACTTTAAAGTGCAAGAAGGCATGGAAATGGTTCAAGTGTTATGTGGACCCGAGACTAGACGGTATGACATGGGAGGAATTTGCGAATGAGTTCGCTGGATGGGCTTTTCCAGACAGTTCCAGAGAACTGAAGATGATTGAGTTTGAGCAACTGAGGCAGACAGAGCACATGAGCGTGGAGGAGTTCACAGATAAATTCTTGGAGCTATTGCCTTTTTCAGGGCAAGCTCTAGATTCAGATACGAAGAAAGCCAAGAGATATGTGATGAAGCTGCATTCTAGGTACTCCTCGTTGATTCAGTCAGTTGAGAGGGAAAGTTTCCACACTGTGGTGGATATGGCTCGAAGGATGGAGGCGAGTGCTATAGTTGAGGGGTCAGTGAAGCAGTTAGTGACCCAGTCTTTAGGGGTTAAGACCCCAGGCAGAGGAGGGCCAGGTCTCTCTTCTCAGAGCTCAAGTAAGAAGAGGTGGGATAACACTACCAAGAAGCCGAAAAAGAATAAGTTTTGGAATAAGTTGAAATCCGATCTGGGTTTTGGCGGTGGCTCGAGTTCAGGCTCAGATGGTACAGAATGCCAGAGGTGTGGAAGGCCGCACAGGGGAGTGTGTCGAGCTGGGACTAATACATGTTTCAGATGCGGACAGGAGGGACACATAGCACGGGAGTGTCCTAGAGCACCTTTTATGGGCCAGCCCCAGCAGACAGCTTCTGGTAGTGTGGCACAGCCAGCAGCTCCAGCCACAACTCAGGGCAGTGGCAGAGGTAGAGGGAGAGGGGCAGCCTCTTCTTCTGGTTCCCGAGGTGAAGGTCCATCAGCTCCAGCCAGGATCTTCACCATGACTCAGCAGGAGGCTAACACATCCAACACCGTGGTGTCAGGTAATCTCGTCATTGGGTGTTCTGATGTGTATGCATTAATGGACCCGGGTGCATCTCATTCATTTATTGCTCCGAGAGCCGTTGAGAGGTTGGGTCTGATAGTCTCTGGGTTAGAGTGTCCCCTATGGGTCAGCGGACCCAAGTGTGACCCCTCAGTGGCAGTGTCAGTCTGCCAGTACAGTCCAGTTTTTGTTGAGGGAAGATGCCTCTCCGCCGACCTTGTGGTTCTAGATTTGACAGACTTTGACGTCATTCTAGGGATGGATTGGCTATCTACCCATGGTGCTACCTTGGACTGCAGAGACAAGGTAGTCAAGTTCAGAGATCAGAACGGGTCAGAGGTCGTCTTCAGAGGAGACAAGAGGGGCACACCTAGAGGTCTGATATCAGCTCTACAGGCTCGTAGGTTGCTTAGGAAGGGATGTCAGGGGTACTTAGCTCATGTGAGAGAGCTAGACAGTCAGGTCAGGGAGCTAGCCTCGGTGCCAGTTGTTAGAGAGTTTCAGGATGTCTTTCCAGACGAGCTTCCAGGTTTACCACCTGCTAGGGAGATAGAGTTCGAAATAGAGTTGGTGCCTGGAGCTAGACCGATCTCTATCCCTCCCTACAGGATGGCCCCAGCCGAGTTGAAGGAATTGAAGGAGCAGTTGCAAGAGCTGGTAGAAAAGGGCTTCATCCGACAGAGTACCTCACCTTGGGGTGCTCCGGTCTTGTTTGTGAGAAAGAAGGATGGATCCCTCAGACTTTGTATCGACTACAGGCAGTTGAACAAAGTCACTACCAAAAATAGGTACCCTCTGCCAAGGATCGATGATCTATTCGACCAGCTAGCAGGAGCGGGTTGTTTCTCCAAAATAGATCTAAGATCGGGGTACCATCAGCTAAGGATAAGGGATGAAGATGTGCCAAATACAGCTTTCAGGACCAGATATGGGCATTTTGAGTTCCTTGTGATGCCGTTTGGGTTAACCAACGCCCCTGCAGCATTCATGGATCTCATGAACAGAGTATTTAGTCAATACCTGGATCACTTCGTTATTGTCTTCATAGATGATATCTTAGTGTATTCCAGAAACGCAGAGGAGCATGCCCATCATCTGAGGTTGGTTCTGCAGACTTTAAGGGAACATGGCTTGTATGCCAAGTTCTCTAAGTGTGAGTTCTGGCTGAGGAGCATTTCGTTCTTGGGGCATGTGGTGTCGGAAAATGGTATAGAGGTAGACCCCAAGAAGACAGAAACTGTGGCTAACTGGCCTAGACCCACTTCAGTGACAGAGATTAGAAGTTTCTTGGGTTTGGCAGGTTACTACAGGAGGTTCGTTCAGGACTTCTCAAAGATTGCAGCTCCTCTGACCAGACTAACCAGGAAGAATCAGAAGTTTGTGTGGACCGACCAGTGCGAAGAGAGTTTTAAAGAGCTTAAGAAGAGGTTGACTTCAACACCAGTGTTAGCTCTGCCATCTAGTGATGAGGACTTTACAGTCTTTTGTGATGCGTCCCGTGTGGGACTGTGTTGTGTACTAATGCAGAATGAGAGAGTGATTGCTTATGCTTCTAGGCAGCTGAAGAAGCATGAGTTGAATTACCCCACACATGACCTGGAGATGGCAGCAGTAATCTTTGCACTCAAGATGTGGAGGCACTACCTCTATGGGGTTAAATGTGAGATCTTCACGGATCATAAGAGCCTACAGTACATCTTGAGTCAAAGAGATTTGAACCTGAGACAGAGAAGATGGGTGGAGCTGCTGAGTGACTATGATTGCAAGATTCAGTACCATCCGGGTAAGGCGAACGTTGTGGCAGACGCCTTAAGCCTGAAATCACTCGGCAGTTTATCCCATATATCGGCAGAAAGGAGGCCAGTGGTGAAGGAGTTTTACAAGCTCATTGAGGAAGGTCTACAGATGGAGTTGTCTGGTACAGGTGCCTTGGTGGCCCAGATGAGAGTGGCACCCGTGTTTCTGGAGCAGGTGGCTCAGAAGCAACATGAGGACCCGGAGTTAGTGAAGATTGCCAGGACTGTTCAGTCAGGCAATGATAGTGAGTTCAGATTCGACAGCAAGGGGATCCTCCGCTATGGGAGCAGACTGTAATGCCCGGCTAGACTCCGGTATCGGAATTCCTACCGTCCGGTGGAATCTCGGATGTCGGAAACCTCTAGAAGGGTAAAACCATGTTTTATGAAATGTTTTTAATGTATTTTATGTTTTAAGCAAAAAGGAAATTGAGTTTTGAATGAAAAAGACCAAGGAGACTTTGCCAGGTTCGGCCGCCGAAAGTCAAGTTCGGCCGCCGAACATGGTGGGGTTTTGGGAGCGCTTTAGGCCTCCGAAAGCCTTGTTTGAAAGACTCAAGGTTCGGCCGCCGAACCTCATGTTCGGCCGCCGAACATGCATGAGATGTGGGGGCACGTTAGGCCGCCGAAAGGTGGCAGAACCAGCCCTATAAGAGACCCCGTGACCGAAACAGGCGAGGTTTTCTCTCCCATTTCGGCCGACGGTAAGCTTTAGCTCTCCTTTGGTCATTTTAAGTGTTTTCCCTCAAATCCTTTAGATCTTAACAAGTTACATCTTGTTTTTGAAGAGTTTTAAAGTTTAAGCAAGTTTTGGAGCTTTGAGGTTCAAGAACTCGAATCTCCCCACCTTCGAGCTAGGATCGTTTCTCTCTCGATCTTCAAGAGGTAAGAGCCGATCTCTAGTTCTATATGTGTTTTAAGTAAGTTTTATGCAAGTTTTGGGGTAGAAATGCATGAGTAGGCTTGATGGGTTTTTATGAAAAATCCATGGTTTTAATGTGTGTTTATGTGCAATGTGGCTTGCTTGTGTGTTGTAGTTGGGGTTTAAGCTTGTTGGAGACCCCTAGGAGCTTGTATGCTTGAGTATGCTTGTTGTAGAATAGGTTTATGCATGATTGGTTGTGTAGGGGGTTGTTTTGGACAAAGAAAACCAAGTTTCTGCCCTTTGGCAGAAACCAGGTTCGGCAGCCGAAGGTACTTTCGGCCGCCGAACCAGCTTGGGAGGCAGCTTTAGGCTGCCGAAGTCTGCCCCCGAAAGTTTGAGTTTCGGCTCTGTCCGAGACTTTCGGCCGCCGAAGGTGCCGCCGAACATGCATGAGTTTCGTCTCTGTCTGGGAGTTTCGGCCGCCGAAGGTGCCGCCGAACCTGCCTGACTTTCGGCTCTGGAGGGACTTCCGGCCGCCGAAGGTGCCGCCGAAAGTGCCCTTCCCAGCCTTTTCTTGCATGTTTTCTAGGGATGTTTTGAGGTGTTTTGAGGAGGTTTTTGGGGGTATGTTTAGAGTTATGTTCTTGTTGTTTGGTGCCTCATTTGAGTCCACCTGTGTAGGTTCGGACCCGAGGACCCGAGACCCCCGGTTGTGAGATAGTCTTTCAGAGTCCGTCGTTAAAGCTTCGGTCACCAGGTGAGTGGGATTATTCCCTAAGTTTTTAAGTAATGAATAAATGAACAAATGAATGAGTCTGATAGCATACTCATGCATCATTAATGCCATGTGATGTTTCAGGATGTTTGCATTAGAAATTCACGAATATGTTGCATTGCATAATTTGATGTTGATGTGGATGGTTATTGGGTGATCCATAGTCCTCTAATGTTATGTTATGATGATATGTTATGGAAGACCAGTGAGGCCCATTCTACGCCCCTGGCATTATGTAAGAGAAAGACCAGCGAGGCCCATTCTACGCCCCTGGCACTTTGGAATGTTATGTTATGTATGTTATGTAAGAGAAAGACCAGCGAGGCCCATTCTACGCCCCTGGCACTTGGAGATGTGAGGACTAATGGTGACAATACCATCCTTTATGTGATTAAATGTGATGTGTTGCATTTCATGAAAGCATGTAAAGTAAAAGTTATGTCAGTTAATGTTATTAATAAAATGAATAATAATATACCTAAAAAGTGTGGAATTAAAGCAAATGATAATAATAATAAAATGAAGAATAAAATACCTAAAAAGGGAGGAATTAATATCATGTTTTTACTTTTTACTCACTGGGCTTTTTAGCTCACCCCTCTCCCCTAACCCCAGTCTTGCAGGTACCGTGTAGATAGAGAAGTCAGAAGAGTAAGAGAAGTTCATGTAATAGCATAGAAGTGGACATGGTTTATTCATAATGTAAAAGTATGTTATGTTATGTAATGTAAGTTTTATAGTGTGCTTGACTAGAGTCTGTTGTAATCCCTTAAATACATGAGATAAATGTTTTATGATGTTTATGTAACCTAAGCCTGCTATATGTTATGTACCCCATTGGAGTATTTGTTGAAGACTCCAATGAGGGGTTTATGTTATGTTTATGCATGCACAGGCTAGGCTGGGTAAAGAATGTTTGAATGAAAGAAAAGTTTTAATTTTTATGTATGTTTTGGATCATGTATGGGATTAAACAGGTTTACAGGATGTATGTTTGGCTTGCTACGGGTTCTGGCGGCCTTAAGCCGACCTGAATCCTAGCGCCGGTAGCGGACCGGTTTCCGGGTCGTTACAGAATGGTATCAGAGCCCTAGGTTCATATGGTCGGACCTAGAGTGTCGGGCTCATAGATGTGATAGAATGGTCAAGCACAATAGGAAATCATGTCCACTAGGATAGGATGTAGAGTCTTGTCTTGCATGAAAGTATGTATGCCATGAAATATGCTATGAATATGATGTGGGTTCATGTGTCTCCACATGAACCATTTGATGCTAATGTTTTGTTATCTGTGCTGTTTTTCAGTAAACAGAATGCGAGGAACTCGTCGATCAGCTAGATTGACTAGAGTACCACCGGAGGATGAGGGCACGAGCGCCCGTCCTCCAGCATTGCCGAGGGCAATGTCAAGCAGGTCCAACAGGGACAGAACAGTGAGGGACCCTAGAAGGTCCTTGGATCTGGGTAGAAGCAGATCAGTAAGGGGTACAGTGCAAGAAAGAATGTCAGTTGATGGGGAAGAAGAGATGGATGTGGAGCAGAGGAGGGACGGTAACCTTGGTGTAAACATGCCAGAAGAGGGCATGGGTGAGTCTCAGGGAGGCACTCAGGCCTCGGGGTTTGTTCCACCACCCCAGTACCCACCTTTTTCACCATACCCCGGGTATTCGATGGGAAGTACATCGGATTACCCCAGTTTTAATCCTTACCCTTCTCACATGCCATACCCACCTTTCTACCCACAGTATCCACAGTACCCTATGTACCCACCTCCATCCTTCCATCCAGGCACGGCAAACCCTATCCCAGGGGATGTCGCACCTCCACCACCAGCAGAACCCACAGTTCCAGAAACCCAAAGACCTCAACCTACCTCATCTGGAGGGAGCAAGGCCAAGATGACCGACTACATGAAGTTGGGTGCTCCCCAGTTTGATACAGGTGATGATCCGTTTGTGTACCTGGAGAAGGTCAAAACAATTACAGATGAGATAGGTGCTGATGACAGCAGAGCCATTCAGATGGCTGGTTTCACCCTGAAATGCAAAAAGGCCCGTGAGTGGTTCAAGGGCTATGTGAAACCAAGGGTGGACAGTCTTTCATGGGAGGAGTTTGCGAATGAGTTCGCAGGATGGGCTTTCCCTGATAGTTCCAGGGAGCTGAAGATGATTGAGTTTGAACAGCTGAAGCAGACAGATGAGATGGGTGTCGATGAGTACACCGATAGATTCTTAGAGTTGTTACCGTTTGCTGGGCAACATCTGGACACAGATCCGAAAAAGTCGAGGAGGTATATCATGAGGCTAAATTCCAGGTATTCCTCCTTGGTTCAGTCAGCTGATAGAGAAAGTTTCCATACCATTGTAGACATGGCCAGGAGAATGGAGGCTAGTGCAATCATCGAGGGGACTGTTAAACAGTCAGTGACACAGCCTTCAGGTTCTAAGACCACAGGTGGGGGGAGGATAGACCCTTCATCCTTGAGTACAGCTAGTAAGAAGTGGAGCAGTACCACTAAGAAACCAAAGAAGAGTAAGTTCTGGAGCAAGATCAAGTCAGGTCTGGGACTAGGAAGTGGCTCAAGCTCTGGTGCTGATAATGCAGTGTGTGCAAGGTGTGGTAAGCTACACAGAGGGGTATGCCGTTTTGGGACAACAGCCTGCTACAGGTGTGGGCAGGAGGGACACATGTCCATGGAGTGTCCTAGAGCAGTTCCTATGGCACGGCCCCAGCAGACTACTTCAGGTAGTGTGGCACAGCCAGCAGCTTCAGCCGCAACACAGGCTAGTGGCAGAGGCAGAGGGAGAGGGTCAGCCTCTTCTTCATCAGTTTACAGAGGGGAAGGTCCGTCAGCTCCAGCACGGATCTTCACTATGACACAGCAGGAGGCAAACGCATCCAACACCGTGGTGTCAGGTAATATCATCATTGGTTGTTCAGATGCTTATGCCTTAATGGACCCGGGTGCATCCCATTCTTTTGTTTCTCCGAGAGCGGTCGAGAGGTTGGGTTTGATGGTCTCTGGGTTAGAGTGTCCCCTATGGGTCAGTGGACCCAAGTGTGACCCGTCAGTGGCAGAGTCAGTCTGCCAGTACAGTCCAATTTTCATAGAGGGAAGATGCCTATCCGCCGACCTTGTGGTTCTAGACTTGACAGATTTTGACGTCATTCTAGGGATGGATTGGCTATCTACCCATGGTGCTACCTTGGATTGCAGAGACAAGGTAGTTAAGTTCAGATGTCAGAATGGGTCAGAGGTCGTCTTTAGAGGAGACAGGGGGAGTACACCTAGAGGTTTGATATCAGCCCTACAAGCTCGTAGGCTGCTCAGGAGGGGTTGTCAGGGTTATCTAGCTCACGTGAGAGAGCTAGACAGAGATGTCAGAGAGCCCGCCTCAGTGCCTGTGGTTAGAGAGTTCTTAGATGTCTTCCCAGACGAACTGCCAGGTTTACCGCCTCCGAGGGAGATAGAGTTCGAGATAGAATTGATGCCAGGAACCAGACCGATCTCTATCCCTCCCTACAGGATGGCGCCAGCAGAGCTGAAGGAGCTTAAAGAACAGTTGCAAGAGTTGGTAGACAAGGGCTTCATCCGACCGAGTACCTCACCCTGGGGTGCTCCAGTGTTGTTCGTGAAAAAGAAGGATGGATCCCTTAGACTTTGTATCGACTACAGACAGTTGAACAAGGTCACTACCAAGAACAAGTACCCGTTGCCTAGGATCGATGATCTATTCGACCAGCTAGCAGGAGCAGGTTGTTTCTCCAAAATAGATCTGAGATCTGGGTACCATCAGCTGAGGATCAGAGATGAGGACGTGCCGAAGACAGCTTTCAGAACCAGATATGGGCACTATGAGTTCCTAGTGATGCCGTTCGGGTTAACAAACGCCCCTGCAGCATTCATGGACCTCATGAACAGAGTATTTAGCCAATACCTGGATCACTTCGTTATTGTCTTCATAGATGATATCTTAGTGTATTCCAGAAATGCAGAAGAGCATGCCCATCATCTGCGGTTGGTCTTGCAGACTTTGAGGGAACATGGCTTGTATGCCAAGTTCTCTAAATGTGAGTTCTGGCTGAGGAGCATTTCGTTCTTGGGGCATGTAGTGTCAGAGAATGGTATTGAGGTGGACCCCAAGAAGACAGAAACTGTGGCTAATTGGCCTAGACCCACTTCAGTGACAGAGATTAGAAGTTTCTTGGGTTTGGCTGGTTACTACAGGAGGTTCGTTCAGGACTTCTCAAAGATAGCAGCTCCTCTGACCAGGTTAACCAGGAAGAATCAGAAGTTTCTGTGGACCGACCAGTGCGAAGAGAGTTTTGAAGAGCTTAAGAAGAGGTTGACTTCAGCGCCAGTTTTAGCTCTGCCATCTAGTGATGAGGACTTTACAGTCTTTTGTGATGCGTCCCGTGTGGGACTGGGTTGTGTATTGATGCAGAATGAGAGGGTGATTGCTTATGCTTCTAGGCAGCTGAAGAAGCATGAGTTGAATTACCCCACACACGACCTGGAGATGGCAGCAGTAATCTTTGCACTCAAGATGTGGAGGCACTACCTCTATGGGGTAAAATGTGAGATCTTTACAGATCATAAGAGCCTGCAGCACATCCTGAGTCAAAGAGATTTGAATTTAAGACAGAGAAGATGGGTAGAACTGCTCAGTGACTACGATTGCAAAATCCAGTACCATCCGGGTAAGGCTAATGTGGTAGCTGATGCCTTAAGCCGGAAATCACTCGGCAGTCTATCCCACATCACAGCAGAACGAAGACCAGTAGTGAAGGAGTTCTACAAGCTCGTCGAAGAAGGGCTACAGTTAGAGTTGTCGGGTACAGGTGCCTTGTTGGCTCAGATGAAAGTGACACCCGTGTTCCTTGAGCAAGTCGCTCAGAAACAGCATGAGGACCCCGAGTTAGTGAAGATTGCCAGGACTGTTCAGTCAGGCAATGATAGTGAGTTCAGATTCGACAGTAAGGGGATCCTCCGCTATGGGAGTCGATTATGTGTACCAGACGACATAGGGCTAAAAGGAGACATTATGAGAGAGGCTCATAATGCAAGATACAGCATTCACCCCGGAGCCACCAAGATGTACCAAGATTTGAAGAAAGTTTATTGGTGGCCAGCAATGAAGAAAGAAGTGGCACAGTTCGTGTCAGCCTGCGAAGTGTGTCAGAGGGTGAAGCTGGAACATCAGAAGCCAGCTGGAATGCTTAACCCGCTACCTATTCCAGAATGGAAATGGGAAAACATAGCTATGGACTTCGTAGTAGGGTTACCAGCGGCGTCCAACAGAGTGGACTCCATATGGGTGATTGTGGACAGACTCACCAAATCTGCTCACTTCATTCCTGTCAGGAGTGGCTACTCTGTGGACAAGTTAGCGCAAGTATATGTGGATGAGATTGTCAGGCTGCATGGGGTTCCAGTGTCTATAGTGTCTGATAGAGGGCCCCAGTTCACTTCCAGATTTTGGCGGAGTCTGCAGAATGCCATGGGTACTAGGTTGGATTTCAGTACTGCCTTCCACCCCCAGACTGATGGACAGTCAGAAAGGACCATCCAGACTATCGAGGATATGCTCAGAATGTGTGTGCTGGACTTTGGCGGTTCTTGGAGGCAGCATCTACCTTTGGTGGAGTTTGCCTACAATAACAGCCATCATGCTAGCATCGGGATGGCTCCATATGAAGCTTTGTACGGAAGGAAGTGCAGATCACCTGTTTGCTGGGAGGAAGTTGGAGAGAAGGCCTTGGCAGGGCCTGAGCTAGTAGAGATTACCAGCAGGGTGGTACCCATAATCAGAGAAAGAATCAAGACTGCTGCAAGCAGACAGAAGAGTTATACAGACTTCCGCAGAAGGCAGTTAGAGTTTCAGGAGGGGGATCTGGTATTGCTTAAGGTGTCTCCAATGAAGGGAGTGGTTCGCTTCGGGAAGAAAGGTAAACTAGCCCCACGATACATCGGACCCTTTGAAATCTTGCACAAGATTGGGAATGTGTCGTATAAGCTAGATTTACCTGCTTCAATGGCAAGAATTCATCCGGTTTTCCATGTTTCGATGTTGAGGAAGTTTGTGTCAGATCCGAGCAAGGTTCTTAGTGAGCCTGATGTGGAGGTCCAAGAGGATCTCACCTATGTTGAACAGCCAGTACGGATCATAGACACGCAGATCAGAAAGTTAAGAAACAAGGAAATCCCGATGGTGAAAGTCCTGTGGAACCACCACAACTTGGAAGAGTGCACTTGGGAGACACGGGAATCTATGCTCCAGCAGTACCCTCAGCTCTTTTAAGGTTAGATCCCTATGTGTTGATGTGCCTTGTATGTATGTTATATGTTTGCCATGTTATGTGTTGTTTGGTGAACATTCGGGGACGAATGTTCTTAAGGGGGGGAGAATGTAATACCCGGCTAGACTCCGGTATCGGAATTCCTACCGTCCGGTGGAATCTCGGATGTCGGAAACCTCTAGAAGGGTAAAACCATGTTTTATGAAATGTTTTTAATGTATTTTATGCTTTTAAGTGAAAAGGAATTGAGTTTTTAATGAAAAAGACTAAAGGAGGCTTTGCCAGGTTCGGCCGCCGAAAGTCAAGTTCGGCCGCCGAACATGGTGGGGTTTTGGGAGCGCTTTAGGCCTCCGAAAGCCTTGTTTGAAAGACTCAAGGTTCGGCCGCCGAACCTCATGTTCGGCCGCCGAACATGCATGAGATGTGGGGGCACGTTAGGCCGCCGAAAGGTGGCAGAACCAGCCCTATAAGAGACCCCGTGACCGAAACAGGCGAGGTTTTCTCTCCCATTTCGGCCGACGGTAAGCTTTAGCCCTCCTATGGTCATTTTAAGTGTTTTCCCTCAAATCCTTTAGATCTTAACAAGTTACATCTTGTTTTTGAAGAGTTTCAAAGTTTAAGCAAGTTTTGGAGCTTTGAGGTTCAAGAACTCGAATCTCCCCATCTTCGAGCTAGGATCGTTTCTCTCTCGATCTTCAAGAGGTAAGAGCCGATCTCTAGTTCTATATGTGTTTTAAGTAAGTTTTATGCAAGTTTTGGGGTAGAAATGCATGAGTAGGCTTGATGGGTTTTTATGAAAAATCCATGGTTTTAATGTGTGTTTATGTGCAATGTGGCTTGCTTGTGTGTTGTAGTTGGGGTTTAAGCTTGTTGGAGACCCCTAGGAGCTTGTATGCTTGAGTATGCTTGTTGTAGAATAGGTTTATGCATGATTGGTTGTGTAGGGGGTTGTTTTGGACAAAGAAAACCAAGTTTCTGCCCTTTGGCAGAAACCAGGTTCGGCAGCCGAAGGTACTTTCGGCCGCCGAACCAGCTTGGGAGGCAGCTTTAGGCTGCCGAAGTCTGCCCCCGAAAGTTTGAGTTTCGGCTCTGTCCGAGACTTTCGGCCGCCGAAGGTGCCGCCGAACATGCATGAGTTTCGTCTCTGTCTGGGAGTTTCGGCCGCCGAAGGTGCCGCCGAACCTGCCTGACTTTCGGCTCTGGAGGGACTTCCGGCCGCCGAAGGTGCCGCCGAAAGTGCCCTTCCCAGCCTTTTCTTGCATGTTTTCTAGGGATGTTTTGAGGTGTTTTGAGGAGGTTTTTGGGGGTATGTTTAGAGTTATGTTCTTGTTGTTTGGTGCCTCATTTGAGTCCACCTGTGTAGGTTCGGACCCGAGGACCCGAGACCCCCGGTTGTGAGATAGTCTTTCAGAGTCCGTCGTTAAAGCTTCGGTCACCAGGTGAGTGGGATTATTCCCTAAGTTTTTAAGTAATGAATAAATGAACAAATGAATGAGTCTGATAGCATACTCATGCATCATTAATGCCATGTGATGTTTCAGGATGTTTGCATTAGAAATTCACGAATATGTTGCATTGCATAATTTGATGTTGATGTGGATGGTTATTGGGTGATCCATAGTCCTCTAATGTTATGTTATGATGATATGTTATGGAAGACCAGTGAGGCCCATTCTACGCCCCTGGCATTATGTAAGAGAAAGACCAGCGAGGCCCATTCTACGCCCCTGGCACTTTGGAATGTTATGTTATGTATGTTATGTAAGAGAAAGACCAGCGAGGCCCATTCTACGCCCCTGGCACTTGGAGATGTGAGGACTAATGGTGACAATACCATCCTTTATGTGATTAAATGTGATGTGTTGCATTTCATGAAAGCATGTAAAGTAAAAGTTATGTCAGTTAATGTTATTAATAAAATGAATAATAATATACCTAAAAAGTGTGGAATTAAAGCAAATGATAATAATAATAAAATGAAGAATAAAATACCTAAAAAGGGAGGAATTAATATCATGTTTTTACTTTTTACTCACTGGGCTTTTTAGCTCACCCCTCTCCCCTAACCCCAGTCTTGCAGGTGCCGTGTAGATAGAGAAGTCAGAAGAGTAAGAGAAGTTCATGTAATAGCATAGAAGTGGACATGGTTTATTCATAATGTAAAAGTATGTTATGTTATGTAATGTAAGTTTTATAGTGTGCTTGACTAGAGTCTGTTGTAATCCCTTAAATACATGAGATAAATGTTTTATGATGTTTATGTAACCTAAGCCTGCTATATGTTATGTACCCCATTGGAGTATTTGTTGAAGACTCCAATGAGGGGTTTATGTTATGTTTATGCATGCACAGGCTAGGCTGGGTAAAGAATGTTTGAATGAAAGAAAAGTTTTAATTTTTATGTATGTTTTGGATCATGTATGGGATTAAACAGGTTTACAGGATGTATGTTTGGCTTGCTACGGGTTCTGGCGGCCTTAAGCCGACCTGAATCCTAGCGCCGGTAGCGGACCGGTTTCCGGGTCGTTACACAGACTATGTGTACCAGATGACATAAGGCTAAAAGGAGACATTATGAGAGAAGCTCATAATGCGAGATACAACGTTCACCCCGGGGCCACCAAGATGTATCAAGATTTAAAGAAGTTTTATTGGTGGCCAGCTATGAAGAAGGAAGTGGCACAGTTTGTGTCAGCCTGCAAAGTGTGTCAGAGGGTGAAGCTGGAACATCAAAAGCCGGCTGGAATGCTTAACCCGCTACCTATTCCAGAATGGAAATGGGAAAATATAGCTATGGACTTCGTAGTGGGGTTACTGGCAGCGTCCAACAGAGTGGACTCCATATGGGTGATTGTGGACAGACTCACTAAATCTGCTCACTTCATCCCTGTCAGGAGTGGCTATTTTGTGGACAAGTTGGCGCAGGTGTATGTCGATGAGATCGTCAGACTGCATGGGGTTCCTGTTTCGATAGTGTCAGATAGAGGGCCCCAGTTCACCTCCAGATTTTGGCGGAGTCTGCAGAACGCCATGGGTACTAGGTTGGATTTCAGTACTGCTTTCCATCCACAGACGGACGGACAGTCAGAAAGGACCATCCAGACCATAGAGGATATGCTCAGGATGTGTGTGCTGGACTTTGGCGGTTCTTGGAGGCAGCATCTACCTTTGGTGGAGTTTGCCTACAATAACAGCCATCATGCTAGCATCGAGATGGCTCCATATGAAGCTTTGTATGGGAGGAAGTGCAGATCACCTGTTTGCTGGGAAGAAGTGGGAGAAAAGGCCTTGGCAGGGCCTGAGCTAGTTGAGATTACCAGCAGAGTAGTACCCATAATCAGAGAAAGAATCAAGACTGCTGCAAGCAGACAGAAGAGTTATGCAGACATCCGCAGAAGGCAGGTCGAGTTTCAGGAGGGGGATCTGGTATTGCTCAAGGTGTCTCCTATGAAGGGAGTGGTTCGCTTTGGGAAGAAAGGTAAACTAGCCCCACGATACATCGGACCCTTTGAAATCTTGCAAAGGATTGGGAATGTGTCGTACAAGCTGGATTTACCTGCTTCAATGGAAAGGATCCATCCGGTTTTCCATGTTTCAATGTTGAGGAAGTTTGTGTCAGATTCGAGCAAGGTTCTTAGTGAGCCTGATGTGGAGGTCCAAGAGGATCTCACCTATGTTGAGCAGCCAGTACGGATCATAGACACCCAGATCAGAAAGTTAAGGAACAAGGAAATCCCGATGGTGAAAGTCCTGTGGAACCACCACAATTTGAAGGAATGCACTTGGGAGACACGGGAGTCTATGCTCCAGCAGTACCCTCATCTCTTTTAAGGTTAGATCTCTATGTGTTTATGTGTTATGTATGTATGTATGTTATGTTTTATGCCATGCTATGTGCTAGTTGAGAAACATTCGGGGACGAATGTTCTTAAGGGGGGGAGAATGTAATACCCGGCTAGACTCCGGTATCGGAATTCCTACCGTCCGGTGGAATCTCGGATGTCGGAAGCCTCTAGTAGGGTAGAATCATGTTTTTATAAAATGTTTTAAGGTATTTCATGGTTTTAAGTAAAATGGAAATGAGTTTTTGCATAAAAGCAACCTTGAAGGAAAACTCAGGTTCGGCCGCCGAACATACATGCCTTCGGGAGCGCCTTTAGGCCCCCGAAAGCATAAGTGAGGAAAGTCCAGGTTCGGCCGCCGAACCTCAAGTTCGGCCGCCAAACATGGCATGCATGCGGAGGCACGTTCGGCCCCCGAACGTGGCCTGGCCAGCCACTATAAAAGGGTCCCTTAGCCGAAAACGGGCGAGTTTTTCTCCCCGTTGTCGGCCAAGGTGAGTCCTCCGCCACCCCTCACCGATCTTGAGTCTTTTCCTTCAGATCTTTCAAGTTTTTCACTAGTTTTCATCTTGTTTTGAAGATTTCCGAGTTTTGAGCAAGTTTTGGAGCTTTGAGGTTCAAAAACTCAAATCTCTTCCAACTCCAAGTTAGATCGCCTCCACCCTCGATCTTCAAGAGGTAAGAGTCGATCTCTAGCTTACATTATGTTTTAAGCAAGTTTTATGCAAGTTCATGGGGTAGAAAATGCATGTGTAGCTTATGTTGAGCTTATGGGTTTTTGATGTGATTTTGAACAATGTGAGTTGCTTGTGTGTTGTAGTTGGGGTTTTGATGGTTTGATGCCCCTAGGAACTTGTATGCTTGTGTATGAGTGTTGTAGAATAGGTTTATGCATGTTTGGATGAGATAGGAGGCATAAATGCATAGGGGAGCTGAGTTTTTGCCATTATGGGAGAAACCAGGTTCGGCAGCCGAAGGAACTTTCGGCCGCCGAACATGCTTGTGGAGGCAGCCTTCGGCTGCCGAAGCTTGCCCCCGAAAGGAGACTTTCGTCTCTGTTTGGGACTTTCGGCCGCCGAAGGTGCCGCCGAACCTGCCTGACTTTCGGCTCTGGAGGGACTTTCGGCCGCCGAACCTGCCGCCAAAAGTGCCCTGTCCAGCCCTTTCTTGCATGTTTTTCTATGATTATTCCATGATGTTTTAGGGGGTTTTTGGGGAATAGTTTAGAGTTATGTTCACGTATGTTTGGTCCCTCATTTGAGTCCACCTGTGTAGGTTCGGACCCGAGGAACCGAGGACCCCCGCAGTGAGTCTGTTGCCCCAGTGTCTGGTCAGAGCTATCCAGAGGTGAGTGGAATAAACCTTTACGTTTAAAGTAAATAAATTTCAAAGTTTTGAGCATTGTTCATGCATCATGAATGCCATGTGATGAATTAGGTTGCTTGCATTAGAATTCACGAATATGTTGCATTGCACATTTTGATGTTGATGTGGATGAATGTTGAATGATCCATAGCCCTCGATCTATGATATGCCGATATGATATGTACAGTACGGAAAGTAAGACCAGTGGGACCCATTCTACGTTCGCTGGCACTATGTAAGGGAAAGACCAGGACCCATTCTACGTTCTGGCACAGTTGGACCATGTAGAGGGCTATTGGTGACAAGTTCATCCTTGATGTGATTAGCTGTGATGTGATGCATTTCATGTTATCATATGTTTTAAGTGTTTTATTATTCTGCTCACTGGGCTCTAGTAGCTCACCCCTCTCCCAAATTTCCCCAGGATTGCAGGTACAGGGTAGACCAGGAGGTTTACAAGAGTAATGAAGTCATGTGTATGTAATAGTTAGTGTGGACATGATAGATGTATTAATGTTATGTAAAAGTACGGTTTCAGTCATGTAATGATATTGAGGATTAGATATTGTGCTTGACATTGTGTATGAGGTATCCCTTTTATTACATAATCAAAAATGTTTTATTATGTTCATGAAAGCCAACTCATCTTATGATGTATCGCCCATTGGGGCATTGATGAGATCCCACAGAGGGATCATGATTATGATTATGGCTATGTGCAGTGCATGTTCAGGTTGAGTTGGATGTATGAAAGAAAAGTTTTAAATTTTTTATGTATGTTGTGATCATGTATGGGATTAAACAGGTTTTCAGGTTGCAAGTCAGGCTTGCTACGGGTCTTGGCGGCCTTAAGCCGACCCGGATCGTAGCGCCGGTAGCGGTCCAATTTTCGGGTCGTTACACCCGCAATCCTGGGGGATTAGGGAAAGGGGTGAGCTACTAGAGCCCAGTGAGCAGAATAATAAAAATATTTAAAATCTCATGCCATCATGTAATGCAACACATCACAACAAATCACATCTCGGATGGTATTGTCACCAATAGTCCTCTACATAGTCCAACTGTGCCGGGACGTAGAATGGGTACAATCTGGACTTTCTCTTACATAGTGCCAGGGACGTAGAATGGGTACAACCTGGACTTCCATACCATATCATGTCGTAACATCATCATATCATATGAGGACTAAAGGATCATCCAATAACCAATCCACATCAACATCATAAATGCAATGCAACATATTCGTGAATTCTAATGCAAACAACCTAATTCATCACATGGCATTCATGATGCATGAACATGCTCAAAACTTGTAATTTATTTGCTTTAAATCGTAAAGGTTTATTCTACTCACCTCTAGCTAGCTCTGACAATGACTGAAGCAGCTGACTCACTGCTGGGGTCCTCGGTTCCTCGGGTCCGAACCTACACAGGTGGACTCAAATGAGGGACCAAACAACTAGAACATAACTCTAAAAACATCCCCCAAAAACCCCCTAAAACACCTCAAAACAATCATGCAAAAACATGCAAAGGAAGGCTGAACAGGGCACTTTCGGCGGCAGGTTCGGCGGCCGAAAGTCCCTCCAGAGCCGAAAGTCAGGCAGGTTCAGCGGCACCTTCGGCGGCCGAAGCTCCCAGTCAGAGGCGAAACTCATGCATGTTCGGCGGCACTTTCGGCGGCCGAAACTCCCAGACAGAGACAAAAGTCTCCTTTCGGGGGCAGGCTTCGGCAGCCGAAAGGCTTGCCTTCCCAGCCATGTTCGGCGGCCGAAAGTCCTTCGGCTGCCGAACCTGGTTTCTACCAAAGGGCAGAAACTTGGCTCCTCATGCCTCCAATGCCTCCCAAACCTTACAAACATGCATAATCCTATTCTACAACACACATACTCAAGCATACAAGCTCCTAGGGGCTTCAAACTATCTTAAATTCCATCTACAACACATCAAACAACACAAAACCAACATACATTGTCCATAAACCAACATAAACCCATAAACCTAACCATAAGCTAAACATGCATTCTACCCCATAGATCTTACTTAAAACTTGTTTAAAATATAAAAAGAGTTCAAGATCGACCCTTACCTCTTGAAGATAGAGAGAGAGACGACCTAAACTCGGAGATGGGAGGGGTTGAGTTTCTTTGAACCTCAAAGCTCCAAACTTGCTTTAAACTTGGAAATCTTCAAAACCAAGGTAAAACTAATGAAAATCGTGAAAGATCTGAAGGAAGAAACTCAAGATTGGTGAGGGATGGCAGAGAGCTCACCTTGGCCGACAATGGGGAGAAAACTCGCCCGTTTTCGGCTAAGGGACCCTTTTATAGTGGCTGGCCAGGCCACCTTCGGGAGCCGAACGTGCCCCTGCATGCATGCCATGTTCGGCGGCCGAACTTGAGGTTCGGCGGCCGAACCTGGGCTTCCCTCACTTATGCCTTCGGGGGCCTAAGGCTCACCCGAAACGCATGCATGTTCGGCGGCCGAACTTGAGGTTCGGCGGCCGAACCTGGGTTTTCCTCCAAGATTGTTTTCATGCAAAAACTCATTTTCTTTCACGCTTAAAACATAAAACACGTTAAAACATTTTATGAAAACATGGTTTTACCCTTCTAGAGGTCTCCGACATCCGAGATTCTACCGGACGGTAGGAATTCCGATACCGGAGTCTAGCCGGGTATTACATTATCCATAAACTCAACAATGACCCTAACCTTTGACAACTACCCTAATCATGCATAAAACCCCTTCAAACTTCTCAAAACTTACTCAAAACATGAAAAGAGGTGAGGATCTACTCTTACCTCTTGAAGATCGAGAGGAGAGGCGATCCAACTCGGAGATGGGAGAGATCAAGCTCCTGGAGTCTCCAAGTTTCCAACTTCACTCTTTTTGCTCAAATATCTTCAGACCAAGATAAACTTGTTAAAAATCATGAGAGACTTGAAGGAAGAAGACAAGATCGACAAGGGAGGTCGGAGACTCACCTTGGTCGGAAATGGGGAGAGAAAACTCACCCATTTCGGACAGGGGACCCCTTTATAGGTGGCTGGCCAGGCCACTTTTGGGGGCCTAACGTGCCTCCGCATGCATGCCATGTTCGGCGGCTGAACATGAGGTTCGGCGGCCGAACCTGAGCTCTTCCTTCATTCTCTTTCTTTTTTTTTCTTTAAAACTTTCACTCAAAATTAATCATTAAAAACATGAAAAATATTTGTAAAAACATCTTTTCCCTACTAGAGAGTTCCAACATCCGAGATTCCACCGGACGGTAGGAATTCCGATACCGGAGTCTAGCCATGTAATGATCCGGAAATCGGACCGCTACCGGCGCTAGGATCCAGATCGGCATAAGGCCGCCGGGACCCGTAGCAAGCCTAACATACCACCTGAACACCTGTTTAATCCCATACATGATCAAGACATACATAAAAATTTTGAACTTTTCTTTTCATTCATTCACCAAACTCAACCTGTGCATGCACTATTCATAAACATAATCATAAACATTAACCCCTCCTTGGAGTCCTCATCAATGCTCCAATGGGGTGACATAACATGTATTAAGTTTGGTTTACATAAGCATCATTAAAATCATGTACTCAAAGGGATTAACAACATACTAGGGTCAAGCACAATTCTATCCTCAATAACATCATTACATTACATAACTGACTAATACTATTCATTACATGACTGTACTAAACATTACATTTCAATATTTATCATGTCCACCACTAGCGATTACATGACCATAACTTTACTCTAACTGACCTCCTGGTCTATCCCGTACCTGCAAACCTGGAGGGGTTAAGGGAGAGGGGTGAGCTAAAAAGCCCAGTGAGCAGAATAATAAAACATTATATTAAAAGTTCATGCTTTCATGAAATGCATCACATCACAACAAATCACATCAAGGATGAATTTGTCTCCAATAGCCCTCTACATTTCCATTAGTGCCAGAACGTAGAATGGGTCCTGGTCTTTCTCTTACATAACATAACATAACATTCCAAGATGCTAGGGACGTAGAATGGGTCTTCCTGGACTTTCTCTTACATAGTGCCAGGGACGTAGAATGGGTCTTCCTGGACTTCCATACCGTATCATCATCATATCATGACATAACATACGAGGGCCAATGGATCACTCAACATTCATTCACATCAACAATATAATATGCAATGCAACATATTCGTGAATACTAATGCAAACACCCTAATATATCACATGGTATCCATGATGCGTGAATCATGCTGAAATATCCATTATTTACTTTAAAACATAAAGAGTTATTCCACTCACCTCTGGTTAGCTCAGACCAGACACTGGAGCAGCTGACTCACTGCTGGAGTCCTCGGTTCCTCGGGTCCGAACCTACACAGGTGGACTCAAATGAGGGACCAAACATACAAGAACATGACTCTAAAATACTCCCCAAAATCCCCCTAAAATACCTCAAAACAATCATAGAAAACATGCAAAGGAGGGCTGCACAGGGCACTTTTGGCGGCAGGTTTGGCGGCCGAAAGGCCCTCCAGAGCCGAAAGTCATGCGCCTTTGGCGGCACTTTCGGCGGCCGAAGGTTCCCTCCAGAGACGAAACTCATGCATGTTCGGCGGCACCTTCGGCAGCCGAAACTTCCCTCCAGAGCCGAAAGTCCACTTTCGGGGGCAGGGCTCAGCAACCAAAGGCTGGCCTCCACAGGCAGGTTCGGCGGCCGAAAGTCCCTGCGGCTGCCGAACCTGAGTTCTTCCAAAGACAGAACTCAGCCTCAACTCATGCACAAAAAGCCTCCCAAACTTCACAACTCAACCAAAACATGCATAAATACATACAATAGCTCCTAGGGGCTTCAAACTATCCTAAACTCCAACTACAACACATCAAACACACATAAACAATCCACATTGCACAATAACTCAACATAAACCCTTAAACTCAACATAAACCTACACATGCATTTCTACCTCCAAGAATCAACTTAAAACTTGTTTAAACGTATAATGAGCTCAAGATCGACTCTTACCTCTTGAAGATCGAGAGAGAGTGTGACCTAACTTAGAGATCTGGGGAAAATAGGTTCCTGAGGTCTCCAAGCGTCACAACTTCGATCTAAGTTTGAAATCTTTAAAAACCAAGTTAAAATCCATAAGAAATCATGAAAACTCAAAGGAAGAAACTCAAAATCAACAAGGGACGGCGGAGAGCTCACCTTGGCCGAAAATGGGGAGAAAAGCTAGTCCGTTTTGGACAAGGGACCCCTTTATAGGTGGCTGGCCAGGCCACTTTCGGGGGCCTAACGTGCCTCCGCATGCATGCCATGTTCGGCGGCCGAACTTAAGGTTCGGCGGCCGAACCTGGACTTTCCTCACTTATGCCTTTGGGGGCCTAAAGCGCTCCCGAAGCGCATGCATGTTCGCAGCCGAACTTGAGGTTCGACGGCCGAACCTGAGTCTTCCTCTCAAGACTATTTTCATTCAAAACTTAATTTCTTTCTTGCTTAAAACCATAAAATGCATTAAAACATTTTATAAAAACATGATTTTACCCTTCTAGAGGTTTCCGACATCCGAGATTCCACCGGATGGTAGGAATTCCGATACCGGAGTCTAGCCGGGTATTACAAGCCGGGTATTACACAATGAGTAAGAAATGCGGGCCAGGCTAAGGAAAGAAGACCCGAACACTGTAACACCTGGATTCTCATCAAGACTCGCCCTTCCCTTAGTAAGGCGAGTCTCAGCATGAAGTTACCGTTAGTAGGGATAACCCATTTATTTCTATTACAGCTGTAATCATAGGATCACCAACGTATTAGTTGGTAACATCCCTTATAAAGCAACCGGCCACATCATCACCGAGTTATCGAAAAATTCTATATTTATCTCCACCTTCTTACAGTATAAAAGAAGAAAAATCACAAAGACAATGATATGCTATTCTCTTATACCTGAACTCTAAATAATTCATCTGCTCTCTTTTTTAATATACTTACTCGAGCGTCAGACCGTTTTACATTTTTTTCTTTGCAGGTTCTATCTAATCACAGTATAGCTATGCTTCGGCCACGTCACCAATCTAATTTCAGCAAAATCACTAACTATTTATAAATAAAATATCAACTAACAATCAAAAAAAATTTATAATTATATTTTATTTTTTAATTAAATTATTTAACCAATTTTAAAAATAATATCAAAGAATCCTTCCAAAAAAAAAATATAACAGACACTTCCAATGATCATAAACTATATGCCCTTATTACTTTTTTTAAACAAACGAAATTATAAAAAAAAATATTTTATCAAGAAAAAATAATTATACAAGTTATGAAACAATTTTGTTTAGAAAATGTCAAACAACGCTATATTTTATTTCTTTTAGTTCATAAGTTTGGGAGTTTTTAATTATTGTTTTTTTTTTTAAATAAATACTCGGTTATTGTAATATAATAAAACCAAGTATTTAGTCTATTTGCTTTAAAAACAGACATTAATTAGTATATATATACATATATATATATATATTAAAATCTTTATTATATTTTTAGTCCATTCCATTAGCTGTGTTTTGAATTTTAAAAATTAAATAATTGTAGTTTTAGAATTGTAAAAATTAAATAATTATATTTTGAAATTTTATGTACTAAATTAAGGATAAAAATATTTAGGGGCTGCTTATTGTGTTGTGAGAATATACAGATGAAGTTTAATTTAAAAAGTAATTTTACATAATTTACATTTTTAAACATCTAATTTCTCAATAGATATAATAAATTAAAATTTTTATAGAGATGATTTAGTAAATAGTAATAAATTTAAACACTATCATGATTTGAATATTATTTACACAAGAAAAACTAAAATGGAAAAAATAAATTATTATTAAGTCTTATATTTTATTAAAAGTAACTATCGATTCTTTTTACTTTAATTAAAATAGTTTATATTTTATAGAATCAAACTCTTTAATTATTTTATAAAAAAATTATTCTAAATTTAAAATAGTATTTATTTTTATAATTTTAAATATTCATACTATTTAATTATATAATATTAATTATTTTTTAATTTTTAATATACATAAAATATAATAATTAAATCATAAATGGTTTGATATTTTTTACTTTTTAAGTAAATTCCAAAATTCAATTCTCATAAATGAATTAAATATTTATTTAGAATAAATATTAGACTTAAGGTTAAAAATAATTGTGTAACAAAGTCTAAATGCTGGTCCAAAATTAATATAATATAAGCAACAACAACCCACATAAAATTAACGAAATGAGGCAAAAGCTTCATTAATTATCTTAATATAATACAACAACATTAGAGGACTTGAGATCATATCATCAATTGCCCAATACATCAATATCACCCAACTAATTATGTTTATTTATTAAATTGTTTCTCTATTATATTTTTTAGTTGACATGACAAATTATTTATATTTTAACACCAGTATTGATAAAAAAAAATTAATTTTTATTTTTTTAATTATTTTTATTTCACATATTACATTATTATTATTATTATTAGATTATTGTATATAGTTGTTATACTCTAAAATCACTCTTCGAAAATGGAGTAGTATTCGGTTGAAATCGAAAAAATAAAATAAATTGAATTAATTTAAAATTTTGATTTGATTTTTTATTTATTTTGATTCGATTTTTAATTTTAAAAATTTCGATTATTTCGATTCAATTTTAAATGAAAAAAAATTAAAAAAATAAAACTGAATAATAGTATAGAAAAATTAGATCAAAGTTAAAATATTTTAATATTAAAAATAAAATGAAAAAAATAAAAAATTTATTAAAATTTCAAATTGATCAAATTAAATTGAATCGAACTGAATCAGATTGATTCAATTCGATTCGATTTTTGATCAAAATTAATTTGGTTCAATTTTTATAAATATTAAAATTTTAATTTTAAATTTATTTAATTCGATTTAATTTTAAACCGAATCAATCAAATATTCACCGATCGAACCGACCAAATACCCAATCTACTCCTCTCTACCTTTTAATAGTTAATACACATACATAAAATATAGTGTAATTTGATTAAATAGCCGAAAACATGGTTGATAGTTTTAAATTAGAGTCCTTTCCACCGATTTACTTAACCAACAAAAAAATCATACTATTAATTTTATCCAGCTCTTAACATTTGTTTTAATAGAAAATAAAAATGATAAAATAAGGAAGAAAATAGAAGGAATGCAATGTTTTTATGTTTTTGTTTTGATGTTATGGAGAAAAATAATTTTTTAAATAGTATAATTTTATTTATGATTAAATTAAATAATTATAGAAATAAAAATATAACTTTATTTCTTTTCAATTCAACGCTTTATCTTTAAATTGAAGTGAGAAAATGGATGGTGCATTATTTTCATTCAAGCAATTATTTAACATTTTTATATTTTATTAATTTAAGAGTTTAATAAAGAATAATTAATTAAAGAGATAGAATAATAGTCAATATATTCACACCCACTTAGAAAAAATTAGGAGTAAAAGGGAGAGTAACCAGAATATTTCCACACAAGAAATTTCAAAACTGTGACTGAAATTTTGTGTTGAATTATATTTGGAGTGATTAAATAAACTTTTTATTTATAAATTTTTCTAAAATAAGAAAATTTTCATGATAAATACTTGTTTGGATCGGTTTATCATTTTTAAAATATAAATAAATACTTTTTTTATATAAATAAAAGATTTTTAAAATACAAACAAATAATTTCAGAAAACAAATGGAATGAAACCATCTCGATAAACGTAGAAAGGAAAATTTTCCACTTTTGATAAGGTCCGATGGAGTGGAAAATAAACGTGGCAGTTGATAACTGGTCAAAGTCAGTAGGCGGGGTAGGTGAGCCACAGAACCGTAGAAAGGAAAAAATATATATATATTTCTCGCATTTTCTATTTTATAAAGAGCCGCGCGCATCCACTTCGCTCACCAACTCCACTTTCGAGTTATCCATCAAATCCTCCTCTCCTCCATCCGATCTCCCACTCCGTGCCAAACGCTTCCTTCTACTTCACAGCTAATTCTCTTTCTTCCTTTCCTCTTTCTCTTCATATCCTTTCCTTCTGTTCTTGTACCGTTTCTATTCCATTCCGTTGCAGTTACGGGTTGTATTATTTTTAACTTTTGGAACTGGGAAGGAAAGTTTTCCGTCTGCTAATTTGTTGCAATCCAAACAATCTGCAGTCAAACTCCCCTACCCGTCCGAGCTAGTAGGACCCATTCACACAAACCTACCAACCGCAACTATGATTATCGACGTGAAGGAGTCAACGTTGGTGAAGCCGGCGGAGGAGACCCCGCGGCGAGGATTGTGGAACGCGAACGTCGACCTTGTGGTGCCGAGATTCCATACCCCGAGCGTTTACTTCTATAGACCAACAGGTGCTCTCAACTTCTTTGATCCAAATGTGGTGAAGGAGGGGCTTAGTAAGGCCCTGGTGCAGTTCTATCCGATGGCTGGACGGTTGCGGAGAGACGAGGATGGTCGTATTGAGATTGATTGCAATGCGGAAGGCGTACTATTTGTTGTGGCGGAAACCAGCTCGGTGATCGATGACTTCGGCGATTTCGCTCCCACTTTGGAGCTCAAGAAGCTAATTCCGTCCGTGGATTACTCCGGCGGCATATCTACCTATCCTTTATTGGTTCTGCAGGTATGTGCTGATAAGAAGAATTAATAAATTGAAATTTTAAATTATATCATGACATATAAAAATAGCATTTAAATCTAAAGCTGATAGGTAAGTTTTATTTTCTGCGTTAATGCATTGGTTTTTATTTTTTGTATATATATATCCCATCGACTATTCAAAATTTATCAGTTCTGTTAATTCAAATAATATACCAACTCTATTAATTTGAATTTGCTTTAAGTAACTCAGACTTATTAAAGAGCAAAGTCCATGGATCTCTTAAAGAGATGGGAGATTCATGCCATTAATGCATCTTTTTCATTGTATAGTTCCTCTATATTGTACCAATTAATGAATACTGATAGCTCGTAGATCATGGTGGGTTTTTCTTTTTAATTTAATACTGCTAGAGAAATTGGGTGGGAGGTTTTGTTCGATCGGCTGGCTTAATAAATACCATAATATCATAAACAGTAATTTGCTCGAACAAATTTTTTTTTTTAAGAAAAATTGGAAGTCCCATTGTTTATGGGGTTTTCGGTTTATTAAATAAAAATATAAAAAATTTACTATTTAAATTTATAGCATGAGCAAGATCTTGAAAGAATATTAAAATCTTCCAAAGATTAAAATAAAATATTAATTATTTTTATCTTTTAATTTTATCTATTAATTATTTAATTCTTATGATATTATAAAAAAATTTATTAGTTATCTCTTCATCTCATTAAAATATCTATTAATTAATTTCTCTTTATGTATTTATTAGACTTTTTAAAAAAAATTAGTTTTTTTAATTTTAAAGATATTTTAATATATTTTTTAAAATTAATAAAAATCAAATAGTAAATTTTATCATACAACTGTAACTAAATAATCATTTTTCCTCAAAATAGCTTTTTTTTAATTTTATTTTCTTTCTTTCTTTTAGATTAATATAAAATTATAAATTAGATATAATCTGACTTAATCTAATAATTTTCCGTACTTTCAGTCTCCAACTGAAAAAAAGTTATAAATCAGAGTGAATTATTGCTATTCTCTGATTTATTTGGTTGGACCGATTGATTTTGGAATTGTTTAACTGCGCTATCATCGAAATTCTCTACAATTAGACAAACTAATTTGTTCTAAAGTGCTCATTGTTACAATTAAATTAACTAATTTATTACAATTAGCATGCTCCTTGTTAATAGTCAGGGGGCCTTTGAACATCACCTAAATTGCTTATTGATGAGTACTCATTCAGGTTTGATAGTGATTTGGTACCATTTTTAGCCATCATGATTTGGATATTGAAGGAAGAATTTATGAATATATTGCGTGGACTCTGGTTTTCTTCGGTTGGTTAAAGGATGCGAGAAACAGTAGCACAGATTTACTGATAATAATAATAATCTATTCGATTCTCTGCAGTTGACTTTCTTCAAATGCGGCGGCGTCTCACTTGGGGTTGGCATGCAGCACCATGTCGCTGATGGATTTTCTGGTCTTCACTTCGTGAATGCATGGTCAGATATGGCTCGTGGTCTTGACATTACCATTCCCCCTTTCATTGACCGCACCCTTCTCCGTGCCAGAGACCCACCTCAGCCTGCATTCCACCACATTGAATACCAGCCTCCACCAGCATTGAAAGTTTCTGCAGAAAACTTGAAACCAGATAGCACAACAGTCTCCATTTTCAAGTTGACTAGGGATCAGCTCAACATACTCAAAGCCAAGGCAAAGGAAGACGGAAACACTATAACTTATAGCTCCTATGAGATGTTGGCAGGTCATGTATGGAGATCTGCTTGCAGGGCTCGTGGACTAGAAGGTGATCAAGAATCCAAGTTATACATAGCAACCGATGGAAGGTCCAGATTGCGCCCTCCACTTCCACCTGGTTACTTTGGCAATGTGATATTTACAGCAACACCAATTGCAGCAGCAGGTGATATGCAATCAAAGCCAACTTGGTATGCAGCAGGCAAAGTTCATGATGCATTGGTTCGCATGGACAATGATTACTTAAGGTCAGCACTTGATTACCTTGAGCTTCAGCCTGATTTATCAGCTCTTGTTCGTGGAGCACATACTTTTAAGTGCCCAAATCTTGGGATCACTAGCTGGGTTAGGCTGCCAATTCACGATGCAGATTTTGGATGGGGCAGACCCATATTTATGGGGCCTGGTGGGATTCCATACGAGGGTCTATCCTTCATCTTGCCCAGCCCAACCAATGATGGGAGCTTATCAGTAGCCATTGCATTGCAATCTGCACACATGAAACTGTTTGAGAAGTTCATCTATGAAATTTAAGAAATTAGGATGCTGGTGATAAATCAAAGCCAAGGCACTTTCCCGTAGCACCAGAAATTTTTTCGTTTCTTTTTATTTCCTTTATGGATTTGTATCTTCAGACCTTTGCTTACATGGTTAATGTGAGAAGAATTTACACAGAAAACGTCCCTTTGAGAGGACTCATGTTGTACAACTTTGCCCATATATTGACTTTTGGGAAGGAAAAAGAAAGCGATGTATTCCTAATTTAATAAGGGTAATGTTGTTAAATTTTATGAGGTTATTTATGAATTAGAAATTATATGCATAATTATAGTTTTTGTCAAATATGAGAAGCACGGATGCTGTAGAAATTGCTGTTAATAGTAGTGCCTGGATTCAACATATGCTTTCCAAGAAAGATACCAAGAAATATAATCAAAATTTCACTTACAAAAACTTTCCTCATAAATGCTCATATAAAATTAAATGAAATCTATTTATTCGTATTTTGGGTCCACTAAAAAGTAAATTTAAGTAAAATTTGCCCAAATTTTACACTGCTGGTTAAAATCTTTCCTTTCTTTCCCTTCATTGAGTGGAAAAGTACATGGGCTTCCATCTTCTCCATTTGATCTCTGAAATCCATGTGCAGGATATAAATCTTTAGGGTTTAAAATGAGAAATGCTTTCATAAAGACAAAAGGAGTCCCTACCTTGCACTTGTACATGTTTATCAGTTTCTGTGAGGGTGAAATCTTCTTGTTTTGACGTGGTTTTGCTATCAAAACCCATGTTTGATTTGGCATTGGCATGGCCACACAAGAAGATGAAGAACCATGCAAGAAGTGTAAACTTCATTTCCTGAATGAGTTTTGTTAAAAAGAAAACTGAACAACTTGTGAGAGAACACTAAGAAAGGGGTTGGTCTAATTAATTAAGGGTTAAAAGAGGATACTGACCAAAGTGGAAGCATTAAAGAGGAGCAAAATCATTTGAAGGTATCAGAATAATATCCCAATTTCACTGTGTAACAAGAGTAAGAAGAGGAAGTTCCTCTGGACTCTGTACAAGCCAAGCAGCATTTACTTTGAATTTTTCAAATTATTAAATAGAACCATCAAAGATCAGGTGTTTCCATAATTCAATTTTTTCTTTTTGGGTTTAGATTTGGAAGTTCTTTCTTTCTTTCTCTGCTTATGTAATTTATTGATTGAAATATCTTGAATATTGACTGATACCTCGCTTCAATTTGCCTTGCATGACTTTGAGTTGTTACTAACTGTAATTTCTTTTAAATTTTAATAAAATAAGATAATTTTTAATTTAATAAAATAAAAACATTACTATTTAATTTCTTTATTTTCAAAAACATATTTATTAGTATGTATTTTCTCAAACTATTACTATTTAAAAGGTATTTATCTTCATTTATAAATTGATTAAATCAGTTTATAAATTCTATAAATAAATTGACATATTTATTTATAATATTTTGAAACTTCAATTTATAAGATAAAATAAATAAATTGGGAGACTGATTTTTCATTTTAGTACTAAACTGATCGTAAACTAGTTTTATCAAAGCAAGTTATTATATTTTACTCGTTTAATTTTAAAATTTCATTATATACTTTATTTAATCCAATAAAATTTCAAAATTAAATAAAGTACTTGCTTGGTAAAACTAGTTAAAATGTGAAATGTTTATACGCTTCAAATATCACTATAATTATAAGTTAATTTTTATAAATTAAATTAAATATTCTCTTAATTTTTATTATGAATAGTAAAACTTGAATAATTGTAATTTTAAAATTATAAATTACAATTAATAATAAAGAACAAGAGTATCTTAATTACGTCATGTATTACTAATGGCTTAAAAAAAGAGAGAATATATAATTAATGATTTGAAACAACAAGACTAGCTAATGTGTTTTTAAAATTAAATTGATTAAATAATTAATTTGATTAAATCACATAAATTAAATAATAATTTACAATTAATTATTCTTATTTAGAGATATGAATCCTATTAAAATATCTAAAATATTGAACCGTTAGAATTCGAATGACTATAAATAAATTCTAAAAAATCTAAATCTAAAAGTATTTTTAATTTTATATTACGAGTGTTAGCTACCATAATAATTTTATCAAATTATATAAATTAAATAATAATTTTTTTAAAATATTTTTACATAAACTTACTTATTCATTATACATTTATTCATTATGCTTTTGGGTATGAAGGGGATGAATATATTTTGATTTAGGTAATATAAAAATATACTAAAAATCTGAAACCAGATCCTTCCAAATCGGTGGTAAAGAATAAAGGTTGAAACTTGAAAATCTGCCGTTTGATTTTAGCACCAACATATCCAGACAATTTAAAATAAACTTTTAACTGCTTCAACAAAGGTGCATGAGAATATGATGCTCCTATGGCAACAACGTAATTAAAGAAATATTTTTCTTTTAGAACCAATTTTATCTAATTATGAGTCATTATTTGTTTAATAGATTTTTGTATTTTTTTTGAAAGACAGAGAAATCTCAACCTCTAAAGTTCAACATAATGAAAATACATCAAACTTTTAAAAGTTAGGTACAACTCGCTTTTCAAAGGAGCCGACCACGACTACTCAAAGTCTCCCTCTACTGAAGCCAAAAGGATTAAATTGATGCACAGTGAGATCTCATCTATACCTTTTGAGATAGAGATGAAGTTTCACTAGAGGAAAGTGAACGACAAAGGGAAGAAGAGCAACCAATTGAAGAACAAAGCACTAAGCACCATTGTAACAACACTCAGTCCAAGGAGGAGAAAACTGTATGCAAACAACAGAATAAAAACCAACAAAATAACAAACAGCTGCATATTTTAAAAGAGTAAAAGCAATAGAGATCGGATCTAACAGCCAAACCCATAAAATACATTAAAGAACCAGATCTAACAATCCTTTCAAAAATCTCCACAGGATTTGCCAAATAACAAAAAACTATATACAAAACCACCCGAAGGCGGGGAGAGGAAACCCACTCTCCCGGCAAAAAGGGAAGAGGAGGTCCCCTTGCCTAGATGGGGCAAAGGGAACTGACGGTGCGACAGAGGCAACGGGAGACTTGCTCCTAGAAAAAGAAATCCAAGTGAGAGAAAAAAACTCTCTCTAGACCTTCTAGAGAGAGAGTATGAAAAAAACTTGTTAAGAAGTTGACTTAGCTGTTGCGGCAATTTCATTCTTGATCACTAAGTTGCTGAAATTTCATTTATTTTTATGTTATTTCTTAACTTTGACTTGTTCAATGACATGTCATCCATTAGTTGCTTGTTTTTAGTTTAGTTGTTAAATATGTTCCATGTAGTTGCTTGTTTTGAGCTATTTCAGTTTATATTTCTATTGTATTTAAGTTAATGTTACGGTCAATAAAAATTAGACTTTGCACAATATTCTCTTTTCTTGCTTTATTCAAATTTTCTTCTAATAAATTGTGGTATTAGAGCTCTCTTCACAAGGGACTTGTGATTAAAAGAAAGTTTATGTTTCTTGTTTTTCTTTCCATGGATTCAACAGAAGTTCCATTTACTTCACTAGTACCACTTGCCTTCAATGGAGAAGGCTATCATGTTTGGGCAGTAAGAATAGAGGCTCATCTAGAGGCAAATGATCTTTGGAAAGCTGTCGAAGAGGACTATGAGATTCCTCCATTACCTACAAATCCAACGTTAGCGCAGATCAAGAGTCATAAGCAGAAGAAGACAAGAAAGTCGAATGCAAAAGCTACTTTACTTGCTGCAGTCTCACCAAAAATCTTTATCAGAATTATAACAGTGAAGTCAGCTTTTAAAATATGGAAATTCTTGAAAAAGGAGTATGAAGGAGATAAGAGGATCAAGGGAATGTAGATTCTTAATCTAATAAGAGAATTTGAGCTGCAAAAGATGAAAGCTTATGAGACGGTGAAGGAATACTCTGGTAAATTGCTTGGGATTGCAAATAAAGTAAGATTACTTGGTTTTGAATTTTCTGATTCTAGAATAATTCAAAAAATACTTGTAACTGTGCCTGAGAAGTTTGAAGCAATATTTTCCTCTTTGAAAAATACTAAAGTGTAATACCCGGCTAGAGTCCGGCACCGGAAGTCTTGTCGTCCGGTGGACTCCGGGATGTCGGAATCCTCTAGAGGGTAGGAGATATGAGTTTCTCAAGAAATGTTGTGTGGTTTACTGTGTTACAGGTAAATGGAACCAAGTGTTGAGTTGAAATGAACCAAGGCAGAGGAGCCAAGTTCGGCCGCCGAAGGTAAGTTCGGCCGCCGAAGGTAAGTTCGGCCGCCGAAAGTGCCCAATGTTCGGCTTCCGAATTCAGGTTCGGCCCCCGAATGTTGCATGGTTTTGCATGCGATTCGGCAGCCGAAGCTGAGTTGCTTAGCCAGCAGTTTTGTATCCCTTAGTCAGCATTTTGGACAGGTGTTATCACCAGATCATGTCCAGAAGTTGGTCACATCTCCCATACTTTATCTGCACGCTTTTAGCTGCTCAGGCTAAGGGTTTCTCAGGTGTGGAAAGTTTTGAGGTGAAAACAAACTTAGTTTTGAGTGTTTATGAGTGTGAAGAGAAGGTGATCCATTTTCTTAGTTCAGACCGTTCATCTTCGTGTTTACAGGAGGTACGTGAAGATCTTGAACATGTTTTACTGTGTTACAGAAGGTTTCTAAAGGATTTGGGGAGAGAGACATGCTTTAGGTTAAAAGGATCTTTTTGATGATTTATGCATGTATACATGTTTATGTGTTCTGTTTGATTTGTTGTTTGGGGTTATTCGATGGTTTTGGACCCCTGTGATCATATACTTATGTATATGTGTGTTGAGGAGTTGGTATATGCATGTTTGGAGTTATTGACGGAAAGGAGGAGATAGTTTGCTGTTGAAGCTGAGTTCTGGACGAACTCAGGTTCGGCAGCCGAAGGTCATTCGGCCGCCGAACCTCTTGCATGGTGGCTTGGCTGCCACAGCCTGTTTTGCATGTTCGGCTCTGTTTGGGGGATTCGGCCGCCGAAGGTGTGAGACTTTCGTCTCTGGAGTGAGTTTTGGCCCCCGAAGCTTGCCCCCGAAAGGGTTCGGCCGCCGAAGCTTGAGATTCGGCCGCCGAAGGTGCTTGAGTTTCGTCTCTGGAGAGGACTTTCGGCCGCCGAACCTGCCGCCGAAAGTGTCCTGTCCAGCTTTCTTTTGCATGCTTTGCATGGAGAGTTGAGTGAGTTTAAGGGGATTCTTGGGGAGGTTAAGAGAGTTATTCATACGCTTGTTTGGTCCCTCATTTGAGTCCATCTGTATAGGTACAGACCAGAGGAACCAGAGAGAGCAGCAGTGAGTACTGCTCCAGAGGTTCAGAGCCTGCAGAGTCAGTCAGTCCAGATAGCCAGAGGTGAGTGGAACTAAACTTAACTCTTTTACTTGCACATAATGGAATGTTTTAGCATATCTCATGCATCATGATTATGCCTTAGGTTGAGTGCATTAGTAACCACGAATATGGTGCATTGCATAGTTCTTTGTTGATGTGGGTAAATGCTGAATGATCCAATAGTCTCAGACAGGAAGTCCAGGAGCCTTTGACTACGCCCTGGCAGGTATAGCGAAGTCCAGGAGCCTTTGACTACGCCCTGGCAGGTATAGCAAAGTCCAGGAGCCTTTGACTACGCCCTGGCAATGGTAAGTACAGAGGTGTTATATACACATATACATATATGACAGGAAGACCAGGTGCTCGATTCTACGCCCTGGCACAGAGTTACTGGGACTATGTGGTGACAGGTTTACTCTTGATGTGGCTTGTCTGTGATATGGTGCATTCCATGAGATCATATTTTACTGAGATGTTTTACTGTTCTACTCGTTTTACTGTTCTACTCACTGGGCTATAGAGCTCATCCCACTCCCTTAACCCCAGATTTGCAGGTTCAGTGTACAGTGTACAGGGACAGTCCAGCAGAGTACAGGAAGAGTAAAGAGTAGCTTAGAGTGGACATGTAATATGAAAGAGATGTAATAGTTGTGTATAAAGTTCGAAATGTGCTTGACCTAGTAATGTATGTTTTGTACATGATCTGTATATGTATATATGTTTTCCTGTATGTGGAAACCAGGCTTAACAGGTATGAGTTAACCCATCTAGAGCAAGCTCTAGTCAGGGGTACAGCGTACAAAGTACAGCGTACAGAGATAGTGCATGCACAGGTTAAGCCTTGGTTCAGAAAAGAGTTTGTTTGTATTTTCACAGATAATGTATGATCATGTATGAGTATGTATTCCAGGTACACAGAGAGTTTAGCAGGCTTGCTACGGGTTCTGGCGGCCTTAAGCCGACCTGATTCCTAGCGCCGGTGACGGTCCATTTTGGGGTCGTTACATAAAGATCTGTCAAAGAATAGTTTGGTAAAATTTTATGCAAGTTTTGTAGGCACAAGAACAGAGAAGGCTTATGAGGTTTGAAGGGTTAGTTGAAGGTGCATTAGCTGCAAAAGTTCAGTCTAGTGTGCATTAGCTGCAAAAGTTCAGTCCAGTCAAGGAGGAGCATGGAAGAAGAATGAGAAAGATAAAAAGGAAAACTCAAGGGAACAAGATATGATTTCCCTCCTTGCAAACACTATGGAAAGAAGGGACATTCTCCCTCCAAATGTTAGAGAAAGCCAGACCAGAAGTGTGTGAAATGTCAAAAGATGGGACATCACCAAAGAATTTGTAAAAGCAACACTCAACAAAAGACTATAACACAAGTGAACTTGCAACAGAAGAATATTGCTCAAGTTGTTGATTAAGAAGAGGAGGAGCAACTCTTTGTAGCTACTTGTTTTTCAACCTATCATTCAAGTGAGAAGTGGCTCATTGATAGTGGGTGTACAAATCACATGACCTTTGATTGTGATCTCTTCAAAGAATTGGATACTTCAGTAGCCTCCAAAGTGAAGATTGGCAATGGACAATACATTTTAATAAAAGGAAAAGGAACAGTAGCAATTGAAAGCATCTTAGGTACAAAGTTAATAAAAAATGTGTTATTTGTACCTAACATAAATCAAAATCTCTTGAGTATTGCACAATTGCTTGAGAAAGGATTCATAGTTCTCTTTGAAACAAATCAATGTCTTATCAAATATTCAAAATGTAAAGATGTTTTCAGAGTGAAAATGAAAGGAAAATGCTTTGCATTAGATCCATTGGAAGAAGAACAATCAATATTTTCTGCAACAAAAATTAATGGAGAAATCTAGCACAAGAGAGTTGGCCACTTCAATCACACTTCAGTGGTAAATCTACAGAGAAGAGAATTAATGTAGGGTCTACCTCAACTTGACATTGAAATTCCAGATTGCAAAACCTGTCAACAAGGAAAACAATCTATGCTTCCATTTAAGAAAGCAATCTGCAAAGCTATGGAGAAATTGCAGCTCAAACATACTGACATAGCAGGACCTCACAGGACTCTATCTTTAAATGGGAGCAGGTATTTTCTCATCTTTATTGATGATTATTCCAGAATGTGTTGGATATATTTTCTCAAGTTCAAAACAGAAGTTGCTGGTGCGTTCTCGAAATTTAAGAACTTGGTTGAAAAACAAAGTGGTCATCACATTCAAGTTTTAAGGTCAGATAATGGCAATGAGCACACCTCAAATTAGTTCAATCTTTTTTATGAAAAGGCTGGGATTGAGCACCAACTCACTGCTCCATACACTCCACAACAAAATAGAGTCAATGAGAGGAAAAATCAAACTATAATAGAGATGGCCATATGTTTGTTGCTAGAGAAGAGCTTGCCAAAAGAATTTTAGGTGGAGGCTGCAAATACTGTAGTTTTCTTACTCAATAAGCTTCCAACAAAGGCAGTAGAAGGAAAGATACTGTTTGAAGCTTGGTATGATTTTAAACCTTCCTTGAAAAATCTTAAAATATTTAGATGTTTGTGCTTTGTTCGTGTTCCATAGATCAAGAGATAAGCTTGATAAAAGAGCAGAACCTGGTGTATTTGTGGGTTACATCACAATCTCAAAAGCTTACAAAATTTTTCAACCAAACACCAAGAAAATTTTGATAAGCAGAGATGTGTACTTCATAGAGAATGATAAGTGGAACTGGGAAGGAAAGCAAGCAATTATGTTTCCTGACTTTGTTCCAAAACCATAGCTCATAGATGATGAGTTGATAGATGATATTCCTATAAGAGGTACAAGAGCACTTTCTGAAATTTATGAGAGGTGCAATGTTGTTGTTCTTAAATCAGAGAATTTTTTCAAAACCGAGAAAGATCCGAAATGGATGATTGTAATGAAGGAGGAGCTACACATGATTGAAAAAAAAATTAAACCTAAAAGTTGGTTAAAAGGCTTGCAGACAGGAAAGTTGTTGGAGTAAAGTGAGTGTTCAGGACAAAGCTCAATACAGATGGCTCCATCAACAAGTATAAAGGCAGACTTGTTGTGAAAGGTTATGCTCAAATTCTTGGTGTTGATTTTTCTGACACGTTATTGCCAAAATTGAAACAATCAGGTTGTTGTTGGCTATTGTTGTACAAAAGGGTTGGAAAATGTATTAGCTAGATGTCAAGTCAGCATTTCTCAACGGCTTGCTTGATGAAGTAATTTATGTTGAACAACCCAAGGGTTTTGTTGTGAAAGAGCAAAATGAAGATGTGTACTTACTAAAAATGATTTTATATGGCTTGAAGCAAGCTCCAAGGGCCTGGTATAGCAGAATTGATGAGCACTTGATGCAACTGAAATTCAAAAAAAGTCTTAGAGAGGCTACCCTCTATATTAAAAGTGATGAGATCAATTTTGTTATTTTTCACTGTATGTGGACGATTTAGTTGTCACAAGAAGCAATCTAGAACTTGTGAATAAGTTCAAAAAATATATGCAACAGATATTTGAGATGACTGACTTAGGACAAATGACATTTTTCCTTGGAATGGAAGTTCAACAAAAGTAGCAAGAACCAAATATGCCAACGAAATTCTGAAGAAATTCAGAATGGATGAATGCAAGTTTGCTACAACTCTTATGGGTAAAAATAAAAAGTTGGGCAAAGAATATGTAGCTGAGAAGATTGATGAAACTCTTTACAGAAATCTAATGGGTTATTGATGTATTTAACAGCCGTAAGACCTGATATCCTACACTCTGTAAGTATGCTATCTAGATTCACAAATTGTACCACTGAAACTCATTTTATTGCTGCTAAAAGAGTTTTAAGATATGTAAGAGGAACACCATATTATAGAATCAAGTTCAGTGCTAGTTAAGATTGTGTTCTGCTGGGCTATTCTGATAGTGATTATGATAGTTCTGATGATATGAAGAGTACTTCAGGTTATTATTTTAATCTGGAATCAGAGATCTTCTCTTGGTTTAATATGGAATCAGAGATATTCTCTTGGTGTTGTAAGAAATAAGAGGTGGTTGCTCAATCATATGTAGAAGCTAAATTTGTTGCAGCTATAACTACGGCAAATCAAGTCTTATGACTTAGAAATGTATTGTTTGATCTGAACTTGAAGTAAAAGGAAGGCACAAACGTGTTTATGGATAATCAGGCTGCAATAGTTATCTCTAACGATCCTGTTTTTCAAGAAAAAAACAAAACACTTTAACATTAAGTTGTTTTTTCTCAGAAATATGCAGAAAGATGATTTTGTCAATCTGAAATATTGCAAAACAGATCTTAATGTTGTAGACGTTTTCACTAAACTTTTGTCAAGAAACAAATTTAACTGTCTAAAAGAAAAATATAGAGTTTGCAATGTCAAAGCTAATGAGAAGTATTAAGAAGTTGACTTAGCTGCTGTTGTAATTTTATTCTTGACTATTAAATTATTAAAATTTTATTTATTTTTCTGTTGTTTCTTACTTTTGATTTATTCAATGACATACCCTTTATTAATTACTTTTTTTAGTTTAATTATTAAACATAGAGACATGTTTTATTTAGTCTATTGTCTATTGTATTTAAGTTAATGTTGCGGTCAATAAAAAGTAAACTTTGCATAGCATTTTTTTTTTTCTTTATTCAAATTTTCTTCCAATAAAATATAGGTTTTTGTACTTCAGCTGCATTTGTGCAGGTAATGTATTACTATGCAGTTAAAGAATAAAAAAAAAGAATATGATGCGTTTTTTTCATCATCATTGTTCATTTATTACATTTATTAAGAGTCGATTGTGTTAAAATTTTTATTTTTCCATTTTTAAATATTTTTTAATAGACTATAATTTAGTATCTGTAACCCATGATGGATGCAACATTTATATTTAAGTCCCGGTAATCAATGTAACTGTTATGACGCCGACAAAGTGTTTGTGAAAATCTCCACAGAAGAAACCGCCTCACCACCTTTCACCAGAACTATATAGTTGCACCTTTTTCACTTGCGCAGATTATCACGATCCTTCTCTCTCTACTCTCCTCCAGAAAATTCTTCATTGATACCCCCCTCTAAATATCTCTCACCTTCGCCCATTTCCTTCAGACTCGGAGCAATCCGAAACACGAAGCTACTCTCAATAGCCAACCAAAGCAAAGCTCTCTGTCATTCAATCAAGAGTTCTTGATTCTTTAGTTAGCTTTCATTCTTGTTTACAGCCCAGTGTTCTTTGTTTCTTGATTTCTTGTTATAGTTTTCTCCAAAGGCAAGGCTATTGGTATCGATCTCGGTACCACCTACAGCTGCGTGGGCGTGCGGGAGAACAACCGGGTTGAGATCATAGCCAATGATCAGGGCAACAGAACTACTACTTATGTCGCCTTCACTGACACCGAGCGTCTCATTGGCAATGCTGCCAAGAATCAAGTTGCTATGAACCCTCAATGACTCGCAGAGGCAGGCCAGCAAGCAAGGACGCTGGTGCTATTTTTGGGCTGAACGTGATGAGATTATCAATGAGCCTACGGCTGCAGCCATTGCTTACGGTTTGGACAAGAAAGGGTCGAGGTCCGGCGAAAAGAACGCCCTGATTTTCGACCTTGGTGGAGGAACTTTTGATGTTTCTTTTCTGACCATCGAGGAGGACATATTTGAAGTGAAGGCAACTGCTGGAGACACCCACCTTGGAGGAGAGAACTTCGACAATAGGCTTGTCAACCATTTTGTTGCAGAGTTCAAAAGGAAGCACAAGAAGGATATTAGTACTAATGCCAGAGCCTTAAGAAGGTAGAGAACTGCATGCGAGAGAGCATACAGGACTCTGTCTTCATTCTCACTGGAATCCCACCTGCACCCAGAGGCGTTCCTCAGATTAATATGTGTTTCGACATTGACGCTAATGATATTTTGAATGTCTCTGCGGAGGATAAGGCTGCTCGAGTGAAGAACAAGATCACAATCACTAATGATAAAGGAAGATTGAGCAAGGAAGATATTGAAAGAATGGTTCGAGAAGCAGAGCCGTACAAAGCAGAGGATGAGCAGAGCAGGTGAAGAAGAAAGTGGGGGCCAAAAACTCCTTGGAGGACTACGCATACAACATGAGAAATACAGTGAAGGATGAAAAAAATTCGCCGAAAATTTTGCTCCGGCGGACAAGGGGAAGATTGAGAAAGCAATTGATGAGACTATCGAGTGGTTGGACAGAAACCAATTAGCAGAGGTGGAGGAATTTGAGGACAAGTTGAAGGAGGTTGAGGGCTTGTGCAATCCCATTATTGCAAAGTTGTATCAGGCTGGAGCTGAGGGTGATGTACCAATGGGTGGCACCGAAATGCCGAGCGGAACCTATGGCAAGACCAGCGCCGGCGGAGCGGGTGCTAGGCCCAAGATTGAAGAAGTTGATTGAGGCATGAACTTGCGTGCAAATTAGAATGTTCTGAATTTAGGCTCTCTGCTTTGGTTCTCTGTTTTGGTTGATAGTCAAATGTAACGATTGAGGAATTCAAGATGATGAAAACTTGTGTGTCTAAGCTGTTACTTACAATAGCAATAACAAAAAAAAAAGTTTGTTTTGATCTAAATTTGATTCATCTATTTACTGTTTTAGTTTCAATTTCTTTTTTTTTTTTGCCCAAAAAAAATACTTTTGATCAGGAATCCTCAAATAGAGAGGAGCTTACATTTTTAGATGAAAACAAAAATGTTTATTATTGAACACTTGCTTATTACATTACTTCTCTATACACTAAATATTCAACGCCTTTGGAAATTGAAGAACTTGATGCAAACGGCAAAGGTAAATGCAAAAAGAGCAGCAAAGCCAACAACTGCAGCTGCAATTGCTCCTAGAAGCTCATGTTTGAAATCAAAGTAACTTCTCACAAATTCTTCGACAGAATCGCCTGATTCAAGCGTATGCTTTATATCTCCAAATTGTGATGAAACTAAGCCGTACAATGTGTATGCCACTGGACATGCCCAAGAATACCATCTCCACCACACAGGCATCCTCTGATACAGTGAAAGCAGAAAAAAGATAAGACCAATATCAGTTCTTGCTACAAGACTCAGTAATACAGAAACCTGGAACTTGAACAAATGCCAGAGCAGATGCTTACTGGTCGTGGGATTATAAATCCTGAAAAAAGATTCCACAGGGAATAGAATGCAGAGGAAACGATGGATGCGACGTGTTGGTTTGGTGTCACAGCCACAGACATCATGCCATAAAAGGTGTAATACAATAATGTAAAGTACATGAAGAATAGGTACCAAAAGAACTTAGCAGCAGTCCATTCAAATCCAATCATTGCATAGACTATAAGGCCATATACCACAGCTTGTGAGAAAATATATGGAAGCTCAATGACAACCTGCCGAAAAAAAAAGAGAGAGAAGAATTAACCCATTTGTAGATTCTCCATGGTGAGAAAGGATAGTAATGTCTGGATCTCTGTTACCTGTGCAAAGGCATAGGCCAAGGGGGAATACATTCCAGCAGCTCTCTCTCTGTAGAAGACGGTTCTTTCGACAGCAACTACTGGTTGCACAGATGAAGCATTTTGGATACCAAGGAAGACGATTGCAGCATACATAGATCCCATTGCATTGAGTAGATCTTGCCGCTTTGTCCTATAATTTAAGTCAAGATAATTATAGTTAAAGGCAAATATGACTGCTGGAATCCAAACTTAACAATTCAGTTTATTAACCCTGTTGTAACTCACGTTTTGGAGCCAAGGTCCCAGAACATTGTTCCAAAAGTTAAAGCTATGACGGTTGTGAAGAGCAATCTCACAGCAGTATATGCTGGATTGCGCCAGTATGACCAGCATTGCTTCCATAAGCAAGCCATGCATTGTACCAAAAATGCCTGGGAGTACTGTGTGGGAAAGTACAGGTCCTTTGAACCCGGAGCAGGTGTGCTTAATTCACCAATAAGTGCTTTGTTTCTCCTGAAAGATAAACTACACTTCAGCAAAGATTTAACAACTAATTTATGTCCTAATTCTTAAACAATTGCTTCATGTATCACACGATAAACCTGTTGGCTTAGAAGTAGACAGAATTTTAAGTTCAACCTAAAAGTCATATACTTTTTAAGCAAATATACCTATATAGCTCTGAATTTCTGTATGAAACAGCAAAGTCTATCCCCAGAACTGTTTCTTGAGCTGAAGTGGTAACTTCCAACATCCAAGTTGCTGGGTTGTATCCATCTTTAATGTTAGGTACGCCTTCAATTCCCTTCAAATAAAGAAACATACATGAATCAAGTGATAGTTAACATGAGGAAAAAATCCAAATATATCCTTCCAGCATTTATTTCTATATATATATATATATATATATATATATATGTATATATATATATATATATATATATATATATATATATATATATATATATCCTCTTTTTTTTTTACCTCAAAATACTTGATTAGATGGCAAGAATGGCGACCCAGTGGTCCCACATATATTTCTTGTCCTCCTCGCTTCATTAGGAATAGCTGCACCATCATGTTATAATGTCACATACCTAAAGATTGAATAACTGACAGAAAGCATAAATTTTTATAATCCGCCACATTATCTCACTTCGTCAAAAGCTTCAAATATGTCAATGCTTGGCTGGTGGATGGTGCAAACAACTGTTCTTCCAGTGTCCACGGTGTTCCTAACTGCTCTCATAACGATTGCAGCAGCTCTTGCATCTAGCCCTGAAGTTGGCTCATCCATGAAAATTAAAGAAGGGTTTGCCACTAGCTCTACTGCAATAGTCAGCCGCTTGCGTTGCTCAGTCGAGAGGCCACTTACACCGGGTAATCCGACTAAAGCTTGCCTCAGTGACGTCAGTTCCACAAGCTGCATAACTTCCTCGATGAACATCTGCGAACAATTTTCAATACATCAACACAACGTAATTTATTCCAGATAGTGCTGCTATTACAAGAATCAAAAACCTTAGGCTAAATTCCAGATGATGATAGAACTACTAACTACAAAGTTCATTTGGATCCATTTTTCATTGATTTGTCTCCTTCATCTTTGAGTTTTGTTAGTACAAAAATGAAAGATAGAAGCCTGAAACAGGTTTTGGAACAGATGCCAACCTTTCTGGTTTCACTGCTCACTTCAGCAGGAAGACGAAGCCAGGCAGAGTATAGCAAAGATTCATAGACAGTAACATGAGGAGAATGGATGTCATTTTGCTCACAATACCCTGAAATTCTGGCAAAAGTTTCTTGTTTCTTAGGGTAACCAGATATTTTGATGTTTCCCTCTATGTATCCTCCAGTTTTTCTACCAGACAGCACATCCATCAGAGTAGTTTTGCCAGCACCACTAGAACCCATTAGAGCTGTGAGAACACCAGGCCTGAAAGCACCACTCACACCCCGCAAAAGCTCCAATTTATCTTCAGTCGCACCTTGATTTTTCATTTCCTGCAATGTGAGTTACACAATCACTTAAACTCGTACCCAAAGAACAAATTTCATGCGCAGGTTTTCTCTTATTTACCAAAATTGTCAAACCTGTGGCATGTCCACGGAATATTTAACATCATTGAAGGTGATAGAATGTGGTTCAAATGGAAGAACCATTCCTTTTTTTCTTTCACGATTGCCTTCAATGGTGACCTCTGTCCTTTCAGATGATATCCTGAATGAACTACCTCTCCCACTATCTGGATGTTAATTCAATTTTAATTAGCAACAAAGAGATGCAGCATAACCTGCCTCAGCAATGATTGGAACCTACAAATGAGTACCTGTAGGTGTTTTGTGACTGCTATCCTGGCTCAATAACTGAATAGCTCCAGCTGTTCTTCCAGGTTCATTACTTGGAGTGTCTTCAGACAGAACAGCTTGAGGCTTCTGCAATGCTGCATAATACAATTTGCACCACATTAATAATATGCCTTCACTTCAGGAAACATGAATGGAGGAGGGTAAAGATACTTACGTTCAAGGAATGTGAGAGCTATAATAAAACAGAAGTTATATAGCAGTGTGAACCCAACCAATGCCCCTACTCCTATCCAATACCAATATGCATGTGGGAAGAATCCTCGAGACTTCAAAACCTGAACTCCCAGTGGTTCTGTTGAGTTTGGGAGAACCTGTAAAAACCAGGAAAAAATTTCAGATGTAATTTGATTAGAGAAGGCATACACACAGATCTGGACAAAGCTTAGTTTATGAGGTTTACATGACTCCAACTCTTTCCAAAGAACTCATTAACTACAATTGCATTCTGCCCATACATTAATGGTGATATCCAGTAACCCCATATCCACCATTTCTTTATGTCATCTGTGGCATTAAACATAAAAGAGAAATTAGACGGATAAGGTTAACAAATGATTAACCTCACAAAGAAACAAACTCAGCAATTAAACCTCGTGACAAGACAAAGCCGCCCAATGCAAAAAGTAGGACTAATGCAAATGCTCCAAAGGTGTGAGCAACAATCATATTCCTTCCTGCTGCAGCGATAAATCGAAATAATGCAGAAGCCATTTGGCTAATAAGAACAAGCAGAAAATACTGCCTGAATAATCTGCAAAGAGTACATCACAATGTGCATTAGCTACAACAGTATAATGTTCATCAGCTTCGTCAGAGCAAATTCCTTGACAAGTACTAATAATTGAATCAGAGATTCTGTTATTATCCCTTTGTTTTATAAGTTCTGTTACCTTCCAGCACTGGGATCATATCCGATAACATAATAGGTGATGAACACCCAAAGGGCAACTTGCACGAGCGTGATGGGAATTTTAGTGATCCATGGAGGAAGAGAATACACCCATGCAGGGTAGAACAGGAGATTTCTTTGCTTGTAAAATACTGGAAGCTTTGAAATGGTCATTGACATCTCCGACAAACCATTGAACATGATAAAAATCACAGAGAAGAATAAAGAACCCGAGTAAATTCCTCCATCAGTTATTGAATCTCGGTGCATCTCAGTCCGGAAGAAGAGTGTCATAGCAACCATTGCCATTATTGTAAGCTAACAGAAAGGAAAAGTGGAAAAAATAAAGATCATTATGCAAATATTTTAGCAGATAGATTTATTTAATTTCTACACTCAACCCACTTGGGTAAGCTTGAAGACGTGGACAAATGAGTTCCTCTTCATGAGCAGTAACTCTCTAGAGAAGCAAGCTTTCAGCAGTTGAATATTACCAACGCCATACTTTTTTGTCGCCAAAGCAGCTGGATGGTTCTTGGCTTTGTCAAATGGAGTAGAAAGCTCATCTTTAAGTCTTTGTCCTACATGAAATGACTGAAATGCCTCTGCAAATTCCTTAACTGTGATAAAACTATAAGGCGAGTCTTTACACGCCCAATACTGCTGTTGATCTTTCCTTGATGTTACCTAAATTGGGAGATATTTCTTGAACATTTAATGTCCAGCTTCAATCAGATTAATAGATGAGAAGGATAAAACATATTTGTGCTTACTTCTTGTAAGAAGTCAGCCACACCCTTTCTTTCAGGACACCTGAATCCCATATGTTCAAAAAACTCGAGTACATGTTCACGGGGACCCTGGTACACAATGTGGCCATCAGACAGGAGAATAATATCATCGAAGAGATCATATGTCTCTGGAGCTGGCTGTAGCAGAGAGATGACAGCTGTTCCATTAAGAAATCTAATGAATTGCTTTATTGAGTTCACAATTTGGAAAGTAGTTGAACTGTCCAAGCCAGTAGAAATCTCATCCATGAACAGTGCTTTTGCTGGTCCTACCAGCATCTCACCTACAATTTCAGTTCAGGAGATGGTCACTAAATTGAATAAGATGATGGCTGATAGAAGTTAAGTGTAAAATGGATTAATTGAGGATATTTACCTGTTGTGACACGCTTCCTTTGCCCTCCAGAGACACCCCTTAACATTTCATTCCCAACCATAATATCTGCACACACATCTAGCCCTAAAATCTGTAGATATATGATAAAAGGCATCAATATTTAAGAATATCATCTCTTGGATGCTAAATGTTTCTGAGTCAAGGTAATTTCTTGTTGATATTACCTTAAGAATGTAATCTGTAATCACATTAGTCTCCTGACCTTCTGCAGCTATTCCCTGTAACAGAAATCTCTAAGTTAAATGAAAATTAATCACAAATAGAAGACATAAACCAAGCCAATGATTGAACATAACCACAAAAATCTTAATCAAATAACAGAAGTTAAAAGTATGTGCATAGCACATGGTTTAACTTTGAAGCCAATAGAAACACTTATTGCAGCAATGCTTGCTCTTTTGAAATCATACAACTCTTTATTTTTGGGTTGCAAAATGTTTTTGTCTTGGCAGAATATGTTTTAATTTTGAACAAATTCCTTAAACACCTGTGTCCATGAAGATGGAATATCTCACCTTCATGAAGACATCAACATCAGGATCAGGCTTAATATTTGATTGTTTTTCTCTTCTTAATAACTCTGTTAACACCTCTGCAAATTGACAAAATTTTGATAATCATTGACTAGCCTTACTTGGACAAGGCATAGATCTTCAGACCACAATGTGAAGTTCATATTAATAGATATATGAAATAAGAGTAATATATTAAACTAACCATATCGGTGTCCGACACCTTGGCATCTTGCAGAAAAGGCCAAGGTTTCCCTCACAGTCATTTCTCCTATATGAGTATCATGTTGACTGATATAGGCAGCTGTTCTCCTGGGCACAAACTCATTCATTCCATGACCATTGTAAGTAACACTACCAGAAAGCTGCAGAAGAAATCAAATTTCTCAAATAAGAAAAGCAGCTAAAGAGTTAAATTTTGGCCTTCTATTTAACAAAAAGCAATAGAAAAGTTGATGTAAAGGAAAATAATTAACACTGATACAATGATGAGAAACTTACTATTTAGTCCCTTTATTATGAGAAAACTTATTAGTTGGTCTCTCATTTTCTAAAAATCCATTAAAATGTCATTCACATTTTAAAAAATCTACCCATTACTCCCTCCATTAATTTTAGCCATTATGTATTGCAAAAAAGTCTAAAATGCTCTTAATACGAGAAGGATAACTAATGAGTTTTTTCAAACCACAAAAACTAAATAGTAAAATACTTAATTACTAAAATTAATAGAATGACTAGTAAGTATACTTTTTAAAATATTAGGAATATTTTAATGTATTTTTAAAACTGAAGGACTAACTAATGAGTTTTTACATAATATAGGGATTAAATAGTAATTTTTCCTATAACCATTACCTTTAGTTTAGGATCAAGTTTTCCGGCCAAAGCCAACAAAAGAGTGGTCTTCCCAGAACTTGGAGGACCCAAAAGCAATGTCATTCTGCAATAAAAGTATGTAAAGGTGAAAAAAAGAAAGAAAGAAAGACAAAAAAAAAAACAAAAAGAGGAATGGCTTCCAAATATTCTAAATCTGAACTAAAAGGGGATAAAAGAAATCAATTCAGTTCAGTTGCAATTCACCTAGTTGGTCTGATGATTCCACTAATGTCCTCAAGGATAGAGAAGCGTTTCTTTCTACTTGGAAGCATATGAAGATTGTTCAATAAACCCTTTAAAATTAAGAGAAAAGTGAGACAGTAAACAACTTAAACAAATATATCATATTGATTGAAACTCTTTATCACTGTTTGACAGTAGTTACCTCTACTGTGTCGACAAAGAAGTTTAAGAATGAGGGCAAAGCTCTGCTTCCAACATGAGCTTCTGTCTCAACAGTCAGATGCTCAAATCGAACTTCAAGAGTTGGAAACTCAATTCCAACTCTAGAATACCCAGAAACAAGAATGATGAAATTATCAACAATATCATCCAAGAAAACATACTATATATAAAAAAGATAATTCCCCATTTTTTTCCTACAATCTCTTTACCTATCAATCCGGTCCTTGAGCTTCAACAAGAACCTCTCATTATCCTGGTCTGCAACTTTTACCAATCTATCAATCAAAGCTTTCCTTTCATGAAACCCAAGACCGTGAATATCTATTTCGCTGGCACCTTTAGATGTAGCTAATATGCCTTTCTTCAGACGATCATAGGTAGGTAATCTCTCAAGAGCAGCCCATTTCAGAGCCTCTTCATCATCTTCTTCTCTTGAAGATTTGGAGAAGCCTTCCATAGCATTGCTGCTCCATATAGAAGAGTCTCCTCTTCTTAAACTACCACCTGGTATATAGATTTCAGCACCCTCCATTGATAGAGAAGATTAGTAGTAGTATAATTGAAGAAACGAGAGACTATGTAAGCTTTGAGTTTCAGTGCTCAACTCTGATAAAAAATAATGAGATGGACGTGGCATGGGCACTGGTTATATATACTTCATACAACAGAATGAATTTATTTATTTATTTTTTGAAAGCTTATTTATTTATGTTTGATTGTATAATTTGACTAGTCTTACATTATAATTAAGAATTATACATATTCTGAGTTTATAAGAGTTCACCAAGTATAGTATGTTTTTTATTTAAAAATATTTTCTTTTGAAACAAACAGATCTTAAAATACTTAATTTTTTTTAATAAAAAAATATTTTACATTAACTAAATAACTTATTAATCAAATCAATTATGCAATGGGTACCAGTTTAGTTGATTAGAATTGTTGCTTTATTAAAGTATAGTGGGAGTTGTAATCAAGTGTTGTGTGAACATAATAGAAGATATAAGATATTTATATATATTATTAAAATGAGATACAGTGACAAATGCTTATGTCATCTCTTACATAACCTAAATCATTCTTTATTACAATTTGTTTTTTAATTTATAATTCAATTTATTTAAAATATAAAAATTAACTTTTTTAATTTATAATTTTTTTAAATTATAAAATTCAGTTTTTGGACAACTGAATTTTGTTAGAATAAACAAAATCAAATTTCTTAATAAAAATTAGTGGGACTTGTAATCAAGTGTTACATGAACATGGACACAAGTGATATATATATATATATATATATATATAATAAGATAATGGGAATGCTTATGCAATCACTTACATAACCTAAATAATTCTTTAAAAAAATTCATAAGAAGTTTGGATGTTACAAAAATCTGTTTCATTATACATCATTGAATTGGAGAAAGACAACTTTTCTTTTAAAGCATGGGCAACTATGGAAAATAATTAATATTTTATAAATTATTCACTCTGTTCACTTTTATCTGCAGTTAAAATGAACACATTTTCTAATTTCTTAAAAAAAATAATAAAATCTTTTTAAAAAGTATAAATATTTTCACACAGCTCTAAAACACTTTTTGAAAAAAACATCTCAATTTCATTCATTTTTATATTACATACTGATTTTGTTTTAATTTATAATTAAAAAAAATACAACTCTGAATCAATACAATCTAACAACAATGAAAGCTCACAGGCTGTATATCTAGCAGCAGAGATAATGTACAAACGAATTAAGGTATTCGTAAACTCGATAAAAGTTGAACCGGACTCGATTCAATTTTTAAAGGACTTAAATTTAAACTTAATTTTTAAATTTATTTATTAAATAAATTAAATTTAAATCCAATAGTATTTAGTTCGTTAAAGTTCATAAGTTCGTTAAAGTTCATAAGTTCGTGAATAGACTCGTTAAGAGACTCGTAATCATTAAAAGATTCATAAATAAACTCGTTAAGATGTTCGTCGAGCAGACTCATTAAGAGATTCGACTCGATTCAATTACCTCAAATTTCAGATGAATTAATTACATATTTTTTTAATCACTTAATTTATTTATCACATTTATTATTAATTTATATATTTTTATTACTTAATTACTATCACCTAATTACATAACTATGTTTTTAGTTTATATATTTACTTTTTACTGAATATTTTTTTAAGTAAATACTCTTTTTAAATTATTAAATCTCTTATTAAATTATTATTATTATTATTACTTTCATGTGTTTATATATATTTTTGTATGATTATTTTTCTATTTAATACTATTCGTATAATTTTATAAATTAAAATTTTTATATAATTTAAATATAAATTAATATGATTTTATTAATAAAATTTGAGAATAATATATATATAATTATATAATTTAAATTGACCATACTTATATTAATATAAATATATAATATTTTATATTTATATTATATGTATATTATTTTTTATATAATATAAAATAATATAATATAAATTATATATTTAAATAAAAATAAATAATAATATATAAATAATCAAATGATAATATATAATAATCAATGATAATATATTAATAAATTTTATAAATAAATATTTATTGATACTAATAATAAAATTATATAAATTTAATTAAAATTATGTAATTTAAATAGAAATTATATCTCTGACGGTTTATATATAAATTTATATATTTATTATATATATTTTAATTTTTTTATGTAATATAAATATTTAAATAAATAATTATTAAATTTAGTATTATATCATTAATTTTATATTAAATACATTTTATATAATTAATATAATTAGTATTTGAATAATATTTGATGTTATAAATAAATAAATATTTAAATAATAATAATAAAAATTTAATAATTTGCTGTTTACACTAATTGAACCAACGATCTTAGAAAAATTGCCTTTCATTAACTATTATATTTCCTATTACATGTCGAAAACTTATGAAAATAAAGGAATGAATCTAATCTATAAATAAAAATTTTATTTTTTATTATATTTTAAATTAAAATTTTATTTTTTATTATATTTTAAATTAAAATTTTAATTACAATAAATTTTAATTAAATTACATTTGATTTTATTAAAATCTCTTTTTGACCTTTTATTTTAAAATTTAATATTTAAAAATTTAAATTAATTAGATTTTATTAACGAATTTTTTAATTAAGTTTTCAAGTTCGAACTTGAATTAAACTCGTTATTAGTTTAAATAAATTTTTAATGAATCGAATTTGAATCGAGTTCGATTATAGTATTTAATTTTTAAATTGAGTTCATTCTAAATAATAAAATTCAAATCGAGATCAAGCTCGAGTTTTTAGAATTTTTTAATAAACAAAACTGAATTTTACAAAACTTAACTTGCGGTTGTGATAATATTTACAAATTACTTGGGAGAAATTTTATAATACCATGCATTGATCACGATGAGTATCCCATAATCAATGTTAACGTGTAACCACCGTTGTGCATACAATGTTTTGCATGGAGACGTTTTTCATCTCCTTTGGTAATTGAAGAACTTGATGCAAATGGCAAAGATAAAAGCAAAGAGTGTAGCAAAGCCAACAACTGCAGCTGCTACTGCTCCTAGAAGCTCATGTCTGAAACCGAAATAACTTCTCACAAAATCTTCCACTGTTTCACCTGACTCAAGTGTATGCTTTAGATCTCCAAATTGCGACGAAATTAATCCGTACAATGTGTATGCAACAGGGCATGCCCAAGCATACCATCTCCACCACACAGGAATCCTCTATCGTTGACAAATGAAACAACATTATCAGAACATTAACATTAAAGAAACATGGAACTAGCAGAATTTCTGGTGCAGACACTTACCGGTCGCGGGATTATAAACCCTGAAAAAAGATTCCACAGTGAATAGAATGCAGACGAAACTATGGCTCCGACGTGTTGGTTTGGTGTTGCGGCCACGGACATCATGCCGTAGAAGGTGTAGTACAATAATGTGAAGTACATGAAGAACAGGTACCAGAAGAACTTAGCAGCATTCCATTCAAATCCAATCATTGCATAAACTATAAGACCATATACCACAGATTGGATGAAAATATATGGAAGCTCAATCAAGACCTGTGAGCCAAAAAATAAAAATAAAAGCGAAAATCATTTAACCATGTATAAAATCTCTATTGTAAGTGAAGTTTGTGATATCTGAGGCCTAGTTAATTACCTGTGCAAATGCATAGGGCAAGGGAGAATACATTCCAGCAGCTCTCTCTCTGTAAAAAACACTTCTTTCAACAGCAACTACTGGCTGCACGGATGAAGCATTTTGGACCCCAAGGAAGACAATGGCAGCATACATTGATCCCATTGCATTGAAAAGATCTTGACGCTTTTTCCTATAATTCAAGACAAGATTATTAGATCAGGAGGCAGATTGGAGAACTGCTGGAATATGAAATTTCATATTCTTTGGTTTATTACTCATACTGTAACTTACGTTTTGGAGCCAAGGTTCCAGAACATTGTTCCGAACATCAAAGCTATGACGGTTGTGAAGAGCAGTCTCACAGCAGTATAGGGCGGATTGCGCCAGTATGACCAGCGTTGCTTCCACAAGCAAGCCATACATTGTGTGAAAAATGACTGTGAGTACTTTGAAGGAAAATACAGGTCCTTTGAATCAGGTGCAGGCGTGCTCAATTTCTCAATCATTTCTTTGTTGCTCCTGAAATACATGATACACTTCAGTAACAAAATGAAGTGCTATGCAACAGAAATTTTTTTTGCAGTCAAGTAGCTTACAATCAGAATTACCTGTAAAGTTCTGAATTTCTATAGACAGCAGCAAAATCTACTCCGAGAACTGATTCTTGAGCTGAACTGGTAACTTCCAACATCCAAGTTGCTGGATTATAAGCATCTTTGATATTAGGAACTCCTTCAATTCCCTTGATATAAGAAAAGGTAGATGAATTAGCTAGAGTTAAGATGAGCAAAGGCAAAGATATACGTCGTCTATATATCTTATCCATCATTTTTCTACCTCAAAATACTTGATTAGATGGCACGAATGACGACCTAATGGCCCTACATATATCTCTTGTCCTCCTCGCTTCATTAGGAAGAGCTGCATTGACAACACAACAACAATCACTTATTCACATATCAAACATATCTAACACATGTATATAAAGTGATATTGAGGACTTTTACAATCTTCTAACATTTCTCACCTCATCAAAAGCTTCAAATATGTCAATGCTCGGCTGATGGATAGTACACACAACTGTTCTTCCAGTGTCTACAGTGTTCCTAACTGTTCTCATAACAATTGCAGCAGCTCTTGCATCTAGCCCTGAAGTTGGCTCATCCATGAAGATTATGGAAGGGTTTGCCACTAACTCAACTGCAATAGTTAACCGCTTGCGTTGCTCGGTAGACAGGCCACTAACACCAGGCAGTCCCACTAATGCTTGCCTCAACGGCTCTAGTTCCACAAGGTGCATGACTTGCTCAATGAACATCTGCAAAAAACTTTTCATTAAAGAACAAATCAACACCTGCGCTGCACTGTGCTTCCGTTGAATGATAAGACCCTTGGACCAAACTCTTGCACAGTATAGCCCAGAAGATTCCATTTTGCCCAAATTTTTGTTGGTTTTTCTTGTAGCCTTCTAATTTTATCAGAGAAAAGATGGAGGAAAAAAAAAGAGCCTGAGACAGATGTTTTGAGTGCAGTTACTTACCTTTCGGGTTTCGCTGCTGACATCAGGAGATAGGCGAAGCCAAGCTGAGTATAGCAAAGATTCATAGACAGTAACATGTGGAGAATGGATGTCATTTTGCTCACAATATCCAGAAATTCTAGCAAATGTTTCTTGCTTCTTTGGGTAGCCAGAAATTGTGATGTTTCCTTCTATATATCCACCAGTTTTTCTACCAGCCAGCACATCCATCAGAGTAGTTTTACCAGCACCACTAACACCCATTAGAGCTGTGAGAACACCTGGCCTGAAAGAACCACTCACTCCCCTCAAAAGTTCCAGTTTATCTTCAGTCACACCCTGATTTTTCATTTCCTGCAAAATGTAATTAAACAACAACTCAACTTTACTTCTAGATCTGCAACTATTTTTTTTCAAGAACCAGCTGATTTTTAATTTACATAACTTAACTTACCTGTGGCATGTCAACAGAATACCTAATCTCGTCGAAAGTGATGAAATGTGGTTCAAATGGAAGAACCATTCCCTTTTTGTTCTGATGGCTGCTATTAACTCTGACCTCTGCCCTTGCAGATGAACTGCCACTACCACTCCCACTCTCTGAATGTCAGCTAAATTTCAGCAAGCAACAAATAGGCATAGCATAAACTCTCACCATTGAACACACGTTAAGAATGAGTTTTATTACTTGCAGATGTTTGGTGGTCACTTCCTGATTCATCACTTGGAGAGTCTTCAGATATAACAGCTTGAGGCTTCTGCAATGCTGCATGACATGATTAACAATATTAAGAGGGAAAAAAAAAGCATTTGAGTCAGGAATTATGAATTGCACAAGGTAAAGATACGCACGGCCTAGGAACGTGAGAGCTAGGGTGAAACAAAGGTTGTACAGTAGTGTGAATCCAACCAATGCTCCTACTCCAATCCAATACCAATATGCATTTGTGAAGAATCCTCTGGACTTCAAAACTTCAACTCCCAGCGGTTCACTCGAGTTTGGAAGAACCTTTAAGACCAAAGTAGATTCAGATATCAGTTGATTGTTAAGAGGCAAACACACAAATGTAGTCATAGCTTTAACTTAGTTTAAGAAATGTACTCGACTCCAACTCTTTCCTAAGAACTCGTTAACTACTATAGCGTTCTGCCCATACATCAATGGTGATATCCAGTAACCCCATATCCACCATTTCTTTATATTATCTGTGGCATTAAAAGAAGAAAATAAATTAGTACATTATCAGGATTACTTATCATTTCTACAGGAAGATTAGTAAATTTAGTAATAAAACCTCGTGATAGGATAAAGCCGCCTAATGCAAAAAGTGTAAGCAGTGCAAATGACCCAAAGGTGTTTGCAACAATCATGTCCCTTCCTGCTGCAGCAATAAATCGGAACAATGCAGAAGCCATCTGGCTAACAAGAACAAGAAGAAGGTACTGCCTAAATAACCTGCAGAAAGTACAACATTGTGCATCAGCTGCAAGAAACAAATTTATTGGCAAGTCTCCAGCAAATGAAGGACAAATTTGTTTCTTGTTTTGAATTATATTACCTTCCAACATAGGGATCATATCCAATCACATAATAGGTGATGAACACCCAAAGAGCAACTTGCACAAGTGTAATAGGTATTTTAATGATCCATGGGGGAAGAGAAAATGCCCAAGCAGGATAGAATAGGAGGTTTCTTTGCTTGTAAAACACTGGAAGCTTTGAAATGGTCATTGAAATCTCTGATAAACCATTGAACATGATAAAAACCACAGAGTAGAATAAAGCACCCACATAAATTCCTCCATCGATCACTGATTCTCGGTGCATCTCAGTCCTCAAGAAGAGTGTCATTGCAATTATTGCCATTATCGTAAGCTAGTTTATTCAGTAAAAAAACAAAAGTCAAATTCACATATGCAAGCATTAGAAAATAACAATGTCAATAAAAATAATGTTAATACTCACTTGGGAAAGCTTGAAGATATAGACAAATGAATTCCTCTTCATGAGCAAGAGCTCTCTTGAGAAGCAAGCTTTAAGCAGCTCCATTTTTCCAACACCATACTTCTTAGTTGTCAAAGCAGCTGGATGGCTCTTGGTCTTATCAAATGGAGTAGAAAGCTCAGCTTGAAGATTTCTTCCCACATGGAATGACTGAAACGCCTCAGAAAATTGCTGAACTGTAACAAAACAGTAAGGATCATCTTTACGAGTCCAATACTGTTGTTGATCTTTCCTTGATGTTACCTATAATGAGTTACAGTTTCATGAGTAGCATTGAATGTTAGATTTCTTTCAGACATAATAAGTGAAACAGATAAACCATGTCTGTGCTTACTTCTTGCAAGAAGTCAGCCACTCCTTTTCTTTCAGGACACTTGAAGCCCATGAATTCAAAAAACTCAAGAACATGTTCACGGGGACCCTGATATACAATCCAGCCATCAGATAGGAGAATAATGTCATCAAAGAGATCATAAGTTTCTGGTGCTGGCTGGAGGAGAGAGATGACAGCTGTTCCATTAAGAATTTTAATGTACTGCTTTATCGAGTTAACGATTTGGAAAGTAGTTGAACTGTCCAAACCAGTTGAAATCTCATCCATGAACAGTGCTTTTGCTGGACCAACCAGCATCTCACCTGCAATTTCAGTTGTGGGACATTTTCATTAAGGTAATTGAGTTGATGGATGATAGAAGTGAAGCATAGAAATGGACTAATTTAGGATACTTACCTGTTGTAACTCGTTTCCTTTGTCCTCCAGAGACACCCCTTAACATTTCATTCCCCACCATAATATCTGCACAGACTTCTAGTCCTAAAACCTGTGGATTTAAGAGAAAAGGCATCAATGTGTCAAAGAATATAATCTTTTGGATCCTGAAACCAAGGCAGTTACTTGGTCATATTACCTTAAGAATATAGTCTGTGATCACACTTGTCTCCTGACCTTCTGTTGCTATTGCCTGAACCAAAAGAATGCAAAGTTAAATGAAAGCCAATTGCTATGAAACATAACTCATTTTAGCCTCCAAAAATTCTTCTAATTGATCGTTAGAAATGTGAATAAAATAGAGAGATAGAACATGCCTTGCCCTTTCACCTTTAAAAAAATAAAATTGATTAACAGCTCTAAATAATCATCTTCATGATGATGTATAGGTTTTCTCACCTTCATGAAAACATCAAGATCGGAATCAGGCTTAATGTTTGAAGCTTTCTCTCTTCTTAATAACTCCGTTAACATCTCTGCCAATTGATGAAATTTTAGAGATCTCCATACAAAATTGTGAAGTTCATATTAATCAAAATATATATAGTGAACTAACCATATCGGTGTCCAACCCCTTGGCATCTTGCAGAAAAAGCCAATGTTTCCCTCACAGTCATTTCTCCAATGTGTTTATCATATTGGCTGATATAGGCAGCTGTTCTTTGGGGTACAAACTCATTCATCTCATGACCGTTGAACGTCACTCTACCAGAGAACTGCAGCAAATTGGAACTAGTCAAATAAAAGAGGGAAAACAGTGAAATAAAGTCTAAAAAATTTAATAAAAAGCATGAAAAATATTTTTTTATAAAAAGAAAAAAGCAGAAAAATCAACACCACATGGAAGGTAATCATCACCTTTAACTTAGGATCAAGTTTTCCAGCCAAAGCCAACAAAAGAGTGGTTTTGCCAGAACTTGGAGGACCCAAAAGCAATGTCATTCTGCAATAAACAAATTTAGAAAAGACAACTGAGAATTGGCTTCCAAATATTATAAACTTAAATGAAAAATAAAGGAAAAAAAATCTGTTCAGTTTCATTTCACCTTCTTGGTTTGATGATTCCGCTAATATCCTGAAGGATAGAAAGGCGTTTCTTTCTACTAGGAAGGATATGAAGCTTATTCAAGAAACCCTTTAAAATTGTAAAGGAAAATTAAAATTTAGCAACTTAATCAAAAGAAAGAATAGAATAACAAATTGGAATTGGAACTTTTGATCAATGTCTGCAAGAAGTTACCTCTACCATGTCAATAGAGAAGTTAATGAATGTGGGTAAAGCTCTGTTTCCTACATGAGCTTCTGTTTCAATATTAAGATGCTCAAATCGGACTTCAATGGTGGGAAGTTCGATCCCAACCCTGAAATATCAAAAACAGAACCCAACTAAACAAGAACTCCAAGAACCAAAAACAGAGAGTTCCCATTATTAGCTTTATCATCACCACATCAATAAACAATTTCATACCTTTCAATGCGATTCTTGAGGTTCAACAAGAACCTCTCATTATCTTCTTCTGCGACGTTCACCAACCTATCGACCAAAGTCCTCCTTTCTTGAAATCCAAGATCTTGTACATAAATTTCACTGGCTTCACCTTTCGATGTTGTTAATATCCCTTTCTTCAAACGATCATAAGTTGGTAATCTCTCAAGTGCAGCCCATTTCAGAGCCTCTTCATCGTCTTCTTCTCGTGAAGATTTTGAGAAAGTATCCATGGCATTGCTTCTCCATATAGAAGAGTCTCCTCTTCTAAAACTACCACCACCTACATAAACTTCAGGACCTTCCATTGATGAAGCAGAAGCTGGCGCTTACAGAGCCAAAAGCTAAAACCCACCAAAACCCAGATTGTTTGTTTGTTTTGTATCTGTTTTGAAATCTGATTCAAGAAAAAGAAAATGAGAATCCAAGATTATGGGGTTACCGTGGTTGAGGATAATGAAAATGAACGCCAGAGGGCTCCGCTTTATATAGTGACACGGAAAACAATTTGGCGGCTGTTCTTAAAATTATGTACCTAAATTTTTCCATTTTATTTAAATTTTTTTATTAAAATATTTTTATATTTTGTAAAATTAAATTATTTAATTTTTATGTTAAAAAATTATTAATTAAATTATTTTAAAATTGCTTTTTAAGGAGTAAAAAGTACAATTATTAAATTATAGAAATTACATGTATTAAATACTATGATTAACAGTTTTTTATAAAAAAAATTAAAAAATTAAATTTTTTAAAATTAAAAATATTTTAATTAAATAATTTTAAAATAAAAACGGAATAATATGTATTTATATATAATTATATAAATAGAAGATAATTCATAAATAAAACAGTTGTGAGGCGTCTAAAGGAATTTGACTTCTCTTCCTAAATTCACAACGTGATATATATTTGATTTATTAATTTTGTTGGAAATTTTGAATTAATAAGGAAGTCAAATATAATAATTTTATTTAGGATTAATACAATGAATTTTATAATATTAATTAGATGAAATTTGATTTATTTATTAAAAATATATTATTTTTTTTATAAAATCCAGATTCCAGTGCTTACGGCCCAATATTTTCAGTTAAGAAGAAAAAATGGACTGAGATAGTTCGCATGAAATCTGCGGATAATGTGATGGCGTCACTAATGGGGTCATCCTGTGAACCGCGTCACCAATGATCTCAACAGAGAGACCAGAGGCGCATTGCGCCTCAGCGATTTCCGGTTGGGTAAATTTTCCTAAAATGTGGTTCCTATAATTTAAAATTTTATAAAACATAATTATTAAATTTTAAATTCTATTTATTTATAAAAAATAATTTATTTTTGAAAAGTATTTTTTAATTTCAAAATAAGTTTTGAATTTTTATTTTAAATAAGAATTAAAAAAATCAATTAAATTACATTTTTAAAAAAATTTTAATTTTAAAATAAATTTTGAATTTTGGAGAAATTGTATATTCAAACTATAAGCTAATATCAAGTCAGTTTGGAATCCCATCGTACGTGGCAAATATATATGAAGTGTTCGGTAGAGAAATGTCATTTTTTATTTATTATTATTTTTTATTTATATAGACGTAGAGAAATGAGATTCGCACTTCCTTTAGCTTTTTCCTTTTTTCTTTCTTTTTCCTTTTACGCTGATGAATTAGCATAGCTGGAATTCATTTGGACAACTAAGCATAAGTGCTTTGTTTATAATTATTTATTTTATAAAATAAAAATTCAAAAGGTTTGATTCCAAATAGATAATAAAAATTAATTCCCTATTTTATTTTATAGAGATTATTTTACATTTAAAATTCTTTAAAAAATTAATTAATAAAAAATATTTTTCTGATCAATTATAAAATATTTTAAAAATAAAATAATTTGCTTACTTTTAAAAATATTATTAATATTATTATATTTTTTATTTTTAAATTATAATTAAATAATATAAAATAATTAATTTATTTTTGAAATGAAAATTAAAAATTGAAGAGTATGTGATATTTATCATTGGATTAAGTATGTGAATGAAAAATAATTATTTTTTTAATTTTTGCACAAATATATTTTACATACAAAATATTTTTTCTGCAGTGTACACCATTGATTGTGGTTGGTGTGAATCATTAAGTACACAGGCACTCAACTGTTGAAAAGCATATATGACTTTAAGTTTATCCAATAAAAGGAAAAAGAGGAAAAACCAAAAAGCATAATCATCAATAATTGTGATCAACTATCACTCATGCTATTATCTTAAAATATAAATAAATATATAAAATAATTAAATACTTTTCAACTTTTGAAAAAAAAAAGATAATATTTTTTTTAATTTAATTTATTATTTTATTGAATGTATTATTATTTTATTTTAAAAGTCATAATTTTAATTTTTTAAAAGTTAAGAGTTAAAAAATAGGATTAAATATTATTTTTCTGCTGTATTTAAATTTTCAGACTGAAAGATAAATTTATTTTTGAATGAAATTATAATTATTTTTACCTATCACAATTTTTTTATCAAATTAAAATCATAATGAAATTATTTAAAACTATACAAAAATATAATTTCAAATATTATTTCTATAAATCAAAAAATCAGAAATTTTATTTTGTACAAAAATTAGATTCTGTTTTAAAAGAAAAATGCTTAAAGTATCACTCATATTTAGAAGGTAGCTTGCCAAAATTTAGGAGAATATATATATTTTTTTAATTTGTTATTTTATTGAGTGTTTCTGTTTTAAAAGTTAGAATTCTAATTTTTTAGAAATTATGAGCTAAAAAATAGGATCAAATATTATTTTTAGTGATGTTTTCTCTAATCGAATTGGATGGATCAAGTTGCCAGAATTTAGAATTTTAGGGTTTGCTCATTTAGACTAGATGGTTCTTGTGGGCTTTGGAATCCTGAGTTATTATGGATACCACGCATTAAGGGTCCTCTGATTGCACTTCGCTATAAGCCTTCTTGTTGACTAAGGCAAGATAGACAAAGCTTTGAAATTGAATAGATTTTCTTCGTTAGTGATTGTAAATTTTTATTTATTTTATATAATAAATAAAATTAAATAATAAAAAGCTTTGAAATTTTTATTTTTAAAATTAAAATCAAACAATAAAAAATAAGTTATTTTATCGAAAAATATTTTTTAAATACAAATCATTTTTCACAAATAAATAAGTGTTATGTAAATCTAAATTATTAGACTGCACAATTATAATCGTTTCCCCTTAATTTGACAAATTGAATTGATTTTGGTTCATTTAAAGGTGGAATGTGAGCCAAACTATATAATTTTTAAATTTCAGTTTTGGTTTTGATTCACCTTAGTTAAGTTTGATTTTAATTTAATTTTAAATTATTTCTATTATCTATATATTATTTGAAAAATTTTTAAATGAAAATTTATAGTTTAGAAAATATAATAAGCTTAATTTAGTTGAATTTTTCAATCTAATTCGGTTATTATTAAAACTAACTCTTGATTTAACTATTCTATTTAGTTTAAATAACTTTAGTCTAATTTTAATTAGGATTGAAATGAATTAAATTGAATTAAATATTTTATCCTATTGAGTTCAAAAGGTTGAGTAATTTAATCCCAATTATAAAAGAGAAGGAGAAAAAAAACTTAAACCAACTAAAATCACAATGCAAGTACAAAGATACAAGCCTAGGGATTCAAAGAGGCAAGTATCAGTCCAACCAAAAGCAATTGTAACTTTGTATTTAGGGGTTTAACTCTGTGGTAAATAGTTGAATTTTAAAGAAAACAGTAATTTTTAAAAAATAAAAATTAAAACAATTGCAACTTGAATCGCAACAAAAAAAAACATATATAATTAGAATTTATTTTCTATTTCGTATAATTCATTTTGTAAAAAAAAATTAAAAATTTTTTTATATTTTTTAATAAAATAATTTATTTTTTAATTTTTAATTTTAATTTAAAATATAAATTTATATATAAAAATCTTAATAATAATGAAATTATATAAAAAAAAAATTATAATTTATAGCATTTCATGATTGAATTTGGTGGTCCCATGAGACCTCTATTTCTAAGGCATCGATCTATATTCTTCACGATCTATCGTTAAATATTATTCTCCACTTCCCTTTTTTTTTTTTAATAATTTTTTCTCCACTTCCTATTGCAATTATAAATTTTTCGTTGTATATTCCAAATTGAAATAAAATATAAAAATAGTGATTTAATTTTTACACATACATATATAGAATAGAAACTAACGTGCATTTCATAAAATAAAATTTTTTTTATGTATATGAAATTATTTAATAATTTAAATTTAAGCACAAAATCAACTATAATTTTAAAAAATATATTATTTATTTATTAATAACTGTATATATTCGAATTTATATAAAAATTATTTTTCTGTATTTAACAGAGAAAAGCATATAAAAAAAATATCATAAAGTAGATTCTAATTTTTGGAAAAGAATATATTTTTATGAAGATAAGTTAGAATAACATAGAAATTGAAAGAACACCCAAAAATCAGAGGATATAAATAAGCTTGCTTCCATGGATTCAAATCCATATCAAGTTCAACAAAATTACAAACAAAAATCATGTATTCTCATCACCATCGTCCCCAAGATCATAATTCTACTGCACAGGAGAGGCCTTCTACTGGCACTTGTCGTGTCCCGTGTCCTTCTGCTTCACGTAGTTTTTGGTTTCCAAGCGATTCACCTCCACCGTCACCTCCACCATCATCACGTCCATGCCATATTCCCCATAATCCCTTCGCTGTGCACAACTACAGAGTTGGTCCTGTTCCTTTAACTGAAGAACAAGTGAGGCAAGTTTTCATGAAGTTCGACCTGAATGGAGACAATGTTCTTAGCGGAGAAGAGATTAGACAAGCTTTCAAACATCTTGGTGCAGTATACCCTGCGCAAATGGCTCGTAAAGGGATCGAACATGCTGATATCAATGGAGATGGAGTAATCGACATGTCAGAGATGGAGGATTTCGTCAGATATGCTTACAATCTTGGCTTTGTTGTTAGGTAGTTAAAACTATGAAGTTCTTGCCATCCTAATTATCTATACTATAAATAAAAGTGGGAAGAAGGGAAATATTGGAATTTTCATAATATTCTTAACTCTTTTGTTTATTTACGATGATTTTTAATTATTTTATAGTTGATAATTTTATTATTTAAAATAGATAATAATTTTACTATTTAATTAAATTTAAGAATAATATATGAAAAAATGCTAATCTTTAAAATCTATAGATTATATTACTCATATTAAATCAACTTCATCATTATTTTTGAATATATCAGTTTTTATCTTTGTATCACTCTTATATATAAATATCATGTAATTTGTGATTAATTAATATAATATATTTACCTTTATTTTAATTTGATAATAATTAAAAATAAATAAAAATTAAATTTTGAATTAATTAAATTAATGTATTTTTTAAATTTAAATTTTATTATTAAGTAATGTTTATTTTCTAAATTAATTAATTAAATTTTATTGAAATATAATTTTTTAAAAAATATTAATTTACGATAATATAGTATAAGTACACATTTTATTTTATTGTAAAAGGAAATTATATTAGTTAAATAATTTCTTTTAATATAATAATTATTCATATATTTATATATATTATTCTATACTATATATACAAATAAAAAGAGATGAAAATATTAAGATAGTCTGCTCTTAAATTTTTTATTTATTTATAATAGCTTTTAATTAATTTATAGTTGATAATATTATTATTTAAAATTTAAATTTTTAAAATAAAATAATGTTTTTATTTAAATTAATTTTATTAATAAAATAAAAGTTAAAAATAAGAAGTATCTAAATAAAATTAATATTCAAAAAATAAAAGAAATAAAAAAGAAGATTCAAGTTTATTTTGTAATATAGTTATATTACAATTAAGAAATATATTATAGATATATTTTATAATATTTGATGATCTGAAATTCAGAAAATAGGGTTTTACGGGTTTGTGAACTTAGAAAAAAACTTAGCCGTAGAGGAGGGTATTTTCTCCCTTTTATACTCTCTCATTTCCTCACGCAAGATGGCCATTCAGCTATAGGACCTCTACAAAATCTGTCGGAATAGTAACGGATATTAGTAATAGATTTAAATCCGTTATAAATTTATAACGGATTAGTAACGGATTTTATATTTCGTTACTAATTTTTATTATTTAGTAACGGATTAACAATCCGTTACTAAATCTGTTACTTAATAAAATTATTTATAAATTTAATAACGGATTTTGAAATCCGTTATAAATTCGTTACTAAATTAGATAAAAATTAGTAACGGATCTCGATCCGTTAATAAATTTATTACTAAATTGGTTACTAAATAAATAAATTAAATAAATAAAATAGTAACGGATTTAATAATGGAATGCAACCTAATTAGTAACGAATTTAGTAACGGATTTAATCCGTTACTATTTTTAAATAAAAAAATTGATTATTTATTTTTTAAAATTTTAAATTTTCATTTTAAGTTAGTAACGGATATAATCTGTTACTGATTCAAAAATTAGTAACGGATTCTATAATCCGTTACTAAATTTTAGAAAATAAAATACTGCGCTTTTATTTTAAATTTTCGCATTTTTATTTCTAATTTAGTAACGGAAAAAATCTGTTATTGAGTCCGTTACTAATATAAAATTAATGACGGATTAAGAAATCCGTTACTAAAATTTGGAGAATAATACTGCCTTTTTATTTTAGTTCGCCCGCATTTTTTTTAAATTTAGTAACGAATTTAATCCGTTACTAAATCCGTTACTAAATCCGTTACTAATCTAAAAATTAGTAACAGATTAAAAAATCCGTTACTAAAATTTGGAGAATAATAACGCCTTTTTATTTTAGTTCGCCCACGCTTTTTTTAAAATTTAGTAACGGATTTAATCCGTTACTAATCTAAAACTTAGTAACGGATTAAGAAATCCGTTACTAAAATTTGGAGAATAATACCGCCTTTTTATTTGAGTTCGCCCGCGCTTTTTTAAAAATTTAGTAACGGATTTAATCCATTACTAAATCCGTTACTAATTCGCATATTTATACACTCACCCATTTTATCTCCCTTAACTTCATTCATTTTCTTTCTCCCCATTTTCTTTCCCTTTCATTTCATTCATTTTCTTTCTCCTCTTCTTTCCTCATTTCTTCATTTCTCCCTTATCTTATTTTTTTTCTTAATTATTAACTCCATTTTTTTTTCATTGTCTTTCATTTCCTTCAATTTTCTCTTCAATTTTCTTTCATTTCCTTCAATTTTCTCTTCAATTTTCTTTCATTATTGATCTTCCTTTTATCACTTGATTTTTGTTTTATTTTCTCTCATATTTTTTCTTTCATTTTCTTCTATTTTCTTTCCTTTTCTTCTATTTTCTTTCATTTTCTCTTTCACTTTCTATCATTTTCCCTTCCTTTTTCTTTCATTATTCATTCATTTACTTTCTTTTCTCTCATATATATACTCTAACCTTTTTTTTTACATTCTTTTGTATATCTTCATTTTCTCTTTATTTTTCTTCATTTTTTCTTCATCTTTCTCTCATTTTCTTTCTTTTTTCTATTTTTTTCTTCCTTTCTTCTCATTTTCTTATTTCCTTTAATTTTCCCTTTTTTCTTATTTGCTCTTCATTTTTATCATTATTTTCTTTTATTTTCTTTCTTTTGTTATTTTCTCTTTTATATCTCATTTTTTCTATTCTCTCACATTTTTTCTTTTTTTAAATTTTTTCATATAATTTTATAATAATTTTCTCATAAAATTAATAAAATTTAAAATATTAAAGTTAATATTTAATATAAAATACAATGAAAAAATTAATAGTTTACCATAATTAAATTATTATCTAATGTAAAATATAATGAAATAAATTAATTCCATTTCAAAAAAAATTATATAAATTAATAATTTAATATAATTTTTTAAATATTTTTTAAAATTAACAATAAATTTAATAACGGAATATAAATTTAATATATTTTTTTTATTTTTTATTTTATCAAATTAGTAACGGATTAGTAACGAATTTTTATCCGTTACTAAATTTAATAACGGATGCAATTTATTTATATATTTTTAATTTTTATTAAATTAGTAACGGATTTGAAATCCGTTACTAAATTTCATTACAAATCCGTTACTAAATTTCATTACAAATCCGTTACTAAATCCGTTACTAAATTAGTAACAGATTGCTAATCGGTTACTATTGCATTAGCAACGAAGTACATAGTAACAGATGTAAATCCGTTACTAATCCGTTACTAAATTGGTTAGTAACGGATTTTTCATTGATTAGTAATGGAAAAATCCGTTACTAATCCGGAAAAATCTTGTAGTACCTCTTGTTGCAGGTTCGTACGTATAGATGATTTCAGGACCATCCCTGTGTCAGGCAAGCATTTAATTCCCTTCGGCGCGTGAGTGGATAGGGCTGCGAAATGACTGGACCCGCAATTATTTCTTCCTGTGCCTGGGTTTGAGGAAAAGGGACCGAAACCCAGGAAGGTCTGGCTTTTAAGTCTGAACTGGGCTGAACCGGTCTGATCAAGTGACTTAAATAAAAGTCCAGTCTGGAGGATGAACGGGTTGAGCCCGACTTGTTCGAGGGTTTAGGAGCCTCCTGGTTGTGGACTGCTACTATCGGCCTCATGATGGGATGAAGAAGCCTTAAATTTAAAATTAATGAATTGTATGAATTAAAATTTTTAAAAAAACAAAAAATGCCATTTCACACTTTAGATAAATTTGAATTCCTGCTCCTACTTGGAAGAACAACAAAAATGTATCGCCATAAATCAACTTGAAAAAAAAAAATTAAAGTAATTTTAAAAAAATTAAGATAATTTCTTATAATTAAAATTTTGTGACAATGATTTATCTCTTGATTACTGTGTCAATTTTTATATATATTATAATAATAAATGAGTTATAATTTATAATAAAAATTAAAAATATTTTTATAAGTAAATTAAAATAATATAAATATTAATATAGCTATAAGTAATAATTATTATAAATTTATTATACTAGGTCAAATTAATTTTTAATGTTATTAACTTTAAATTTAGTAGAATTAAATTACTTATTATAATAAGAATAATTTATTGAATTTAATATAAATTTTATTTATAAATATATAATATATAAAATCTACATTTATTTAAGTATATAATTAAAATTTAAGTAAATAATAATTTTATTATTTAAATTAATTTAAAGTTAATAAAATTTGAACTTTGTATACATTTAAATTTATAAGTAGATGATAATTTTATAATTGAATTTGAATATATAGTGAATGATAGATTAAGTAAATAATTATTTCATTATTTAAATTAATTTAATATTAATAAAAAATTTAAATTTTAAGTTATATATAAATACTAAAATAACTCATTTAAATATTAAATAAATAAAAAGTAATATATAAAATTTTTAAATAATAATAATTATATATGTAATAAATACATATCTATAAATATAAGCTTTTTTTTAAGGAAATATAAATTATATTTTCTAATTATTTAATCCATTAGTCAATAGTTTTTTTTTTGATAAATTTAATATCTTAATCAATATTTTTTATTTTTTATTTTAAACTCATATTCTACAGTGGGCCTTAAAGTACAATCTGTGTCTGTTTAAGGGCTGCTGCTATTTAATGTTGGGTTAACCATATTATTCTGGAAACCCTAATCATTAATATTAGTTAATCATTAACTATTTAACCCTTAATTTTCATTTATTTAATTTAATTAATTTTATTTTTAATAAAAATTTAATTTATAGATTGAATCTCTAATATTAGTTAACTCTTTTTATTCCATTACATTTTGGTTGTATAAATTTTAAATCTGGATCCAAAAAATAATCATATGGGCTGAAATTTGGGTAAAAATTCCCAAGGAGGAGGAGGTGGGGAATCTAACCCTAATCACCAGGGAATTTATAACCATCCAATGGTGATAAGCTCATTCAGTGGGTAATTTGTTTTAGGACCTAATTACTTGATCATGTCACTTTTAATAAGATTGAGACATGTCTGGTTAACAAAACCTGCCTAAATTAAAAGGAACAAGCATCCAAGGAATGAGGAACAAGGGCTACCACAATTACAATGGTTTTCTATTTATGTGGAGTCAGGAGTGTGGACCATAATCCTTTAAATAGGTAGGTATTTTCAGAAGCAGCTATAATATCCATTAATGCACAAGCATATCCAGAGTCTGTTTTTGGTGCATTTACTGCATTTTCTTCTTCTAAAACTATGTTTTTTTCCATTGTCGGAAGATATTTGGGGAGGGACAGAGGAATTGAACTCTGGGTACTAGGGAATTATTCCAGCTACATTTGGTTTCCTGTTTCTGAAGAAAGCCAAAAAAAAAAAAAAAAGCAAAAGGGTATATTCCAGAAATGTTTTTGGAAGCTGAAATTATTGAAGAAAGCAAAAAATTGCTGATTTTATTTTCATTTAGCAACACCATTTGTATCTACAACTAACAAACACAAAGGATGTAATTAATTGAAGTTTCATTTATGCCCAGCTGGAAAACTAAACAAAAACTAACACTTGCAGCAGCAACCGTTTTAATTGTTCAGGCAAACCAGCATTAGCTTTCTTGTCCTAATTCCTGAATCATCATTGTAATAAAGTGAGCTGCAAGAGTAAAACAATGTTGAACATGATACTTGAGCAAAGATAGCAGATATCAATTTGTCTGATTTACATTAATACAGCTTCCAGTCATCTCTCCTGCAAGGCACTCTGCCAAAACCCCATATAAGTACAACATGACACAAGGAGAAAAAAATGAAGAATATGTACCAGAACTAGCTACTCTGCATTGGATTTCTGTCTTCTCCGCGATCTGCTAAACAATTTAGATGGTGGAGAGGGAGAAAACTCAAATGGCAGAGATGGAAGATCCATATCCCCTTTCAAAATCTTTACAATTTCTCCAATATCTGGTCTCAATTCAGGCATCTTCTGCAAGCAACTCAATGCTAAGTTGATGCACAAGCTTGCCTGTTCTTTATTGTACTCATCTTTCAATCTCTCATCCACAAGTTCTAAGATGTTGCCAGATTGAGCTAGGTGCCTACACCAACTTATCAGATTTGCTTTCTCAAGCTTCATGGGTGAAGCTAGAACATGTAATGGCCTTCTACCGGACACGATCACCAGAACCAGAACTCCTAAACTGTATATATCAGCCTTCTCCATCAAGTACCCACATCCACCATATTCTGGTGCTACATAACACAGGGTGCCTCTCATGCTCGTTGTGCTGCTTAACTCGCGACTAAAAAGATCTCCACTCCACATATCACTTCCTGCAGAATGCAAATTCTTTTTCTTCCACCCTCTTCTGAAACTGAACTCCCCATTTTGATCAGATTCATTTAGAGTCTGCTCCCCAGAATTCATTCGCCTATGGAAGTGAAACCGGCGACTCAGATGAAAATGTGGAGCTTTAAGCCTTTTCTTCCACTTGGTTTCAAGATTCTTCAGCTTATTACCCTTCTTGCTAATCTCATCCAAGTGCTCTTCTTTCCACCACTCTTTCATCTTCCTATTCTTCCTTTTGCTATTCTTCCTGCCCCTTGAATCTTTCTTCTCATATTCTTTTATGCAAATTTCAAACCCAAGTTCATTTAACTGAGGTTCACTAGCATCTTCCACTTTATCTAATGGGGATGAAGGATTCAATTCTCTTCTATCAGAAGTACTTTTCTTTTCTTCAACCCAATCAGGATTCGCCGAGGGGCAAATCTGGCTCCCAATCCACTCCATAACATAATCTTTACTACACAATTCACCACTTCCATCCTGTCTCCACCACCAATCCTTTCCCCATTTTTTTGTGCAAGTGGAATCATCAACCACAGATGAACCAGTATTCAGCTCTTTGCTATGATCAATACTACAAGGCTCATCATCACAAGGCACAAACTTACCATTCCAATCATCACCACAAACATCCACCCCAGAGACTTCCTTCCCTTTCCCATTTTCTACCTTAACATCACTCTCACTTGCAATGTTGGCGTTATAATTGAAAGAATTCACATTCAAAGCTCTAACAGTATAACAGTTTCTACTATTTTTTGAGGAAGAAGACGCTTGTAAAGCACGAGCAAAATCTACCTCTTGACATGGCTCCACAGGAGTACCAATTGCAGGAGTCTCTGAGGTCAAGTTTCCAGAAAGCTCCTGACTCTTCCATAGTTCTTGACTCTTCCCCAAGTCTTGGCTAAACAAATCAACCCCAAATTCACCATCCACCTTAATTCTTGATAACCCAAAATCTGAAATCTTGGCTCTAAAATCAAAATCAAGCAAAACATTGCTAGGCTTAATATCCCCATGAACCACTGGTGGATCACATCCCAAGTGCAAAAACTCGAGTGCTTTTGCAACATCAAGAATAACACTGAACCTTCTGTCCCAACTCAGGCTCAAATGCCCATCCCCAAATAGCAATTCTTGCAAACTTTTATTAGGCATATACTCATAAATAAGCAAGCGCTTATTCTTTTCAAAACAGTATCCCAATAAAGTAACCAAGAAAGCTGACCTCAAAGCCCCAAGAATCTGCAACTCATTTTGGAACTCTCTCTCTGATTGTAAAGAGAGAGTATCAAGCCTCTTGATAGCATATAGCTTCCCATCCCTTGCAATGCCTCTAAAGACAGTACCAGAACCACCTTTGCCAATAATATTATCATCATCAAAATCGTTAGTGGCAACCTTGAGCTCTTTGTAAGAGAATCTCTGAAGCTTTAGAGGAGTACCAGAGTCGAAAGGGATTGTTCTTGAGCGATTTACAAGAAAATACCAAAGATGGTAAAGAAAGTAGAAAATTGTAAAGATAATCACAAGAGATGCAGAGATTGTTAGTGTCAAGAACAAGATTCTGGTCTTAGTGATAAAACCAGGCTTATGATGGTAAAAATAACTTGGAGACAAAGGCCTTGAAGGCATTCTTTATGCAGTAAAGCTTAATTCTTTTCCTGGGTTCTCACTGGAATTGCAGGATTTGGCCTTAGAAAATGGTGAAGAGAAAAGGGTATGTCAATGGGATTTTCTTATTCTTTTTTCTTTTGAATGTTCATTCTAAATTCTTGCAATCTGCATCCAATGCTGTAGATTGCTTTACAGTTGGCTAATTGATGATGGTATTTTAGAAGTGTAATTGATATAATAGGTTGATGATGATTCTTGGAACAGTGATTGATTAGGAAAATGGATGAAGCGTGGAGTGGAGGGTCCCAAGACGTTTTTGACTAAAGAGAGAGCTTTTGCAGATGCTGTAGAAAAAAGAAAATGGCGAGAACTTGGATTATTGTGTTAGTGGAGGAAGAAGCGGCGGTAAACTGATAATTCTATTCTTTTCATTTGTTTATTTATTTTTTATATAATATAGCTATAAAAATATTAAAATAATAAAACAATTTATTTACATTATTTATTTAAATTATTTTCTAACTGCAATTAAAGTAATATTTTTGGAAAAAAATTTAATTTTTTGCTCTCAAAGTTGTTGCCAACCAGGCTCCAAGTGCTAGTAGTTGAAAAATCTGGTAAAAACGCAAAGGACCACTATCCCAATATTTCCTTTAGAGAACGAAATGCAAGAAATATATTTTCCTGAGTTTAATAAAAAACACTGATTAAATAAAGTGTTTTCAGATTTGATATTACAATAAAAATTAAAATTATTCTGCCAAACCAATAATAAAGGCACACCATCTCAAAAATTGGGATTGTTGATTGAATTCAATTGAATAAATTAAAAAATTAAAATTTTAATATTTATAAAAATATTAATCAAAAAATATAATAATTAATAATTAATTAAAAAATAATAATTAATATAAATAAATATTTTTTCAATCAACATGATGATACATGTTGAATAATCATTTAAAAAATGAGTGTGGTTAGTATTTCTCTTCTAATAGTTGTAAGGTTGGGTTCTTTTGAAACATTTGTGGCCAATTTCCTTAAATAACGGCTTTGTTTTTTTGTTAAAGCTATAAATGAATTGGAGATTGAAAATTAGGGTTTTAAAACTTTTAAATTTATTGCACTTCAAGACTTAGTCTTGTGGAAAGTATATTCTGATAAACCTAAGAGATCTGAGATTCGACTCCTCCAATCTCCTATTTTAAAAAAAAAAAAAAAATTCTTAAATTTATTTTAATATATTTATTATTAGATTAAATTCAGCGGTTAAATAATGATTTTAATGACTGTACAAAAGCTGCACCACATGAATCCTTTGATTATCCATCATGGGATGGAAACACAAAACAATTTCACTTGATTGGACGTAACTATTTAAATTATTTTAATTTTTTTTTTAAAATTAATATATTTTTTTAGTTATTACAAAAAAATTGATAGAAATATAAATAAAAATGTAAAAATTATGATATAATATTGACAAAAATGAAAGGAGAAAGATAAAATTTTTGAAAAAGGTAAATGATATAGTATGGTCCCCAATGTCAGCTTTAATACAAAGTCATTCTATTAAAAGCATTTTTTCACTAAATCTCCTTTGAATGTTATTCGATAAAGAAATTTACAAGAGCTGAATTTAATTGATTTTTTTTTATTAAATTTTATATTTAAAATGAAAAATTTTTAAAAATTTGAACTTAAAAAATTATTTTAAAAGAAATAAAAATTATGCATGACTGAAAAAAATTAATTTAAATATTTTCTAAATGAAGAAAAAGACAAAAGACATAGCTACCTATGCACATATGGGGTGCTAGAATGAAAGTGGGAATGGTCTTAGTGTAAAGCCAAAGAATATTTGTGACATTTGATATATACTTGACAAAATGTGAATCCTCCAAAATCTGTCTAAATTCATTACTATTCCCGGTAAATAATATTAATACTTTGATTCAGTCAAACTACTAAAACTCTATTCAATAATAATTTTTAAAATAGTTTTTAGTATTCAGATAAAATCTAAGTAAAATAATACGTAGAATCTAAACAAATCGAGTCGAACTGAATTTTGAAAAATTTAAATTTAATTCGTTAAAATTTTTTCGAATTCAAATTTTACTTATTTCGAATTTGAACCAAATATTAACAAGTTTAAACTTAGCTCGTTTAGCAAACGAGTTTAGACGAATCGAGTTTTTATTGAGTTTAATCTCGAATAGTTCATGAGTAGTTTAATTTATTTACATGTATAATGAATTTTATTTTAAAATTAATAAGTTTGAACTAAAATAATTTTAATTAAATAAATATATTTATAAATTAGTTCGTAAACTTATAAAGATGAATTTTTAAATTTTAATAATTCAAATATATGCCTGTGTAACTAAATTATATGAACTGAATTTTAAAAAATTTAGATTTGTCTTATAAAAGTATATGTAGAGTTATTTCTTTTATAATAATAATCTCAGTTTATTCGTGAGTTTGCTCATGAACTCAAAAAACGAATTGAATTCACGAGTCTTATTGAGTCAAATACTATAAAGTTTAAATTTGACTTGTTTATTAAACGAGTCTCAAAATTAAACTCAAACTTGAATCGTTTAAAAATTGAATTGAACTCGATCGAATTTTTATCGAATTGAATATCGAATAGTGCACGGACGATTCAATTCATTTACACCCTAAATTGATAAGTTGGATAGGTGAGAAAGATTTGAGGGTATGGGTGCGTTGTTGGAGTTTTTGGCTAGCTTTTGTGTGGTGGTGGGCTGTGGGGTTCTCTCCATCAACAGAAACAGGAATTTGAAGTTGAGATTTCAGATTGAAGCATTGGATACTTGTTTCATTTTTTTTCTAAAAAAAAATTATTTGTTTATTTATTTATTATGCCTTGATGGTTTTTGTATTTTTGCCTGTTTGAATTTTCTGGATTCATTATGCATATGCATTGTTGTGCATGTGCTTTGATAATATATAGGACCCTCATATACTAAAGGCCAATAATAGCTCTATGACTTTAAAGATCTCCCCCCCCCAAAAAATTAGAGGCTAATGTTGAAAAGACAATGCATCCTTTTAATTAAAAATTGTGAACTGATTAATTAAATAATAATAATAATAATAAATGTACACTAATAATCTATTATCATGCAAACTTTACTATAATGATTTAATTAATTATTTTTCAATTTCAAATACACAAAAAAGCTACCAGACAAAATCACTATCATCTCAATTACATAACCCTAATCAACTTTTCAGAAAAGGTTATAATTTGTGGGGATAAGTTTATCTGATTTTTTATTTCTAAATGATTTTAACTATACATTCCATTAAAATATAATAATAACCATATTTATTATCTCAAATAATCACTCGATTTTAAAATATATATTAAAATATTTTTAAAATTTAAAAAAATTCAATAATTAATCATCTCATTAGTTTTAACCATTAAAATTTTTTATTATTAATTCTTCAATTTTATAAAAAATTTATTACTTAATATATTCATATTGATGATATTTTAAAATTTTGTATAATATTTAACAATTAAAATTACTAATGAGACTAATTTATAAATTTTTTGAAATGTCAAAAACATTTAAATATATTTTTTAAAATTAAAAAACTAACTAATGATTTTTTTTTAAAAAAAATAATTTTTTTCTGAAATAAATTAAAATTTTACCTATATTAATGATAGTTGATCCTATAAAAAATAAATTTGATAAGCATGAATAATAATAATTAAAAAAAGATAATTCGATTCAATTTAAATTAATAAATCTAATTAAATAATTAGGTGGAATTAATTTAAATATTTTATATAATTTATATAATTTTTTAGTAATTAACTAATAAATAATTATTTTATATCTAATTATATATTTTAATTTTAATTTTACTTTCACTTTCTTAATTTTTGTATTTGTACTAATTAATTTTTTTATTTTTATTATTACTAAAAATATAATATCTCCATTTAATTACTTTTATTTTTTAATTTTTTAAATATTAAAATTAGTCACATTTTAAAATAAAAATAAAATAATGTAGACATTTTTTTTAAAAAATTTATAAAATTAAAATTAGTTGTATTTTGAAAGAAAGTTAAATTAACATGTAGAAATTATTTTAATTTTTTAATTTGTGTAAAATTTAAAAGTAGCCATATTTTAAAAAAAGTTAAAATAATGTATAAAGTATTATTTTATTTTATTTTTTATTTTTTATAAAATTAAAATTGGTTATATTTTTTAAAAAAATTAAAATAATATTCAAAATTTATTTTAATTTTTTATTTTATTTTATTTTAATTTTTGAAAAGTTAAAGTTAAAGTTATAATTTTTATTTTAAAGTTAACTTTTTTTAGTTTACAAGTGTAAAATTTATTAAATTAATTAGATATTTTTATTATTTAAAATATAATATTTAAATTTAATATTTTTATTTTCATTTAATTATTTTTATTTAATTTTTAAGTTGTGCTTTTATTATATGAGCAAATTTACAGTCAAAATCTGAATAATTTTTATTATATTTTATAATTAATATAATATTAATTAATAAAAATTTACTTTAATAATTAATGAGGTATAAAGTTATTAGATAGTTTGAATGTTGAGCTAATAAATAAAATATATAGATTGAATTGAATTTAGTTATAAAATTAAATAAATATATATTATGATAAATAAATATTGTTTGAATTCAAATTTAATACAAACTGATTAAAAAAATTTAAATGATTTACTTTTAAATAAATAAATTATTTAAAAAAATAAATCAATTGAATTGAATTTTTTCAAAACTCTTAATACTAAACAGAGAGTAAATGTTTAATGGGGATGAACAAGAACAGAAACTAGGCCTGTCTTTTCTGGGCCTGTGGCCCCCAACGAGAACAATATGAAATTAGATTATCATGTCCAACAACAGAAACTAGGCATGTTGCCTGTAGCCCATAATGAGAACTATAGATTGCCACAAACTACCTCTGCCAAAACTAAGCCATGTAGTTGAATTCTCAGTTCTCCTGGACTATCATAATTTTCCTAAACAGTTTGGTAAATATGTCAAACAGCTGATGTTCAATTGATAAGATTCCTAAATTGCTGCAGTTGGTAAAATTAGAAATAATTTTTTTTTTCTTTTTATAATTTTTATATATTTATAATATTTTCTACTATGCTAGATTTAATTAGAAAAATAAAAGAGTATGTTTATCTTGCATATAATATTATTTTGCAGAAAATATTAAGTATATAGAAATGTTGTGCGACCGTTATAACGGTTTAGCTGTGCAATCTCTCCCTCCCTCTTTCCTCTCTCCCTCTTCTCTCTCCCTGCCTCCCTCCCTCATTCCAATCTATCTTCATACCTTTTCCTCGGAAAATTATATTGTCTCTCTCTTCTGCAAACTCAAATTAAACTCCATTAATGGTAGAATTTTGAAGTTTAAATGTCATCGGGTACGTTCATTAATCATTTTCCTTATATTTCCAAGATCATGAAATGTTGCAGCTGAGTTTCAATATCTCCTATATAGTTTTTCCTTTTTATTTTTTTTTAATTGCCTTTTGATTTTTCTTCATCATTTTTCATGGGTTCTAATGTGTTTGCGTGCATATATATTTTTCGTTTAGAAAAATTTGAAATTTGCCAATGTCCTCATGGGACTGGAACACTTTTGTTTTAGAAAATGAAAAGAGAAGGTTTAATAAAGGAAGAGAAGTGAGTTATATTTTACGTTCTTGTATATCTGAGCATATAGGATCAGAATGCCATCAATATTTCATGAAATATTGAGAATAATAACAATGCATTAATTATCCTAATAGGCCAAATGAAATTCTTCTTGTTTGGGAATTGTTGGGAGATAATTGGGGATAGTAATTTCTGGGGTTAACAATTCCTGTAGGGCATGGTGATGCCAATGTTTCAAAGGTAGCATTTGCATTATTTACAGATTGTTAACCCATAACTGACTATCAATTCTAGGGCTGCTACATGTAATTATCCTATCAATTTTATAGTAATCGCATGTATATTCTTCTTTTTGGGGCTGGTTTAGGGTTTTATGCAGCATTCAATGGAAGTTTAAGCTTTCTCTGTTGTTATTTTGATGCTAAGATGGGTGTAACTCTTACAACCTATTGATATTTTCTTGTGCTCACCTTAAATCTACTCGAAAAGACTTGAGAAATACATGTTCATGAATCGTTTGAGAATTTTCCGAGCAAGGATTTCTATTGCTGCAACTCACACTTCTTTGGGTTGTGCAGGAGTTTCTGTTGATTGATATTACCCCATGGTAGTTGGTCACGTTTGCCTTGAAGGTATCTATGTGACCTGTGCTACAAAATGTTTGATTGTGGTTACAAGTCACAGTACATTGGTGGCCAGAGGGAGAAATTTGTGAGGTATACAATGCACATAACAATTCTCTTCATGATGATTATGCTTTGAATCAAAAAGTAGAAGAACTTTGTCGTTGAATTGTATTCGCACCTGCAGATTGGATGATTTGGACTCTACATTGTCATTGGAAACTAGCATTACGGCAAACAGAGGAATGAAGAAATTCTGGTTGAGTTTAGAAGGATTCTCCCTTAGCGGGAGCGGAGCGAAGAATCCTAGACAATCTTTCACGGTTGGGATGAAAAAGGGATCAGAAGGACTGATAACAATTGGTCGACATATAAAAACTGGAGTCACTCGTGCAGTATTTCCTGAGGATCTTAAAGTGTCTGAGAAAATGATATTTGATCCTCAAGACAAATCTCTCCTCCTATGGAATAGGCTTTTTGTCATGTCCTGCATTCTCGCAGTGTCTGTTGATCCTTTGTTCTTTTATCTACCAGTCTTTAACTATAAAATGGCGTGTCTGGGCATGGATACAAAGCTAGCAGCCGCAATTACGTCTGTCCGGACAATGCTTGATGCTTTCTATCTGCTTCGGATGGCACTTCAGTTTCGTACAGCTTATGTTGCGCCATCGTCGAGGGTCTTTGGCCGAGGTGAACTTGTCATAGATCCTGCACAGATTGCTGCCCGTTATTTAGGTCGTTATTTCACAGCTGATTTCCTTTCTGTGCTCCCCTTCCCACAGGTTTGAGAAACCTCTTCTTTGCTTTACTAGATGATTGCATTCTTAAAATTATAGAGCATTTGACTATGCCTATGAAATTTTCTCACTTGCCTAGTAACAGATCTTCTTTTATGCCTAAATTTTAAGACAATTGTTGAACAAAACGAAGTTTTCCAGGGCCTTACATATGATATGATCATCATAATAAGTATTTGCAAGTAAAAATTTAGAAGAACTTGGATTATGATGCCATCTCACCAATCTTCTTAATGATTTACCATCTGGTTCTGCTCACAGTTGATGCATTTATGTAATTGGTTTTTGCAGATAGTGGTATGGAAATATCTTAATAACAAAAAAAAAGGTTCAGAGGTATTGGCTACTAAACGAACGTTGTTAGGTCTCGTCTTTCTTCAATACATCCCAAGATTTCTCCGCTTTGTTCCTTTGGCTTCAGACCTAAAAAAGACAGCTGGTGCTTTTGCTGATAGTGCCTGGGCTGGTGCTGCATACTATTTGCTTTGGTACTTGCTTGCCAGTCATGTAAGTATTTGATCTTATCACTAAGTGAAGCTTTTGTGACGAAGTTTTTAGTCGGAAAAAAATCACCATTAATGGTGCATAAGCAATAAACTTTCTCCGCTAAATAGGTCGCAAAAATTTTTAGCATGCGACTTAGTAGCGAATTTTAGTTCCGCTGCTAAAATAAATTTTACACATTTAGTAGAGATTTTTATCCTCAGTAAAAGTCTAATTTTTTTGTAGCATTGGAATTATCACTTCTGAGTGGATATTCAGATAGGAGAAAAGTTTGTTTTTTGGATGAACCATGATGATCTAAATGATTTTATCAGAATACCAAGAAATGATTCACCATCAAATTTATCTGATTGCCTTTGGATGCAATTTGCAGATAGCTGGGGCTTTCTGGTACTTACTAGCTGTCGAACGCAAGGACACATGCTGGCAGAAAGCTTGCACTGAAAGTATAAAATGTGACATAAGCTTCTTATACTGTGGAAATAAGATATTGCCAGGTTTCCATGAGTGGCGAAGAGTCAGCGATGATGTCCTTTCAAACAACTGTAGTGTAGATGATGATGGCAATTCATCATTTCATTATGGAATCTACACACAAGCTATGTCATCAGACATTGTAGCTTCAAGGAAATTCGTCACTAAATTCTTTTACTGTTTATGGTGGGGCTTGCAGAACTTGAGGTATATATTGCAAAACATTTTCCTTATATAATAGCCAAATCTTCTTTTTTTGTTTAAACTTATGTATTTTATTTGCCACAGTACACTTGGTCAGGGTCTTCAAACCAGCACCTATCCTTTAGAGGTTCTATTTTCCATTGCAATAGCCATTTCTGGGCTTATCCTCTTTGCGCTTCTGATTGGAAACATGCAGGTAAGTTAAATGTCAAGTTGGAAGTCAATTTGATTCAGATCAGAGGCTGCTAGTGCATGTTATAATCTCTTTTTAGAATGTTGTTAATCTGAAATGCTATTTGGGAAGAGAACCTATTTCACTACTAACAACATTTGAAAACAAATGCAATGTGCGCAAAGATATTGAATCTTTGATTCTGGGTTTGATTTGTCTTGGTTGCTGCAGACCTACCTTCAGTCCATTACAATTCGTCTAGAGGAGATGAGAATCAAAAGGCGTGATTCGGAGCAATGGATGCATCATCGCTTGCTTCCAGAGGAGCTCAAGGAGCGAGTCAGGCGATATGATCAATACAAATGGTTGGAAACTCGGGGAGTGGATGAAGAAAGTTTGGTCCAAAATCTACCAAAAGATCTCAGAAGAGATATCAAGAGACATCTTTGTTTAAATTTGGTCAGAAGGGTAAGTATATATTTTCTAGTTTTTAACTTGTTGGCTCAGGGAGATACTTGCCAAAATACTTGCCTAAGACTCAGACAAGTGGATCCCTTCATTAAAAAAATAAATGAATCCACTTCAATGTCTTTTGCATCTACAATAAACTGGGTCCACTTTAAAATTTCCGGATAGTTAATGTGCTTCATTCTTCTCTAAGCAACATGACTCTGCAGGTTCCTCTATTTGCCAATATGGATGAAAGGCTGCTAGATGCTATATGTGAAAGACTGAAGCCAAGTCTATACACAGAGCAAACTTATATAGTCCGTGAAGGTGACCCTGTCGATGAGATGCAATTCATTATTCGTGGCCGTCTAGAGAGTGTGACTACTGATGGTGGAAGGAGTGGATTTTTCAACAGAGGATTCCTAAAAGAAGGAGATTTTTGTGGAGAAGAGCTTCTAACTTGGGCACTAGACCCTAAAGCTGGTACTAGCTTACCATCATCTACAAGAACAGTCATGGCCCTAACTGAAGTAGAGGCTTTTGCCTTAGAAGCTGAAGAGCTGAAATTTGTTGCAAGTCAGTTCAGGCGTCTTCATAGCAGGCAAGTGCAGCAAACATTCCGTTTTTACTCACAGCAATGGAGGACTTGGGCTGCCATATTAATACAAGCTTCTTGGCGTAAGTATGCAAGGAGGAAAGCGGCAGAACTGCGTATGCAAGAAGAAGCAGCAGAATATGATGAGGAAGATGATGATGGTGACGACGACGAGAAGGCGTTAGTTCCACCAAGTAGTTTGTGCAGGCTTGGTGCGACATTTCTTGTTTCTCGGTTTGCAGCCAACGCTCTTCGTGCACACAGGCTTCGCAGCGCAAGTAGTGGTCCAAGTTTGCTGACGCCACAGAAGCCCCCGGAACCTGACTTTAGCGTAGATGAGTAGCATGCTAAAGCTTTATGCACCATATCATGGTCACAGAAGGAATTGTTTGCAGTTTTTATTTTAACCCATTAGAATGCCACAGAATTTCACACGAGTGCCTGTGATTGTACAGAGGATCGAGGTTTAATTTGTGAATTAATGGACGTAAATTTCACACGGGTTAAAAATTTTACAATATATATAATAGTTTTATTATACTCATTGAGTTTGACGTAGTTTACATCGTAATTAGTCTCTCCATGTTTAAAAGGATTTTGATAATTTCTTTTATTTGTAGTCCAAGAAATTAATTTAGAGTAATATTTGTCTGAACTCGATACAGAGATAATCATTTCTTTATAAAAAACAGTATAATTCACTTTAATATTTCTCCGGTGATGGTTCCACCTAAAGATTTTCCATCGGCCTATATTAATTACGCAAAAATTCAAGTGCTTTTAGGTTGAATTCCTGATCCAGGCCGAAGCCTCCCAGCCCAGCCCATCAAGGCACGCAACCACCACTGACCCCGCCCTTTTGCCTCGGGGAATGGCGGCTGGCTTGCTCGCCCCTACCAATGAATCGTGATTCATCCTGTGAAGTACATTAGTCATTGGAACAGAGTGATTTTTCCCCGAGAAAATTCGGTGTCCGAAGCAAGCAAATGGGTGTTTTTGCAGCAATGGGGGTTCTTCCTCCATTTCCGTACTACTACTGGCTATGGACAAATCCCCAGTCATGGGTGAACCTTTGTGGGAAAGGGCGTGACCCATGTAAAGTTATGGCCTGTGTCTCCCATTTCTTAAAGCTGATTCAGTTCATTTCTCTCTATTCAGTCTCTTCCTTCTTCTTGCCTCCTCCTCTCTACTTCTGGCCCCTCTTTGGCTTTGGCCAGTTTCTCAACTTCAGGTCAGTCACTAATTAATACATAATCTTTAAATGATACTTTGTGCGCGATTTGCTTACTGGGTATCGAATTATATTTGCAGCTAGATTTGGATTTCTTGTTATTGTCGTTGGGATCTTTCTTTATTTATTTATTATTATTATTATTTATTTATTTTTTTTGTGGTTGAGCTTATTGAGTTTTGTGGTGATGGCACAATCTTCTTTTTGTGCAATTTTTTAGTATTTGATTGAGCTGAACTCTTTTCAATCTTCCCCAAGATTTGTTGTGACTTGCATTGTTGATGTTAATCTTTTGATCAAGCTTTCAGCTCATAATTCATGCATATTCTTTTGCTTAATTGGATTTTAATTTATTTGTACCTATGGTTACGTGCAAAGATCATTAGCTTGCCTTTCAATTAGTTTCCTTAGAGATTTGGTTTATTGTGCTTCCTCTATGCTAGCTTGCTTTTACTGTTAGTCCATACATAGAGTAGCTAGGCAACTGAAGGGTATTAGATGCTAGTGTCACCTTGTGCTGGGCAAAGGCACAGAATCATATAGTTTACAATCTTTTTCTTGATTGGACTTGGCAAGAGACATCATCATTGGAAATCAGTCGTATTCATTTATTTATCACTGTTATTACTTATCATTTTAAGGAAATATTGTATCAAGTTCTAGTTGAGGAACTTGCAGCTTTGTTTATGGACGAGGAAGCTGCTTCAGCAAGCCTAAAGAACCTTCCTTACCTATTTCTTAACGGTTCCATTCATCATATTTGTGGTTAAACCATTCCTTTCTAGTTTCTGCTTCATGAAAAGTAAACCAGAAATATGAAGAGTTTATAGTTGTTTTCAAGCATGTTTGTTATTGAGGAAGTGGCTTTTCTCTGTTGAATTGAAGGACTTGCAGTTTGTCATTTATCAGAGTCACTGAATCTCTGTCTGGGATTGGTAATTTCTCATTATCTGAGTACAAGTGGAGTTGCATAAACATTACATGGGACTGGATCATTTTGGGGCTTTTCTTAAATGCTTGATCTACTTTCACTCCAAATAATTTTTTTTGTGGCAGTGACGGACTACGTTGTCACAATCTGTATTTGGTGGCTGACTAAATCTGTATATTACAGGGTATACCAATTGCTTGGTGAATCAGGTACTTACTATGGTGTACGCTTTGGAAAGAATATTCCATGGGTGACAGAATTTCCATTTGGTGTTATAAAAGATCCTCAATATGTTGGAAGCATTTTGAGCCTTCTTGCATGTCTATCTTGGGTCCCCTTCCAATACATTCTTTTGTGGTCTCTGGGGTGTGTATTTATGATTCATGTGGAATCTAAAGAGGATCCGGCTACTCGAGCAAAGCTACTTTCTTGATTACAAGAATTGCAGTTCACTAACCAATGATCTTGAAGACTTTGATGGGGATCATAATATGAAGGTGCTTTACTGACTTTTTTTAATCTAGTTTAATAACACCTTTTGAACATGTTGCCCCTTGTGTTTGAATTTATATTTCAACTTTTTATAATTATTTACAATGTCTGTCACTCATTCTCATAAAAAGTCATTAAGGTTGTTCCTTTTTTTTTTTTTCAGTGATTTTTTCGCAGTTATTTTCAATTGCAGCAATATGCACATGTATCCATTAAGCAGTCGATAACATTTAAACGATCAACAAGATATGACCCTGACTTTTGGAGTGTGCATTACGTTGTAATGTACTATTAAACTTTTGGCAATTGTTATTTGTATTAATGGTCTGTTTGGCTCAACTGTGAAGAGTATTTGGCAATTATTGCTGATGGAAGGTCATTGATAACCTATGAATGTTAGGTAGTCAATAAAAATAAGCTGTTTTTTTGTTATATATCATATGACAATTTAGGATAACTTTATTTTTTAAATATATTGACAATACATCTTATTTAATGTTCTCTCTATTGTGATGGTGGAAATTTAGTTAAGAAAACTTCAATTTGAATGTTTGTAATAAATAAAGATGTTACCATAAATAGGATATCATACTGCTGTAGTTTTTTTATGGTATAGTTACTTCTCATATTCCAATACTTATATCTCATTGTTGAGAATTGTAAATAATTCTGTCACATGATAAATTTACTTGGTAAAGGGTGATTTTGTTAGTAATGAATTTCAATAGGGGAAACCTAGCCCAAAATTAGAATGAAGTCAAGACAGCAATCTACTAGGGAGCTTTTTAGATCAACAGCCGTTAGGGCCTGTCTCTTCAAATAACTCAATGAACGCTTTTGGTTCAGCTGTTGGGACCAAAAAGCTAATAGCTGCATTAGACAGAATAAACCAAACACCTCCTAAGATTTCTAGCACATATCAGTTATAAGATGTTTGAGCTTTTGATGACAAGTTTTTCTGTTAAGCCAATTGCATGAAACCTAAAAGGGATAGAATTCATTTGTACATATTTCAAGCTTGGACAAAGTGAACACAAATGCTTTAAATTCCAATTCCCTGATCTAAAACTTTTATTTGAATTGAATCAACACTGCCTATATCATAAATTGCAATTGTTTCATGAATTTGTGGTTGCTTGATTGTCACAAACAGCAATAATCATTTGCCTTATTGTTTGAAATCTATTTGCAAGTTGACACTATCAAATTTATCTGTCAATGTGATTTTTCAACACTATGCCTTCCATGTACAAATAGAAGTTAAAGATTGGAAAAGAAGGAGAAGATGGGGAAAAAGAAAATGAAATTAAAAAACAAAAGAAAAAGGAAAATTGAGTCTCTTTTTCTTCTATGCCAGAACCAGGGACAAGTCTAAAATTTGCATTGCCTGTTTTATATCTTCAAAATCGATGTCTTTCAGTTTGCCAGTCTTAGATGAGACAATCGTGCATTTCTTTTCTGCTGCATTTGGAACAAATAGTTTACCTTTCTCTTCAGATGAAAACAGTGCAATGCTGCAAAAATGTCATCCAAAATACTAATTAGAGTTGCCTCTTCGCATTATGTAATACTCTTTGATCATATTCTGAAAATTATTGACATGACACATACCTATACTATGCTGCACATGCATAAATTTTAGTTTAAAACACTCAGATACTGATCAACAGTAGCTTTGTGTCTACAAACTTAAATCAGGAGGTTATGCAATCAATCAGATTACATGAGTTATATTTAGCAGAGAACTTACCTAGGTTTCTCACGTGCATTTGCAAATTGGATGGCTGCTGTGTTTGTAGCTATTACCCCAGCTGAGTCATTGATGAGAGCTGCCAGCTGAAGCAAAAACGATTTATATTTAATGTTCCCCAAAAGTTATCTTACTATTGATTAAACCTTGTGCAAGCGTTTTTGTTGGAAGTTATACTATCTCGTGGCAGAAGTCATTCTATATATTCATGTGATAGATGAGCATTCAAATGTGCAATGGCTATTTCTTTAAATTTAATGGAATTTATAGAATGATGCAACGTAATGCATATTCTAGATCACACATGGTGTTTCAGCTTCATGCTCCAAGATATTTTGTACCATACAAGCAAGGTCTGTGCAGAAGGTGAAGGAAAAAATCAATAATTGTTCAGTCTCCTAGAACTAGTTGTAAAAAAAGAAAATATGCTTTGCATTTTTTTGTGCTCCAGATTGAGCATATTTTCCTGCAACTTCTCTCTTTCTCTCAAGGCAGCATTTTGATTATCAGAAAATGAGTGGAAGAAGACACATACCTGTCCAGGAGTTGTGATGAAGACAATACTGGTATCATCACCAACTATTTCCTCTACATTTTCCCTTTCCTTCTCATGTGGAATGACGAAAACTGGCTTAAAATCCCTGTTTTCCATGTAATCATCAAGTTTTGCATCAATGTCTTAAAACCGTGACAAAGGTAGAAAAATTGATAAAATAATGTACCTCATAGCGTCTGCTATTTCAGCCCATACTTGGAGAGGCAGCAGGCTATCAGTATCACCCCTAGACTGCATTGTGGCCTTTGAATCTGATTCAATCCCATGAATTACAATATATTTTCCTTTCTCTGCACCCACAGCTCTATATTTTGCTTCTACAAACTCTTTCAGCTTCCTTGAAATGGAGACTCTTAACGGAGGCACTGGCTGCCTCGGCACACTTCGAAAGGGTCTTCCCAACCAATCAATCATCTGATGATACCTAAACCAAGAAATGCCCTGATGAAAACTTCCAAGATTGACTAGACACCAGTTTCCAGAAAGTTTTGCAATGTCTCATTTACCAGGTACTAAGTTCTACAAATAACAGTACTGTGACAAGAACTCACATGTGATATCCACCTTCTGAAAGATTCGTACTATCTGGTGTAAATGTTTCTGATAGTAGTAGTCCTGCTCCTGCTGCATTTACATTTGGGTAAATGTAGCTGACTGTATCTCTAGCAGATGCCATAAACAAGAATGCTGCATGGCCAAGCCCTGCCAGTTTTGTTGATAAGACCATGTCATAGTACCTATTCTGCAAACAGAAGAGGATACATCTTTACAAGCTAACTGCAATTGGTAATTTCTGCAAATTATAAGTGTGCAAATAGGAAACACATCCTAGTTGTGATTTGTGATTCAGTCCTGTAGGATTATGGCTTCCTGTGCCCGTATGAATTGCTGAAGAGGATATCTGACAATTCAGTTCAACCTGGACTTAAATAATTTTTAGATTCATTTTCCACTTGGCTCAAAATTATTAATCTATGTTATTTAGTAGTTTCATGCTAGCTATCGTATGGAATTCTATTTTTCCATCATTTGTTGAGAACATTTATGAGTTCAAAAGCAGACCCATCTAACTGGAAAGAAAAAATGATACTTGTTATTTTCTGCTATGGACCATGGAGTAGTTCTAGAGTATGTATAAAGAAAGAAAGAATTTCTTCAATGGGAAACACTTGGAGTTGGAAAGGTAACAGTGAATGGTGTAATAATTACAGATGCAATTATTAATATACTAATTATGTTTAGTATTATCCATGAAAAAGGAGTAATAATTAAGCTTGTATAGTTGGATATGTTTGTTATGCCTATGTAAATGAAAGATATAAATTAAATTTATAATGTCCATTGAAGTATTTATTAGAATTATTATTATTATTCTTATTATTATTCTTAATAGTTACAAGAGCAATTTTTCGTTTCAAGGAAATTCATGTTATAAGCCCACTCCTACTCTAGCCAAAAAACTGATAAAATCACTTTTTTTTTTTTTAATATTCCAATTGTTTGTGTTAAAGAAGCCGGGAATACTATACCAACTAACCTTAAGAACTCCAAGCATGTCAGTATACTCAGCTGGCTCAGGGAAATCATCATCAGGATCATAAACAGTAGCCCATCTCACATTCTTGTTCAACTCATAAGTTTGTTTCCCTCTTGCTGATGCCACTATATCTATTTGTACACCAGGGTACCTTCAATAAACACAACACTATTCAAATCTCACCATCACCAAATTACATAAATTTACACAACCTATTTCTGTAATGTTACCTATCCTTGATCAACTGAATTGCAGGAAAGAAGAGCAAGTTCTCATAAACACCACCAGAAATCACACAGCAGCATCTCCTAACATCACCTCTAATCTTCAATGGCAAAGAAGCAATCTCCACATTGTAACCCATTGGGAACTTGAGGAACCCATATGGGTTATCGGGGTTATCAGGTGGCCTGGGATCTTCCTCTTGCTTGCCGTCTGCAAACAGTGAGCCATATTCCATGTCAGGGTCCTCTCCGTCGTCAAAAAGGTCTAGCCATGGGTTCTTTTTCTTTGCGTAGGTGAGAGTGGTTGGTTTTCTAGTGCATGGAGTGAAGAATGATGGCTTGGTGAAGTGAGCCGAGGGAAGTGAAGAAGGTGGGTTTGTGAGAAAAGGGGAGATGGTTTTGGGTAGCAGAGAAGTTGAAGCCATGAATTTTCGTTGATTTCAGCTCTGCTATTACGGGAGTTATTAAGGTTTGGGATTTCATTTCAATGGGTGGAAGCTGGTTGGATAAGTGGGTCCCCTGCTCCATACTTTTTTTTTTTTTATTCTTTTTGGCTTTTTAGTTTTAGTTTTTTCCCATTTATTTGTTATAAAAAAAAGAAAAAGAAATTGCTTAGATATTGACTTCTTGGCAGGGATAAATGGTGAAATTATTATTATTATTTTTCTTCTTTTGGAAAATAATTAACCTGGCATGTATTATTGTCTATTCTTTTGAAGGTATATGAGTTTAGACTATAAGATTTTTCCTTTTTAAATCTAATTTCATCTCACAAATACTTAATAAATTAAGAGATTCAAAGTTAAAAATTTCCATTTATGTAAAAAAATAAATTTAGGATAAACGGCATCATGGATCTAAAAAATTTCCATTTTTTCTTTTTGGTAATCTCCCTGTACTTCAATAAACAAATCTTTTTTTGGCAGAGATGGATTAAATATTTGATTAAAAATTATCTCTAATAATTAAAAAAAAAAAAATCTTATACGAGTATTTTTAATGTAATGCCCCAGAGACTACGACTGATCGACGGTGCTACATTCCGTTACCGGTTCTCGATCGGCAAAAGCCGGCTATTCTCTTGTATGACGTGGCTCTTTTTCACTGGCCACCTCTCTCTCTCATCCTGATTCTTTGCTTTCTTCACAAAAAAAGTCCAACCGTAAATTTCCTACCACCGTACCTTATTTTCTCTCCAGTTTCCTGCACTTTCTCTCTCCCCAAACATAACTTCACTCTTACTACTGCAGAAGCACAGTTTTCGTCCTTGGTAACCACAAATATTCCAACTGGAAGAGAAATTTCAAAACTTTACCAAGGTCATTTCTGGAACAATAATTCTGTAGCAGACAATGTCGGCCCCACCGCGAGTCCGGTCGATGAACATTACAGAACCGGAGAACAAGGCACCACAAAAGCCGGTAAAGAAAGCTGAGAAACCTCAGCAGCAGCAAGACATTGAGTCCAAGGACAAGAAACATGGGAAAGTGGCGTCGGCTGTTTTGCGACAAAAGTCGATGAATGGATCGTGCTCCTCAGACGCCTCGTCTGATTCTTCGCACAGCCGGGCATCGTCCTCGTCCTCGCTTTCTGTTCGGTCATGGTCGAGTGGGAAAATGGCGGTGGCGGCACGGAGGAACGGAGTGGTAAGGAGAAAGCAATGTGAAGTAAGAATTGACAAAGAGGCGAAAACCGGCGGTGATGATGATAGTGTGGTGGTGGAGAGTGGCAATGTGCTTAGCGGAAATAGTGGACTACTGGATGCAGCTGATCGGTCGGAAATAAAGAAAAGGTGCGGTTGGGTTACACCCAGTACTGGTAAGTTCTTGTATTGGGTATATATTCAGTTGATTTTTCTCTTTAATTTTCTTGTGATTTAAGAATGCTTAAGAATTGGGATATTTTCATGGTGATGGGTACTGCTATTTTTGACTTGTTTGGAAATGAGAAGGAAGGGTATCGTATGAAGTTTTCTTCTTTAACGTGGGTTTGCAGGTTCATTTTAATTTTTGAAAATTGAAGAAACAAGAAGAAATAAGAATCAGAAACTTATGTTGGAATGGCCTTTTTAAGTTTAATCTAATCTAGCAACTGATAGGCAGGTGATCATGATATGCAAGTCCATTTAATCAACTCTGCCCTTCGTAAGCATTAGATTCTGAGGTGTTATTAGGTTTCATTTTGCAGCTATGACGCTTATAATTTCTTTTTTTCGTGTTGTTTGGGTCTAGTTGGATGCAAACAGTTAGGACATATTGTTGAAAAACTGTGGGGGAACGTTGAGTTTAGGAATCCTTAGTGCTTAGCTTTCTGATGTATGAGCTGACTTACAAATATGTCATGACTTGAAGCGGCCTGAAAAGAAGTTAACACTTAACCTCATGGATGGAAGGGCATTTGACATGGCAGTAACTGGAAAAGAACTATATAGTCTATTGGAATAATTATTAAAAGTTTTACTTTCATGATATCCATCTGAAACTATGTTCAGAATTGATTGTGTTCAAAAATTTTGTGATGTGTTTAGAATTTATTTAATTTTGCATTGCTTCTCCCTAATTCTCTTTCCATATTGTTTTCACCTTCCACTTTGAAAATTAACGTGTCCTTAATCTATGGAACAAATTCCTAATAAATTTGCATATAACTTATGGCTTAACCACCTTGATATATTTGCAATTATGAAGCCTTCACAGTGGTGCTTAATGGTCTTTCTGTAAAGGGAGAAGGTGTAATCCTCTATTCGGAATTTCGAGGAGTAATTGACCTGACATTACATGAGACATTGATAGCTAGCTCATATGACAAGAGAAGAGATAGAATTGATAATAAGCAAGCTCTTTTGGTAAGAAAAGTGAGAAATTAGTAATAAGTGTGGAAAATTAAGAATGCAGACTCTCCTATTACTATTTAACTGAGGTTATCGCATATGTAGTGTGATGCATCTACGGATAAAAGGGAAAAAAATATATGTGATTGATAATTTTGGGATAAACTTAGAAAGGTGAATATTATATCAGAAATTTCAATAGTATGGCAAGATGTTAATGTCTTGAGGACATCATGCGCTCGCGTCCTCAAGCGCTCACCCTTGACAACTGTGTTCGCGGGAAACCTTTGTCTGTGCATAGAGTATGGTTGGCTGCGCCTACCTCTTGACATGGTTAATTTCAAATCTGGAGATGCTCATTTATGTGCATTTGGAGCTTTCATCTCCATCCTTATTTGGTCATGCTTCAGGGGTAAGGTCTATATATATGTACCTTTAGGCCTGAAAGAATGTTCCGAATAAAAAATTCATTGGAATATCTGATTTAGGTGGAAGATTTGATGTCTGATTGCATTTACTTGTGGAGAGTTATGCTTATGGTAGTAAAATTAACCTTTTTTTTAACCATGATACATCTGGTTAGGGAGCTGCTTATATTATCTGACTTGCTGTTTTTCATCTTTTGTACTTTACATGATATCTCACTCTTAATTTAATTGATATTTTTAGCTAACAAAGCATTTTCTTCCTTCCATCACACAGATCCATGCTATGCAGCTTTCCATGATGAAGAATGGGGAGTACAGGTCCATGATGACAAGTCCGTAAGCTCAGGACAATATTTGTTTTATCTTCTCAAGCATTAAAAAGCTATTTCCCTGTTTCCCGAAATAGGCTTACTTCTATTTCACATAGTTTAAGGAAATATGGTGAATATAGTTTAACCATTTAATTCTTTTACTCTTTTCCTGATAGAACCTCTACCCATATTGCTTAATAAAAATCAAATAATTCATGTTACTAAATTATTCTCAGAACTTATGAATTTTTTAGATTTCAATGCACATTTCACTGGAGGCATATTAATAATCTGCTTTTACCATTTTAAAAGAGAAAGTAGCCCATAATTTGGGATGGATGAGAAAGGAAATTTTGCCTATCTGTGGGATGAAGTAAAATTTGTGTGGTAGCTTCTTTAATCTGATTAATCCTTTTTTCTTTCTTTTTTTTTTTTTTTTGTCTTTTTTTCGAAGATCTGATTAATCCTTTCAACATGCAGGAAACTGTTTGAACTGCTATGTCTCTCAGGTGCTTTGGCTGAACTTACTTGGCCTGCCATTCTCAACAGAAGGCACATATTCAGGTATCTGCTATTTTAAAACAGAAGTTATTTTGTGAGCTATGATGACTATATGTACTTGCTGTGCTCAAGTCTTGACAATTAAAACTGTAGTTGAATTGTCTATGCTCTAATGTTTAGTAGGTTTCACTCTGATTTGAAGGGATATTTATCTGTATGCAGGGAAGTATTTTTGGACTTTGACCCGTTTGCTGTTTCAAAATTAAATGACAAAAAGATAGCTGTGCAAGGAAGTCCTGCCAGCTCATTACTATCAGAAATAAAGCTGCGATCCATCATTGAAAATGCGCATCAAATGTGCAAGGTAGAGACATGGGCCTTTTCTTTGTACTTATACTGCAAAACTCTTATTCCAATTTTCTTTTCCGTGGTTTTCCTCTCTCATTTTTTTTGCAAATAAGCACAAATGCAATTTTTGTTGGAAAAATATTGCGGGCACCTATAATCTTCAAACTGGTAATTTACCCTCCAAAAAGAAAGTAAGCTCATGTCCATTGCAACCGACTATGCAGGTCATAGATGAGTTTGGGTCTTTTGACAAATATATCTGGAGCTTTGTAAACTATAAACCCATAGTTAACCAATTCCGACACTGCCGTCAAGTTCCAGTCAAGACCCCAAAAGCAGACATCATGAGCAAAGATCTAGTAAGAAGAGGATTTCGTTGTGTGGGGCCAACAGTCATGTATTCATTCATGCAAGCGGCTGGATTGACAAATGACCATCTCATCAGTTGCTTCAGATTCCAGGAGTGTGTTACTGGGAGACAAGTAAAGGAAAAGGATGCGAGTCTAAAGCCAAATACTGACAAGAAAGAACGCATGGATCCAATCGATATGGGAAGATAAGTGCTATGGATGAGTATAGTTCCTCAAAATAACCACGTCAAGGTCGATTATCTGTTCTGTGTAATTTTTGTATAAATAGTTACCACTACTGCTGGAAGTCAAGCTCTCTGTTTTTCATTTTGGTATGTAATTACTTATTTGAATTGATGTGACTGTAAGATGCAAGCATTATTTTGTTCGATCAAGTGAGAATACGTTGAAAGATTCTTCGAGAAAATATACCTCAAAATGAAAATCTGTCTATGTATTATTTATGGCACCAATTCTTGGCAGGCTTTCAGATACAGGGAATTTTATCTTTCCTTACATCTGCAGGAAAGGTTGCTACACTAGTGATGAGATCATTCAACCAGCAGATTCTTTTTATTCAGGTAATAGCCATCATGATTCAACTTGTTCTCTCTATTGTTTTGTAAGATCAGAAGCCTTTCTGATAAGAACTTATCGAATCCGACAGAAAATCAGAGTTTCATTTTCAGTTAGATGATAATACTTTTCAATATTCCTTATTTTTGTTTCAGTGTGTATGTGCAGTGTATTCATGTATGCTTCTACTTCTCTTTCCCTTTGATCACAGTAAAAAAATATTCTCCCAGACATGGCTGCGCTTACCAAGCACAGAGCCTAGCATCTGTTTAAAGGAATAAGCCATCTGTTGCATCCCAAGTTGTTGGCTTTGGACTTTTAGGCTCCCTTTAGTTCATCATACACTGCAAGAAAATTCTAAATACAACTCATCTCTTGTTATAAATTGATGCATGTACTGTACACGCAAGCTTGTTAGAATTCCAGGTGCATTAACATAGCATCCATTCATGTAAGAACTAGGAGCATAATAAAGTTTTTAAAAAAGTAATATTTATTATTCTTTAAGCATTTATTTATGCATGAACTCAATCAAAAGATATCATGAATTCAGAGATGGAGAATGTATTGAACCCACTTGGTCCTAGAAAAATTCAAGGTTTTTGACCAAAAGAAGCCATAAAAGAAGCTTGAGAAGTCAAGATAGCAGGTTATATTTGACTAAGATGGCACTAATTGCCAATTCTCAAGTCTTCCCAATCCCAGCCACTTTCTTCAAAGCCGTCTGAAATGAATATTTTTCACTTTTTCCCATGGCCTGGTAATGTCGTTTTGTTGGGAAGTAGTTGTGGTCCAATTTTTATATATATTTAATACTTTAGCAAATAATAACTACACTTTTTTTCAAAAGATAAACCCATGTACTGATCGTAACATGAACCGAATCGTAATTATTAGATTCAAATCAAAACCAAATGATAATGACACTTTGTTCAAAGTATTTTGATGTAAAACAAAATAATTCAAGACAGTATTATGAGGTAGAAGAGTGATGCTGTCAAATAAACATCCACAGCCTAGAAGATCAATGAAGTGGTCCAAGTTAATGTATCTATGCAAGTGAGCACTCATTTGGCCAACTAAACTCCTTCAAGTCAATTTTGGACAGCTACTTTGTTTAACATTAATTTTGGCCAACTAAACTGTAATAAAATTCTCAAAACCTAGAAAATGTATTACTCTTTTGAAAAGATGAATTCACGTTCTTAAAAATGGCTAGAAAATATTTTTTTCATTCAACAATTTTTTAAGTACCCAAAATGACAAAAATGCAGAAAAGATTTTCTGTAAAAGAAAAGGAGCTTTTGTTTTCCCTTTCCCCTTTTCTTCTTTTTGATGTTGTATTTACAAATACATCAGAATCCAAACTTCAAAATGGTGAGAGAGATTACAAACTCAAAATAATTATCATCTAAATTATACATATAGTAAATGGCTAAATTTTCTGTGTGATCCTACTGCAACATTCTTCCTGAAATAGCTGCTGCTAGTGCTGCTGTGAAATTGGGATCTTTAGTCAAGGAAGAAGCCATCTGTTCCACCAATAACTGCCTGACATCAGAACTACTTTCCATTCTTGAATTTGAAATTCTAGCATCATTGTTGTTGGTCTTGGATTTTGTTAAGTCAAGAGTAACGGTCGGTCCAGAAGAGCCAAGTGAGGCTGAGCAGGGTACTGAGCCAAGGTTCAGACTACGAGTTGCAGCTGAAGTTGCCTCCATTTGTGAGGGATGTGGATGATTGTGCTCTCCTTCATAAGTTGCCACTAGAACAGATTGGTCTTCAATGCTTCTTTGAACCTGAAGAGAAACAGTTATTTTATGTGTAAATAAGACAACAAATTCACTTTCCATGAAATATGATCAATACCCAATTGCTTTTATGTAAGAAGAAGAATGTTGTAATGATTTTTGGCTTAATTTACCTTCTTCTTCACCGGGCAAGTAGGAGCAAAAGAGCATTTGAAGTAAGCTCTTGGAGACGGATTATCTCTTGTGACCTTTTGCCCATATTTTCTCCATTGATATCCATCCTTGACAACCTGCAAAACGTTAAAAATCTGGATTTGTAAGAAATATTGAACCAAAACTGGCAAATTATGAGTGTTTGATGATATTATGGTACTTACTAGGCTTGCATCTGATGCTTGTGTCCTCACATAGACCTTTGAAACCTTTGATTTGATTACTTCTTCCTTTGGTTTCTTGCATGATTCTTCATCAGTTGAGCTGCTCTCAGAATTCCTATTCATTGCAACTGTATTATCATTGATATTGTTGTTGCTGCTCTCAGATTTTCTCTTCCTTGATGGGCTAAGTTCCTTGTCTGGATTCTTGCTCATGTAATCCATTAACTGGCTTCTCAAAACGTTGTAGTTTTCACACAGAACATTCAGCATTTCTGTGAGCTTCTTGTTCTCTGCGCTCACTCGGTTCAATTCCTCTACCAAAGCTCCATTCTGAATATAAAATAAACACAAAACCCACAAGATAATTTTCTGGTTAAAAATTCAAAACCAAGAGAAGCAACTGATAGTAATCATGTTTAGCAAATTCCCAGATCGTAAACAAAATCAGTATCCAGTTAAACTATATAGAATCTAACCTCTTGTTTCACAGAAACCTTCCTCCCCAACTCCATGAAATTGCTTTGAACTTCTTTGGACAAGCCTAATCTTTCTCGTACAGGAGCAACATCGTTAGAACGTCGAGGATTAATGTTAAGATCCAAAGAAGTATCTACCAATGAATAAGAATAATCCATAGCTGCCGAAGTCGAACTAGTATCCATCCTTACAAGTACTGGATCAAAACCCAGACCACGAATTCTTGATATTATCCCTCTCAAAGCTGCTCAAAAGCTTGCAGTAGTTGAAAACGAAAACCCAGATGGAGAAAGCTAGGTCTCTAGTCTCTATTCGTTTTGGAGAAGAAAGAAGAAGGTGGAAAGTGAGAAAATTAAGATATGGTACTTGCTGGAATGAAGAGACTATATAAAGCAAGGAGAGATTGAAGAAGAAGGAGAAAGAAAAGGAAGAAATAGAGAGGGTCAGTATGTCGGTTGAGCACAACAATTTTGTCAAAGTCAAGCGCCCACCAAAACAGCATTAAACAATGAATGTTACATGTGGGTATTGTAATACTAAATGGTTGGGTTCAGGTCCTCTCGTTTTACATGGGCCTTTCTAATTTTTAGTCTATTAATTTTTAAATTTATTTTTCATCTATTTAAAATAATTAATTAAATTAACTATATATATATATATTTACTTTAATTCAACTCGTCATCGATATGAAATTTCAAATCTCATACATCTATAAAGAGTGTGACATTCCTATATTATTCTGCATTTTGGATTTTATGATTTCTTTTAAAATTAAATAATAGAGTCTCATTTACACGAAATGATAATTACATCCTTTTCTTGTTTCATTATCCACCTAGGTATATATTAATTTCTATGGTTATAAATCTAATTCCATGAGCTTTTTCGATTTTATTATATGGTGAAAGATATTATTAATAATTAGGTTTCGGTTGAAAACAAATAATCTCAATTATTTACTTTAATTATACCTATCTCATGATATATCTGGAAGGAAAGAAATAAAATTATTTTAAAATTTATATAGTCTAATCCAATCACTATATCAAGTTATATCTCTATTGATTTTGACTTATTACAATAAAGTGTTGTTTTTATTGATTCTCTCATTTATCCATTTAGATCTTATTCACTTGCGATTTGGTATTTTTTTTTGTAAGATGTATTAAATTTGAATTGTGATATAGTATAGAATGATTAATTCTCACATATTACTACTACTGTCATAGTTAAAAATATTATGGTAGAAATGTGCATAATATTAGGTAGAGGAAATATGTGTTGTGTCAGCACTCAACAGCAATTCGTTTAATTTATAATATAAAATTCAGAATATAAAATAAAATTGTATATACGATTTTTTGCAGTTTGCCATTTATGGTAACTTTAATTATGACTATTTTAAATATTTACTCTGACATTCCACAGATTTCATTTTAATGGATTCTGCTATAGATAAATATTGCTCCTCATAATAGCTAAACTTTATTTGAGATACTTACTACCATCAAATTGATAGCAGTATCAATTCATAAATTTTCGCTAATGTTGTAATAAGTTTCACTGTTACTTGCAGCATGTAATACAATTATCTTTTGCATGTAAAAAATAAAAAAATTGTTGAATAGCATACTTTTTTTTTTTATAATTGCCTACTACATGCATGCATGCATTTACTTTAAATTAGCACTTGACTTTAATCAATTCCGTACTTAAATCTAATTAAGGAATCCTTCATTTCAATTGTATCCATAAATTAAACCTGAAAATTTTAAAACTAGCCTGCACTCAATTTTTTATTTATTTATTCAAAAGTATATTTAAAAAAATATATATCTAAATAAATTTGAAAGAATTTAAATTCTAATCTTTTAATTTTTAATTTTTATTTAAAAAAATTAAAATTACTATTTAATATTTTTTTAGTTTGAGTCCATATATATGATAAAACATATTAATTTTTACTTTAATTTTAAAAAACATTTTATATTATTTATTAGTTAATTATTTCATTAATTCTTAAAAAATCTAAAATACTAAATTGTTTTAATTATTCACTTCATTAAAAAAAGTGAAATTTTTTATATTAAGTCGGTATTATTTAAAACCAATAACACGCTTAATGAGTTTTTGATATTATATGTATTAAATAATAATTTTTCTTAAAATATTTATATTTAAATTAATTATATTTTGTAAAATAAATATATAATATTTAATTTAATAGTTATTGGATTTATTAACATATAAAATGAAATTTAGAATAATATATTTTTTAATTTGTAGGGCTGAGCAGAATCCGGTTCAAACCGAAAAAACCGACCGAACCGAATCGATTTGAAAATTTAGTTCGGTTTTTTATACATTTCGGTTCGGTTCGGTTTTAAATTTCAGAAATTCCGGTTATTTCGGTTCGGTTCGGTTTTGATCAGAAAAAAATCGAAAAAACCGAACCGAACCGATTAGGGATAATAATATATTTTTTCAATAATACTATAGAGAAATTAAATTATATTAAAATTAAAATATTTTAATTAAATTTTAAAATACTAGAGTAAAAAATTAAAAAAATATTAAAAATCGAAACCGATCAAACCGAACCAAATCAAATCGGTTCGGTTCGATTCGGTTTCTGACCAAAATCAGTTCGATTTAATTTTCATAAAAACTAAAATTTCAATTTTTGATTTATTCAGTTCGATTCGATTTTGAACCGAACCGACCGAATGCTCACCCTAATAAGTAATACATTAAAGGAAAATTTATCGCTTATAAAAAAAAAAAAAAAGAAAGAAAATACATTAAAGGAATGTGTTTACGTGTCAAAGCAGGTTGCAAGTTGCCCGTTAAAAATATCTAACATGAGGTGGACCAATAAAAAAGCGAGTCTAAAGAGAGTGTCCAAAGTGATTTTGGCCACCATTTTTCCTAATTTCAAATTTATAATCTCACTACTATAGAAATAAGAAAACTTCCCCCTTTTTTTTTTTTTCATTTAGGCTTAAAATATTATCTCATTAATTTATATTAAAAATAAAATTTAATTTTTCTTAAATTATTTATTAATTAATTATGGGTCTCTAAATTTTTTATGTTGATTGTGATTTAGGTAGGGATTGATATTCTTTTAATTGAATATCTTACAGATAATTTGTTGATTTTGGGCATGGACTGCATATCTAGTTAGATTTTGTTGTCAGGAAAATACGCGTTTAAGGATTCCAATTGACTTAGGATGGAATAAGAAAAATAAAAAACTAATTAGTTTATGTTATATCTTGACGTGGATAGAAGTTGCATGACTTCCACATGGTACTTAGCATAATTAAATTAATTAAACTGTATACTTATACATTTTAACAGAAAAGAAGGATTCATTAGCAATAAAACTACTTAAGGTTTATTTCATTTAACTGTCAAATATAATTAATGGTGGTCGATTTATATATGATTTATTGTAATTTATTATTATAATTGATTTTAATTGATATATTTTAAATGTTTAATAAATTATATTTAATTGTTAAAATGATTTATAAAAATATATATTAATTTATTATATTAATGAAATAAATATAAAATTAAAAAATAATAGAAAAAAATAGGTATATATATATATATAGTCACTAACAATTTCAATTTGTATAAATAAAAAGAAGCATCAGACCATTAACATGGTACCGCACGTGTTATGTTACGCTATCTTGTAACGGATTCAAATAGTATCAAGTTAGGTTTAGAATAGATTGATAGAGCAGATATGGCTGAACAGTATTTTATTTAAATTAAAAAAATATGAAATTAAATTAATTTAAATTTTTATTTAATTTTTTATTTGTTTTAATTTAATTTAATTTTAAATTTTAAAAATTTCAATTATTTTAATTTGATTTAATTTTAATAAAAAAAATAAAAAAATTAAATCAAATCGATTAGTAATAATAATATATTATTTTAATAAAATAAAGATATTAGATTATATTAAAATTAAAATATTCTAATTAAATTTTAAAATATTAAAAAATAGTATTAAAAATAAAAAATTATTAAAAATTTAAAACGATCAAACTGAACTGAATCGAATCAAACTAAATCAATTCAATTTAATTTAATTTCTGATCAAAATTAATTCGGTTTGATTTTTATAAATATTAAAATTTTAATTAAAAATTTAAATTAATTAAATCGAACCGAATCAAATCTAACTAAATCGATTTAATTTAATTTGATTTCTAATTAAAATTAATTCAATTCAAATTTTATAAATATTAAAATTTTAATTTTAATTTATTTAATTTTACTCAATTTTAAACTGAAGATCAAATGCTTATTTTGATATAAAATATCTAATTTTAAGTTTACATTCATTTTAAATTTTATGCTTTGAGTATTGATTGTCTGTAATTATTTATATAAATAATTAATTAAATACATTTTAAATATTTTTTATTTATATTTTACACATATTTCATATTAAATTAGAATTTGAATATTTTATATCATTATTATAATTTCAAAATATAAAGTAATATTCTAAATTATGTTTTAGGTAAAGTATTAAGTTAAAATTGATAAAACTAGAAAGATTCAATTATTTTTTAGAATAATAATTAGATTTTAAATAGGTTTAATTAAATTTTAAAAAAAATTAAGTATTAAATACATTAAATTGATTCAAAGTTGAGTATGATAAATTTTGTGAAAACATTTATTATAAAAACTGAAATAATGAAATTGGATAGGGCGGTGATTGGGGTACGTATACGTCAACGTCACACAGTAGTCAGTAGTGTCAGTCACCTAATACCTGTGAAGACTCGTAGACGGTAGACCCAAAACTCAAGTTCGTGGGTCAGTCCATTGAACCTGAAAATTCTTATTCCTCTGCGTTCTCATTCATGATTCATGCATGTGGTTCGGCTTTTCTTTTTTTAAAAAATCAATTAATTAATTACATTAAAGACTGTGAACTACTTAATTATTCATTAATCTAACCAAGATTTTAATTTCCTGTTTGGGATATGGAAATCAAAATCCTGTGGTCGTACTTCCAAAGCACATGTTTGAAACTGCTTTCGCCTCCACGACTTCAACTCTGGCTCACGACACTGGGCCCTCCCATCCCATTTACTAGTATAATTATATAATAATTGAATTTTTTAAAATTGAATTAAACTATTTTTTATTTTTTATGACAGCCGGATTTCACTATCCCGTTATGAGACCGGACTCATAACGGCAGTCCGCATTTTAAGGCTTTTATATTTTCTTAATGGGCCGGCCCAGTCCGTTCGGCCCTAAGATCAGACCTCTCCTGGGCTTTAGTCTTAATCTCATCATCCAGCTCAGTTCGGAGGAGAAGAAGTAGCCAGCCCATCCGTCTAGTGGGTCCATCCGCATGCGTGCTGGGAGAGAATTAAATGGCCGTTACGCATAGAGCAAATATCTGATATTCTCGTACGTCCGTATCCGTATGGCAGAGACAGGTGGCCCAATGGCAGCGAGGCCGTTACACGTCACTGACAGATAAAGGAAAAGAATAAAAGGGGGGAAACATTCTCCTCTCGAACCAAGTTCACTCAACCTTTGTAAAACCCTATTTTTTGGATCTCAGATCATCAATTGGCGCCGTCTGTGGGAACGAAGGAGATCTTTTTATCGTCGGAGTTCCACTCTTACAATACCCACTGAGATCCACGATGGCCAACCATAATGAAAACAACCTCGTTAATACCCCAAATGACCTGAGCTCTGCTCAGGAGGGACAACAGTTCTCTTTTTCCAGTCCCACAACCCCAAACAACCAACCACCAATCCCCTTCAACCCCTTGCCGAGCTCGGCAGGGAACATGCCCGGAGCTGCCTTATCCAACCAGGACCTCCAAGCCATGGCCCTTCAACTACAAAATACCGCCCACTGGTTGGGGCAGATGATGCAACAGAGGGGCCTCAATACCCCAATGAACGTATTGCCTGTGGTAGAGGAACCCCGAACCAATGAACCCCAGCCTACCTTTAACCACCCCCAGACAAACAGCAGAGAAACCGAAGAAAGAGGTAGGAGGGCCGGGGAAGAAGAAGAACCGGAAGCCAGAGTTCGTGGGAGAAGGGTGAGGGAGTTGATAGAAAACGACGAGGCAGACAATTATTCTGCCAGAACAACCAGGAGAACGGAGGAGGATGAATGGAAGGAAGAAGATCGTCTGGAGAAGCGGCCCAGATAGGAAGAGGAGGGTGTGGATCAAAAGCTACAGAAAATGAAGGAGCAGCTCCTGGCTGAGTTGGGAGCGAAAGATCATAACCAGGCTCTCTTGCCTACCTCTTCACCTTTCTCGAAATGGGTGCAACCGGAGACCGTCCCCAAGAAGTTTATGATGCCACCCATGGCAGCTTATGACGGAGCGGGAAACCCAAGGGAGCACGTCCTCAACTATAAGACTTTCATGGAGCTGCAGACTCTATCGGATGCCTTGATGTGCAAGGTATTCCCCACGACGCTTACAGGGCCGGTACAGGTGTGGTTTAACAATCTGGAGGCGGGAAGTATCAGAAGTTTTGGAGACTTGGCCAACGCCTTCATCAGCCGGTTCATAGCCGGAGTGCCAGCTGACAGGAAGACCAGCTACTTGGAGACGGTCAGGCAGAGAAGAGATGAATCGTTGAGGGAGTATGTCGCCCGTTTCAATACAGAGGCCTTACAGATCCCCGAGCTAGATGAAGGCAGAGCGGTGGAGGCTATGCAGAAAGGGACGACCTCGCCCGAGTTTTTTGGCTCGTTGAGTAGAAAGCCCCCCCACCACGCTGGCAGAGCTGATGAAGAGGGCAGAGAAGTACATAAGGCAGGATGACGCCTTAGTAACGAGTAGATTTGTTAAGGGGTCAGCAGACAGGGGAAAAGCCCTAGAAGAAAGGAGGCCAGAGAGGCATGATAAAAAGCAAAGAAAAAGGCCTGAGCCGTACAGGCAGCCCTGGGATCGAAGGGACCAAAGACCCTTCCCCCCTCGGGTGCCAGAACAAAAGCCGTTTCCCGACGGATTTCAAAGAACCTGACCCCACTCAACGCCTCCAGAGCCGAAGTGCTCATGACAGTCCAGAACAAGGAGTTCCTCCAGTGGCCGAAGCTAATGAGGGCTAAGGCGAGCCAATGAGATCCTGACAAGTACTGCCAGTACCATCGCACGCACGGCCATGACACCAATAACTGTTACCAGTTGATCAGTGAGATTGAAAGGCTGATTAAGAGGGGACACTTGTGAAACTTTGTGAAGAAACCAGAGGGGGAAAGGCCTCAGCCGAACCCTACAGCAGAGAGACCCCGAAGAACTGGAGCAGGACCGGTGAATGATGGCTCCAGTGGGACCATCAACATGATTGTGGGAGGAACCAGAGGTCAGATGAGCCGAAGGGGAAAGAAGAGAGGCCGAGACGGGGAGGGCAGCAGTGCCGAGGTCATGCAGGTAGTTGAACATTCTCCAGTGACCATCTCCTTCTCTCCGGAGGATGTCCAGGGCGTTCAGATGCCTCACGATGACGCTCTTATTGTCGAGGTTGTCATCCACAACTATCGAGTGAAGAAGGTTCTCGTCGACGACGGAAGCAAAGTGAACTTATTACCATACAGGGTCTTCCAGTAGATGAGAATCCCCGAGGAGCAGCTAGTTCGGGACCAGGCCTCAGTCAAAGGGATCGGAGGAGTCCCAGTACATGTAGAGGGAAAGGTGAAGCTAGCCCTCACTCTCGGAGAAGCATCTCTGGCTCGGATACACTACGCGGTGTTTCTAGTGGTGAAGCTCCCCCTGAACTACAACGCAATATTGGGAAGACCTGTGCTGTATGATTTTGAGGTCGTAACCAGCATTAGATATCTGGCTATGAAATTCTCAACAGAAGCAGGAGTGGCAGTAGTTAGAGGAAGCCAGGAAGAGGCAAGAGCAGTGTACGTGGCCACGGTATCAGAGCCGAGCTCGGCAGGGGAAAGATTTGACTCAGAAGTTCTGGAGGTCCGAGATGAGAAAAAAGAGGCCAGAACAGAGCCGATCGGAGAGCTGGAAACCTTCCCCTTATCAGAAGCAGAGGCAGACAAGGTTTTTAGCCTTAACGCCAGCCTGACCGAAGAGCAGAAAACTGAAGTCATGGCCCTGATCTGAGGTCACGCATCAAGCTTCGCCTGAAAGCCTTCTAACATGCCTGGGATAGACCCTGAAGTGATGACTCACAAGCTAAACGTCCTCCCAGAGGCCAGGCCGGTGAAGCAAAAGAAGAGGGTAGTAGGAAGAGAGAAACAGCAGGCCACCAGGGAAGAAGTGCAAAAGCTAGAGGAGGCCAGGTTTATTAGAGAGGTTATGTACCCACAATGGCTAGCAAATCCTGTATTAGTAAAAAAAAAGCCAATGGCAAATATAGGATGTGTATAGATTTTACCGACCTCAACCAGGCATGTCCCAAAGATTGTTATCCCCTCCCTAATATTAATAAAATGGTCGACTCCACTGCTGGTTTTGATTATATGTCATCTCTGGATGCAATGTCTGCCTATCACTAAATCCCAATGGACAGGTCGAATGAGGAGAAGACCTCGTTTATAACAGAAGATGGGACTTATTGTTATAGAGCTATGCCTTTCGGGCTGAAGAATGCTGGGGCAACATACCAGAGACTAATGAATAAAATCTTTAAAGACCAAATCGGCAGAAATGTAGAAGTATACGTGGACGACATGGTGGTGAAAAGCCCCACTTTTCAGCAGCACTTGATAGACTTGAGGGAGGTGTTCGAGGTTTTAGAGCAGTACAGAATGAGGCTGAACCCAGCAAAGTGTGCTTTCTTCATCAAGGGAGGAAAGTTCTTGGGATACATGGTGACTGGAAAAGGCATCGAGCCCAATCCTGAGAAGGTGGAAGCCATCCTGAAGATGCCCGAACCGACCTGTGTAAGGGACGTCCAGAGACTTACTGTAAGGGTAGTAGCATTCAATCGCTTCATGTCGAGGTCAGCTGAGAGATGCTTGCCTTTTTTTAAGAAGTTGAGAAAAGTTCTGAACTTTGAATGGATTGAAGACTGTCGAGAGGCTTTCAAAGAGCTCAAAAGCTACCTTAGCTCGCCTCATGTTCTCAACAGTCCGCTGGAAGGAGAAGAGCTCCTGATTTACTTGTTAGCCTCAGAACAAGCTGTCAGTGCTGTGTTGGTAAGGGTAGAAGGAGGAGAACAGAAGCCAGTGTTTTACGTCAGCAAGGTGCTCAAAGATGCCGAGATCAGATATCTGAACATTGAAAAGATAGCATACGCTCTGTTATTGGCAGTCAGAAAATTCAGAGTTTACCTAGAAAGCCATCAAGGAGTAGTAATGACAGACCAGCCGCTGAAGAAGATCCTCCACAGATCGAAAACCTCAGGTCGGATGCTTGCTTGGTCCATCGAGATCAGCCCGTACTGTTTGGAATACCGGCCTCACACAGCCATAAAGTCTCAAGCCCTCGCTGACTTCATAGCAGAATGTTCTTTCAGTGAGAAACAAGCAGGACCTGGTGAGACACCCCCGGAAGCACCAGAAGGGGAAAGAGAAAGACAGTCCGCTCGAGAATTCAACTGGAAGTTGTATGTGGACGGGGCATCCAGTGCTGGGGGTAGCGGTGCAGGAATAATGCTAAAAGGACCTGAGGGTTTCAAAGTCTGTTATGCTCTGCGCCTGGAATTCAAAGCCTCTAACAATGTAGCGGAATATGAAGCCCTGATAAATGGGATGATAATCGCAATGGAGGTAGGGGTAACTGATCTTGAAATAAATAGCGACTCCCAGCTAGTGATCAATCAGATAACAGGGGCATATCAGGCAAGAGACCAAATAATGCAGAACTACTTGGCGAAGGTAAAAGCCATAGAGGCCGAGCTCGTCGAACAAGGGATTATGGTACGGTACCAGAGGATACCCCGGGAGGACAATGAGGAGGCAGACTTGCTTAGCCAATTGTCTAAAGAGGAGCTGGAACAACTCCCTGACGAGGTATACATACAACATATTAGCACACCTGCTTTTGACAAAACGGCCACTGTAATGCAGGTTGAGCAGGGCCAAAGCTGGATGATCCCATACCTGGAATACCTTGAGAAGGGAAAGCTCCCTGAGGACAAGGATGAAGCAAAGAAAATAGCTGCTCGAGCTGCCAACTACTAAGCAGTGAGAGGGACCCTATACAGAAGAGGAAAGTCTACCCCATGGCTTCGATGCGTGAGTTCGGAAGAAGCCACAAAGGTGATGGAAGAAATACACTGAGGGATATGCGGAGCCCACGAGGGAGCAGAAACGCTGGCGAATAAGATATTCAGGCAAGGATACTACTGGCCCACCATTAAAAGGGAGGCCGAAGAGTTCGTCCGCAGATGCGATGTATGCCAGAAGTTTTCCAATGCCATCAACGTCCCGGCCACTCCTCAGTCCAGCATATCCAGCCCGTGGCCATTCTCACAGTAGAGCATAGACATCCTGAGTCCTTTCCCTAAGACCACGGGGCAGAAAAAGTTTATAGTAGTGGCTGTAGAGTACTTCCCAAAATGGCCAGAGGCAGAGGCAATTCCCACAATTACTGCCCAAAAGATGATAGACTTTGTCTGGGGCAATATCATCTGTAGGTTCGGAATACCGAGGGTACTCATCTCAGACAACGGCAGGCAATTTGACTGCAGTGCCTTCAGAGAATTCATAGCAAACATGGGCATATGGCATAAATTCTCCTCAGTGGCCCACCCCCAAACCAATGGCCAAACAGAGGTCACTAACAGAGCTATCCTCCAGGGATTGAAGAAGCGGCTGGATGGGGCCAAGACAAATTGGGCAGAGGAACTCAACAGCATCCTGTGGGCACTCCGAACTACCCCCAGGACGTCCACTAAAGAGACGCCTTCCGCACTTGCGTTTGGCACCGAAGCTGTGGTTCCAATTAAGTTGCAGGTCCCTACCCATCGAGTCCAATTCAATAGCAAGAGCATCAACCTTGATAAGTTAAGAAGTAACCTGGATACTCTGGAGGAAGTCAGAGAAGAAGCTCGAGTCCGTATAGCCGCTTATCAACAAAGAGCGACTCGTTATTACAATCAAAGGGTCAGAGAAAGAAGCCTGAAAGTAGAGGATCTGGCCCTGAGAAATCTGGAAGCCACTGGAAAGAGAGCGGCAGTAGAAAAGCTGGCGCCAACCTGGGAGGGTCCTTTCAGAATAATAAAGGTGGTCAAACCAAGGATGTATCGAATCGAGGACATGCAGGGAAACCCTGAGCCTCATGCTTGGAATATCCAGCATTTGAAAAGGTACTTCCCTTAAGGTGTTACCAAATGTAAGAGAATCGATTGTATTTTGAAACATGGCAATAAAGTAAACGTTATTACCATCAAATTTGTTATTTGTCATAACTTACATTTGTTTCCATTGAAAGAAACGAAAAAGAAAAAGAAAACAAACACAAAGGCCCAAGATCTCAGTGAGGTAGGTGACCGGGCTCCCTAAGCGCCCCCGCACCATTAACCCGGCTGAGATGATGAAGCGATAGTAAAGCCACAGTGCCTGAATCTCATTCAAGACCTCAGTGAGGTAGGTGACCGGGCTCCCCAAGCGCCCCCGGCACCACAAACCGACTGAGATGATGAAGCGACAGTAAGGCCAAAGTGCCTGAATCTTGCGCAAGACCTCAATGAGGTAGGTGACCGAGCTCCCCAAGTGCCCCCGACACCACAAACCGGCTGAGATGACAAAGCGACAGTAAGACCAAAGTGCCTGAATCTTGCGCAAGACCTCAGTGAGGTAGGTGACCAGGCTCCCCAAGTGCCCCCGGCACCACAAACCGGCTAAGATGACGAAGCGACAGTAAGACCAAAGTGCCTGAATCTTGCGCAAGACCTCAGTGAGGTAGGTGACCGGGCTCCCCAAGTGCCCCTAGCACCACAAACTGGCTAAGATGACGAAGCAACAGTAAGGCCACAGTGCCTGAATCTTGCGCAAGACCTCAGTGAGGAAGGTGACCGGGCTCCACAAGTGCCCCCGGCACTACAAAACCGGCTGAGATGACGAAGCAACAGTAAGGCCACAGTGCCTGAATCTTGCGCAAGACCTCAGTGAGGAAGGTGACTGGGCTCCACAAGTGCCCCCGGCACTACAAAACCGGCTGAGATGACGAAGCGACAGTAAGGCCACAGTGCCTGAATCTTGCGCAAGACCTTAGTGAGGAAGGTGACCGGGATCCCCAAGTGCCCCCGGCATCACAAAACCGACTGAGATGACGAAGCGATAGTAAGGCCACAGTACCTGAATCTTGCGCAAGACCTCAGTCAGGTAGGTGACCGGGCTCCCCAAGTGCCCCCGGCACCGCAAAATCGACTGAGATGACGAAGAACGAGGCAGGCCTAAGGTGCCTAGATCCCATTCAAGATAAAAAGGGCCCAAACCCTGAGCAAGCTCAAAAATAAAAAAGAATAGGGCAGGTCTGGAAAGAGCTGAAACGCGAACCAAGATGCACAAATCTGAGCTCGGAAAGCCAAGCAATAAGAGAGCCGAGCTCAGGAAGCTCAAGGGCAAACTGAATGTTACAAATTTCCTCTAGCCCAAGGGGCAAGTCAAAAGTATGAACTAACGAACAACACCACAACCTCAGTTCCACTCAACACAAGACATAAAACGAGCTCAAGAAAACAGATTCATCATAATAAGGTACTTTACCTTACTTACTTTGATTATACAAAAATTATATGTCCGAGCTTGCATTATTGATGAGTCAACAGGGTAAAAAATAAAGATGTAGTCCCAAAATTACACAAATTCACAAGTTAGAAGTTCGGTCAATTGCTAGAATTTCAGCCCTAATTAACAAGGGCGAGAAATAAAACAAGTAGTATGGTTGATTCCTTGAAAAAATTATTGAACACATGGTTTAAGAGTTTTATCCTTAACATATTGACAGATTAAGCCAGGTAGGCCTTCAATGGATTAAGTCAATTAGACTTTTAGCAGATTGAGTAATTTGATAAGGACAGAAAAATAAATAACAGTGGAAATAGCTCAAATATAAACACAAATGAAAATTGGATTTCATTAAAAGGAAAATAAAATTACAACTTATTCAGTCATCTACAACTCCTGGAAGAAAAATTGTCCGTAAAGGACTTACATGTCTAGGCGCATCGCTATTTACACTATCTCTATCTACACTACTGCCTACGAAAGGAACAATTTCTCCTCCTTGGGGCCCTGCATCTTCCCTCTGAAGCTTGGCATCAGCCTCCGTGGACTGGCTGTTTCCTTCTTCACCTTCCTCCCCCAGCTTGGCATCTTCTTTATGAGACCCAGTTGCAGTGTGAGGAAATCCTTTGGGCAAAGGTTTGTCGTCCTCCCCGTAAAGCACCTCCTCGCCATCGAAGTCCTCCTCAGCAGCTCGGAGTTCAGCTAGCGGCGTGGAAGGGGCATACCTGGCTTCCCTCAAGCCTCGATTGAAACCGGAGACGAACATGCGGAAGCCTTTTTGCCATATTGTATTCTTCATTTCGTCAGAGGCTTTGTATTCCGCAAGTCGCTCCTCGCAGGCCTCAGCTATCTTGGCCTTCAACTCCGAAGAGTCCTTATAACCTTGGAGACAAGCTTCACAGGCCTGCTCGATCTCTCTTTTGAGCTCTGCCGACTCCTTGTACTCCCTTAAGTGCTTCTCACACTCCAACTGGACTCTGTTCTCAGCGTGCTTGGCATCCTCGAGCAAGGCTGAACACCTCTTCTTAAGGGCCTCGACTTCCTGGCAGAGGTGTTGGTTTTGAAGTCTAGATGCCTCTACTGCCAGAGCCAGGTCTTTTTCATTATCAGCGCGCTTGCTCAACTCTTGCTCGAGGACCACAACCCGAGCTAGGGCTTCATCCTTCTGAGCTAGCATAGCATCGAAATTTGCCTTCAACGACTCCTGCTGGTGCCGGGCCTCATCCCTCTCCTTCTGAGCTTCCTCTAAGGAGGACAGCTGCTCCAAGACCTCATCACGGTGGGCCTCCGCAGCAGCTGCCCTCTTATCAGCCCCTTCCAAAGTCTCCTTAGTATGGGCCAGCTCCCCCCTAAGGGTCTTCAAATGCTCCTGAGCTGCAGCAAGGTGACCCCGAGCATCGCTGGTTGCGATTAAATTTTCTTCAAGACGCGCCTCTTCAATCTGGCGGTCCATTGTGCTCCGAGTTGATTCGTCCCGGGAGTCTACCTCCATAAAGAGGCCCATCAGCTAACACAGAGAGAAAAAATATTAGAATGACAGACAACAGAAACCAAACGAAAGAATTCAAAAGTAAGAAGAACAACTTACCATTAGAAGCATCTCCCTAATTGTGCCTCCGAGCTCCTCTCGAGTCCGAGACCGGAATGCTACTTGCTCTCGTGTAGAACTCGCCAAAAGGCCAGTGAGAGCAAGCAGACGAGGATCCGAAGCTTCTGTGACCCGCCAAACATCTGCTCCTACAAGATTTCTGCAACAACGCTCGCCGGAGATTGATGAGTGATATCCTCCGCGTTCAAAATGTCGTTGTCGGGAGCAGACAGCAGAGGCACCACAGAAGTCTCCTTCTTCTTCTCGAGAGGAGGCAGAGCTGGAGCTGGTATTCTAGAGGCCCGAGACCTCTTGGGGACAGGAGCCGGGGCAGGCGCTTCAGAAGGAGGAGGACACTTGCTCCCGACCCTCTCTGCAGCGCCCTCATCGTCAACTGGTCTGGGCTCCACTCCCTCAGTAACAGGGGCAACCTCCATCCCCCCTTCAGGAGCCCTCTCCTCAGTTGCGGAGGTCTTGAACCTCTCCTCAGGAACGTCCTCAGAAGGCAAGGCAGAATCCGTCCTCACCAGCTCGATGCCTTCAACCGGCCTGGCGGTGACCCTTGGAGCCTTTTTCGCTCCCTCAGTAGGAGCCCGTTGGGACCTGGGGGCTTGATAAGACTGAGGAGCCAAGCTTGATCTGCTGCGGCTTGAAGGGCCTGGAAGACCTGACACCTCGAGAGCTCAGCTTGGGAGCTTGGGAAGAAGCAGGAGCAGGAAGAATGGACTGGCCTGCCGACCTGGAAGAGATGACCTGGGCCACCTCCTGAGTGGCTTCTGACACAGATCGCCCAGCTCGGAGGGCGTCTAACGCAGCATTCATACTCTCCCGAGAGAGGGTGAAGTTCTTGGGGTCCTTGATGTTGTCCATATCTGCTCGAGAAGCTGCAAAAACATCAAATCAACACAAGTTAAACATCTCTCAAGAAAGGATAAAAGAGGAGAAATAAAACAATCAAACAAAGTATAATACCCGCGTCCTTGATATCCCGAAGATTGGACGCAAACATACACCTTTCGACATCATACTTCTTCGCAACAGAAGTCAGTCGAAGGTACCCGACCTGCTTAGTGAGACTCAGCTGAGGCAGGTCGTTACAGCCTAGAAAGACATCCTCCCAGGAGAGCTCCACCTCCCAAGACAGCCCGGATTCTTTCTTCAGCTCCACCACTGCAAACCCCTCTACCCAGCCTTTTATCGAGTCCTTGCGACCCGTAAAGATGGACAGCCCTCCGCGAGGGGCAAAATAGTAAAAGCATTGACTCGCTTTCACTAACCGAAAAAAGGTGAGAAACAGACGCGCTGTGGGTGTGAACCTCCAGCTCAGGCAAACTGACTCGAAGGAACACATGAAAAGGATGGAGTTAGGGGCCAGAATCCGAGGGGTTATCTCGAAGTACCGGAATACCTCGATGAAGAAGGGAGAGAAGGGAAAGGTTAAATCGTATTCCCTCTGTTTAGCGAAGAAGACCAGGCTGAGATCCTTCTGTGGGTCGATTAAACCAGGGGGAGGAGGATTAGGAAGAACGATCCTCTCATTTCGGAGAGGGGCCCAGATGAAAAAAAGGAGGGTATTTAGGTATTCCCTGGAAAAGAAGTTTTTTAGAGTAGCAGGGGTGATGCTAGACTCTAGATTAATGACGTCGGGGAGATTTGGGCTATCCATGGAAGAATGAAGAGCGTACCTTGAAAATAATGAAGGCAGGAGAACGGAGCTAGCAATGCGCACGAAGAACAGAGGAAAGCAAGAGTTTGGAGAAGACTGAGAGAATTCGAAATTTGAAACAATAATAAGACGAAAAGATGTTTTGAGGAGAATTGTCCTTGGGCGGCGCGGTCATAATGACTCTCGATATTTACCCCCTCATCATTCGTGCAATAACTGATGAAAAGGTAAAGGGGCAATTGATGACCGCTGGATTTCACCATCCTGTTACGAGGCTGAGCTCATAACGACAGTCCCCATTTTAAGGCCTCTAAGTCTTCTTAATGGGCCGGCCCAGTCCGTTCGGTCCTAAGATCAGACCTCCCCTGGGCTTCAGTCTTAATCTCATCCTCCAGTCCAGTTCGGAGGAGAAGAAGTAGCCAGCCCATCCGCCTAGTGGGTCCATCCGCATGCGTGCCAGGAGAGAATTAAATGGTCGTTACGCATGAAGCAGATATCTGATATTCTCTTACGTCCGTATCCGTATGGTAGAGATAGTTGGCCCAATGGCAGCGAGACCGTTACACGTCACTGACAGATAAAGGAAAAAAATAAAAGGGGGGAAACATTCTCCTCTCGGACCAAGTTCACTCAACCCTTGTAAAATCTTATTTTTTGGATATCAGATCATCAATTTTTATTTTAAAATTTTTTTTATTAAAAATAAAAAGTGGGGTCAAGTGACCCCACTCCAGAAGTAGAAACCGGCTATGGTCAAGAGTCTTGCTCTTCTTCACCTACCGATGTAAGGAGAAAAAACACATGCAATGGTATAATATGGTAATGAAAAATGTGAACTGAATCTTGAAAGAGAATTTAGAAGAATTGAATAACAAGACAGAGCTGTTTGTTCTTTGTACATGTTCAACTAATTGATTTCCCACGTATTAGTCAATTAGACTTAATTTTATCCCTTTGTCTAACCAACTTGAAACAATTATTACAACATTGGCAACACTTGCAAGAAGACCTCAAATTTGACACGTTTCTTTTATTTATTTATTGTGTAAATCTAATTTTGTATCTCGAGTCGTCTTCTAGTAGCTAGCTACCTTATATTTTTCAAAAAGAATCTACAAATATTCAATCATGTGTACATTGGATGTGAACCCTTTTATAATTCATTTTCTATTCAGCTAGATACTAAGTAAATAATATTATAATAAATAATTTTAAAAAAATAAAATTACTTACTAAATCCATATTATTACTAGACGTCATATTTATATAAAAATTGAAATTTAATTAAAATTTATTAAATTAAAAATTTTTTTAATTATTTTTAATGATTTAATGTATCAGCTCAGATAACGTGATACATCAAAATATTTAATAAATTACTGTTGAAAAAGGAAATAGTGACTGAGAAGAGGGGTAAAAATAATAAAAAATAATTTTTTAAAATATTCTAGAAGAGTATATCTAGAGTAAAAAAATATTTTCTTAAATAATAATTAGAAAGCATTAAAATTAAATTAATTTTTTTTTATGAAACAGAGAAAGCAAATATAATTAATTGGACCCAAGAGATTGATATTTTGGTAATTAATTAAGGACAGCAGTAATTGAGAGAAAATAATATGAAATTGTATATAATAATTAATAAAATTTAGGGTTTATTATCCTTCAAAATCTGACGATTTGAAAAATAATTTACAACAATTTTCTTAATTAAATTGAAAATGGAAGTAAAAAAATTGTCCTTTTCAGAATTGGTAATTGTGGTGGATAAGCTTAGGAGTTAAGATAATTCATGACTCTGTGTGATATTGGCAAAAAATGACCATCTCATGATGCACATGTAATTCACCCTTCATTTCATATTTACTCGATATGCCATAGGAATTAAATTATTTATAATATAAAAATATACACATAACTAATAATTTAACATATTATAACCAATTTAATTCTTGTTTGCAATAGCATTGTATTTGTATATTTTTGTAATTATAAATAAATTATATATATATAGTTAATTTGAAGATGAAAATTCTATAATTAATAAATATTAAATAAAAAATTTAAATTTTTATCACTTTTTATATTTATATTCTAACATTAAAATATTAGATAATAAAATCAATTTTTCATATTTACTTCTATTTTAGCTATTTGCCATTAATCAATTTTAGTAAAAAAATTTTAATTCACATGTCATGACATTTATAATTTTTTTTAAAGACATATTGAATAAAAGAAATTAAAACTTTTAAGTTAATTCGTATTTATATCTAAAATTTTAAATTTTAAATAATAAAACTAAAATTTTTTTATTTTATCTCAATTATAAATAAAAAAAATATTTGAATATGAAAATTATTAAAAAATTATAATATAGTATTTAAAATTTTATTAGACTATAAAATAGTTTTTAAAATATATATTTTTATTTCAACAATATCTTTTTTTTATTAATCTCATTATTTATTTTTCATTCTCTTTTTTATATATATTGTAGTTTAATAAAAATTTAAAATATTTTATTTTATTAAATATTATTGATATAAAATATAATTTTTTTGTCAAATTAACTAATAATTTAATATACATTACAAATATAATTATTTTATAAATAAATAAAACAAAAATATTAAATATCTAAAATAACCTATAAAAAATATAGTTAATATATCTAAATTTTTATAAAAATTATAAAAAGATAACTTCACATAGTAAAATATATATATATTTAATATTATTAATGTAAAATATAATTTTTTATATACTAAAAATATATATATATAATTTATAATAATAAATATAAATTTTCAATGAAATATTTTAATATATAATATTTATATGTGATATTTTAATATAAAATTTAAATTAATATAAAATTTTTGAGATTATATTATAATTTATTATTAATTGAAATAAATGTAAAGGAATTAATTAAATTATATAAAATTTTTAAATTGAAATATAATTATAACAAATATTAAACATTTAAATTTATTTTTTCCAATAAACGAAAAATGTAATATGCTTTGACCACGCTTGTAAACAGGACGCTGAAGTTTAAGAAGCGAAGGTTTGTGGTTGACCCCAAGTTGAGTCCATGGCCGCCAGTGGATGAGGATGATGCAATCCATGATCTTATCTCCACCATCAAACGCTAGTGATTCATCATACACATGGGCCACCACATGATTGTATCATCTTATTACTATTTATCATGTTGATTTATCCGCTTGCATGTCTAAGGAATTTTTGGTTTTACAATGCAGCAGCTTAAGCGCAAACCTCATATGATATGGCCATTGTAGCCCATAAAGATAATTTAATAATAAAAATATTTCTTTTAATATTTAGCATTTCAAATAAAAATTTAATGAATACTTACTTTATTTTAACTTACAACTTCATTTAAAAAAAAAAAAAAAAAAATTCTAAATCGCTCTTACCAATACGATTACATAGAAGAAACCTTCCTCTTGCGTAAGGGAGTTGAACCCTCTTTATTCGATCACTGATTAAGAGGAATATTATTAAGCTTTTCAACACGTTGATGCAAATTTAAATAAATTAAAATTTTAATATTTATATAAATTAAATTAGTCTATTTGATTGATTAAATTTTTTAGTAAATTTTTTTATTTTTTATATTTTATTTTTAATATTTTAAGATTTAATTAAAATATTCTAACTATAGTCTAATTCTTTTTATATTATAAAAAATAATATATTATTATCACTTTTTAATTAGTAAAATTAAACTGAATTAAAATAATTAAAAATTTTAAAATTAAAATTCAAATCGAATTGAAATAATAAAAAATTAAATTAAAATTTTAAAATAATTCAATTCAATCAAACTTTTTAATTTGAATTAAATATGACTCACCTAATTTTACGAAAGAAATATAAAATTTTAGTTAAATATAATAATAGAAATTCATCGAGTTTATTCTTTTAAGTTTCGAGCTTGAATTTTTAATTAGAGTTAATTGTAAATAAAAAAATATTATTAAATAAAAAATATTTCAGTGAAGTGACATGAACCATACAAAAATCAAGTGATGGTATGATATATTGAATTTTTTTTTTCTCTTTTATATTTGGAAGAATTGTACTCATTCTTGGTGAAAGAGAGGATATAGCAAGATAGCTTAGATAAAAAAAAAATTTAAAAGTGAATTTATATATATCTTTTATATTCGTTTTATAAATTGCATAAGCCAAAATAATTGAAATTATTTGAAATAAATGAATTAAAATTTTTTTAAATAATGCAATAAATTTAAATTTCAATAGCATTCTTTATATGCTGTTAATAATTTTAAATATATATATAACTAATGAAAATTATCGTTAAACATTTCATGATGTGTATAAATCCTATAATTTAATTAAATTTTGATTAAAAATTTATTATATTTTATATATTTACCATCAAAGCGTATTATATTTCTTGATGTTATTTATTATGTAAATCATTTAGTTGTGTTTAATTATCTACCATTTAATTAATATGTATGTATAATTTTTTTATTTACGATAATAAATATTATTAAAAATATAAATAATTTTATAATCGATTTTAATGGATTTACAATAAATTTATAAAATAATATTAATATTTTTAATGAATTTATGATTATTTTTGTTAAAATGATCTTTCTATTTTCAATAGTAATTTTTCGTCTTTAATTATTTCTGACAGATTAGCGATAGATTGATTATCGGATGAATTTAGATTTTTTGATGAATTTAATGATGAATAAAATTTATCACTAATATTTTTTGATGGAATAATCAGTCAAAATTCTGTTGCAAATATTTTTGATATATTTTAAATTGTTAAAAATCTGTTACATATTAGCGATAAAATTTTAAGTGACGAATTTTAATTTATAGAAAATCATCGCCGAAAGTGTTAGGTGCGGATTTTAGACTATCAGCGATCAAATTTTCCGTCTAACGGATAGTCCGTTTTTTATAATGATACATATTTAAAAGTTTTAGTTAAATTAATTTTAAATAATTTTTTTTTTCTTTATGTATTTTTCAAATTCAATATAAATAACTTATTCTGCACAATCTCGGACACACATATACAATCAGAACTATTCTTTTTTTTTTTTTTTTTCTTTTTCCCTGTCTCATGTAGTGGGAGCTTTAATTTATTCTCATCTTAAAAACAGACCAAAAGAATATGGAATTTTAGTTAAATATAATAACGGAAATTAGATAAAATCATGACTAAAAATTATCAGCATATATTTATTGTCTATAAAATTTATAATTTATAACTTTTAATAAAAAATTTATATTAATTTATAACCACTATATATTATTTATTAATTTATAAATTATTTTAATATTAAAATGTATTATATTTCTTGATCTTATTTATTGTGCAACTATTTTATATAAAATAATGTTAAAAAATATTCATTGGAGCCTTCTAATTGGAGGCATAATATAATATTCATTATATTTATCATTAAAACTAATATTAAGTTTGTTTCAATTTTAATTCTTAAAATTTTGTAAAATTTAATTAAATTTTATATTTTATGTTTCTAGTTTGAAGAGATATTAAAATTAGTATTAAGAATTCAATTTTATGGAATTGGTTATAATTAAAAAATTAATTCTTTCAAATTTTGATAAAATTTGAAATATTATATAATAATATTTTATAAACTAACATGTTCATAATAAAAATTTTTCTTTCTATTATCATTTATTTTATTAGTTGATTAAATAAATAGTTAAAAATTAATAAATAATTAAAAAATATTGATGATTACAATAAATGATTAAAATTTATTTTAATAAATAATTATATTTTTAATTTTACTATTATTTTATAAACATTAAATAAAAATAATAGTATTACATAATCAGTCGTCTACCTTGAACCTTCAAATTCTCTGAATATATTTTGATATCAACTCTCATATTAATTTATTTTTATTTTATCAATATATTATTAATAAATTTATATTTTTATTTATTATTACTATTATAATAAATTTATTATGAATAATTTTTTTTATAATAAAAAATTATATATATATACACTTTATTCTTAGGGTAATTTAGAGAGTAAATAAATTTCAATTCTAAAATTAAATCAAACAAAAATTATGTAAAATTAAATTGAATTCTACATTTTTAAGTTATATTAAATTAAATAATGAAATTTATTTCAAATAAATTTTATTCATAATTTAATTGAATTATATATAATTTTAGTCATAAAATTAAACAGGAGAATATATATCAATTACTTGTATAAGGCACACATTAGGTTCATATAATAAGGGGAAATCACAGCAGGAAGATTATAATCCTCCCATGGTTTTACACACACAGAAACCAAAAAAACCCAAAAGAAAAAAAAAAAAAAAAAGGTGGAAATTACATTACATGTTAATTATTGAGGATGGCAAGAACACCATTTATTTATTCCTCCCATTTCCAGTGATTAGAAACTTCAAACTTTTTCTTTTTGACAAAGAAAAAATTTACCTAACATTAAACCCAAGGTTGTAAGCATATTTGACGAGATCATCAATCTCTGACATGTCGATAACTCCATCTCCATTAGCATCAGAAAATTTGATCCCTTGACGGGCCCTATAAGCAGGGAACATAGCTCCAAGATAATTGAAAGCTTGTCTGATCTCTTCTCTGCTAAGAACATTGTCTCCATTTAAATCGAACTTCATGAAAACTTGCCTCACTTGTTCTTCAGTGAAGGGAACAGGAGCATCTTTGTATTTGTTCACACGGAAGGGATTCACCGCCATATGATATTGACGTGGTGCCGGTGGCGGTGGTGGTGGTGGATTGTTTGCAAACCAAACACCTTGTGGAGGAGGAGGAGGAGGTGGAGGTGGTCCCCAGAAAGACTGAGACCTGTCATAATAGATTGGCGGCTTTTCTTCATACATTGGCTGATTGTATGGAGAAGGATAAGGAACAACGTTATAGTCTTGGGTATAGCAGCGATCGTAGTACATGATTTTCAAGTGGCGAGGATAATAACTGGAGCAGGTTTTGAGTTTGAAGTTTTGTTTGAACTTGGGATGGATTTGAATCCATGAAAGCAATCTTATTTATAAGCTGCTTCAGGGTGTTTTTTTTTTTTTTTTTTTCCACTTGAATGAATAATGTTCTAACTTATCTTACCAGGAATAATTAAATCTTTCCTTCAAGTGGGAATCTCTTTTTTATGTTATTAAATATGCTGCGGTTAAATTTAAATTAGATTTCATATCAGTATGAATATAAAAATTGTACACAATGTTATAAAATACTATTTAAATATAAAATTGAATCATAGACTCTAAAATGAAAATTCTTATAAAATTATAAGATATTTTTTATTTTTTTTTTAATTATAAAACTTAAGATAAATAAATAATGAACTGATATGCAAAGGACAGTTTAACATGACAATACGAAGTGGAGAATATGTTACAGGACTCACATGATAGATATCATTATCAAATTGATAATGAAGAATAAAGATTTATGCCTTCAAATTCATTCCATCTTGGACCTCCTTATTTAATCATTTTTATGCTATAAATTATTACAATTCATTTTAGTTAGCTGAGTAATTATGTTGCAATTAACACTTATATATATTTCAATTTTTTAAAAATAAATAATTTATTTTTTATATTTTAATTTTATTAAATTAATAAAAAATTATTTTAACAAAAGTACTTTCAGTTTAACAGAATCAAAATATATGAATTAATATGTTGAATTTTAAAAGTAAAATGATATGTATATTAACATCAGAGATATGTAAAAGTGATTTTTTTTTTATTTATAAGTATAAATTATAAGATTTAAGTATGATATTAAATTTGAATTATAGCATTATTGAAAAGTAATGAATATAGATTTGCTCATCTTTCTTAATCACATGAAATGAGAGTTTGGCATATAATAAAATAAAGTAGCAAAATATTCTTAGGTCAGTTGGCCAACATCATCTTCAAAGCATTTTTGACGTCACAGATGTGCCCACGCCTTTGACTAGTCGGTTTTACATATTATTCTGAAAACTATATTTACCTTTGTTTTTTTAAGCAAAGCAAAATCTTACCATCATTCATCCTTTAAAACCAAGTGATCCGATTAGAAGGTAGCATTTAATCGGTTCAATTTAAAATCAAACTGAATTAAATATATTAAAAATTAAAATTTTAATATTTATATAAATTAAATCGAATCGAATTGATTTTAATTAGAAATTAAATTGGACTGAATCACTTTGATTCAGCTCAATTCAATTTAATTTGATCAGTATGAATTTTTAATATATTTTTTTAATTTTTATACTTTATTTTTAATAATTAAAATTTTAATTAAAATATTTTAACTTTAATATAATTTGATCTTTTTCAATAATATACTATTAATATTAATTCGTTCGGTTCGATTTTTTAAATTCTTTTCTGATTAAAATTAAATCGAATAAAAATAATTGAAAATTTTAAAATTAAAAGCTAAATTAAACTAAAATAAATAAAAAAAATTAAATCGAATTTTCAAATTAATTTAATTCGATTAATTTTTTTAATTTAAATCGAATACTACTCCCACCAATTGTAGAACTGATTAGACTAATAATTGGAACAGTGAATCAGTAAAAGAAAAAATAAGAAGAAGAATACTATAAATTTATTTTAAAATTATATAACCAAGGTTAAATTGTCTAGTTTAATTGGCTAAAAAATAGATGACTTGATTTCAAAATTTTAGATTTCGAGTCTTATTCCTTTTCGTAGTGTATTTAAATATTAAAAAAACATACATAATATTATTTAATTTCATTAAGTTTTCTTTTTTTTTTATTAAATGGTTATTTAATTAGTTTATATTTTGATTTTATTAGTTACCTAATTATATATATATATGTCAGTTATGCTATAATAAATAGTAATTATTATTAGGCAAATTACAATATTTGAAAATCTATTTATTATACATGCCTATACTTTTATATGTTATATACATATAATTTTTGTTTTTATTTTTTTATAGAATAATTGTGATTCTCAAATTATTAATATTATTTAAAAATGATATTTTTATATATTATAAATCTTTAATATATCAAGAGCATTTTTTTATATATATTTGAAAATATGAAGATATCACATAATTTAATCAAACTTTAAAATTTTATATCTTTAATCAATAAAATTGTGTAAAATATAATTAGTGATCATATTGTCCGCTTGATAGGTTGGTATCTTATTCTTTGCAGCAATTTGGGCCGTTGATATTGAGATTGTGGTGAATCCATTCCTAAATACATAAATTGATATTTGATAGGCAACTGATTACAATTCAAATCAAAGTTTAAAATTAGAGCTGGTATAGCCGATGGAAATTATTCTGATAGGAAGATTTTTAATCAATTATTCTGGTAGGAAAAATTAAAATAATAAAATAAATTTGATTTGCAATTATTCTGATCAAATCCATAAAAAAAAAAAAAATTCTTATACGGATCAAGAGAAGTGAATTCATATATTATTGGTTTTGTCAAATATAAAAATTTAAAATAAAATTTATTTATTTTTTTAATTTTTTGAAAATTTAACCTTCAAGCAATTTCCAATTATTTATATGATTTGTGATGTAAGAATGGCACACACCATTAATACTTAAAACATAAAATATATAATTTTATGTATCCATGAGGGAAAACGTAGCAGGAAGATTATAATCCTCCTATGGTGTTACAACACAAACAGAAAAAAAAAAAAAAAAAAAGGTTAATTATTTAGATCGCAATTAAGAGCACCATTTATTTAGTTGGATTCCCCTCATTAGAATCATCGAACTCTTTACCTAACAACATATCCAAGGTTGTAAGCATATTTGACGAGATCTTCCATCTCTGACATGTCCACAACTCCATCTCCATTAGCATCAGCAAGTTTGATCCCTTGACGGGCCTTTTGAGCAGGGAACATGGCACCGAGATAATTGAAAGCTTGTCTAATCTCTTCCCTGCTAAGAACATTGTCTCCGTTCAGGTCGAACTTCATGAAAATTTGCCTCACTTGGTCTTCAGTCAGGGGAACAGGAGCACTTTTGTAGTTGTTGGTACGGAAGGGATTGGAGGGAACATAATATGAACGTGGTGGTGGAGGAGTTGGATTGCTTGGAAACCAAACATCTTGGGGAACAGCAGGAGATGATCCCCAGAAACCAACAGCTGCAGGCTTGTCATCACACATTGAGGGCTTCTCCTCATTCGTTGGCTGATGGTTTGGGTAATGATAAGGAGTGATGTTGTATTCTCGGGAGTATTGCATAGAGTAAGCCATGATTTTCAAGTGGTTGAGTTCGTAGTTTTATTTAACTTGCGATGGATTTGAACCCATGGAAGCAACGCTTATTTATAAGGAGTTCGTAGTTTTGTTTTTTTTTCCCCACTTGCATGAATAATATTCTAAGTTATCTTTGCGAAAAGTGGAACTACTTTTTGGCAAATTCTATATGCCTTTTCTTTTTTTTTTTTTTTTTTATTAAAGCAAACTCACATAGTATAGATTCTCCACGTGTCCTACAACATAAAAATTCTCCACCACCAAAATGAAAATGCAAATATTCCTAAATTTAGGAGACAATTTATCTCTCAATACAAAGTAAGCTATATATTTTTCTTAAACGAGTGATATGTGATATTTTTTAATAAGAGTATTATTTATTATTTTTATTGAGAATTAATAAAAAATTTTCACTTAAATTTAAAAAAATTTACTATATATTTTTTGTGACATTAAAAAAACTCATTAACTTATTATATTGATTCTGAATAATATATTATGATTTTTTAGAGTTTAAAAAATTTATTAATTAATTATTTTATTAGTTTTAATTATTTAAAAAAAATATGATCCGTAGGTCTCATTTTTATAAAAATATTTATTAACTATTTAATATTAAAAATATTTAAATTTTTTTATAATATAAATTAATTAATAAAATTTTTAAAATTTTATAGATATTTTAATTAATTTTTAAAAATTATTAATAAATTGAAATTACAAATATAAATTTAGCATATTTATATTTCAAAGTATTATTTTATAAATTTGGTTATAATCGATATTTAAAAAATTCCAATACATAGAATTAGAAATTTTTAAGTTTTTATAATAATAACCAATGAAAATATATACACTTATAAATTAAAAAAAAAACAATTTCTAAACAATCTCATGAAAAAAATTCAATAATTTAAGAAATAAATTTTTTAAATGAGAAAAATATTTAAATAATGATTACAAAAATCATTATTAATTAATTCTAAAATTATTTATTAAATTAGTAAATTAAATATTAAAACGATTCAACTTTCTAATTTTACTAGACTAGAAAGTATTATCATCTGATCAAATTAATTTTTTTTAAAAAAATTTTAATAAATATTAATTTAATTTATAAATTTTTTTAATTTTTTTTTTAAAATTTGAATCCGATCTAACTTATCTAAAAATTAGCTTAAAATAAAAGTGTCTAAAACACTTCTAAAAGACACATCACCTATATTCTAAATCGATGTGGAATCCCCTCACGTCCAAAACTACACTGAAACATGACATATTTATGAGAGATTTAATTTCGGTGGAAAACTCTAATACCATGTTCAATTTGGGTCAAACCTAATTTATCCCAAAAATTAGTTTAAGGAGGGAGAAGTGTTTAAAACTCTTATAAAGGCTATATTGATTTTATTCTAAATTGATATGAAATTTAAAATTTTTTATTAGCTAAAAAACTTATAAATTTTATTAACATGAAAAGAACCATCAAAAGAGGCTCTCAGAATCAGCAAGTGAACTCCATACATCCATCTTAAACAAACTAGCAACGTCTAATGATGAAAAATACCTTAAAAGAAACACAAAAGGAAACAAAAACAAAAGCAAGGCAACAAAGTCGTACAATCTAAGACTTCCAGATTTAGCAGGATTATCAGTAAAGCAATTTGTTTCCCCTTTTGAGGATGGATGAAAGTCACCGTTGCAACAGAATGGTCCAAGAAATTGAGCTTAATTTCAGAGAGGAAAATAAGACAACCATCTGATTTGGAGAAACTTTGTTGAAAAGTTTTAATTAATTTTATTTAAAAGAATTACCATCAGTTAACTAGATTTTATTAAAATTTACTAGTTTTTCCTTTTTTTTTTTTAATTAATCAATTAAAATATTTCACATTTTATAAACTCAAATAATTTAATCATTCTGCCTAAAGAATTGCTAATCAATTTATTTTAATATTAATTAAATGGACTAAATTGTATAAATATTTATCAATTATGGTGACTAAATAACATAGAACTGAACAATATAAATATTTGATAACTCAAAGATCCACGAGAAACTAAATTAAGGAAAGTAAATATTATAGATGAATTTAGTAAATGAGGGTAATAATAATTTTGAGTTGAAAATATTTCGAAAGTTTGCAGAAAATCTATGAACACTCCTAATAAAATTTATTTGGTCGTAATTTAGTAAAAGTACTATGAGAACATACACGTGTTTTAATCTTAGGTGTTTTATATATTATTAATATCCAAGACAGCCGGTAATTCTTTTTAATAAAAAAATTAAAAAAATAAATTTTACAAATATAAAATATTTTAATAAATAATTTTTAAATATAAATAAATTAATAAATTTCTAAAAATTTAAAAATTTATAATAATTTTTCATTTTATTTCATTCAATTTTGGAATCTAACTTACCTACATTACTGCACTAATTAAATTACTTTTTTTTTTTTTGAAATGGGGATGGGGATTCGAACATGAGATTTATCAGGTTTAACCGAATGCACTTAACATCAGATTAAGTCTGGGAGTGCACTAATTAAATTACTTCTAAATAAATATTTTTCCTTTTATATATTTTCAATTTTCAATATATAACTCACTACAGGCATCTATGAGCCTTTTTTTCCTGTTTCATGGAGGGAGCTTTTATTCTCATCTTAAATATGGATTTTTTTTTTTGAAAAGTTAAATATAATAATGAAAATTAGATAAAATCATGGCAATATTCATGTATGAAGTTGCATACGAAAATCAAATACGTATATGAGTATTCTTCTGACCACTTAGAAAATTTGAGTTTAAATTCCTCATCATAGTTAATTATAAAAAATTTGGAAGTTCATTTCATTCTTTTGTTCGTTTTGAGAATTTCATAAACCAAAAAATTGAAATTATTTTAATTAAATTAATAAAAAATAATTTACAAACAATCCAATAAATTTAGGATTTTTAACAGCATACCTCATATTAGGTTTAAAATGCTTAATCATGATAAATAAATTCCTTATAAAATACTAACGAGTATTTTATAAGGAATCTGTAAATGCTTATGAGATGGAATCTGTAAATCCTTGAGTTTTACTAGCTCGGAGGCTCTTTTATTTCTGAGTATTTTCAACCAAATCTTGTCTGTATAAGATTGAAGAAGCGGCAAATCTTCAACATCTGCTAAACAGATTCCTGATACTGAAGCTCAAGTCCTGGAATGCTAATGTCTTTGGTTTGGCTAGCCCAAAACTCTTTGAGATTAATTTTCTGTAGATCTATTCGAAAGTTTTACGAAAGTTCGTGATCTTACAACCTCTAAACAAGCTATTTTACAACGTTGTAAAGCTGATAAAGAAATATGGCAAATGATAATGTGTGTCCTTGGAGGCATCCTAAGAGATCATTTGGAACATTTTCTCTGCATTTTCTCTTGCCCAATAGGTATTGATGCCTATAATGCTACAGAATTCAAAGAAATAGCAAAGGCCTTGGAACTGCTATGCTCAACCTCTTTTCACCCCCATATCGGTTCTCATTTCTTAGTAGAATCCTATTCTATAGCTGCAATTTCTTTGGCACAAAATCTAGATAGCTCACCATGGCATCTTTCTGGCAAACTCCAATGCTTCTTCATTATCTTTGTTGCCTAAGGTTAAGTTTTGTCATACTTTGCGGAATGGAAAATCCATAGCTGGCTCTCTTGATAAGCAAGGTGTAAATAGATATGAAGACTTCGTGGCTTTCCACTAGTTCTTGGTAACTTATCGCTACTGTATTCTATGCCTTATAGTTGCCTTTTTAATGGGTTGGTGCTGGCTATAGCTTCTTTTTTTTTTGGGTTTGGATTTGTTTGTTTTTCTTTTGCTCCTGTTGTCATGATACACATACACCAAATGCAAAAAAATTTGAGTTATTGATATGGTTTAGGATATTGTAAGAATCACAGACAGAGTTAAAACTTAAAATACCACAAACATTGTATAGGTATATAAACCCATGAGGGGAAAACATAGCAGGAAGCTTATAAGCATACATGTTAATTATTGAGGTGGCAAGAGCACCATTTATTTAGTTGGATTCCCCTCATTAGAAACATCCAACTCTTTACCTAACAACATACCCAAGATTATAAGCATACTTGACGAGATCTTCCATCTCGGACATGTCCACAACACCATCTCCATTAGCATCAGCAAATTTGATCCCTTGACGGGCCTTTTGAGCAGGGAACATAGCACCAAGATAATTGAAAGCTTGTCTGATCTCTTCCCTGCTAAGAACATTGTCTCCATTCAGGTCGAACTTCATGAAAATTTGCCTCACTTGGTCTTCAGTCAGGGGAACAGGAGCACTTTTGTAATTGTTGGTACGGAGGGGATTGGAGGGAATATGATATGAACGTGGTGGTGGAGGAGTTGGATTGCTTGGAAACCAAACATCTTGGGGAACAGCAGGAGATGATCCAAAGAAACCACCAGCTGCAGGCTTGTCATTACACATTGAGGGCTTCTCCTCATTCGTTGGCTGATGGTTTGGGTAATGAAAAGGAGTGATGTTGTATTCTTGGGAGTATTGGATAGAGTAAGACATGATTTTCAAGTAGTGAGGGGATTAAAGCAGGTATTGAGTTTGTAGTTCTATTGAACTTGCTATTGATTTGAATCCATGGAAGCAAGCTTATTTATAAGCTACTCCAGGTTTTTTTTTCTTTTTTTTTTTTTTTCTTTTTTCCCACTTGCATGAATCATATTCTAAGTTATCTTTCTGAAAAGTGGATTCTATATATCACAGATAAGGAACTACTTTATCTGACAAATTCTATATGCCTTTTTCTTCTCCATAAAGTATTTTGAAATGCATGCATGCCGTTTCTTTTTTTTTTTTTTTCTTTTCCTGATTAGATTATGGCATTAAATTGATAATCGCGGTGATGATTTAATGTTATTTTGTAATTTAAAGATTCATATGTAAAATAATTTATCTTATTCTTTGCAGCAATTTGGGCAGTTTATATTGAGATTGTGGCGAATCCATCCCTTTCATGTACAAGAGGGTTCAAAGCTGTGAGTTTATGTAGTTCTCAATATTCTTTTCCTGCTTACAAATAAAAATAAAAATTATTATCTAATCTGTATGATATTGAAAAAATAATTTATAAGCCTCTTAACTTTTAAAAATATATTAAAATTTTTATATAATTTTTAAAATATCTATTGAATTTTTTTAGAAAGGCGTAAAATTAATATGTAAAGTACCTAAACCTTTTTATGTTAAAAAGTAATTTTAGAAGAGTAATTTAAAAAAAAAAATTGTTCTCTAATCTTTTGTGCTAAAAGTAATCATTTTCAAGTTAGCAGCATGAGCCTTTTAATAGATTATCAAAATTATTGGAAGGTTTTAATTTACTTTTAAAAATTAATAGCTCAATTAGTTAATTTTTTTTATATTTAAAAATTAAATAATAATTTTATAATAGAAATTTAATATTATTTTCTGAATATATTTTATTAAGCAAGCAAGAAATCTGAAGAGAAAAAAATAAGAAACAAGATAATTAGAAAATAAAATCCTCTAAGACTTGATACATATTGGGGCCTACAATGTAGGAATTTTTTTTTCTAATTAAAGCAAACTTACATATTTATATTCTCCATGTGTCCTAGAACGAAAAAAATTCTCCACTCACACACCACCAAAATGAAAACGCAAATTCCTTAAATTAATCTGTTTTTTAAATTTTTGTTAAGGTCCAAAAGACTGAAGAGGTATATGATGCAAAGTCAAAAGACTAAGAGAAATACAAATGAAAACACTCGATAAAGCTCGATTAAAACAACTCAAAAAAATAAAATCAAACAAACAAACCAAATTAAAAAAAAAAAACAATTAAATACAGAACCAAATAATCAGCCACTGATCCACCGCACAGCCTACTCGGCTTGGAATTCAGCAATAAGAGACATCATCGGCCATATTAGCGGCAATACAAACAACCTGAAAAAACTAAAAAGACTCAACACACCAACAAAAAAGCAACATGCAAACAATATCAAGACAGAAAAAGTCCATGACAAAGTATTTTTAAAACTTCTTTAAGATAGAAAACACTAGCATATCCGAGGAGGAGATGACGATAGAGTTGACGATTCTATCTTCACCGGCGAGCGTGGTGGTCACCGGACGTAACTATACAGTCTCAACATACCGAAGTCACATCGGTAAGAAGTCTCTTGAGAAAAGAGAAATAAACCAATTAAAAGTAGGTCTAAAGAAGCCTTTACATGGATACCACGAGACTTGTAAATGAGAAAGCAAAAAACTAAATAAAAATCGCCAATGTGTTCGACGAAAATGAGGTCGTCAAACAGAAGCCAAAACTGATGGTTTTTCTGCCTCGAAGAGTAAAGAAACCACAATCAAAGCTACCAACAACGACCCAATTTTAGAAACAGACAATACCTTATAACTAAAAGGAAGAACACTATTGTGCACACCAATCGATTTCTGTCCCCCATATTTTTGCCCTTTTCTTCTTTTCTCAATCTTCTCGTCTTATTAGAGTGCACATTTCAGTCGGTTCGGTTTAAAATTGAAACTAAAAATTGAAATTTTAGTTTTTATAAAAATCAAATCGAATCGATTTTGATAAAAAATTGAATCAAATTAAATTGGTCTAATTCAATTTGATTCGATTCCGTTTGATCGGTTTCAATTTTTAATAATTTTTTTTTTATTTTTTACCATTTATTTTTATTATTTTAAAATTTATTTAAAATATTTTAATTTTAATAATTTTAATATGATCTAATCTCTCCATATTATTGAAAATAATATATTATTATCACTAATCGGTTCAGTTTGATTTTTTTAATTTTTTTCTGATCAAAATCCAACCGAACCGAAATAATCAAAATTAATAAAAAATCAAACTGAATTTTCAAATTAATTTAATTCGATTGATTTTTTTAATTTAAATAGAATACTCATCACCCTTAACTCTTCATCTATTTATGTAATAGTAGAAATACAGTTGGTTACTATATATTTCATCAAGTCTCCCTCAACCTTTTGGGATATATCTCCTTAAATTTAAGATATATATATATATATATATAAGCAAATTATTTTTCTTAAACGGTTAAAATAATATCATCTTCTAATGCAAGTATAATTTGCCACTTTTATTGAAAATTAACATGTATATTTTTTTAATTAAATTTTAAAAAATTTAATATTTAGCCTATATAATATGCAAACTCATTAGTAAGTCTTAATTTTAAAAAATACATTAAAATATTTCTAAACTTTTAAAATATTTATTAATTTTTTATTACTTTTAACCATTAACTATTTTATTTTATTTAATTCTTATAATATAAAAAAATTTATTAATTGATATTTTAGTTTTATAAAGATATTTACTAATTAACTTCTCTGGATTATTTTCACAATATTTAACATTTAAAATTAATAAAAAAATTAATTGGTAAATTTTTTAAATGTTTATAAATATTTTATTTTTAAAAATTAAAAAACTGACTAATAATTTTTCTTATATTATATATATGAACCAAATAGTATATTTTAAAAAAATTAATTTTAATTATTATTATTATTATAACTAACTTTGTTAGCTTTAGTTATTTATGGTTATTTTTATTTAATCAATATAAATCAAATTAATTATTAATATTAATGATTTTACATAAAAATTTTCTAAGTAAGTCCTCAACTATCACCGTAAAATAGGGCCATGCAGCAAGGGTTGAGAAACTGATAAGCAGTTTCACTCATAGAAAGAAAGACTTGAACGACCAGCTCGAGCAACCATCATGCTCAGAATTAAAAGAAAAGACCCGGCCTTAGGACAAGTCGGCTTCAGGTCAGATAGACCCGTCCTCTTAAGCGATAAGACGAGTCTCCGTAAGAAAGTTACTATCTACTAGCTACAATCTTGCAAATCTCCTGCGATCACGAGATTTCCAACTAATTAGCCAATAAAAATACCATATTTTCTTGAGATTATAGGAAGAAAACTGTTTTTATTTTCTTACCTCTTGTGTAGTAAGTTACAGTGTTTATATAGTACGTAATATGAACAATTAGACCTTTGATTGTGCTCTCAATTATGTCCTAGAATCATGCTATGCTAAACATGGTAAGATTTGATCACTGATTGATTTACAATCATGACAGAGGATTCTTTCCAACACTCCCCCTCAAGTTGGTTCATGTGGATCTAGCATACCCAACTTGCCCAAAACCTCATGGAATATTCGTCCAGCTACTGCTTTGGTTAGGATGTCCGCCCATTGATCCTCTGATTGAACAAACGGTAAAGATATTAGACCACTGTCCAACTTTTCTTTGATGAAATGTCGGTCTATTTCAACATGTTTTGTTCGATCATGATGAACTGGATTTTCAGAAATGCTTATTGTTGCCTTGTTGTCACAACGGAGTTCAGCTGCATCCTTTGATCCAAGCTCAAACATCAACTTTCTAATCCATAGGAGTTATGCCAGTCCTTTTGCTATTCCCCTGAATTCTGCATCAGCACTTGACAGTGCCACCACCTTTTGTTTCTTACTTTTCCACGTTACCAAATTTCCTCCTACAAAGGTGAAGTATCCTAAAGTAGATCGTCTGTCGGAGAGATCTCCTGCCCAACTTGCGTCCGTATATCCACTGATACTGAAATGACCATTCTTTTTGAACAACATGTCCATCCCAGCTGTTCCTTTCAGATATCGAACGATTCTCAATGTTGCCTCCATATGGTCTTGTTTTGGATTATGCATGAACTGACTTACCAAACTCACAGCATATGCCACGTCTGGTCTGGTGTGTGATAAATAAATCAGTTTTCCTACCAGTCTCTGGTACCTCCCCCTGTCTGTGGGTCCTTCTTTTGAGTCCTTGCTCAACTCGTGATTGACCATTACTGGAGTATCGACTGGTTTGCAATCTATCATTCATGTTTTAGTTAACAGATCAAGAATGTACTTTCTCTGTGATATCAAAATTCCCTGGTCTGACCTGAGAACTTCGATTCCAAGAAAATATTTTAACATCCCTAGGTCTTTCATCTCAAATTCTTGGAATAAGTTGTCCCTCAGTTGTTTGATTTCATCCACATCGTCTCCAGTTATAATCATGTCATCCACGTATATAATCAAACACGTGATCTTCCTTCCTTGCCTCTTCAAGAATAGAGTGTGATCGGAGTTACTCTGTCGATATCCATTGTAACACCCCGGAAACCGGTACCTCTCTGTATCGGCCTAAAGTGCTCGGCACTAGGATCCAGATCGGCTTAAGGCTGCCTAGACCCGTAATAAGCCTGCTATGAACTCTGTGTACCTGGTAAAATCCCATACATGATCCAACTCGACTACTAAGTTTTACTTTCTTTCTCTGTAAAAACTACCAGACTTAACCTTTAAAACATCAGACATCTCAATCTGAAATAGCCCTCAGGGCTAAACCAGTGATACTCTACCAAGTAACCTCCATGCACTATGCTCTGAAACATAGAACCCACTCTGTAGGGTCAGCATATCATAAGTTAACCTTGGCTACCATAGAGTCACAGGATTCAAACCTGGTCTTCTCTAATGGCCTCTCTATGGGTCACAGGAATCAAACCTGATCTTCCCTCTGCACTGGTCTTGGGTCAAGGGAATTAAACCCTGTCTTCCCTCACAGTTATAATTCACTGGGTTTTCGAAACACAACATCTATTAAGTCTGGTTTGACTCATTTCTCATCAAGAAACATAAAACAGGATACATGCATACACTAGGGATCAACATACTATAAAGATCAACATACACTAAAAGCAAAGCACATTCTAACTTATACATACACGATCTTACTAACTATTACATGCCTTTACATCTATCTCTTTAATTTACATCATGTCCACTACTCTATTACACATGCAATACTGGAGCCAACACTCTGATGCTTCTGACTCCCCAGCTAACTCTGTACCTGCAAAACTGGGATTAAGGGAAAGGGATGAGCTATAAAGCCCAGTGAGTAGAAACACTGAAAACAGTTCATTCATACACACTTTATATGAAATGTGTCACAACTCAAACATTCCACATCTTGGATTAGACATGACCTCAAAACTCCCTCTGTCGGCACCCGATTCCCGTAGGAACTCACACAGGATTTTCACTGCCATGACAGATCGTGGGCTATTGATGTCGCCTTGGTCCAATCCCCACTATCAATCAATAATGCAATGCACCATATTCGTGATTCTCATGCAATCACCCTAATACATAACATGGTATCCATGATGCATGAACTATGCTAACGCATTCCATTTTCTCAGTATAAAAGATTAAGTTTAGTTCTACTCACCTCTGCTCCTCTAGCAGCTACTGTACTGACTCTGAAATCTCTAACTCTGATGACCTCCTCGAACTCTAGGGTCCAAACCTACACAAATGGACTCGCATGAGGTGTCAAACAGACTCTGAATAACTCTTAAACAATTCCCCATAATCCCCTCTAAACCTCTGAAAATAATTACATAAATCATGCAAAAAAAGGCTGAACAGAACACATTCGGCGGCAGGTTCGGCGGCCGAATGTCCTCTCCAGAGCCGAAACTCATGCATGTTCGGCGGCACCTTCGACGACCGAATGTGCATGACAGATCCGAAAGTCCATTCTTTCGGAGGCAACCTTAGGCAGCCGAAACGACCTCCTCAAGGGGTTCGGCGGCCGAATCCTCCCTTCGGCGGCCGAACCTGAGTTCATCCAGAACTTAGTTTCGTGCATGAACAAGCCTGCCAAGCACCAACTCCACTCCACAAGAGGTTCGGCGGTCGAAGCTGGGTTCTCCAGAAGGCAGAACCTTGCTTCCTCTCATGCACAACCTCTCCAAACTCACTCTAACATGCATAACTCAACTCCTCAACTCACATATATTATGGTATATGCACAAAGGGGTCCAAACTACCTATTAACCCCAACAAAACAACTAACACAACACATAATCATGCTTTCACCATGAAAACATCAAAACTAAACTCTAAAACCTAAACATGCAACTCTACCCTTAACCTCTTTAAAAGCCGTTAAACCAAGAAAACAAGTATAAAGACCTCTCTTACCTCCGGAAACTAGAAGAGGAACAACTTGCACTCAGCAAATCCCCTTCACAAAGCTTCAAACCACCAAAACCTCTCTTTTCTCTCAAAACCTTCAAGACTCGTTGAAACACACTCAACCCTCTGCACGAGCTGATAAAAGCTTGCAGATGAGTCAAGGGAGACGTGGCCTAACCTCTGGTCATGATCTGGAGGTGAACACCTGGCCAAACCACGGACTGAGGAGCGTGCACAACTTACCGACCACCTCAGCTTCGGCTGCCGAAACTGCATGCAAAACCATGCAACTTTCGGGGGCCGAACATAACCTTCGGGGGCCGAACATTGGGCACTTTCGGCGGCCGAACTTAACCTTCGGGGGCCGAACACGACAGAAACTCCTTTGGCCAATTCTCCACAAAACTCAACTCTCCACAAAACTCAACTCTTTTCTTAATCAAAAGCTTAAAACATGTTAAAACATTTTAGAACAAACTTACTTTGACCCTTCTAGAATCTCTGACAGCTCTGAATTCCACCGGACGGTAAGAATTCTGATGCCTGAACTAGCCGGGTATTACAATCTTTCCCCCTTAAAAACATTCGTCCTCGAATGTTAAAAAACACACAAGAACAAACAAAACCGCAAACTATTCCTGAACTTCACAGCTTTCGCTGCGCTACTCTGATCCTTATCCTTCTCTTTCTTTTTATCTTTTCTCAACTGTCCTCTTTTCCCTCTTAACTCAAATAATCTCTCTGTGAAACTCTCTCTCTTTAATTCTCAACAGATCATATACCCATATCTGTACTCTGATCATACCAAACTGTAAATCCACTCATCTTTGATTAGAACAGTTAGTAGATCAACAATTCTAACTAGGAACACCTGTCCTTAGTAGGGACTTTGTTAACTGTGTACAGTCATAACAAAATCTCAAGAGTCTATCCTTCGTTTCCCGCAACAATACTGAAAACATTCCAGGGTGAGGTACTAAGTCAGATAAAATCTTTATCTACTAAGCTTCTATACTATTCTTACAATTCTTAACTCTCTTTCTCTCTCTGCAGGTGCCATCCTGTAGGGAAAGGAAAGAAATGGTTCCGCGTCCAGACACCACTCTCGTTCCAAACTCTAGTTCCCTAACAGATGGAAAACCTGACAGCTCGTCTAGGAAACATCTAGTACTCACTGGCAATAGGCACTGAGGCTAATTCCCTGTCCTGACTTTTAAACATGCTCACACGAGCTAGAATCTTCTGATAACCTTTCCTTTGTAGCTATGAGCCTGATGGGCTGATATCAAACCTCTGAGCATCTATACTCTGGACTCTGTCCTGTCTAAGGACTACCACTGATCCATCCTGTACTCTGACCTTTCTTACTTTCACTCTGTTGGCACAAGAAGTACCATGAGTAGTTAGCCAATCCGCCCTAGAATGACATCACACAGTCAAATCTAGAACCATAAGGTCAGCTGGATCGCATCTACTCACCTCTACGCTGAACTGAACGGACTGACTCTGCCTCTGATGGATCATACTCAGGTCTACCGACCCAAAGAAAACACTCTAAGCCCAGAAGTCATCAAACCCCCTCTATCAATGGCTCACTAAGCAACAAGGAAAATGAAACACTGGGTTTCAAAACAACCAGCATACACATCCAAGCACTTCTAAGTGAACGTATCTCACGTCACCGTGCATAATGTGTTAGCCGCCTACTAAATCAGGATGAAGATCCAAGCTAAAGCTAATGGAACTTCCCTCGGGAATCTACTAAAGAAAAGACTGACTCTTTTCTCTGCCTCAACTACCAACTAATCCCAGACTGACTTTATCCTCTTTCTACGCTCACTCTTACTCCTCTTTCTTTTGAGAAATCAATTCTCACGATTCTTGGGTTTATAACAACCTGAGATATTAAAATCTCACAGCAACTTTTTCTAGCTTTTCTTTGATTCACTAATCCTTTAACTATTAACTCTTCTCTGAATCTTTGCCATAAAACTGACATCCTACTAGGATCCTCACAAACATACCTCAGATTACTCAAAACAAAATGAGCATACCTGGCGCAGAGGTATCAGATGTGTCTGCCTCTCTTCCTTGCCTATTGGCTTGAGCCACTCTATCTGCTAAAGTCTGCTGGGACTGAACTATCCAGGGCGCAATAGGACACTCACGCATCATATGCCCCTCCTGACCACATCTATAACATCCTGTTGTCCCTGCAAGACAAACTCCCTTATGCATTCTTCCACATCTCTCACATTTTGGTTTACCTCTACCAGAACTTGGACCAGCTCCACTAGTCCCTAACTCCTTATTCTCAGACCCTTTAAAACCTCTCACCTTTTTCTTTCTAGTTCTCCCCCACTTCACTCCTGTCCAAGTGGCTGTACTCCAAGTGGAAAGTTCATTCGCTCCTACACCTGACATTTTAGTCTCCCTGATCTGATCATCTTCTTCTACCATATTTACCTGTACACCAATATCCCTTCTTTGTACACCTACCTCTATCTCTCTCCCGTCTCCTAACATTCCTTTTCGGTCCATTTCTTCTCTATTTTCCTCACAAGACCCTTCAGACGGATCTGATTCCACAGAACTACTCATCTTAGTTCTCCTTAAGAACAACACACAAAGAAACAAACATTAGCACACATGTTCATATGAAACCACATGAACGTACAATATATACATGCATACATAGCATAACATTAATACCCATGAATATACATGTGTATTTCACATCAGCATGCAAAACAACTTCCTATCTTAGTGGACATGATTCTACTTATTGTGCTTTGCCTTTCTATGACTCTAAACCAACCTCTTTCCGATGTGGGATCTCTCTAATCCTTGAACAAACATGCTCAACACACCGTACTTAGGAGGTCCTATGCTCTGATACCAACTGTAACACCCCGGAAACCGGTACCTCTCTGTATCGGCCCAAAGTGCTCGGCACTAGGATCCAGATCGGCTTAAGGCCGCCTAGACCCGTAGTAAGCCTGCTATGAACTCTGTGTACCTGGTAAAATCCCATACATGATCCAACTCGACTACTAAGTTTTACTTTCTTTCTCTGTAAAAACTACCAGACTTAACCTTTAAAACATCAGACATCTCAATCTGAAATAGCCCTCAGGGCTAAACCAGTGATACTCTACCAAGTAACCTCCATGCACTATGCTCTGAAACATAGAACCCACTCTGTAGGGTCAGCATATCATAAGTTAACCTTGGCTACCATAGAGTCACAGGATTCAAACCTGGTCTTCTCTAATGGCCTCTCTATGGGTCACAGGAATCAAACCTGATCTTCCCTCTGCACTGGTCTTGGGTCAAGGAAATTAAACCCTGTCTTCCCTCACAGTTATAATTCACTGGGTTTTCGAAACACAACATCTATTAAGTCTGGTTTGACTCATTTCTCATCAAGAAACATAAAACAGGATACATGCATACACTAGGGATCAACATACTATAAGGATCAACATACACTAAAAGCAAAGCACATTCTAACTCATACATACACGATCTTACTAACTATTACATGCCTTTACATCTATCTCTTTAATTTACATCATGTCCACTACTCTATTACACATGCAATACTGGAACCAACACTCTGATGCTTCTGACTCCCCAGCTAACTCTGTACCTGCAAAACTAGGATTAAGGGAAAGGGATGAGCTATAAAGCCCAGTGAGTAGAAACACTGAAAATAGTTCATTCATACACACTTTATATGAAATGTGTCACAACTCAAACATTCCACATCTTGGATTAGACATGACCTCAAAACTCCCTCTGTCGGCACCCGATTCCCGTAGGAACTCACACAGGATTTTCACTGCCATGACAGATCGTGGGCTGTTGATGTCGCCTTGGTCCAATCCCCACTATCAATCAATAATGCAATGCACCATATTCGTGATTCTCATGCAATCACCCTAATACATAACATGGTATCCATGATGCATGAACTATGCTAACACATTCCATTTTCTCAGTATAAAAGATTAAGTTTAGTTCTACTCACCTCTGCTCCTCTAGCAGCTACTGTACTGACTCTGAAATCTCTAACTCTGATGACCTCCTCGAACTCTCGGGTCCAAACCTACACAAATGGACTCGCATGAGGTGTCAAACAGACTCTGAATAACTCTTAAACAATTCCCCATAATCCCCTCTAAACCTCTGAAAATAATTACATAAATCATGCAAAAGAAGGCTGAACAGAACACATTCGGCGGCAGGTTCGGCGGCCGAATGTCCTCTCCAGAGCCGAAACTCATGCATGTTCGGCGGCACCTTCGGCGGCCGAATGTGCATGACAGATCCGAAAGTCCATTCTTTCGGAGGCAACCTTAGGCAGCCGAAAGGACCTCCTCAAGGGGTTCGGCGGTCGAATCCTCCCTTAGGGGGCCAAACCTGAGTTCATCCAGAACTCAGCTTCGTGCATGAACAAGCCTGCCAAGCACCAACTCCACTCCACAAGAGGTTCGGCGGCCGAATCTTTACTTCGGCGGCCGAAGCTGGGTTCTCCAGAAGGCAGAACCTTGCTTCCTCTCATGCACAACCTCTCCAAACTCACTCTAACATGCATAACTCAACTCCTCAACTCACATATATTCTGGTATATGCACAAAGGGGTCCAAACTACCTATTAACCCCAACAAAACAACTAACACAACACATAATCATGCTTTCACCATGAAAACATCAAAACTAAACTCTAAATCCTAAACATGCAACTCTACCCTTAACCTCTTTAAAAGCTGTTAAACCAAGAAAACAAGTATAAAGACCTCTCTTACCTCCGGAAACTAGAAGAGGAACAACTTGCACTCAGCAAATCCCCTTCACAAAGCTTCAAACCACCAAAACCTCTCTTTTCTCTCAAAACCTTCAAAACTCGTTGAAACACACTCAACCCTCTGCACGAGCTGATAAAAGCTTGCAGATGAGTCAAGGGAGACGTGGCCTAACCTCTGGTCATGATCTGGAGGTGAACACCTGGCCAAACCACGGACTGAGGAGCGTGCACAACTTACCGACCACCTCAGCTTCTGCTGCCGAAACTGCATGCAAAACTATGCAACTTTCGGGGGCCGAACATAACCTTCGGGGGCCGAACATAACCTTCGGGGGCCGAACATTGGGCACTTTCGGCGGCCGAACTTAACCTTCAGGGGCCGAACACGACAGAAACTCCTTTGGCCAATTCTCCACAAAACTCAACTCTCCACAAAACTCAACTCTTTTCTTAATCAAAAGCTTAAAACATGTTAAAACATTTTAGAACAAACTTACTTTGACCCTTCTAGAATCTCTGACAGCTCTGAATTCCACCGGACGGTAAGAATTCTGATGCCTGAACTAGCCGGGTATTACATCCATTTTTCTTCATTGCTTGAGTAAATCTCCCAAACCATGCTCTGGGTGACTGTTTCAACCCATACAAGGCTTGCCTCAATCGACACACTTCTCCCCTTCTATATCCACTCATGAACCCTAGTGGAGCATCCATGTATACTTCCTCTTCCAGATCACCATGCAAGAAAGCATTTTTTACATCAAATTGGTGAAGTGGCCAGTCTAGGTTTGCAACTAGAGAGAATAGGACTCGTATTGTATCAATTTTTGCTACTGGAGAGAATGTTTCAGGATAGTCAACTCCATAAGTCTGAGTATATACTTTTGCTACAAGTCTAGCTTTATATCTGTCCACCATTCCGTCTGACTTGTACTTTATGGTAAACACCCATTTGCATCCCACTGGTCGTTTTCTCTTAGGTAGCCAGCATTTTTTCCAGGTCTTGTTTTTCTCCAGGGCATCCATCTCGGTCTCCATCGCCTCAACCCATCTTTTGTCCTTCTGGGCCTCTGTGGCATCCTTTGGTATCCATTCTGAGCAAATATTTTTTTGTAGGTTGACCAACTGAGGTGATAGTTTTTCTCCTCTGGTAACGTTTGCCACATGGTATCTAGACTTGGCTGCCTCGAATTCTGGATCATATCTCCTGGGTGGAATTCCTCTATTATTCCGAGGGGGTAGAATATATTGGCCTGTTTCAGGAACCTCAAGGGAAATGGGTTCACTGGTGAGGTTATTAGGAACAGGGAAAAGTTCAGATTCACATACCTCAGTTGTGTGTTCCTCAGGATATTCTACGGTGTCAGGTTCTGGTTGTGACATTGAGGCCGAGGACTGTACTAAATGGTCAGTGTCTCCCGGTTCTGGTGTAGACTCAAGAAGGGAAGAATGATCAAGTTTTGGCCCCCCCCCCCTGACTAAGCCAATTTGGCAGTGGTGGTGATTGTGCCGCTGTCTCCCCCTCACTGCTAGTTGGCGAGGGAAAAAAATATTCCTCTTCCAGAAAGGTGCAGTCCATGGTGGTGAAGATCCGTTTAGAGATTGGGTCAAAACACCGATAACCCTTTTTATGTACACCATATCCAAAGAAAACACATTTAAGAGCACATGGATCAAGTTTAGTGCGGTGTGTTTTAGGAATGTGAACATAAACTGTGCAGCCAAAAATTTTAGGTGGAAGGTTGAGATGGGAAGGGATGGTATGATGAGAGGACAAGGTATGCAAGGGAGATTGGAAATTAAGAACGCGAGACGGAAGTCGATTGATGAGGTAAATGGACGTGGCAACTGCTTCAGACCAAAACTTAGGAGGAACTTGGGCTTCAAACAATAGGGCTCGGGCAATCTCAAGAATATGTCGATTTTTCCTTTCAGCGACCCCATTTTGCAAGATTATAGGAAGAAAACTGTTTTTATTTTCTTACCTCTTGTGTAGTAAGTTACAGTGTTTATATAGTACATAATATGAACAATTAGACCTTTGATTGTGCCCTCAATTATGTCCTAGAATTGCTATGCTAAACATGGTAAGATTTGATCACTGATTGATTTACAATCATGACAGGGGATTCTTTCCAACATATTTATCTCCATTTTCTTATAGCATAAAAGGAGAACGATATCAGAGATCGAAGTATGCTATCTTCTCACACAAATACTCTGAACTTTAAGTAATTTTTTACTCCCGCCTTGTTTTTCAGTTTACTGACTTGAGTATCAGAGTGGCTGTCGTAGGTGTCAACCACCTCACACACACTTTCTCGCAGGATTAGCCAATCGTGCACAACAACTCAGTTCCGCTTTGGCCACATCACCATTTTTCAGTTCCAGCAACATCATTAGTTTCGCTGTCGGGAGATCCATTGAATTTTCTCTGTTTATTTGGATTAAAACCGATTTTCTATCCCTTTTATCTTAAAAGAAACCTTTTCTTTTATTTTCTTTTGAATGGTTGGCATTTCACGAGTTGATAATAAGGTTCCTGCCAATGAAGATACCATTATATCTTCCATTCCTAGCAATGAATAAATCACATCTTCTAGGGTTCATGAGCCAAATTTTAACAATATGAGCACTGAGCAAATGCTTCAGTATGTCAGAAGATTACGGATTATTTTTTAGTGGTGGAAAGCTCGGGAAGAGACGTCACTCATGGCTCCTAAAACAAGAGAGGAAGTCTCCATTGATACCTTAAAGTCTCGGCCAGGAGCAATCCAGACATGGTCCAAAGGGAAGAACAAGATCGAGGAAGATGAGGTATCAGACGATGCTCCGAAAGACATCGACCGGAGGCTAATACAAGCTACTCCAATGTACCAGGGAGGATAGAAAGAAAATAAAAAGATGAGCCAAAAGCAAGACCAAAAGTAAAAAAAAAATAAAGATATGAGAGAGATCACAAAAGTGACCAAGTCTCCCAAAAGAGGGAGAATCAAAGTAAGTGTAAGAATTATAGTCCATTGAATGATTTATGAATACATATTCTAATGTGGATTAGGAAGAGTGACAGGTAGGTCGGGTGGCCTCTCAAGCTCAATCCAAAGGAAGCTGAAAAGCGAGATAGGACTAGATATTACTGTTTTCATAAAGACCATGGATATATAATAGAGGAGCGCAGGCATTTGAAATGCGAGATCGAAAGGTTAAAAACGGCACACTTCGAAAGTTCATCAGAAAGAGTAGAAAAGATAAGAGGTCTAAACTCGAGATCACAATTTCCAAAATCACCCTTGACAGTAAACCTATGAAAGATTATTCATGTGATTTAAGGAGAACCGAAGTTAATAGGGGACCCCTGAATCAAACTCTAAGATTTTGATATTAGTCAAGTTAGATAACCGAGTCTTTTATTTTATTTCTAAAAAGAGGTAATTCGTGAAAAATATTATAAATAAAAGTATTATGTATTCTTTAACATTTTCTTTTATCAAAAAAATTGGATGGATAAAAGTGTGGAGATAGAACCAAAGGCCATAAGGCCGTCCGGACAGGGTCTCAGACTGGGCATGGGTCCCACACATATATTAGTCTTTGAAAACAAATGCCACAAGGCTATCCGGACAGAGGTCCCAGATCGGGCATAAGTTTTGCACATATTTTAGGCATTGGTCCGCAGAAACAAAGATCACAAGACCATTCAGCAGAGGTCCCGGATCGGGCATGGATCCCGCATCATAATTTGGACGTTGATCCACAGAAACGAACTCATAAAAGCAATGGATAACTCATCAGCAATTGGACGAGTGTCGCTCATGTATTCGGCTACAGGGTGACTGCCTTTGGTGATACGAGCAAGTTGGTCTTGTAAATGAATGATTCGGGTTTGAGATTTGCTGCCAAAAGCAGTTTGAAGAGAGGTCCATACTTTGCAAGCAATGGAAGCATTTGTGATCGAATAAGCAAGTGTGGGAACAACAGAAGCTAATATGGCATTATGAACTAATTTATCTTGTTGAAACCATTTCTGGTAAGCCGGATTGGAAGTAGTATTGTTGTCAATAGTGATTGTTTATGGTGGGGCAGGGAAGCTACCATCTAGATAGCCATGAATATTGTGTCCATACATTGAGCATGGAGACTTGGGATTTCTAAGTTGTGTAGTTGCTGCTGCCTGTGAGTTTGAGAGGTAACTGAGATGCTGGATTAAATTGCACTACAATGTTAGTGCCGGTGGTGATGTCAGAGTTGACAGCGTTTATAGTTGAGGCCATTATGAGATCGGAAACTGTGGGCGACGAAGGGAAAAATAAATAAATCAATACTCGTTGGAGTGTATTATTACTCTGATACTATAAGAGATATTTAAGTAAATGGAGAAATTTATATTTTATTCAATAATAAATTAAGTATATATAAGTAATATATTCAACACAGTTCTAAAATAATCTCAATAATATAATTGAAATATAAAAAATAAAAAAATAAAAAATCAATCAATAAAAATTAAAATTAAGAAAAATTAAATAAAAAAATAATAAAATAGTGGACTTGGTGATCAGCATTTGAAACAGTTGGTTATTAATTTGCAGCAGAATAAAGACATCTCTTGCTAATTCCGTCAAAAATATAAAAGGATGAACGAGGAATTTGTGGGCTATATATGAACGAGGAATTGTGAGCCCACAAAAATAACCTTAATTTAAATATTATTTTATAATTTTAATTATAATATAATTATATGTTAGAAATTCTTAATAATAATTTAAGTAAAAGCCTATTTATGTGCATACAGTAGTATTATTTTAGAATTTTGATTTTAATATAATTATATTGTAAATGGAAATCAATTGTCTTTTTAAAATTAGAATTCTAATCAATATTTACATTTAAATATAAACATTTTAATTTCAATTTAATTTTATTTAAATTTTAAATGCCTTTAATGGCTAAGTCTATAAAAAAAAAAAAGAATTTTGAACAATAATATAAATGAAACGTTGAGAATCTACGCATGTAAATTGTGGATAGTGTATGTGTATAGATTATATAGAATTAGAGTGTTTAAAATCACCATAATTTTAAAATTAATTGTTTTTTAATAAAAAAATTAATTTTATAAAATATAAAAATATTTTAATTAAATAATTTTTAAATATAAATGAACTAATAATTTTTTACCCATTATAATTCTCTCATATGGTTTGGAATTTTTGTTTTAAATGAAAATTGAAAATTGAATATTGAAAATTGGAGAGTAGAATTAGACATCTATTAGATTTACTCAAATACACTTATTATAAGACTAAATTTGTGAGTGCATAGTTTGGGATATTATTAAATTTTAAAATACCACAAACATTATATAAATATATAAACCCATGAGGCGAAAACATAGCAGGAAACTTATAAGCATACATGTCAATTATTGAGATGGCAAGAGCACCATTTATTTACTTGGATTCCCCTCAATAGAAACATCCAACACTTTACCTAACAACGTACCCAAGATTATAAGCATACTTGACGAGATCTTCCATTTCTGACATGTCCACAACTCCATCTCCATTAGAATCAGCAAGTTTGATTCCTTGACGGGCCTGTTGAGCAGGGAACATAGCACCAAGATAATTGAAAGCTTGTCTAATCTCTTCCCGGCTAAGAACGTTGTCTCCATTCAGATCGAACTTCATGAAGATTTGCCTCACTTGGTCTTCAGTCAGGGGAGCAGGAGCACTTCTGTAACTGTTCACACGGCGGGGATTGGAGGGAATATGATATGAACATGGTGGTGGTGGAGTTGGGTTGCTTGGAAACCAAGCAGATTGGGCAACAGCAGGAGATGATCCCCAGAAAGCACCATTTGCGGGCTTGTCATTGCACATTGAGGGCTTCTCCTCATGCATTGGCTGATGGTTTTGGGAATGGAAAGGAAAAGGAGTGATGTTATATTCTTGGGTGTATTGGATAGAGTAAGACATGGTTTTCAAGTGGTGAGGGGACTTAAACAGGTTTTGAGTTTGTAGTTTTCTTGAGCTTGGGATGGATTTCAATCCATGGAAGCAAGCTTATTTATAAGCTGCTCCAGGGATTTTTTTTTTCCCCACTTGCATGAATAATATTCTAAGTTATCTTTCTGAAAAGTGGATTCTGCCACAGATAGGGAACTACTTTATGGCAAATTCTATATGCCTTTCCCCACTGCATACGGTATTTCGTGAAATTATATATTATTCTGAAAAGTATACTTTCTTTTTTTCACCCATAATTCTCTAATATATATAGAAAATGAAAAGAGAATAATAATGAGATTTTTAAATTACCCATAATAATTTTATTTTGTGACTGTCCAAGATCAAATTTAATTAGTTATATTCAAAATTATTTTATTTTATTTTTTTTATTTAAAAATATTTTAGAGTTCATATAGATTCAAATTATTTTGTATTTAAATTCTATTTAATTGTTTTAAATAAAATTCTAAAAAATTAACTTTATAGTTAAAAATTATTAATTACTTGTATAAAAATGTAATGTTGAAAATAATAGAATTACCTAGATTATCCGTAAGATTTTATATTATTTACAATGATATTTTTATTATTAAATTAATTTTAGAATTCATGTAAATTAGTTATTTTAATTTATATAATTTCAATAATTATTTTCTTTTTAAAATGATGGAAAAAAATCAAAGCATTAGTAACTAATTGTGTTATTAAAAAATTTAGTATATTATTTTGTTATAGAGATAGAAATAATATTGTTTTTATTTAATTAATATATATTTATAATGATTACTATAAAAAATTTAGTATATTATTAATAATTGACTCACTTTTTATATTTTAAAAGTAAAAGAGAATCAACCATGTATTAAATAATTATTATTATTCGATAAATTAAAATATATGAAAATATATTTATTCTACAGACTATACTTTTATATGTTATATATATATAGTTTTGTTTTCATTTTTCTTTTTACAATATAATTGTGATTTTCATATTACTATTATTATTTTAAAATAATATTAATTCTTTTTGAAATTTAAATTTTTATTATTTTTAATTTAAAGAAAAAACTTAACATATAAGATTCATACTACATTTATAATTAATAAAACACCTAAAATATACTCAATTTTTTTAAATGGAAAATATACTCAATTTAAAATATTAAGTAAAAAATTTTAAAAAAATTTAGAATTAAGAATATTACAAGTCCAAATATACAAGTAGGGTTGAGTAGTATTCGGTTCAAATAAAAAAAATTAATCGAATAGAATTAATTTAAAAATTGGGTTCAGTTTTTTATTCATTTCGATTCGATTTAGTTTTTTATTTTAAAAATTTTGATTATTTCGATTCGATTCGCTTTTAATAAAAAAAATCAAAAAAATTAAATAAATCAAATCGAACTAATTAGTGGTAATAGTATATTATTTTCAATAATATAAAATGATTAGATCATAAAATATTTTAATTAAATTTTAAAATACTTTAAATAAAAAATTTATTAAAAATTTAAATCGATCAAACCGAACTGAATCGAATTAAATCAATTCGATTTAATTTAATTTTTAATCAAAATTAATTTAATTTAATTTTTATAAATACTAAAATTTCAATTTTCGATTTATTCGATTTGGTTCGATTTTAATTGTTGACCCCTGTATGTATATAAAAGTAACTATTTAATTTATCTTTCCAATCCACTAAATTCAATCAAACCATTGTGAAAGGATGATGTCTGCACCATGGTTAACGACATCCAATCAAACTATTACAATCCACCAATTGCTCCAATTGGCAGAACCAGAAAAGGTTCCTTGCTAAAGAGAAGAACCAGAAAAGAGGACAAAAATGGAAGGCAAAAACATGGCAGCAACTGCATCGGACTGAACCGATGCCGTTTTGCCCCGGATTACCCAAAGATGAACCGTCTATATATGTTACTATTTGGTGAAGGGGAGACCATGCTAGAGGAGGTCTGATTTTTCTATTGTTGGAAAAGAAACGAATTGCATTGGACTCTCCTGACAATTGCAAACCAGAGTGCGGGAAGCTTTTACAATTTCCTTTTATCCATAAGGATGCAAGATAATGGAGCAAAGAGAAGAGAAGCATGGGTTCGTAGCTTTAAAAGCTACTTCATTGCCATGAATCCACAAGGACCACAAAATTCTTAAAAAAGGGGCAGCACCAAAAATTTCTCTGCATTTTACCATTTGCTAAAAGCTACAACTGCTTAAAAAGATATATGCCACCTTTAGAGGTAGGCTAAATTGCACCTTCATAACCATTGCAAAGAAAAATACCAAACCCTTGTTGAGAAATTACAATGAATAAAAACATGATTAACTTCCTTTTTTTCAAAAAAAAAAATACATGTCTTTAAATTTAAGGGATATAATTTACTCTCTTACATTACCAATTTAATTTTTAATTAGAAAAAAAATAAAATAATAAAATAAATTTTAATTTGTTTTGATTCTAACCAATTTTATATATTTTTTTAGAATTACGGACACAGTTGATAAAAGAAATTTAAATACCACACAATGGGGGAACATAAAGCAGGAAGATTACAATCCTCCTATAGTTTTACAACACAAGTAGAAAGTGAAATAAAAGAGAAAGAAAAAAAAAAAAGTGTGGGTGGAAATTGCATTGCATGATAATTATTTGGGATGGCAAGAACACCATTTATTTACTTTCCCCCTCCAAGTGATTAGCAACTTGAAACTTTTTACCGAACAACATACCCAAGATTGTAAGCATACTTGACGAGATCTTCCATCTCTGACATGTCCACAACTCCATCTCCATTACCATCAGCAAGTTTGATCCCTTGACGGGCCTTTTGAGCAGGGAACATTGCACCAAGATAATTGAAAGCTTGTCTGATCTCTTCTCTGCTAAGAACATTGTCTCCATTCAGGTCAAATTTCATGAAAATTTGCCTCACTTGGTCTTCAGTCAGGGGAACAGGAGAACTTTTGTAATTGTTCACACGATGGGGATTGGAGGGAATATGATATGAACGTGGTGGTGGTGGTGGTGGTGGATTGCTTGGGAACCAAACATCTTGAGAAACAGCAGGAGATGATCCCCAGAAAGCACCAGCTGCGGGCCTGTCAATACACATTGACGGCTTCTCCTCGTACATCGGGTGATGGCTTGGAGGATGAAAAGAATTGACCTTGTCATAAAACATTGGCGGCCTCTCCTCGTACATTGGCTGATGGCTTGGGGAATGATAAGCACTGAAGTTATAATCTTCGGAATAGTGGCGAGAATAAAACATGATTGATTTTCAAGTGCTAAGGAAACTAAAACAGGTTTCGAGTTTGTAGTTTCCTTGAACTTGCAATGGATTTGAATCCATGGAAGCAAGCTTATTTATAGCTGCTTCAGGCTGTTTTTTTTTCCCCACTTGCATGAGTCATATGATTCCAACTTATCTTCCTAACAAGTGGATTTGCACTTACCTTCATTTTTATTTATTTATTTAATTTTGCCTTGGTGAGTGCTGATCTTATTATTTGATTCTTTTGTTATACATATAATTTACTTATTTATAATTCCATGTTCTTTTAGATTGGTTGTTAATAAGTAAAGGAGAACTTGAGATGGCAATACGTAGTGGAGAATGTATTACACGAGGCTCACGATATAAAGATAGATGCCTTCAAATACATTTCATTTTGGACCACCTTATTTAATCATCAATGCTTTAAATTATCATAATTCTTTCGAGTTACCTGATTTGAAATAAAATTAATGAATTAAAATTTACTTTCTTTTTTTTATCATTTTTATTAGTAAATTATAATATTTAAGAATTCGATTATAATCCAACAATGACGGACAGCTAGATCTAGTTCGATTTACAGAGTGCACTATTTTTTCCTTTGAAAGAGATTAAAGCAAAAAAATCTAAAATTAAAACCAATGGGGAAAGGTAATGGACGGAGGGCCAGACTTCCTCCAATTTACTCATCTTTCTAAAAGTTTTTTTTTTTTTTTTTTTTTGAAATCAATGATTTACTCATCTTTCTTAATCATATGATACGAAAGTTTTGGAATATAATTGAATGAAGTGGCAAAATATTAGTGAGATGGAAAGTTGGCCAACATCATCTTCAAGGCATTTTTCATGTCACGTCACCAATGAGTCCACCCTCCTTGGTCGGTTTTATAGATTCTTCTAAAAGTATACTTACATTTTTTGCTTTTAAATCTCAAGAAATCCCTATCCTGTGATTTCAAGCAAACAGTCTGATACAAATAAATTTTATAAATAAAAAAAAATCCTAAAATAAATAATATTAAGTTTTTTTTTTTCTGAAACAAATATTTTTATCTGATACAAATATTTTATAATTACACCATTTTTAGAAAATTAAAAAATTTTAAAAATTTCAAAAATTAAGCAGTTAAGATTAGAATTGAATGATGAGAATAAATTCCTAGTGAATATAAAGAAAGAAATGAGCCAAGTATTCATAATATATTATTTTGCTCGATTCTCATGAAAGATAAATAGTCAAAAGAATATTAGAAAGAAAGGGCAGTAGTGGATTTTATTTCAACAATAATGATGGACAGATTTTTAAAAAAAAAAATCAAATCAAATGGTTCTTATTAATGTGATATAATTTAATTAAAATTTTATAAAATATAATTAGTGATCATATTGGTGAATGACAAGTTTGGTATCTTATGCTTTGCTGCATTTTGGGCAATTTATATTGAAATTGTGGTGAATCCATTCTTTTCGTGTAATCTCTGAGTTTATGTCTTTTCCTGCTTAATCATAGAAATTTTTGTACTATTTTCTATTATATTTTAAGCAAGCAAGAAATTGGAGGCGTAAATACTAGATTACAAATTAGATTTTTATATGTAATAATTAATTTATTCAAAGAGGTAACTTTCAAAAAATCATAGTCTATAGGTGAAATTATAATTAATCAATTCGAAAGTTTTATATTATGATCTAAAATAATATCTTTTAAGAAACGTATTAATATTAGGGTTTAAGAGTTGTGCTCGTTCTTTTTCTTTTTTAAGCTTTCAGTGAGCTTTCCAAAGAGATGAAAATACTTTCCTCTTTAATTTAATCATGTGATTTGTACAACCATAGTCAACATTCTAAATATCTATTTACGTTTTACTCAACTTGCAAAAAAATTCCCTTTAGAACTGAAATTGATTTTTTTTTTTTAAAAAAAAAAAGAATCGAAAATTGAAGAGTAGAACCTATCAAATTTATTCATATTTACTTATCACCAAATTAAGTCTGTGAATACATAAGTTGAAATTAATTTATTGATTTTACTTTACGATAAAATTTTTGAATGTGACTTTATTTATGACAAAAATTACATTCGTATATATTCTATTCTCATGTCTATATGGTTTGTCTTTTCATAATTACTATAAGTTAGAAAATTTTGCAATCTCTATTTTCATCTTCATTTCACCTTTAGTCACTAAAATAAAATGATTGTACAAAATTAATAAATGGATAAATGGTATTAAACTGTGATTATTTCAGCGAAAAATATTTTGTATATATATGAATAATTTCTCAAAAAAATAACTTAGTTTATATTATTATATTATAATGTTAATAAAAATATTTTATCAAAAAATATTTTTTATTAATCAATTTTTTTAATGCTCAAAAATTAAAAAAAAAAGTGAAAAATATTTCTTTCAAAAATGTGAAACAAGCTTGTAATGTGAACCAATAGGTTGCAAAGTCCTCTTCTAATATATTGGCCCACAAGCTTTAGGTTCTCGTGGGCTTTTGTTTAGATAGGTTTTGTAGGCTAACTTCTCTTTGTAGGCTGAAACCCTCATGTACTTATATCAGCAAGGGGTGAGCATTCGGTCGGTTCGGTTCAAAACCGAACCGAACCGAATAAATCAAAAATCGAAATTTTAATGTTTATAAAAATCGAATCGAATCGATTTTAGTTAGAAATCGAACCGAACCAAACCGGTCTGATTCGGTTCGATTCGGTTCGGTTTGATCGGTTTCGATTTTTAATAATTTTTTACTTTTTTACACTTTATTTTTTATATTTTAAAATTTAATTAAAATATTTTAATCTTTATATGATTTAATTTCTCTATATTATTGAAAAAACATATTATTATCACTAATCGGTTCAGTTCGATTTTTTCGGTTTTTTCTGATTAAAATTGAACCGAATCGAAATAACTAAAATTTCTAAAATTAAAAACCGAACCGAATCGAAATGTATAAAAAACTGAACTAAATTTTCAAACCGATTCAGTTTGATCAATTTTTTCGGTTTGAACCGAATACTGCACACCCCTTATCAGCAAATGCGTTTATATCTCCACATCTAATCTTTACAGTCATATCAAGACAACAAGAATATTTGGGTTAACAGTTAGTTTTATTAAATGGGTGTATTTGGGTTGCATCTATTGATCTGGGATTTGGTTTAAGTTGGGTTTTTTCCATTAATTTTTATCTAACAAAAGTTTGTATAGAAAAAAAATATGAATAACCTTGAGAAAGGATCTCCGCATGGATAGGTTTAAAATCTTAAATAATTTCAATTTTAGTATGGAATATGAGTATAATTCAATAATATTAAAATTATATTCAATTTGATCGGCAATTTTGTCCATGAGAAAAAAAAAAAAAAAGTTAATGAAAGTGCCGAAATTTTCTTCAAAGCAGCAACAAACTTGAGGATCAAGGTAACTGGTGGAGGCGATAAAGGAAGGAAACAATCCTACACATCTTCGTTTATCATGATGAAAGCCCTCAAAACATATTTTCTTCGTCTGCAAGTTTTGGAATCCATCCATCTTAGAAAATTAATCAAATCGAAGAAAATAAAATTTAATTTTAATTGAGTAAGTTGAAAATATATAATGATTTATTTAAATAAAAAAAATAAAACCTACTTAGTATGTTGCATTAGCAGTAAATTTTAATTAATTTAATTTTAATAATTCATATACAACACTAAAAAAAATATATAATTGAATAAATAATATCTGCTGCATTCAAACAAGAACAGAATTATTCAAAATGAGGAGAAATTGGTTGCATCATTAATTCTTATGCAATAATTAACAAAATTCTACTTTTAGTCATTTATAGTATTTCCTTATAAAGGAAACCTTTTATTATTATTACTTTTTTTTGGAAATTACAAGAAGACCTTTTATATAGACATAGAAAGTGAGAATGCATATAAATTCTATAAAAAGGAAAAAAAAAAAAAAAAAGAGAAAGAAAACAAAAAGACAGTGAGGAATGTTTGACTGTTTCTTATTCTGTTTATTTCGATTTTATAAATAATGAAATTTTAATTTTTGATCTAATTAATTTAATTTTAAATCTATCTCATTAAATACTAATCCAACCAATCAAATTTCACCCCTAACTAATTCTTTTTTTAACGAGTTGAATTTTGAATGAAAAATGTTAATGAAAATAAAGGAGTTAAAATTTTCAATTTGCTCGGTATTTGTGTCCATGAAAAAAAAGAAACCGTCCATGGAGGTGCCGAAATTTCTTTAAACAGCAAGCCGTCCACTACAGCGCAAAGTTGAGGATCAAGGTAACTTGTGGAGGCGATAAAGGAGGAAGACAGTCCTACACCTCTTCTTCTTTCTCTCTCAAAAAGATTTTCTTCATTTGCAAGTTTTGAAATCCCTAATTCCCTATTTTATCTCACATTCTTTTTTATTTTCGGTTGATTATAATAATAAATTTAATAACTGTTAATATAAATATAAAATCAATATTTATATAAGATTATGAGCCCAAGCTATTTTCGTATTCAAATCCCGCAAGTCCTGACGTGCAACGGCTACTTTTCCAATTAATTTCTGCCACGTTTACTTCGGCCCGTGCTTTGCGACTTGCTTCTCTATAAAATTATTTAATAAACTTAGTATTTAATAAAAACAGTATATTTATTGTTCTCTTAAAATGTAAGATTTGCTGTAAATTTTTAATTAATTTAATTTTATAATTCATAAAAAAAATCGATAATTATATATAATTGAATAAATAATATCTGCTATATTCAAACAAAAATAAATGGATTCAAAATGAGGAGAAATTGGTTGCGTCATTAATTCGTATGCAATAATTAATAAATTAAATTTCTACTCTTAATTTTATCATTTATAGGCTGTCGTTTTGAAGAAAATAAGACCTTTTACTACGTAAAAGGAAAAAAAAGTAACATTGAGAAAAAAAGAAGAAAGTGAGGAGGAATGTTTGACTGATATGATGAAGCAGTTTTTTTCTTTAAATTTTCTTTTTTTAAAAAAAATCATTTATGAACACTTCAAAACATACCCATAATGACTTGCGTCGCTGATTCGCATGTGCTTGTCTTTGAATTGTGAAAAGGAGAAAAAAAAGAGGAAAAGCTAGACTTGTGTCTGGTCACATGGAAGAAGCCTGCACTATATGTACATAAACCGTCAATCTTCAGAAACTGCCAATAGCCACCACTGCCCAATAGTAGCCAGTATACATAAACCCCCCAAATAGCTATATCACCATAATGGTCTGTTCAATGTTGATTTGGAAGAAAGCCCTTGTTCTTGGAGCAAAGGTGATAATGATCTTTGCATTATTTCTTCTATTATTCACGGCAGCAGCAACCAACGCAAGGCCTTCTGGTGGGGAGGAGGACACCACTTTCGGCGCAAGCAAAGCTGCTTCCGTAGAGAGCAAAGGCGGAGGATACAATTCAGAGCCAAATCCCTGCACTCTCCTTCCTATTTATGATCCTAATCATTGCGACTGAGCTATAACGTATCATTCAAATCCATGCACTCTCTATTAATTTCTAGCTTATATGTTCTTTCTATCTTGTCGTTTAATTTAATCATTAGCTCATTGCATAAATCAGCTATAATGATTAATATTTTATATATTTGCAATACCCTCATTTGCATAAATGTAAGGTTCACTTTTCACGATCTGCAACTCTATTTAGAATTAAAAATTTCTAAAAAATTCAATTGAATTAAATTTTTTTTGTTTTTTAAATTTAAAAAATATTATTTAAAAAGAATTAAATGATTCAATTTAGTTTTGAACCATTAGATCAAAATTTTTCTATTCTAAGGATTCAATTTTTCATAGCTTTTAATTCTTACCTATTAGATTAAAAGTTGTTGAAGTAAACAAGACAAGATATTGAACTTTTAAATTCCAACCATTCAATTTTCAGTACCTTTTATTTTTTAGCCCTTAGATTAAGAGTTTGTTAAAGTTGAAGAAATAGATTATACACTTGTTAATCCTAATCTTTAATTTTGTTTAAGTAAATTTTCTAAACATTGGATTAAAAAACAATAAAAGCAAAATCTATAAAATGATCCCAGCCCTTCATTCATAAATTAGGTTTTATATTTGTTTAATTTTTATTAATTTGTTATATCATACAGGTAATTTTATATAATATAATTGTTCTTTATTATTAATTTTATATTAATAAAAAAATAAGTAACATTATGATCATACCCTCTTTGATGTAATTTTAGATATTTTTATTTAATATTGATAAGTTGTTTTACATAAAATTAATAAGTTATTATATTTAGTAAATGTGGCATTGCTAACAAAAACATGTAAAAGAAATGATTAAACTTGAATTGGAGACGCGAAAAGGCATAAATGTATTATCCCTTGATTCCACCATTTCACAATTTTTTCTATCTTATTTTTTTATATATTAAGAAAAATAATTTTATATTAATTTTTCAATTATATTATTTTATAAATATTAAAAAATATTTTAAATACTCATTTAAAAAATAATAATTATTAAAAAATATAAAAAATAAAGATTAATAAAAAATTTTAAGCAGCACGATTTCAATTTTTTCAAACGTCTAAACATGAACTAAAAACATCGGTGCAATGAGTAGATAGAGAATATAGCTTTTATAAGAGTTTTAGATTCTTTTACTTTTTGAATGAGCTTTCGAAAATGAATAATAGTAATCATAAAAAATTTTGAATGTTTAAAAGGTTTGAAAAAACTTTTTGATTTTAAAAATTACAACTATAATACTTAAAAGAGTGTATAAAATTTTAAGAGTAAATTGAAAATTAAATTTAAACTAATTATAAGTAAATATAGTAATAAACAAATATGGAGTCGTAGAATCAGGGAGAGAGGCTTTTCAGATGATAAAGACACAGAACAACTCAACTGTTTGAATTGCCACTGTGGCTCCCATAAATCTCACACGGGACCATTAAAGTTAATTTTGGATATATATTTGCTTTTTTTTTTCTCTTATTTTTTTATGAAAAAAAATCGAAATATTTAAATTAAGAGTTATATTTATATAAGATTTATTTTCAAATATTATTATTTTATAATTTTAAAATAATTTTAACCTATTAATTTTTATTTATAATAATTAAAATAATAGATTTTAATAAGAATAAAACTTTATTGATAACAATCTTTTATTATATTAAAAAAATAATAATAATAAAATTAGTTATATCTTTTAAATTATGAATAATTAAATTTAAAATTAAATATTTTAAGTAAAATAAAAATATAAAATTTTTCATTTTAAATTTTAAATTTTATCATATTAGAATAAAATTAATAGCTAATAAACCATAAATTTTACCTGCCACTTCTGTTATAATACTTTTTTAAAAATATATACATGCTTAATTACTTTATTATATAATAAGCATTATTACATCAATAAAAATTTTATATTTTATTACACATTTATAATATTTTAATTATAATAATAAATTGACGAAAGTAATTAATATATCTTATTTATTATTTTTTTTATATTATGATAATCTTATTAATTAATTTTGATTAGATATAGTTATAATAATTTGGTATTATAATAATAGAGTATTAAATTTAATTTTTTTATAAATAACTAAATTTTAAAATCAATAATTTTATGCAACAAAAATTATTAATTTTAAAATTTTATCAATAGGATAAAATTAATTAGTAATAAATCATTATTGTACTTATAATATATATTATAATTGTACCATACAAATAATATCTTTTATTGTATTAAAAATAATTATAAGTAAAATAATTAATAATAAAAAATTAGTCATATATTTAAAATTATGAATTTCTACATTTAAAATAAATAATTTTATACAAAATAAAAATATAAAATTATTAATTTTAAAATTTTTATTATTTTAAGATAAAGTTACTTTCTTGGCAATTCTTATTTACAAAAGTAAATAGGAAATTGTGTGGTTGAACATTTTCAATTTTTAATCACCACGTGTCATTATTGATAGACTTTTCAATCACTAAAAACTTTTAATTGAATTTTGAGAAAATTTTAAATTATTTTAGTGATTTTATGAAATAATTAATATTTAATATGCTATTTTTTTTTTTTGAAACGGGGTGGGGGAGTCGAACCTTTGACCTCAAAGGATTACAAGGATGCACTTTCCACCAGACTAAGCCTCGGAGTGCATATTTAATACGCTATTGTCTTGCTTTAATACATGACTGAAATATCATAATTAAATTTAATTGGTTATATATATATTTACTAGAGTTATTCTATATTTTAATTCAATATAAATATAGTTAAATCTTTTAAAATTTAGAATTTAATAATTAAAAATTAAATGAGTAGTAAATATATTATGAAACTAAATCGGCATATATAAAACTATAGTATTATTGAAATTTCTATTTTGATTTAATAAAATTTTTAACTAAATTGAAATTATATTTATTTTATCTTCACCAACTTTCTAAATGGTTTAAAATTAATTTTATCTTCAGAGAATCAGATAGGATAATTTATCAATAATATATTTTATCAGCTGGGAATCAAACAAGTTCATTAGAATACATAATCAGAACACGTGGACATTTAAAGGATGGTTGAACATGGAGAATTTCATCAGAAAACAGGAAGAAAAAGTTTATATTTTTTAGTAATTTCAATTTAGTTATATATCTAATTAATTAATGTTTTTTAGTGAGGTTTTAGGATTAAATTGTAAAGGAGTTCTGTGGGTGTTTGTGGATTGGAAGATGACCTTTCTCCTGCAAACTCTTAACTGTTTCATAGAGGCATTGCTTCACTGGGATCAATTCCAGTCCAAGGTCCTTGAGCTTTTTGCTTGAGAATTTGTGTGGTTTTGCTCTTGGGTTCTTCTCATCTGAACACCTGCAATTATCTTTCGCATTATTTTCATTTTTAAGAGAAATTAGTAAAATTACTTGACCAATATGATCCACATGTATTCGTTATATAACAAGAAATTTGCCGACAGTACTGAATAATAACAATAACTTACCTCGTGGGGATTGGATACTCTGGGAAGAACTTAGCAAGCATTTCCACCACTTCGCCGCGGTGGAGGACGCTCTCACCACAAATGTATCGCCCGGAGGCAGAGGGCGTTTCATAGATAAGAATATGGGCATGTGCCACGTTCTTAACATGCACATAGCCTTGAACAGCATTGACATAGGTCTTGGCTGAGCCAGTTAGGTACTTAAGGATGTGAATGCTACTAGCATTTATAGTGGACTGCAACAATGGTCCAAGCACCACTACTGGGTTCAGCACTACTAGGTCCACCCCTTTCTCCTTGGCCAACTCCCATGCTGCCTGCTCCGCCACTGTCTTCGCGTAGCAGTACCAGTTCTGCAATAATTATCGGATTAGTAACATGACCAGTTTGGCTAACAACTCTAGCTCTGGGCTGTTAAGGAAGCTCTTGGCAAATCATAAATATTAAGAAGAACGGTGAAGTAAAACTTGCCTTCACTATTGTATTAGTAAGAAAAGGTGGCGACTAATTCAACAGGATAATCATACTTGAAAATTTGATAATTACAATTAAATACGGCCATTATAAGACTAGATTCATATGAAAGTGAAATTAAAATTTTAAAAAATTATTTTTTTAATCGTTAACATTTAATATAATTAAAAATCATTTTATAAAAAAATTATGGGAAAATTACTTTTTAGTCCCTCAGGTTTAACGTAATTAACACTTCTGTCCCTCTATTTTGGCGACCCAACACTTAAGTCCCTCACTTTCTCTTCCATCCAAATTCGCAGTCCTTCCATCCAAAATAGCTGTTTGGGACACGTGAATTAACAAAATTAACCCTCACTAAACCCAAACCCAAATACCCCTTCTTCTTCTTCTCCTTCTTCTTCTCCTTCTTCTTCCTACCATTTTCTACAACTTCTTCTTTTCTTCTTCTTTCTCCTTCTTCTTCTTCTTCTTCTTCTTCTTCTTCTTTCTTCTTCTTCTTCTTCTTCCTACCCTCTTTTCTGCAACTTCTTCTTCTTCTTCTTCTTTCTCCTTCTTCTTCTTCTTCTTCTTCTTCTTCTTCTTCTTCTTCTTCTTCTCCTTCTTCTTCCTACCCTTTTCTGCAACTTTTTCTTCTTTCTCCTTCTTCTTCTTCTTCTTCTTCTTCTTCTTCTTCTTCTTCTTCTTCTTCTTCTTCTTCTTCTTCTTCTTCTTCTTCTTCTTCTTCTTCTTCTTCTTCTTCTTCTTCAACCGAAGAAAGCATGAAAGAGAAAAAAAAAAAAAGGAATTTCACATTAAGAGAAGGGTATTTCTGGAAAAAATTATCACCTCTCACTTTTGACTCTTTGACCAAACGGTTTAAATGGACGGAAGGACTACGAATTTGGACGGAAGAGAAAGTGAAGGACTTAAGTGTTGGGTCGCCAAAATAGAGGGACAGAAGTGTTAATTACGTTAAACCTGAGGGACTAAGAAGTAATTTTCCCAAAAATTATTGATAAATATAAAATGACCATAATACCCTTATTAAATTATGAACTCCCTAAACAAACTCCCTCTCCCTCTCTCTCTAATGATTGAGAGGTCGCCATTGTCAACCTCCCACTCTACGCTTATTCTTCTTCTCAATGCTTCTCTTCAAAGCTACCTCATATCCTATCCTTTCACTTTCTCTATTGTGTTCCCCATGCACCCATGCATGATTCATTGTCCTTTACTGCAAGAGCTGCCCTATGGATGCTTTGTTTCAAGAGGCTGGAGCTAGGTACCTGTACTTCTCGCCTCCACCTTTGATTTACAGATCAAAAGCGAGAATTACAGGACACTCATTATATTCCACCTACAGCTCTTGTTCAATACCCATAGAAGGTTTCCACTTTGAAGCAGGAAGCAAGCATGGATTAGGATTGGAGACGTTCATGGTTGGAAGGATGACTTGTTAGAGGGAATGAAATATGTTAAACCTCAGGAATTAAAAAACTATTTTTTATAATAAATTTTACATTAGATAATTTAGATTAAATAGTAATACTAATGCTGATAAATTAATTTAACCTGAGTATTCTTGCAAAAGTCGAGGTCACTCCAGCAAGATTCATCGACAACATCATCTGGATTCCTATTGGGATTCATATAAACCGTTCCGATGGTAGATGTGAAAACCACTCGCCGGACTTTGGCTTCTGCGGCTGCTATCATCACATTTTTGGTCCCATTCACGGCTGGCTCCAGCATTTGTTCCTTCAAAATTTAATTAAAAAAAAAACATAATTACTATTAATATCGTATTTTATTTTTAAAAAATCGTCTAGAACATATTAACAATATTTCGGCGTCATACAGGATCATTAGTGAGAGGAGACGCAGTGTGGAAAACTCCATCACATCCAGTAATGGCCTCTCGAAGACTTTCATAATCAAGAAGATCAGCTCTGCACAGACTTAATCTCTCCTTGGCACCTTCAAGCTCTCTCAAATGAGAATTCTTGGGATCATCTATCACTCAAAAAAAAAAAACATACGTAAAATAGAGCCCTTCCGTTCCCAAAAAAAAATCTTCATCATTAACATATCCAAAAACAGAACCAGAATAAAAAAAAAAAAACAGAATTAGAATCAAACCAGGGTTCCGCATAGTTCCTTTAACGGTGTAACCTCTTTGAAGAAGCAACTTAACGATCCAAGAAGCAATGAAGCCACCGGCTCCGGTGACGCAGACGGTTTGGCCATGGCCAGAGAGTGATGAGGTGTGAGCAGGCATGGTAATTTGGGGGAAAAGACGAGAAGATAGAGAAGTGGAAGTGGGGGGTTTTGGGCGGTCGAGAGGGATGAGATGAGTAAAGTGTATTGTTTAGAAGAATGGAAGGCAGGCAGGGCACAAAAGCAAAGCATGTGCCTGCGTCCGTAATTTATAAGGAAAAGTACTGTTCTACTTATTTATTTAATTTCATATCTATCAATTTAGAGAAATTCTTCCGTCAATCCGGTTCACCGGCCAGTTTGCAAAATTATAAATAAATGGGTTTATTTTTTTTTTTATAAAAAGAATTACTTATTTATACGTTATAAATATTTTAATTCATAGTGAATCTACTAAATATTTTTCATTTATTTATTTGTATTTCAAATTTCAATGATAATCTGAGTTTTGATAAAAATTGCACCTTACCATACTATTTTATTAAAAAAAAAAACTTAATTACACTAAATATACATGGATCTGTAATATATAATATAAAATAATAATGGAATTTTATACCTTTATATTAAAAATCCTTGTAAATATAATTTAAATAAAAATTATTGAACTTATTTACAGAGAGATTAATTTATGTAATATTTATTTCTTAAGAGTTTTCCCTTCTCTCTTATTTCAAGTATACGTTGCTTGATTTAATATTTACGTGTTTAGATCGTAATAATTTTTATTTATTTTTTTATTGTATCAAATTATTATTATTTTTTTATAATGTAATAACCTATAAATTTACTATTATAATTCTCCTCATTAATTATTATTTTTTAAAAAAATTTAAAATATTTTTTAATATTTAGTAAAATTTAATATTTTTAACATAAATATAATTAAAAAATTAATAAAATTTTTTTTTATTAATTTAGACTGATTAATATATTTTGAAAACTAATACTCCTATACATCTAGTTAATTTTGGTATGTATTAAAAAATGTAATTAATATAGTTAAAAAAATAAATTTTATGTTCTCTTCCCTAATATTTATTTTCCATTTATATTAATTTATTATTAAATTATTTTGAAATAAATAATTTTTATTTTTCATTTTACTATCTTAAAAAATTAAAATTTAATTATATAACAATCATAAGTGTCCTCAATTTACTAACCTGACGCTAAATTCTGTCTGCACGGATTGACTCACTAAAAGCTAAAATACATCTGAAGATTTTTTCTCCATACATGAAAATAAAAAATTATCGATGTCACAATCACGCATCTCAATATTCATTGATAAAATATAAAAAAAATTATTTTATTGCTAATTTTATTGATTGTATTTTAAATTTCTTTTATTTAATTTTATCAATTTATAAAAACTTAAAGTATAATCAATAAATTTTAGAGTGCAGTACGATTAATAATATATGTAATTAATATCAATTTTTTAATGATTATTAATAATATAATTAATTTATATTTAATTATTATAAATTTAAATATTTAATAAATTATAATTTTAATGTAAATATTTAATAAATTTATCTTAATTAATATAAGAGTCGACGTATATAGGTAAGTAGTATTTGGTTTAAATTAAAAAATCGATCGAATCGAATTGATTTAAAAATTTAATTTGTTTTTTTATATTTTTTGGTTTGATTCGGTTTTTAATTTCAGAAATTTTAGTTATTTCGGTTCGATTCGATTTTGATTAGAAAAAAAGGGAAAAAATTAAACCAAACCGATTAGTGATAATAATATGTTTTTTCAATAATATAGAGAAATTAAATTATATTAAATTAAAATATTTTAATTAAATTTTAAAATATTAAAAATAAAGTGTAAAAAATAAAAAAAATTATTAAAAATCGAAATTGATCAGATCGAACCAAATCGAACCAAATCGAACCGAATCAGATCGGTTCGATTCAATACGATTTTCAATCAAAATTAATTCGATTTGATTTTTATAAACACTAAAATTTCAATTTTTAATTTATTCAATTCGATTTGATTTTAAATTGAACCGACCAAATGATCACCCGTAGAAGTATATATTCAGTCCAATACAAATTATTGTCCACGTAAAAACAAGTCATCCTTACGCCTCTACCTGCTGCACTGCAGCTACTACTGCCATAGAAAAGAAGATAACATTGAAAAAGTCAAGATATTTTAGGTACTGCAAATTTAAATTGTAGACCACTAAACCTACCTTGTTTTGCATATTTCTAGATAAATTATTTTTTATTATTAATTTATATAAAATTAATATATTATTATTTTTAAAATTAATAATTTTATTTTAATTTAATTTCATAAATTAAAAGTTCTTCCATTTAATTCTTTTCAATATTAAGGAAATAATTACACCACCTTTTAAAATAAATTACTTTTAATCACCAAATTATATTAAAATTAGTATAAATGTATCTGGACTTTTCTAAACATTAATAATTTAGTCTTATATTTTAAATTTATCAATTAAAAAAAATACACTATTAAAAGGATCTCAATTTGATAAATTATATTAGAATTATTATATTTTAAAAAAAAAATTGCTTAAATATATTAGAGGTTCTATAATTAATTTAAAGTTGAATTAATATTATGTAAATATTTCAATATTTAACAATAATACTATTTTAAAAAATATTAAAAAAAATATTTATTATTTAATTTTTAAATATTACTATTATTAATAAATTAATTTTTATATTTTTAAAATTATATTTAAATATTTTTATTTTTTTATAACCTATTAAAACACTTTTATTATTTATTCGTTAATAAAATAGTCATTTATTTTAGAAAAAAAAAATGACGATAGTAAATAAAAAGAAAAATTAAAATTATTTTTTTATTTTTCTTTCAAAAGAGGAAAAAGAAAAAAATCGAAGAGAAAAGGTTGAATAAGAAAGAGAAAAATATAAATGGGAGAAAGAGAAAAAAGAGGGGGAAAATGGAGAGTAATTTAATTTTTTATTATATTTTTAATGATAAAAACAGAGGAAAATGCTATTTTATTTAGAGAAAATAAATAAAAATATTTTTTATAAATTTTTAAAAATATAAAAATTAATTTATTAATAATATAATACTAAAATATTAAATTATAAATTTAAAAAAAAAACCCTCAGATTTAAAAGGGAGCAGCACTTGACGGGAACAAAAATCAGCGACTGCCAAGTGCCAACAACAATGATAATTTTCTTCCCACATTCAAATCATTTCCATTAATGTCTTTGACATTTGGCTCCGTGTAATGTTCGGCAGCATGTTGTCACATATCAAATTATTTTTGCATGAATTAATTCACAATAAATATTTATGTCGGTTTAAATCTATCATGAAAGTTCAGTGAAAAAGAAATCACAATAAATATTTAAATTTATGAAATTGATGGATAAATAAAATAAAAATAAATAAATGTGGATCAGGTTGATTCACATTTGAATTAAATCTATGTATAAAAATATCTTATCTTAAAAAAAAATATCTTATCTTAAAAAAATAAAATATCTTATGCTAAAAAATAGTTAAATACAAAATAACGTAAATTAAAAAAAAGATTATTAAAAAGAAAATAAAATCAATACACCGTCTAAAGTCTACTACAAATTAAAAAGAGAAAAAGGTAGATATCTAATAGTCATTTAAGCCATATTTAGTAAATAAATTTATTTTTAAAAAATAAATTTAATTTGATAAATAAATTATATTAATTTTTTAGGATAAAAAATAATTTTATAAAATTTATGAACTAAATAAAATATTAGTAAGAATTTAGGAATATAAAGATAATTCTTTATTTTAATAAAACACTTACTTCAAATGAATTTTTAAAATTAAGACTTAAATATTTGGAGGGCTACTTGGCAAAAGTATTTCAAGTTGTTAGGAACAAGTTCTTCAAAAGAGATGATAAAATTCAGAGAGAAAACGATTGATCAACTAACAACTGTGTGAATTTCATCAAAGCTCCACATCACCTGAAACTAAAGATACAGGAGCTTTCTACGTCATTTTCAACGCTTGGAATTTCATGGGGCTTGGACTAATTTTTATCTTTGAAGAAAAAAAAAAAAAAGATCAGAATCCAAAAATCCACCCTCTTTCAATTCAACATGGATTTTACTGTTATTATTATTATTATTCAAAAAAATTAAGATTTAATTCTAATAATACAGAAAAACTCACTAATTTATTTTTTAATTTTAAAAAATATATTAAATTATTTTTAAAATTAAAAAAATTTATTAATTAATTTCTCTAATAATTTTTAACTATTAAATATTAAAAATAAAATAAAATACTCTAATATGAAAGGATTAATTATTAAACTTTTAAAAATTTTAAAAATTAACTAATAATTTTTTTAAAATTATACAAATTAAATAGTAAAATTAATAAAAAAATTTTAATATATTTTTAAACGAAAGATTAATTAGTAAATTTTTTTATGTTTTAATTTTTTCTTATTATTTTAGTTCGGAAAGAAGACGAATCAATTGCTTAAAAGAAATTCCATTTCCTGCCTCCAGTAATCTACTTACAGGCTCAGCAACCAAAAATCCCAATGCTTACCATGCAAAAAACAATATTTATGTCAACTTCATGCAAAGAGACAACAACCCTGCACCAAACCAAGACTTGCAGGGCTTTCTAGCTTCTTCCTCTCTGTACACACTACACTTTGTTTCTATTAACTAGGGTCAGCCGAGTCCAAAAGATCTCCCAACCAACTTTCACTTTGTTGCTGACTTTTTTACAGGATAGTTTAGTGCTCCTTTTTAGGTCTGGCTGTGACACAAAATTCATATACCGCCTCCGAGACTTTCATCGCCGGATGGACTTGCAGTCTCTAGTGTTGTCTGTTTGGAGTTTATTCCAGTCCTTGGACTTCTGATCTTCAACTTGCTACCAGATTCTTTGCCATCTCCTTCTGAGCCACTGTTAGGCTTAGGTGTATAATCTATAGATTTGTCAGCAGCAATTGGTTTATCCCGCGTAACGGCACCTGTAGACTTTCTGGCTTTTCTCTTAGAAATGCTGGTGGTTCCACTCCTAGAAAACCATCATAATCTTTCATTCTAAATATACCAAACTATCATAATTCAGAATTTGATGAATGTAAACCAACCTTTTTGAATCAACCTTCAGTTGTTTGCCTGACTCTGAAATCACCTTGCCGTTTTGCTTTCGAGGTCTGGACTGTCTGCTCGTGCATTTCACAAAGGACAAGACATTTATAACTAAACAACAGATATGGTAGCAAACAATCATGTGCGTGAATTATGCGGCAACTATTTTACCGCTGAGGATCAATGGCAACAATCACTTGGTGTGATAGAGTAACAAGCCCTCTTCTTTATTTTATTTTATATCAACTGTATATTTCTCATGGAAATTAAAAGGAAAGACTCTTTTTCTTCTTGATTTTATGTTATACTCACTCTAAAATGTCCTTACCTCACAGATGTAGCATCAAGATGCAGGAAAATAATTCTTCTCCATTGACAAGGCAATATAATAAACACAGTAGGAGAGGCAGGAAAGCCAATTTTACCATTTCCTTTTCTCAACATGGAAATAAACGAAAGGGAAAGGAGAAGAGCTTTTCAACACATCAGTTCCAAATAGACTCTTAACAATAAATTTCTCGAGTCTTACATGGTTAAACATAAAACTAAATACACTAGATGTTGCAGGATTGAAAATAGCAGCATCAAAATCATTGGAACAACGGAACTTACTTCTCAGATGAAGGATCAGCATTTGAAATGTCAGGTTTTCGCTCCTGCAAATATTATCACCACAATTGCAAGACAAGGAAGTTACTTTGCAGAAATAAGTTATTGAGGAAAAATAGCAGGTCTAAACAAAGAGAAAAGACCCACTTCATCATGCAAAATATCATCTCCAATTAGTTCCCACCGTTCCCTTCTGAGATTTAGTATCTCTTCATCTCCATCAGCATACAAAACCTAAAAATGTCATCAGCAAAAGTGTTTAAGCTATAGTAAGGAGAAACTAAAGATGATCATGGAACTTTTATGATAAGAGAAGAATTAAAATGGTTCTGAAAATTTATACTTGCTCTAAACAGGGATGAGTACTTTAAAATGGTTGATTTTGCAACAAAAACCATAGGAGGACCAACTATAAGATAGTCCAAGGGGTCATGGATGTGAAAAGAAATAATTGCTCATCGTTTAACATAAGAGATGCCCCTCAGAAGGGCCAGTATATGGAAAATAAGAATAGGAAACCACTACCAAGTGCGAATAATAGGTTCTAGAAACCTCTGTCCTAAAATTCACACGGAGAGGGAAAAAAGAAGTAGATGAAAGAAGAAGAACCAAGTAGGGTTAAGCTAGAACCATCTCACCTTATGCTTCTTTTTGATAGGGTCATAGGATTCAAGTACTCCTTCATAAAACCTGGAAAACAAGAAAACACATTCAAGAAAACAAGCATCAATATCTGCACTTAGAAAGATCAAGAGAAATTGTTACAATGGATATATGCAGAGTCCAGAAATTTTAGCCAATGATGTCTAGTAAATATAAAAAATCAAGAACTAAAAACAAAAAGCACTAGAAAAAGGGTTACTTCCTCAACACCCACCCCCCCTTCTCCTTCTGGGTGAATGGTGCAGTTCTTTGCAATAAGCTGACTTTAGGCAACAGAATGCACCCACATTCTCCATTAACCAATTAATTCAAATAAATTTCAAATCCTATTCAGCCAGACTAGATTTAGTCCCAGTTAGCACTAGTAATTATTAAACTAATCCGAACTAATGTGGCATGTCAGTATGGCATTTTCCCTAGAGAGGAGCAAAACCCAGAGCTCTTCTATTTTAACTGTTGTTCCCTTCATCATATTTCAAATGCCATTTAAGGTTTTTGCACAAGAATTAAGGAAATGATTGGGTAATCCCATTTTTGTAATGAAAAAGTACTAATAGAAGAGTATCTTTGCAATACACTTGGTATGTTCTTATTTTTAATTTCCTGAGAGATATATGCTAATAGTTGAATAAGAGATCAAATGCACTGGGAATAAGAATACACAAGGGTAAAGTTGGAAAAAATTTAATTAATGCTTTCTTAATTTTCTAAAATGGAGAACAAAGTGGGACAAAAAGAAATTTCTAAAATAACATTTGAAATGGGACAAAGGGAGTAACAACTATTAAGCTTACAGCCCTATTGATAATCTTAAAATAACAAGTAACCACTGAGAAAATATAAATAGTTTTGAACATTTATTTGGTCACTTCCTGATTGTATTTCACAACTCTGTAACCAAGAGCAAACGCTCATCACTTGCTAATCCTGTCTACATAGTAAAGACCAACTATTATCCTGATGATGCAACCACCTCCCAGCAATTGTGCTAGTCTCCATCTATTTATTCACTTCTTTTATCAAATTGTATATTGCATGCCATGGTATTCATAGGGCCATATCCTACATTCAAATTTTAATTCTAATTAAGATTCCAGCAACTAGTCCTTTCTTTTCAAGATTTAAGGTGAAAGCCTACAAAATTCTGCAGAAGTATTTAATCCTCACTATCTTCCAAAATTATCATGATAAAAAATGCCTATATGATAGTCTCAAAACGAGGTACTTCATCAGCATCAGATTTGAGAATTGGAAGTCAAAATGTCGTCATATATACACATGACATGAAACCTAAAAAATCCTCCAGGAACAAATTATTGGACACAAGTAAATAAAAGATACTTTTGCATTACTGAAACTTGAAAAAATCAAAGAAATTCTAAACAACCAACAAAATATAACAGATAAATGAACTATAATCAAAATAAAAGCTTTAGGCATCTCACATCTTGTCTTTTGGCCACCAAACTTTTATTCTGCTACCAACCAATTGCTCACCAAGATCAGGAGTCTGAATTGGGGGAAAATACATAAATTATAACTTGAAGAGTGCGGAAGGATGAAGCACTAAAAATTCTCCCCATCTAGTAGAACTTTAAGCAAGTACAAAATATAGAAAAGTTATATTTGAAATTTTGCAGTAAAAGAAGTATATATATATATACCAAGAGCGCAGCAGCCAGCTCCTCAGACTAATTATTCAATATTTTGATTATCAACACTAACAAAGAGAAAACAGGACTGTATCTTGGGCAATGCAGTACAGAGAGTTTAGTTTTCCAAATATTGTGCAGCTTTCACGTAACTTCTATTCTTTATTGCTTGTCTGTTGGTTAAGCCATTCCTATTGCTTGTCTGTCAGTAAAAGCCATTCCTATTCGCAATGAGTTGAAACACCAAAGAGGCACTATAGAAGTTGCAAACCATAGAAGAGCTGGACATTTCAGGGTTCTAATTCATGCAATGCTGATAATTCTAAGTTTAACTGCTAGGCCCAAAACCTTCCAATTCATTTTTTCCTGTTCTCTGGGAAAATAGAAGATGTCAAATTCAAATATTAAATTATGAGAAATAGATAAACAGAAACTGTTACTTCTTATTCTTAAAGATAGAACTAAACAACTACCTAAATTAGAAAGGAACCAGCACTATTTAATGAAGAACAAATGCCCTAGAACTATGAGGTTTTTTATTTATTTACTTATTTATTTTACTAATACCAGTTCAGATAAATGATCGCAACAAGAAAACAATTCTCAATACATTCTTTTCTCTTCTTTCTTAAAAAAAGGCTAACTGATATGCATAACTATCATCAACCAAGTAGAAGTTACAAGACACAATGAATAAAATGCATACCACTTCCTTCCGTGGTGTCCGCATCCCCTTGAGATTTGTTTTTGGGACCTGTTCATCATAAATTCCACCTCTAGATGATTTCTTTTTCTGTACAGTTGACCGCAGGGAGAGGTAAATTAAAAGCTCAACAAATTAATGCCCGTAGGATAGTTTTCAAAAATGAAGTTCATATAAAATTAATACCTTAACCTTAGATGCTTGAGCATCCACATCTGAAATACCACTCACTGAACTTCTTTTCCTAACATCTGATTGGACTAGCGAGCTGTCTCTTTTGAAGTTCCTTACCACCACCTTTGTTGACTGTTGCCGTGGTTTTTCCTCATGTTCACCGAGTAACCCGGCTTTCTCATCGGCAGAAGGCAAAGGTGCCCCTTCAGTAGCCTTTGCAGCAGATCCAAATTTTCTTGTGCGCTTCTGTTGCTTTGGTTCTGAGTTACGATCAGCACCTTGATTCATAATACCCCAATTTTTCTTTGGCCGGCCTCTTTTAGGATGAGTTCCATGAGTAAGGCTTTGATTCAGAGATGGGGAAGAAGCATCGATAACACTAGCAGTTTCTGGTCTTAATCCTGTAGGTTCCCTCATACGTGCTAATGGCAGAGCTACCTTCTTTGGAACTGTATTTTCTGGGTTTAAATCTACTCCCTTGTCATGAGTTATTCTCTCACAAGGTACTTTTGCAGTTTTTCTTCCTGAAGAAATCCAAGAATGATCATAGCCTTCCTCTGGATTCATCAAAGAATTAGGTTTCCACCCCCTTTTCCTTGGGACGGTCCCTGGGTCCATTTCCAAGTTGAATTCTGGTTTGGTATCCCCTAGTATATCACTACTTTCACTATGCTGGATAAGAGAACAGTGCTCCAGTATTTTTGAAGAATTATTATTTATGACATCACCAGCATTTCTAGTTGAGGAATTTCCATTGGTTGTTGATTTGGGAATAGCATCCACAGCTTGGAGAACTTCTCCAGGAGAAGCAGCAGCTGGTGATAGCCCCTTAGTAGCCTCACCAGATAAATTGAATTTTGCAGCAATTATTAGCCATAGCTTACATTGAAGAATCATGATATACATTGAATATAGTACAGGGGAAAAACAAGGCAAAGTTGCACCCATAAAAAGTTTCATCATGAATCTTTATTATTTCTTTCCTTACAACTACACCAACAAAATACAAATAAAAGTAGCAACCTCCTAAAGTAAGAGGAGTCAAATGTGAAAGGAACACAAATACAGTTCCTTTGCAGAAACCATATGCCATTTTATGAGCAATTTTCTGCATTAAGGTGTGCTTCTAAAGAATTCAAATTTTGATTTTTAACTTGTCACATAAGGCTGATAAGGCTGATAAGTTGTTTTCTCATGGAATTTTTGTTTGCTTTACAATATATATTGATTTGATTTGCTAGAGGTCATCTAACTGGTGAAATCATTTCTGTTATCAACCTTTCCCGAGTCCGTCAAAAAATTATGTCCATCTTCCACAATTATGGATTCCAAATTGCCCACCAAAAATGAACTTATACACAAATGCACCAGGAGAAACATGGTGCCAAGGAACTGTGAACGTACAAATGATAATTTGCAAGTCCATTAGAAAAATGTTTTACAATATGTATCCACCTTCTCCCCAAAAAAATTGAAAGGGAGATGAAATCCACAAGAAAAGTCACGGGTTAATCATTAGGTAAACTTATTTCATGGAAAGAAAATAATGAAGTTAGGATTTATATTCAGCAAGTGAAGAAACTTCCATGTCAATTTTAGTCTGAAAAAAAGTAGTATACCATTACATCTCATAGTAATAGGCAGGAAGAAACATACCAAATCGTCCCCTGAACCATTGAGATGATTCTGTTGAAGGGAAAGACTCTCATCCTGGCAAATCGAAGCAACTATTGGAGCATACTCATCTAAAGGTATGCCTATGGACTGCACTGCCTCCTTGAGACAGGGATTAAGTTTAGCAGCACAATTAGCGATAACTTTTTCACCAAGCTTCCATGCAATAGGAGAAACACTCTGGAGTCATAATGCATTGAATTGATAAATCCCACTTAAGCAATAAAAACTATAGTAAGCAAGCAGGGAACAGTTAGCAGAAAAGCACATACAACATACCTGACTTTCCTTTGTTATACTGGCCAAAAGGGGAGTGAGAAGGTCAACTGATACATCTTCACTTTCATCTATGATCAGTGTCATAACCGTTTCCATGGCCAAAAATACAGCATGTGGGTGATTGGACCTTGGGTGAATGTGAAGAATCTATCATTTGTCTATTAGATACAAAGATAAACATAGGCAAATAAAATGAAAATGGAAAACAGCCATCAAATTCCATGATATTGGTCTGCCAAAACAGCAAATAGGATGACTGCAGTTAAAAATATAACATCGTAGAAGCTTGCCAAGTCAAAGCGTGCAATTTAAGGAAATATATGTTTACTGCTACGAACTTTTGACAAGTACATTTCTATGTATAGAAAGACCAGAAAGATAATTCAAACATTGGCTTTGTTAATCTTAGCAACTATAAAACTTAGCTGCACAAGATCTTTTAGATGTTACTGTCATATATATGACATTGAGAAGAGACTTAGGCAGAAGCAAGTAGCTAAGTCTGATGAGGAATAAAGTTCTCAGGAATAAGTGATTTCGGGAGGAAATTAGAAAGTCAGTTTGGATATTGGTTATATGTTGTAGATGAACAGAAACTGTACAAGAAAATGATCTCTGTTGAACTTGACCCTTCAAGTAATATGGTCCTTTGCAACTCTAATCTTGATATTTTTACTAGTGAAGAGTTACTAGCAAGAATGATGTAAATTTCCAAGGTAGTGAAGTTAAGAAATGTACTGAAGAAGGATGCAAGAAGCTGAGGATATCAATGGGAAAGACTGCATCATTTGAAAAGCAGGACATACAAGAAAGGCTGTCAAAGCTCTCTGGTGGAGGGGCAACTGAGGCAGAATATTTTCTTCAGGAGAATTTTGACAAGGAGCAGTCTAATCAACAACAAATCAAGCAAGGTTTTGCAACGTATCTTCAGATGAAATCAAAAGATGGTGGGTCCTATTCTTGTGACTTTATAATTCTTAGGAAGGATGAATTGGAGATGTCAAGAAAGCAAAGAAAGGAAACAATCTCCTGTAGTCCTCTGTTGCAGAGAAAAAATAGAGGAGAGAGAAATACAGAGAGTAAAAACAGCAAGGAAACTACTCATACATGAGCATGTGTTGATTCACCAATTCAGGAATCTGGTCTTTTGGTCTAGAATTGCTGCTGCAACATATTTCCCGCATGCCAAGAAGACCATGCTACAGGAGTAGCAACTGAGGAGTTGCTTCAGATGATGCTACTTTGGAAGATCAACCTTTTCTCCGAGCTCAATATCTAGAACTTCAACCTTTTTGGGGACAAGGTCCTCATGAGAAGGGTACTGTCACATATATGAGAAGAGACTGAGACAAAAGCAAGTAGCTGACTCTGACTTGGAATAAGGCTCTTGGGATTTGGAAATAGGTGAATTTTGGGGGAAGTTAGAGGGTAAGTAAGGAGATTGGTTATATGTTGTTAAAGACAGTTGTCGTAGCAGTAGTATAAAAGCAAAGCATACCTGTAACAGGGAATTATCCAAGAATCTAATAACAATCAGCTATTTTTCTCTCAATATTCTTGTTCTATTTATTCCTTTCTCATCTATCTCATCTCTGAGATTCTTCTACCTTCTGTACTTTCTATTTTTTCCCTTAGTAGAAACCGTGATCTCAGGGTTGCCACTGACAGTTATCCAAGAATCAAACATGAACTACAAAAAGATCAATTTCTGGCCAAATCACTCTGGATATGGAATTATATTGAAGGATATGGTACAAATATGAGTCATTTCTGATTCAGAAACTAACATGTTCATTAGCAGATGATGTACTAAATGGTAACTGCTGTCCACAAAGCTCTTACCTAATGATCTTCAGGAAGTGTTGGAACATCTTTGTGATTAGTTCATCCAACTCTAGGTCCAACATCACCAAGCATGACCTAACCCTTGCAACAGTGTCGAGAATGGAAACTGCCTTTGTATAACAGCGACTTGACACATGGGACAATTTCTCAAAAGCTGCTATAGTCAATTGAAAAATTTCCTGCCCACCAATGGAAATGTAGACCACACAAGAACCAAAAGAAACTATGTTTAAGCAGATGTATTGAAATATTTCATTGCATTTGAAAGCACATAATAAGGATTGCCTGCAAAATATGAAAATTTATTTTAATTTTAGCTGCCTATAATACCTTCATATGGTCATCACTGTAAGGAGCATCAGGTGCAGTTATTCTTGTAATCTCACTAATACAAGACACAACTGAAACTTTCACATCTGTATCTGAGTTCCTCAAAAGGGCATTGGAAATCAATGCCTTCATGGGGGATAGAAGTGCATCTTGCATTGATCTTGATGGTGCTTGCTCCACATTTATCAATAAACACTCAAGTTTCTAGGAGACAACAATACAAGTCAACTGATCAATCCTTTTATCCAATGATCAGAAAAATTAAGATATGCAGCTGATTTGCAGAAATTATTACAGGCAAAAACTTGACTTATTTACTGATTAGAATCTCAAACCACCATAAGTTCAGAAAGTTTCATGGTATGAACCCATGAAAGGAATTTATCAATTGACAATAAGCATGTTTGTAGGCGTCATCTAGCATTAGCAAAAGAATAACAGAAATGATACTTACAGTATGTAAATACCAAATTGAAAACAAGCATAAGACCGCTTTACATGTCTCATCTAAAATTAAGATAGAAAAGACCTGAATATCCACCAAGGCAAGTTAAAGTCACATGAACAGTTACTAGCATATGCAGCTGCAAACCAAGTAGAATGAAAGAAAAGGATCCATATAGCCAAGTCTAGATAGAGATTTGAGTAATAAGCAACCTTTGTTACATATCAGAAGTTCAGAACAATATCCTAACTGTATATCAATTGGTTTATAGGAAAAATCTAATTTGTGTAACTTGCAGAAGCTTTTACCACCAATTTTACTGGGTAATTAAAGATGTAATGGAAATAAAGACCTCAAATGTGCATAATGCTTTCTGTACACAACAGCAATTCCATAAATTCAAAGGCTTGCACATTTTGTTCTCTCCCAGTTCATCACAAAATTTTCCAAGATAATGGCCCACGCTCTTTCTACACAGTTTTACAATGAGAATCCCTGCAAGCATCAAGTTCCATCTCCACATTCTCCACAAGGAAACCCAATTGATACTGTAAGTATTAGTTTTATCAGATCCTTCACATTCTCAATTCCCTCACTATTCATGGACAAATTTGAATTTCACCTAGATAATCTAACTTCAACCATGGGCATAATCTATTGCATTTTACTATATGATTCCAGATCCAATAAAAGTACCAGATACAATAAACAGGAACGCCCAGATATCATAAACAGGAAGGCAAATGAGTAAGCCAGATAGGTATATGGAAATTATAGCCAAATTTATGGCAATAGGTCTTGCCTGGCCTGGAAAGATTACAAGTTTGTTGTTTTTCAACAATGTTCTTGAACAGGAATATACACATGAGCTTCTTAAGTAATGAATCATACACACAGAGAGAACTGAAAGGATAATAGAAGAAACTATAAAAAAACACCAATTACACATAAATCAAAAGTCATGCGGCAAAATTCATGGCAGCAATTGGGAAGAGATCCCACACAATGACAAAACTTGTTGATCTCCAAAATCCACTACACTGATTCCACAAACAAGGATGGATCCATGATTTACTAAAACACAAATAAGTCATCTGAGCCAAAACATAGTACAAGAAGCTATATGCATATGAATGAAAAGCTATTACAAAAGCAACAATTTGCAACCTTTAACATTGACCATACAATCAAACCCACAAATTAATAAAACAAATAACTATATTTCATGTTTTCAATATCAGGAAATTAAATTGATCAAATGAGCTGCTGATTAAAATAAAAGTTCCTATGAGGAACTTGCTGTTCCATTGACATTCCAAACGAATAAAGTACACAAACAACATCCAAAAGACATATACATATTCATAGGAGTATCCATGAAAAATAATATAAAACCCCCAGTTAAACCATTACTTGCCAGCGATTATACCAAATACTAATCAAGTCCAAAAGCAATACTCAATTGTAATTTAAAAGACAAGTAAACAACAAAGCATACACACAGACATCGACATGTATGATTAAAAAGCAATAGGAAAATGAAAGCCTATATAACCCAAACAACATTCCTGATAAAAGAAAAACGATGACCAACAGAAAATGATTAAGAAAAAAAGTCCGCCCCAATTCAACATGCCACTCAAACAAAGTCACCAAGAAATTGAAACATAAAATTCCCAAATAAACACGCATGCATCAACAAAACCCTACAAAATTGATCAACAGTACAATTCACCAGTTCTATCAACAATACAATATATCAATAGAAACCCAAAAAGATAGACACAAATAAAGTGGAACGAGAAAACAAGTGCATTACATCAAGCAAATTAAGAAGCTCGTCAATGGATGATGGGGGGTCTAGGAGCCTATTCCCAGTCTCTTTAAGCTGCTCCTGGAGCTCAATCTCATTGACAACCATTTTTAACACTCTCGGCTACAAAATCCAAGAAACCCAGAAACAAGAAACTAGACTCACTTTCTCCCAAGCTCTGTACTTTTGCACATTTTCACTCAAACCCACATAACAAAGAGTCCCATTTATAACCCTAAAAGCAAATAAAGCATTGCTTGTCTGTTTACAACTCCCCCAGCAACCTTAGGGGTGATAAGCTAAGTGTAGAGCATGCAAACAAATTAACGAGGAGGCACTTCAGGATTGGTTAATTTCAGAGGCTTTGAATCCGATGTTGCTTCGTCCTAGACTTCTAATGCTGTGTTAGGTATTTTGGGTTTCTCCTTCCCAGCCGTTTATGGTCCTTTATATTGGCCTTTGGTAGTGGGTTCTTGCTTCCTCGTTCATTGGCGCTTTATTTTCCAATTTTCTCTCCTTGAGAGAGCCAAGCATATCATAGTTGGAACAACTTTGATCATTGGAAAGTACATTATTGCCCCCTGCCCCCTGCCCCATCTACCTAACACAATTATAAACCATCTTCACCAATACTGACTGTTTTAATAATTTTTAACTGTAATTAAAACTATAAAATATTTTTTTATAATCAGCTCATTCCACTTTTTATAATCCCTTCAAAATGTTTTATTTTTTAAAAAGTATATTATTCATAAAGTATTTTTAAAAAAATAATTTATTAGAAAGTATATAATTATGTATACGATTTAATTTTTAAATAAAAATATATAAAAAATTTATAAAATATATTTTTTATATATTTTTATAAATATCATTATAAAATATTTATAAATATTTTTTATATAAAAAAAATTGCATCTGTACTGCCACAGGGCTTTTATGGGTACTACAATTTTTTACCGACATCTTGTTGGCTCCTTAGGCTGCCACCTTAAACCTTGGGTTGGGTCTGTTCAGTGTGGTCTAGTGGGCAAGCAGATGTTTGGTTTGAAATCCCTTTCATTTTTAAGCCTTTAATCATTCTTTGATATAAAAATATATCACTAGAACAATGCTCTAAAGATCAATATTTGAAAATTATAAATAAATATAATTATGAAATATATTTTTGTGTTAACTTTTAACCCTTGAAACCAACAACTAAAATTTAACTGTTCAACCTTTCATAGTATTTGGAGAACATTTGGTTTAGTTTCTATATAAATTGTTAATGTCATTGATAGTTATAAAAGATTAAATATTTGAATTTGATACTCAATTTTCTTTTAAAAAAAATTCTTATTAGGAAAAAGACAGTTGTGTTGAATGCAATGTATTGGCCTTCAAGCTTATTTCTTGGAAGCTTCAAATCAAATTTTGAATTGATGCTTGTGGCTTAAATAAGTAAGAGGTTATTAAGGTTTTCTTCACCCATAAATGTCTCAGAGTAATACTTTTGAAGGTAAGATGAGAGTTTTTGAATTAATACGGCTATTTTGAAGGTTTTTAAACCCTAAAATCTTACTTTTTCGACCCATTAAATTAGTAATCAGGAAAAATTTTACTACCTTAATTTATAGAACCGCCCCTCATTCCACCATTGTTGGAGGACAATCACACTATCTAAAATTTTAACAGCAAATCTGCCCATATAGATGGAAGGCAATTGTGCTCGACTGAACCCAAAATCAATAAATAAATATCATTGAGATATCTAAATGCAACCATTAGTTGACATTAGATGTGCCTGTTCAGGTCCATCTAAGAAAAATAGGGTGGAAAAAATAGCAACACAAAAAACCATGACACTGCTGCAACATGAGATCCTGACTCTGAGAGTAAGATAACCAAAAGATCAAGTAAACTAATGTTGTAAGTATTCATTTACAGAGAATTCCTGAATCCTGAATAATGGAGATGAGGCCTAACTGATCTGTTCATGAAAATAGTCCAGGCACAAGAGACGTTGATGATCTTGAATAGCGTTCGAGAAGTGATAAAACTCTTGTAGCCTTCCTCCCAATTCCGCTATCCTCATGAACATTCCTCCCTGTAAGGCTAACAAGAAGAAACCTAGTTGTTGATTTATAGTATTCCACCATGTCCCTTGACAAAAATACCTTCTCCAAGAGTGTCAAAGCCTCTTCTTTTAGAGAATCTGTTCCCCGACTTAAAATCTCTATCACAGGCTGTATGGCGTCAGCCTCATGCAACACATTGGCCCCTCTGTTAGGAGAGCCTTCCTGAACCAGTGTGGAGAGCGTATGAATTGCTTCATGAGCAGTAGCAGGAGTCTCTCCATGCAAGAGTTCTACCAAGGAAGGCAACGCATTTGCCTTCAAGAGACAAAATGTAGTTGTTACACCACATATGCCTCCATGTGCTGGACATAAATTAGGGCGTGTTGGCCGAAAACACCAGCAGCCAGTTGGATTGGAGACAATAACAAGCTTCGGACTGCTCATGGAAAGATCACCAATAAGTGCTGCTGCTCTTGCCTTTGCAGTTACAGAACCAGTTCTCAGTAAGTTTACAAGCAAAGGGTAAGCTCCTAGTTCAACTACAATACGTTGTGACTCAAGATTTGTGGGATCTGTGAACCTGAACAGTGCACTTAGAGCATTTTCTTTTGATTCCATGTCCCCTGTTCTTATGATGTTTATGAGTGCAATAAGCCCATCCAACTCAACTAGTTTCATAGTCAGTGTTACCTCAGATTTGGGAAGATTGGCCAATAAACCAGCAGCAGCCTTCTGTACATCTCCCTTGTCATCATTCTCAAGAAACCCAACCAAAGCCTCCAGCCTTTTCGGCTTAAGCAGGTATTCCACCACTCCCTGCGGTTCATGATGGGAGAAGAGGAAAAGAAGAGTAATTGCAATTTCACGAATTTCTGAATCTGTGTCATCAAGAAGGGGAAGTATTAAAGATACACCATTGGCAGTAAGAACTGCAGTCTTAACCAACCCTGCATCAAACTTGCATATCCCGAGAAGTGCGCGTAATGCAGGCCTCCGAACACTGTGGGATGAGCTTGGGACCTGTTGCAAACCTAACAAATTCATGATAATTGGTTCTAAGTCGAGCTGGGTTCCATTTTCATCAATGAAGTACTTAATTCCATCATCAGAAGAGGATATTTTCTCTAGGATTTCAGCACATTTAATAATAATAATTGTTCGTATGCGGGGAGAGAACATTAGTTTTAAAACAACAGAAAGCCCACCAGCAGCAGCAATAAGCTCTTTGTTTAAATTGCAATCAGATAGCTTAAGCAAAGCAGACAAGGACAACTCCTTTGATCCGATATTTCCAGATCCCACCATTTCAAGCAAAGGAGGTATTATCCCTTCCTCACCAAGTACCTTTAAGTTTGAATCAACGAATTCCATATTAACTATAGCTCTGACCATCAAAATCCTTGAAGACTCTGGCCCTGAAAAATTATCATAATGATCAAAACAACATCACAAACTTTTCACGTCTATGGATAATAGTCAACCAAGCACAGACAACTAAGAAAAGTTCCGGATGCAGTTGGAAATCCTATGAAGATGACTCAAGCTTTAACCTGCTCAGATAGATGTAGAAGTACAACTGTGTCGAAGCTATCTACAGCATCTAAGTAGGATTCACCTAGAGTCTCAATAATTAATGAAGTGGGTTTTACCAATAAGAGTAGGGTACTGTCCAATTATTATTTTTTCTTTTATGCATTTTTAACTGAACAGAAGTAGAGAAAGTGGAATCATTTGAATGGATATGCATGGTTGCTTCATAGATCTTATAGCATCATAGCCTGTCTGTTGGTAAATAAGCTACACAGCCACAACAAAATGACCTGAAATGAAATGGGTTCCAAAGCCTCATTATTTGTCAACTTATCTTAACATACAAGTTAATTACTTGATAAACTTGAGGTGTAGCATGGACTATGTTTGCAATATGATTGGATGTTTACTTCAGTGTGAGTCTGTACGTCCAAAATAGATTTTTTTTTTCTTTTTCTGAGAGGTGTGCGTGTGCTATAGACATTTTTGTGTGATCTGAGGGTTGCTTGTGGGCAAGAGTTTTGAGAAGCTATAATAAATTTACATTAGTAGCAGATTGTGGAGGGGGATAATTTGCTGAACCAGCTTAGATTCTTAATTCCTACTATTTTACTTGAATTACTTTGCAGGTTGTTTCACCACATCTGTGATCTGTTGCCTTAGTTCCACTTATTTTACCTTTGTTTAGGGTTGTGTTCTGACAACTATTCAAAGACATGTAAATATTTTCTACAAAAGCTTCTACCTTGGACATTTATTTCATTGCATTCTTGATCAGCATGTTATAGAGACCATTTTTCTTTTTTCTTTTTTTTTTTTCTCTTTCAATAAACCATTGTGAAATTTAGTCTAGAGGGTTATACAAGTGTCTTGCAGCTCATCAATTCATTATCAAGTCTATACCAGACTTTTGTTTAATCAACCAATTCAGAGCTCTATCTATACCAGACTTTGTTTAATCAACCAATTCAGAGCTCTATCACAAGACAAGCAAAACTTCCAATGATTTTGTAGTTACTTTCTTATTAATTTTCATATTGGATATGTCCATTTCCAATTTAAAGGTATGGTTTTATAGAGTGAGTTTCTCGCTTACTGTTCTCTTTTACCTTATGTTGATATACTCTTCCTATTTAGGAATTCTTTTTTCTTTACTGCATATATCTTAATTAGGGCCATAATTAGGGTTCCTAACAAAGGTTGTAAAATATATATATTTATATTTTATATATTATAATTTCCTGGTTTAGAATATTCCTATTGTAAAAATATTGCGTTAACCAAGTTGACTTCCAGAGTTAAGACAAAAGAATTACTTCGTTCACTCTTTTGTCACTTCTTTATCAACACTTTATTTTCTCTAGGATATCCTAATTACACATTGAAGAATTAGGCAAGAGTGGACAACAGTGTAAAGCATTTGGATAATCTGCTGCTAATAACTCAGAGCTTAAGTTTTGGGCCCCATGACTGAACCTACTCCATCACAGTATTTCAGCATTGTTCACAATCTTACTAAAATACACTTCATATCCTTATTCTTTGCTGCTGAAAAACCAAAAACTTCTTAAATTGCCTGGCTGTAGCCTGTCATAATAACAGAAGTGAACAGATTACACAAATCTGTCCAGCAAATGCAATATTTATCGGGAACCAGGCTTCAGCAAGAATTTATGTTTTTGACAGTAGCAAATGACTTAAATGTGGACAAATTGACATTGGTCAAAAAATGAAATCTTATAAAGTATAGATGGAAAATAGTTTTCTGACCTTGTACAATCCGATCAACAAGTGGCTTGTACCAGCCTGATTTTGCAGCACGGGGAATATTCTCCTCATCAACTTCAAAAAGTTTATTCAAGATTTTTTCAGCATAAACTGCTGATTCTGTGACAGGACTATTCAAGAGGGTGACAAGGAAAAGAATTGCACTGCACTGTTGTGAAAGTTTCCTGCAAACAGAAACATTCCAACCAGACCTCTCTTGCAACAACTCAAATAGCAATTCCACTGCAGCCTTGGAGATGCTCGAGTCACGAGCTAAGCAGGGAATAATGTGATCCCAACCTTCATGGTTGATCAATTTTTCCTACAACAATTGATTCAAGTGGATAAATAACACCAAGGTTTAATATGTTTGTGGTGCATATTCTTACATTAATAGTGTTATAGTGGGGAAACGGTTTTTTTTTTTGAAAAAGATAAAAAATCTAGATATTATATTTAAAACAAATATAAAACTTCAATTTGTTAACTTCTCTCCATTTAATAACTAACACACAAAAATTGTGCATCCCAGGCCCAGCATCAAAATAACCATAGAAGCTGTACTAGTCTAAGCATAAAAAAATAAAATAAAATACTATTCTACAAAATGGAGAATGTGTGAGAACTAGGTTAGCTGGAAGAATTAACAATCCCCTGTTCCATTAGGTGTGTTCTCACAAGAGCTTACCTTATTCTTTGCATGCCCTTCAGCTATATCCTTTGAAGTAACTAAAATCTTCCTCTTTACATCTTTGTTATGAGAGCTCCCAAGGATAGATATGACAATGTCTGTAAGGCCTCCTATAGATACCCAATCCTTGTTTATAGAGTTTTCCCTCATCATATCCTGCATTTGGCTTAAGGCATCTTCCACTAAGGAGTCCACATTTGATAACAACTTTGCCTTACAAGTTCTTATTCTAAGGCAATAATTCAGTTCTCTCCATTCCTCTATTGATTGTCTAAGGGGAAGGTTTGACCTCAAAGTTATGTCCTCAAGAATCTCACCAGTTTCTGGGTCAGTTCTCTGTCCACAGTCAAACCAAGCTTCAATGGCAGCTCTCTCGCATGTAGTACCAGTGCAAAGGCTAACAGGATCATTCATCACGGTCCCATTTATACAACAAAGGAAAGGAGTAAGAGGAACTATATATTCCTCCCTCTCATCATACCGTTCTATCACTTGAACCCTCTGAAAATACTGCTTCTTGACTTCTTCATAGTCTCGGGCAGCATCAGCTCGAGAAAGCAGCTCAATAACCTGTTCTAAGAAGAGAACTTCGGCCCTCTCTTTCCGGTTGGCAGCTTCTTCTTTTTCCTTTCTAAAGCTTGCCAATTCTTTGCTTATCTCTGAAGGTTCTACAGGTACCCCAACTGCCCGGGCTATTTCTTCCAGCATATCATTTGCAAAACCCTGATCGAGTTTCTGATCTCGAAGACCCTGGTTTAATTTGTCAACAATTTGAAGCTGAGAATGTGATGCTTCAAATTCCACTCTTTGCATTTCATTCTGTAGCCTATTCACCTGGTCAGATATTTCTGCAAGGACCTCAGTATTGGCAAGTGATAATGCAGCTAAAGATCTTCCAATATCCCTAGTGACTTCCTGTACCTCGTTGACAATGTGACGGCACCTCAACAATAAATAGAAACGGCCTCGATTTTTATATTTCTCAACCAAGTTATTTGCCTTCTTGACATCTGATTCAAGTGTTTCAAGTGCTAGCCTTGCAGCTTGAGAATCATTCAATTTTTTAAGTTGCAATTCCTTTAACACAGGTTCAATATCAAACAGATGCTTTGACAGAACCTTGAAACTTTCCTTCTCAAATATAACATCTTTTGCAGCCTGAGCTGTTTTCAGGACCTGACTCGTCAGCACAGCCAAAATTGTTCCTATAGGTATGAGCTCCAGTGACATTTATGCCAGATCCTATAAGGAACCTACAGTGAACTTGGATGATGTCACTTGCTTATTGATTCAATTTATATTCTACTACCATTAAGCAAATTTTGTCTGCTACACTCCTCTATATAGCTCCTACCACTCAGAAGAAACAGCCATGAATAACAATTAAGGAAATCTAAAAGCTGTAAAATCAAATGCAAAGCATAATTTGTTTCCAAAACACATCAACAATTTTATTCAGCCACAAAATATTAATAAATTGAAATGTGCCCACTAGGACTGATTGTCAACCAAGTCAAAAGTCCAGCAAGTCACGGAACAAAGCCAACTTCAGGGCTCGAGAGGCCATCATACAACCCAAACGAAGTTGTCCACGGACTTGCTTATAATAAAATTTAGCATTCAACACCTATGACAATCATAATTTGTTTGCATATAGAGTTATACAGCTTCTTTCTGCTTCTCTATTAATTGTAAAATGTTCACGTTTCATGCATAATAATTATTTGGTTTTTTCTTTCCATTTAATTACAATCATATTAGTAATTAAAAAAAATTGTAATAATTCAATTCTTATGAGTTCTTTACTTTGATTTGAAAAACAAGGTCCTGATGAATGATATATTCAAATTGCAAGGAATACAGTTTAATAAACTCGAGATTAAGAAAAATTAGATTTCTAACCTTTAATCTTCTGTTTGTAGGAACTATAAATAAAAGTACGGAATCCAATCTATATTATCTAATAATACAAGAGTTGAACACTGCCCCCCAAGTAAAATTGCTTGCTCCACAAACGGGTTGGAGAGTATTTCAGTATACAGTAGCAAATTAAACTGTACAACCAATAATTCAAGCAAAATTGCAAGAAAACAATCAGAACCAGAAGGAAGATCCAAGCTCCAAAAGCATAATTCTGCAGCTATTAAATTAAACAGAAGCAAACCCACTTCAGAAAATGAAACAGCCATGCAAAATACTGCGAGTATACAGCAACTAAAACGATTTGCGACAAACAAATTTCCTGAGAGACCCATTAATGGCAGAGAGAAAATTTTCTAAAATAATAGAAGAAAGAAGTTCAAAATAAACATATTATATATATATATATATATATATATATATGTAGAAACAGCAGTGTGTGAGGAACCGAAAAGATGTATATATGCAAATTAATTCCATAGAAAGCTTAAGAAGCAGAAATTTAATTACCTATGAAGCTTGGCGTGGATGGAAGAAGCAGAAATAGGGAGAAAGAAAAGGAAGTGAAATAAGGTGTGGATATGGCTCATTACCGTTTTATTGGATCATTGACTTGTGAGAGCTTCAAGTCAAGGTGAAGAGGGAAATTCCTTGGAACATGGCTAATGAACCAGACATTTGAATTGACCGTTTTAATTTTAAAACTTTTAACTATAAGAAGAAGAAGAGGAAGAAGAAGATGCGATGGAATTTACCAGAGACAAGGAGGGTCCACCGTGCTATCATACGGTAAAGCCAACGCTAGCTATTTTATTATAATAGGAATCCGTAAATATTTATTATATAATATATTAATATCAAATATAAAATGTTTTTACTTTAAACATAAATTTTAAATTTAAGAGTATACAATTTATTAATAAAAAAAATAGAGATCATATTGAAATTAAGGAGCAATAATCTTTTTAAATTCAGGTTTGTAATATGACTAGAATGGTGATATCATCTAAAGTTTAAAATTTTTAAGTATACATTCCATTTAATCGCAATTCGACTTTTTCAATATCTCTAAATAGGAGAAATATTCTCCGGTTGAAGAGTGAATGATAATATATAAAATACGGTCCTTTGAATACTAAGATACATATACCGAACCATCAACCTACATAGGTCTCTAGCCTTGTCACTAACCAATTAGGCCATTATAATTTCGGCCTCCTAAATGTTAGACTTCCGACCTTTGACGGCCGTGTGAGACTTTAACTATTTTAACACAATATGTATGTTAAACAAAGCATAGTTTAATCTAACTAAATATTAATAAATCAATTGCCTAATCTCTTTAAAAATCTATAAAATTACAATTGTCCTCTTTGAAGGGATTATTGAAGGAGTATGACGTACAAATATAGTATGTATACTCCTATAATATAGTATGTATACTCCTATAACTCTTGAGAACACAGATGATCTCTTTTGTTTTCTGAAACCTCCACTACTTCCCTGTAACTAAGAAATCTGAGCTCCTCTAAAGTGTATCGCTTAACTTTATTACTACCTTCATTACTGACCCGCTTAACTTTATTAATACCTTCATTACTGACCCGAGTTCATTTACTCCCTAAGAACACCATTAATTCCACCACGTCTCACTATCCTGTGATCTCCTAATTTAAAGATTCATCGGTGGGTTTAGCTCTTCCTACTATCAAGTGGGAGGCTTTTTTTTTTTTTTTTTTTCCTTTGTTTCGATTTTGATTTTATTATTTGGATAAATTACACTTCAGTTCATAAATTTTAACGTAATTAATAGATCGATTCCTCAATTTTTAAAATCTGAACGCTTAAACCTCTAGTTTTAATCTCATGCAAATAGATGCTTCCATCGATAAAATCTATTAGTCAAGTATTTAAATATGATAAAAAAGAAAGAAATCATTTTAATACCTCTCTCCTTCTCAAGTGATCTGACTTTCAATAATAAACCCTCGTCATCTTCAATAATCACAACATTATTCCTTCAAAAATCACAATCTAACCAGTCAAAATGATTCTCTAGAAATCAATATCTACTTTGAATCAGGTCTTCTTGTGAGACAAATCATTGATTATGTAAATAGAAACAATAACCTCTACGATATTTGCGTCATCGAATAGCTTCTTCTCCTTCTTCTCACGGCACTCCTCGACCCTCAATGAAGAAGATGGCTGCTCCTTATGAAAGAGACTGATGAATGTTCCTTGCTACGTGTCAGAGCCCAGGTTTTAGCACTTACTTGGGACTATATGGAACTTGACTTGAACACTATTAAGACAAGTCAATCGATGTATTTACACGTTGAACTGCATAATAAAACATGTTGATTAGCACCGAGTGGCTAGTATATTATAAAAGTGAGCAATATATACATATCAAGCGGATATCAGCATCAAACAGGCGTAATAGCATAAGCAACACAAATATAGAATGTATGCACAAAGATTTTAATAAAAGAGCTACTCATTTTATTTCAGGGGTAAAATAATCATTATACAATTCAAAGCAACGATCCTCACACCACTTGTGGATAGGGGGAAATGCCTACAAGAAGGGGAGGCATAGCACAGGGATTCAATAGGCCTACGGTGGCAAGCTGGGCCCAGCCCTCACTGGTGGCAATTAGTCACTCCCCCCTAAAGAGCTTTAAGAACAAGTTGAGCTGTGACAAAAGGAGACATCAATATGTCTGAGGTAACACTCCCCCTTAATAAATACACAAAAATGAATTATAAGTAACTAACACGGCCCTTTTAATACTACTATTTTCTACTAATTTCTACCTATCTTGTTTCTAAGAAATCCCATGTTAGAAAAATTACATTTTAGTCCCCCAAGATTCTAAACCCCTAACACTCTCCCCCACTTAAACTGTCGACGTCCTCGTCGACTAAGCTTGTTGGAACTCCTCAATCTCCTATGAATGTTGTTGGAGGTTTGACTCTTTCTCCCAACTGGTTTCTTCAGCACTCAGACATTTCCATTTGACAAGATGTTATTTGTAAGGAGGACGCTTGGTAGTCTTGACAACTCATTCAACTAAGATTTCTTCAATGCCTTGATGCACTGATGCTGCTCGTGAAACGGCTGGTCTTGAGGGTTTGTTTATGTTATTGTCTGTCTCATCTGCATGGTATGACTTGAGTCTGCTCACATGAAGTACTGGGTGGATCTTCATCCATTGTGGTGGCTCAACTTTATATGCTACAGGCTCGACTTTAGCAATAATTGGAATTGGCACTTTATATTTGCGAACCAGTCTTCGGTCTCGGTTGCAGAGGAATCATAGTTGGTCTGGTAGTAGCTTGATTATCACTAAGTCTCCCACTGCAAACTCTTGAGGCCTTCGATGTTCATCAGCCCTCTTCTTCATGTACTTAGATGCCTTCTCTAATTGAGCTCGTGTAATATCCGCATTTCGCTTCCACTCCTTCGTGAATTGGTATGCTTTGGGGTTTCTCCCTGTGTATAAGGCACATCGAGTGTATGTGGTGCCAGTGGTTGTTGACCTATAACAATCTCAAAAGGGCTTTTATTAGTAGCAGAGCTCTTTAAGGAATTAAAACGAAATTGTGCAACATCGAGCAATGAGGCCTAGTTCTTTTAGCTGGTATTGACAAAGTGTTGCAAGTATTCCTCTAACAACCCATTGAATTGCTCTGTTTGTCCGTCAGTTTGAGGATGAAAGCTTGTTGAAACATTCAGTTTTGTGCCTAAGATGTTAAATAGCTCAGACTAGAAGATATCTATGAGCCACCCATCTCTATCACTGACAATGCTTTTAGGAACACCCCAATACTTCACAACATTCTTAAAGAAAGCTTTGATTGTTTCTTCAGCTGAACAATATCTCGACATTGGTATGAAGGTGGCATATTTTGAAAACCGATCTATAACTACTAAGATGTGATCATTTTAGTCCCCCAAGATTCTAGACCCCTAACACTCTCCCCCACTTAAACGGTCGACGTCCTCGTCGACTGAGATTGTTGGAACTCCTCAATCTCCTATGAATGTTGTTGGAGGTTTGACTCTTTCTCCCAATTGGTTTCTTCAGCACTCAGATATTTCCATTTGACAAGATATTCTTTGTAAGGAGGATGCTTGATAGTCTTGACAACTCATTCAACTAAGATTTCTTCAACGCCTTGATGCACTGATACTGCTCGTGAAACGGCTGGTCTTGAGGGTTTGTTTATGCTATTGTCTGTCTCATCTACATGGTATGGCTTGAGTCTGCTCACATGAAGTACTGGGTGGATCTTCATCCATTGTGGTGGCTCAACTTTATATGATACAGGCTCGACTTTGGCAACAATTGGAATTGGCACTTTATATTTGCGAACCAGTCTTCGGTCTCGGTTGCAGAGGAATCATAGTTGGTCTGGTAGTAGCTTGATTATCACTAAGTCTCCCACTGCAAACTCTTGAGGCCTTCGATGTTCATCAGCCCTCTTCTTCATGTACTTAGATGCCTTCTCTAATTGAGCTCGTGTAATATCCGCATTTCGCTTCCACTCCTTCGTGAATTGGTATGCTTTGGGGTTTCTCCCTGTGTATAAGGCACATCGAGTGTATGTGGTGCCAGTGGTTGTTGACTTATAACAATCTCAAAAGGGCTTTTATTAGTAGCAGAGCTCTTTAAGGAATTAAAATGAAATTGTGCAACATCGAGCAACGAGGCCTAGTTCTTTTAGCTGGTATTGACAAAGTGTTGCAAGTATTCCTCTAACAACCCATTGAATTGCTCTGTTTGTCCGTCAATCTGAGGATGAAAGCTTGTTGAAACATTCAGTTTTATTCCTAAGATGTTAAACAGCTCAGACTAGAAGATATCTATGAGCCGCCCATCTCTATCACTGACAATGCTTTTAGGAACACCCCAATACTTCACAACATTCTTAAAGAAAGCTTTGATTGTTTCTTCAGCTGAACAATATCTCGACATTGGTATGAAGGTGGCATATTTTGAAAACTGATCTATAACTACTAAGATGTGATCATACTCCCCCACTTTTGGTAAGCCAGTAATGAAATCCAAGGAAATACTCTTTTAAGGCCTGCTTGGAATTGGCAGAGGTTGTAGAAGACCCGTCAGTTTCTGTCTATCTACTTTGTCCTGTTGGCACACCAAGCAAGTCTTTGTGTACTCTTTCACATCATCTTCCATGTAAGGCCAATAGTAGTCATGTTTTAGTAAAGCTAACGTGTGTCGCCAACCCAAATGTCCAGCCCATAGCGTATCATGATACTCCTTTAACAATAATCTACTGACGTTCCCTACCTTTGGCACATGTTGTAATACCCGGCTAGACTCCGGTATCGGAATTCCTACCGTCCGGTGGAATCTCGGGTGTCGGAAACCTCTAGAAGGGTAAAATCATGTTTTTATAAAATATTTTCATATATTTTATGGTTTTAAGTAAGAAAGAAATTGAGTTTTGAATGAAAATGACCATAGAGGGAAATCCAGGTTCGGCCGCCGAACATTGTGGAGTTTAGGGAGCACTTTTGGCTTCCGAAGGTGGTCTAGCCAGCCACCTATAAAAGGCCCCGTGGCCGAAAACGGGCGAGTTTTCTTCCCCATTTTCGGTCAACGGTGAGTCCATGCCCTCCCATGGTTGGTTTTGATGATTTTTTTCAAATCTTTCAAGTTTTAACAAGTTTTAACTTGGTTCTTGAAGATTTTGAGCCTAGATCGAAGTTGTGAAGCTTGGAGACCTCCGGAACCCGTTTTCACCAAATCTCCAAGTTAGGTCATGCCCTCTCTCGATCTTCAAGAGGTAAGAGTAGATCTTTAGCTTATCCCATGTTTTAAACAAGTTTTATGAGGAGTTATGGGGTAGAAATGCATGTTTAAGTTAGTTGATTGTTGTTAGGGTTAATATTGAGTTTATGGATAATGTATGTTGTATGAGTTGCTATATGTGTTTGTGTTGGGGTTTAGGTTAGTTTGAGACCCCTATATGCTTATGTATGTGTGTATGCATGTGTAGAATAGCTAAATGCATGTTTGAAAGTTGTGGGAGGCAAAATGTGCATGAGGAGGCTGAGTTCTGCCACTTTGGAAGAACTCAGGTTCGGCAGCCGAAGGCACTTTCGACCGCCGAACCTGCCTGTGGTGGCATGCTTTGGCTGCCGAACCCTGCCCCCGAAAGTTGGACTTTCGGCTCTGGAGGGGAGTTTCGGCCGCCGAAGGTGCCGCCGAACATGCATGAGTTTCGGCTCTGGAACCACTTTCGGCAGCCAAAGGTGCCACCGAAAGTGGCTGAGTTTCGGCTCTGGGGGGACTTTCGACCACCGAACCTGCCGCCGAAAGTGCCCTGTTCAGCCTTCCTTTGCATGATTTCTATGATTGTTTTAAGGTGTTTTAAGGGATTTTTGGGAAGATGTTTAGAGTCATGTTCATGTATGTTTGGTCCCTCATTTGAGTCCCTCTGTGTAGGTTCGGACCCGAGGAACCGAGGACCCCAGCAGTGAAATAGCTGCTTTAGAGTCAGCCTGAGGTGAGTAGAATGGACCTTTATTTCCAAAGCAAATAAATAAATTTGAGCATATTCATGCATCACGAATGCCGTGTGATATATTAGGTTATTTGCATTAGAATTCACGAATATGTTACATTGCATAATGTGATGATGATGTGGATGAATGTTGGATGATCCATTAGCCCTCAATATGGAATATTATGATATGATGATGATACGGTGTGAAGTCCAGGAAGACCCATTCTACGTCCCTGGCACTATGTAAGAGAAAGTCCATGAAGACCCATTCTACGTCCCTGGCACATTGGAATGTTATGATATGTTTAAGGGAAAGACTAGGACCCATTCTACGTCTTGGCACTATTGGAATGTGTAGAGGGCTATTGGTGACAAGTTCATCCTTGATGTGATTTGTCTGTGATGTGATACATTCCATGATAGCATACGTTTTAAATGTTTTTACTATTCTTGTAATACCCGGCTAGATTCCGGCATCGGAATCCCTACCTTCCGGCGGAATCTCCGTTGGAAATCTGGAATTCTGAAGATGCCAGAGGCTTCTAGAGGGGTAAAATGTGTTTCTAAAATGTTTTTACTGATTTCATGGTTTTAAATGAAAATGAATTGAGTTTTGAAAAGAAAAGACCAAGGAGGCGTTTGCCAGATTCGGCCGTCGAAAGTCAAGTTCGGCCGCCGAACATGCATGAGTTTAGGAGGCACGTTAGGCCGCCGAAGGTCTTTGACCAGGCCACCTATAAAGGGCCCTCAGATCGGAAATGGGCGAGTTTTCTCCCCATTCTCGAGCTCAGGTGAGTTTTTGTCCTCCCTTGGCCGTTTTCATGTTTTTCTTCATCTCCTTCATGTTTTCATGAGTTTTATGGTTATTTTGAAGAGTTTTAAAGTTTGGATCAAGGTTTGGAGAGCTTGGAGCTTTTGGAGCTTGGATTCTCCACACCTCAAGCTTTGGGTCGCACCAGCCCTCGATCTTTAAGAGGTAAGTGCGGATCTATGCTTTCTTTTATGTTTCATGAAGTTTTAAGTAAGTTTTAAGAGGTTTTAATGGTTGAGTATGGGTAGATATGCATGTTAGGAGTTATGTGGGTTTTATGCCCAATGTATGTTTATGTGATGTTATGAAGAAGTTTTAAGCTAGTTTATACTTGTGGGAGTGAGTATGCATGATGGGGAGAGAGTATGTGAGATTATGGGTTGTTTTGATGGTTTTGGCCTATGTGGGTCATAAGCTATCTATGTATGTTTTGATGTTGTTTTTGGAGTTTAATCTAGTTGTTAAGCTCCTTTGTGCATGGTTAAGGGTTTATGCATGTTTTGGTAAAGTTGGGTGCTTGTTTTGGGGTGTTTGGAAGGTTTAGGAGGCTTGAATGCATGAGAAGCTGAGTTCTGCCCTTCTGGGAAGAACTCAGGTTCGGCCGCCGAAGGTGGTTTCGGCCGCCGAAGGTGGTTTCGGCCGCCGAACCTGCCTCTGGATGCATGGATTGGCCGCCTAACCTTGCCCCCAAAAGTTGAGTTTGGCTTTAAAGCAGACTTTCGGCCGCCGAAGGAAGGATTCGGCCGCCGAAGGTGCCTGACTTTCGTCTCTGGAGTGGGACTTTCGGCCGCCGAAGGTGCCGCTGAAAGTGCCCGAGTTTCGTCTCTGGAGGGAGGGTTCGGCCGCCGAAGGTGCCGCCGAAAGTGCCCGAGTTTCGTCTCTGGAGGGAGGGTTCGGCCGCCGAAGGTGCCGCCGAAAGTGCCCTGTCCAGCCTTTTCAAGGTTGTTTTCTATGCATGTTTAAGTGATGTTTTAGAGGGTTTTTGGGGAGTTGTTCATGAGCTGTTTAGAGTGTGTTGACACCTCATTCGAGTCCACCTGTGTAGGATCGGACCCGAGGGACAGTTCACCTCCAGGTTTTGGCGGAGTCTGCAGAACGCTATGGGTACCAGATTAGACTTCAGTACTGCATTCCACCCACAGACGGACGGACAGTCAGAGAGGACCATCCAGACAATAGAGGATATGCTCAGAATGTGTGTGCTAGATTTTGGCGGTTCTTGGAGGCAGCATCTACCTTTGGTGGAGTTTGCCTACAATAACAGCTATCATGCTAGCATAGGGATGGCTCCATATGAGGCTTTGTACGGGAGGAAGTGCAGATCACCAATCTGCTGGGAGGAGGTAGGAGAGAGGACTCTTGCGGGTCCGGAGTTAGTAGAGCTTACCAGCAGGGTGGTACCCATAATCAGAGAGAGGATCAAGACTGCTGCTAGTCGGCAGAAGAGTTATGCAGATGTCCGTAGAAGACAGCTAGAGTTTCAGGAGGGGGATTTGGTTTTGCTCAAGGTGTCTCCTATGAAAGGAGTGGTTCGGTTCGGGAAGAAGGGTAAGTTAGCTCCACGGTACATCGGTCCTTTTGAGGTGCTTCAGAGGGTCGGTAATGTGTCGTACAAGCTAGACTTGCCTGCTTCGATGGAGAGAATCCATCCGGTTTTCCATGTTTCTCTGTTACGGAAGTACGTGTCAGATCCGAGCAAGGTTCTTAGTGAGCCTGATGTAGAGATCCAAGAGGATCTCACCTATGTAGAGCAGCCAGTGCGGATTCTTGACACTCAGATCAGAAAGCTGAGGAACAAGGAAATCCCGATGGTGAAAGTCCTTTGGAACCACCACAATATTGAAGAATGCACCTGGGAGACACGGGAGTCCATGCTCCAGCAATACCCCCATCTGTTTTGAGGTGAGTGTCAGTTGTGCTATGTGTTGCATGTATGATATATTGTATGCTATGTTCTATGTTATGATTGATGCCATGCTTTGTATGTTAGTTGAGGAACATTCGGGGACGAATGTTCTTAAGGGGGGGAGAATGTAATACCCGGCTAGACTCCGGTATCGGAATCCCTACCGTCCGGTGGGACCTCGGATGTCGGAAACCTCTAGAAGGGTAAAACTATGAATTTATGAAATGTTTTCATGTATTTCATGTTTTTAAGTAAGAAATTAAATGAGCTTTTGCATGAATGTAGCTTGAAGGAAAACCCAGGTTCGGCCGCCGAACTTGACTTTCGGCCGCCGAACATGCATGTGATTAGGAGGCACGTTAGGCCCCCGAAAGCATGAGTGAGGGAAGTGCAGGTTCGGCCGCCGAACCTTATGTTCGGCCGCCGAACATTGCATGGATACGGAGGCACATTCGGCCCCCGAACGTGGCCTGGCCAGCCACATATAAAAGGGTCCCTTTGGTCCGCACGGGTGAGCTTTTTCTCTCCCATTGTCGGCCAAGGTGAGTCTCCGCCGCTCCTCCCTCAATCTTGAATGTTTTCCCTAGATCTTTCATGGTTTTCACGAGTTTTAACTTCCATTTTGAAGATTTGTGAGCTAAGAGCAAGTTTTGGGTACTTGGAGGTTCAAAGAGCTCAATCTCTCCATCTCCAAGCTAGGATCGCCTTCCCTCTTGTTTCTTCAAGAGGTAAGCTTCGATCTATGCTTCTTTTATGTTTTATGAAAGTTTTATGCAAGTTGATGGGGTAGAATGCATGTTTAGGCTTGTTGTTAGGTTTATGAGTTTATGTTGTGATTTGAACAATGTATGTTGGAAATGTGTTGTTTGAAGTGTTGTAGTTGGGGAGTATTTTAGAGTCATATTCAGGTATATTTGGTCCCTCATTTGAGTCCACCTGTGTAGGTTCGGACCTGAGGAACCGAGACCCCCAGCAGTGAGCCAGCTGCTTCAGAGTCTCTTCAGAGCTAGCCAGAGGTGAGTGGAATAAACTTTAAGTTTTAAAGCAAATTAATGAAATGTTTTAGCATGATTCACGCATCATGAATGCCATGAGATATATCAGGATGATTGCATTAGAATTCACGAATATGTTGCATTGCATACCTTGTTGTTGATGTGGATGAATGTTGAATGATCCATTAGCCCTTTTATGTCATGATAGCCTATGTGAGTCCAGGTGTGCCTGCTACGGCTCTACGCCCCTGGCACTATGATTGATTATGGTAGTCCGGGTGTGCCTGCTACGGCTCTACGCCCCCGGCATGTATAAGTAAGAAAGATAGGGGCTAAATGGTGACAAGTTCATCCTTGATGTGAAATGTTTGTGTTATGGCGCATACATGAAAGCATGATTTAAATTGATGTTTTATTATTCTGCTCACTGGGCTCTAGTAGCTCACCCCACTCCCTTTATCCCCAGAGTTGCAGGTACAGGGTAGATCAGGAAGTCGGCTAGAGTGAAGTTAAGTCATGTATGATGTAATAGATAGTAGTGGACATGAATATGATGTAATGAGTATTTATGACTATGTTAATGTAATGAAAGAGCAATGTATAGTTATGTAATGATGAGGATGATTGAGGATTAGTATGTGCTTGACCCTATGTTATGGTTATCCCCTTGACACATGATCTATAGAAATGTTTTTATGATGTATTTGATAGTCCAAGCTTATCGAATGATGAAATACCCCATTGGAGCATTCGATGAGGACTCCAGTGGTGGTTATGTTATTAGATGTGCACATGTTCAGGTTAAGCTTGGAAAAAGAAAGAAAAAGTTTACAGTTTTATGTATGTTGTTGATCATGTATGGGATATTACAGGTTACAGGAGGTATGTTTGGCTTGCTACGGGTCCCGGCGGCCTTAAGCCGATCTGGATCCTAGCGCCGGTAACGGGTCGGATTTCCGGGTCGTTACAGAGTGGTATCAGAGCCCTAGGTTCATATGGTCGGACCTAGAGTGTCGGGCTCATCGATGTTATAGAAGGTCAAGCACAATAGGAAAGATCATGTCCACTAGGATAGGATGTAGAGTCCTGTCTATATGATGATATGATATGCCATGATGATATGCATGTGCATAAATGCTATGATGTGATGCTATGTATGTGATGAGGGTTCATGTGTTTCCACATGAACCATGTGATGCTAATGATTGTTTATGCTATGTGCTGTTTTTCAGAAAATAGAATGAGAGGAACCCGTCGATCTGCACGATTGACTGGGGTGCCACCTCAGGACGAGGGCGCTGATGCCCGTCCTCCAGCATTGCCTAGGGCAATGTCCAGTAGGTCCAATAGAGACAGAGTGGCTAGAGACCCAAGAAGGTCTTTGGATCTGGGTAGAAGCAGATCAGTAAGGGGAACAGTGCAGGGAGGAATGTCTGAGGATATGGAGGTAGATCAGAGAAGGGATGGCAATCTTGGTGTGAGCATGCCGGAAGAGGGCATGGGAGAATCAGAAGGAGGCACTCAGGCCTCGAGTTATGTCCAGCCACATCACTACCCACCCTATTCACACCATCCAGGGTATTCGATGGGAGGTACATCGGATAACCCCAGTTTTAGCCCTTATCCTCCACATATGCCATACCCACCTTACTACCCACCATACTCTCAGTACCCCATGTACCCACCTCCACCTCCCTATACCGGTACAGCAAACCCTACCCCAGGGGATGTTGCACCTCCACCACCACCAGTACCTACTGTCCCGGAAACACAAGTACCCAAACCTACCTCATCTGGAGGGAGCAAGGTCAAGATGACCGATTACATGAAGTTGGGTGCTCCTCAGTACAGAACAGGTGATGACCCATTTGAGTATCTGAACAGGGTCAAGACTATTACAGATGAGATAGGGGCTGATGATAGTAGAGCCATTCAGATGGCTGGGTTCACACTGGAGTGCAAAAAGGCACGTGGTTGGTTTAAGAACTATGTGAACCCGAGAGCGGACAGTATGTCCTGGGAGGAGTTCGCAAATGAGTTTGCAGGATGGGCTTTCCCTGAGAGCTCCAGAGAGCAGAAGATAATAGAATTCGAGCAGTTGAGGCAGACTGATCAGATGAGTGTGGAGGAGTACACAGACAGGTTCCTGGAGTTGTTGCCATATGCTGGGCAGAATTTGGACACGGATCAAAAGAAGTCAAGTAGATATATTATGAGGCTGCACTCCAGGTATTCCTCTTTGATACAGTCAGCAGAGAGGGAGAGTTTCCATGCCATAGTGGATATGGCTAGGAGAATGGAGGCTTGTGCCATCGTTCAGGGGAAGGTAAAACAGTCAGTGGCACAGTCTTCTGGTTCCAAGACCCCAGGTGGGGAAAGGTTAGACTCTTCTTCTCTGAGTGCAGCAGTTGCAAGCAGTAAGAAGTGGGACAGAGGCCACAGAAAATCTAAGAAGAATAAGTTCTGGAACAAGATCAAGTCAGGTCTGGGTTTAGGCAGTGGCTCAAGCTCTGGCGCAGAGGTTACAGCATGTATGAGATGTGGGAGACCACACAAAGGAGTATGTCTGGCAGGGACAAACACGTGTTTCAGATGCGGACAGGCGGGTCATTTGGCTCGAGACTGTCCTAGAGCAGCCTTTGCAGCGCCGTCTCAGCAGACAGCCTCCGGCAGTGTGGTGCAGCCAGTAGCTCCAGCCGCAACACAGGCCAGTGGCAGAGGCAGAGGGAGAGGGTCAGCCTCTTCATCAGCAGGATACAGAGGTGAAGGTCCATCAGCTCCGGCACGGATCTTCACTATGACTCAGCAGGAGGCCAACACATCCAACACCGTGGTGGCAGGTAATCTCATCATTGGTTGTTCTGATGTGTATGCCTTAATGGACCCGGGTGCATCTCATTCTTTTGTTGCTCCGAGAGTCGTGGAGAGGGTAGGATTGATGGTCTCTGGGTTAGAGTGTCCCCTATGGGTCAGTGGACCCAAGTGTGACCCGTCAGTGGCAGAGGCAGTCTGCCAATGTAGTCCAGTTTTCATAGAGGGAAGATGCCTTTCCGCCGACCTTGTGGTTCTAGATTTGACAGATTTTGACGTCATTCTAGGGATGGATTGGTTATCGACCCATGGTGCTACCTTGGACTGTAGAGACAAGGTAGTCAGATTCAGAGATCAGGATGGGTCAGAGGTCGTCTTCAGAGGAGACAAGAGGGGTACACCTAGAGGTCTGATCTCAGCTCTTCAGGCTCGTAGGTTGCTTAGGAGGGGATGTCAGGGGTTTCTAGCTCATGTGAGGGAGTTAGATAGTCATGTCAGAGAGCCCGCCTCAGTGCCTGTGGTGAGTGAGTTCTTAGATGTTTTCCCAGACGAGCTGCCAGGGTTACCACCTGCTAGGGAGATAGAGTTCGAGATTGAGTTAATGCCTGGTACCAGACCGATCTCTATCCCTCCCTACAGGATGGCACCAGCTGAATTGAAAGAACTGAAGGAACAGTTGCAAGAGCTGGTAGATAAGGGTTTCATCCGACCGAGTACTTCACCTTGGGGTGCTCCGGTTTTATTTGTGAGGAAGAAGGATGGATCCCTCAGACTTTGTATCGACTACAGACAGTTGAACAAGGTCACTACCAAGAACAAGTACCCTTTGCCAAGGATCGACGATCTATTCGACCAGCTAGCAGGAGCAGGTTGTTTCTCCAAAATAGATCTGAGATCAGGGTACCATCAGTTGAGGATAAGGAATGAAGATGTACCGAAGACAGCTTTCAGGACCAGGTATGGGCACTATGAGTTCCTTGTGATGCCGTTTGGGTTGACCAACGCCCCTGCAGCATTCATGGACCTCATGAACAGAGTATTCAGTCAGTATCTGGATCACTTCGTTATTGTCTTCATAGATGATATCTTAGTGTATTCCAGAAATGCAGAGGAGCATGTGTAAGACCCCGCTCGTTCAGACATCGGAATTCCTACCGTCCGGTGGAATCTCGGGTGTCGGATCCTCTTTGGAGGGTAGAGCAAGGGTAAAGGAAAGGTTTTCTAAAATGTTTTTAAGTGTTTTATGGTTTTAAATAGAAAAGAGTTGAGTTTTTGAAGAGAAAGACCAAGGAGGCATTTGCCAGGTTCGGCCGCCGAAAGTGAAGTTCGGCCGCCGAACATGTGAAGGCTTCGGGAGCGCCTTTGGCCTCCGAAAGTCTTGTGGGAGCAAGCCAAGGTTCGGCCGCCGAAAGTGAGGTTCGGCCGCCGAACATGCATGAGTTTAGGGGGCACGTTAGGCTGCCGAAGGTTGATGACCAGGCCACCTATAAAGAGCCCTCAGATCGGAAATGGGCGAGTTTTCTCCCCATTCTCGAACTCAGGTGAGTTTCTGCCCTCCCTTGGTTGCTTGTGTGTCTTCTCTTCAAAATCCTTCAAGTTTTCATAAGATCTACCCTTGGTTTGAAGTCTTGAAGCTAAAATAGAAGTTTTGGGAGCTTGGAGCTTTTGGAGCTTGGATTCTCCACACCTCCGAGTTAGGGATCGCACCAACCCTCGATCTTCAAGAGGTAAGTGTAGATCTTTGTTTCCCTTGAGTTTTTAAGAAGTTTTAAGTAAGTTTTATGGAGGTTATATGGTTGAGTATGGGTAGATATGCATGTTTAGGCTTTTGTGGGTTTGATGCCCAATGTATGTTATGTGATGATGTGTTGAAGAGTTTAAGTTAGTTTCTTTGCTCTCTTTGCTTGTGGGAGTGTGTATGCATGCTTGGGAGAGAGTATGTGAGGTTTGGGGTTGTTTTGGAAGGTTTTGGAGGCTGGTGTGCAAAGGCTGAGTTCTGATGAACTCAGGTTCGGCCGCCGAAGGTGGTTTCGGCCGCCGAACGTGCCTGAGGATGCATGGTTTGGCCGCCTAACCTTGCCCCCGAAAGTTGAGTTGTGGCTTGAAAGCAGACTTTCGGCCGCCGAAGGTAATGTTCGGCCGCCGAAAGTGCCTGACTTTCGTTTCTGGAGAGAGGGTTCGGCCGCCGAAGGTGCCGCCGAACCTACCCGAGTTTCGTCTCTGGAGGAGACTTTCGGCCGCCGAAGGTGCCGCCGAAAGTGCCTGTCCAGCCTTTTCATGGCTGTTTTCCTATGCATATTTCTATGATGTTTAGAGGGGTTTTTGGGGAGTTTCTTATGAGTTGTTAGCATGTGTTTAGTACCTCATGTGAGTCCATCTGTGTAGGATTGGACCCGAGGAGAGGTGTCTAGCTTCAGTGCTAGTTGACCCTGAGTTTGTTGAGCAGAGGCTTCAGGTGAGTAGAACTAAACTTAATGTTTTACTTTAAGAAATTCTAATGTCTAAAGCATACTCATACATCATGTTATGTAATAGGATGTTTGCACTAGTTCATCATGCCCATGCACCATGTTTATATGTTATAGGATGATTGCACTAGTTTCACGAAGGTGACGCCTTGCATAATGTGCTATGTATATGATGTGATGGGTGGACCAAGGCGACCTCAATAGCCCGCAAGTCTGTCAATGAGTCTTTGTCAATCGGGCGAGTACATGTAGGAAAGCCCCATGAGAGCTCCTTCGGGGCTAAGTTTTGACAGAGGGAATGTTGGGGTCATGTCTAACCCTGAGGGGAAGGACGTTACGTGAACCCTCTAAAATCACCCGCAAGAGGAAGAGATTTGCTAGCATGAACTCAAGCGGGGGTGAGATGTTTGTTGTGATATACTTGTGATGTGACGCATTTCATGAATGCATGAAAAGATTAAAATGTCTTTATAATAAAATACATAAAATGGGTGGAACAATAAAATAGATAATAATATACCTAAAAATGGAGGAACTAAAGCAAATGTTTTTCTCTGTTTCTACTCACTGGGCTCTTGTAGCTCACCCCATTCCCTTACCCCCAGTTTTGCAGGGCCAGAGTAAGTAAGCCAGAGTATGTCAAGCCAGAGTTCAGTCAGAGTAAGCTATGGGATAGAAGAGGTTCAAGCATGGGTTGCCATGTTTGGTTGTAATAGCTTAGTTATGTTTATGTTTATGTATAAGGAGAGATGCTTATTGTATATGTTTATTTGAGGTAGTGATAGTTATGTAATGTAAGTTGCTAAAGAGATGATATGTTATGTAATGCTATGTATGTTTGTTGCTTGCATAGTTTAGTGGTGGACATGAGCATGATGATATATGGACATGATAGATGGACTTGATGTATGGTCCTTATGTATATAAAGAATATGATGAATGGAAAGAGTAAAGAGTAATGTTATAAAGAGATAGAGCCAAGTTAAGAAAAGTATAGATTGTCATGTGTTGTAGCATGAGATGTGTAGAATTGTGCTTTGCCTAGAGTGTTGGTTAATCCCTTTTTTGTTATGCATGATCTTAAGAAAATGTTTTAAATGTTATGAGTTTTGAATGGCCGTGAGGGAAGAAAGGGTTTCAAATCCCTTGACTCAAAGCGGATATGTTTTGAAGCAAGCTTGATGACCCATCTAGTAGGAGGTTCTATGTTTCCATGCATAGGTCAAGCTGATGTAAGAAAAATAAGTTTTAAAGGTTTTATGAGATCAAAGTTTAAGTTTTCAGGCAAGTTTGATCATGTATGGGATTATACCTAGAGTTTTAGGATGTTTAGCAGGCTTGCTACGGGTTCCGGCGGCCTTAAGCCGATCTGAATCCTAGCGCCGAGCAGGTCGGGCCGTTACTAGAGGGGTACCGGTTTCCGGGCTGTTACAGATGGTATCAGAGCAGAGGTTCCTCGAGAGTACGGTGTTTTGATGCGAAGATGCTCAGACATCGGAAAGAGGTTGTGCTAGATGTTAGGAGGGCAAGCACATTAAGAAAGATTAAGAGTAAGATCATGTCCACTAGGATAGGATGTCGAGTCCTGTCTTGTATGATGATGTGTAATGCCATGTGTGATGCATGTGCATTTATGTTGTATTATGGATGTTGTTAGTCCCTTAGCTGCGAGATGGCATGATATGTACTGATATGAGATGAGCTGAGCGACCAAGAGTGGCCCTTGGCACAGTTGGTCATGGCATGTTCTGCTATGTTGTAGGCTGTAGGTGACAGGTTCATCCATGATATATGTTGCTTGAGGGGTCATGTGTTTATCACATGGACCATATGATATGATGCTATGCTATGTGTTGTGCGTTCATGTGTTTGTCATGGACCACATGATATGATGTGATGCTTATGTGTGCTTGTGTGCCCGTTGTGTTTCAGACAAGCTGAGATGCAAGGTGCTAGGAGCTCTATGGAGTCAGATCCATCTGAGTGGGAAAGTGAGCCTTTTCCCCTTGCAAGGTCAGGTGGAGATGACAGAGCAAGAGACCCTGAAAGGTCTGTTGAAGTCAGCAGAGAAGTTATGGTGCAGAGGAGGGATGTTAGTCTACAAGTGAATATGGATGAGGACTGCATGGGAGAGTCTAAAGATTCTAAGAGTTCAAGTTCAGGAGAAGTTGATCCCTCCATGCTGAGTACAGCTACCAAGAGAGGTAGAAAGTGGGGAAGAGCCAGAGCCCCTAAGCAATGGGGGAGGACTAGGAAGGGTAGGTTGTGGAAGAGGTTTAGGCTTGATGCTGAAGATGGTTCGAGTTTTGGCCGAGGTCCTACAAGCTGTTTGAGGTGCGGAAGGTTGCACAGAGGGCCTTGTCGAGTTGGGACAACGGCATGCTTCAGGTGCGGACAGGAAGGGCATTTCGCACGTGATTGTCCTACTGCGCCCAGGAGAATGTGGTCCCAGCAGCGAGCTTTAGGTGATGTGGCTCAAGCCAGTGTTCCAGGAAGGGGAGCAGACACATCGAACGCAGTGATGCCAGGTACGCTCACTTGTTCATGTTCTGATGTGTGTGTTTGTGCTCTAGTGTGTTTCCCTTTTCTGTTGTTGCTCTAGGAGCCTTTAAGAGGTTGAGTTGATAGCTTCTGGGTGTAGAGTATTCTCTTTGGGTTAGTAGACCGGGTAGGATCCATCTGTGGCTGAGATTCAGGCCAGTGGCCGATGAGGGTAGATGCCTTCCACCCGTGCATGAGGTCCTAGACTTGAGTGTCTGGATGTCAGCCGGGGGATGGATTGGTTTTCTACTTGTGGAGCAGAGATTCCAGGCTAGTATCAGGTTTACCATCGGTCAGGAAGGTAGAGTTTGGTTTAGAGGTGGTACTTGGTACCAGAACCGTTTCTCTCTTTCCTTACGGGATGGTACCTGCAGAGAGTAAAAGTATAGCAGAGAAGAGTAAGAGTAGAATAAAAAGCAGAAGAGAAGAGTAAGAGCAGTGAGGAAGAAGAAGAGAAGGATCAGAGTAGCGCAGCAGAAGCTTGTGGCGTTCAAGCGCAAGTTTGAGGTTTTGATTGTTTGTTTGTGTTTTGTTTGAACATTCGGGGACGAATGTTCTGTAAGGGGGGAAGAATGTAAGACCCCGCTCGTTCAGACATCGGAATTCCTACCGTCCGGTGGAATCTCGGGTGTCGGATCCTCTTTGGAGGGTAGAGCAAGGGTAAAGGAAAGGTTTTCTAAAATGTTTTTAAGTGTTTTATGGTTTTAAATAGAAAAGAGTTGAGTTTTTGAAGAGAAAGACCAAGGAGGCATTTGCCAGGTTCGGCCGCCGAAAGTGAAGTTCGGCCGCCGAACATGTGAAGGCTTCGGGAGCGCCTTTGGCCTCCGAAAGTCTTGTGGGAGCAAGCCAAGGTTCGGCCGCCGAAAGTGAGGTTCGGCCGCCGAACATGCATGAGTTTAGGGGGCACGTTAGGCTGCCGAAGGTTGATGACCAGGCCACCTATAAAGAGCCCTCAGATCGGAAATGGGCGAGTTTTCTCCCCATTCTCGAACTCAGGTGAGTTTCTGCCCTCCCTTGGTTGCTTGTGTGTCTTCTCTTCAAAATCCTTCAAGTTTTCATAAGATCTACCCTTGGTTTGAAGTCTTGAAGCTAAAATAGAAGTTTTGGGAGCTTGGAGCTTTTGGAGCTTGGATTCTCCACACCTCCGAGTTAGGGATCGCACCAACCCTCGATCTTCAAGAGGTAAGTGTAGATCTTTGTTTCCCTTGAGTTTTTAAGAAGTTTTAAGTAAGTTTTATGGAGGTTATATGGTTGAGTATGGGTAGATATGCATGTTTAGGCTTTTGTGGGTTTGATGCCCAATGTATGTTATGTGATGATGTGTTGAAGAGTTTAAGTTAGTTTCTTTGCTCTCTTTGCTTGTGGGAGTGTGTATGCATGCTTGGGAGAGAGTATGTGAGGTTTGGGGTTGTTTTGGAAGGTTTTGGAGGCTGGTGTGCAAAGGCTGAGTTCTGATGAACTCAGGTTCGGCCGCCGAAGGTGGTTTCGGCCGCCGAACGTGCCTGAGGATGCATGGTTTGGCCGCCTAACCTTGCCCCCGAAAGTTGAGTTGTGGCTTGAAAGCAGACTTTCGGCCGCCGAAGGTAATGTTCGGCCGCCGAAAGTGCCTGACTTTCGTTTCTGGAGAGAGGGTTCGGCCGCCGAAGGTGCCGCCGAACCTACCCGAGTTTCGTCTCTGGAGGAGACTTTCGGCCGCCGAAGGTGCCGCCGAAAGTGCCTGTCCAGCCTTTTCATGGCTGTTTTCCTATGCATATTTCTATGATGTTTAGAGGGGTTTTTGGGGAGTTTCTTATGAGTTGTTAGCATGTGTTTAGTACCTCATGTGAGTCCATCTGTGTAGGATTGGACCCGAGGAGAGGTGTCTAGCTTCAGTGCTAGTTGACCCTGAGTTTGTTGAGCAGAGGCTTCAGGTGAGTAGAACTAAACTTAATGTTTTACTTTAAGAAATTCTAATGTCTAAAGCATACTCATACATCATGTTATGTAATAGGATGTTTGCACTAGTTCATCATGCCCATGCACCATGTTTATATGTTATAGGATGATTGCACTAGTTTCACGAAGGTGACGCCTTGCATAATGTGCTATGTATATGATGTGATGGGTGGACCAAGGCGACCTCAATAGCCCGCAAGTCTGTCAATGAGTCTTTGTCAATCGGGCGAGTACATGTAGGAAAGCCCCATGAGAGCTCCCTCGGGGCTAAGTTTTGACAGAGGGAATGTTGGGGTCATGTCTAACCCTGAGGGGAAGGACGTTACGTGAACCCTCTAAAATCACCCGCAAGAGGAAGAGATTTGCTAGCATGAACTCAAGCGGGGGTGAGATGTTTGTTGTGATATACTTGTGATGTGACGCATTTCATGAATGCATGAAAAGATTAAAATGTCTTTATAATAAAATACATAAAATGGGTGGAACAATAAAATAGATAATAATATACCTAAAAATGGAGGAACTAAAGCAAATGTTTTTCTCTGTTTCTACTCACTGGGCTCTTGTAGCTCACCCCATTCCCTTACCCCCAGTTTTGCAGGGCCAGAGTAAGTAAGCCAGAGTATGTCAAGCCAGAGTTCAGTCAGAGTAAGCTATGGGATAGAAGAGGTTCAAGCATGGGTTGCCATGTTTGGTTGTAATAGCTTAGTTATGTTTATGTTTATGTATAAGGAGAGATGCTTATTGTATATGTTTATTTGAGGTAGTGATAGTTATGTAATGTAAGTTGCTAAAGAGATGATATGTTATGTAATGCTATGTATGTTTGTTGCTTGCATAGTTTAGTGGTGGACATGAGCATGATGATATATGGACATGATAGATGGACTTGATGTATGGTCCTTATGTATATAAAGAATATGATGAATGGAAAGAGTAAAGAGTAATGTTATAAAGAGATAGAGCCAAGTTAAGAAAAGTATAGATTGTCATGTGTTGTAGCATGAGATGTGTAGAATTGTGCTTTGCCTAGAGTGTTGGTTAATCCCTTTTTTGTTATGCATGATCTTAAGAAAATGTTTTAAATGTTATGAGTTTTGAATGGCCGTGAGGGAAGAAAGGGTTTCAAATCCCTTGACTCAAAGCGGATATGTTTTGAAGCAAGCTTGATGACCCATCTAGTAGGAGGTTCTATGTTTCCATGCATAGGTCAAGCTGATGTAAGAAAAATAAGTTTTAAAGGTTTTATGAGATCAAAGTTTAAGTTTTCAGGCAAGTTTGATCATGTATGGGATTATACCTAGAGTTTTAGGATGTTTAGCAGGCTTGCTACGGGTTCCGGCGGCCTTAAGCCGATCTGAATCCTAGCGCCGAGCAGGTCGGGCCGTTACTAGAGGGGTACCGGTTTCCGGGCTGTTACAGCATGCCCATCACCTGAGGACAGTTTTGCAGACCTTGAGAGAGCATGGCTTGTATGCCAAGTTCTCCAAGTGTGAGTTTTGGCTTAGGAGCATATCATTCTTGGGGCACATTGTGTCAGAACAGGGTATTGAAGTAGACCCCAAGAAGGTAGAGGCTGTAGCTAACTGGCCTAGACCCACCTCAGTGACCGAGATCAAGAGTTTTCTGGGTTTAGCAGGTTACTACAGGAGGTTCGTTCAGGACTTCTCAAAGATTGCTGCTCCTATGACCAAATTGACAAAGAAGAATCAGAAGTTCTTATGGACCGATCAGTGTGAGGAAAGCTTTGAGGAGCTTAAGAGGAGGTTGACTTCAGCACCGGTGTTAGCTCTGCCAAAAAGTGATGATGACTTCTCAGTATATTGTGATGCGTCCCGTGTGGGATTGGGTTGTGTGCTAATGCAAAACGAGAGGGTGATCGCTTATGCTTCAAGACAGCTGAAGAAGCATGAGCTGAATTACCCCACACATGACCTAGAGATGGCAGCAGTAATCTTTGCACTCAAGATGTGGAGGCACTACCTCTATGGGGTAAAATGTGAGATCTTCACAGATCATAAGAGCCTACAGTACATCCTGAGTCAAAGAGAACTGAACATGAGGCAGAGGAGATGGGTAGAGCTGTTGAGTGACTATGATTGCAAGATTCAGTACCATCCGGGTAAGGCGAATGTTGTGGCAGACGCCTTAAGCCGGAAATCACTCGGCAGTCTATCCCACATTTCAGCAGAGAGGAGGCCGGTGGTGAAGGAGTTCCACAGACTTATGAGTGAGGGATTACAGTTGGAGTTGTCTGGCACAGGTGCCTTAGTGGCTCAGATGAGAGTGACACCCGTGTTTCTGGAGCAGGTAGCTCAGAAACAGCATGAGGACCCAGAGTTGGTCAAGATAGCCAGAACGGTTCAGTCAGGCCAGAGTAATGAGTTCAGATTTGATGATAAGGGGATCCTCCGATACGGGAACAGATTATGTGTGCCAGATGACATTGGTCTGAAGGGAGATATTATGGGAGAAGCCCATAATACCAGGTATAGTGTTCACCCTGGAGCCACCAAGATGTATCAGGATCTGAAGAGAGTGTATTGGTGGCCAGCTATGAAGAAGGACGTGGCACTGTTCGTGTCAGCCTGCGATGTGTGTCAGAGGGTGAAACTAGAGCATCAGAAGCCGGCTGGAATGTTGAATCCACTACCGATTCCAGAATGGAAATGGGAGAACATAGCCATGGACTTTGTAGTGGGGTTACCGGCGACGTCCAACAGATTAGACTCCATATGGGTGATTGTGGATAGACTCACCAAATCTGCTCACTTCATCCCTGTCAGGAGTGGCTACTCTGTGGATAAGTTGGCGCAAGTGTATGTAGATGAGATCGTCAGACTGCATGGGGTCCCGGTATCTATAGTGTCAGATAGAGGGCCCCAGTTCACCTCCAGGTTTTGGCGGAGTCTGCAGAACGCTATGGGTACCAGATTAGACTTCAGTACTGCATTCCACCCACAGACGGACGGACAGTCAGAGAGGACCATCCAGACAATAGAGGATATGCTCAGAATGTGTGTGCTAGATTTTGGCGGTTCTTGGAGGCAGCATCTACCTTTGGTGGAGTTTGCCTACAATAACAGCTATCATGCTAGCATAGGGATGGCTCCATATGAAGCTTTGTACGGGAGGAAGTGCAGATCACCAATCTGCTGGGAGGAGGTAGGAGAGAGGACTCTTGCGGGTCCGGAGTTAGTAGAGCTTACCAGCAGGGTGGTACCCATAATCAGAGAGAGGATCAAGACTGCTGCTAGTCGGCAGAAGAGTTATGCAGATGTCCGTAGAAGACAGCTAGAGTTTCAGGAGGGGGATTTGGTTTTGCTCAAGGTGTCTCCTATGAAAGGAGTGGTTCGGTTCGGGAAGAAGGGTAAGTTAGCTCCACGGTACATCGGTCCTTTTGAGGTGCTTCAGAGGGTCGGTAATGTGTCGTACAAGCTAGACTTGCCTGCTTCGATGGAGAGAATCCATCCGGTTTTCCATGTTTCTCTGTTACGGAAGTACGTGTCAGATCCGAGCAAGGTTCTTAGTGAGCCTGATGTAGAGATCCAAGAGGATCTCACCTATGTAGAGCAGCCAGTGCGGATTCTTGACACTCAGATCAGAAAGCTGAGGAACAAGGAAATCCCGATGGTGAAAGTCCTTTGGAACCACCACAATATTGAAGAATGCACCTGGGAGACACGGGAGTCCATGCTCCAGCAATACCCCCATCTGTTTTGAGGTGAGTGTCAGTTGTGCTATGTGTTGCATGTATGATATATTGTATGCTATGTTCTATGTTATGATTGATGCCATGCTTTGTATGTTAGTTGAGGAACATTCGGGGACGAATGTTCTTAAGGGGGGGAGAATGTAATACCCGGCTAGACTCCGGTATCGGAATCCCTACCGTCCGGTGGGACCTCGGATGTCGGAAACCTCTAGAAGGGTAAAACTATGAATTTATGAAATGTTTTCATGTATTTCATGTTTTTAAGTAAGAAATTAAATGAGCTTTTGCATGAATGTAGCTTGAAGGAAAACCCAGGTTCGGCCGCCGAACTTGACTTTCGGCCGCCGAACATGCATGTGATTAGGAGGCACGTTAGGCCCCCGAAAGCATGAGTGAGGGAAGTGCAGGTTCGGCCGCCGAACCTTATGTTCGGCCGCCGAACATTGCATGGATACGGAGGCACATTCGGCCCCCGAACGTGGCCTGGCCAGCCACATATAAAAGGGTCCCTTTGGTCCGCACGGGTGAGCTTTTTCTCTCCCATTGTCGGCCAAGGTGAGTCTCCGCCGCTCCTCCCTCAATCTTGAATGTTTTCCCTAGATCTTTCATGGTTTTCACGAGTTTTAACTTCCATTTTGAAGATTTGTGAGCTAAGAGCAAGTTTTGGGTACTTGGAGGTTCAAAGAGCTCAATCTCTCCATCTCCAAGCTAGGATCGCCTTCCCTCTCGTTTCTTCAAGAGGTAAGCTTCGATCTATGCTTCTTTTATGTTTTATGAAAGTTTTATGCAAGTTGATGGGGTAGAATGCATGTTTAGGCTTGTTGTTAGGTTTATGAGTTTATGTTGTGATTTGAACAATGTATGTTGGAAATGTGTTGTTTGAAGTGTTGTAGTTGGGGAGTATTTTAGAGTCATATTCAGGTATGTTTGGTCCCTCATTTGAGTCCACCTGTGTAGGTTCGGACCTGAGGAACCGAGACCCCCAGCAGTGAGCCAGCTGCTTCAGAGTCTCTTCAGAGCTAGCCAGAGGTGAGTGGAATAAACTTTAAGTTTTAAAGCAAATTAATGAAATGTTTTAGCATGATTCACGCATCATGAATGCCATGAGATATATCAGGATGATTGCATTAGAATTCACGAATATGTTGCATTGCATACCTTGTTGTTGATGTGGATGAATGTTGAATGATCCATTAGCCCTTTTATGTCATGATAGCCTATGTGAGTCCAGGTGTGCCTGCTACGGCTCTACGCCCCTGGCACTATGATTGATTATGGTAGTCCGGGTGTGCCTGCTACGGCTCTACGCCCCCGGCATGTATAAGTAAGAAAGATAGGGGCTAAATGGTGACAAGTTCATCCTTGATGTGAAATGTTTGTGTTATGGCGCATACATGAAAGCATGATTTAAATTGATGTTTTATTATTCTGCTCACTGGGCTCTAGTAGCTCACCCCACTCCCTTTATCCCCAGAGTTGCAGGTACAGGGTAGATCAGGAAGTCGGCTAGAGTGAAGTTAAGTCATGTATGATGTAATAGATAGTAGTGGACATGAATATGATGTAATGAGTATTTATGACTATGTTAATGTAATGAAAGAGCAATGTATAGTTATGTAATGATGAGGATGATTGAGGATTAGTATGTGCTTGACCCTATGTTATGGTTATCCCCTTGACACATGATCTATAGAAATGTTTTTATGATGTATTTGATAGTCCAAGCTTATCGAATGATGAAATACCCCATTGGAGCATTCGATGAGGACTCCAGTGGTGGTTATGTTATTAGATGTGCACATGTTCAGGTTAAGCTTGGAAAAAGAAAGAAAAAGTTTACAGTTTTATGTATGTTGTTGATCATGTATGGGATATTACAGGTTACAGGAGGTATGTTTGGCTTGCTACGGGTCCCGGCGGCCTTAAGCCGATCTGGATCCTAGCGCCGGTAACGGGTCGGATTTCTGGGTCGTTACAGAGGAGGCCATCAGTGTTAGCAGTTGCAGAGTCGGTTCGGCGTCTGCCAAAGGTGAGTAGAACTAAACTTAATCTTTTATATACAAAATCAAATGCCTAAAGCATGTTCATGCATCATGTTTATATGTAATAGGTTGTTTGCACTAGTTTCACGAATATGGCGCATTGCATTATTTGATGTTGATTCAGGAGGTTTGGACCAAGGCGACTTCAATAGCCCATTTCTGTCATTGAGTCTTGGGTAAGTCCTTTGAGAGCCGGACAAGTACATATAGGAAAGTCCCTGTGAGCTCTCTGTGGACTAGGTACCCCGTCATGTATGTGAAAGTCCTGTGTGAGCTCCTTTGGGGGAGCCGGGCACCGACAGAGGGAATTTTGAGGTCATGTCCGATCCTTGAGAGTAAAGGATGCTAGCAAAAAGGAACTCTCAAAAACAATCCGTGGGGAATATTTATCTGCATGAGCCCCGAGACGGACCAGGTTATGTGATTTCTTTGTGTTATGACGCATTTCATGAGAGCATGAAATTAATGAACTGTTTTTTCTGTTTCTACTCACTGGGCTTTTTAGCTCACCCCTCTCCCCTAACCCCAGTGTTGCAGGTTTGAGGTTGATCGGGAAGTCTCAGAGCAAAGGTTAAGTTTATGTAATAGTATTAGAATAGTGTTTTAGTGTGGACATGTAATGTATATTGAGATAATGTTTTGTAAGAGAATGTAACGTAAAGTAGAGCAGAGTTATGTTCATGGATTAGTAATGTGCTTGGCCCTAAGACTTGGTTAGTCCCTGTTCAATACATGATGTATGTTATGCTAGATGTTGAGTGGAGTTTGAACTAATCTTGTGGCATGTGTTGTTTACCACGTTATGTTATGGATGAGGACCCTAGTGGAGGTCTTATGTTTGTGGTTTGATGCATGCACAGGTTAGGTTCTAGTTCTTTGGATGTATCCCAGCTTGATGTATGTTATGTTGACCCGGCTAGAGTTTTGAGGGCTCTAGAAAAGGGGGTTTCTTTATGTTTCCAGTTTTGTTGCATACAGGACAAGCTCGGTTTATACACCATATGTTTCAGTTTTTATGTTAAAGTTTTGATCATGTATGGGATTTGACCAGGTGATAGGAGGTATGTTTGGCTTGCTACGGGTCCCGGCGGCCTTAAGCCGATCTGGATCCTAGCGCCGGTGGCGGTTCGGGCCGTTACAGAGGGGTATCGGTTTCCGGGCTGTTACAATTCTGCTCACTGGGCTCTAGTAGCTCACTCCATTCCCTTAACCCCAGGTTTACAGGTACGGGATAGACCAGGAGGTCAGCCAGAGTAAAGTCATGTTTTATGTAATAGCTAGATGTGGACATGAAAAATATTGTAATGTAACGTATAGTACAGTAATGTAATGCAATGATGTATATTGAGATTTAGAGTTGTGCTTGACCCTAGTATGTATGGTTAACCCCTTTGCACATGATCTATGAAATATTTTTATGATGTTTATCTAAGCCAAGCTTAATGTATGATATGTTATCCCATTGGAGCATTTGATGAGGGCTCCAGTGTGGGGTTTATGTTCATGAGTATGAGTATGCAGGGTAAGCTTAGTGAATGAAAGAAAAAGTTTAAGTTTTTATGTACATGTTTGATCATGTATGAGATTTATCAGGTATACAGGATGTATGTTTGGCTTGCTACGGGTCCCGGCGACCTTAAGTCGATCTGGCTCCTAGCGCCGGTAGCGGTCCGGATTCTGGGTCGTTACACATGTACTTGACTTCCCTTCGTCAAAATTAGATCATTATCTATCCAAAATTGACGAGTCTTCCCTTCTTGAGCTAAACTCCACAAGGCCACTACTTGAGGATCCTTCTTCAAATTCCTTCTTATTTGATTGCCCACTGAGTCCTCCACTTGGCTTCGAGATAGATGAGTGATTCGGCTAAGTGTAAACACTTCTGACTTTTTACTCAATGCATCTACAACTCTATTGGAACTCCCATGTTTGTATTCGAATTGGAAGTCAAATTCAGCTAAGCATTCCTGCCACCTAGCTTATTTCGGCGATAATTTTGGTTGTGAAAAGAAATGGCTGACACCAGTATTGTCTGTCTTTACCACAAACTTTGACCCTAACAAGTAGCACCTTCATGTATGCAAACAATGTACAATTGCTAACAACTCCTTTTATTGGACAATGTAATGAATCTCTGCATCTTTCAGCTTACGACTTTCAAAAGCAATTAGATGAGTGTAATTTGATGCATCAGTCTGTACCTTAAAGGGCTTGTTCATGTCGAGAAGAGCTAATACTGGTTCTGCTGTGATAGCTTCTTTTACATCATCAAAAGCAGCTTGGCACTCCTTCATCCATAACCACTTGTTTCCCTTCTTCAGCAATTCTGTAAAGGGACATACTTTATGGGAGTACCCCATCACAAGCTGCCTATAATAATTTGCCAACCCCAATAAGGATCTCAACTCTGTTATGTCCTTCGAAACACCCCATTCTTGAATGGCTCTTATCTTACCCTAATCCATACATATGTGCCTTTGTTCAATCACATGGCCCAAGAACTTAATTCTGGTTTGAGCAAAAGCACATTTTTCCCTCTTGAAGGAGAGTTTGTTCTCTCTCAGCTTTTCGAAGACTAGGCGGAGATGTTCCCTGTGTTCCTCCATGGAGGAGCTGTACACCATAATATCATCGAGATAGACCACTACAAACTAATCAAGGTACTTGTGAAATACCTGATTCATTAGAGTACAAAATATGGCGGAAGCATTGGTTAGTCCAAAAGATATAACAAGAAATTCAAAAGCAACATACCATGTCACAAAGGTGGTTTTGGGCTTGTCCCCTTCCTTAATTCACATTTGATGGTTGTAACGAATCGAAAATCGGACCGCTACCGGCGCTAGGATCCAGATCGACTTAAGGTCGCCGGGACCCGTAGCAAGCCTAACATACATCCTGTACATCTGGTATAATCCCATACATGATCAAACATAAGCATAAACTTTAAAACATAAAACTGTAAACTTTTTCTTTAACCCGTTTGACCTGTGTATGCACTATGACTGAACTCATAGAACCCCTAGGGTCAGCATACCCTATGTCAAACTCGGTCCATCACATGAAACAACATAAAATAAAACTCATGTACAAAGGGATTAACCAACTCGGGCCAAGCACAATACTATAACTCTGAACATATAACATAATATCATTATGCAATACAACTCTTTATACAACAATACATAACCTTACCCTACATCATGTCCACTACTATTCTATTACATAAACATGACCATGGACGTAACCTGCTGATCTCCTGACTATCTCTGACCCTGCAAACCTGGGGTTAGGGGAGAGGGGTGAGCTAAAAACCCCAGTGAGCAGAAACCATAAAAGAAAACAGTTCATTTTAACGTATGCTATCATGAAATGCGCCACATCACAAATATATCACCTCAAGGATGAATCTGTCACCAATAGCCCTCTACATATCAATCTCGTACCATAACAAGTCAACAATGCTTTATGCCAGGGGCGATACGGCCACGCCTGGACTTCACATACTTTATGCCAGGGGCGATACGGCCACACCTGGACTTCTCATACTTTATGCCAGGGGCGATACGGCCACACATGGACTTCTCATCTCATATCATATCGTACATGCCATATCATATCAATTCATATCATGTCATAACATACTAAGGGCTAGAGGATCATCCAGTATCCATCCACATCATCATCATCGTATTATGCAATGCATCATATTCGTGGACTCTAATGCAAACAACCTATTGCATAACATGGTATTCATGATGCATGAACATGCTTGAACATGCTGAAAACATTTGATTTAAAACATGAGGGTTAGTTCCACTCACCTCTGGCTAGCTCTGGACTAACTCTGAAGCAGCTAACACTGCTAAACACCTCGGTTCCTCAGGTCCGATCCTACACAGGTGGACTCTAGTGAGGTGCCAAACATACTCTAAACAACTCATAAACAACTCCCCAAAAACCCCCTAAAGCATCACTTAAACATGCATAGAAAACACTCATGAAACGGCTGGACAGGGCACTTTCGGCGGCACTTTCGGCGGCCGAAGGTCCCTTCCAGAGACGAAAGTCAGGCAGGTTCGGCGGCACCTTCGGCGGCCGAACTCTCTCTCCAGAGACGAAAGTCAGGCACTTTCGGCGGCCGAACATTACCTTCGGCGGCCGAAAGTCTGCTTTCAAGCCAAAGCCCAACTTTTGGGGGCAAGGTTAGGCGGCCAATCCCTGCATCCTCAGGCAGGTTCGGCGGCCGAAACCACCTTCGGCGGCCGAACCTGAGTTCATCCAGAACTCAGCCTTTGTGCATTTCAAGCCTCCCAAACCTTCCAAACACCCCAAAACAAGCATCCAACTTTTCAAACACATGCATACATCCTTAACCATGCACAAGGGAGCTCAAACAAGCTTAAACTCCCAAAAACAACATCTAAAGCATACATAGATAGTTTATGACCCACATAGGCCAAAACCATCAAAACAAACCAAACCTCACATACTCTCTCCCAATCATGCATACTCTCTCCCATATGCTCAAGGGGCTTGAAACTAACTTAAACCCCAACACAAATATCACAAGAACATACATTATCACACATTGGGCATAAAACCCACATAAACCCTAACATGCATATCTACCCATACTCAACCATCAAAATCTCTTAAAACTCACTTAAAACTTCATGAAACGTAAAGAAAAGCATAGATCCACACTTACCTCTTGAAGATCGAGGGTTTGTGCGAGCTCTAACTTGGAGATGGGAGGAAACTACTCCTTGGGTCTCCAAGCTCCCAAAACTCGATCTAAGCTTGAAAACTCTTCAAAACAACCATGGAACTCATAAAAATATGAAGGAGATGAAGAGAAAACATGAAAATGACCAAAGGAGGACATGAACACACCTGAGCTCGAGAATGGGGAGAAAACTCGCCCATTTTCGGTCTGAGGGGCTTTTATAGGTGGCCAGCCAAACCTCCTTCGGCGGCCTAACGTGCATGCAAAACACCCCCATGTTCGGCGGCCGAACTTGAGGTTCGGCGGCCGAACCTGGTTTGTTCAAACAAGGCTTTCGGAGGCCAAAAGCACTCCCGAAACCTTCTCATGTTCGGCGGCCGAACTTCACTTTCGGCGGCCGAACCTGGCAAAACCTCCTTGGTCTTTTCTTTTCCAAAACTCAAATCTTTTTCATTTAAAACCATGAAATCAGTAAAAATCATTTTAGAAATCACATTTTACCCCTCTAGAAGACTCTGGCCTCATCAAAATTCCATATTCCAACGGAGATTCCGCCGGAAGGTAGGGATTCCGATGCCGGAATCTAGCCGGGTATTACATTCTTCCCCCCTTTAAGAACATTCGTCCTCGAATGTTCAAACAAACAAACAGGCAACTCAACATAGCATCAAACATACATAAGCAAGCAAAACCTAAAAAACCTCTCTCCTAAAAGAGAGACACGGTCATTGCTGGAGTAAAAACTCTCGGTCTCCCCGGTGAACTTTTCATCTTAAGGTGATTCTAAGGGGCTTTCACCATCGGGATTTCCTTGTTTCCACACTTTCTGACTTGTGTGTCTGCGGTCCGTACTAGCTGCTCAACATAGGTGAGATCCTCTACGGTCCCCACCTCTGGTTCCTTTAAGAACCTCACTTGGACCCGACACGAACTCATATATCGTGGAAACATGAAAAAAAAAAACGAATGGATCTCTTCCATTGAAGTGGGTAAATCTAACTCGTGGGATGCATTCCCAAATCCTTTGCAGGATTTCAAAGGGTCTAATGTATCTTAGAGCTAATTTACCTTTCTGCCCATAACGAATCACCCTCTCTTTAGGAGACACCTCCAGCAAACCTCAACTTCCTCGAGAACCTCAACACGCTTCCGCCGTGCACTCTGACAAAACTCTTCTTCCCTTCTGAAACTCTACATGCCTCTTGCAGACGACTTCATACTCTCCTGCTGACTCACAGCAGTTCTGATTCTTCTCATCTTTGACTACTGGCCTTCTTCTTACTATACTAAAGGATGGGATAAGCTGTCAAGTGGTTTTCGGTTGAGGGCATCTATCAAAAATATCTGCCTCAGCCGAATGATGCTAAACCTTGAAGTCGCGAATACCACGCAGTTTTTACCCATCTCCTATACCTCATGTTCTTCTCCCTTGACTCAAGATGTATTGCAAGCTCTTTCGATCTGTAAGGATCTGTCCACGTACCTTATACAGGTATCGCCTCCACATCTTGAGTGCAAGTATTACCATTGCCATCTCTGGATCGTGTGTAAGATGATTCAACTCATGCTTCTTCAGCTACCTAGAAGCATAAGCAATCATTCTACCACTTTACATTAACACACAACCTAGTCCCACACGGGACGCATCACAGGACACTGTGAAATCTCCATCACTGGCGGACAGAGCTACCACTGGTGCTGACATCAACATTTCCTTTGGCTTTTCAAAGCCCTCTTCACTCTGAGTAGACCACACAACCCTCTGGTTCTTCTTGATCCATCTGGCCATAGGAGCGGCAACTATAGAGAAGTTCTAGATGAACCTCCATTAGGTAACCTGCCCAACCCAAAAGTTCTTAATCTTTGTCATTACCATGGGCCTGGGCTAGTCGGCTACAACTTCAACTTTCTCAGGTCTACTTCACTTTCTTGTCTCCGACACACATGACCCAAGAAGGATATGCTCCTTGACCAGAACTCACATTGGAGAACTAGGCATCCAAGCCATGTTCTCTCAGGATTTGCAATCCTGATTTCAGATGATGGGCATACTCTTCTGCATTTCTGGAACTTGCCGAGATACCGTCAATGAAGACAATAACGGAGTGATCCAGAAACCGACTAAAACTCTGCTTATGAGATCCATGAATGCCGTAGGGGCGTTCATTAACCCGAACGACATTCCTAGGAACTCATAGTGCCCATATCTGGTTCTAAACACTGCTCTCTGTACATCTTCTTCCTTGATCTTAACTGATGGTACCTAGACTTCAGATCTATCTTGGAAAGGCAACTAGCTCCTGCTAGCTGGCTTAAAATAGATCGTCGATCCGAGGTAACAAATACTTGTTCTGGGTAGTGACTTTGTTCAACGACTAGTGGTCGACACAAAGTCCTAGGGATCCATCCTTCATCCTCATAACAACACTGGAACACCCCAAGGCGAAGTGCTCAGTCAGATGGGAACCCTTAACTACCAACTCTTACAACTGATCCTTATAACTCTTTAAACTCTGTTGATACCATCCTGTGGGGAGGGATAGAGGTTGGTCCAATTCCATGCATTACTTCTATTTTAAACTTTATCTCCCTGACAGGTGATAGTCCTGGGAACTCGTCTGGGGAAACATCTAAATTCTCTAACAACGGGCACTGAGGCGGGCTCCCTGACCTGACTGCTATACTCTCTCTCAAGAGCTAGAACCCCTGACAACTTTTCCTGAACAACCTACGAGCCTATAGGGTTGATACCAAACCTCTAGGTATCCCTATTCTGTCCCCTCTAAGGACTACCTCTGATCCATCCTGACCTCTGAACCTGACTACCTTGTCTCTGCAGACTAGGTAGTACCACTAGTAGAAGAACCAATCCAACCCTAGAATGACGTCAAACAGTCAAATCTAGAACCGCTAGGTCAGCTGGAAGGCATCTACTCACAACATACTCAGACTATACCGGCAGACTGACTCTGCCACAGATGGATCACGCTTGGGTACACTGACCCCAAGGGGATACTCTAACCCATAAGCTATCAACCCAACCTCACAAGGGCTCACAAGCAAACAAAGAAAAGAGAAACATCAGGGTTCATAAAACAGACACATCAGAACATACCAGAGTGAGATTACCTGATCCCATCGGGTTCGATGTGTTAGCCTCCTGCTGGGTCATGGCGAAGATCCGCGCTGGAGCTGATGGACCTTCCCCAAGGGAACCTGCTGAAGAAGGGGCTGTCCCCCTGTCTCCGCCTCTACCACTGCCCTGAAACATGACTGGAGCTGATGGCTGTGCCATACAGCCTGGAGTTGTCTGATGGGACGGTGTCATAAAAGCTGCTTTAGGGCACTCTCGAGCTATGTGCCCCTCCTGGCCGCATCTGTAACATGCTGTAGTCCCAAACCGACAGACTCCCTTGTGCAGCCTACCGCACCTCGTACACTCTGCAACCTCTGTGCCTGAGCTCGAGCCACTTCCTAATCCCAGACCAGACTTTATCCGATTCCAGAACTTGTTCTTCTTTGATCTTCTGAGACCTCTGTCTCCCTTCTTACTTTTTGTGACAACCTCGCTCAGAGGGGAGAGATTAGCATCACTCGTCCCCGGGATATGGAGACCCGAAGACTGTGCCACAGACTGCTTAACTGTCCCTTGGATAATGGCACTAGCCTCCATTCTCCGTGCCATATCCACTATAGCATGGAAGCTCTCCCTTTCTGCTGATTGAATCAACGAGGAATACCTGGAGTGAAGCTTCATAACATATCTCCTAGACTTCTTCAGGTCTGTGTCAAGACCTTGTCCTGCAAACGGCAACAGCTCCAGGAACCTGTCCGTAAACTCATCTATACTCATCTCTTCTGTCTGCCTTAGCTGCTCAAACTCAATCATCTTTAGTTCTCTGGAACTATCTGGAAAAGCCCATCCTGCAAACTCATTGGCAAACTGCTCCCAGGATAAGCTCTCCAACCTTGGGTCCACATAGTTTTTGAACCACTCCCTTGCCTTCTTGCATTTCAATGTGAACCCTGCCATCTGAATGGCTCTACTGTCACTTGCTCCTAGCTCATCTGTTATCATCTTTACCGTTCTGAGGTACTCAAAAGGGTCATCGCCTGCTTCGAACTTGGGGGCATCCAACTTGAGGTAATCTGTCATCTTTACCTTACCCCCAACTGATGAACCAGGTTTGAGTATCCGGACATCAGGGACTATTGGTTCTGCTGGTGGAGGAGGAGGTGCAGCATCCCCTGGGTTAGGGTTTGTTGGACTTGGGAAAAAGGGTGAGGATGGAAACATGGGGTACTGTGGGAAAAAGGGAGGATAGGGCATAAAGGTGGGATATGGGTTATGGCTAAAGAAATCCGATGTACCTCCCATCGGATACCCTGGCCCTTGCGAGTAGGGTGGATACTGCGGTGGAACAAAGCCCGAGGCCTAAGTGCCTCCTTGGGACTCTCCCATATCCTCTACTGACATACTCATGCCCAAACTACTATCTCTTCTCTGGTTATCCTCCTCTGTTTCCATCACATCCGCTGACATACCTTCATGAACTGATCTCCTCCGACCTGCATCAAAAGACCTTCTAGGGTCCCTTGATGTACTTTCCCTGATCGTCCTACAAGATCTTACCCTCTGCAGAGCAGGGGAATGGGCATCCATGCCCTCATTCTCTGGCGGAGCTCCAGTCAATCTCGCAGATCGACGAGTTCCTCTCATCTTGACTTCTGAAGCATAACATAGCACATAAACATAAGCATCATATGGTTCATGTGGAAACACATGAACCTGCACCACATACATAACATACATATCATAGCATTAATGCACATGCTCATCATCATGGCATTTCACATCATCATACAAGACAGGACTCCATATCCTATCCTAGTGGACATGATCTTCCTATTGTGCTTGCCCTACTATAACCTTTATGAGCCCGACACACTATAGGTCCGACCATGTGAACCTAGGGCTCTGATACCATTCTGTAACGACCCAAAAATCGGACCGCTACCGGCGCTAGGATCCAGATCGACTTAAGGTCGCCGGGACCCGTAGCAAGCCTAACATACATCCTGTACATCTGGTATAATCCCATACATGATCAAACATAAGCATAAACTTTAAAACATAAAACTGTAAACTTTTTCTTTAACCCGTTTGACCTGTGTATGCACTATGACTGAACTCATAGAACCCCTAGGGTCAGCATACCCTATGTCAAACTCGGTCCATCACATGAAACAACATAAAATAAAACTCATGTACAAAGGGATTAACCAACTCGGGCCAAGCACAATACTATAACTCTGAACATATAACATAATATCATTATGCAATACAACTCTTTATACAACAATACATAACCTTACCCTACATCATGTCCACTACTATTCTATTACATAAACATGACCATGGACGTAACCTGCTGATCTCCTGACTATCTCTGACCCTGCAAACCTGGGGTTAGGGGAGAGGGGTGAGCTAAAAAGCCCAGTGAGCAGAAACCATAAAAGAAAACAGTTCATTTTAACGTATGCTATCATGAAATGCGCCACATCACAAATATATCACCTCAAGGATGAATCTGTCACCAATAGCCCTCTACATATCAATCTCGTACCATAACAAGTCAATAATGCTTTATGCCAGGGGCGATACGGCCACGCCTGGACTTCACATACTTTATGCCAGGGGCGATACGGCCACGCCTGGACTTCACATACTTTATGCCAGGGGCGATACGGCCACGCCTGGACTTCACATACTTTATGCCAGGGGCGATACGGCCACACCTGGACTTCTCATACTTTATGCCAGGGGCGATACGGCCACACCTGGACTTTTCATATCATATCATATCGTACATGCCATATCATATCAATTCATATCATGTCATAACATACTGAGGGCTAGAGGATCATCCAGTATCCATCCACATAATCATCATCGTATTATGCAATGCATCATATTCGTGGACTCTAATGCAAACAACCTATTGCATAACATGGTATTCATGATGCATGAACATGCTTGAACATGCTGAAAACATTTGATTTAAAACATGAGGGTTAGTTCCACTCACCTCTGGCTAGCTCTGGACTAACTCTGAAGCAGCTAACACTGCTAAACACCTCGGTTCCTCGGGTCCGATCCTACACAGGTGGACTCTAGTGAGGTGCCAAACATACTCTAAACAACTCATAAACAACTCCCCAAAAACCCCCTAAAGCATCACTTAAACATGCATAGAAAACACTCATGAAACGGCTGGACAGGGCACTTTCGGCGGCACTTTCTGCGGCCGAAGGTCCCTTCCAGAGACGAAAGTCAGGCAGGTTCGGCGGCACCTTCGGCGGCCGAACTCTCTCTCCAGAGACGAAAGTCAGGCACTTTCGGCGGCCGAACATTACCTTCGGCGGCCGAAAGTCTGCTTTCAAGCCAAAGCCCAACTTTCGGGGGCAAGGTTAGGCGGCCAATCCCTGCATCCTCAGGCAGGTTCGGCGGCCGAAACCACCTTCGGCGGCCGAACTTGAGTTCATCCAGAACTCAGCCTTTGTGCATTTCAAGCCTCCCAAACCTTCCAAACACCCCAAAACAAGCATCCAACTTCTCAAACACATGCATACATCCTTAACCATGCACAAGGGAGCTCAAACAAGCTTAAACTCCCAAAAACAACATCTAAAGCATACATAGATAGTTTATGACCCACATAGGCCAAAACCATCAAAACAAACCAAACCTCACATACTCTCTCCCAATCATGCATACTCTCTCCCATATGCTCAAGAGGCTTGAAACTAACTTAAACCCCAACACAAATATCACAAGAACATACATTATCACACATTGGGCATAAAACCCACATAAACCCTAACATGCATATCTACCCATACTCAACCATCAAAATCTCTTAAAACTCACTTAAAACTTCATGAAACGTAAAGAAAAGCATAGATCCACACTTACCTCTTGAAGATCGAGGGTTTGTGCGAGCTCTAACTTGGAGATGGGAGGAAACTACTCCTTGGGTCTCCAAGCTCCCAAAACTCGATCTAAGCTTGAAAACTCTTCAAAACAACCATGGAACTCATAAAAATATGAAGGAGATGAAGAGAAAACATGAAAATGACCAAAGGAGGACATGAACACACCTGAGCTCGAGAATGGGGAGAAAACTCGCCCATTTTCGGTCTGAGGGGCTTTTATAGGTGGCCAGCCAAACCTCCTTCGGCGGCCTAACGTGCATGCAAAACACCCCCATGTTCGGCGGCCGAACTTGAGGTTCGGCGGCCGAACCTGGTTTGTTCAAACAAGGCTTTCGGAGGCCAAAAGCACTCCCGAAACCTTCTCATGTTCGGCGGCCGAACTTCACTTTCGGCGGCCGAACCTGGCAAAACCTCCTTGGTCTTTTCTTTTCCAAAACTCAAATCTTTTTCATTTAAAACCATGAAATCAGTAAAAATCATTTTAGAAATCACATTTTACCCCTCTAGAAGACTCTGGCCTCATCAAAATTCCATATTCCAACGGAGATTCCGCCGGAAGGTAGGGATTCCGATGCCGGAATCTAGCCGGGTATTACAATAGTACCCTGACCGGAGATCTAATTTAGTGAAGAATTTTGCTTGACCCAGTTGATCAAACAACTCCACAATTAGAGGTATGGGTACTTGTTCGGCACAGTCACTTTGTTTAGGGCCCCATAATCTACACACAATCTCAAGCTTCTGCCTTGTTTCTTTTGAAAGAGCACAAGAGCACCAAAGCGGGCTTTTGTTGGTCATATAAATTCGGCTTCCAACAATTCATCCAGTTGTTTCCTCAACTCTACCAATTCCGGTGGTGCCATTCAATAGGGAGCTTTTATAGGGGTCTTCGTGCCTGGTAACAACTCAATTTCATGATCAATACTTCACCGAGGCGGCAATACAACCCGTATCTTCTTAGGCATCACATCTTGATATTTCAACATTAAATCTCTAATCTCCATAGGGTATTGTGACACCCCTTCACCCTCCTTCATTATAAGGACTACTACATATGTCAACTCCCTACGTTTAACTCCCTTCTTGAATTGTAGAGCCGATAACATCTTCTTTTCAATAATAGGACTGAAGGTGATAGGTACAACACAAGGATTATCCCCCATCAAAGAAGGCAGTTTGCCATGGGAACTGGGACAGCCCGTGCCTTTTTAAGGAAATCCATCCTAATCACAACATCAAAATCATCTAAAGGTGTGACCGTGAAAGTTAACTCCCCTTTTCAGGGCCCTATTTCGCAAGACACCGCATGAGCTACACCCACAGTGTTCAACACCTCGGAATTGACAGCCTTTATCTTTCCTTTTTTTGCCTGCACAGACAACTTAAATCGAGTGGCTAAAGAATCTGCTACAAAGTTATCGGTGGCACCGGTATCTACTAATGCTCTTACTGATCCATTGATGATCATATCCACGTACATCAACCCCCTTCCCATAACTGGTTTTTCCTTTTGCTTCTCTAAAGCTCCTAGGAAGCGTAGAGCCCCTACTACTGATGGGTCATCCTTATCTGTAACGACCCGGAAATCGGACTGCTACCGGCGCTAGGATCCAGATCGGCTTAAGGCCGCCGGGACCCGTAGCAAGCCTAACATACATCCTGTACATCTGGTATAATCCCATACATGATCAAACATAAGCATAAACTTTAAAACATAAAACTGTAAACTTTTTCTTTAACCCGTTTGACCTGTGTATGCACTATGACTGAACTCATAGAACCCCTAGGGTCAGCATACCCTATGTCAAACTCGGTCCATCACATGAAACAACATAAAATAAAACTCATGTACAAAGGGATTAACCAACTCGGGCCAAGCACAATACTATAACTCTGAACATATAACATAATATCATTATGCAATACAACTCTTTATACAACAATACATAACCTTACCCTACATCATGTCCACTACTATTCTATTACATAAACATGACCATGGACGTAACCTGTTGATCTCATGACTATCTCTGACCCTGCAAACCTGGGGTTAGGGGAGAGGGGTGAGCTAAAAACCCCAGTGAGCAGAAACCATAAAAGAAAACAGTTCATTTTAACGTATGCTATCATGAAATGCGCCACATCACAAATATATCACCTCAAGGATGAATCTGTCACCAATAGCCCTCTACATATCAATCTCGTACCATAACAAGTCAACAATGCTTTATGCCAGGGGCGATACGGCCACGCCTGGACTTCACATACTTTATGCCAGGGGCGATACGGCCACACCTGGACTTCTCATACTTTATGCCAGGGGCGATACGGCCACACATGGACTTCTCATCTCATATCATATCGTACATGCCATATCATATCAATTCATATCATGTCATAACATACTAAGGGCTAGAGGATCATCCAGTATCCATCCACATCATCATCATCGTATTATGCAATGCATCATATTCGTGGACTCTAATGCAAACAACCTATTGCATAACATGGTATTCATGATGCATGAACATGCTTGAACATGCTGAAAACATTTGATTTAAAACATGAGGGTTAGTTCCACTCACCTCTGGCTAGCTCTGGACTAACTCTGAAGCAGCTAACACTGTTAAACACCTCGGTTCCTCGGGTCCGATCCTACACAGGTGGACTCTAGTGAGGTGCCAAACATACTCTAAACAACTCATAAACAACTCCCCAAAAACCCCCTAAAGCATCACTTAAACATGCATAGAAAACACTCATGAAACGGCTGGACAGGGCACTTTCGGCGGCACTTTCGGCGGCCGAAGGTCCCTTCCAGAGACGAAAGTCAGGCAGGTTCGGCGGCACCTTCGGCGGCCGAACTCTCTCTCCAGAGACGAAAGTCAGGCCTGACTTTCGTCGGCCGAACATTACCTTCGGCGGCCGAAAGTCTGCTTTCAAGCCAAAGCCCAACTTTCGGGGGCAAGGTTAGGCGGCCAATCCCTGCATCCTCAGGCAGGTTCGGCGGCCGAAACCACCTTCGGCGGCCGAACCTGAGTTCATCCAGAACTCAGCCTTTGTGCATTTCAAGCCTCCCAAACCTTCCAAACACCCCAAAACAAGCATCCAACTTCTCAAACACATGCATACATCCTTAACCATGCACAAGGGAGCTCAAACAAGCTTAAACTCCCAAAAACAACATCTAAAGCATACATAGATAGTTTATGACCCACATAGGCCAAAACCATCAAAACAAACCAAACCTCACATACTCTCTCCCAATCATGCATACTCTCTCCCATATGCTCAAGGGGCTTGAAACTAACTTAAACCCCAACACAAATATCACAAGAACATACATTATCACACATTGGGCATAAAACCCACATAAACCCTAACATGCATATCTACCCATACTCAACCATCAAAATCTCTTAAAACTCACTTAAAACTTCATGAAACGTAAAGAAAAGCATAGATCCACACTTACCTCTTGAAGATCGAGGGTTTGTGCGAGCTCTAACTTGGAGATGGGAGGAAACTACTCCTTGGGTCTCCAAGCTCCCAAAACTCGATCTAAGCTTGAAAACTCTTCAAAACAACCATGGAACTCATAAAAATATGAAGGAGATGAAGAGAAAACATGAAAATGACCAAAGGAGGACATGAACACACCTGAGCTCGAGAATGGGGAGAAAACTCACCCATTTTCAGTCTGAGGGGCTTTTATAGGTGGCCAGCCAAACCTCCTTCGGCGGCCTAACGTGCATGCAAAATACCCCCATGTTCGGCGGCCGAACTTGAGGTTCGGCGGCCGAACCTGGTTTGTTCAAACAAGGCTTTCGGAGGCCAAAAGCACTCCCGAAACCTTCTCATGTTCGGCGGCCGAACCTGGCAAAACCTCCTTGGTCTTTTCTTTTCCAAAACTCAAATCTTTTTCATTTAAAACCATGAAATCAGTAAAAATCATTTTAGAAATCACATTTTACCCCTCTAGAAGACTCTGGCCTCATCAAAATTCCATATTCCAACGGAGATTCCGCCGGAAGGTAGGGATTCCGATGCCGGAATCTAGCCGGGTATTACAATAGTACCCTGACCGGAGATCTAATTTAGTGAAGAATTTTGCTTGACCCAGTTGATCAAACAACTCCACAATTAGAGGTATGGGTACTTGTTTTGCACAGTCACTTTGTTTAGGGCCCCATAATCTACACACAATCTCAAGCTTCTGCCTTGTTTCTTTTGAAAGAGCACAAGAGCACCAAAGCGGGCTTTTGTTGGTCATATAAATTCGGCTTCCAACAATTCATCCAGTTGTTTCCTCAACTCTACCAATTCCGGTGGTGCCATTCAATAGGGAGCTTTTATAGGGGTCTTCGTGCCTGGTAACAACTCAATTTCATGATCAATACTTCACCGAGGCGGCAATACAACCCGTATCTTCTTAGGCATCACATCTTGATATTTCAACATTAAATCTCTAATCTCCATAGGGTATTGTGACACCCCTTCACCCTCCTTCATTATAAGGACTACTACATATGTCAACTCCCTACGTTTAACTCCCTTCTTGAATTGTAGAGCCGATAACATCTTCTTTTCAATAATAGGACTGAAGGTGATAGGTACAACACAAGGATTATCCCCCATCAAAGAAGGCAGTTTGCCGTTGGAACTGGGACAGCCCGTGCCTTTTTAAGGAAATCCATCCTAATCACAACATCAAAATCATCTAAAGGTGTGACCGTGAAAGTTAACTCCCCTTTTCAGGGCCCTATTTCGCAAGACACCGCATGAGCTACACCCACAGTGTTCAACACCTTGGAATTGACAGCCTTTATCTTTCCTTTTTTTGCCTGCACAGACAACTTAAATCGAGTGGCTAAAGAATCTGCTACAAAGTTATCGGTGGCACCGGTATCTACTAATGCTCTTACTAATCCATTGATGATCATATCCACGTACATCAACCCCCTTCCCATAACTGGTTTTTCCTTTTGCTTCTCTAAAGCTCCTAGGAAGCGTAGAGCCCCTACTACTGATGGGTCATCCTTATCTGTAACGACCCGGAAATCGGACTGCTACCGGCGCTAGGATCCAGATCGGCTTAAGGCCGCCGGGACCCGTAGCAAGCCTAACATACATCCTGTCACCTGGTCAAATCCCATACATGATCAAAATATTAACATAAAAACTTAAACATCTGATGTATACACCGAGCTTGACCTGTATGCTACATAAATAGAAACATAAAGAACCCCCTACTAGAGCCCTCAACAAAAGCTCTAGCTGGGTCAACATAACATACATCAAGCGGGAATCACATTCGATGAACCAAAACCTAACCTGTGCATGCATCAAAACCATAAGCATAAGACCTCCACTAGAGTCCTCATCAAATACTCTAGCGTGGTAAACATCACATGCCACAAGTTCGGTTCACACATAACTCAACATTAAAACATAACATACATCATGTACAAAAAGGGACTAACCAGACCTTAGGGCCAAGCACAATACTAATCCATAAACATAACTCTACTTTTCATTACATTACATCACATTATATTACAATACATTATATCAATTTATATTACATGTCCACACTAAAACACTAATCTATTACATAAGCATGACATTACCCTTGACGTCTTCCTGGACTACCTCTGACCTGCAAACCTGGGGGTTAGGGGAAAGGGGTGAGCTGAAAAGCCCAGTGAGCAGAACAATAAACAATAATAATAAAACATGCTTTTATGGAATGTGTCACAGCATAAACAATTCACATCACGGATGGACACGACTATCAAAACTCCCTCTGTCTGTAACATATCATGGTGCCCGGCCTTCGAAGGGGCTCTTCAGGACTTCTGTAACATAACATGGTGCCCGGCCCTTCGGGCTCCTCAGGACTTCATTATGCCCGGCCCTCGGTGGGGCTCCTCAGGACTTCATTAACATACATGGTTCGGGCTATTGGGGTCGCCTTGGTCCATCCACATCAATAATAAATTATGCAATGCAATATATTCGTGATTTCTAATGCAAGCAACCTACTACATATACATTGTATTCATGATGCGTGAAACATGCTTAAAATATTTGAGTTAGTTCTACTCACCTCTGGCAAACGCTGGACTGACTCCGCAACAGCTAACACTGCTGGCCTCCTCGGTCCCTCGGGTCCGATCCTACACAGGTGGACTCGAATGAGGTGCCAAACACACTCTAAACAACTCATAAACAACTCCCAAAAAACCCCCTAAAACATCCTCAAAACATGCATAGAAAACAACCATGAAAGGGCTGGACAGGGCACTTTCGGCGGTACCTTCGGCGGCCGAATGTCCCTTCCAGAGCCTAAAGCCATGCAGGTTTGGGGGCACTTTCGGCGGCCGAAAGTCCTTCCAGAGCCGAAAGTCTGGCACCTTCGGCGGCAGGTTCGGCGACCGAAGCTTCTCACAGATCCGAAAGTCCTGGCCTTCGGGGGCACGTTAGGCGGCCAAAGCTGCCTTCCATGCAGGTTTCGGCGGCCGAACATACCTTCGGCGGCCGAACCTGGTCCCCTCTGAACAGCAGGTCCGAATCCGTCACAAGCAAAACCAACCTCCAAACCACCCAAAACCTCACATGCTCTCTCCCAAACATGCAAACACACTCCCACAAGCATATAGGGGCATAAACTAACTTAAACCCCCAACATAACATCATATAAACAAACATTAGGCATAAAACCCACATAAACCTTAACATGCATATCTACCCATACTCAAGCATTAAAACTTCTTTAAACTTACTTAAAACTTTATGAAACATAAAGGAAATCAAGGATCTACACTTACCTCTTGAAGATCGAGGGTTGGTGCGATCCCTAACTTGAAGATATGGAGAATCCAAGCTCCAAAGATCTCCAAGCTCCAAAGATCTCCAAGCTCCAAAACTTCGATCTAAACTTTAAAACTCTTCAAAACAACCATAAAACTTATAAAAACCTTGGGAGTTGGGAAAGACATGAAATCAACCAAAGGAGGCATGAACTCACCTATGACCGAAATGGGGAGAGAAAACTCGCCCATTTCCGATCTGGGGGCCTTTTATAGGTGGCTGAGCAGAACACCTTCAGAAGCCAAACCTGCTTCCGAAACACCCTCATGTTCGGCGGCCGAACTTGAGGTTCGGCGGCCGAACCTGGTTTCTTCCCTCAAATCCTTCGGAGGCCTAAAGCACTCCCGAAACAGCCCCATGTTCGGCGGCCGAACTTGGGTCCTTCTTCCTTGGCCTATTCTTTTTAAAACTCATTTCTTTTCCATTTAAAACCATAAAATCATGTAAAAATATTTTAGAAACACATTTTACCCCTCTAGAAGACTCTGGCATCTTCAAAAATTCCAAATTCCAACGGGGATTCCGCCGGAAGGTAGGGATTTCGATGTCGGAATCTAGCCGGGTATTACACTTATCCATGTTTTGTTCACCCACTTGAGAATCTTTTCCTTCTTTTTGGAAGGCCTGCATGGCATTTAGAGCTTCTCGATATGGATAGTCAGCCACCCTGTATGGTCCTTCACAAAGGAAATAATTCACTGCATTGGGCTTCGGCATTGAAACAACATTTGATCCTTGGGACCGACTACCTTGTCTCCCCACATTGGACTTTTTCCCTTCCTACGAAACCTGCCCAATTTGAACTAGTCTCAAAACTCCAATTCTTCCTCTCAACCCCTCTAGCTGAGAAATTGGGTCGAGTCGGTCCCCCACTCTATGACTTATTCCACTTGTTTGGTCGGCTATCCTAGGAAATAGGGGGATTGAATTTTCTTTTCAAAGTTGGAGAGGAGTAGTCATCTAGGCCTTCAGCTGCTGCAATGGCTGCATCGACATCCTTTACTTTTTGCCTCATCAACTCATTGAGGGCCCAAGGTTTCAAACTACACAGGAATGCGAAGAACCCGTCAGGTTTGCCCATATCTTTTATATTTAGCATCAAGGTTGTGAACTCCCTAACATAATCTTGGATGGAGCCCGTTTGTTGCAAATCTTTCAACTTCCATCGTGCATTAAGCGCAATATTCTCAGGATAGAATTGAGCCATTAATGTTTGCTTGAAAGCATCCTAAGACTCAATTTGGCCTCGTCTCGCTATTGACTGTTCCACTTTCGATCGCCACCATAGCTTGGCATCTCCTTTTAAATACATCGGGACAACTTTTAACTTGTCCCCATCAGAATCTCATTTGGTGGCATCAAAAAATAATTTCATGTCAAAGAGGAAGTTGTCTACCTCTTTTGCATCCCTAGTCCTAGTGTAAGCCTGGGGTTCTGGGATTTTATACTCAAACTCCCAATTGTCCTCATCAGCACATTCACTTGTGCCTTAAGCCCCTGTACCTTGTCTTCTATAGGCTTGACGATATTGTCGACGCCTTCTCTTATAACATCCACGATGTCTTTGACATTGTCCTTGATCTCATCAACAACCCCCACTAGGGAAGTGTGAGCATCAGCAAGAGATTTTAGATTGTCCATCATTTCATCAACTTGAAAGGCCACGCCCCAAGTTCATTCACTTTTATCTCAAGATCACCCCACTGGGTGTCATTTCCAATAAAGGGATTTTGGGTTGGCTCCACCACTATGGGCTCTTCTTCACTTTTGGACAACTTAGCTATCACAACCAATAGTTGCTCATTTTTCTCTTTTAGCAACGCCATGCACTTGTAAACAGTATCAAACTCTAATGCCATCCCCTCTTGGGTGGCATATGTATTAGACAATGCAGCAAGATTATAAACCCTCCTCTCAAGGGCATCAATATGGGCTGCCGACTTCATCATGCTTCCACACTGCTCATAGATCATCCGAGCTCTAATACTAAATGTCACGGGCCCAGATTTTAGTGTTTACTTGGGACCGTGTGGTACTTGACTTGAACACTATTAAGATAAGTCAGCCGATGTATTTACACGTTGAACTGCATAATGAAACATGTCGGTTAGCACCAAGTGGCTAATATATTATAAAAGTGAGCAATATATACATATCAAGCGGATATCAGCATCAAACAGGCATAATAGCATAAGCAACGCAAATATAGAACATAGGCAAATAGATTTTAATAGAAGAGCTACTTATTTTATTTCAGGGGCAAAACAGTCATTACACAGTTTAAAGCAACAATCCTCACACCACTTGTAGACAGGAAGGAATGCCTACAAGGAGTGAAGGCACAACACAGGGACTCAATAGGCTTACAGTGGCAAGCTTGGCCCAGCTCTCACTGGTGGCCAACTAGTCACTCCCCCTAAAGAGTCTCAAAAACAAGTTGAGCTGTGGCAGGAGGAGACATCAATATGTATGAGGTGACATCCACTTAATAAATACATAAAAATGAATTACAAAAAATTGACACGGCTTTTTTGATACTACTATTTTCTACTAATTTCTACCCAACTTGTTTCTAAGAAATCCTATGTTGAAAAATTACATTTTAGTCTTCCAAGATTCTAGACCCCTAACACTACAGAGCGTCTTCTCCGGCGATAAAGATGGATCAATTCTCCCCTCAATAAAGATGGACCCATCGGTTCTTCCCTCTAGATATAATATGTTTTTGCTCTCTTTGCATATTTGTATATTTGATATACTTGCTTTGTTGATTATTGATTTTGAGATTAGTAATCTTAGATCTACTATATAATGCTAAGTGTTTCTAGGCATATGTTCTTTGATTGTTGAATGTTTTTTTTTTTCTTTTTTTTTTTACGTGGTTTAGATCAAATTTGAAACTTGGGATTGATTTTGCTCATGATCATTGCTGGAATGGTTTAGGTGAATCTTATTCAATACTTCTTGAAAATTAAAAACTGAAACTTTCATTTTCTTTACTGCTCCCATTGTTTAATTTCTTCACCATTTTAAATTACAAGCATTTCCATCATGTAAATTCTTATAAATAAGAGTGAGTCTAAATATTTCAATTTCACAAATGTGGAATCTTAGAGATGAGGTGCCAAGGAGTGCCGAGGATCTGTGAGAGAGGAGTGGAGATAGGACTTTAATTTGACTTGAAATCTTTAGGTCTTCTATTTCATATTTCTACTCCATCTCTATTTCGTGTTCTTGCTCTTTATTTCTATTTTGTGCTCATCTTTATTTTTTATGCTCTAATTTCAAATTGAAATCAGAAAAAGTTCATTTATTACTTTTTATTATTAGAATTTAATAAAGGTATTGAATCTTGTTTGGTTTTGATTAGAGAATAGAAAAATAAAACAGAGAGCGAATATTTTTATCATTTTATATTTCATTAATAGAAAATTAATAAATTTCGGTCTCTTATGAGTTCTGCCATGCCCGTTTTAGCTGACTCGCCATTGTGTTTATGCTTCTGTCCTTTGCCCTTTATCGGCTCATATTTTGGGTTTAAAGACTGTTGTGTGGACTTTTGTTTTATTGCTTTTCATGCCTCGATTGTTGAGATCTTACTATGGAGACATGGAAAGTGCTGGATGGTTACCTATGATGAGTAATTACGCTGTTGACGATGACATTTCCACTTGGTTCAGGAGATGGGCATTTTCGGGTTTGAAATATAATAAAATAAATAATTATTTTTTATTTTAATAATATAAAAAAACCATATAATTTCATCCATCTTTTAACATTTGTAGTTTATTTTAAAATTTATAATTTAATTTATATAAAATAGAATTTTGCAAAAAAATTAAAATATTTTGATATAAATCCATATTAAGTGATATTAATAAATCACATTTATTTATTATTTTTTACTTTTTTACTATTATTTTTTTCATTTTATAATTTTTGAATAATTTTTTAATTATATTCATTTTAAAGATAAAATATTATGAATTTTCATCCCAAAATTATTTTGTTATTAATTTTTTAATTATACTATCTTAAAAAATAAAACTTTATAAATTATAATAATTTACTTATATGTTAATATAATGAAAAAAAATAAATAAAAATTTTGGAATTAATTAAAAAAAAAATTATGGGACAGATGACTAATAAATTTGTAAAAAAGCCAAAAAAAAAAAAAAAAACGAATGTGTTTTCAATCGGCTGGCGTTGGCTGCTGCCGTTGAGCAGATTCAAAAGAAAATAAAAAGCCCTTCTTATAGCAGAAAACTATATCGACTTTCATGTTCAAATCGGGTAATCAGGTAGAAACATTCCAACTGAAAGAAAAACATAATTTCGATGAAAACTATAATCCAAGCCCTTGAGAAGGTACAATTCTCTTCTTTCTTTATTATCCATACGCACTTGCATACAGTTTCAAGATCTGAGACTCTGGCGATCTAAATCTTTCCATTTAAAGCTTAATTTGGGTTGCTCAATGTGCTCAGAATACCGGATCTCGAGTATGGTTGCTCTTTTAATCCTTTGCTTTTGTTGTTTTTTCTGTTTGGTTTCCCAGAAGATTATGTAGTATTGAGCTTTGGAACCCATGATTTTATGCTGCCTTATTTGTTCAGCCCCTTCTCTTTAAGGGTTAAGAAAGAAAATAAAATTGTATGCATTTGAGCTTGTGGATGAGTGATATTACCTTACATGTTTAGCTCATTTCAACTATAATTCCTAATGTAGTTCTGTTGGTCTGCCAGTATTGCTTCTTACAGATCTTCTTTCCTCCTTATATTGGGTAATTGTGCATGCAATTTCTGATATTCCTTTTGTCTTTGCTCTTCGCAGGGTGATGTTGTGGTTATTATTTGAACTTGTTCATGTCTTTTCACACGAATTAATTTAGAACCTGTAGAAGTGTAGAAATAACTCAGCAACAATAGTTGACAGTATGATAACACCTAGATTGTCTTTTTTCGGTATTGGGGGTTCAAAGAAGGTTAATGATTTGTCAGATGGTCGGAAAAGTCAACTTGCACCAACAATCAAACTACAAACAAATAAAGACGTATATAGACCTGGGGATTCCATTTTTGTTACAATTGAGATATCCAATCCCTGTAATGGCGCTTCAGAAAGAACTCTATGTTCATTGTTAATTGAAAAGCTTGGGTTTGAGATTAAAGGTATCGAGAAGTTGGATCCTCAGTGGTTTGCTACTCAGAAGCAATTCCCTGGATCTAGACAGCGGAGAGGTTTGTAGAACTTGTCCAAGTATTTTAGTAGTCTATTCTATTTATCACACTTTCTTTTCAAATTTATTTCAAAGAAAAGGAGACTTTTTAAGATGAGAAGACAATTGATTTATCTAATAAAGGAATTGTCAAGAATTATTAAGCACTAGCTTTTAAGGAAGAAGGCCAAAAGGAATATTCTCTTAAATTATACTACTCGTGTCTCTTTTTCTTTTACCCTCATCCAACAGCAATCATTCTGCTTATCATGTAGGTTCATTTATGTATGATATCCAAGAAGGGATGGAGTAGATTCACCTAATTTTTTTGGAAGGGGAAACAATGTGGATGAAAGAAGAAGGCAGGAACAAAGCATAAGTTGAGAAAATGATTGTTCCCCCTTTTGTTTGAATTGGAGGGAAAATGGGGGGAGTAAAAATGTAGTAAATGTTATTATGAATGATAAAATTATGAGTTTATCCTCCATTATTGTGGGAAAAGTATTATAGGAGGTGTATGGCATTCTCCATCTACCCTTAACATTCTCTCTGATTTGGATAGAGAAGTTTTGGTTGTCTAATGTGCATCTTTCCACTCTCATTTTTTCTTCCTTCACTTTACCTTCTCCAGTGCAATGGAAAATGGTTTTTTGTCCAATGTTCTTCCCTATCTGTTTTCCCCCTATTTTACCCCATTCCAAGAATACAGTAAAAAAAAAATCTGATATGATGATTGAGTGGTTCTTTTGGAATAATTTTGGCCTTATTCACGCAATCAAATAGTACTAATTATTTTTGAGTAGTCAGAGTAGTGAAATCATTAGAAGCTTTAGCAAAAAGAAAAATGGAAAAGAGCCCTGCTGTGTTTTTTAACCTTTCTATTTTTCCCTGTAACTTTAATGGTTGTTTTCCTTTGTTTCGTTTTCAGGTGATCATATTTTTATGGACTGTTCAACATCATCACTGGTTTCTAATCAGATTTTGTCCTCTGGTGCCACAAAAACATGTAAGCTCAGATTCTGGCATTATTTTATTATTTATGTGATCTACATCTGTTGCAGTGTGGTGGTAGTTATTTTGTTGTCCATTCTTTTTGCTTTTGTAATTTCATTGGAAAACATATATTTTGGGCAGATAAGAAATCATTTGTTTTGTTCATTGTTTTCATAACTGTAATTACAATTGTTCAATAGTGAACCCATGTATTAGTTTAGTTCTTCTACATGACTTGGTGAATGATGAATTGGGTGAATTTAAATCATCCAAGCCTCTGGTTTTTCTTATTGAATTTCCTTTGATATCCTATTGCAGGGAAATGAAGCTGACAATGCTCTTCTTGCTTGAAATTGTTTTGTTTGTTCCCACATTCTCTAATTTTGTTTTCTCTACACAATTTGTGGATAAAAGGGTGATAAAAAGCTGCTTCATGCTTTTACACATGTCATTTAACTGTTGTACAGTAAATAACTCTCGCACAGTGCATTTGTGGTTTGTTTCTTGTTGCATGAATGGTGTTTAATCAAAGCAGGGTCATCTTACATTTTACCTTTTCCAAGCTATTAATGTTGTAGGTCATTCTAATCAATTGGTTGATTGAATCACTTGATGCAATCTATAGATGTGGTGCGAGCTGTGCTGCCTGGCATTATACCACCATCTTATCGTGGTGCTGCAATTCGGTATCTGTACTATGTTAAGGGTGCATTAACTGGACAATGGCTGACATTAGAAAATGGCCATTCTCACACAGAGTTATCTAAGGATCTCATTGAACTGGTTTGTACGCTTAACTATCTCACTTCCTTTGATTGTATATGAATGATTTTGTCTCTATTGCCTTCTGTCTTTCTTTCTCTCACCAATGAGGGATCATTCGTTGCACCATCTCCTGCTATTAAGCCATCAAAATTATTTGTGTTTGATCCACTTTACTGCTGATAAATGTTAGTTTACTTAGTTTGATGTCTTATATTTTGGATCATGCATTAGTCTCTGGTTTAGTGAGCTTCAAATGATTCTTTGTTGTTGATGATATAGTGGAGATAGGTGAGATTAATTTTTCATTTTCACAAATTGATGTTATCATTGTCTAAGATGCATAACCTGTTGCCCAAGAAATGCAATTATTTAATTGACAGGCAGTAGCATGCCAGATATTTGAATCATACACATGATATTTATGCCACAGTGCATTGATAATTAGCTTATATGGAAAATTTTGGTATATAATACAGTCACTGCATGGCATATGAGTTGATAATTTGTTTTAGCTTGAAAAAATTCTGGTAGTGCATATTGTGTACCATGTAAGATTTGGCTTTTCCCTTTTTCTTTGGTACCCTCTTCTCTATTTTTGTTGGGTGGAGTAAGGAAACAGTAAAGGGCTTCGTGGGGCTGAAAAGTACAAAGGAGAACTACTGAAATCAACTAAGTCTATAACATTAAGTTCTGAAGGAATGATAATCTATACAAAGGAGAACTACTGAAATCAACTTAGTCTATAACACTAAGTTCTGAAGGAATGATAATCTATATCAAAGCTTAAGATTTCTAAACTATCAGCACAAATCAGAGGAAACCTTTCCTTATCCCCAACAGCCCTTCTTTTGCAGTCCCTCCAAACTTTCGAAAAGAGTTGTTAGAGGTATAAGCAGCAACAAAAAAAAGTATTTCTTTCTTCTCCCAAAGTAAGCCTTCTTAAAAGGAAATTACTGAGTTTTGGCTTTACGCTGTTTCATTTTTTCTTCATTGGGATGGGACCATTTGTCAGTCCCTTTTATTGCCTTATATCTTGAAAGAATTATAGTGATGTAACCTGTTTCCTGTTGATGACAATAACCATCCATTGTGGAGCTTTTTGGGTGTTCACTCATGCTCAATGCCTCCCCGACTGATTTTGTTTATGGCTTATATGCCTTTATTATCCAGTTACATTGTTTACAGTACCTAGATTTTGACTGAATAGTAAGGCAATTCTGTGCTTCTTCCTATCAGATACAGATGTGCACTTTAATTTTTCATGTTGTTGCTATTCATTGGCAACCACTTGCACTCTCATTCTATTTGTTAGCAACTTCTCATGCTCTCATTACGACCTCTATGCTTTGAATCTGCTGAGAACGCTCATGTTCTTTTTACAAATATCTTCCTTGCAATATTTTTACCATATGTTTTCATATGGACATTTATTTCTGTTAGGAAGCTCGCGTACCATTGCAAATATGGGCTACTCAGAAGAGTAATGGCCTGCTAATGGAAGAAGGTCAAAATGACGGTGAGAAGTTTTTGAATCTCATTTGCTTCGAGCCAACTTGTGTATTTGTTGAATATTTTACCAATGTGGTAAATACACAAGTATTTAATATATTTATTTGCTGAATAGCTAATTGGTAACATTGGGCACTGAAGGTTTTTGTGAGAATCTGAGAGTTGGTGATAATTAAGGCTTCAAATCTGACACTATCTATCAAATTGCAATGACTAGAGAAAGAAGAGAGATTAGATAATTGCTATGATTGTATTGATTGGTTTCCAGGAGACTATTTTATAGTAATCACTTCCTAAGAATCTTTTTACTTCTAGGATTTGGGACAGTCTATCAATAGACAAGTAACATAAGACAGACCATTGGGATTCATGCATGTTGACCTTAACTCAGCCGAAGCTGCTTTTTTTTTTTTGCATTTTAGAAAAAAAATTTGTTGCCATAGAATTATGACATTGAATTGCCAGATACATGAAGTGTCTTTCCAGAGAACATCCAGCAGCAGCTCTGATTGGATTCTACCTGCACAGATAAGATGGATCAATTATATTTAGAACCACTTTCTAATGTCTGGGGAAATCTTGGCTCATAAATCTAAAATGTAGGCATGCTAGCCATACTGTTACGTAATTAGTAAATATTGCTTCATCCTTTCATTGTTTGTGGAATTGATGTATCCGCATTTAAAATCACTAAAGCTAAATTACAACCAACAGTTTATCCAGGAGACTATGCATCTTCTTGTTTTCCTTTTTCTTTTTTCTTTTTCTTTTATTTTTTGTTTTGCTTTTCAAGCTCTTTGCTTTCTTGATAATTCCTTGGCTGAGACAGTGGTCATAAGATTTGATCCTTCCAACCTTCAGTTCCATTGTATCCCATGAAGGCATGATGTTCCTATTTTGAAAAAAGCCATATGAAAGTTTTTTTCTGTTCTTGTTTTTCTCATTTTCTCATTCTTTTTTAGCGGCAGCGCCTGCACAAGATTATGAGTTGAATTTGTAGAATTTTAGCGAGATAATTTTTGAATTGTATTTCTCCTCAATTTACAGAGTTAATACATTCCTATTTATACAAGAGTAATAAGCCTAGTTAGGAAGATTTAAAGAAAGATAACAAATAATTTCTACAATTAAATCTCTATCATCAAGGCTGAAATCTTAAAGGCTAAAATCTGTCAACACTGCTCCTCAAGTTGGTGCATAGATATTACATATACCCAGCTTGCAAATAAAGTTGTGTTAACCCTTTTGGTGAATGCATCAGGCAACTGTTTTTTTGAAGTAAAATGAGCTAAGCTAAGCTTAAGACACCACCTGTTAGCTTTTCTTTAATAAAGTGTCGATCAATTTTGTTCTATCATGTTGTACTGGATTCTGAACTACATTGATGGCGGCTTTATTGTCATAATTTATCATTTCCCAACAATTTTAGTTCTTTCGACAATCTTTGTAACCACAAAAGCTCACACATGCCTAGAGTTATAGCTCTATATTCAGTTTCAGCACTAACTACACTTTGCTTCTTGCTCCTCCATGTGACAAGATTTCCTCCCACAAATATACAATAATCAGATGTCATCATCTGGAGATCTAGCCTAATCTGCATCTCTAAAATCTTCTATTTAGAGGTGACCATATTTGGAGAATAGGAGCCCTCTTCAAGAAGCAGATTGTATGTGTGACTCGCGAGGGTCATGCATAAACTGGCTTACCAAGCTAATTGCATATGCTATATCAGGTCTAATGTGTAAGAGATAAATTAATCTTCCCACCGATCTCTAGTATCTCCTCGTATCAATTGACTCGCCAATCCCTCCTTATAGCCTGTGATTACTTTCAATGTGAGATTTTGCTGGCTTGTATCCCGGCATACCCGTTTCTTCCAACAGATTTAGAATATATTTTCTCTGAGAAATGAAGATGCCCTTTTTTGATTTTGCAACTTCAATCCCAAGGAAATACTGAAGCTTTTCTAGATCTTTCAAATTCTTAGGCTAGAAGCTTCTTTAGTCGGGTCATCTCTTCTCTGTCATCTTCTATCATCACTATATCATCCACATAAACTACAAAACTATAGAACTACAAAAAGGGTGACTTTGCCCTTGTGCTGCCTAATGAACATGGTATGACTCGCGTTGCTTTGCTGGTAGCTAAAGGAGATCATGGCTTTGCTAAATCTGTCAAACCACACTCTGGGAGACTGCTTCAGACCATACAAAACCTTCTTGAGTCCGCATATTTTTTCTTCTGTTTGTTTATCAGCAAATCTTAGAGGAATTTTCATATACACCTCCTCCTTTAGATTTCCATAGAGGAATGCATTTTTCACATTAAACTGCTGTAAGTCCCAATCAAGGTTGGCTGCACAAGATAGCAGAGTTCTGATTGTATTCATCTTTGCAACAGGGGAAAACATCTCCTGGTAATCTACTTCATAGATTTGAGTGAATCCTTTAGCCACCAATCTAGTTTTGTATCTCTCAATTGAACCATTGTCTTGTGTTTTACAGTGAACACCAATTTACAATTGATAAGTTTTTTTTCTTGATGGAAATTAGGAATGACAAGTTCCTAAGTCTCTCATTTTTTTTCAAAACTTTCAATTCTTCAAATATTGCTCCTTTTTTATTTTGGATCATCAAAAGCCTCTCTCCGATCTTGTGGGATAGACACAAAGGAAATAGACAAGATAAAGACTTTATAGGAGGGAGATAAGGAATTATAAGAAACAAAGTAAAATAAGAGATGTTTAGTATATGATCTTAATCATAAGAAACAAAGTTAGATAAGAGATGTTTGGCACGGGATCTTTCTCCTTGTCTATGAGCAATGGGTATGTCTAAATCATCTTGAGCTAGAGGTAACTCACTGGGAGAATTTGAGGATGAGTCTTGACATGGTATAGACTGCTCAATAGCTTTATCTGTTTTTTTCCTTCTTGAATACTTCTTCAAATCCGGTCTATTCAGCTGCCCAATGTCAACATTCTCCCCTTGAACTTGACTCTCTTCCTTCCCATGAATATTATTCTTTTCCTGAGTAATCTTCTCCCTCTGAAGATCATTATCAAGAAGTATGGAACCATTGATCACCTCTTCCTATTTCTCATTCTCCCCCTGAAAAGGTGATGGATTTGAAGGTATATAAGATTCAAATTCCCTGAAAGTGACATCCATACTGATAAAGTATTTCCTAAAAGGCGATAATAACATTTGTATCCCTTCTGAGTTAGAGAATATCCAACAAACACATGTTTAAGTGCTTTTGGTTCCAATTTACCAACATTCTTCGCATGCACAAAACACAATAAAAAATCTTTGGAGGAACAGTGTAGGAGGTTTTACCTTGGAAAACTTCTAAAAGACCCTTATAGTCAAGGGCTTTCAGAGGCATCCTATTAATCAAATAGATAACTGAAAGGACGACATCTTTCCAGTATGGTTTTGGTAGATTCATAATGAACATGAGAGATTTAGCAACTTCTAATAAGTTTTTATTCTTCCTTAACCCCATTTTGTGCACTAGTGTAAACACAACTAGTTTGGTGGATTATGCCATCAGTTTCAAGATAATTATGGAACCCTTTCTCCATGTATTCTGTCCCATTATTTGTTCTCATAATCTTAACTTAGCATCAAACTGTGTACAAATCATTTTGTAAAGACTTAAAGTAAGAAAATACCTCATTTTTTGTTTTTATCAAATAGATTCAAGTTAATCTGGTACAACAGTCAATAAAGGTAACAAATCATCTATAACTAGATAAAGAAACATGTTGTGTGGGACCCTATACATCAGAGTGAATGGTCATAAAAGGAACAATGTTTTTATTATTACTTAAAGGATAAGAATTCCTGTGTGTTTGGCAAATTCAGAGGCATCACGGCATAAGGAGTCAAACTCAGTTTGCCAAAACAATTTGAGATATAATCTCTCTAAAATGAAAAAGGATGGATGTCCTAACCTCCTTTACCACTGAATGATTTCCTTATTGGCATCTTTATTCATACTTAGAAAAGCTCTATCTGCATCACCATCTGGATTACCATTCAAAATGCCAGCTATGGGAGTGTAGGAGCCATCAGCTATTCGAACAAGAGCTTATGTCAGACATGGAGTGTAGGTGAGAAAAATTCAAGAACGAGTCATGTTTATTTGCTTTGAAGTCTACAATCCACTCACAAGGATTATGACGAGCAAGAGAGGTAATATCAGGTCTTGACCATGACAGTATTGGAGACAGCAGTTATGTTGCCTTCAGCCATCTCAAAAATAGAGAAGAAAACTACTGTGAAACCCAAAGAGACACCTTACCCACACCAAATGAAGCCAAACACCATAGAAGGATGCCGAAATCACTGAGAGGAAGCCGGCTATGTCAATCGGGAAATGAAACAACATGGGATAAGATTGTCATGCGCCAGCAGAGGTGGTGTGTGTGATGCATGCGCTGGGATCTGGGATGCCGGAGCTGATGGTTCGACCGCAGATGGTGTTCCGACAACACTGAGGGTCGCGGTGAGGGTGGAAGAGTAGTCTAGGTGGGAGAGTACCAAAATGGGTGAGTTAAAGTTTCTGGGAGAAATTGGCAAAAATTGGGCACTAAATCAGGAGCAAGGCTCTGATAACATGTAGAATTTTAGGGTGAGAATTTTTGAATTGTATTTCTACTCAATTTACAGAGCTAATACATCCCTATTTATACAATAGTAATAAGCCTAACTAGGAAGATTTACAGGAAAAGTAACAAATAATTTCTACAATCAAATCTCTACCATCATGGCTGAAATCCCTACATAATTAAATGCTAAAATCTGTCAACAGAATTTCCTGATGCATGTAATTATGGTTTAATGTTATATCATATATATGGCATGTAACAAAGCATTTGTGATAAGAGATATTAGATTTAATTTGTTTTAATATAACCTTGAAAGTTTAACATCATTATATATTATTCTTCAATGTTGTCAGGGACTGTTCCTACTGCAACCCTCCAACTGGATGTATATTGGAAAGTAATCGATGGAGATACTGAAACTGAATGGGTAGGTGGTTATCAACTTATCTTGTCATCGATTCCGAATGGATGTGTATGCTTATGAGTTATGCATATAAAGCCTGTATTCTATGTGAGAGTGTATTTCAGGGTTATTTTTTGGCATTATTTTCATGCAATGCTTCTGTTAGCTAATTGAAGTTAACCGGTTTAAATTATTTAATTGTCTACTAAGGCAGGCTAGAGCAAATGATATAGATGATGGAGTGGAGGAAGGTTATGACAGTTCCAGAGATGATTTCTCATCTTTTTCTTCCTATAATCCTACTAAAGAAAGCTTACACAAAACTTTTGGAAGTTCTTTGTCCTTGCAATCATTTGCAGCAAGGTCTTCAAATAAGGAAGCTTCACTTGTTGAAGGAAGACGTACAAGTTTATCAACTCTGGCATATCCTCGGCTGTCTGCAGCTGAGGTTTTATATGGTTGTGGTGCGGGTAAGTAGAGGCTATATCAATGATTATATCCACTACTTCATTTATTTATTTAATTATTATTCTTTTTTCAAGGTACAGAAGACATTGTATTAAGATAGGTGGAAATGTGGCTATGAATGGTGGAACAAGATCCTTTCTAACAAAAATGGTAAAGAAACAAAGATATTAATATAGAAGAGCTCTCTGAGCTTGATGATCATTGACTTATACAATCCCTCTAAATGAAGTAATGCGTTTTGGAGGGTCCGTTGCCCGTTACCCCATTATACAACGGCCTCCCCTGATTTGCAGACGTAATGGCCGTCACCAACCGTGAAGTAATGGTAACGGCCGTTACTTGTAATAGAAATTCTTTTATATCCTTCCTCTTCTGCCCCCTATTCTCATTTCCATTAGTTTCTACACTTTTTAACAGTTTCAAAGGCAATATTTTTTTAGGTTTTCTCTTTCCTTTCTCTTTCAAATTTCCATTTTTCTTGCATATTTCTCGTATAAGCTTAAATTCATATAAACTATTGTATTTCCAAACTTATTTATTCTAAAAAGTTAGGTAAATTTTATGTATTTTAGTTTTTAATTGTTGTTTTTTCCTTTTTTTTTTAAAAAAAAATTGTGGATTAAAGGGTTAGTTTTGTGTTAAAATTATACTTTGAACTATTAGTTTGCTCGATTTATAAAGATTATGTTGGTTTTTCTTATTTTAAACTATATGATGTTTAACTTAAGTTAAATAATCTATATTTGATATATTTATATTTATTATGCATTTGTATACATTGTTCTGAATTAAATTTAATCAATATCATTTCATTTATAAACTTTCAAATTCTTTTGAAAAATTTGCATGCGCTAGGTCGTTACCGTAACGTTACAGCCCTGTTTTCATTACTCGTGACTGCGATTAAAACCATGGCAAAACAATTCCATCTCATCTAGGCTGTGAAGGTAAATAGTAACCTTTGAAATTCCATTCTGACTTTTCATTTCTCATTCCTCCCCAAGCCTGTGAGTTTAGTCAATAATGACCCTCCACACTTTAGGATAAGCCCATTGTTCATTAAGTAGGCTGAAAATGTGTTCTATATACTCAATGTGAATGCACAATGCACCAATAGAGAAAAAAAAAGATTTCTGTTTATTCTTACTGATATACAGATTAGGTTATTTGTTACTCCATAAACCTACAGCAAGTTGTTGGTGTTATTCTATAACCAGACTAAATAGAAGTCCTTATCATAGAGGGGAACTTAGAGTCCGTTAATCTGTTTGGTATAGAAAAAGGGTTTGCATTCAAGATGTTTCCAACACAAATGAAGGCTGAATTTTTCTATTGAAATTTAATAATTTGAGTTTTCTAGAAACAGAAATTCATTTCCACTTTTTAAAGTTTTTACCAATATTAGAAGCACAATTGAGTCTTATTTCCTATCATATTCCTTTATAAAGCTTTTAACTTGTTTCTCATGCTATTACCAGCACTGCTCCAAACACATCTCTGCATAAAAGGGGTCCCTGCCAGCCTGCCCCCAACACATACGCTGCCACCACTAATGAAACTGCGTTCATACGAATGCCAACAGCTTGACAGCCACAACCATTGTCATTGCTACTGACCAACCACCCTATTAAAAACATCCATATTTAAGAGAGTAATTCTGCTGCTGCCATGTGATGTAGCCCCAGAAAGAACAAAGGCAAAACAAGGAATAAATCCTCAGGGAAAAGAGAACTAATTCTCAATTGTATTATTCTCAAATAATTATAATATCCAAGTCTAAAGCTACTGAACAATAGAAAACTAGCTCTATTTATAGAGCTTACAAAGATAATTAGATTAGAATTAGGAAACCCAAATTCAAATCTAATTGTGAATGCTAAATAAAATAAACTAGGAAATAATAATAAACCTAATAAAAATAAACTCCCCAAGCAATAAAACGATAAATAAATCATTAGAAATTCCTATTCTTATCTTCATCCAATACCGCATCACATTGTCATCACCACCCACCATTTAGCACCTTTCTAAGACCACTACTGCCATATTTGAAGAAGCAATTACCTCCAAATATTTATAACTTTGATTATTAATTCTACAATATTTCACTAATTCCAGTTGCCAATATAGATGCAATCTGAATGGAGCAGTAAAAAGTATTAGGGAACAAGGAGGAAATGAATGCATTGTCTATTTTTCATTGAGAAAAAACTGGAAATAAAAAAACCAGAAACTACTTTCTCCAAGTAAAAACTCCGTAATTTTTCAAATATGATTAGTAGTAGGAATTAGAACAGGGACTAAAATCCTAGGTGAAGAAAGATTTCTGTTACAAGATCCTTGAACTATTAAAAGTCCATGAACTTGACTGGATTGACTGTTTGATTACTGGATCTCTTTTCTTGAAGGTTCACTTTCTGAACAATAGTTTATATCTTAAAACAGATATTTCATCACCTGATAAGTCAGTATCCACCATGTCTTCAAGTCAGCAGCAGAAGATTGTGAAACCCCAATCTGAATATGGTATTGTAGGGGAATCCTCTCCACCTGGTGTAGGAACCAGTGGACCAGCAACATGTAAATTATCAAAAGCTTTTTTTTTTCCTCCTCTTTGAATATGATAATTACTTCTCAGTGTATTTTAGATCTACTTTAATTTGTTAATATATAGTGCTGGTAAAATGCTTATTTGTAGCAAACATTCTCTGCAGCAGAAGGCTTTATTCGAGGAAAGTCTTACAACATCAGGATGGACGATCAAGTTCTACTGAGATTTTCCCCAAAGAATTCTGACTCCACTTATTACTTCAGTGACATGGTAATGAACTTCCTTTTTGTTACTCCTTCAGTATGTTTCTTTGAATTTAACGTTCATGTAGTCCTTTTTTTCCCCTCTTCTATTAAACTGTTATATTGATAGATTGGTGGAACTCTTACTTTTCTTCATGAAGAAAGATCAAGAAGATGCCTTGAGGTAATGTCAAATAATAGCCATTTTAAATGAAAAAAAATTATCTGCTATCTATATGTAAAATAACTTGTGAAACTGGAAATATCTACCTAGAGCAAGTTTGATCCCTCTAGAGCACTGACCACCTATTACTACTTATGGGCAATCAAGGGCTACATTGTGCTGTCTAGAGGGATCAAATTGAGAAGCAGCACTTTCAAAATTGTGAATGCTGTAGCATTGAAGTTGACTGGAAGGACGACATCTTGTAGGTCTCAGTGACACTAGAAACTTCAGAGACCATAAATAGGCAATTTGTTCATCCTTCTCGCAGGAATTCCCCAACAATCACAAAGGTACAATGTCTGGGTATATGCAGTGCTGCTCAAATTGATTGATTTATGGATGTCTCGTGTACTGTACAAGTCCTATTTTAAAAAAATAAATTAACCTTCATGATATATCTTAATTGTTTTGGAATGATCTTTACTATTTTTTTCATTGACATCTATCTCATTTTACAAGTATGTCATATTTATTCTCATCATGTGTGTTAATTCATAAGAAAGAAAATATTAGAGAGTCAATTTGATATCTTACAATTTGGAGGCCAAACTTTTGTGTCCAATATCTTGAAAGTCCAAGGGAACTGGCAGTGTGTAAAACTGGTAGCAATTTCTGTTGCTTGGTTATTGCAATAATGGAATAGATAGGTCTGATTCATTCACATCTGGTGCTTAGTGTCCAACTCTAGATGAATTTTTGATAGCTTTCCATCACATTTTAAAGCTTTCATTCAAGTCCTTTACTTCATTCTGTATAATAGTCCATGTGGTTAGAGGAATGACCATGAAAGCCTATATTTGAGTGGCAGTAACCAGTTCAGGCAATGGGAATGATCATTATCTTCACTGTCCAATTTTTTATACTCTTGTAATATCTAAAGACCTGATTGTTTGCATTCTCATAATATCTAAAGACCAAAGCAGCAGAGAGCTAAATATATTGTTTGGTAGTATCCAATCCTTGAGTCGCAGTAATCTGTTCCAGTAATTCGAATGACTATTGCCTTCTATCTTATAAAATGTTCTTTGATAATATATAATGACCAAGGAAGCAGACAGATAAATTTCTTGTTTGCTAGTGTATATTGTGGCTTAAAAGAAATGCAACTGAGCCTTACCTTATTTCTGTTCTCTTTTGGAATTTTGCATGTAGAACTTTTACAAATATTCATAGAATCAATTTTCCTCTATTCTTTGATTTTATATGAAGGAAACCAAACTCAAAGTTGTTAGGGCGAGAGTCAACACAAAAATGTTCACACAATTACACATTTTAACATAAAGATGTCGTACTTCTAATTAGTCTTCTAAGTAAATAAGTACTAAAACAACACCCATATCAGAAAAGCAATCAACAAAAAGAATAAACAAATCTGTCATTAGTTTATTACTGAAATTGCAGAGAAGTTAAAAAATTATAAAAAAAGAGCAAATGGAAGAAGAGAAGAAGAGGAGGAGAAAAGAGAAAAAGAAGAGAAATAACAGAGAGAGAGAGAGAGAGAGAGAGAGAGTCCTGATCTGCTAGTACGCCAGCTTTAGAGGGAGAAGAGAAAAAGAGAAAGAGAAGAGGAGACAAAGAGAGATATACCTTTTGTTAGGACTTAGGAGAGCAAGAGAGAGGAAGGGGATAGGTTTAGTTTTGTTTTTTTTTTTTTTTTTTTGTTCCTGGTCTTTGGAGTGGAAGAGGGAGGCTAGGGCTTCAACTCTAAAAAAAAAAAACAAAAACTTACTGTTGCTTTGAAGAGGCTGCACCTCTCTGCCCTGAGGTGTGCAAAGGCAGTGACGCCTTGCCTGGCGCCTTTCAGCACCTTTAACAACAATGGCCAAACAGCTTTTTCTTCAAGTATGCACTGTTTAGGAGTTATGTTAGTCAAGCATGTTCTTCATATTATTTTTTGCATCAAATTTGCCATCAATAAAAATGTAGCATGTCAAACTTTATATGTATTGTATAAATGATCCGATATATGAACTTATGGGATGCTGAAAAGGGTCTCTCTGAGGCTCTGAGCTCACCTACTCACTGCCCCAAGCTCATCTCAGGAAAAAAAAGAGGCCTTTTTCCTCTTCCTTTCTTCTGGCTAATCTAGTGTCGTTAATTTCAGGCATTTAGGATGTAAATATAGAATTCGTTACCTGCACATTAGTACTTGAAAATTTTATTTCATATAATGCGTGCTACATCATCCTTGTAGGTTCAGAGTGATCATCATGAGGCTGTTGCAGATTTGGTGGAGACCAGCTTTCTTTTTTCTGTACCCATGGATGGGCCCATGTCCTTTTCTACTCTACATGTCTCGGTGCAATGGGTCCTGCGATTTGAATTTTTTACAACCCCAAAGAATGTTGATTGGAGAAGGTATTTCCGTATATTATTCCGTGAAGAATTTGTTCAAACATTCTTTTGATATTTAAACATGGATCTTGTGCTCCATTTGGTTGCTAAGTCGAGATGACAAGTTGAATCCGCTACTGAATACATGTTTAAGCATAAGACAGGAAGAGTTCCTGAAATGTCAACCGTAGGAACATTAATTTTCTTGGAAGAGTTTAGCGTTGCTAAGGGAGTCTGCCAAAATATAGGCAACTAGTAATCATTTTGCGAGAGCTTTCTGTCATAATGAATATTCTTGGGCTGCCATTTGCCCTACATGATTATCTATAGCATTTCATTCTTTTATAAATGACCTAAAGGCAATTTGTGAAATAGTATTTATTGGAAGTATGGAATTCAAGTGAATGGAAGTTTTTTGACCAAGCAGTACTAGAAATTCAAGTACCTTGTGACCTTGTGTTGTGTCCTTGAGTAAGGGATCGTGTCACGAGTCGATGAACCACAAAGTCTTCTTTAAGAGTTAGCCCCTCGTTTCTATTTCAACCTCTTCTTGATGAACCTATGGTTGCTGAAACGTAGAGCTCTTTTGAGGGAGCCCTTGAATCTCGTGACAGAGTTTGACTTTTCAAATTATGTGTTTGAAATATTGCTTGCTTTATTAATGTAAATTGCCTCTTTAATAAGAGAAATTACAATGAGGAAATATAATTTAATTACATGATAATTGCTCACTAATTGTGTAACGACCCGGGGACCGGACCGCTACCGGCGCTAGGGTTCACATCGACTTAAGGTCGCCGGAGCTCGTAGCAAGCCTACTATACATCCTGTGTGCCTGATAAAATCTCATACATGATCACACGATATAACAAAAACTTAAGCATTTCATGAACCAAGACTTGACCTGTCATGTAACAAAACTATAAATATAAAACCCATACTAGAGCCCTCATCAAATGCTCCAGTATGGTAAACATCACATGCCTCAAGCTTGGTTCAGGCATAAACTCATACATAAAACCTTTACATGAGGATCATGAAAATAGAGATTACAAGGTCAAAAAAACCAGGACAAAGCACAATTCTAATTCATTAAACAATACATGTCCACAACTATACTATTACAAAAACTATACCAGCCACCATGCCGACTTTTCCGAAATATCTCTGATCCTGCAAACCTGGGGTTAGGGGAAAGGGATAAGCTACAAGAGCCTAGTGAGCAGAATATAAAAACAGTTTAATAAACATATGATCGTATGAAATGCGTCACAACACAAACAATTCACATCAAGATAGACTTGTCACCAGTAATCCTCTACATATTTCAATAGTGCCCGGCCCTCAACAGGAGCTCCTCAAGACTTCCTTTTAAACATAACATAACATATCCATAATGCCAGGGGTGTAGAATGGGCAAGCCCTGGTCTTTCCATATCCGTCATAACATATCATATTCGAGGGTTAGTGGGTCATCAAACATCCATCCACAACAACAGTAAATTATGCAATGCATCATATTCGTGAATTCTAATGCAAATAACCTAATATTTAAACATGGCATTCGCGATGCATGGGCATGCTTAAAAAGTTTGATTCTTTTAAAATAATAGATCAGTTCAGTTCTACACACCTCTGGCTGACACTCGCCTAAAACTGACGCAGTTATCTCACTGCAGGCCTCTATGGTCTCTCATGTCCGATCCTACACAGATGGACTCAAATGAGGGACCAAACATAACTTTTGCAATACTCTAAAACAACTTCCCAAGCACCCCCTAAAACATACCAAAACATGTATATAAAGCAAGCAGAAAAAGGCTGGGCAAGGGATTTTCAGCGACAAGTTCGGCGGCCGAAGGTCCCTCATAGATCAGAAAGTCGAGGACTTTCAGGAGCAGGTTCGACGGCCTAAACTCCACACAGATCCGAAGGTTGGAATCTTCGGAGGCGGGTTAGGCGGCCAAAAGGCTGCCTCCACAAGCAGGTTCGACGGCCGAATCTGGCTTCGGCGGCCGAACCTGGGTCCTCCAGCAAGGAAGCACACAGCCACCAAACACTCCGATCCTCACACACAACAACTCATAACCATCCATACCCACCCAACAAGCATAAGGGACATAAAAACTAGCCTAATCCCCAACAAACAACAACAAAACAACACGAGAAAACATTCGTTGTCAACCTAATCCAAACCCTAAAACTTTAGATTTAACCATCTTCCCTGCATAAAAACCCTTTAACCCTTCTTAAAACTTATTTAAAACATAGGAAAAGCAAAGATCTAAACTTACCTCTTGGAGATTTAAAGGTAGCAGCAACCCAAACTTGGAGATGAGAGAAAATCGATCTCCGGAGGTCTCCAAAGTTTAAAACTTAGATTCAAACTCAAATCTTCAAAAACAAAAGAAAACTTATGAATTTTCTGAGAAATTTGACAAAGTTTCAACAAGAGCATCAAAGAGAGGGCATGGACTTACCTCTGCCCAAAAATGGAGAGAAAACTCTCTCATTTTCGGGTTGAAAGCCTCTTATAGATAACTAGAGAAACCACCTTCGGCGGCTGAACAGGAAGGTCCCGCAGCAGCATGGAGGAACCACCTTCGGAGGCCAAACCTGGGGTTTGTTCGAAAAAAATTTTCCTTTTTTCTTTTCTCAAGATTAAAAATTAAAAATTCAAATTCATTTTATGAAAACCTTAATTTTACCCTTCTAAGAGATTCCAGCTTTGAGATTCCGGATTCCAACGGGAATTCCGTTCGAAGATTGGAATTCTGACGCCAGAGTTTAGCCGGATATTACAAATTGCAATTAGAACAATTGGAGTAATTGCTCGACAGCATAATAGAATCCTGAATTGAAGGTGATTGATATGATAATTGTTGGACAGCATAATGAAATCCTGATTTGAAGATAATTTCCATGATAATTGCCATTTCCTATTTACTTGTCGAGAGCTTAATTAGTGTGTGAATTCTCTCCTGTTGTGGGCTTATGGCGTCTCCGATACATCTTTCCAATGAAAGCATCTCAATCCCTTTTTGTATTATTCAGGTAGGTGAGAGAACTTGCTATCTCCTGTCTTCAACAATTACTTTAACTGATTAATTGTTCCTTAGCTGGGTTTCCTTTCTCTCTCTCTCTCTCTCTCAAAGAATGACATTATTTTTTAGTGCATGAATTTTTCATATAATTTTCCTTCAGCAGCTTTGCATGTACTTCAGTCCTTGTCAGTTAGAAAAATAATTACATATACTCGTGCAGTCATTCATTTATGCAGATGCATACAAGAATAATTACATATCCTCCTGCAGTCATTCATTTATGCAGATGCACATGTGACTCCACTCGAATCATTATTTTTGTTTTGTTGTAATACTGGAGATATTCAGTTTTATGCAGTTACATGCTTCTCAGCAGTAAAGTATTTCAACCATCTCTTTTGTATTAAAAGTCTCTTGACCTTCCAAATTCAGATACGAGCATCCTCTTCTGGTAGAGGGTAGAGACAAGAGTGAGTGGGTTCTCCCTATAACTGTGCATGCACCTCCACCTGGTACTCCAGGAGCCCATACCCACAGCGAGAAGCATTCCTCTTTGGAACCTTTATGGTTCCAAACTTGAAGGTACAAGTGAATCTTGTATTACATTTATTATTTAGGTCATTTTTTGTGGAAACAGTTGTGCTCTGTGCAGCCTGTGTAAATCAAATAGATTTTGTTTGCAGCTAAATTTTTTCTAAATAACATAGAGAATTAATTGGCTTCTAACAAATTTATTATTAGAATTTGATTAGATCTTTTAATATTCCACCTCTTTGGATTGTTAAGAGGATAAGAACCATGTTATTCATAATAGTAAACTGGAAGTTCTTAACTAGTGAAGTGCCCATATTTGTTTCTAATGAGGGTTGAGACTAGGTCACATATCTCTTGAAAGGAAATATATATTACATTGCTTCTTAGTTTACCTAGTAGTCGTTAGAGCTAAGGAGCATGAACTGCAAATGATAACATTGACCAAAATCGCTCTCCATGCCTACAATGCAAGCAGGCTTCTCTCATGATGAACATGTGGAGTTTTATAGCATGCAAATAGCATTCGCAGTAATGGAATGTCTTGGTACTGTTTAACATATTTGAATAAATGAATTCCATATAATTTATGAAATTAATTTGTAATATTTTATGCCTTTCCTGTTTGGAATATAAAATATTTATGGATATTTATTTGTCTTTCCACACTTGTCATTAGTAAGGTATTGACTTACAACTCAATTTTTTGTTTTATGGATTTTTCATTGTTCTTCGAACAAATTCAACCAAATGAATAATCACCCGTCCCTTTTTCTCTCTCCACGCTATTTTTATCTTGTTCTCTCTCTCTGAGTATAAACTATTCCCATTCTAAGCTGCCAATCATCCACATCTGAATGTTTATTTATGCATTCTACACAAAATTCATTTTAAAAATGAAATGAATTACTTCTTTATTTTGTCCATAGTTCTGTTAACCTTTTACAGTGATAAAATTGCTGAAGAAGTGCTTCCAGATACCCATGCATGAATCTTTTTTGGATTGTGTGTTGATTTAAATGTCTGGGTTAATTGCAGGCAAAACTTTCACATTAATGCATCAACCAAGTTCTTAATCTTGGATTTCATTTAATGGAGTTTTTCTCATAGTATGCTCTAAGTAGTATTGTCTGGCTATTATCGTATTCTTTATGAATTTTGTTAATGTTGTTTAAACTGTTTGTTAAAATAGGAAATGATCGGAAAGTAAACAAGTGGAATTCGATTTGATATTTATGGCTTATGACGACGAGCCAAGAGGAGCTGGCTTAGCTTCATTTCCATGCAAGGTTGCTTTTGCCTTTAAGCTGGGGCCATGTAAAGAAGATGCGCAAATGCTCGGCTAAAGAGGGACGTCTCCACATTTGGGGTCTGAACATTGCAACTGTGATGACCAGAATTTCAAATTTTTGTAGCCTAATATTGAATTTTTTTTTGGGAGTAATTCAGCCTAAGCACACATGGGTTTTGAGCGCTTGAGCTAAGACATTAGGTGCACACCATGCCACTGGCTTCGGCCTGCACAAGGCACTGCTAACACCTTCCACTACATGAAACCTAAAGAAATTCCAATTCTCCAAATTTTATAGATTGTAAGAAATTTAAGAGTTATTCTCTAAAAGGAAAGGAAATTTGAAGGCAGTAGCCTATCGAAGCACCATATTCTTGTTTATCTAAAGGGAACCTAGGAATAAAATTGAATATAGCAATTCTTTCCTAACAGCAGGAGCTGCAAGTTGCTCATTGGGTTTTTTAAAATGACCGATTAGCTAGAAAAAAAATTTTTCAATTTTAAATGGTAAAATTTTAATTTTTAATTTATTATAATTATAGTAAAATTTTAAAATAATTTCTCAAATTGTATAAAAAAATATAAAATTTTATGTTTAATTACGATTATAATTAATAATTTTAATATTATATCTAAATTTTTTATTTTTTTTAACAATTATAATCAATTCTTCAAATAATAATGAGTAAGGCATGTATTTTTTTTTTAAAAGAATTAGTACTCTAAAAGTATTACTCTTATTATTTTAATTCTTTAACCCTTATATCTAATAAATCATATACTTTTAAAAACACTTAATTTTTATTATTCTAATCTCAAATTTAATCTTTAAAATTTCTAATTTAAAACTATATCTAGAAATTTAAATACTTTTAAAATATATAATAATTAGTTAAAAAATTAATATAATAGATTTAACTAATATTTAAAGAAGTAAAAAGATAATCCATGATATGATAATTACATTAATTTTAAATTAATTAAAATTATTTTAAAAATTAACAATAATTATAATATTAAAAATTTTATTTATAATCATATTTAAACGTAAAGTTTTAAATTTTATTTAGTTTAATAAATTATTTTAGAAATTAATTATAACTATAATAAATTTAAAATTTTGAGTTCAATCATCCAAAATTAAATTAAAATTTTTATGATTAAATGTAAACTTGTGATCTTTTACTAACAATACTCTTATTTTAACAAACATGATCCCAAATAACCCACATGTTTAACCCTGGGTAGTAGCATACGAGAAATTGAAATCCTATTCCTGTAACTTTTGTTTTTGAGAAACATTATCTTTTTGTTTTAGAATGTAAACCTTGTAAATTACCTGCACCAACGGCTATAGGAATCCATTAATCTGCACTGCCATATTTGTTAAACCAACTTACTACAAGCTCCAAAAATGAGCTTATTTATTTATAATATTTAAAATTACTATTTACTTTTGATACTTGACCATTATACTTGTAGCTAGTTTGACCAAGCATTTTTACCTCAATTTTGAAATTTCACCACCACCTCATTTAATATCATTTTTAGTAATTTTAAACACATTAACTAAACACTTAAATTTAAATGGTAACTTGAACTAATAATCTAAACCAAATACCTTCCTAATTTGGTAAACCCTGGCCCAACCAACATAGAACTTCCCATGTTAAACAACCTAATAAAGGATCTAAACATAGTCTGGACGGTGATTCCATGTCAATATATAAAACGAACCCTTAAAATCATACATCTAAACAATCATGCATTGTGTTCAATTTCAAACCCAAAAAGGTTCTAATTCCGCATGTCATACATCAAGAAAAACGTTAAACCACAATGATAAGAAACAACTCAAATGCAAGCACCTGCAATTAGCAAGCACTCAGAAACCCCAAAGGATATATGAAAACAAAAGGTCTCTACATATTAACTTTTAATTAAGCCCAGGGTATAACAGATTCATTGCTACTCAGTGAGACTTGACATGTTGCTGGACAACATTAAGACCTTCACTCTCCTCACCGTAATCCTGCAAAACAATTAACCGTTATATATAATTTTGGAAAAAGTGAAAGCAATTAACTCAATCAAGAGATGGTCTGGTATAAACATAAAGCTTTAGAAATAGAACTGCACCTGAACTACAGCGCAAGAACAACCAACTACCTTCCTGGCCTTGCCCTCGGGATCAATCTTGCACAACTGAAATATCGACCCAAGAAATGTCAATGGATGGTGTTTAAGAATAATGTACAAAGCCTAACTAGATTGAGAAAATAAAGAAAATTCAAGGGAAGTGTACTGCAACAACATAGAAACATCAACAAGAACAAACAATTCATAACTTAGAGAAAGCGCATGATTTGGAAGAAAAAAAAATAGATAGCTGAATAATATAAACATCTCCCGGTAATAGTTCTTTTTGAGATATAAAAAGAAACCCCTGGAATACATTAGTTGCATCCAGCATCCAATTGACTTCCATCTTATGCTTATATCCATGCATCTCACAGCTATACATTTAGCAACATAGAATCTTTGAGACTAAGCAACATATGTTTATGGTTTTGGTTATTAACCCATAGATATACTGTTACAGTCAAATGTTGCACCGATTGAACCGAGATGCTAAGTATTTACTGAATTTTCTGTTCTTCTTCAGAGATCTTTCAACCCACTAATATATTTTCAAAATACAAGACTAAAAAATGAATAAAATAAAATATCAATCTTCACGAAACCATATGCAACATATTTTTTCATCATGTGCTTATATTAGTAAACTAAATGTTTGATAAACAAACTAATCAACACATTACTTTAAGATTCTAGCTACCTCATAATAAGTTCTACCATTAGAACAAATTTCAGATTCAATGCATAAAAATAAAATAACACCCAGTGCAGATTTCAATTTAGCGTATTTGAAACGATTTCAAGAAAGAAAATCAAAATGGACAGATACTCACTCCAACCCATTCTCCAAGAGTCTTGGCACTGGGAACCGTTAAGAGGCCAACACCATGATCAGCACAAAGCCCTTTCACAAGCTTAATATAGTCAGGCTGATTGCAGTCCTCAGCCAATACACAGAGCTGGGCAGCATGTTTCTCGATCACTTTTGCACCTTCGTGAAGACCTCGAACAAGCCCACCATGAGCCAAAGATTTTCTGAGAACTAGCTGCAATGCAGTCATCAAGTCCATGGCCTCGCCAAGAGGCTGAGACGGGGTCTCAACGGCGACGGTACCCTCCTCACTGGCTCAAGTAACAGATTCAAATCAATAAACCAGAAATTCTCCAAAAACGGCAACAAAAGCAGCAAAATATTCAGAAAACTTACCCGGACATTTTCACTCCTGGAAATATAGAATTAAAGCGTAGAGAGAATGAGGAAGAGGGAGAGGAGGTGGCTCGTGGCCGAGTCTTGTAAGTTTCAGTTGAAGAGATTAGGGTTTTGAGTGTAGTCTTCGGCTTTTAATGTCGTTGCCTGCGGGGACTTGGGAACTTTTCTCATGGGCCTAATTCTCCAGTGGCCCAATTTTAAAAGTCTTTTTAAAAAAAAAAATTGAGAAATGGGATTGAAAAGTAGAATTTGAAAATTTATTGAGATGCATTTAATATTACATTATATCTGTCTGTGAATACCAATTCTAAAAGTTAAAACGTATAGATTTTTTTTTAATAAAAAAAATATTCATTTTGAGATTTATTTTGAAATTTTACCTTAAAAATAATTTTTTCATATGAAATTTACATATTTAAATGAATTTCATAATATCAGAATTTTATTACTTGAAATAAGAATTACATTAAACGAATTAAATTCTCATAGATCACATTATCCATCACACAAAGTTATCTCTTTGATTTATTTTTTTCTGAGAGGGAAATATCTTGAAATATTTAAGATTTACGGCACTTGTAATTATTATTAAGTCTATATTTTATTAAAGTTGGTTTTTTATTGTTTTAAAACTAGTTGATGAGGAGGATATTTGCACGGATGAGAAACATAAGATGAAATTTTTGATAATTGGATACAAAGTAAATTTGCTTAAATGCATAAGTGAATTGGAAGCAACCTAAGCATAATCATTCAACCAGTGAGCAATTGGATACAAAGTAATTACAAACTTCTCCTTCACTTACACCTCTGCACATCTTACGAGAATTACAATGAGAAAACACAAGGGGAGAGAAGTGCAAGGCTTTCCCAGATGAACAACTTCAAAACCAGAACTAGACAAGTCCATTTTAAGCTTTTTGAAGCTTCTGTTCTATTGATGAACAAAGCCCAATGGAAAATGCAAAAGAATGGTGATAGTAGAGATACCTCAGAAGAATTAGCATCAACTCTCCAACAAAGATCCTGGAATTAATTACAAACAGAAACAAAGTCCAGAATTATACATTGTCAAGAAAAACTTATGGACACTCTAATAATCAGTCTAAACAAAATCAACTAGCACCTGGATTAACATATATACATAGATCAATCGAAAAGAAAAATTTACCTCGGAACTTGGTTATTACCGTGCCTGCATTTCCAATACTTACAACTTCTCAAAGAGTGAGCTTAAATCTATTTCATTGGCATTATCTATAGTGAATATTTATGTACGCCTATGCACATTCATGATACAATGTTATTGAGCCAGAAGGGGTATTAAGACAAAAAGGGGGTTTATAGCCTATGAGCGAAATACATATGCATGTCTAAATAAGGTGAGGCTCAGAAAAATAAATTTTAATAAAAAACTATAATTACAGAAAAAAAAATCATAAATGTAGCTCCATTTAAGTGAAATTGTGAAAATAACCAAATTTAAAAAAGTAATAACGTAGAATATATACAACGAATATAAACTTCACGCCTGAACAATAATTTTCAAAACACTATAAGGACTTGTTTAAAAATAAGACAATCCGAATTCTAGACATTCTAAAAACAAACTCCAACACAAACTCAAACGGCAATGTTAGTGTTGCTAGAAAAAGGGGGTAGCAATATTAGATGAGTTATAAAGGGCCTAAATAACATGTTAGCCCTTTTTATGTTTAGAAAAAGGCAAAATTCAAGAACTAGAAAACCTAAGCAGCAATGTCATTGTCTTCCTAAAAAAATAAATAATAAATAAATAAAATGCAATCTCAAAAAGTCTGAAATAAAAAAACCCACATGGTAGTTGTTAGTGGTTTTAAAAGCAACATAGGACAATATATAATTTATAAACATAAGAATCCAACAGCAGGAACGATGAGAGGAAATAAGAGAAGCTTCAAATCAAGGTACGAGAAAATGAATTAAAAGAGAAAGAATATTGAAAATAGAAATATGAGCTGTCCGTGATATTGTGATTGTGTGATGAGATTCCGACGATATTTTATCATTCGCAACCCTGACTCCAATGACTTCTTAATGCACCACCACCAAGTTCTAGCATATCAATAAATTCCATATGTAGTTATAATGTCTTTCGTCATGGAAGTTCTAATCAAAGTTGAAAATAAATAAGGTGCACCTTTTTAAAGCCTTGCTCTTGGGACAAAACATACACCCGTTGAAGATTACCACCTCTTTACTTGCATAGACATTCGGATTGGAGCCTTATGAGAATAAGGCCACCATTAATAACACCAGCAGGAGGTTGGAAAAGCAGGAAGATGGTAATGATGCTTACTCTCTTATATATATCACCTTCAAATTATAGAGGAGCATAATTCTTCTTTCCCACCTGTAACTATTGAATCATCTTTCAAGAGTCAAGCAAGATCATCAAGGATTAATGCAAATTACCTCCAATCAACAAAACATTCAAGAGTACTATTATAATGATGACATTGTTTAACCAAACAGCTCCAAGATTCACAGAAATTGTCTTTTTAAGAAGAAAAAATACCTTGATAAATAACCATCACAATCCATTTAGGACATATAGCACAGATTACAAATTCATCCTATACCAACATATTCCCTCAATTTTATGACACAAGACGGACAAAATTGGAAGGAATGTGAAAAGAAAATGAGAGAAACAATTAGTTTTCAACTCAGAATCTTGGTATTCAAGTCATTAAGGAGTGCAGTCCTCTTAAATAATACTCTAGGCCAGCAACTTCAGTATGTGTTTATTATGAAACTAAATTTCTTCTGAATATTTTCAATAAAAACCATGGAACTTCTTCTTCCGTCATTTTCAAAATAAATAAATTTTAAGAGAAAGAGGAAGGTCAATTCAGATTTTCAAATAAGGGTAACAGGTTAAGACTTAAGATGAAACACTGAGACTTCCGGACCAATAACAATATTTACACAGCAATCGTAGTGTGGACATTAGCATTCGTATAATCAATAAAAATTACAATAAATACTATTAGCCAGTCTGCATTTTTAAAGTGTAGATAGAGATTAAGTACAAGGGATACTGAAACCAATAACTAAAAAACTCCTTGAGTAACAATAAATATTGAACTCTGTGGTAAGTCATAAAATATTACAAAGAAATGTCAAAATACCTGAAGAGTGATCAATTTTCAAGTCATTCAGTGGTGCAGTCTATGAGAATGAATAATCCCAAATGCCAAAGAAGTCTAGCCTTACACAATAAGTGTCATCATAATGACAAAGAACCAACTAAAACATTGGGTTAAGTTATAAATATAAAAAACAAATGAAAATAAGATATCAATCACAAAAGAAAAACAAATTGATCTATCCTTGTATAGCCATTGTTATTTGACTACCAATTCAAATACTAAAGCCATCAAAGCCTGGAATTTTCAAATTACTCAGACTAAAATAGCAACTTCCTCACAAGAGAAAAGAAAGAGACTACAGAAAGATTTAGCTTCATGTAGATTGTTCATTCCAATGTCCATCACTATAAAGAAGCACCAAATCCATATAGCATCAAATACCAAAGTGTTCTCACGTTATGTGAAGCTAAATCCATTCATTAACACTTCACAGCATCTGAAGTGAAATGCAGCATCCAGCAGTAGCAGTTAATAACAATTTAGAAGAGAGGTACGCCTAATGCATCCGCAAAGACTTAACATATGCAGATAAAGAGAAAGATGTGTAGAGACAAAAGAGAATTGAGTTCTATAATCAATGGAAAGATTAACAAGAAACACAGCCCTAGAGAAAAATTTAGCATGTCTAGAAAGCTGCATTAATACTTCTTGCAGAAAAATTTGTTGTTTGTACTGAGAAACAGGCTGTATTATCATTTGCTCTACATATTTTATATTCACCATTTAAGTTGAGACTAAATGAATTAGTTGAAAAATTGGAAGACACTAAAATATGACTAACATACCAGAGAAATTGATAGTTGTCACAAAAACAAAAGAACAACAAAAATATGAAAATATTCATAAAACATGAAAATTTGAAGACAAAAGTGTACATAAATTGTGGTGCTCATCACACATACATTTGAATGAGCACCTTTCTAATCATAATTTTTTTTAATTTTTCATAATCAATTAGTATTCACTCCATTTTCAACACCTAAACCATACAACACACCAGCATACTTTTCCAAGGAGCCACTAAAGAAATTCTCTTTTAGTTTCCTGAAAGTACAGGCTGTGAGCAAACTATCTGAACCTGCCTGATGGCATATCCCAACTCTCTCCACTTCCAACAACTCGGCTAGTTTGTTCAAGCCCCCATGAAGGCTATTGCAGAACTTCATCAAATGCTTTATATCATACAGGGTTGGAAAATACATCTTGATCAAGTTAAAGAACCCTACTTGTGTGTCGGGCAAATTCTGGCATGTCAAGAGCTTAAGCAAGTAGCCAAAATCATAGCCACTGTGGAAAGTTACCCAGTGCACACTATCATTCAACACAATCCCTGAAGACATCAAGAGCTCACCAAATTTCTTTGCATCAATACCCTTCTCATTATTCTTCTTGAAATCAATCCCACTCTGGCGCAAGAGTTCAATTGAATCATTTGCAAAAACATCCTCATTCACGTTGAATTCACGAAAGTTGAACTGCCAAATGCAATATTTATCAGTTCCACATGTGGGTAAATTCCCTTGCTCATCTGAAAATGTCAGACCCAATTGAATTAACTTCAACATGTCAACATTATCCTTCAAGGTTTGATAATGATATTCATTGCTATTCTTAAAATTGCCTACAGGGCGCAACACAATGCCTGGGAATTCCGTGTCCATCGCTATATATGGATAATCATCAACAATTTCACGGAGAAGAGCAAATTCTTCTTCAAGATTGTCATCCCACACCTCGCGAATCTGGATAGAATCGCCTTTTAGCAACAGCGACATTCCTTGGACTCGAAAAAGAGGAACGAAATAAAAGAAACAAAATTGCTCAATCCCAGGCCTCTAATCAAATTAAGAATTCCAATTTCACGAGGAAACCCTAGTAAAAAAATATTGCCAACCCAGTTGAAATCACCAAATCTGCAACCAAAATTTCATAAGATTTAGCCACAACGACTAAGAACCCTTAATAGACTTAAGATCTAAAAACTATAGCTAAAACGGCAATCAAATCAATCCCTCACAAAAAGAAAATGAACAAAGATCTCCACAAACTCATGATAAAGCAAAAAAAAAAAAAAAAAAAAAAAGAATCGCAGAGAAATAAGAAACCTGACCTGGTATCAGAGAGGTTTGAAGCATCTGATTGCAGATCTTAACCTGCAGATTCTAGACAGAGACGCGAACATTTATATAGCCCAAAAAAAGCTGTGGAAAAAGAAGAGGAAAAAGGACGAGGAGGAAGACGAGAAGGCTGTACTTGTTTCCCCTCGTTCAATGAATCAATGGTAAATATAAAAAGCAGCTACAGGAAGAGATAGCGAAAGCGAAAGAGATATTTTTCAAATTTTTTACAAGGGTAAAAAACGAGGATAGGTTGTATTGTTTCCTCCTCTTTTTTATATATATTTTTTTCCTGGAACCGACTTATTTGAAAAAAAATCTGAAATTTTTTGATTGATTGGGTAAATTTTGTTTGTTTGCAGAGAAAAAACAAATAATTTTCATGAGAAATAGAGATTAAGTTGTTCTGGTAACTAAAAAGAGAGAAAATGAATAGAGGAAAATTGCGCTATTGAAGGCGTTTTTCCCCTTCTCACCTCCTCATCAACATGAGAAGAGAGAGACAATTTCTCTTCAAAACAAATTTTTAATTTTATTGAGAAAAATAGGAGTAGTGTTAAGACAATGATCCTTTGTTTCAGGACAAACTATTTTCCTTGTCTTTTTTTAATTAAAAAATATAAATCTATTTAAAAAATTACTACCATATCTATTTTTCATGAAATTCATTTTTATTATAAACTCATTTTATTAAAACTCTTCTAATAACAGTTTAATCTATAATTTTCATTATATATATCATTTAGTTTGTATAAATATTTATATTATATAATTTTTTACTAAAATCAAAATACAATAATTAATATTTAATAAAGTAATTAAAGAATTTAATTTACAAAATAAAAAGATGTTGTTGAATGATTTAGAAGTAAGAAATGAATTAATAATTTTCTTAAAAAAATAGAGATTGGATAATAATTTTTTGATATTTTATTATTTACCAAACAGTCCACTGACTATGTAAAACTCTCCTCTCAATATTAGTTAATAATCTATCTCCACGTGGATGCTGCAGAAGTTGCCCTTTTTTTTAGTATGATTCCATTTGGTGATTTTTGAACAACCATTTTAAATTAAACGGGCAAACTTTTACAAGTTATATATGTATATATGAAATTTTGAATATACATAAGAAAAAACGGTTAATGGTATCTTAAATTCATTGAGAAAAGAGACACGCAAGGCGAGTAGAAAGAAGAATCGGAGAACGGATTGGGCTTACGTTCGACAAGAGTCTTCTACTTTATTTCAGTTTTCTGAGTATCTTTGTATGTAGCGGTTGTATTTCGATATTATTTTATTTCCCTTTATGTTTTTAGTAGGAGAAAGATTTATAGTTGTATATTTTATTTTTGAGATTTTCACTGTTAATTTCTTTTAATAATTGTGAGTGGCTTGATTTTATTTATTTTATTTTATTTTGTATTTCTTTTGCGAGAGTTTACTTATGGAACCTAATTTATTTTGAAGGTTTCATTTGACTTCAAGGAGGGTCTTCTGCATCTGATTGCATTTTATTAAAATTTCGAGACTGCGCCGATACATCCAGCGAGCTCCACTCCCAAATGCCATTAGACTAAATACATCTAGCGAGCTCCACTCCCAAATACCATTAGACTAAGTTCTGTAACATTTTTTCTTTTGTGGTGCTATTTGGATGATCCGTGCTCTTACTTTATTTTGAACGTCTGTTCTTTGTATATTATGTTGCTTTACTTTTGGCTTTGTTTCTTTTTCTTTTTGAGTGGAGTTTGGTTGCCTTCTTTTATTTATTGTTTTGATGTTATGGACGCTTCTGTTTGGTCGACTGTACTGGAATATCGACATAAATCATTAGAATTGTAGTGATAGTATTTAGTGAAATTAGTGTTCAGTCAGTCATCTAAGTTTTCATGTAGGTTTATTGATATAGTTTAATTTTATTTTTTGGTTGGTTTAAGTTATTTATTTTTCTTTGGTTTGCTCTTTTGATTTTGGTCTCTATCTCTTGAATTTGAACTGGTCTTTAGGCTTTTAATTACGTTTTATATAACCCTCCTGTAGATAGTCCTTTGAGAGTTTTGGTTAGAGTTTTGGTTAAATACAACATATTAATATATATATTTTTTTTTAATCTGCAGGCCTTAAAATATGGCAAATCACAACGAAATGAGTTTATAAACTTGACCAAAAAAAAATCAAAATATATCGGTTCATAAAAAATAAAACCTACTAATTGAACTCAAAATTAAAAATTGAACACTATAAAACAACTGACAAAGTAGATCAAATATTGCATTTTTTCCAGTTTCACATACTACCACCAACCAGGCTACCACTACATCAACCATAAGCCGCCAGATATTGTCTAGTAAATTAAACTCCTCTGAAAACACCCAAAAGCTTTAAACAAAAGCAAGAAAACCGAATCAAGATTAGGGTTACTCATTGATCAACCACTCTACGGTCTAGAGAAAGCTAACCGATCATACTTTGGAGCCACTACCATCACAATACATGCAGCAAAACTCCACCGAATCAAAGGAAGATCCACTTACAAACAAACCTCAACAACATAATCGCTGACTATCAAAGATTAGAAAGAAAATATAACTCAGAAAAATCCAAATCAGATCTTCAATCTACAACTTCTCACAAAAATTCAAAATTCGAAAATAAAACTATACAAACAAAAAATCACGAGCAGGGACTCGCTGAGATAAAGTAACTTCCACCATCGGAATCAATGGTATTTTTTTAAAATACTGTTAGTAAATTAGATAGCTTTGTTTATCAGACTATTTGGTAACAATGGTTTTGATACATATAAATAAATTATTTTCAACTTGTAAATTATGTTAAAATTAATGAATGTGTCTGTTTGAATATTAATTTCTCTTTTATTAGAAAATCGGTTAATGAGATGGTACGTAAATTATATAGCAGAATTATTTTATATTTATTTAATTTTTATAGATTAATAAATTTATTTTAGAAAAAAATAAATGTGTCATTCATCAGTTTTTAAGTTAACTTTCTCTTTACTTTTTTAAATTTATCGAACAAAAACTTTTTTTTTTAATTAATTTTTTTAATTTAAAGATTTGTCATTTTTTTTTATTATTCAATATAAATAGACAAAAAACGCTTCTCTCCGAGTTTAGGTTAACTCGCCCATCATCGAAATAGAATATAAATATTTATTTTTAATTTCTCGGTGTCTTATTATAAATTTATCCTTTATTATGAGAGCTATTATTAGATTTGCATCAAGTTTTGCTAGTGTTTTATGCATCTTCGCTGCTTACTATGCAAGTTTTTTCAACTTGCAAGGACTGTTTGGTGAAGAAAGTGATTGTTAAGACATTGTAAATCTGGTTCATTGCTAGCTTTTAGGTTTAAATCCATATCAATTGATGCAGGTAATTACAACATTTGATTTAATTTATGAAAAAGTTATTTTTTAGTATCCGTAATTAATGGATATATTTCTTTCATTTTAAAATTTTAACGCATTAATCTTGAATGTTAGTTCGTTAAAATTAAATCTTTCTATTTAATAATTCTATTAAATCAATAATTTAAAATTAGTCAAAAGCAAAAGTGTTAAAATTTTATTTAAAAATACCCTTATCTAAGTACCCAAATTTCTGTTTATTTTCTCCTAAATCAGCAAAGAAATCCCAAACCTTTTCTTCCACTATTCATAATACCGGTCCCTTTTACCACAATATGCCCCTTGTTTCAGCAAATCAGGGAAAGAAAACGGCGGCATCAGTTAGGTGGTTGTAAATCCCAAATTATGCCCACTTGCACTTGATTCCCTCTTTGATATAGACAGGATATTTTTTATTCTGTTATTCCTTTGCTCCATACAAAACTCCAAATACTAAAATCACACCTCAATTTCTCCCTTGCGTCTCATTTCATCAAAGCTAGCCCATAAATAATGATGATTCTAGAAAAGCTAACAAATTCAAAAACCAACATCTTCAATTTTTTTATTTCCTCACAATTCTCTTGTGAAGGTGCCATTGATTTTTACTTATCTCGCCACACGTGAACGGTCCTTACTTCTCTAAATCATTGAGTTTGTCGACTATGCGCTCGTGCTAGTTTTACACCATGGATCAAAATAAAATGAATTCAAAATTAATTGAGGATGTTTCTCAAAAGATAGAACGTAATAAAGTAGGTTCAATTATGAATTAGAAAGTAATGGATAAACTGGTGCAAGCCATTACTGTTGGGTTTCTTGATATTTCTTCAATTGATAAATGTTTGCTAATAATTTTTTATAATATTTTATTATTTTTTTCAAATTTTATATTGTAAATTGATGATTTTTAAACTAATTATTGATTAATTGATGTAAGAGTTTATTATAGATTGAATTGGTTATAACTTATTTTGTAATTATTGAATTGATTGTCATAATTGTTATGAATTTGAAAAACTGACAAATGTTATGATAAGAGAAGGATAACAACATTTTTTATTAAAAGACTTTGACAAAATTAATATTAAAAAGATTAAAATATTCAATTTTAAAATAAAAAAATATTAATTAAAATATTTAATTTTAAAAATAAAAAGACACATTTGTCGATTATATTTTATGTTAAAGACTAAAAAATATTTTTTCTGAGCAGCTCCATTCTAGAACGAAACGATTCACTTTCAAAAGGCTCATAGTCGACCACTTTTTTTTTTAATCGCTGATCCAGAAAAGCAAAACAACTGAAAGAGTTCTAGCCGTCAACTATCCCGTTGATTTTTCAAAAATGAAGGTCAGTATTTTTAGGGCAGCCTCCTTGTGCGTAGGGAAGAAGTGGTTTTTTTATCGCTAGCAGTTAATCCCATCTCAAGCTTCCAGCGACATCCACTAGAAATTTTTAAGGATTTATTTCGCACAGCTAAAACAATTTTTAACATATACTATTTAGAAATATTAAAAAATTTAATTGAAATTTACGTTTAAGTTCAAAATTTATCGGATTTGAAACAGATTCACAATTTTTTACCACGTGCTCGTGCAACTCCAAGTTGATAGGACTCTGCTGCTTTGTTACTTGGTCTTCGAATAACCTAAAACCGAATTCACTTGTAACAGAGAGCAACAGTACTAAGGACCAAAGAAACTTGCAATCTGAAATACATTCAGTATTCTTGTACTCAAAATTACGTTTAAGTTCACAACTCGTCAGGCCCACCAATATAACAACTTTCTTTAGCTTACAATTTGGTGGAGTTGGCAAAAAACCAACTCCTTGAGCAACCACTTTGCTGTTGAAGAGCTTTCATTTCTTCTAGAGACACCTGGAATAAAAGTTCAAGTATATGCAAAAGTAGAATAAATTTAAACAAAGTACATGCTCATGCACATGAATGAAAAAAAAAAAAAAATACTCACAGCATTCATCCTGGGTTTCACTTGTTCATTTCAATTCCAACTGACTCAATAGCTATTTATATATCAATGATGACATTCCTTTTGTATCAATAATAAGATCTCTAGAGAAAACCACTGATTTAGTGCGAGCAGTGCACCAGAAAATGGTGCAACCTCACCTGCACTAAAATGGGATATCCTACCCATATTTTCAGGTGGCCTTGTACATTTGTGAGTATTGGTGCATCTTGCATGTTCTAGTGCATTAGATGCAATAAATAATTTCTCCAAGAAAAAAAATATATATATTTAATGAGCATGTAAGTAAAATAAACAAGAGAGAGATGCTTGTTTATTGAATAAAGAAATTAAGACATTGGTGTTCTAACCTCGGCAATCAGTTTCTCTTCATCTCTTGCGCTTAAGGGTCTTGATATTCTTCACAATGTAAGCAATCACCTCCTTCAACGTGGCCTTCCTTTGTTCTTTGAAATTCCAGAGCTCAGCAACCACATATCTCCCACTTGGATTGTACTCATTTAACTCTTTCAAAGCAGTAATAACAGCCATGTATATATCATTCCCCCACTCCTGCTTGAGATTTTGTAGCTTCTCATCTTCTTCATCTACTATTTCCTGCATCTGTCACCATTCCATGCAGTAAAAGGTCAAGTGCGTTCTCTAGGGAGGGTGAAGATAAAGTTTTACCTGTGAATTCCCTTGAGCATTATTGATAATTTTAAATGGATGCCAATCTGGATTCTTCAAATTCTCCTGCCACAAGCTGCATAGGGTAGTGGCCTGAACTTGAGCTTCCTCGGGAGGAAATCTTAGCTTGCATGTATTAAAGAATGGCTTTTCATCAATTTCTCCCATTCTCTTTACTCCAATATTAGTCCTAACAGTTGAGGACAATGTACCTTTCAAACCCTAAAAGGGACAAAGGGGTAGAAGCTTTGATCATTCAATTGTACCACAAACACAAGTAAAAAATAATAAACAATTCAGATCCTTTCATTCAAATTTTAGGAAGAGAATATGACACACATATATTACTGATTGATCTCACAGACCAAAGAACTAGGTGGAACAAAATCATTAGTTTGCAGCATTCAACTGATAAGTCAAAAGACTTCCTGGGAGTTCCAATTGGTTGCCACAATTAATTATGCTAATTACCGACTCCTATGTGAATAAAGTCTACAATTTCAGCTCAGAGATGCTTTTTCCATGCAATTCCAAATTTGAAAGCAAATTTAAACCAATAGCATGAAGTTCAACTAGAGAGAAAGAGAAAAGACATCAAAATGAGGAAGAGAGAGAGAGAGAACAGAAATTCAAAGACAGATGGGGAGAAAGTCATTTTGTCCCTGTACTTTCTCAAAGATGCAATTCTTAAATTGTTAATTTGGTCACTAAAGTTTACAACAGTCCAATTGCATATTACCCACAACCAGCTATTAAAAGTTTGCCCAAGCAACCCACTAAGATGGAATTAAATTATTCACCCCGCGATTGGTGTGGATTAAGTTTAATTCAGGCCTGACATATGAATTTGCTCCTGAATCAGTTGAAAAAAGCTTATTGTACCCTTGATCTGATCCTTAACCTTTTAACATCAAACTATTGCCCTTGACATTTAATTCTAATTGTTATAGGTTATAAGTTATAGAAAGTAAATATGTTAATATAAGAAATAAATATTGATAGATGTGTTAGTTGCTTAATCTTGGGGATTACATGAACATAGGCTTGATTTCCTTTCCTTTCTAGATACGGTCTCTCATGTATAAATATGTTGTAATCTCTATTGTATCAGATAACAAATATTACCTTTCTACGCTGATAACTAAGTAACATGAGTTTTTCAACGTGCAATGTGCTTGTACCTGCTAGCACAGATGCAAGTGCAAACAATTAAGCACTAGCTGCAATGTGCTTATGCCCTCATGGCAATTTTTATCATTTAAAAGGATGGTAGTTTATTTGTCTCTATAAACACTCTCTCCTTGTCTATGTAATAAAAGAAAAGAAAAATTCATGATGTAGGCATCCATTACTGTGTTGATTAGACAACTAGGTAGCATCCAAAAAGAAAAAAAAGAACAATGACGAGTGGAGAAGTACTTCCCAAAATATTCAGGGGCAAATTTAAATATAAGGGCTGCAATCCATAATTGAAATAAGAGCTTGTGCTAATTTGGCACTTTCACATAGAAGAAGGAAACTAATGTGGCAAGTTACCTGAATTAATTCTTTACGTGCTTCTTGTAGCTCATCATTGCTCTGGCGCTCCTTAACAATAAGAGTTTGATTCAGAGATTCCCCAGCAGTCAAATCATCTATTTTCTCCTCCAGTTCATCATTCATCTCCTTCATTGTCTTTTGAACAGCTGCATCATTGTCATCACCGAGATGCTTCATAACCTGAAGTTTCCCTTTTAACTCTTCAATTTCCAATTCCAACTTCTGTTTGGCATCCAACTGCTTTTCCAACTGAAGTATCTTATTTAGAGCCTCTTCTTTCTCCCTCTGAAAAATTACAAATTTCCATAGGTAAAAAGCAACAGAAATCCTATAACATCAAAGTACTGCAAATAACCGTGTGTATACAATAAGAAAAGCACCTTTTGTTCTTCAACAAGCCTTAAGACATTCTCATCAGCCTTTTTTTGCTCCATGGATGCCAACTGAAGTGAATTGTTTCTCACATCATTCTAGAAAAATAAAAGATATTGTCATTGCTGAGAACGAAACATGACCAAACATATACATATACATTGCATGAGCTTTGTGTAAAAGACATTCTAATTCATTCAAAATTATTATCATGTTATTACTTCATACATGTAACAGCTGGCTATTCTTTAAAAAAGAAAACTTTAATAACTGGGCCACTTTCCATGGTTTGACACATTATTTTCCTTGGGAGAAGAGCAGTAAATTAAGATAACAAAACAAGGTGAATCACACATTGACACCCTAAAAAAATGTAAAAAATGACAAAGCTAGCCAAAAAGAAAGAAAAGGAGGAACTCTGAGTTTTGATCAATAGGAAAATAAGCAGGAATCGGGGCAGATGCAGATTAAGACAAATAGCATAACCATAAGCAAGTATGCCTGAATGCTTGAAATTTCCTAATGCAAAATCTTTGGCACAAAAGTTTTTACCATTTTTTTCTCTTCGTCAAGTTTTTGTCTCTCACGCTCAGTTATTGCTTCACGTTTGTTCAATTCTTTGCTCCAGCAATCAAGTTTCCTCTTCTTAGCCTCCAGTTCATCATTCAGATTTTGTGTCTCTTCCATGATTCTGTGAACATTATCACGTGCAAGTCGCTGCATCTTCCTTGTTTCTAACAAACAATTGGATAAGTCATGTAGGAAACATTACCAATCTCATGGATAAGCATTGTTTAACCATAAACTTCAACCATTACAAACAAGTTTCAACATCTAAAGACAGCCTGTATTTTTTTTCACTATTTTTACCTCTCTGGTTTAGATAGACAGTCCGTTCAAATGGTCAACAATACAAAAATCCCACAGGGAAAATTACAAGAGCTACACCCTTATCAAGAAATTTGGACATTTATGGTCAAAGCATACAAAAGGCAGAAAAAAGCAGTTTTTAGCCAAAATGGCCATGGAGATGCTTTTCACCAAAGAGTAGTTGCAAAAACCACAACTGTTTAGACAGACACAGAATACACACACATATAAATGACAAACCTTCAAGAAAAGCATAATGCAGTTTGTCTTTCTCTTCAAGCATCCGACTCAAGGACATGGTCTTCTCATTGTATTTGTACTGGAGTTCGTCCAAATTTTCATTTGTCTGATCTATTTTATTGGCTAGGTGTGCCACAACGATATTTCTACTTTCAGTTGCTTCTTGGACTATGCTAGAGATTGTTCTTAACTTCCCTTCCCTGCAGAGATACTCTCCTATTGGTCCCTCAGAAGCGTGATCATCAGCACGAGCGCACCAGCCATAAATAGTTGAGCCAGGATGTGTCTTTCGTTCTTTCCAGTCCTTTTTACCATGATGCACAGTCTCAAATGATTTTTCAAATTCAGTTGCATTCACAAATCCATTCCAATCATTGTTAAATTTCACCACAGCCTGTGCAGTTTGCTCTTGTTCACTCCAGAAAGTATAAACTTCCAAAGGTTTATACTGAGCAAACTTTTTCAACCAATATCCACTCTGCAATGCAGCATTATCATTCTTTGGATCAGTCACAATGTTAACTACTATTCCCATCCAAGGCCATGTAAAGACATCAGCTTGCTCTGGAGTTTGATTGGCAGGTTGAGGCAAAACTGGATTCTGAATTTGATCTGCTTCATTTGCTAGGTCGGTTTCCAAATACAATGACAAGGCTAGATGGTTTGCCTTTTGTTTTCCTCTCCTGTTAGCAGAACCCTTAGACACTCCTGACGCATGTTGAAGCAAATCCTTGTACTTGTAATCCTGCTTCTTTTTCCCAGCACAGAATGGACATCTTAACATTCCATTTACCTTTACTTTGTATTTTCCAGCCCTCAGTTCTTCATATGGCTTGTCCTTGTAGTCATTGATCTCCGATTCACTAATGTCAGATTCTTCATCAGAACTGTGATCCATCTGACTGACAGAAGGGGAAGAAAATGTAAGAGTGCGTGCGTTTAAATTGATGGCAAATAACAAGCAAGTAATTATCCAAGAAGCAAATTATTGGAAACTGGGATACACATGGGCCACAATATATCAAATACACAAGAATACACAAGAAGTTATCAGATTGTTTGGTTGCAGTGCTCTAGTCCCACAAATACAAACAATGGACGCAAACCTGCTGAATCCCAGATTATGACATTGAGCAAGTCAAAATTTGCAAGATTTCCACGCTCAAAGACACAGAAATGTCCAAGGAGAAGTGAAAGAAAATAAGGGTCTATAAGAATGTATCTTCTATGGTTATCTTGATTGTTTAATACATTTCTTTCACATAGTTACCTAGTCAATGACAAAATCAAAGTATCAATAGGAAACCAATAGGGAAAAGGTTGACTCATCTGTCGGAAAGCAATAAACATACAAAATTTTAACAAATATAGAGTGGAAAGACAATATTCTCTTTCCATTAAAATGACTAAACCAATACAGTGAACTTCATTAATATTTTTAAATATACTCCACTTATTAAAGGGTAAATAAGGAAATAAAATATTTAATAAACTATTGGAATTATAAAAAGTCACTTATTTGAAAGAAAAAAAAAACCTCCTAAAACCACATATTAAAGAAAAGAGGGAGCACCTTTTAATATAACTCTTGAACATGCAAAGAGAGCAGGCACCATTCTATATCACAACCATACTGACAAATTAAATAATAATTAAAAAAAGCGAATATAGGATTCTCTAATAGCTTAAGAAAAATACTGTTGATCCCCTAAAAAGCATCTAGCACAAGCTCACTCAAGTTAAAACTTCTAGTGTTTACTCTAAATGCTTAAGATATAGAGTACAACTCATGATCAAACCCGATATTTCCTAAACCTAGATAAAGAACAAGCTTATTTCCCAAATAAAACTCCAAAAAACACCCAATGAGGGTAGAAATCAACACACATTTTCAGGTCTGGTTAACAAGCTTACGAAGAATACGAGAACCCTAGTCATCACTCACAAGTTAACACCCTAAATCAAGCCCATTGTTGTCTAATCCAATCACCGAGCAAAGCTCATCGTAAGCATAAAAGGCCGAGTATATATATATATATATATATATATAGAGAGAGAGAGAGAGAGAGAGAGAGAGAGAGAGAGAGTTAACCCTTACCAGTGAATTTGAAGAGTATTTCTCTGCTTTCTGATGCTGATTTCGGTTTGGAGAAGACAAGTACTCGAGTTTATATTTCCGATATTTGGAAGGGTTGTATCAACTATGCATGGATCTATATTACCGGAATACGTCCATGATGGGTTGATGAATGTTTTCAACTACACTGGGTAAATTTATTCAGTAGTCCTGATGTTGGAGTATTGTAAAATTATCATCCTTAAATTTAATTTTGTAACATAAAACTCTCCCAAACTTAATTTAGTTAATATAATATATTATTTTATCTCATAATAGTTTGTTTAATTTTTAAAAAGTAATTTAAAATATTTTAAATTAATAAAAAAATTTAATCATTTATAATATTCTGAGATTCATTAAAGAGTGAGTTCAAAGTGTATTTTGATAAGTTTAGTCTCTTTAATTTACTTTATTCATTTTCTCTTTTATTCTCTAGTAATGTGTAACCATCATCCTACTTTTGTACCTCCTGTCATAGTTATGTTGGTCCGTACATATACCACCGTCCTACGTTTGTACCATTCTGTCACAGTTACGTTGGTCGTACGTACAGACTTACTGTGTCATTTTTCATTGTCAGATGACCATTTAATTCAATCCGACGCTATGTGGATACGATTCCAAATGTCACGGGGTTTGTTGTCTCACAGGGCTAGGGAATAAGCATGGTTCGGCCTCTCATGTATAGGCTCGAGCTCGTCAAAGTGAAGTTTGGACTTGCATGTGAAGCAAATCTATGTATTGGGCTTCAGTTGAGTTAAGACCTAGCCTTTCCAGTATGGGCTCAACCAGGGTCAGGGTGTCCAGGACCTGATTATCATCAAATACCCCTTTACATATTCATTAATTATTTCATAATTAATGAGAAGTAAATCCCGAAACTTTAATTATTACTGCGTGAGTCTATGATATTTCTTGTCAAAACGTCTCCTCTTCGCCTTTATCCATTTCAAACTTACGCTTTTAATTTCACTTGCTACTCTGTCTCTTGCGCTACTTTTGCTATCTTGCCCTTTCTCTTCCTTGTAATTCATGCCTTTCTCATCCGAGGTACGTCTTACTCTTCTCATGGCTTCTGCTAGAATTTCTGATACAGTGGGTCTAGTATCCCCTATTACCCCTTCCTCTTTTTTTTTTTTTTTGAATCAAGAAAGACTTTATTTATCTTGTAGAATAATAATCCAAGAGACAATCAGGAATGTCAATCCAAATCTTGAATCTACCATGATAAATAGACTCTCTAGCTAATAAATGGGCGGCTCTATTTTCTGAACGCCGTACCCAACAAACATGAATGTTACCCTGAGACCGCATAACATCTTTGCAATCAGAAACAACTAATCTAAACTCTGAAAAGTCATCCAGAGGAGAGCGAATAGCCAAGGCTAAGGATTGGTTATCCGTAAAAATACAACCCGCCTGAAGAAAACAATCTCTAGCATAAGATAAACATTGACGCAAGGCCAAAGCTTCAGCAATAACAGGTTGCCCACCCCCCTCATAGAAACCCGAAATTGCAATGGAAAAGAAGCCTTCCAAGTCCTCAAATACTGCTGCAAAACCGAACAAATCAGCACTAGCAAAGACTGCACAATCAATGAATGCAATCCAATCAACTTCAAGAGTGGTAGCCTCAACCAATGGGAGCACACGAGGAACAGATGGGTGGGATAACGTCCTTGGTCGAGACACAAGTGAAGCCACATAATCATTAAAATAGGAACTAGCAGCATGATGAACCTCACTGGGTGACAAAACTTTATTGACCCACAATCTTTCATTCCTGGCATGCCATAACTTCCATGCATGTATAGCCATACGTGCAGTCCTTTCTCTGCCAAAAGTATTATAAATATGAATAAAGAAATTCATGAATATAGAAATTCATGAATATAGAAAAATCAACAGCAGTAGAAAAACCAGCAAGTCTCCATAACTCAACAGCCATTGGACAATGCAAAAAAACATGTGAAATAGATTCATCATGATCACAAAAAAGACATGCAGCAGGTACATGTATCCCACGCCTCAAAAGAATATCCCGAGTAGGAAGCACTCCACGACAAGTACGCCAAAGAAAATCCCGAACTTTGGGAGGAACATCAAGAGACCAAAGACGATTCCACCCATCATTATAACCCAGCACACCAGTCCTACCCGGCAATTCTAAGGCACAAAAATAGGCAGATTTAACTGAGTACACACCCTTCTTATGCAAGTGCCAAATTAATTTATCCGGTTTTGGGAATAGAGGCAATGGAATAGTAAGAATAGCTCTCATATCAGCAACACTAAAAATATTCATTAGCTTCTCTACATCCCAACGCAGCTCACCTTCAACAAACAAATCACATACTCTCATGGCTTCAGGAACAAACATCGCCTCATCTAAAGGCATAAAACCAATATCCCGAGGAATCCAAGGGCAATTAACAACAAAAACCTGCTTACCATCACCAATTCGCCACCTTACCCCACGTTGCAACATTTGTTGAGAAGACAAAATACTCTTCCAAACGAAGCTATAGTTAGAACCTAACCGAGCTGACAAAAAATCCCCATTCGAAAAATATTTAGCTTTGAGCACTCTATATAGAAGAGAATTGGTGTCAACCAACAAACGCCAACCTTGCTTTCCCAATAAGGCAGTATTAAAACTAGCCAAATCCCGAAAGCCCATCCCACCTTCCGATTTACGGCCGCACATTCGATCCCACGAGAGCCAATTCATCCCTCTCCCATCCTCACGACAACCACCCCACCAAAATTTATTCATCATGACCTGTAGTTGTCGGCAAGTGGAAACAGGTAATAAAAAAACATTCATGCAATATGTTGGAATTGCCTGTAATACCGATTTAATTAATACTTCTCTGCCTGCACGAGAAAGAAAACGATTACTCCAACTACTAATACGTTTCCAAATGCGATTACCCCTTCCTCTTTTTCTCATTATTTTTTTCAGTGACTATTCTGACGCCACCATATATAGGATTAGGGCATACCTTCCTAATGAGAGGATTATTCTCCCTACCTACTACCGAGAAGTCTAATAGATGCCTAACAAGGGCGCAACCTGGTCTTTTTTATCAAACAGCGCAATTTCGGGCTGACCATCCTTTTTATCCCTTCCTTTTTACCCCTTCCTTCATTGAGGTCCTTCATCATTTTAGAGTGACTCCTCAGATGATGTCCCCCAATTTCATTTTATTCATGTGTTACTTTAAGTCAGTTTACCTAGGGTTTACCCCTTCTATTGAGCTGTTCTGTACTTTTTTTTTTGCCTCGTTAAGTCTACCCATAGTTTTTATTACTTTGGTTCTTGGACAAGACTGTACATATTTGCTAGGTATAAGGACTCAGTAAAATGTTGGGTTGAGACTTTCGTCGTTATTGAGCTAAAAGAGAGCTCAAGTATCAATTGGAATGTTGACCTCTCCTAAGGAGAGGTCCCGTAGAGCTGTAACAATTTTTCTAGATCAAGCCTAGTGGACAAAGTTTGTCTTCTTCGACTGACCTCTATAAAAAAGAAATATGAAGTTGAGAAGTGCATATTTATGTCTAACTTGCAGGACTTCTAGGAAGCTAGTTCTTTTCTAGCTTTCCTTCTTTTTTATGTCTTTCTTTTGTTGTTTCAAGTTCTAACTGAATTGACATTTTCTTTTCAGCTTCTGCTGTATCAATGGATACCATCAAACTCCCCAAGAATTTCACATTGTCCCGAAAGAGCATGAAGGTGACTCCCGGTGATAAAAAGATCTGCTTCGTTCCCATAGACGGCGCCAATTGATACTCTGAAATCCAATAAAGAGTAGGTTCAAGGTGTATTTTAATAAGTTTAGTCTGGTTTGTCTCTCTTTTGCTTCCTTTATTCATTTTCCCTTTTGTCCTTACATGTAACCGCCGTCATGCATTTGTATCATTCTGTTACAGTTATATTGGCCGTACGTATTGACGTATTGTATCTTTTTCCATTATCAAGCAATTTCAAACGACCATTTAATTCTATCCAACGGCATGTGGATATGATTTCGAGCGTCACGGAGTTTGTTGTCTCACAGAACCAGAAGGATAAGTATGGTCAGGCCTCCCATGTGTAGGCTCGAGCTCGGTTTGGCTCGTTAAAATGAAGTTTGAACTTACATGTGAAACAGACCTATATCTTAGGTCTCAATAGAGTTAAGGCCTAATTCTGTTCTTATGTTTTCTTTCTCTCTTTCGATCTTATGTTTATTTATAGAGTAAATCGAAGTTTCTGGGTACATTTTGTTTAGGTTTTGATCTAATTTTCCTAAACATTTAGATTTCAGTTCACATTGATCCACCTTTTAGCCAAGAAACAAAAAATTCATTGGATAATATTTAATTAATACAATTTTTAATTAATGATTAAAATAATTAAAATTTTAAATTTGTCTCGAAACTGTGAGCTTTCAAGTTGGGGTCCAGAAACATTAATTAAAAGTTCTTGAGCGACTTGACAAAAAGATCCAAATCTTAAGAACCTATTTGTTGTTGAAACCTTCCATATCTTCCAGAGAAAGCATTGGTTGTTCTACCGTTATTGGCAGTAAACTTCTGTTCCTCTCTTGCGCTTAAGGGTGGCCATGTTCTTCACCATATAAGCAATGATCACCTCCTTCAACGTGGCCTTCCTTTGTTCTTTAAAATTCCAAAGCTCGGGAACCACGCTTCTCCCGGTTGGATTATACTCATTTAACTCCTTTAAAGCAGTAGCAACTGCCATATATACATCACAACCCCACTCCTCCTTGAGAATTTTGAGCTTTTCATCTTCTTCATCTACCACTTCCTCCATCTGCCACCATCCCATGTATACAATTAGGGAAAATTTTTACTTGCACCCAAGTATTTATATTGGACAAATAAATAGTGACATACTATCCAAAATCACGGTTGCCCAGATGCATAAAAGATGGAGAATATTGTAGGCCAACCATTTACCTTTGAAATATTCCCTTCACAATCACTGATGAATATGGTTTTAAATGGGTACCAGTCCTGATCCTTCAAATTTTCCTGCCACAAGCTGCATTGAGTAGTCGCCTGAAGCTGAGCTTTACATGGTCGATAAATTTGCTTGCATGCCCTTAGGAATGGCTTCTCGTCAATTTTTCCCATTTCCTTGATTCCGATATTAGCCCTACCAGTTGAGGACCATGTATGTTTCAAAGCCTAAAAAGACAACAACAAAGTTAAAGACATTCTATAAGACATGCAATCTGGTATATGCATATTCAACCAATAGAAAATTAGTACCTCGATTAATTCTTTTCGTGCTTCTTGCAGTTCATGATTCCCCTTGTGCAAAGTTTCTACCTCAACAAATTCCTCCACTTTCTCCTTCAGCTGTTTATTCATCTCTTCCATTGCTTGAATTTTCCCTTGTAGCTCTTCATTTACCATGCTCAACTCCTGCATGGCCTCCATCTCCTTTACAACTTGATGCATCTTATTTAGAATCTCTTCTCTTTCCTTCTGCAAATTTTAAATCTACTATCAATTCCTATCATCACAAAGCAATGGGAAAATAAGAATTATACAATAAGTAGAGAACCTTTTCTTCTTCAACTAGCCTTAACATATTCAATTGAGACTTTTCAATCTGCTCCATGGATGCCAACATTAGCAAAACATTTCTCTCATAATTCTAGAGAAAAACCGAAACATAAATATATATATATATCATTCATTGATGAGCACAAAACATCACTGATAAACTCAAACAATTCAGAATTTTGACTTAAAGACAAATGCAATAATAACTTTAACCATTCTCTTATCTTCATCAAGTTTAAGCCTCTCAAGCTCAATGAGTGCTTCACGTTCGACCAATTCTTTGTTTCGGCATTCACGAATACTCCTCTTCTTAGCTTTCAGTTCATCTTTCAGATTTTTCACTTCTTTCAAAAGCTTGCCAACACAATTATCACGTTCAAGCTGCTTGACCTTCATTCTTTCTGATGGACAATTGTAAACAAACAAGCCCATATCAAAAGTGTCAAAAAAATATTACACTTCACATTCCTCTGAAGCAAGCATATGTGCAACAGCCTATCTGGCACTGTGTTAAATTAGAACCAACATTGGGAAAAACAATTGACAATGACTTCCTTGACTGCTTATAACACAATTTCCCAAACGCAGAATAAAATCAGATTTTAAATCCCTGATTCTTGAACACTTTGAGATGAATGGGAATACAAGAGAATTAATCTGATGAACCAAACCTTTGCTGCGAAAGTAGTGCAAATTGGACATCTTGTCAACCATCTTATTCGACGACTTTCAGATTTCTGCTTCGGGTGGTTTTCTTTAGCACCTGTGCTTCGGCGAGAATTTGCTCCCTCGTCCATGGAGATCAATCTCGGCCTCACTTAAAAGGAGGGGAGAAGAGTGCCGAACCGGTTAATGTTCTTTATGAGATCGAAGAGAGGAGCAAAGATTGACGAATAAGGAAAGAAGACAGAAGGCCAAAGGGCGGGTGAAGTTGTGAGGCAACAATCCGCTGCTGTTGGATCTATGTGAATTCAACCACGCGTTTAGTTAATAACAACATATTAATTAAAGTAATTTATAATTTTGTAAAAATCGAAGAGGCGGTCTAGTTACCTCCTCCTCCTCCTTATTTGCATGATAATAACACTCTAGATATCTTTGTATGAAATATAAAAATAATAATTTCAAAATAATTAATACATATCTTTGTATGAACTTTTTTTTTTAATATTATTCAAAATAACTAATATTATTCATTTTTTAAAAAAATTTTCAAAATATTTTTTAATATTTAATAAAAACTAATATTTTTAAAATAGATATAAAAAATTATTTTAAAAAATAAAATAAAATAATTATAGTGTTATTTTAAAAGACAATGACCCAAATCATTAGTTTTAATGATTATTAGTTTAAAGCGATTATCGTAAAAAATCATATTATTTTAAGTTTGTTATAATTATATCTTGTGTTTTATTTATCAATTAAATTTTAATTTTTTAAATTTACTTAAAAATTAATAAAATTATTAATGTCTTTTACAAGTTATTGTCATAACAAAAATTATTTTGTTATGTCAACAAATTTTAAAATATATTTAATAATAATTTGAAACTTTAAAATTAAATTGTTAATTAACATTTTGATATTGATTGATTTTATTTTTAAATAATAAAATTATATTATAAAATTATATAATAACCAAAACTATAATATGTAATGTTTATTGTCATTATGAAAATTTTACTATAATTTCTTAAATCGATTAAATATTATCATAATTTGTTTTTATGATATATATTCAGTTATTAAAATAAGGTTTTTTTTTATTTTTTTAATTTTTGGGATTAAGTTCAGTGTCCTCAATTTTAATTTGATTTATTAGTAATATAAAAGAGTTAAAACTAAATAATAGAAAATTAGTTATTTCTTTAAAAATATTTTTTGAAAATATTTTCTACAAAACTAATTTTGGATGAAAATATTTTATACAAGGAACCATAGATGGAATTTTATTTTTTGCAATCTACCTTTTGGTTATTAAAAAACTCAAAGCAAATCAATGAAAGAGCTAATATTCATATGCAATCCAAAGTTAAATATCTTTACAAGTACTTTTTATTTATAAATCCCTTAATTTTATTATATTTTTAATTTCATCATTTAATTTTAATTCTTTTAATTTTACATTAAATATTTTTTTAACTTTCTAATGTAGGTTTTCAAGTTAATTTAATTAAAATATTATTTCTCTCTTTACATCTTATAAAATTTCATATTTTTAATTAAATTTTAACATATTTTAAATATTTACCCTAACAATAATATATTTAAGCTAATCACATTACATGCAAAATTCTTTTTTATTGTTTTTAATTATTAAATATAAACCTTTGACTTCTTTTAAATAAAATTAGATTTTTTTATTTTTATCCATTTATTTTTATAAAATTAAATACTAAATAATTAAATATCTATATTACCATTTAAATTCTTAATTGGTCTTCAAATTAATGAGCTAATAACAAATACAATTATAATTAACATAGAGAAACAACAATAGTAAGGATCAAAGGAATTTTGCAACCTTAAAGACATTCAAAAGTTTAATTAGACCTTAATTTGTACTTAAAATTAAGCTAACAATTCATACAAAAAAAAAAATCCCCAAATACTAAGCAACTTGGCAAAATCCAACTATTAATTAGAAAACTTTGGGCTGTTGAAGACTTGCGAAGAACCTGCACATATACAGTTTCAAGTTAATTTCACAGCTCCTGCTTGAGATTTTGCAGCTTCTCATCTTCTTCATCTACTATTTCCTGCATTTGTCACCAACCCATGCATTTAGACACAAGGTTCAGTACTAGGAAGGATAAAGACGATGTTTTTAACTACCTCTACTTTCCCGTAATCATAGTTGATGATTTTAAATGGATGCCACTCTGGATTCTTCAAATTTTCCTGCCACAGGCTGCACAGGGCACTGGCCTCAACCTTAGCTTTCTCATGTGGAAATCTTCGCTTACATGTCTTAAGGAACGGCTTTTCATCAATTTCTCCCATTCTCTTTATTCCAATAACAGTTGAGGACAACGTGCCTCTCAAACCCTAGTTAAACATAAATAAACGAAGGGGTAGAAGTTTTGATTATTCAAGTGAGGCCGCTCTACGGCTAGAGATTTATTGTAAAAATACTAGTCACACTCAGATTACAAGACTACCTGAATTAACTCTTTACGTGCGTCTTGTAGCTCGTCATTGCTTCTTCGCTCTTTGACAATAAGAGTTGCATTCAGAGATTCCAAATCATCTAGTTCCTGCTGCATCTCCATTGTCACGTTTCGAACAGCTTCGTCACGTTCATCTTCGAGTTGCTTCTTCATCACTTCAAGTTCCCATTTTAACTCTTCAATTTCCAATTCCAACTTTTGTCTGGTTTCCAACTCCTCTCTGGTTTCCAACTCCTTTTCCAACTGTCGTATCTTATTTAGAGCATCTTCTTTCTTGCTCTGAAGATTAAAAAATTTCCATCACAAAAATCAAAAAATATATAGAGAAACACAAAAGACAGACATATAAATGAACAATATGCATCAGTTGTTTGTCTTAAATAATTCGAAGATCAAGCAAGACAACCTTAACCATTGTGCTCTCTTCATCAAGTTTATGTCTCTCAAGCTCAATTAGCGATTCACGCAGGTCCCATTGTCTGACCCAGAATTCAATATTCCTCTTCTCAGTCTTCAATTCATCATTCAGACTTTTCTTCATTGTTTCTGATGGACAATTAGAATCAATGATAAACTATATACTTTAACAAATGCACTCTTATAAAATCTCAAGACTTATTATAAGAACACACACAAAATCTAATCAGAAACGAATGCACATACTGGACGAACCTTAATTGAAAGTAGAGTGCAAATTAGCCATCTCTTCTCGTAGTGTTTCTGCTGCTTGTGTTAGAGTGTATCTGATTTTGTTTCAAGTGTTTTCATCAGAAGAGAGGAGATTAACGAGCAAGCAAGAAGGCAAAAGGCCAAAAGTCACTCGAGAATACAAGAATCTGCGGTGATTGGGCCTACATTAATTCACACGGTGAGAGAGGAGAGGAGCAGGTAACGTTAGCCGTGAAAAATACTTGAAATAGATTGGAGTGGATGATAAGCCCATCATGAAAACATGGGTCTGCCGCTCAATTAAAAATTGAAAATGAAATAGCTTCTTCCCTAGTGGTCTGGAAGTGCAGTAAAGAAAATACCTGCTATAATACATTAATTAAATATATATTACAAATAAATTCAATTTAAAAATCAATGTATTAGTAATAAAATATTCAAAATATTATATATGTTTTTTAAATAAGAATTTAAAAAATAAAGCTCAAATGCCCTCTTTACTTATTGAATATATTCAATTTAGCATATTTTCCAGAACTCGATTTTCATATAAGTATCCATATAAACATATAAGAGTTTATTTTTTTTTATAAATTATTTAGTATTTGAAATTGATTAATTATTATTATTATTATTATTATTATTATTATTATTATTATTATTATTATTATTATTATTATTATTATACTTCTAATTTATTTAAGTATAAGAAATTATAACATTTAATTAATATTAAAAATATTTAGATATTTATTTTATTTGGCATTTGTTAATAGTTTCAATTCATTATATATTTTAAAAATATTGATGTGGGTTTCATCTATTTTTTATAAAAAAAAATTATACCTTGATTTAATCTATAATAGAATAGACCGAGTCTAAATAAATATTTTCCCATCTTAAATAAATTCAAAAGATAAATAATTAAAGTATTATGTTCATATCATGATGCTAGCTGTTCTAAGGGATCCTTTTGCCTTTCAATTATAATTTCAAATGCAACTTAATTAATTATATGTTTAAAGAATTACCTAGTAAAATATTAAATATAATTAATCAATAGTTTAATAAGATAAAATAAAAATGAATTGAAAATTTTATTTAATTACATCTCATTATTGTCAGTTATTATCCATCAGAAATTAAGGATTTATCTTAACATAAAAAAATTTTCAAACATTATTTTTGTTATAATAATTATTACCTGTTTTAATAGGAAATAATTATATAAATAATAATTAATTAAACATTATAAAAAATAATTTTCATCATTTATTTTTTCAACCATTAAATACTGAATTAAAATATTATCTAGAGCTTAGTATTAGTGGAGATCAAACACTATTTTCTAACTTTATGTTTATCATTTTTCTGGTAAGTCTCTCTCTCTTTATTTTCACTACCACAAAATTTCAAATTTATAATATTAATTATGAGTCCTTAAAAATCTTATATTTTTATATATTATCAAATATATATTGTCATAATGTAAATGGTTATAATTTCAAATTCTAATAACAACTCTTATAAATTTAACAAATAGTAAATTTCTCAGCCGTAAAGAAACTTAATTATTCATCACTAGAAATAAAATAAATATATTAAAAAAATATATATTTTTTCCCCTTTTGCTTGACTGAGTTTGATATGAGTAAAAGTGAAAAATTCTACATATTCTTCCAAGCATGTGCAATGTGGGAGCATAAGGCAATAGGGATGGAGAAGGCAGAGCCATTACTTTTCTCTTTGTGATTTTATGGTTTTGGTGGAGGCTGCTTTCTTATGCATACACTAATCTAATGATGTTAAAATTGTCTTTTAGAACATGGCCCATGTTGGCTTTTTTATATTTTTAGCAAGTGAAAGAGATTGTAATTTGTAACAATAAAAATAAAATTGGCTATTATGTTTAAAATTTATTTTCAATTTAATTCCAAAATTAATTTTATTATTATTATTATTATTATATTATATAACTTTAATTATTAAAATTATGAAATTAATATGACACAATATTTATTCAAAATATGCTATGAGTTATTACTATACAATAGAATTGTATGAAAATATCCTAATAAATCACCACATTTGGTCACACAAGTTCCATCTCCTAATAAAAAAGATTCAGATATTATAACGGTCGATATTCAAAACGATAAAAAATTCACCCTAGCCGGTCGAACCTTTCTCATGACACAAATTATCATTAAAAAATAGTATACAACGGATTTTTATTATGCATATAATTGTGAAATTCCTTATTTATTAGCCGGTACTAATTAAATTTTCAAGAGATTCATTAACTAATTTTATTTACTTATGGTATAAAAGCAAAACATACACAGAATTTAAGATACTTATTTTTACACATCCTTTTTAAATTTAAATTACATACTTACACTCATTTTTTATAATAAAGTGACTGTCGTTAATTATCTTTTTTTTTATATATATTGACCAATTATTTTTCCACTCATTTTGGATCATGAATAATATGGAATAACGTGATATAATTTCACATTTTGAATTTTCTAAAAATGTATAGTAATTGATTTTGAAAGAAAAAGTGTAGCAATTATGATAAGCCTTTTAAAATTGTAAAGGCATTATTTCGTTTAAACAATTTTAGTAAGTAGTAAAAATAATATCAACCAAAAAAACGTAATTTAATGTTTTTTTATAAATTTAAAATTTTTTAATTGAGCTATAATTAGCAATTAAATAAAGCCAAAATATAAGTGAGAAATAACTGTTTGTCATTGAACGAATCAAAGAATTCCATGTCTGTGGTTTGGGTAGCTTAGCTTGGAATAATTAATAAGAAAGCTTAAGAAGAAGAGTTGATAAGAAGTGAAACATCAAAATCATAGGGTGGGAATAATGCTCATAAACCTAAAAAGGAAGATTAAGGAGAAAAAAAAAAATTATATTAGCTGTGGAATAAATTCTCTTTTCCATGTGAGCACTCTTGAGGACCCAAGACGTCTACCTGCTTATCTTTTTTTTTTTCCCCTTTATTTTAGGTTCCACCTCTCCATCTAATAATGACAGTCACATCCAACTAAGGTAGGCATACACAGTGGCAAGAGTAAGGGGGCCAACGTGGCTACTATAGATGTTTGTTCTTAAATTCAGCAGCTATTTTTCATGTGTCTCCCTTCGTTAGGTTAATTTACTTTTTTCAAATGTATATAAAAAAATAAAAATATAATTACGGTAATTTTATCGATGGTATTTTAAAGTGATAAAGATGAAGTCCATCATCCATTTCAAATAAAAAATGATGAAGTCCACCATATCGTCCTACACTATATGGTCAACTCATAGGTGGAAGATTGGATTTTTGTTGTAAGATCAAATACAATGCGTATAATAACGACACAGCCCACTTCTTTAAAGCCGGTCGAATAATATTCGAGTTTAAATAAAAAAAATTATTAAATTAAATTAATTTAAAATTTCAGTTTAATTTTTTTATTTATTTCAATTTAATTTAATTTTTAATTTAAAAAATTTTAATTATTTTAATTTGATTTAATTTTAATAAAAAAAATTAAATCGAATCGATTAACGATAACAATATATTATTTTTAATAATATAAAGATATTAGATTATAATCAAAATTAAAATATTTTAATTAAATTTTAAAATATTAAAATAAATTAAAAATTAAAATCAATCAAATTAAATCAGATCGAATTAAATTAAATCAGTTCAATTCGATTCGATTTTTAAAATCAGTTCAGTTCGATTTTTATAAATATCAAAATTTTAATTTTTAGTTTATTTAGTTCGATTCGATTTTGAATCGCACCGATCCAATGCGCCCTACTCTAACGTAACTAAATCATGAATGATGTCAATGGAATCATGCAACCGGATCATAAAATTCATCCTGCTTTTAGATAAAAAGCAGGAACTAGAATATATAATTCGTTTTAAATTTTAACAAGAAAATATATCTTTCTTCTTTTTTTTTTGCATATTTTTATCCATCTTCGTTTAAATTCAATGATTGTTATAAATTCAGTCTTTCATTTTTAATTCATTACCATAAAATCTATTATACTCTTAATTACCACAAAATCTATCATCAATTAAACATTATATAAAAAATATTATATAAGAATCACTTTTTTCCATACATTAATTTGTTAGATAAAATCGATATGAGGCAGTACTATAGCATAATAATTTTTTTAAAAAATCACGTACAGTAATTTAAAAAATATAAATTATTAATTTATTATTATATTATTAATTAATTTAATATACCACTTCAGTTTCATAGAGTGTTAATTCAGATTGATAAAATATCCAAAATCACTACTAATTTATGCCTGGTAAAGTTAATTAATACAAACTTGGCTAAAATTCTGGGGACCTCAGCGAATAAAATTTCGAGTCAATTTTTTTTTTTAAATTATGAAATTTTACAGTTAATTAAATAAAATAAAATTAAGAAAAACGCCGATCTTTCTTTTATCCGGCAAGAACTTATTCGTGCTGGGGAAGTAGTTTTCCAAAGGCACCAGTTAATGGATTTTACTATTCACCTTTTAAAAAAAAAAAAAAAAAAAAACAATTAAGAGGGAAATGCAAATTTATAAATACTTGCTTTAAAATAATTCAAATGGCTGACCACTTTACTAATTAAAATTAAATTAGCTATTAAAAAATTGAAATTCATTTTACCGTTCAATTAAATATATAAAAAATAAAAAAATAATATTTTTTCTGGATATTAAAATTAACATAAAAAATATCGTCAATGATGAATATTTGATTTGAAATAGTTGATGAAGTTTCATTTATCATTAAGATTCTATTTATTTTATGAAAAATATTTTTTATATATAAATTATTTAAATAAATGGATTTTAAATTTCAAAATAAAAATATATTTTTTAAAATACTATTTTATTATTATTAATACTTATTTTTGAAAAAAACCATTTTAATTATTAGTAAAACTTACCTAATTTTTTTTTAAAGTCCCACGCTTTGACACATAATATTTCTTTTACATCGTTTGGAATAAAATTTTTTGTAAAAATTTAATTTAATTTAATTATTTTTAAATAATTTTTTATTTAAAATAAAAAAAATTCAATTCTTATTAATTTAATAATTTTTTATTTTTTTTAAAATAAACTTTTTCATAATTTTATAAAAATTTATTTTAAAAAAAAATGAATTATATTAAAAAAAATTAATGTTTATATTTGTGCGATTCTATTGTATTTTCGCTTTTAAGAGAGACCTCTACTGTTGATAATATGGTTTTCGCTTTTAATAAAACCAAATAATTTGTTCTATATGGTTGGATTTCAACTTCTCTAATTTATGGGAAATTAGACTATCTTCATCAAGATTAAATATTTATATTAAAAAATATTAAAAAAAAACTTTAGATTTTTTTAATTAGGCCTTTTATTTTGGTTATTTCTCTTGTATAATCTGCAATATCATATTAGAATAATTAAATTAAATTTTTATTTGTTTCATAAAAAATATATATTTTAGTGTTTAAGATAATTAAAAAATTTAACCAAAAGAAAATATTTTCATAGTTAAAAAAAGAAAATGACTTTCTTTTAATTTTTAGCATGATATTTCAGATTTTCAAAAGTAAATTTACTCAATTTAAAAAATTAATTAATTTGGAGGAAGCATATATAATATCATATATCAATATAATTGACCTTTTTATTCTTTATATATTTATTCCATATATATGAAAACAATTGATAATTGATACAGATTCAAATAGCTGATTGGTAATTTCTATGAGCTAGGGTAACCACTATTCGGTTCAAATCGAAAAAATCGATTCAACTGAATTAATTTTAAAATTTAGTTCAGTTTTTTATTTAATTTAGTTCGGTTCAATTTTTAATTTTAAAACTTTCAGTAATTTCGATTCGATTCGATTTTAATCAGAAAAAAATTAAAAAAACTGAACCGAATCGATTAGTGATAATAATATGTTATTTTTAATAATATAGAGAAATTAAATTATATTAAAATTAAAAATATTTTAATTAAATTTTAAAAAATTAAAAATAAAGTGTAAAAAATAAAAAATTTATTAAAAATCAAAACCGATCAAACCGAATAGATTCAGATCGGTTCAGTTCGATTCAGTTTCTGACCAAAATCGGTTCAATTCAATTTTCATAAATACTAAAATTTCAATTTTTGATTTATTCGATTCGATTTGATTTTGAACCGAACCGACCGAATGCTCAGCCCTATATATTAACTCTAAGATCAAAATTGTTAATTTCTACTTGCTTGCAGCTGATTTACTTTTGTTTTTTATTTAGATTATATTATTTTTTTTAAAAATGTATTATTTATAATTTTTAAAAATTAAATTTTTGGATAAAAAAGAATTTAAAATTATAAAAAATATCAGATAAATATAAAAATATTATAAACAATAATTAAATTAAGAAGGTAAATAATGTTTATATTCATAAAAAAATATTTTTTAATTATTATATATATTGCACAATATATTAATAATTATATATATATTTTATTAAAAAAATAAATTGATATATACCCTTAATAATCATTTTATAATCAACCATCATAATTATATACATATCAATTAGCAATTAGCTATCAACGATCACTTTCAGTTACATGCAATTAAATACGCTATTGATTATATCAAACTAAATGTGTAAAAATAAAAATTAGTGTTTTAATTATTAGAGGTTGGCATGTGTGTAGGGTGAGCAGTATTCGGTTTAAATCTAAAAAATTGACCGAATCGAATTGATTTAAAAATTTGGTTCGGTTTTTTATATATTTCGGTTCGATTCGATTTTGATCAGAAAAAAATTGAAAAAACCGAATCGAATCAATTAGTAATAATAATATATTTTTTTAATAATATAGAGAAATTAAATCATATTAAAATTAAAATATTTTAATTAAATTTTAAAATATTAAAAATAAAGTGTAAAAAATAAAAAAATTATTAAAATTTGAAACCGATTAAACCAAACCGAATCGAACCGAATCAGACCGGTTCGGTTCGGTTTCTGATCAAAATCGGTTCAGTTCGGTTTTTATAAACACTAAAATTTTGATTTTCAGTTTATTCAGTTCGATTCGATTTTAAACTGAACCGACCGAATGATCACCCCTACATGTGCCTATGAATCTGGGATTAGGTGAGTATTATTTTCATTATTATTATTATTATAATTGATTGTCGAGATTCCCATTTACGTAATTAATTCGTATAATGTTTTATTATTTATATTAAATTATTTAATATTTCCCTTTAGTTGTGATTTCATAATCACAAAAGCGTCGATCGATGACGATGCATGATTGTAATTTAATCATCTAATATTTGTTTTATAATAATAATAATAATAAAACAGCAATTAAGCATCATTGCTGAAAATAGATTCAGACACGTGGATGATGGTTTTTTATGATTTTGAGAGAAATGCTTGGAGTAGTAAATAAGAATGATAACGAAGTTGGATAATATTTTTGGAAAAATTAAGGGTTTTTATAGTAACGGAGGTTCATTCATATATCCTTTTTCTTGAGAGTGGTAAAAATATATATATATTCATGTTTATATATTGTATACTTTTAGCCTTTTATTTTTTTATTAATAATAGATAATTGATTCATTAAATATTTAATCGGATTAAACTATACGACATCCATCATTAAATATTTAACCGGATTAGACCATACGATATCCAACATATTCATTATATCAGCAAATAAAAACTCAATAACGGCTTGAGAAAAGTTGCTGATCAGTGCAAGTCATGCACATTATAAGTTTCATTGAGATTAACATGTCCATTAATTTATGTTTAATAATTACAGTACATGTGTCCTAAGAACTCATATTTTATATATTATCCGTTTGACAACTCATCATAACACATAAAAACTCTAAATTTATTATATAATTTTCTCATACAATAATTGTATTGAATAAGTGAAGCTTAAAAAGAAAAATTACACTATAAAACGGCAATTTTATATCAGCAAATAGCAAGTTTATAATAATGCAATATGTAATAAAATATAATTATTTTTTAAGAAGACTACTTTTGTGATTTTTTATTTTGGGTTCACTTCATTTTTTATATTTTTTCTATTTATTAAAATTTTATTTGTTCGCCATTTCATATAAAATTACTTGTATAAAATCACAGTAATATTATATAATTACTCCTTAAAAAGGTAGAATTAGGCTCACATTTGTGGAATGAGTATACATGAAATGGTAGAAAAGCAAAGATAGATTTTCCATGCAAGACATACATGCTTTGTTTCAAAGATGGTTTTTTTTTTCATCACACAAAGTGACCCCAAGCAAAAAAGCCACAACACAACCTACCACTCTTTCACACTCTAATCAGAAGCTGACATTGAGTGGTATTACTCTATTGCATAATTTAGTGAACTCACAGCAACTTGGCAAACAAAGAGTATAGAAATTACTGGCATCAACATTTATTATAAAAAAAAAGAAAAGAAAAAAAAATGGAGAAAACCAAGTTGGGCAAGCTAGCTAGACAAGGAAAATGGAGGATTCCTCTTAATCTTAATTAGTCATATTCAAAGTTCAGAATACAAGATCACTCACTTGATGTAATGTGTCCCACATCCCACTTCTCCATTTCCATGGCTACACCAACCTTCCTTCTAATTTCCATGATTTCAACCACTAACTTCAATTCTCCATCTTTTATTTCTTGGGATTCTCTAAGTCAACTTCTTCTTCTACTATAAATATCACATCCCTCACTTCACAACACACATACTGACAAAACACAGCAACCTCATCTCTCTCTCTCTCTCTTTCTTCCGGAGAGATATCATGGACAATAACAATGAAGAGATCCCATCAGCTCCTTCAACACCAGCAACTCCAGGGACTCCAGGAGCTCCACTCTTTGGTGGGTTAAGAGGAGAAAGATCAGGTGGTGCCATCAGAAAATCACTTCTCAAGAGCTGCAAATGCTTCAGTGTTGAAGAATGGACTCTGGAGGAAGGAAGATTACCTCCTGTCTCTTGCTCATTGCCTCCTCCTCCTGCCTCGCTTGCAAGAAAGGTTATTAACTACATCATGCAAATTTCTCAATAATTTAATGTATCTCTGAATTATTCTAATTAATTAATTAATACCCAGGTGGGAGCTGAGTTCATAGGCACACTGATACTGATATTTGCCGGAACAGCTACAGCCATTGTGAACCAAAAAACACAAGGCACTGAAACACTGATAGGCTTGGCTGCTTCCACTGGATTAGCAGTGATGATAGTGATATTATCAACAGGTCACATCTCTGGTGCACATCTGAATCCATCTGTCACCATTGCTTTTGCTGCTCTCAAGCATTTTCCATGGAAACATGTAAGTAAACGAACATGTTTGATGCAGAATCTTAATTTGATTTCAATGATGATGAATTTGATTGGATGTGTGCAGGTGCCAGTGTACATTGGAGCACAGGTGATGGCTTCAATGAGTGCAGCATTTGCTTTGAAAGGGATATTTCATCCAATAATGGGTGGAGGAGTCACAGTTCCTTCAGGAGGATATGGTGAAGCTTTTGCTTTGGAATTTATTATTAGCTTTAATCTCATGTTTGTTGTCACTGCTGTTGCCACCGACACTAGAGCTGTAAGCTCCTTCTTATTTTCTTCATTACAATACTTTGCTGCTTTCTTTTTCTTTTCTTTTCTTTTCTTTCCTTTTCCCTGATTATTATATGTTCTTTCTTTAAGTATGAGTCGAAAAGAAAACTCTATCTTAGTTGTCATCTTCTCTGGTTAAATCCAGTTGTTTAAAGTTATTAACCTTAGGTTACTTAGTCAAAAAGTGATTTTTTTATAACATATGTAGGATCAATAATCTTGAGATTGATGTCTTGAAAAAGAAAAGTGAATTAAGTTTATAATTTGTTCTGGATGGATTTATATATTAATAATACTAAATTAAGTAGAGTTTCTTCTTATATTTTATCCTTTTATTTTCTCTTCCCTTTTCATTTTCTTTACCACTTGCCAGAAGCAAACAAACTTTCTGGAGGACTTTTCTAAGAGACAAGTGTTTTTAAAAAATATATAATTTGCAGATCCCAAGAGACAAGAGTTAATGAAAAGGTTGGGTAACCTGCAACACCTATAATATATATCAATCAATGGACTTCATGATTCATTTTTCTAGTATTAAGATATGTTATATATATATATATATAGGAGAAAATAAATTGTTATAAATTTGCCCCAAATTACAGGGTCCAAATTTAAAATATTAAATTTTATTTTTTAATTTAAATTTATTTTTAAATTATTATTAAAAAAGTTAACAATCATATTTTGTTAAATTTAAGCCAAGTAAGCTGCACTTTGATCTATTACCAGAATTCAAAAAATGTGAATTATATATTTTTTAATTTATTAGTTTTTATTTAAGTTTTTAATGATAGTCAAATTCATAACAAAAATGAAATTTAATATTTTTAATCTGTTTTAAAGATAAATATATTTTTTTACCTAAAATAAATTGATGGGTACCTTATGTATTTAATTTTTTTTAAAATATTAGAGAGAGGGAAGAATTAATTAATAGGGCTTTCTTTTTGGCTCAACTCTCTCTCATTGAAAGGAGGAAAACTTCAAACAATGATGAATTATTATACACACCTCATTCAATAATTAGAAGTCAAAAGAGGAATAGGAGCCCCCTCTGTCTCTTGTTCTTTGAAATTTGTACCCCCTTATTGTCTTCCATTACAAGTTCTTTTCTCCATGCCACACATTCACCATCAAGAACATTTTGCATTTCATTTTTTAGTTGAAGATTCTTGGGAGGCACATGCCTATATGTGCCCTCTTGTTTTGTCAAGTATCTAAGTCATCTTGGCTAGACTTTTGGAACTTCTTTCACTTTCCTTTTCCTTTCATTATTACTTTTTCAATGAATAAAAAGCAACCTAGTCCCCTCATTTTTTTTAAAAAAGATAATTATGTCATTAAGGTCTTCAAGTAAGGGTGATTAATACAAAAAGGCTGATGCAATACAATAAAATTATGAGCACATGCAGGTGGGAGAATTGGCAGGAATCGCGGTCGGGGCTACAGTCATGCTCAACATACTCATCGCTGGGTATGCCATCATCCATAATTCAAGGAAAAGTTAAATTCATATGAGTAGGCTGTGCATCTTAGAATTTGCCATTCTAGATGATTAATACTAATTAAAAGATGCCTCTTGAGGATATAGCACTGACACTCTGTGGTGCAGTCAATCTACAGGTGCATCCATGAACCCAGTGAGAACATTAGGGCCAGCTATAGCTGCAAATAACTACAAGGGCATATGGATCTACCTCACTGCCCCCATCCTTGGGGCACTGTGTGGTGCGGGAACTTACTCTGCTGTCAAATTGCCCGAGGAAGATGGTGATGCTCACGAAAAGCCTTCAGAATCAAGGAGCTTCAGGAGGTGATTATCAACAAATCTGTATACATTAATCCAGAAACTGTGTCAGATAAACAAAAGCAGATGATTCTAATTCAGGAGAACAAACTCAGAAGTCTCAAACTACTGCTTTTTTAATTCTAGTAGATATACACATGCAGGAGACAGGACATGAATAGATTGAGCCTGTATCCCATATGAAGAGTGCTTCACCTTTGCATCCAGTATATATTGGAATTCTGTAATAAGGTGGTATAAGAAAAGCAATTTCAGCGTTCCAGAACACTTGTCATTGGCTTCTTCCTCTTTTCTTGTCTTTCAAAATTCTAGATTCTACTAGTCCCATTTGCAACAGGTTGCAATCTAACCCACCGACAGCAGTCATGATTCACCGCATATGAGCTGATGCCCCAAGCAGATAACTACTAGTTTTAGTGAGACGCACACCACAATATATATGCCTCTCAAGTCTATGTTACTGAGACTCACTTTCCCATTTCTGTCTTAATAAATGTAAAATTAAATAAATTAATATATATATATAAAGCTAAATACTAATACTCTGGCATGTGCTCATTTTCAGAATCAATATCTTTTTCCCAATAGGACTTTTGCCCCCAACCCCAAGTTGATGACAAGCATTATAACTCACAGATAATTGTAAACCTTTCATTAAGATCTTTACTCAAATTGCTACATAGAAAGATATAAATGTTTGAATATTACAACTGTTACATACAAGAGATCTAGGTGGAGGAAGAAAGGAGCAGTAGTTGGAAACGGGATCTAAGTAGTTGACCATGGACTGTCAATTAGAGATAAAGAGAAGAATGGTTGATAGATTTGGAGGGAAAGATGCTGCAGCTGAAGCCTTTGTTCCTGCATTCACTCCAAAAGTCACGGAAGCACAGGGAGCTCTACCTTCTTAAAGGAAAAAAAGCTGACACGGCCTTGATCTACATGGCAAAATTTCAATGGTGCCTGACCAAACCGTCTCTCAAGGGCTTCAATTTTTGCTTTGGATGGAGGACTGCCCCTACAAGATATGGCAAGGTGTAAAACATGGAAAAGGATTGGAATTAAAATGGAGATGACAAATAAGCTAAGTAGACTTCATTTGCAACAGTCCTGCACTTCGGAGGGAAAATTATTCCCCAAACCAATCCACTCCCACAATGAATGCTTGATTATGGTGATACTACATATTGCTCAAAATATTTCCAGTGGTCAATATATATTCAGAGGTTCTGCACCAGTAATACACAGCTTTTAAGAAGAAGACAGGCTTAGTAAATTCTGTAGATCAAAGGCTCAAAAAATTCACAGCCCTGCAATCGAGAATAGAAACTAATGCATGCTAACATAATTGTTTGAACTAAATAATAGACGGCCTGGCCAATTGAGGATACCCATCAGAGCAAACCCTGCCTAGATGTCTTTGATAAAGGAATTTAAGATAGTTTGGCTTAATATTCAATGGAAAGAGAGTTGCTTAATGGTTGAAATGTGAAAAATCAAAGTTCTGAAAAGCAACCAAAAAAAGTTTGAAACATCTTTTTTTTTTAACTCTATTGAAATTCTATGGTTTTGAAAATCTTTATTTTTCTTTTTTACCCTTTTGAAATTCCATGGTGTTTAATAGGAAATTTGAGAAAAATGTTTAAAGGTTATGGCATTGGGGGTTTGTTCCTAAAAAGACCCAGGTGGAAAAAGCATATTTGATGTAAACACATAGTTGAAGTAGCCTTAAATTTCCTTTAAAAAAAAAGGAGAGAGAGAGATCACCCTGAAAAATGCCCTCCATAAACAATCACTGATGATGATAATCAAAAGGCCAACGGAAAAAAAAAAAAAAAAAAAAAAAAAACTAAATCAAACAAATAGTAACAAGATGTTATACTAAATTTTCCTGGAAATGCTGTAGTGCCCAGAGAAGGAGAAAGAAAATGTAAGGCCAGAGAAAGAAAAACATCATCTAATCACCAATTAAAAGAGGCATTCAACTTATTAGGATTAATCAATATATTACCTGATGAAGCAGAGCAGAAAAGCTGGATCACCAGGAGAAGATTTTCTGAACTTGCTATTTGGAAGATAAATGTCAAAATTGGGTCTCAGTTCATCAACCTGCAAATTACTTACATTTTCTACAATTAAAGCAGAGTCTTCCAACTCAGGGTCTATTGTTACCCCATTATTTTCTAAGGTGCCTTGAAAAAAATCAAATGTATGGTTGCTCCTAACACCCTTCATAGACCAAGGAACACCATGACGCTGAACAATGTAACCAAGAGATTTGAGGTGCCTATAGACTTCAAACAGCTCCCAGCAACACCCATTCTTTTCATCTCCCATTTTCCCATATATATCTTTTAGAGAAATACATGTATCTTTATCATCCATGAGCACCAATGCCCCCAATTCAGCCAAAAACCTATAGCAAAATAAATTCTATTACATTGAAAATCATTTAAAATATCATAAATCCCAAAGAGAGTAAAAAGGAGTTGGTTTTTCAATACAATATCTCCTCAATTGAGCAGTGGATCTTGCCACTGTGAGCAATTCCTGTTGTTGTCCAAAATTTTCCCTTCTTTTCCACCACCTCAGCCATACCTATCTCATCATCCCATCTAGCCTTTGAAATATCGCTCCTAAAAATAAAAGAAATTTCACTCAAACCACACATAAAGGTAATCTTCAAATTGAGGAATTAAGGAGAGATATTTCCTTGGATGGATGTTTAATTACCTAAATTGCAACTTGGGTAAAGAACCAGGAGTAAAGTACAAGTCTTCATCATTTGTATCTTTCAAATTGGCCTCAGTATCGCTCAATTCAGCTGAAGAAGATTCCCAATCCTCCACCTCCATTGCTTGATTCTAGGAAGTGAGCTAAACAAAAGTAGCCAGTTCATTTGTGAACAGTGACAATGCTGGGATCATAACTGTGAAATAAAGAATAATAACGATGAGACAAAGCTTAAGTGAGCTTACACTTATGGAAGTTTCAAGCTTCAGCTTTCAGATTGCCAACTATATCTTTGGATAGTTAGTGATAGTAGAAGGTTGAATGGGAGAAAAAGACCAAGGAAAGGAAATCAGGATACTGAATCAAACTGCAAGCCCATTCTCAGGTTTTAGTGAGTACTAAGTAGACCTGTTGTTGGACGACAACTCTATTAGAACAGTATTGGGTAAGGCACCTGCAAAATTCAGGATACCCAAACTTTTTAGAAATTACATTCACTACCCGTATCTGTCTCAAAACCATTTATTACACACATACTACCCCAATCGAATTTTTCTAAAATAATTTTGTAAAAGCACATGATGGCTTTGTGGGTCAAGTACCCGAACCTGAACCTAAACCCAAACATGCAGATTTAACATTATTAAAAGAGCATATTCAGAGCAATTAAAGCCACAACCAGACTTCAAATATCAGGTATCAGCATACTCAAAGCTAACTGAATCCCATTCAAATCTCAGCCACAATCACATATTCATTTTAATGCTGCTTACAAAAAAGAATGATGAATACCAAAAAGAAAAAGGCATAAAAGAAAATGAAATAAACACAAACCCAAAGATAAGCAGCATTCAAATCCATAGAAGCACATAAACACAAACCCATACAAGAAATTGCACATATAAAAAAAAATGAATACATAAACACTCAAACCCAAACTCACATAAGAAATCCTCCTAAGAAATTGAAAGAGATGCTCATATAAGCACATAAAAGAGATGCTCCAAAAGAAAAAGGCAAAAAAAAAAAAATAAACCTGCAGAAGCAGCAGTTCAAATCTCAGAACCACATAAACCCAAACCCTCAAAAGCACAAAATCCACGGAAGCACGTTTCAAATATCAGCTACAGATTAAAAGAAAATGGCATAAACCAGCCAGGGAAGACTTGTGCAGTGGGGATACAAGTGCTGCTAGGGATATAAACGGGTAGGGTACCCGCGAATTTGAGGGTATCCGAACCCGTTTATAAATATAATAGACAAACCTATTTAGTATTCTAATTTCAATATCTGTATCCGCCCCAAACCCATTTGATAATACCCGCATACTACTCAAACCCGACCGAACCCAGATTTTTCTATTTCGATTCAACAGCCAAAAGAGTTAGAGTTCCACTATCCGTACCCAAATACGGAGCCCAAAAGTATAAAGAACAATAACATTGATGTTAACAAATTCATCAACTCAAATATGAAGAACAATAATATATGTTAACAAAATTTTTTTTGGACAAATTAAGCAACTCAAAAATGAACATATAAGATGACTAAACAATCAAAAAGCCAACTAATTCATCAACTCAAAATACCCAAATCACTAAATTGCTTTAGGATATAATTATCGTAATTGAAACTTCTGAGGGGATTGGTTAACCAGGTTTTGCTGAGACTGTTTTCTATTTTTTTTCCCCTCTCACAGCTTAAGCAATGGGAGAGAAAGAATGTAAGCCGAACAGCCTTCCAATTTTACACAAAAGCATGTTAAGGTAGCAGACACAGTTAAAGTAATATCTGGAGATGATAAAGGAAAGCTCGGAGAGGTTACAAAGATCTTCAGGTATAACAGCACTGTGGTAGTGTAAGAAATAAATCTGAAGACAAAGCATGTGAAGAGCAGAGAAAAGGGAGAACCTAGCCAGGTTTTGCTCCCTCGGGTAAGCAGATTCAAAAATATCTAAAGCATATCAAAATTAAAATGGAAGACCAGATTCAGAATGGCGGACAGACCTGCTGCGTTTTCCTTCTCCGTCGACCTGCTACTGGTGGCGCCGCTGAATGGTGGCCGCTGGTGCCTGCGATTTCCTTCGCCGTCAACTTAATTAACCCTTGGCTGCTGGTGGGTGCAATTTCCTTCGATTAAAATGGTGGCTTCTTGTGGCCCGCTAAATGCTGAAGCAGAAGACGGTGACACCGATGGGAAAGGCTGGAGGAGAAGGAACGATGGTGGCTGTCGGCTGCGAAGTGGAGGAGAAGCTGTCTGCTGCGGAGACTGAAAAAGGGGCTGCGTCGGGGCAATTTTTATCCCTGATCGCAATTCTACCATTAAATTTCAACAAAATCATTTAAATTTTAAATTTATTTCAGATTTTAACCAACAATAACAATGGCAAGTTTCCATAATTGTTTTGAATATCAGTTTTCAAATTTCTCTTTTTTATGTTTAAAAAACTGAAAAAAAATAATTATTAATAAATTAATTATTTTATTTTAAATAAAATCTTGACTTAATAAAATCATTAACAATTTAATTATTATTAAATAATAAAATTTTATTTTTTAATAATAATTTTAAATTAATATTAAATAAAAATTTATTATTTACATTAAATCTCTTATAAATAATTTTTTTTAAAATAAAAATTAAGAAAGTAAAATTTAAAATTTTAATTTAAATACACTTACCGCTAAATTAAATTTGTAAGCACGTTAAATAATTATTTTTAAAAGGTTTAATATTTTTAATTTAAAAAAAATCTAATATTATTTATAAAATTAACCTTTAGTAATGGTAATTTTCATTAATTTTAATTTTATCAAATATTTAATTATTTATTTTAAAGTTAATTAAATTTTATATTTTACTAAATCTTGTTAATTTTTTGTATATAGATAACAATATATCTTTAAAAAATCTTAGTACACAATTTAATAATTAATTCATAATTATAACTAAACAAAAAAATTTACAACTCTTATTTTGTATAATAGGATTTTTTTATTTTAATTCTAAATTTAAATTCAAGTAATTGTCAATCAATTTTTTTTTATAAAAATGCTAAAATGTTTGACTTTATGAAACTGAATCATTCTAAAATTGAGACGAATTAGCGAGAAATTTAGGCCTCTCATACTAATTCTCTCAAATAAATAAGCACGGTCGCGCGACAAAATTAGTCGGGAAATGAATTTGGAATTACGCAAACTTCCTCCGCCCCACGATTGCCGTTGAGGAGAGCGGACCATCTGTCTCCGTCGTCAAACAAACCAACCACCCCTCTCTTCCTCTTTTCTTCGTCCATCAGATCTCAGATAGCAAACCCTCCCTTCTACCCAGAAAAAAGATACTTACTTTTTCATATTTTTAAAGGAATTCTCATTTAACATCTTTATTTTTTCATTCTTCAAGTGTAAGAGGACAATTTCAGAGCAAATGGATTTGCCTAGCTCATGGGACGCTTTACGCAAACAGGTTGGAATGATTTTTTATGTCCTTCATTGAATTGAATTTTCCTTCGATTTCTGTTTGCTTGTTGGGATTTTATGGGAATTCATATATCAAAAGTTTTTGGTGGTTACCTATAAAGTTGATATATTTATCGGCTTCTAATTATTTGAGAATATTTTATATTTTTTTGGATGATGAGCTGTTATTAAATTGTGAGTTGGTAAATTCAACTGGAAGGTAAATTATAGGCGCGAACGTTTTTGTTATCCACTGAGTTTTATTTTGCTGAAGCATGTGTGCAAGCATGATGGATTTATTGCATTTGCCATCAAGATTGAATTGGGTAGAGTAGTTGAGTAGTGATTTGGAGCAAGGTTGAAAATATCTAAGGGTGAAGTTCTTTTGAACGTGGCATGTAGTGTGAATAACAATTAGTGTGATGAATGTAAACTAGCATTAAAAGATCCATCCTGAGAAGTACTTGGATGGTTTTACTTGGACTAAACTTGTTTCAAGATAGCTTAATCCACACTATCTTCTTGATTGGTTGAAGCACTATGATAACTTTGATGATTGATCTACAATAGAGATAATGTATCTACCAAGGGCTTCTAGAGGCTAGGGATGTCTATGAGATGGTGGCTGGGGTTTGTTGTCTTAAGTTTCATGGAACCTTGAAGATCCAGCTTCAGAAATAGCTTTGGCTCTTGAAATTTTAAATATGTGCAAGATGGTTGAATGAGGATTATCAACCCAATTGGGTGGTACTGGTTCTGAGGTTTCAATTTTGCTAAAAAGGGAAAGAATGTTTTGCTGATGGGAAACTACTTTCTTAAGCTCGTCTTTTGAATTATTTGTCCCAGATTGTTCCAACTGGTTTTTCATTTCCTAATTATGCTCTGTTCATTTCTAAGTAGCAGAAGTGCATATGCTTATTTCCACATGTTGCAAAATCACATTTCTTTACCAACCTTTGAACTGATTAATTTCTTTCATGTCTTGAAACATTGTGTTGGTGTGGTTTCAAATTGTTTCCAGATTGGAAGATCAGTTTTTTAAGATAATTAGAACTTTTGCTCTTAGACTTCTGCCTTTTCTGCCCTCTTTTTGCTAAATACTAGTACTTGCCTAGTTACATATCTACTAATTGATTGCTAACATATTCTTGCAGGCAAGGAAACTCGAAGCTCAGTTGGATGAGCAGATGAATTCATACCGTAAACTAGTTTCTGCAAAGGCTTCTACTAAAGTAGCTACTGCAGTAAATGATCTTGAATCTGGGTTAGACCAACTGCTAAAGCAGCTCCAACAAGTGAATTCACAGATGCAAGCTTGGGTGTCATCTGGAGGATCAGAAATGGTTTCTCATACCTTGACCAGGCATCAAGAAATTCTTCAAGATCTTACTCAGGTACTGCTATTGGTTAATCTTTTGGAAGTTTCCTTTACACTTTATTGTATATGTGACCTTGGGTGTAAAGCATTTATATGTGGTCCTCTTGATGCATGAATTATGCATCTACTGAAGAGTAAACCGGTCGTCTTTCTTTTTTCTTTTTTTGGCTTGTATTCTTTAAAATCTTGCCTACTGAGAAGACGTCATACCAACAAATTTCATTAGTGCAATATATTTTCTTTATTTTTTCAGTTAATTGGATTTTCCCCTCTTTTTATTTGAGTTAGTGAAAAGAATAAAGGTTTGTACTTATCTTCTCCTCTGGAAACAAAATTACCTGCTCCTATCCTAAACTTTGCAAAGTGATTTTTTTAAAAAAAAATCTCTATTTGTTAACAGAGATGCTTCAAGTATGCTTGCTGTATCCTGAGTTGATGTTAAATCGAGCATAGGGGATATGTGAATTTAGTCTGTTATGCTGAATTTTCTATTCTCTTCAGTTCGCTTCTCTCCCCTTTTCTCATTCATCTCACTCATGCATTAGTTCACAGAAGCATATAAAGATTATCTGCTTTATTATGCCTTACACGTGTATGACATGTCTCTGGATTTTTCTTATGATATTGTCTTTACCCTCTAAGGCCTGAGCCTCTCTTGTGCAAACAAAATAGAGAAGATTGTCTTTATTTTTGTTGTGAATTTGGTGGGCTTGGTTTCCAGTTATCAACAAAGTAAAGAGTTCTATAGGAATTCAATAGATCATATTACCCTAAAGATCACTAATTTTGGCATTCCACACAATTGAAGTGCAGGAGTTTCATCGTCTTCGTTCCAGCCTCAGAGCTAAGCAACAACATGCTTCACTCCTTGAGGATTTTAGGGAGTTTGATCGAGCTAGACTAGAGTTGGAAGATGGTGTAGGTTCTGCAGAGCAAGCTTTTCTTAGAGAGCAGGCATCCATTAGCCGAAGTACAGGACAGGTATGATGTACCAAAAATGTCTCCGGTTGCTGGTGTATTATGTCTGTGTTTAGAGCATGTGTGCGCATGTCAGGCACTTTGATATCTTTACTCTCTCGCTGTCCATCCCCTCCCTCCAACTCCATCAAATGCTATAATAAATCCCAACTGAGAAATGTAAAATTATTACTTGCATATCATGAATTTTTGGTGATTACAAATGTTTGCTTAAAACTTAATTGCAGCCCAATGATTTTAGTTTGGTAATTTCGTCGTTTCTCATTTATGTCCTCTATGTGAATGTGCATATGCATGTACTATGAATAGAGAGGGTGAAGAGGCTCTGAGGAGGGCATGCAAAGGAATTTCTTCGATGTGTATGGATCCAGGCGAAATACAAGTTTGCATAGGTGTGTGTTACTTGACTCATATAGACTTTCAGGCACCTTGGTCATATAAGAAAACTGAAAAAGTAGTCCCTTTGAGAGTACCTCTATGATTTAGGAGGGTCAAAGTTTTTCATTCTAATGCATGTTGACATGTTGGACAAGAAGAGTTTCACATGTTAGTGCTCTGGGGCAAAGAGTTCCTGGGTAGATTCCTTAGTGTTAATACTATTACAGCATTCTGTATACAGCCATAGTGCCATCTCTGCACCACATTACGATGTGATAGTGTAGCTCATTTTGATGTGGACAAGTGTGATGATGGAATTTCATTATTCTCCTTTTACAGCATACAGTTTTTATGTCTCTGCAATGCATGTATCATGTGCATCCTGCAAGTGGTTATTGACTTTCATTTTTCTTTTGGCAATCACCTGTGATACTTATTGACCATTCTTTCTAGTCTGAGCTATAATGATTCACAAGGTGTGTTATGTGACTTATGTCTATTACACATGGTATATCAGATAAATTTAGTTGATAAGAAGCATACAATTTAAGAATTGCTGTGAGTTGTAAATTGCACTTTATATTGATGTCCTTTGCTTGTCTTCTGGGCTGAAGATGGATAATGTGGTTTCACAAGCTCAAGAAACTCTTGGTGCACTTGTTCTTCAACGTTCAACTTTTGGGGGAATCAATTCAAAGCTCAGCAATGTTAGCAGCCGGCTTCCAACGGTATAGAAACTTTGCCTTTATAGTTAACAATGTTATAAATATTTCTCTATTACTGGTTGTTGTCTTAGATCTGATTTATGTGTCCACCAAGAAGGAATTGTTCCTTTCTATTATCTGTTGCACGTGAACCATTTAAACTGAATTTAAATGTTTGAACCTCAGTTGATTAATTATTGGCGACACCTGTGAAGCACAGAAACACATCTGATGCAGCATCTCAATGTTCTGTAATGGAAGCTCTGCATCGCGGACCATTTTTGCAATTTGTGAAAAATTGGAGACCTGCAGGTCTCTGTTGGTGAAGAGAAAAAAAGAACACTTCTTTCTGTCATGCTGGAAGAAAAAAATTCATTCCTTTCTGGCTTTTTGCTACCGCTGCGCTTCCTGGGCCCTTCTCTTACCTGTGCAATCCCAACATGCTGTCACATGAGAAAAAATTCGTTCCTTTTTCACTAGTTGCAATTCTCCTCAGGCCCTTAGTCTCTCACCTGTCATCAGAAATGTCAGTGATTTAACTTGTCCTTGTCGACATCCTTTGACCTATCCCAAACCTCATCCCTTTTGGCTGCAATGAGTTTTTGTTGTTGCTTTTTAACCAATTTTTGTTCTTTTCTTTTTATTTCCCTATTCCTTCTTTCTACTTTTGACCAGGTTCTTGTTCATATTCCCCTCTTTTTTAAGGATTATTGCTGTTAGTTTTTTATAATCAGTTTCAATTGAAGAATTCTGATTAATTGATTTAATGATATCTGCAAAACTGGTGATAAAATATACTTGACTACGTTTTTTAATATTCTGTCATAAAAAATATTTATAGATGTATCCTTGTATATTTTTGATATTTAGACTTTTTTCAGGTTTCTGTTTCCTATATTTTTCAGAAATGCCATTCCCCATGTCGATTTCTGCATTTCTGCGTATTATCATTTCTGTTCTCGTGCTACTTAGGGTGCCACCACCATATATTATAATGAATGACTTTAAGAAAATAGGAACTTTAAGAATCAGATGGTAATGAGATGTTGTTTATGCAAGTTTTGATGTGCTACTTTGATACGACGCTGCAGGTAAATCACATTGTCAATGCAATAAAGAGGAAGAAGTCAATGGATGCCACAATACTTTCCCTGGTTGCATCAATGTGCACTTTTCTCATCTTTATTTATTGGTTGACCAAGTAAGAATCCCACGTGTTCATAGATCTTTTTCTGAAACAACCCCATCCTCGACTTTTTGATATTATTTCTTGATTAAAGAGGGTTATGAGTTTTGTCATGTCTATATGATGATATCATTGGCGGATAATACATTGTATTTTCATCTTCGTAACTGTAATGATATGCCTTGTAAAGGTTGATTCCAAATTCGTTTGGACAAGATGGTTAATAGGAGGCTGAAACTGAGATATTGAGGGGATTACTGCTGTAATTTCTGGCATCTTTCATGAAAGGTGCATATGGTTCAAATTTGTATAGAACATTTGGATTTTGGACAAGAATAGGGAATCAGATTTGATAGATCAAGGGATGTGATTTATGAAAAGATGAACAATTAGCTGGTTATCATGCAACACAATTCAGTTGTTTGCATTTGAAGTTGTGGGTGCATCAATCTGCTATTATTCATAGTTTGTCTGAACTTTCTCAAATAGCTTCCCTTATTTTTAAAGCGTAAATACCCCATAATCTTGGAGTTCATTCTTGATGTTGTGCGGAGAAGGATCAAATAATGATCCTTTCATCAAATAATAGATTCACCGGATGATTGCAAAATGACTATAATGATCAGATGATGCCTATTGTTATCAATGCATATGGAAGAATTATAAGCCTGCTTAGCAGGGACGTGAGATTGGTTTAAGATCATCCTTTGTCTGGAAGCATCATCCAATATATATTTTCTCAATTTCATTTGATATCTCATGAAACTTGCTTTTAGAATTTTAAAGGTTTAGTTAAATTTGAAAAAGAATTATCAAAATTCCCATAAAAAACCTAAATAAAAAAAAAAAAGCCAGATTATTGGCCTTTGAGCAACTCCAGATGTCAACAAAATTTATTTATTTATTGAGAGTTATGATTATTCTACCACCAAACACAGAAAAAGGGAGACAATGAAATTGACATATAGAAGTGGAGAGAAGTTTGTGATCTTCAAGTAGCAATTCATATTTGAAAGTGGGTCAGATTTTAATTGCAAAAAGTTGATGACTTTCTCTTCAAAACTGCTTCCAAAGCAGCATTAACAACTACAAATTAGAGAGACAGAAATCTAGATACAGATTTATGGGTCCAATTTGATTACACAAAGCAACCAAACCCAACAACGTAATGTAATCATTCTTGTTTTTTCTATGTTAAATCAAATTCAAAAGCAACAAGATCCACTCATACCCATTTGCTTCCCTCTTCTTTATTATACCTTTATGAGTTTGACTTTTAAATCGTTTTATTTCTGAATAAATCTGTGTGAAATGATATATATAAAAGATATAAGAGGATGGATCATGTTAGAACCTTAATAGGAATCCTTTTACATCAAAACTTGTCGGCCACTTGCCACATGCTCATAGTCCCCATGCATCAAAACGACAAAACTACATCTCTTGTCACACGTGGGAATGTCCCATTTGGGTTTTTATTGTTTAGGTCTAATTTCGTGCACATGGGAGTTTCTGTTTGGACTTATTTTCCTCTTCAGAATGTCCCAACCAATGTTGGCTTAAAATTTTGAAAAATTGCATTAATTTTTTTTTTCTTTTTAATCATAGTAAATAAAAGGAAAAGGTTTTTGTTTATTTCTATGTTGTGCGTGTGATGGGTTAATTTGTGGGCTCAAAACTAGACAATGGTTGGTGAGTGTTCCATTGTTTTCCATGTTCGTTTGTTAAATGTTTTTCAGTCCAACAAATGAAATCATGCCCAAAAAAAAAAAGAGATTTTTAATTTTAATTTCTTACATTGATTATTAATTCAATATTTAATATATACTTTGTTTTTCCCTATTATCTACTTTGAAACTTAAAGCCATAGACATCAAAGTTCAATATTGGTAATTAATTAAATTCCATTCAAAAATTGTAGGCTCAAAACAAAAAGGAAGTGATGGATTGGAAGAGAAGAGGTCATGATTATGCACTTTTGATTTACATAAAATTCTATAAAGAGACTTTTTAAAAAAAAAAAAAAAAAAGAAAGTAGGGAAAGTTGCTTCATATGTTATAATGACTGTCTATATTATAATTAGCCAAGCCAACCAAATTAATGTTGCTTAATATTCAAATAAAAAATATTTCAAGATTGAGCAAATATTCATAATTATTATATGTTATCTTCAACTCATCACTATCACATTTCAATTCAGTCTTTTATACATAAAATTTAAAAAATATTTTACATGTTAATTTTTTTTCTAAATTATTTAATATTTAAAAATTATTGATATAATTAATTTAAATTCAAAACTTAAAATTATTAATTAAAAAAATGACTCAGTACAATCTCATCTTGCCTCATGAAATTGCAATACAGTGATAATATTGACAACAAATACAATAAAATTAAGAAAAAAAAGTTACTACTTAGTTTCTATGTTACGAAAATACTCACTAATTAATTATTTAGTTTTGAAAAGGTATAAAAACGTTCTTGACATTTTAAAAAGTTTATAATTAGTCTCTCCATTAGTTTTAACCGTTAAATATTATAAAAAAGTCTAAAATGTCTCTAATAATAGAGAATAATTAATTAATAAATTTTTTAAAAATTTAAAGAATTAATTAATAATTTTTTTAAAAAAATATAAAGATTAAATTATAAAATATTTAATTACAAAATTAATGGAAGAACTGAAAAGTATATTTTTTAAAATACCAGAAATATTTTAATATATTTTTTAAAATTAAAAGATTAATTAGTAAATTTTTCTATATTATAAAAATTAAATAATAATTTTTTTTTAAACTTAATACCATATTTGTCTTTGACCAAATACTTTTTTTGACGATTACAAGGATCCAAGTCATCATCCCATTTGGGTAAAATTGGTAGCTACTACATTCATTCATTCATATGGTAATGAAAATGACCAATTAAAATAATTTTAGTATTGATTATAACATTATAGTATTTTTAAGGTTTAGAATTTTTTCATTTTCATCATATATTTAATCTGTTAGCATATTTATTATATTGTATGCTTTTATTTTAAATTATATGTTTATTAAACATTTTGTAAAAAGTTAATTGCAAAAATTCTCTAATGTAAAAAGCTTCTAGATTCAAAATTACCAATTAAAAAAAATACATATTATTCCATCTCAGCCGTTGAATATTTAAAATTATGACAAAACTTTTGATCCAAGAATAAGTGATTGGTTTAAAGGAGAGATTGAGTGTTTCTCCCCTAAGGATGATATGAAATATTTGTAAGTGAAGTGGCCATTATCACAATCATAATAATTCATGTTGGGAATTTTCATTATGCCTTTCATCACAATAAAATCCACACAATGGTCCTTTAATTTTTTTAATAATTAAAAAAAATTACTACTTAATCCTTATAATACAAAAAAACTCACTAATTAATTTCTCAATTTTTAAAAATTCACTACAAAAATATTTTCGATGTTTTAAAAATTTTACTAATTAATCATTTCGTTAATTTTTTTCATTAAATATTTTACTATTTATTCCCTATAATTTTAAAAATTTTATCAGTTGCTATCTTAAATTTTTAAAATATTTATTAATTAATTCCCGATATTTTAGTTTTTTTTACAATATTTAACAGTTAAAATTAATAAAAAATTTATACGTAGACTTTTTAAAATTTTAAAAATAATTTAATACATTTTTTAAAATTAATGGAATAACTAGTAAATTTCTCTAAATAAACATCTCAGCATATTATTATTAGCATTAATTTATAATAAATGTAAAGCTAATTGCAATATTAAAGCAAGTAGGCAACATCAATTGAAGATAAACCCTATTAGTTAGATAGCTAGTTAACAGATCTTCATAATCTTTAGGTTTTGTTTGGATTAAGAGATTTTCTATGTTTCCTTGTATTCTTCTAATTAAAATTAATTAATTTAATATCTGAAAACAGTGTTAATTTATTTTAATCAAAATAAAATAATGGCATCACAAGGTACATCTTAAAAAACATAGTTAATTAATTAGTAGGGCAATCTTCATGTACGGATTTAATTTAATCAAGTGAAATATTATAAAAAAAATAAAAAGTTATTTCTATTAATTTCTTGTCTTTATGGAGTAGAAAAAAAAAATAATAAATTCAATCTGCTTCAGATTCAACCATTGATTAAATTTTTTATTGTTCAACAGGCAATATAAGATTAAGGGGAGATATTATTTTCTGTCTTCGGTTAAAATGAAACCATCTCTTTAAAGATTCATCACTCAACTCATCATCTCTTTACTAATGTTAGTAATCTCTTTAAAATCCATACTTACCATTTAAATTTTTTTCTCACAACGGTAATCACTTCAAACCCCATTCTTCCCAAATTTGCTGCTGATTTTAGACCCAAAAACTATAAAATTAGTGCAATTTATTTTTTCATTCTTATCAAATCTTTATTACAGAATAACAATATTCACCTCTATATTTATTAGGGTTTTCAATTTAGTCCATTTTCAAAATTTTGTTGAAACAAATTCAAAAGTTTCAATTTAAGTTGTATTTAGCATAAAACTTAAAATTTAAATAAAAAAAAAGAAGTGCAATTTCTTTATTTTTGGGTTAATTTTTTATTCTTAATTTAGTAAAAAATGAAAAAGCTCTAAATCAAGAATCTTAATTTCTTAATTTTTAGGCTAAATTGAAACTTTCAGCCTGATAAAAAAATATATAAAAAATTTTCAATAAATATTAGGAAAAAATATATAAATATTTGCCGACATAGGTTAGACTTGACTAACCAATTAAGTAACTTTGTGATAAATAAAGGAAAAAGCAGCACGGCGAAATATATATATATATAGGTACATTAATCTCCTTTAAGATAGTTCTCACGTAGACATCAAATATCAAAGAATTGTTTCCTAAGGAAATCTGATTTTTTTTTTTTTTTAAAAAAAAAAAAGAAAGAAAAGGGTGGAGATGCAAACATCCCTATAGCTAAAAGCTATGGAAAACTATCATTTCAGCTAGTTTTTTAGATGATTAAAAATGTAGACTTATAGTCTCTTTTAACAGATTCCTAAGCTAATTAAATTAAGTTTGCCATAGTGAATTCCATTAGAAAAAAAATTCATTCATTGTGTTGAATTTATTGTCGATTTGAAATAGAGATAATACACATTTTATAAAAATTATAGACACTCTTTTTTTTTAACTAACTTTTAGAACGAATTAGATTTAATTTAAATTTAATGTAGTATTAGAGTTTTGTATTGGATCTCTCGTAAATATTTCACGATCTTTTTTCTAATTTTTTTGATGAAGTGTGGAAGCTTACCTAACATTTACAATGACTTGTATTTAACTATATGTCACCTAAATCAACTATATTCTAACCATTTAATATTGCTATTAGTCCCATCTTGGGAGACTATTGTGATGTTTGTAGTATATGATGGAAATCTTACCAAACTTCACTTTGATCATAATTTTGATTGTTTAGCATTCATTGTAATATGGATGGTAAAGAATTTAATTCTCTTATTATTTGATTTTATTCTTTTTTGCATTAAAATAATAGATTAATTATTAATAAAATTTTAACTTAATGATATGGAACTCACTTTCAAAACGGTAAACTCTTAGTTTGAAGTCAAATTAATTGTATAAAATAATAAGTTTATTTGAGTAAATTTGATAGATCTTAAATTTTACTCCCATCCCTATTTCAAAAGAAAAAAAAAAGGTAATTTATCAATAAGCGAGTCAAAACAAATTCAAATATTTTATATTGTAAAACTTAAAATTAATAATGTGTTTTCTATTATAAACACATTATTAAACTTTGATCACATATTTAATTATTTAAAAAAATGACTAACTAATATATATTTTACACGAGTTTTCTTAAAAATTTTATATTTAAATTCTGAATATAAAATATTTTTAAAATTTAAAAGAAAATACTTTATTTCTTAATTGACATGTTTAATGAGATTAATACACAATATATGTATGAATATATATATATACATAAACCTGGTAAGAGTTAACATGTCAATTTCAGTTTAGGACAATTTGGTGATTTAAATAGAAATAACAGAGTTGGTGTTTTATGCAACTTAAATGGTTATGAATACTTCCTTTTCTGGAAAATTTTCAAATTGTTTTTAAAGAAAAGAAAATATTAGTTAGTATATCAATAAATATTTGATGGGATTTGGAAAAATATATAATAGATGAAATTCCCGACAATAATTAAGCATGTCTTGTCTAGTCCCCACAAAAAAAAAACTTTATACTCTATTAATTAGAATTTTAATTTAAGAAAAAGTATATTGTTATTTTTTTAATTAATATTTTATATCATTATAATTTCGTCCTTTTAAGTTGTTAACAGAATGTTTCTAAGATAATATATTTAATTTTATATAATAATATTTTAATAAAATCAAATTATATCTTAATAGATATCATACATTTATAAAATTATCTCTATTAGTTTTTAAAATTATCTTTAAAAAATATGCATCAAAATATTACAAGTTGCATTTGATGTGAATATTAAAAATAGAAAAATTATTATTTTATTTTTATGATATAAAAAATTTATAAATTGATCCTTCAATTTTAAAAAATATATTAATAGGTCCTTGAAAATTAATTAAGAAAGAAGAAATGGGGATGACATTGCATGCATGAATGTAAATAACTATTTGACTAAATAACTATTCTTTGATTTGTAAATCCACTAGTCAACCTAATTCATTATTATACCTAAATAAAGATTGTCAACAATCTCCCTTGATATCTCCATTCTCTTAATCATCATCATAACATTTCTATCAACATCCTCTTACCATTAATTTTCTTTCTGGATTTTCCTTTAATTACAATTCTTAATCTATGTGTATATATATATATACAAACATCTTGTTTTATTTTACAATCTAGTCCTCACACTTTATATATTCCAATAATTTAGTCTCTAATTAGTGCCTAAAAAATAATACAATGGTGGTGATTTAACAATATTTTTCACAGGAAGGACAACTTTATAAACTTTTAAAATTACAAGGACTAAATAGTTAATTTTTAAAAATATAAAAACTGATGATTACCGGGTTTTCTTTACCTGGAGATGAGGTCGAGGCTGAATGAAGAATATAGATCCAAAACTCATCAGATCTTCCTCAGCCCATGATGAGCGTCTTAGTCCAGTCAGGAGAGTCAGGTCGAGATACCTCACACGCAGGCCCACCCGAAGGATGCCTAATCCAATAACATGACATGAGGAAAGAGAGCAGATCAAGTCACCTCGCAGCTCTGTTCGCATGTGCATCGTGGAATTAAATGGCCGCCTGACGTGGAGAAGAATTTTGACACACCTGTAAGTACATATTTGAGTGACAAAAACAAGTGGTACTGTAGCAGAGGAGCGGTTAGACGTCACTAGCAAACAAAAGAAAAATGGATAAATGAGATAAACGTTTTCTTCAACCTCCAAACTTACACCTGTAACGACCCCAAAATGGACCGTCACCGGCGCTAGGATTCAGGTCGGCTTAAGGCCGCCAGAACCCGTAGCAAGCCTGCAATACTCTCTGTGCACCTGTAAAACTCATACATGATACATTTTCTGTGAAAATAAAACTCTTTGCTGAACCAAGGCTTAACCTGTGCATGCACTATCTCTGTACTCTGTACTCTGTACTCTGTACTCTGTACTCTGTACCCCTGACTAGAGCTTGCTCTAGATGGGATAATTCATACCTGTTAAGCCTGGTGATAAAATATATATACATATACAGATCATGTATGTAACAAAAGCTTTACAACACAACACAACTAAGGCAAGCACAACTCTAACGTTATACACAACTATAACATCTCTTTAAAAGTTACATGTCCACGCTATACTATTACAAGCTCTTTTACTCTTTCTGTACTCTGCTGAACTGTCCCTGTACACTGCCCACTGAACCTGCAAAACTGGGGTTAAGGGAGTGGGATGAGCTCTATAGCCCAGTGAGTAGAATACGAAAACATGTCAATAAAATATGATCTGATGGAATGCATCATAACACAGACAGTCCATATCAAGAGTAAACCTGTCACCACATAGTCCCAGTAAACCGTGCCAGGCCGTAGACTGGGGTCCTGGACTTCCTGTACCATATATGTATATGTGTATATAACACCTGTACTTACCCTTTGCCAGTATAGGCCATATGCCTATACCCGCCAGGCCGTAGAATGGGGTCCTGGTCTTCCTTTACCTGCCAGGCCGTAGAATGGGGTCCTGGTCTTCCTGTCTGGAACTACTGGATCATTCAGCATTTACCCACACCAACAATGAAGCTATGCAATGCAACATCTTTGTGCATTCTAATGCAATCACCCTATGGCATAAATATGATGCATGACATATGCTAAAAGCAGTTAATGTCTCAATTAAAACAAGTATTTGTTTAGTTCCACTCACCTCTGGCTTTGGACTGACTCTACAGGTTCTGTACACTCTGGAGCAGTACTCACTGCTGCTCTCTCTGGTTCCTCTGGTCTGTATAAGCACATAAAGACTCAATATGAGGGACCAAACTATCATAAGCATAACTCTATAAACTCCCCAAGAATCTCTTTAAACTCACTCTACAACGCAAGCAAAACATGCAAAAGAAAAGCTGGACAGGACACTTTCGGCGGCAGGTTCGGCGGCCGAATGTCTTCTCCAGAGACGAAACTCAAGCACCTTCGGCGGCCGAAGTCTCCAAACAGAGCCGATCAGGCAAAACTCGCGGGGGCAAGCTGTGGCAGCCTAAGCCACCATGCAAGAGGTTCGGCGGCCGAATGAACCTTCGGCTGCCGAACCTGAGTTCATCCAGAACTCAGCCCGACGGCAAACCAAGCTCCTCCTTCCCTTCAACATCTCCAAACATGCATACGTCAACGATTCCACACACATATACACAAGTATATGTTCACAGGGGTCCAAAACTATCTAATACCCCCAAACAACAAAGCAAACATAACACATAAACATATATACATGCATAAATCAACGAAACCACTACTTCTCACTTACACATGCATCGCTCTCCCTTAACTACCATAAAACCTTCAGAAAACACATAAACAGGTTCAAGAGTATTACTTACCTTCTGTAACAAGAAGATGAACACTTTGAACTAAGGAAAACGGACCAACTCTCCTCAAACTCTCAAACTCTCATAAACTTAGCTTTTTGCTTCAAACTTTCAAACTTTGTTGAACACAAGCTAACTCGTGCATGAGCTGCTCAAACTGAGCAAATAAAGCATGGGAGACGTGACCAACTTCTGGACATGATCTGGTGATAACACCTGTCCACAATGCTGACTAAGGATCGCACAAGAGCTGGCTGAGCAACTCAGCTTCGGCTGCCGAATCGCATGCAAAACCATGCAACATTCGGGGGCCGAACTTGCACTTCGGTAGCCGAACCTTGAGCACTTTCGGCGGCCGAACTTACCTTCGGCGGCCGAACTTGGCTCAGCTGCCTTGGGTCCTTTCAGCTCAAAACTTAATTCCATTTGCCTTTAACATAACACACACATCACAACACGTAGGAAAACATAACTCCTACCCTCCTATAGAATTCCGACACCCCGGATTCCACCGGACGACAGGAATTTCGATGCCGGATTCTAGCCGGGTATTACATTCTCCCCCCCTTAAAACCATTCGTCCTCGAATGAATCGAAAACAAATAACACATGAAACGGAGGAAACTAACCTCAAAACAAATATGGATACTGCTGAAGCATCGACTCTCGCGTCTCCCAGGTGCACTCTTCTAGGTTATGGTGGTTCCATAGAACTTTCACCATCGGAATCCCCTTGTTTCTTAGCTGTCTGATCTGTGTGTCCAGAATCCGCACTGGCTGCTCTATATAGGTGAGATCTGTATGAATCTCCACCTCAGGCTCACTCAGAACCTGATTCGGATCTGACACAAACTGCCGTAGCATAGAAACATGAAATACCGGGTGAATCCTCTCCATAGAAGCAGGCAAATCTAGCTTATATGACACATTTCCGATCCTCTGCAAAATCTCAAAGGGTCCAATGTACCGTGGAGCTAATTTACCCTTCTTCCCAAAACGAACCACTCCTTTCATTGGAGACACTTTCAGCAATACCATATTACCCTCCTGAAACTCTAACTGCTTTCTGCGAACGTCTGCATAACTTTTCTGTCTACTCTGCGCTGTCCTGATTCTATCTCTGATCACGGGCACTACTCGACTAGTAATCTCTACTAACTCTGGCCCTGCAAGAGCCTTCTCTCCTATCTCTTCCCAACAAACAGGGGATCTGCACTTCCTCCCATACAAAGCTTCATAAGGAGCCATCCCAATGCTAGCATGATGGCTGTTATTGTAGGCAAACTCCACCAAAGGTAGATGCTGCCTCCAAGAACCGCCAAAGTCTAACACACACAGTCGAAGCATATCCTCTATGGTCTGGATGGTCCTCTCTGACTGTCCATCAGTCTGTGGGTGGAAAGCAGTGCTAAACTCTAATCTCGTGCCCATCGCACTCTGCAGACTTCGCCAAAATCTAGAGGTAAACTGAGGTCCTCTATCTGACACTATCGACACTGGAACACCATGTAATCTTACTATTTCATTCAGATAGACCTGTGCCAACTTATCCACAGAATCGTTACTCCGAACTGGAAGAAAATGAGCAGATTTCGTGAGTCTGTCCACAATCACCCATATAGAGTCTATTCTGTTGGACGCTGTTGGTAAACCCACTACAAAATCCATGGCTATGTTCTCCCATTTCCATTCTGGAATCGGCAATGGGTTAAGCATTCCTGCTGGTTTCTGATGCTCTAGTTTCACCCTCTGGCAAACCTCACAGGCTGTCACAAATTGCGCTACCTCTTTCTTCATGGCTGGCCACCAATAGATCCTTTTCAGATCTTGATACATCTTGGTGGCTCCTGGGTGAACACTATACCTCGCATTATGAGCTTCCCTCATAATGTCTTCCTTCACACTGCCCCTATCTGGCACACAAAGTCGCCTCCCATAACGAAGGATCCCTTTGCTGTCAAATCTGAACTCTGCACTGTTGCCTGACTGAACAGTCCTGGCAATTTTCATCAACTCAGGGTCCTCATGCTGTCTCTGAGCTATCTGCTCCAGAAACACAGGTGTCACTCTCATTTGTGCTATCAACGCACCTGTACCAGACAACTCTAACTGTAATCCGTCGTCTAAGAGCTTATAAAGCTCCATCACAACTGGTCTCCGCTCTGCTGCTATATGGGATAAACTGCCTAGTGACTTCCGGCTTAGGGCGTCTGCCACAACATTCGCCTTACCCGGATGATACTGGATCTTACAATCATAATCACTGAGCAATTCTACCCATCTCCTCTGCCTCAAATTCAGCTCTCGCTGACTCAAGATGTACTGTAAACTCTTGTGATCAGTGAAGATCTCGCATTTCACCCCGTAGAGGTAATGCCGCCACATCTTAAGTGCAAAGATAACTGCTGCCATCTCTAGGTCATGGGTGGGGTAATTCAACTCGTGCTTCTTCAACTGTCTAGAAGCATAAGCTATCACCCTCTCGCTCTGCATCAATACACAACCCAATCCCACTCGAGATGCATCACAGAATACTGTGAAATCCTCATTACTGACAGGCAGAGCTAATACTGGTGCTGTTGTCAATCTCTTTTTGAGCTCTTCAAAGCTCTCTTCACATTGGTCTGACCAGACAAACTTCTGGTTCTTCTGAGTCAATTTGGTCATAGGAGCTGCTATCTTTGAGAAGTTCTGTACGAACCTCCTGTAGTAACCTGCCAGTCCCAGAAAACTTTTAATTTCAGTCACTGTAGTGGGTCTGGGCCAGTTAGCTACAGCCTCTATCTTCTTGGGGTCTACCTCAATCCCATCTGCTGATACGACATGTCCCAAGAAGGAAATGCTCCTCAACCAAAACTCACACTTTGAGAACTTGGCATACAACCCATGCTCTCTCAGTGTCTGCAGAACTATCCTCAGATGCTGGGCATGCTCCTCTGCATCTCTGGAATACACTAAGATGTCATCAATAAAGACAATCACAAAGTGATCCAGATACTCGCTGAAAACTCTGTTCATGAGATCCATGAATGCTGCAGGGGCGTTAGTTAACCCGAACGGCATTACTAAGAACTCATAATGCCCATATCTGGTTCTGAAAGCTGTTTTAGGCACATCTGCCTCTCTGACTCTCAACTGATGGTATCCGGATCTCAGATCTATTTTCGAAAAGCAACCTGCTCCAGCTAGCTGGTCAAAGAGATCATCAATCCGAGGTAGCGGATATCTATTCTTGATAGTGACCTTGTTCAACTGTCTGTAGTCGATACAAAGTCTGAGGGATCCATCCTTCTTTCTGACAAAGAGCACTGGAGCACCCCAAGGTGAGGTACTAGGGCGGATGAAACCCTTCACTACCAAGTCCTGCAACTGTTCTTTCAACTCTTTTAACTCCGCTGGCGCCATCCTGTAGGGAGGAATAGAGATAGGTCTGATACCAGACAACAATTCAATTTCAAACTCTATGTCCCTACCAGGCGGTAGTCCTGCCAAGTCGTCTGGGAACACATCGGGAAACTCTCGAACTACTGGTAGCGAAGCTGGTTCCCTAACCTGACTGTCTAGCTCTCTCACATGAGCTAGAAACCCCTGACAACCCCTCCTAAGCAAACGACGAGCCTGAAGGGCTGAAATCAGACCTCTGGGTGTACCTCTCCTATCTCCTCTGAAGACACACTCTGACCCATCCTGGTCTCTGAGACTAACTACCTTGTCTCTACAGTCCAACGTAGCACCATATGTAGATAACCAATCCATCCCTAGAATGACGTCAAAATCTGTCAAGTCTAGAACCACAAGGTCAGCTGGAAGGTATCTACCCTCTATAAACACTGGACTGAAACGACAGACTGACACTGCCACTGATGGGTCACACTTGGGTCCACTGACCCAGAGAGGATACTCTAACTCAGAACTGATCAAACCCAATCTCTCTATGGCTCTCGAAGCAATAAAGGAATGAGAAGCACCGGGGTCCATCAAAGCATACACATCTGAACACCCAATGATGAGATTACCTGACACCACTGTGTTCGATGTATTAGCCTCCTCCTGAGTCATAGTGAAAATCCGTGCTGGGGCTACAGGATTTCCACCTCGGGAACCTGCTGCTGAAGTAGAGGCTGCCCCTCTCCCTCTACCTCTGCCACTACTCTGAGGCATGGCTGGAGCCACTGGTTGCCCTACTGGCTGTGCTACACTGCCTGAACTCATCTGCTGGGAGGGTGCCACAAAAGTCACCTGAGGACACTCTCGAGCAAAATGCCCCACCTGTCCACATCTAAAACAGGCTGAAGATCCCAACTGACAAGCTCCTTTGTGTGGTCTTCCACATCTCCTACATGCTGGAATAGTTGCGCCAGAGCTTGAGCCACTACCCATTCCCAAACCAGACTTGACTTTACTCCAGAACCTATTTTTTGTTCCTTTTGCCTTATCCCATCTTTTGCTACCTGAGGTGCCTGAACTGGGGGCCTTAGAACCCGAAGCCTGTGCCTTTGACTGTTTCTGAATATTGGCACTAGCTTCCATTTTCCTGGCTGCGTCCACTATGGTGTGGAAACTCTCCTTTTCTGCTGGAAGAATCAAGGAAGCATACCTGGGATGCAATCTCATAGTATATCTCCTTGCCTTCTTCTGATCAGTATCATAGGCTTGACCCACATACTGAAGCAAATCCAGGAACTTATCTGTAAATTCATCAACACTCATTTCGTCTGTCTGTCTCAACTGTTCGAACTCTATGACTTTCATCTCTCTGGAACTGTCAGGAAAAGCCCACCCTGCAAACGCATTGGCGAACTCTCCCCATGACATGCTGTCCATTCTGGGTTCCACATAGTTCTTAAACCATTCTCTGGCTTTCTTGCATTTTAATGTGAAACCTGCCATCTCAATGGCTCTCCTATCGTCTGCTCCCAATTCACTAGTTATCATCCTAACTGCTCTGAGGTAATCAAATGGATCATCTCCCGTGTTATATTTAGGAGCATCCAATTTCAAGTACTCCGTCATTTGCACTTTACCTCCAGATGAGCTAGGTTGATGTCTGTCACCAACAGGGGCTACTGGTTCTGGTGGTGGTACTGGTTCATTTGACTCTGTGTGTGCTGCACTTGGATGGGTAGGGGAAGATGGATACATAGGATATGGTGGATAGTACGGAGGATAAGGCATATATGGCATAGATATAGGATATGGGTCAAATCGAGAGTACTCCGACATACCTTCCATCGGATACTCTGGATCCTGGGAAACAGCTGGATAAGCAAAACCTGAGGCCTGAACACCTCCCAGAGATTCTCCCATACCTTCATCCATAGACGGATCAGTCTCCATGGCCTCCCTCTCTTCCTCTGATCTACCTCCTCTAACTATCCCTCTTCTGCTCTCGTCTACAGACCTTCTAGGGTCTATTGACATGCCTTCCCTGCTAGATCTCTGAGACCTTGCCCTCGGCAATGCAGGAGGACGAGCAGCTAATCCCTCACTATCTGATGGGACTCCAGTCAATCGAGCTGATCGACGAGTTCCTCGCATCTTTACTCTCTGGAAAACAACACATAACATAGCACTTTAGCACATAAACAACCCATAACAATAAGGCACATGCATAACTCATGGCATATCACAGATAGGACACTACACCCTATCCTAGTGGACATGATTTCCTATTGTGCTTGACCACTTTTAACCTCTATGAGCCCGACACTGTCTCTATAGGTCCGATCATGTGAACCTAAGGCTCTGATACCAATCTGTAACGACCCCAAAATGGACCGTCACCGGCGCTAGGATTCAGGTCGGCTTAAGGCCGCCAGAACCCGTAGCAAGCCTGCAATACTCTCTGTGCACCTGTAAAACTCATACATGATACATTTTCTGTGAAAATAAAACTCTTTGCTGAACCAAGGCTTAACCTGTGCATGCACTATCTCTGTACTCTGTACTCTGTACTCTGTACTCTGTACTCTGTACTCTGTACTCTGTACCCCTGACTAGAGCTTGCTCTAGATGGGTTAATTCATACCTGTTAAGCCTGGTGATAAAATATATATACATATACAGATCATGTATGTAACAAAAGCTTTACAACACAACACAACTAAGGCAAGCACAACTCTAACGTTATACACAACTATAACATCTCTTTAAAAGTTACATGTCCACGCTATACTATTACAAGCTCTTTTACTCTTTCTGTACTCTGCTGAACTGTCCCTGTACACTGCCCACTGAACCTGCAAAACTGGGGTTAAGGGAGTGGGATGAGCTCTATAGCCCAGTGAGTAGAATACGAAAACATATCAATAAAATATGATCTGATGGAATGCATCATAACACAGACAGTCCATATCAAGAGTAAACCTGTCACCACATAGTCCCAGTAAACCGTGCCAGGCCGTAGACTGGGGTCCTGAACTTCCTGTACCATATATGTATATGTGTATATAACACCTGTACTTACCCTTTGCCAGTATAGGCCATATGCCTATACCCGCCAGGCCGTAGAATGGGGTCCTGGTCTTCCTTTACCTGCCAGGCCGTAGAATGGGGTCCTGGTCTTCCTGTCTGGAACTACTGGATCATTCAGCATTTACCCACACCAACAATGAAGCTATGCAATGCAACATCTTTGTGCATTCTAATGCAATCACCCTATGGCATAAATATGATGCATGACATATGCTAAAAGCAGTTAATGTCTCAATTAAAACAAGTATTTGTTTAGTTCCACTCACCTCTGGCTTTGGACTGACTCTACAGGTTCTGTACACTCTGGAGCAGTACTCACTGCTGCTCTCTCTGGTTCCTCTGGTCTGTATAAGCACATAAAGACTCAATATGAGGGACCAAACTATCATAAGCATAACTCTATAAACTCCCCAAGAATCTCTTTAAACTCACTCTACAACGCAAGCAAAACATGCAAAAGAAAAGCTGGACAGGACACTTTCGGCGGCAGGTTCGGCAGCCGAATGTCTTCTCCAGAGACGAAACTCAAGCACCTTCGGCGGCCGAAGTCTCCAAACAGAGCCGATCAGGCAAAACTCGCGGGGGCAAGCTGTGGCAGCCTAAGCCACCATGCAAGAGGTTCGGCGGCCGAATGAACCTTCGGCTGCCGAACCTGAGTTCATCCAGAACTCAGCCCGACGGCAAACCAAGCTCCTCCTTCCCTTCAACATCTCCAAACATGCATACGTCAACGATTCCACACACATATACATAAGTATATGTTCACAGGGGTCCAAAACTATCTAATACCCCCAAACAACAAAGCAAACATAACACATAAACATATATACATGCATAAATCAACGAAACCACTACTTCTCACTTACACATGCATCGCTCTCCCTTAACTACCATAAAACCTTCAGAAAACACATAAACAGGTTCAAGAGTATTACTTACCTTCTGTAACAAGAAGATGAACACTCTGAACTAAGGAAAACGGACCAACTCTCCTCAAACTCTCAAACTCTCATAAACTTAGCTTTTTGCTTCAAACTTTCAAACTTTGTTGAACACAAGCTAACTCGTGCATGAGCTGCTCAAACTGAGCAAATAAAGCATGGGAGACGTGACCAACTTCTGGACATGATCTGGTGATAACACCTGTCCACAATGCTGACTAAGGATCGCACAAGAGCTGGCTGAGCAACTCAGCTTCGGCTGCCGAATCGCATGCAAAACCATGCAACATTCGGGGGCCGAACTTGCACTTCGGTAGCCGAACCTTGAGCACTTTCGGCGGCCGAACTTACCTTCGGCGGCCGAACTTGGCTCAGCTGCCTTGGGTCCTTTCAGCTCAAAACTTAATTCCATTTGCCTTTAACATAACACACACATCACAACACGTAGGAAAACATAACTCCTACCCTCCTATAGAATTCCGACACCCCGGATTCCACCGGACGACAGGAATTCCGATGCCGGATTCTAACCGGGTATTACAACACCACCATTGTAAACCATATTTTCTGGATCTCAAAATGTTAGAGACTAAAATATATGTTTTACTAGATTGCACGTATCAAATTATAGTTTACTCAAAACAAAGTACACTCTACCCATAATGTAATCTTGTATGTAAATGAAAACAAAATCGAGCTCAGAATGAATGAAAAATGAGCTAAATGCCTGCAATTAAAGAAATGGACAAGGATGGAAATTAATTCACATTTCTGGTCTGGAAAATCTAGAGGCAATACGGACAAGCAATATGAGATGGTAACTTTGTAAACTTTACATGGCCATTCCAGGATGTCTCCATTTCTACCATTACGTATATAATTCAGGAAAACAAAGACTAATATATCCATCTGAAAAAAAGAGAACACAACCAAGAAATATAAAGAGACAACAATGTGACGACAAAGAAAAACCAGAATAGAAAAACATCAAATGGGTATACATGTAAGGAAACAGAAGGTCCTCATGAGTTATAATCAAAAGCCTCGTCACACAGTAAAACTCTCTCTCTCTCTTTGTGTCTGAAAAGTCCCAGTCCCATGTCCTATTATTTATATATTAAGAAATCTTATCCAATACACCCACGTACGTATTAACATGTTATTTTAATTTTTAATTGGTTGAATATACCACTAATAATAAATTCGGGTGTTTCAGATAATTTTTCGTAAAATAGTAGTATATAATCCTGCACAGATGGAGCACAGCATTTATTACCACATCAATTAACATTTCACCTTCCTCTTCCTATTAAAAACCCAACCTCCTCCTTTCTTCATAAAGAGGAAATTCTCACTTCATATAATTCCCCGCATGGAGCCTCTAAGCTCAGAGGTATGCCTCTCTGAAACTTCTTCAAGCATCGTCTCAGTTTCAAATGCTCCTTCAAAATTCTCTCTGAATGTCTCAATGGACAACCCAAAAGGGAGAAAACAATTACAAGAAGAAGAAGAAGAAGAAGAAGAGGAAAGAGAAAACAAGAACGAAGACACCAGTGATCGTGATCTTGTATTGGATCTAAGCCTCCTTTCCGGCAAAGATTCCAAGCCAGAACTGATCAATCTCATCGATTCTTTTGACATGGAATCATCGCAGAAGTCATCCTTGGATACTCCTCAAGGTAATGAAATCGAGCCTCGAGTATTCTCATGCAACTATTGTCAAAGAAAATTCTATAGCTCACAGGCACTTGGGGGTCACCAAAACGCACATAAACGAGAAAGAACACTAGCTAAACGAGGACAAAGAATCAATGGAGGAGGCTCTTTTTCTCTTGGTCATCACCATAACTCGCAAATAAATCGATACACTAGCATGGCCTCTCTCCCTCTGCATGGCTTATTAAATAGATCACTTGGAATTCAGGTGCACTCCATGATCCACAAGCCGAGTTTTGTACCATCTTCCACTCTTAGTTCTTCAAATGTTCATGGGAAAAATGGATGGTCTAGGCAACCTATTGGTCAGCAACCGGCAGTTGGGAGGCTGCCATCGGAAAGCTTTCATATGGGAACAAGAATCGGATCATCTAATGGGGTTGCAAGATTTGAAAGTGCAGGAAAATTTTCCCCAGCTGGGGAAAGAATGGGTGGATACTGGTGTGATTCTGGTGTTAACCATTTGAAGACTAAGCAAGATGATTTGCAAAAGCTTGACCTTTCACTCAAGCTCTAATATAAGTACCTCCTCTTCTTTCTATTTTACAGTTCAATCTCTATCTTCTCTTCTTCTTCTTTGACTTTGTTTTGTTCTTGGCTACTATAGAATTTTTCATATATATTTTGTAGCTGGATCTGCTGTAAATCTTGTTCTTTTGGCTACAGAACACCATGACTCTATGGATTTAGCAAGTAAAAGTTGGCTTCACATTCATGGAAAATCATTTCAGAATTCAAATTTGGATCATAAAATCAAAATAGATATTTTAAATATTATAGAGAAAGAGCTATGGATGATTTTTTTTTTTTTTTTTGGTTATTTGATATGCTGATGCTTTTGTGCATAGTGCACCCAGAAATCAACCTTGGGGATCTTTCATTGGTGGGGTTCTCTGTGTGTAGGATAATTTGGATGCTAGTGGGTGTCATTTCAATTCTATTTTTTCTTTGTAGTTTTATATTACGTACAAAATGGTCCACTCCATGTATAAAAGTTTGGGATAGATACTAGAGATGGTCCACTAAATGTTATTCAAAATGGACGGCTGTGATCATCTTAATGGCTCTTATCTTTGACCCACTAGCAGTTGAAAAAATAGACCATCTCTATTTGGAAGGTGTGGTAAGAAGAAGAATTGAAAGAGGTTGGTATATCTAGCCATGTGAAAATTAGTCCACATCATGGCCCCTCACGCCTCAGCTATGCAATCCACATCATTGATTTTACATACAATTACAGAAATCACTGATTCATATTAAATTATATTTTTTATAAAATTTATGGATTAATTAAAATTTTAGATAAATATTTATTTTATTTATAATAATTAATATTCAACCTCATTTTAAAAAAATAGCAAACTATTTAATATATATATATATATATTTTAATATTATACTGTAGTTAAATCTTGATATCTTACCTAAGAGATCTCATAAATGAGGTCCATAGTGGGTCCAAATCAAATTGATGTATACAGCTAAGATCATGTTAAACATCATATTACAAACTTAATCTTTCCTAGAATTAAGACATTAACGGAAAACCTTGATTATTATGACAGTTAATCCATATAGAAACCCTCCAATTAACAAAGCAAGTGATAGGGTGACAGGAGTATCACACAAGTTTTGACAATTGGAATAGGACATTTGGTGGGGTTTTGCCACGTGTTGAAATTCAGTTCGGCTGTCAATTTCTTGTGTTAGACTGGCTTTATCCCTCTTGTATATTTTTGGCATTTTAAAAATTGGCAACCCTATGATTTTGCCTCTCATTTAAGAAACATTTTCAAGAAAAAGTTAGAAAGTGATGCATGAAAAATGTATGGTTATGATTATGCTGTGTTCAGTTTAGGTGAAAAAAATTTAAGCAAGAATTAGTCTTTCCACTTCGACACACACCGATTCATGTGATTAAATATGAAATTTATTTTTATTTTAATTTATACCTAATTCTCTTAGGTATTATAATTACTTTTGCATATTTAAATTTATAAATAATAATTTTTATAATTCTTTTAAGATTGATTAACACTAGACTTACACCCAAATTGAGTTCGAATCTCAAAGAAAGAGACAAAGAGACAGATCTAAAACTATTAGAGTCTATCAAATTGGCCGATTATCAACACACCATTCAACCCGCGACTAAAGCAGGTCAGATTAATCGAAGGTCTGAACCTATTAGAAGTGAGATTGGTTTATTGATGTGACGGAAAGTATAAGAGTAAGCCCAGCTACATTGCAACTCTATCAGCACGAGCGCTGATAGCAAATTAAATGACCGTCTGACGATGATGTACATGTATATACATTCGTACATACGGTTCTACATGACAAAGACAGTAGCACTGTAATACAAGCAGTTATGCATTACTAGAGAATAAGGGAAAAATAAATAAAAAAGAAGAGTGTGACCCTCCACACTAAACTTTTCTAAAACCCTACTTCTCTTAAATTTCAAAACATTAAAAATAATATTAGAGTAATTATTTGATCATATTATAGTAATTATGTGCCATCTTTCATTAAGTAAAATCCAAATCCATCTTCCATAATACACAAGAAATATGTAGCTATCATAGTATTGAGGACTTGGGGGTAGGTGAGACATTAAAGCAGGAAATGGTCTTCACTCCTAAGATCTTATGATAATTAAAAGGAGATTGATCATCTTTATTTTATTTGAAAAATTAATAGTAAAGATTTCTTTTTCAAAAAAAATTGAATTTTTATCTTTCTGGGACCAGAGATTGATCTTTGAAATATTTTATAATACCAAAGCAAACATATATGAAATATTTGTGTTCTACTATTTTTGGATTATTATAATTGTTGTTTTTCTTTCCTTTTCTTTATGGAGGATAGTGAAGGGAAAAGGAATGGACACCAAAGAGCTACTAGAAGACCATCATCATCTCTCTCTTGCTATAAATCCTACTATTTTTTTTATAAATCAACTATAATTTTTAATTATATCCAAATTTTAGATTGAATGACCAAATGCATACAAGAAAATTCAGTCGTTGTTTGAACCCAGATGAGTAAACAATGGCATGAATCTGGATGATCCAAACAACTTTTTCAACTCAGAGGCCCTTCAATTAGTCTCGGCATGGAATATGGATCTCCTCTCCAAATGTAGTCAAATTTTTTATAGGTAGACTAATTGACATCTTCGTTTAAAGTTTCAGTAACCAATACTCGGGAGTTGATGAATCACAAGAAGCAAACAATCTCTACTCTCATCAATGTAAGATTTGATGGTATCCATCCACTTATTTCTAATTAGTTCTTCCTTTGTTCTTCGTATTTTCATGCAAGAGAGCTGGCCTTTCATCGTTTATACCCCTTGTATCCAAGAATTGATAGAATTTTCTTATAATGAAGCTTGCAGTTCATCATTCAATACACTGTAAACAATTAAAAATCAGAAAGGTAGCAGGCACAAAAACAAAACGACAGAAGAAAGCAACATATTATCAAAAAAAAAAACCATATGCAGCCATTTGGATGCTCATAAAATATAACCAAAACTTAAAAATCCGAAATGCTGCTCTCTGGCTAGGGAAAAAAAAGGTTAGATTCATTTAGCAGAGTTTCCATTTTTTTCATGCAAATAACATCTCAAGCATTTCTCCTTTTATTTCAGTTTTCCCAGTAAATTAAATGGCACATCTAAAATAAATCAGTAAATTATCATACTTGAAGTCAGGACATCTTCTCGTTCTCGCTTGTGCCTGTCAAAAGCTTTGCAATTTCAATGGAATTTGACCAAGTTTAGTACATGATCTCTAAGGAACCGTCATTACCCTTAGAGATACTAACAATGAAAGTAATGTGAAACTGCATATTGACATTACTGTATCACTAGATATTGGACTTGGAATTCTTCCATCAAACAATGTTGCTTCTACCTTAATCTTCTCATTCCTTGCAAATTTCTTTTTTAACAAAATTCATTAATTCCCCGGCTGGTCATTGATCTTGGTAGCAAGTTCAAATCATTGAATGTGACATGCATTATGCCAGAATCATTAGTCAACTTAACCAATTGGCCCTTTTAAACATTTGAAAATGCATTCTCTCAAACAAACAAGCTATAATAGCTGGGAAAGAAAAAGGCTGGAAAATAATATCAAGATTGGAAATTTCAGCTCAAATCAGCAATGCCATTTAATTCCATCACGAGTCAAGGAATCTTGATTTCAACAGCAATTAATTTTTTTATCCAATTTAAGTGCTTTTATAATCACAATCCCAGGAACAAAATAGAGGGACATTTTTTATAAGCATAAAAAATTTTATTAATAGAAATCCAAGAAAAACTTAACATATAGAGTCCACCTAAACCCGGCATTCAAACGTCTCCAGACACACAACCTAGCACAATGTATGTTACATGAAAAGACCTGGAGACCAGCAGAAACATCAGAAGATGACCAACATAACCCAGCAAACCCAAAGCAAAATAGAGGGACGGCTCCCAGTTAACATTAATACTACTGAAATAAAATGGTCTAACAATCCTATTAAGCCTTTACCAGAGAGCTCTTCCTACGCAATTTTTCACTATACAGCATTTGTAGTTTGCTTCTGATTCCAACCAACATTGTGATTCTTAAATAATGCAAACCCAGAAGCAGACTTAGAATTCAATGAAAACCCATCTAAAAAAATTTGGATTTTAAAAATTCAGCTCTCGATCTCATTCTTTCCAATTGTTCTCATCCACCACAGATTAAGGAAAAAGAAAAATTAAATTCAAAACATGCGGAGATGAATGAGGCCTTTAAAAGAAAGAAGGAAGATTACTTGTTTTAGGAGTATCACATTGGAGCTCGTATTGGAAGGAGTCTGAGGATACTATATTCAAAGGCGGATTTGGGCATTGCTGATACGTAACACATTTCTGACTAGCGTTGTTCAGAACTTCAGTGGACTTCAGTAGGGTTTTAGGATATCCGGGCGCGGAATGAAGTCAAAACGTTCAGTCGTTTTAGGGAATTTATACAGTATGAACCCTCCAGCAGTCTGTTTATTACATAATTTTTGGATGATGATACTTTGGATCCCATACTGGAAAATGTGAGGGCCAGCGTGTAGGATCATACAATAAAGATAATGTCCTATGTGCTTAAGCCACAGCTAGGCCAATACTAGGTTGGAGTGAATATTAAAATTGAGCAACAAGATTAGACCAACTTACCAACTTTAGCTAAACCCTAAGAGAGGGTGTTTAAAATTTGGTAAACATTAGGGTAATGATGAGGAATATATAGGCACTTGAATATGAACAATGACTTTGCAGACTAAGCATACTCTTTACCGCTGCTCTGAGATGTTAGTTCAGAGGTTTCTCCAGGGTGAAAAATCTGAAGTGAAGTGCAAGATAGGCAATTTGAAACCATCACTCACAGCTTAAGCATCAAGCAATTTCAAGCATCTAATATCTGCACTCTGTTGAAAACATGGCCAACTCCTCTTTCCTCTTTCTACAGGATTCACATATGAGGAGGCTTTTCTTCAATTTTCAGTGTCTTCAGTAGTTCTCCAATTTTGGGTCTTCCCCTTTATTATTGCTCGGAAAATGTAACAAAATTCAGTCAATTCGATTTAAAATTAAATTAAATAAAAATTACATATTTCAGACTCGATAAAATTCATACAAAATATAAAATTTATCTGCTTATAAAGGAAAGAGTGAGTTGAGAAAAAATATAAATTCATATTATGGTTTCTTTTCTAATTTTTTTAAATATAAGTTTACGTTGATATTTTATTTATTTCTATTTAAATCAACTTACATTTATTTATTTATTTTTTATAACACAATTAATTATTTTGACATAATCTATATAAATAAAAAAATATTGGCCTTCTTATGAAGGGGTTGATTTCATCCGGGGAGAGAGAATGTATAGGAAACAACCTTTTTTTAGTATTATGATAAAAATAGGTTGAATTTACATTTTTTTTTATTATAAAATGAGTAATTCTTATACATATTCAAGTATGTAAATTCCCCCAATTTAAAAATGACATATTAATCAAAATTGAATTTTGATTTGAAAAATAATGTAAGAGAAATTTTGAAGTAATAATTATTTGGAATCACTGTTGGGAAACTGCTTATGATATTTTGGGTTGAAAACCAATATATTGGACTGTGTTTAATTTTACTGTCTATTATGATTGGTGTACATGGGGATGGTTAAGAGGCCCAGGAAATATCCTAATTTGCTAACATTTACTGAATTATTAATTGATTTATGCTCTTTTATCTTTTATTTATTTATATTCAAATGAACCAAAAGTATAATGGTAGTAATTAATAGATTGTATATCGAGACTTTGAGCAATTAATTTTAAATTTTATAATAGATTTGAATTTAAATTTAATTTTTACTATCGTTATTCGATGGAAATTCATAATAACTTTTTGAGAAGAGAATTTTAAAACGTACGACTTTTCAAAGTGTGATAAGAATTAAAAGTTTATCATAAAATTCGAGACGAAAATTCGATGAATATAAAATTTTATTAATTTCTTATATTTTAATGTGTTGAATAAGAGAACTTTTTCATAGAAACCCATTAATCCCAACTCAGAAGAACTAATCACAACACTGTAGCAAAAGATGTCATATTTCTTTATTAATGGATACTTGGATCTACATTGCATTTGAGCCCACCTACTCCTGGTGGCATCCAACTGGTATTTTCATTTCTATTCTGATTAGGCAGCCTCCTAGGCACAAGATGAACATTCTTCTATCCGCTGAGAACTTTAAGACTCGAGGCAACCATTTTTGCTAACCTATATTGATTATGATGCTAAAGGAATCGATTCTTTCTTGTCCATACATTCCAAGCTACTGCATAGACTTGCTTCGTCAGACGACAAACAGCATTATGCCACAAAGAGTAGAAGAAATCAGCACAATTCAAGAAAGTACCATCTCCAACAAAAAGGCTTAACTTAGTCCAAAAATCGCATGCATATGAGCACTGAGCAAAAACATGGACATCATTCTCCTCCAAGCCACAGTGGATATATTCCGTATCAATCTCAACTATATTACTCTTTAAATGAGCTACCATATTATCTGATTACATATCTATATCATACGTAATTCATCTTTTCGAATTACCACCCTTAAAGATATATAAAAAAAATTTTATAACATCATTTTGGAACCGAATTAATCTCAACTATATTACTCTTTAAACAAGCTACTATATTATCTGATTACATATTCACGTCATACGTAATTCATCTTTTCGAATTACCACCCTTAAAGATATATAAAAAAAATTTAAAACATCATTTTGGAAAAGTGTTTGTTTAGTAAATACAAATTTTTTTTTTTGCATATTATATGTTATATAATTTGAATGAAACTATAAATTTATATTAATATTTTTTTTATATGTATAACTAATGTCATTTGATACAAAATATAATATATCGATCTATTTTTTATTATTGTATTTTACTTATAATGAATAAAATAATCTCTTCTCTAAAAATATTCAGAAAGACAAGACTATGGCCGAGTAGTATTTGGTTTAAATTGAAAGACCGATTAAATTTAATTAATTTAGAAATTCAATTTAATTTTTTTTTATTTTTTTGGTTCGGTTTATTTTTATTTTTTAAAATTTTAATTAGATTCAATTTTTATTAAAATTTTAATTAATAAAAAATCGATAAAAATCAAATCAAATTAAATAGTGAATAATAATGTATTATTTTTTATAATATAGGCAGATTAGACTATTATTAAAATTAAAATATTTTAATTAATTTTAAGAACCTTAAAAATAAGGAAATAATTTATTAAAAAGCCATATTAAATTAAATCAAATCGAATCAGATTAGTTTAATTCAAATCAATTTCTATTCAAATTTAATTCGATTCGATTTATATAAATATTAAAATTTTAATTTTTAATTTATTTTATTAAATTTAATTTTAAACAAAAATTGACCGAATCATCATCGTTGAACATGACAACCGAGTCACTTAATGGCAGATAAAAGATAAAAGTAATAAGTCAAGCTTTTTCTTTTTTAAAATAATAAGTCAAGCTATTAAAATGTAATATGTTTTCCAATTTAGAAAAGAATGGTATGTTTTTTATCTAAAAAAAATACATAATGGACTTATTTTATATTAATATATAATATTATAAATAGATAGATTCCATTTCATGCCACCTGGCAAGCAATAATTTGGAAAAAAAAAAATTCTCAACAGAATGTTTCATGCTAGATATATTTTTAATTTAATGATTTTTTTCAATGAAGTGTCAAAATTGTTTGAAAAGAGAAATTATCTAAAAAAGAGCTAATATTATCCACTCACTCTTAAGTATAAAATTCTGTGAAGTATTGAAAAAATTATTTTTTTAAAATTATGATATGAAAAATTTTATTAATTAATTTTTTAAATTTAAAAAATATATTAAAATATTTTTAATATTTTAAAAAATTTATTAATTAGTTTATCTCTTAATTTTAAGAATTAAATATTTAGTTATTTAATTTTTATAATTTTAAAAAATTATTAATTGTTTTGATAGGGGTTATATTCGGTTCAGTTTGAAATCAAAAAAAATAAAAATAAAATTTTAGTATTTATGAAAATCAAATCGAATTTATTTTGGATAGAAATCAAATCGAATCATATTGATTTAATTCAATTTGATTTGATCGATCGGTTTGTCTTTTTTAATATTTTTTATTTTTAAATATTTTAAAATTTAATTAAAATATTTCAACCTTAATTATGGTATAATCTCTATATTATTAAAAATAATACATTATTATTATTAATCATTTCAGTTCAGTTGGGTTCGTTTTTTTTATTTTTTTATTAAAATTAAATTCAACTGAAATAATTAAAATTTTTAAAATTAAAAATCAAATCTAAATGAGTAAAAATTAATCTGAATTAATTTAATTTAGTCAATTTTTTAAATTTAAATTGAATGGGACTTTCTCTCATTTTGAATTTCTAAAAAATTTATTAATTACTTTTTTTTTAAAAAAATATTTTAATTTTTTTTATAATACTTAACTATTAAATTAATAGAAAATTTAATTAATAAATTTTTAAAAATATTCATTATAAACTTTCAAAATAGTTGTTTTTTTTAAAAAAAAAACTTTCAAAATAGAGATACTAACTTCTTTGAAGTAGTAAATTTCCATATATATATAATTGAGAAGCTGGTTTTCACAATCCTCTAAAATGACTTTGACATTAACAATTGGCATATGGCTTTTTTCATAAGACAATAAAATAGAATTGACATTCTTTTTCTTAAAAAAGTTTGAAAAGCCTATTTCCTTTTCCATGATAATTGCTCCATTATATTCTCACCACCATAACCCATCTATGATCTATCCAACACATACCAAAACCTTTGGAAAAAAAAAAAAACCATTAAAATAAATGATGTAATATATATTTTAAAATATAAAAAATAATATTTAATTTCTCTCAAAAATACTCGGATGTATATAAATTTGAAAAACACTAAATAATTTTTTCTATAAAATATCAAAAATATTTTGATGAAGTTTATTTAAATCTTTAAATTTTGAGTATTAAAAATATTATTTATTAAAATTTGAAATAAAATTATAATCAATTAAGAATTTATTCTTAATTTTAAATATGATTTTAAAAAAAATAGATAAAAAGTAATATAAAGTTATTTATTAAAATTATATATATATATATATATATATATATAATTTGCGTGGTGAACGTATAAAAAAAACTAGTTTAAATTTTGTAATTTTGATGCAAATAATTTATTTTTTATTAAATTAAAATATATAAATCAAAATAATTATTTAATAAAAAAAGTTTATAAATACTATGCTACCTAATCTTAGTAATGGGTTTTATCTAGTAAGATGAAAATTCAACAACTCATTTTCATAGCAACATTTTAACCGATTAAGATAAGATAAGTTACCTACAAAAAAAAATGTTTCCCAAATAAAACGTACACTTTGGCTTTTACCATATACCAAAAAAAATTAATCCACTTATAAATTCCGCAACTATTCCCTCCACCAATACCTTTTTAAAAATTAAATTAAACTTCTTCAATTACAAATATCTAATTAAAAAAATATATTGTATCGTATTGATAATCGCTGGGTTTCTCTTACCATGAGACAAGGCCGATGTAACAGCCCGGAAATCCGAACCGCTACCGACACTAGGATCCAGATCTGCTTAAGGCCGCTGGGACCCGTAGTAAGCCAAACAGACATCCTCCCTCATGGTCTAACCCCATACATGATCAACCTTTTCTTGAAAACCTTAACATTTCCATATCCCAGGCTTACCCTGAATATGGTCTGAAACTAAAAACTTTTCTTTTCTCTCTACCAAGCTTAACTCGTGCATGCACTTCCTCATAACTTATCCCCATTCTGGAGCCCATAAAGGCTGCTCCAATGGAGAAACATTAAGCTTGGCCAACATGAAAATATCTTGAAAACATTTCATACAATATGAAAACGTTTATCTTAAAAACTCATGATCATGTACAACAAAAAGGGATTAACCAACACTAGGCAAAGCACAACTCTATACCTTATCTCACATACTTTACTTTTCTTAACTTTACTCTATCTCTTAATAACATTATTCTTTCCATTCATATCCTTTATATACATCATGTCCATTACTATACTATTCAAGCATCTCTTATACATAACCATACCACTATAACAAAACTAAGCTATGCTATTACAACCAAACATGGCAACCCATGCTTGAACTCTGCTTTCCCCATAGCTCACTTTGACTGAACTCTGGCCCTGCAAAACTGGGGTTAAGGGAATGGGGTGAGCTACTAGAGCCCAGTGAGTAGAAACCATGAAAACAAAACAATTCATTCATTCATTTCATGCTTTCATGATATGAGTCACAGCACAAACATTTCACATCTCGGATTAGACATGACCCCAGGACTCCCTTTGTCGGTGCCCGGCCCCTAAAGGAGCTCTCACAGGTCACTACATGCTCTAGTGCCCGGCCCCCTTCTATGAAGCTCACACAGGTCTTATCTAGGCATAACAGGTCGCGGGCTACTGAAGTCGCCTTGGTCCAATCCACATCAACAATAAGTAATGCAATGCAACATATTCGTGATCTCTAATGCGATGCAACTTAGTATCACATGGCATTCATGATGCGTGTCTCATGCTCATACTGTCATTTCCTTTAAACATTAACTTTAAAACATGCATAGTTAGTTCTACTCACCTGAAGCAACTGCTCGACTAACACTGGGCCGACTAACATTGGCGCTAAACACCTCGCCTCAGGTCCGATCCTACACAGGTGGACTCACATGAGGTGCCAAACAACTCTAGCATAGCTATAAAACATCTCCGCAAAGAAACTCCTAAAACATCCTCAAAACATGCATAGAACATACCCCTGAAAGGGCTGGACAGGGCACTTTCGGCGGCACATTCGGCGGCCGAAGGTCCCTTCCAGAGCCGAAAGCCATGTAGGTTCGGGGGCACTTTCGGCTGCCGAACCCTTACTCCAGATCCGAAAGTCAGGCACTTTCGGCGGCCGAACATTACCTTCGGCGGCCGAAAGTCTGCTACAGACCCGGAACACAACTTTCGGGGGCAAGGTTAGGCGGCCAAACCATGCATCCATAGGTAGGTTCGGGGGCCGAAACTACCTTCAGCGGCCGAACCTGAGTTCATCAGAACTCAGCCTCTCGTGCACATCAGCCTCCCAACCTCCCAAAACAAACCCCAAACCTCACATACTCTCTCCCAAGCATGCATACACACTCTCACAAGCATAGAGAGCAAAGAAACTAGCTTAAACCTTCCAACACAACATCACATAAATAAAGGGCATAAACCCACACAAACCTTAACATGCATATCTACCCATTCTCCAACATTAAAACTTTATAAAACTTACTTAAAACTCATTAAATCATAAAGGAAAGCCAAGATCTACACTTACCTCTTGAAGATCGAGGGTTGCGTGATCTCTAACTCAGAGGTGTGGAGAATCCGAGCTCCAAAAGCCTCTAAGCTCCAAAACTTGAACTTTAAGCTCAAAACTTCAAAACCCAAACTAAAACTTGTTAAACCTTGAAAGATTTGAAGAAATCACTTAAAATGAACCAAAGGAGGACATGAACACACCTGAGCTCGAGAATGGGGAGAAAACTCGCCCATTTTTGGTCTGAGGGCCTTTTATAGGCGGCCTGCCCGACCACCTTCGGCAGCCTAACATGCCTCCTAAACTCATGCATGTTCGGCGGCCGAACCTGGTTTCTGCCCTCAACACTTTCGGAAGCCTAAGGCACTCCCGAAACAGCTCCATGTTCGGTGGCCGAACTTCATTTTCGGCGGCCGAACCTGGCAAATGCCTCCTTGGCCTACTCTTTTCAAAACTCCATTTCTTTTCATTTAAAATCATAACATCATGAGAAAACATTTCTGAAAACACATTTTATCCCTCTAGAAGCCTCTGGCATCGTCAGAATTCCAGATTCCAACGGAGATTCCGCCGGAAGGTAGGGATTCTGATGCCGGAATCTAGCCGGGTATTACATTCTTCCCCCCTTACAGAACATTCGTCCCTGAATGTTCAAACAAACACACAAACAAACAAACAAAACCTCAAACTTGCGCCTGAACGCCACAAGCTTCTGCTGCGCTACTCTGATTCTTCTCTTCTTCCTCCTTCTCTACTCTTACTCTTCTCTTCTATACTTTTACCCTCTACTCTTCCTCTCTAAGCTTCACAACCTGAACTCGAATTTCAGATTTAGGAAAACAACAGACTTCTGCTAGCTGCTCCCATAGATCATCAATCCAAGGTAGGGGTTACCTGCTCCTGGTAGTAACCCTGCACAACTGCTTACAGTCGCTACAAAGGCTCAAGGATCCATCCTTCCTTTCCCGCACAATACTGGAGCGTCCCAGGGTGAGGTACTGGGTCAGATAAAACCCTTGTCTACCAAGCACTCCACTACTCCTACACTCCTCCTATAACTCTCACAACTCTGCAGGTGCCATCCCGTAAGGAAAGAGAGAAATGGTTCTGGTACCAAGTACCACCTCTAAACCAATCTCTACCTCCCTGACCGTTGACCAACCTGACACTAGCCTGGAACCTCTAAACACTCGCTCTATCTATGGCACTAGGGCTGGTTCCCAGACCTGCCTGCTAATCTTTCAACCTGAACAAGAACCCTCTGACAACCACTCCTATACACCCTACGAGCCTAACGGGCTGATATCCAACTTCTAGGCATCCTACTCGGTCCTCTCCAAAAACTAACTATGACCATTCTGCACTCCGATTCTGGCTACCTTGCACTGCAGACTCAGGTAGCACCAGCACCACAAGTAGAAAAACCAATCCATCCCCCAAATGACATCTAGACAAACAAGTCTCGGACCTCAAAATCTGGTGGAAGGCATCTACCCTCGTCTGATACTGGACTGAACCGGCAGACTGACTCCGCCATAGATGGATCACACTTAGATTCAAGAGAACTCTCTACACCCAGAAGCTATCAACTCAACCTTTCAAAGGCTCTTAGAGCAACAATAGAAGAAGAAACACACCAAGGTTCACAACAACAACACATCAGGACATGCAAAAGTGAGCGTACTTGGCATCATTGTGTTCGATGTGTCTGCTCCCCTTCCTTGATCACCGGCCTGAGCCACATTACGTGGAGCTAACCGCTGGGACCATACCATCCTGGGCGCAGTAGGACACTCACGTGCTATGTGTCCTTCCTGTCCGCACCTGAAACATGCCGTAGTCCCCGCCAGACAGACTCCTTTGTGTGGCCTCCCACACCTCAAACATCTTGTAGTGCCTCGGCCAGAACTCGAGCCACCTTCAACATCTAGCCTAAACCTCTTCCACAACCTACCCTTCCTAGTCCTACCCCATTGCCTAGGGGTTCTTCTCCACCTTCTACCTCTCTTGGTAGTTGTACTCAGAATGGAGGGATCAACTTCTCCTGAACTTGAACTCTTAGAATCCTTAGACTTTTCCATACTTTCTTCATCCATACTCACTTGCAGACCTACATCCCTCCTCTGCACCATTCCTTCTCTGCCGACCTCCACAAACCTTCCAGGGTTCCTTTAGGATTCTCCACTGCCAACTCTACCCGACTGCACCCCTGGCAGATCAGGGGGAAAGGTATTCGTACCTTCCCACTCAGACGGATCTGATTCCACAGATCGACTAGCACCTTGCATCTTCACTCTTCTGAAAACACAACAAGCGCACACAAGCAAACATCAGCATCACATCACATCAGGTGGTCCATGTAGAAATACATGAACCCACAACACACATAACATCTTATCATATAGGTCATGTGACAAACACGTGAACCCACATGCAAGATATATCATGAATGAACCTGTCACCTACAGCCTACAATATAGCAGAACATGCCATGACCAATTATGCCAAGGGCCATTCCTGGTCGCTCAGCTCATCTCATATCAGTACATATCATGCCATCTTGCAGCTAAGGGACTATCAACATCCATAATACAAACATAAATGCACATGCATCACACATGGCATTACACATCATCAAGCAAGATAGGACTCCTCATCCTATCCTAGTGGACATGATCTTGATCTTTCTTAGTGTGCTTGCCCTACTAAAACGTCTACCACAACCTCTTTCCGATGTGGGATACCTCCATCCCTGAGCGTCCTCGCTCAACACACCGTACTCTCGAGGCCCTATGCTCTGATACCAACTGTAACAGCCCGGAAATCCGAACCGCCACCGGCACTAGGATCCAGATCGGCTTAAGGCCGCCGGGACCTGTAGTAAGCCAAACAGACATCCTCCCTCATGGTCTAACCCCATACATGATCAACCTTTTCTTGAAAACCTTAACATTTCCATATCCCAAGTTTACCCTGAGTATGGTCTGAAACTGAAAACTTTTCTTTTCTCTCTACCAAGCTTAACTCGTGCATGCACTTCCTCATAACTTATCCCCACTCTGGAGCCCATAAAGGCTGCTCCAATGGAGAAACATTAAGCTTGGCCAACATGAAAACATCTTGAAAACATTTCATACAATATGAAAACGTTTATCTTAAAAACTCATGATCATGTACAACAAAAAGGGATTAACCAACACTAGGCAAAGCATAACTCTATACCTTATCTCACATACTTTAATTTTCTTAACTTTACTCTATCTCTTAATAACATTATTCTTTCCATTCATATCCTTTATATACATCATGTCCATTACTATACTATTCAAGCATCTCTTATACATAACCATACCACTATAACAAAACTAAGCTATGCTATTACAACCAAACATGGCAACCCATGCTTGAACTCTGCTTTCCCCATAGCTCACTCTGACTGAACTCTAGCCCTGCAAAACTGGGGTTAAGGGAATGGGGTGAGCTACTAGAGCCCAGTGAGTAGAAACCATGAAAACAAAACAATTCATTCATTCATTTCATGCTTAAATGATATGAGTCACAGCACAAACATTTCACATCTCAGATTAGACATGACCCTAGGACTCCCTCTGTCGGTGCCCGGCCCCTAAAGGAGCTCTCACAGGTCACTACATGCTCTAGTGCCCGGCCCCCTTCTATGGAGCTCACACAGGTCTTATCTAGGCATAACAGGTCGCGGGCTACTGAAGTCGCCTTGGTCCAATCCACATCAACAATAAGTAATGCAATGCAACATATTCGTGATCTCTAATGCGATGCAACCTAGTATCACATGGCATTCATGATGCATGTCTCATGCTCATACTGTCATTTCCTTTAAACATTAACTTTAAAACATGCATAGTTAGTTCTACTCACCTGAAGCAATTGCTCGACTAACACTGGCGCTAAACACCTCGCCTCAGGTCCGATCCTACACAGGTGGACTCACATGAGGTGCCAAACAACTTTAGCATAGCTATAAAACATCTCCCCAAAAAAACCCTTAAAACATCCTCAAAACATGCATAGAACATACCCCTGAAAGGGCTGGACAGGACACTTTCGGCGGCACATTCGGCGGCCGAAGGTCCCTTCCAGAGCCGAAAGCCATGTAGGTTCGGGGGCACTTTCGGCGGCCGAACCCTTACTCCAGATCCGAAAGTTAGGCACTTTCGGCGGCCGAACATTACCTTCGGCAGCCGAAAGTCTGCTACAGACCCGGAACACAACTTTCGGGGGCAAGGTTAGGCGGCCAAACCATGCATCCATAGGTAGGTTCGGGGGCCGAAACTACCTTCGGCGGCCGAACCTGAGTTCATCAGAACTCAGCCTCTCGTGCACATCAGCCTCCCAACCTCCCAAAACAAACCCCAAACCTCACATACTCTCTCCCAAGCATGCATACACACTCCCACAGGCATAGAGAGCAAAGAAACTAGCTTAAACCTTCCAACACAACATCACATAAACAAACATTGGGCATAAACCCACACAAACCTTAACATGCATATCTACCCATTCTCCAACATTAAAACTTTATAAAACTTACTTAAAACTCATTAAATCATAAAGGAAAGCCAAGATCTACACTTACCTTTTGAAGATCGAGGGTTGCATGATCTCTAACTCGGAGGTGTGGAGAATCCGAGCTCCAAAAGCCTCCAAGCTCCAAAACTTGAACTTTAAGCTCAAAACTTCAAAACCCAAACTAAAACTTGTTAAACCTTGAAAGATTTGAAGAAATCACTTAAAATGAACCAAAGGAGGACATGAAAACACCTGAGCTCGAGAATGGGGAGAAAACTCGCCCATTTTCGGTCTGAGGGCCTTTTATAGGCGGTCTGCCCGACCACCTTCGGCAGCCTAACGTGCCTCCTAATCTCATGCATGTTCGGTGGCCGAACTTGAGGTTCGGCGGCCAAACCTGGTTTCTGCCCTCAACACTTTCGGAAGCCTAAGGCACTCCCGAAATAGCTCCATGTTCGGCGGCCGAACTTCATTTTCGGCGGCCGAACTTCATTTTCGGCGGCCGAACCTGGCAAATGCCTCCTTGGCCTACTCTTTTCAAAACTCCATTTCTTTTCATTTAAAATCATAACATCATGAGAAAACATTTCTGAAAACACATTTTATCCCTCTAGAAGCCTCTGGCATCGTCAGAATTTCAGATTCCAACGGAGATTCCGCCGGAAGGTAGGGATTCCGATGCTGGAATCTAGCCGGGTATTACAGCCGAGTCTTAGAGAAGGATATGGGTCCAAAACCTATCAGACCACACACAAGTAAGGCGGCCCAACATCGCGCGACCCAAACCTGTGACGTGAAGTGGACTGGATTAAACACACACACGGGCCTACCTAAAGAACGCTTAGCCCGGTGACGTGACAGAAGGTAAGAGAAGTGAGTCCAGTTACCTCGCAACCCTGTCAACATGTGCACCGAGAAGAATTAAATGGTCGTCTAACATGGATGGAGTAGTCTACGTATAGATCTGAGTAATAGAAACAAGTGGTATTATAGAAGGATAACAGATATATGTTACTAACAGATAAAAGGAAAAGAAATAAAATGAAAAGAGATAAAATGGAAGGGAGGTGATCTTTCCTAACCAAGTTTACACAAAATCTTATTTTCTGATTTTCATAACATCATGTATTATTATGTTTAATATTTATTAAAACTATATTAACAATGATAATAACAGTTAATTGTTGCAGTAATAATATTTAATCAAAGGTTACAACTCTCCGGATCATAAAATAATAGTGTTTTAATTGAATTAAAATATTAAATACTATTTTAAAAATAATTGCTAAATATAATCTAATAAAATTAATCTCTCTAAAAATCAAATATCATTAGTCTCTTTTCTCTGGATTAGAGATATCGAGTTTAAATTTGAAATATGAGATCTTTGAAAATGTTTTGTTTGTTTCGTACAAATTTGCGGATTAATGGAGTTAATGAGTTTTAAATATTAAATATATAAAAAAAAATAATTTTTTTGTAAAACTTACACTTTACTGCGATTAAATATGGCAACTACTTATGCCAAAATCTACCATTCAAACAAGCAATACAGCATCCAAATTTTGTTATATTATATATCATCTTGATTTTTAAATATATTAATTTATTGTTTTAACATTATGTATAAAATAATATTAAACAAGTATTTTTGAAATCTAGATGTGTTGTAACGTCATTCTTAACCCAGTTGACTTTGATAGAACCATACAATTGGAAGGCTTTTTTTTTTAAAAAAAAAAATTAAAGAAAAAGAATAATTTATAATCCTCCCTGCCTATTGATATGTGTGGTGATCAAGTTAACCATGATTATACCAAAAATCAGCAACATCTAATTGGGTCCCACTTTAATTCTGTGCACCTAATCATATGATAATATTCTTTTTCTTTTCTTTTTTTTTTTACAAAAAAGAAAAACACACATTAATCCCATATCATATCATAACATAATAGCATATCCCTCCATATTCTAACCTTGAAACATCTATCGACCGCTGGAGTTGTCCTAAAGTGAAGATTCTCATTCCTTTTAACCAGATTTTAAGGTACTTTAAAGAAAAAAAAAATCAACAATTATTTAAGCAGAAATCAAAAAGGCAGAAACTTTTTAAGTATTGTGTAATTTGCTTGTAGAGAGTGAGTGAGTGAGTTAGCTTTTGATAGCAGTCGAAAACGACACAGCAATCATATTATGCATTTTCTTCTATAAGGTTGGCTGCCGAGGCCTAATCTCATACACAACAACGCAAACACAAAATGTTGTGTAGAAAGAATTTCAGTTCTGTTGATGATAATGGAGGATCTGTGCCTGTGCACCTCAATGTTTATGATCTCACTTCCATCAATGGCTACGCTTACTGGCTTGGCCTTGGAGTTTATCATTCTGGCGTTCAAGGTTCTTGAGCTTTCTCCTTTTGTTAATATATTTTTGGATTCTTTTTGTGTTTATTGACTGCTAGTTAGATCTGTTCTTGGATGTTGATGGAGCTAACTTATTGTTTGGTTAATGGGAATGTGCAAGAAAAAGAGAAAAAATTTTGGATTCAGATGTTTCTTTCTTTCTTTCTTTTGAAAAAAAAAAAAAATCCTGTTCTGGGGTTCATGAGACATTAAAACTGCATTGAAACTTTTAGCAGAATCAGATTCTTCGCTCTGGAAACACAAAATCTTTCAGAGAACTGTATACAATGCTGTTTCTCTCTTTTTCCTTTTCTTTCTTAGCATTTCTTTTGGATAATGAATATGCAGTTCATGGCGTTGAGTATGCATTTGGGGCTCACGAGTATCCAACAACAGGAATTTTCGAAGGAGAACCAAAACAGTGCGATGGATTTACATATAGAAAGACAATTTTGATTGGAAAAACAGAAATGGGGCCTGAAGAGGTAAGGGCTGTAATGGAGGAACTTGCAGAAGAATACAGAGGAAATGCTTATAATTTGATCACCAAGAACTGCAACCATTTCTGCAATGATGCTTGCGTTAGACTCACTGGCAATCCAATCCCCAGCTGGGTCAATCGCCTTGCAAGAATTGGTGAGAGATTGATCTCCTTATTCTTCTAAATGCAATTGATTCATCTAAACACAAATGGGTTCATGGGTTTTATTTTTTACTTTCTGTATTTTTTTTTTCAGGTTTTCTGTGCAATTGTGTTCTTCCTGCAAATGTAAATTCAACTAAAGTTAGGCATCTGAAAATGGAAGAGAAAGTTGATGAAACAGAGAATGAAAAATTAACAAGTGGATCTAACAGATTTGCATCAGCTTCTATTTCTTCTTCTTCTTCGTCTTCTTCTTCTTCTTCATCATCTCCTTCTGCAAATCAAATCCGAGGTAGAAGTAGAAGCAGACGCGCTCTTCCACCATCTTCTCCTTTGCTTTCTTTATCACCTTCATGATAAAAAAATTTGAAGATTTGATTTTCCTTTTTCTTTCTGTTTATTGAAATTTTCCAAGTAAATGAAGAGGGAAAAAAAAAATATTTATAATTTCTTTAATTTTTCTTTGTTGGGTTCACCATTTTCTTGGGATATTATTTTGCTAACATTTTCCTGAGTTATGCAGGCAAGCAGCACAAACATGTGTATACACATTAATCCCATATCCCAGTAGTTTTCTTTAATTTTACCTTTTAAATGTTTCAGATTTAGAACTTTTCAAATCTTGCAAAGTCGGGAAGGAAAAGGTAAAAAAAGAAAAGAAAAGAAAAGAAAAGAAAAGAAAAGGAGGAGAAAGCAGAGAAAATGTGCTTTATTCTTTGGTTTCTCTTGCTATGGAATTGAATAATAAGATGCCTCACTGTCCACCATTTTTACTTTTAGTCTCAAATGGTTCCACAGCATAAAGAAGGGAATAGCTTCTCATATTATTTTAATGAAGGTTTTTTTTTTTTTTTTTTTTTTTTGAGATTTAATATGCTTCATATTTCTTAAGTTGGTGCATACTTGTTTTCTTTCAAAGTTTAAAAGAAAATGTAAAAAATTATTAAAAAAGTAAAAACAAATGTCAAAACAAGGTCTCTATCAATTACCAACTCTTTAATTCTTTCTCTCTTCTTTTCTCTCTCTTTTCGGGTGCAAAATAGTTAATCGTTAAAATTTTTTTATGTATAAAGTACTTTTCAATATCTAAATTCATTCATTATTCAACATTTTCAAATAAATATAACAATAAAAATTGAATTAGAAATGTTTAGTATGATTTTTTTTTTATTTTTAGTATTAGTTTTCATTTTTCATTTTTTTTAAAAAAAAACTTTCCTTTGTTAAACAAGCAGAATGAAATAAAATACATTTTATTTTATTTTAAAAAAATTTATAATTTAATCCTTGAATATTACAATTATTAATAAGTTAGTCCCTACATTTTTAAAAACTTATTAAAACGTTCTTATTTTTTCTTTCTGTGAACGAAATAATCTTCCAATCCTTTTTTTCGTTAAAAATAGATAAAAGATGAGAGAGAAAATTTTTAAAATTTAATTTTACCCTAAAATAAAAACCCTTATTTAGTTATTGGATATTGTTATTATTAACAAATTAATTTCTATATTTTCAGAAATCTATTAAAATATTCTTATCTTTTCTTATATCTATTAAAATATCCTAATTTTTTCTTATATCTATTAAAATGTCTTTATTATTTTTTTTTTGTCAACGTAATAGTCTCTTCTCCTTCTCGTCCTACTTAAAAAAGAAGAAAAAGAAGATGATGACGACGAAAGAGAAGAAGAAAAAGAAAAAGAAGAAAAAGAAGAATATTCTTCTCCGCCTCAAAAAAAAAAAGAATAAAAGGAAAAATAAAAAAAAATCAAAGAAGAAGAAAAAGAATCTCCTCCTCCTTATAAAAGAAGAATAAAAAGAAAAATAAATAAAAAATCAAAGAAAAAGAAGAACCAAAGAAGAAGAAGAGGAAGAATCAATGAAGAAAGAGATGAAAAAAATGGGTAATTTAGTATTTTATTATATTTTTAACGGTAAAACTAGATAGAAAGACTATATTGTTGACGGAGGGAAAAAATAATGACATGATTTTGAAAATGGATGAATTGACTTGTTAATAATGGTAATACCAAAAACTAAATTATAAATCTCCTTTTATTTTATTATAATACCAAAATATAAAAATATCTTATCCATATAAATTTCTTCGCAAATATCTAAAACAAAACATAAAATGGATAGCAGAATTAAAAATTTGATTTATGTTGTTAGTTAAGCTTCTTATCTTACAATTATGAACATCTCTCCTCCCAAAACCTTCAACTTAAAACACACATTTCTCCTTTTCATTATCCAGACTCTCTCTTACAACCACTTTTCTTTTGTCTTAATCTCCTTCAATAGAGTTGGAGTATCCCTTCCATGGGGTTTTGTTTAGTTTTCTTTAATTTCTTTCCTAAAATGATGTCCTTTGAAGTCTTTAAGCTGCTAAGGGCCGGCAGTAATAAAGATAACTGTTAAAATTAATTGAAAAATTAATTAATAAATTTTTAAAACGTTTTAATATATTTTAAAAAAGAATGACTTTTTAATTTCTATACAATAATAATAATAATAATCTGAACAAAGAAAAATTTCTAGTAAAAATAAAACTACTAATTTTAATATTAAAAAAACCCAAAAATCATTCCAAATATCTATCATCATTCTTAAGATTTACATTTCATATGTTTTAATATTTTTCTAAATTTATATACCATATTTTTAATATTTATTGCACAAAAATAATAATTTTAAAAATAAAAATTTCCGGGCACGTATATTCTTCAATGATATAGAGAAAGTACTCAACCACAATCCCAGGCTATTTAAGATGGCCCACTCCACATAAAATCAACCCAAAATCATAGCCAACTCAACCCAAAATCAGCTCAAATTCACTCTAGTAGCTAGTTCACTTGGCGAGTAATCATAATATCAATGAGGAAAGCTGCATCAACAATTTCCACTCTCATAGTAAATCAATGACATTTGTGGAGAGTAATTATAGCATCAATGATGAAAGCTGCAACAACAATGTCAAGGTAAGAAATTTCCACTCTCTGAAAGAGTTTAATGTTTGTAAAAGGAGAAAATTAAATTTAACATGGGAAAATAAAACATGCTGCTGGAGTTTTTTTTATGTGTGTAGTTTCAACAGTCCTGCAAGCAGATCACATTTTTGTTAAACAACAAATTACAGGTGAAAAGGCGTAAAAAATGAATACAAATTGGAAAACATTAAATGGGATTTCTGTAGTACCTACTTCAATAAAAACGATGGTTTTACAGTAGAGGATTTGAGTAGACCTAAGGATAGTAGGTTTTAAGTCCTTTTCTCTTGCATCCATTCTACAAAATTATCCAGGATCAAAGGCCATGCAAGTGCTGGATCATAATTACTGAGATCTGGAAAGCTTATCTGTCACAAGAAAGTGTGTCAACAAAGGCAATGATAAGATCAGGGTAAGAAGCCAAGATTGCTATAGGATGCGGCTGCTATGCGAAAGCAAAAGGCGATGAACACTTGAATAGCAATTGTATGTACACCATAAAAATCGTTCTCTTCAATCTCCTCTGTGATGAAGAAATTAAAACAATCAAGTAAATAATAGAAAGTACCTCGGTGCAAAAATGATAAAAGCCCATCCATTGATCCATGTTTATGACCTTGTAATCACTCTGAATCTGCATTCATGAAAAAGCATGACGAAATAATTATCATTTTAAATTGAAGTAGGGCATCATAAAGAAAGAAAATTCACAGAAATATAAATGGTTTGTCAATCTTTATTCAGCCCATTAAGTTGTCTAGATCACCTAGCACATCAAACTACAGAACTCCAAAAAAGCAAAACATTTGACATATCAAAATTGGCCATAGAAAACATGGACAGCAGACACAGGGCGCCTTCACCGGGTAAGCTAATTGACAATAGAGTATCTGAAATTGTCAGACCTTTACAGTCCTCAAAATTAAAATAGATAAAGAATAATAAGAGATGGCATGGTATCAACTGATAGTTAAAAGTATGTACAGCATCAAACTTGGAAGACAACTCACCTTTAGGTACTCAATGAAATAATCAACTTGGGCTCGGAAGTGAGATCCTAAAACAAGATCCAGTAACTGGCAGATGCTCTCTATGTCTATACTCTTCTGTTTCTCCTCTGAGTGAAGAACATAAATTTGGGTCGGAACAAACAAGAAATAATAGTTTAAAAGAATTGAAAGGAACAGAGATAAAGGCTGGAACACAGATTACATTATGTTTCTAAATGCCTAAAACACACTACCTGTTAAGCAATACCGGAATGAATAGGCATAGAAATCCACAAAGTTTGATGGCCTCTTCACCTTTTGAAGATAAGAACACACCAGCTTTTATTAACTCATTCACAGTATATATAGATAAACATAAATGAAACATGTCAAAAAACTGAAGTGAGTTCCAAAGGGGGAAAGTCATAGGGGAAGTCATAGTATACCTCTTTCTCTAACTCTGGGAGGGCCTTCTTTAATTTATTTACAGTGTCAGCCCTCAGCGCTTTAAGACCTCTTCGCCACTCCTCCTATCAAACAATAAAAGTAGAGAGGGAGAGAGAGAAAGAAAGAGAGAGAGAAGGATAAATGCATGAGCTACTTCTTTACTTACCAAGTAAACAATGGACATGCTCTGCATGATGGAACATTGATAGATTGCATATATTATGCATATATGTATTAACATTAGATGTGAGTATATGTGCCATGAACTGTTGGTTGAATTAAAAATAGAAGACAGTCAATATGCTCCATCAAGCAATAAGTGGTTAATTGAACTGAGAAATCAAAATATAAGCAGATACAGATTAAGTGTGTATATATACATATAATGCTGTAGAGATGAATGCAGATGTCAGTGATGTTCCTTACCAGCGTAAAGTATCCCTGCTTTTCAGCTTTCATTTTCCTAACATTTAGATAATCCATCAGTTACAGGACATATGAATCACACTAGAAGTTAATAAGTAGTTCACTGTCTGATGTCTTCGATTCAACTTACCAAGCTAGCATCAAGATCCTTACATCAGTGTGATCCACCTCCATATCTGAACATAGGTTTTCAATTCCTTCTGGGCTGTTTAAAGGATAGGATTAATAACATCAGAATTCCATTTACAAACCTTAAACCATGCCTTTATGATATCTATATATATATAACTAAATTCGAACAAATTTCAAATACAGATAGTCAGCTACTTAGCCAGCACGACATACCTTAAGAATGACTACAAATTTAATTACTACTGAAGAGTTGCATAGCATTTCTTATCTTTTCAGTGATACCATTCCTATAGATCCCTAGTTGGTGGACCACTATCACATTCTCATGGTAGATAGCAACTCTACTCACGTCATTATGTCAGTCCAACCAACAATTATTTATTATTAGCCGAATTCCCATGCTATGCACGTAATAACATATATTCTTTTATTTTAAAGATTGATATTTTATTTTTATTTTTTTACTTGAATTTATAAATTATTACTATTATATTAATTTTTATTTAGGACTTTTTCTCTTCATTTTAATTTAAAGAATTTTCTCTTATTAATCTTCCATTAATTTGTAGCATAATCAATTAAAAATATCTTATTGATTCTATATATTAATATTTCTATGTTCATAATATAGTAAAATTATTTTATTCACTAAACTTGATGGTGGTCTTTTAAACTATTACTTATAAGTTACGGCGTTGTAGGTGCTTTATTATGTGCTTTTAAATGTATGATAAATTATAATTTAACACTAATTTAATTAATATCTAATTAATTTTAAAATAAAAACTATTATTTTTATTTAATAAATATAATAATTAGTCGGTTTATATTTTGAAATGTTACAATTTAACCATATGCACATAGAAATAAATGGTCTTAGATACACCAAAACAAGTTTACAATAAATGTAGTTCGCCACAATTACATTATTCTTTAAATATTAATATTCATGAAGGTTACCACAATTATTATTATGCTATTAAATTTTAAAAAAATTATTCTAACATTAATTTTCTCTATTTCTCTAAAAATTAATGCTTTAACTATAAAGTATATAGAGTAATTGTTTGAAGTAATTGAGTAGGATTCTTAGCGATTCACGATGATATTACTAACTTAAAGTATTCCCATAAATAAAATACGAGTCATAATTAAAATTAAAAGAAAGGCTAATACAATACTATATTTATCCTGATTACAATTATGAAAAAAATATCATTTAAAAAAAAAGTTACTATTTTATCATAATTACAATTACATAACTATTAGAACAAAATTAGTCACAACTCAATTAGCTAACTACAATTAAATCTAAATTGCATCTAGTGAAAAGCTTATTGAAGGGCTGGAAATTATTCAATTAAATTAATTAATTTATAAATTTAAATTAAGTTATTTTAAGAAAATTTAGTTTATAAGATTATTAATTTTTATTGATTAGTTTTTACTTTATTAATTTTGAAGAAATTAATAATTTAATTAAATAATTATATTAAAATTATAGGATTTTTAATTATAATTGGTAATAATAATTTCATTTAATATTTTAAGATCATAGCAAGTTAATTACTCCTTCCGTCCCACAATTTTTGTCCACTTTACTTTTACTTTTTCACATATATTAAGAATTTTTTTTATTAACTTTTCAATTATATCCATTTTAAAGACATTAAATTTTATTAAATATCAAGAGATGTTTTCTTGAAAATAAAATAAAATTAAATAGACTTATAATAGTCAATTTATATATTATTATAGTGTAAAAAGAAAATGAACAATAATTTTGGGACAACTAGAAAAAGAAAGGTGGATAAAAATTATGGACGGAGGGAGTACTAAAACCATGAGAAACGGAATTGCTCCATAAACAATAATGGAGATGGGAATTTTAAATGGCTGAGGCCATTATAGTTTTTTTTTTCCAAATTTATTATTTTTTTAATACACTTTAATTAAGAAATCCTACATGTCAATCTAAAAAATAAGACCTTCACATGGCAATTTTTTTAATTTAGAAGAAGCTACATGGCAGTTATAGAAAAAACTTAGAAACTACATGACAGTTATAGTGCATATAGATAGATTTGGGGTTCACCCACTCAAATCAGAAGAATAAGTTTATTTTAACTTTCTATTAGTTGGGAGAAAAAAAAAAGATAAAAAAAAGGATAGTTTCTAGTATGATAATGGGAATTCTAGGATTCTTCATACAAAATGGGGCAGATGGTTCAAGAAAATCTTTCAACTATTCTATCCTCAATACTTTCACAATATCTGTGAGTTTCTCCATTCATTCCTTTTGTAGAAGTTCACCAGTAGGCATCCTTTCATATCTTCTGTTTGATTCTAAATCCTCCTGAAAATATAGTTTCAACCATCCATTTCATATTTTTCCCAATTTGTTTGGCTTCAATCTTCAATATAATGGTTAGATCAAAATAGGGGCAGGTGATAAGGATTATTAAACCTTTTGGCTATCTATTCTACATCCACATAGTTCTAACTATTTTTTTTTTTTTTAAAAGTTAGAACTCAAGTTTTTCAACTCCACTTCATTTTTTTCCTTTCAGCAATAAAATTAACATTCAAAAGCAGAGATAAAAGATGAATTTTCAAACAGAAAATGAACTGCTGATCCAGAAAAAAAAAAGTCATCATTTAGCTTTAAAGCATAGGTTATCAAGTAATTAACCAATATGCCGTTCCCTTTAACTTCAAAGGAATATTCAACATATGTATTACGTGATGCAGCTGAAAAGTGGAAAACAAATGCTAAAAGGCATTCTAAATTGAACTCTGCATGCTTCACAGAAACTTACTCGATCAAACCAGAAGACCTATTTGCATAGGAGTAGAATAAGTTATCAATTCGCTCCATTTCTTTCGAAGATGCTTTACTTGAGGCTGAACAGATAAAGATTTACTCAGTTACAACCACCCTAAAATTTCATAATAAATCCAGTCGAAAAGACTGTTGATTGCATTTGAACTAAAATTAGAGAACTAAAAGGCCACAAATGCCAAACAAGAACCTTGTTAACAGCCAAAGAAAATTCCTGCTTCAAGCTGGCATAAAGCATGTAAAATAATAAACAAACCAATTTTTGGCCATCCACATGTAGTTAGACACAATCCTCAAAATGGATGAAACTCATGCAGAACCAAGATGAACAAGTTACTTGTTTGTATGCCTGGAGATCTAATAATGCAAACCGTTTCATGAGTGCATTGGATTTCAGACCAGAAATCACCAACATACAGAAAAGAAAAAGAATGGAAAAAAAAAAGAGCTATATGTTACCTTAATAAAAGGGACAGATCAAAACTCAAAGGTTCAATCTGAAAATTGGCTGCAATAATCAGATTTCAGTTGTTCAATTTTTCAACAACTGTGCTGAGAAAAACTCATAAAGTTAAGAATTTGCAGTCAACTTTATACCAGACGAAATGAAGCAGCAAAGAAACTATATAGCATGGTTAAGCATGTGAAGTGAATATATTAGGGAGTGGGACCTCTTTAACAAACACTCGTGTAGGAAAGTTAAAGACCCAATCATAAGTGCTGTCTTCATGCTGCAATTGATTGTTCAATTTTTCATTTTTTCCGAGCCAAAAGGAAAATCTATTAAAACAAACATGAAAACCTTCCAAGTTCCAACTGAAAAGAGCACATATTCTTTTCTCTTTCACTCTTATGTACTATTAGCTGCTCCCTTCTAATTTCCCAGTTCCTCTTAGCATGATCAACACATCAAAACAAACACTTTGTTGACAAACAATTTTGCATATGTTTCCACCACACTTGTGCTTCAGCTCGAGCAGTAAAATAACTCGGATGGAGTTAGATTAGTCGCTAATACAACTGGAATGTTACCATTAACATCATCGGGTATAGCTGTTTGTTACAGAATTTATAATTTAAAAAAAAAAAAAAACTATTTTTCATCATAAAAAAAAAAAAAAAAAAAGAGAAAGAAAAAAGAGGGGAATCCACTTGAACTCCAAACTTAAAGCAAAACTTATGAATAATGATAAAATCAGCTCGTGCATCAAACAAATAACACAATTCATAGATGAAATATATATACATATACAGAAATGAAAATTTATAGACATCCCAAAACTGAGCTTTAGAGAGAGAGAGGGTACCGGAGCGAAAAAGATCCGTAGCTGAAGAAGTGATCGGAGCGGTGGAATTGGATTGACCCGTTTTCCTGGCTGCAGAGCGACGCATCTTCAACAACCAAAATAATAATTTAATTTTGATATTTAAAGCGAGAGAGAGAGGAAAAGCGTGTGTTTAGAGGGAAAATCAGCGAATTCTACACAGAGAAAATGGATCTATCTATCCAATCTATCTGCATATATGGTAAAAACGAAAGCAAAAAATCCCAAAAAATAAGCTAAAAATTAAAAATAAATAAATAAGAGAGAGAGAGACCTCGAGATAGAGAGCAAGCTAAGGGAAGCTTCGTTGCTCTCTTCTAAAGTTGATGCGGAGCGCCAATATCTAGAGATAGACGGCGAAAGGAAAAAAACGAGATGATAATTAAACTAGGGAATTTTGCTGCTTCTCCTTTTTTTCCCCTTTTCTTTTTTGATTGGCCGGTTTATTACAGCTTTGTTCGGGAAATACTTTTGAATTTGAAATAAGGAAAATAGGGGTAGAAAATAACACAATTTTTTCCTTATGTTTTACCTCTCATTTGATTAGAGAAGCATAAATACAATATGGATGCAAATAATTTTTTTTTTTATTCAAAAACAAACGAAGAGTAAATAGCTTTGTTATAAAAAAAAAAAATACGTTATAAAAATCCATCCAAGGGATCAAATTTCTACGAAGAGATACCTGCAAGCAGTCTTTTTTTATTTTCCGAATATTTCTCTCCTTTTTTTTATCAGATAGAAAACAAGATCATAAGCTTGTCCATCCAAAGAAAGATGGAAAATTTTTAGAAAATATCCTTCTTTTATCTTTTTAAAAACTTTTTTATAAGAATTCAATTAGGAGAATTAGAGATTTTATTGATAAAATATAAAATTTCTCTCTCCTTTTCCTAAAATTTAAACAGAAAAGTAGATTAAAAATGGATAAAAGAACCATTTACTGATGAGCTAAAAGACGGACATTTTAACAGATTTTTGAGAATAGAAAAGACCAACTTATAAACAATGACCATACTTGCAAATTAAATCTCCCTTTTTAAAATTATAAATGTCATTAGACTCTCTTTGATAAAATTTATGGGTAAATTTTTTGATAAAAGCTTTTAAAATGGTAACAAGAGAAAGTTTACAACAGAAAATGCTATGCTTTTGCAATTAATTATGAAACTGTATCTACAGCAGGAGGAGGCACACAGACTAGGCAGCCATCTCTGAAAGATATAACGTAAAGAGAGACACAGCATCCTGCAGATGATTTGAGCGGAGGTCTTCTTGAACTGGTGCATCGAACACAGTGTGGAAGCAACTTAACTGAGCGTCACGTGTGGATCCCTCGCTTATGTCAGATAGAAGCAATTCACTAATCTCCTCTGCCATCTTTGAGTATGCTACCCTGCAATACAAACTAAAGCATCTTAATGACCAAGAAAGACCTCAGCAATAAAGGGGAGTGCTAAAGCTATCATCTCCAAATTGGGTTCCCTATTTTTGGCCCAATTTTTCTCCTGCTTCCAAACAATAATTGATCCTTCACAAACTGAAGCTCATGCCTTTGCCCCTTTCCTTTTTTTTTTTTTTGGGGGGGGGGGGGGAAGGGGGGACTACTACTACCTATGGAGGGCAGTGGTCTTCTAACTGTTATCAACATAAATCACAAGCATCATCTCCTTTCAGTTAAACCACATGTTAGTGATGTCATATGCACATCACCCACCTTTGGATATTTGACCAGGAAAATCCAAAGACAAAGTAACTTCTTTGCCCATTTTAACAGGCAGCATTTATGATTTTACAGAACAGGTTTAAATGCACTAACAAGCAACTGACGATCATAACAACAGAGAATATGGTGCCAAATAAGTACTCAAGTACCTCGCATCAATAGGCAATCGATCACCAAAAACAGCCAAAGACTCATTCAGATGACCAAGGAAGTCTCTACAGGTAGAATTTTTGCTCTCAAGAGAATCCTGCAAAAAATGCTGCATGTTCTTTAACACTGATAACAGAGAGAAATGAAGAACAAGGTTACGTATTCTGAGCTTTGTAAGCTTTTTCAATACCCTGTCATAAAAATATTCAAAATCCTATTGAAAAAAAAAAACCTGGAGCCATATATGCTCAGTCTTTTACTTTCATTACAATGACATCTTCAACCAGACTAAAGTCAGTTCTGCTCCGTGTTAAGGATTTCTGATATGCTAATCCAGTAGGGAGGAAAAGGAAATGTGTGCATGAGCAAATAGCCAATTTAGAAGCATTACTCTAAAGATCTATATAAAGAGGGAAAAATATTGAGTTTGACACAGCATATATAAGGTGTAACTATCGCCTCTGAGCCAAGGCAACAGCAGAACATAATGGAGTGAAACCTTAATTGGGAATCCAGTTTACTCAGCATTGACTACTTTAAACCTTACACTTGATAACAATGCAGAGGATGGACTGCATGGCTATTTTCTGTTGCAATAATATTAATAATACATTTCCTTACCAGTTCACTCATAGTATTATCATTTTCTTGAAATGAACTCCGTATCAGATAAAAAGATATATAAATTCCAGCTCCCAAGTCCCAGTTTTCAATTTGCGACTTGTGGTCCTCCATTGAAGTCGCAAGCCTCCATATCTCTGAGTGGTTGCCTGCATTAAATTGATCAAGAGAAAGAAACAACTTAAAAACTTATCACCATTATAACAATGTTAAGCATTGCTATCAGGATTTCCCAGCAACGTGAGTATGATATGACAAAATGATATGCAAAATATGACGTTATTTACCCGATAAAAACAATTTATGGGAAACTGAAGTTATGAAAATATAATGGGCCTTTTGCCAATTTGCACATTCAAGATAGTGTTCAAGGGCCTTCAAGAGATCCCCACGGTAACTGAAGTAAACTGCCTGCATTCCATAGAATAAAATATATGAATAAAAGAGGCAAGATGCTTATAAGTGAATGACAATCTGAAAATTATAAGAAAGCACATCTACATAAACTTCCAAGTAGTCTCAAGATTATGAACTTAAAAATTGGACAAGAACATTGATGCTCTGCACTATTGCAGCATGCATGATGGCACAACAAAGTTCATAATTAATTTGTACCTTTATGCCTTTATGCAAAATGAGAAAACATAATTTTGCTATTTTTGTTGATGCAATAACAAAAAACTTAATTGGGTGCAACTTATAATAATAACTGGCGTTTACACAAGTTGGCAGCTGCACCAAGGCAAAAAATGTATCTCACTCTTCTGAAAGAATACGTACATGTGTGATTATGAGCATTTGGAAGGGCATGTAAGCGTGAAGATTCACTTGATTATATCAAGTTAAAGCTTTTGAAGGCCTTTAGTAAATTATTTTGCTTGTATACCTGGATGCACACATGGGCAACAAAAAGCATGTGAAACATCCATATGTATATAGCCACTAAGACAAAAATATAGAGCAAAATGGACTGCTAGCAATGGCAGATGTTCACACAAGTTAGCAGGTGCAGCTGTGCAGCATAGTACGGGAACATTTCTTGCTGCCTTGGAAGGGACACCGTTCATATTTGACATGGTGTATTTGGATGGACGAGAGAGGTAAATAGAAGGGCACTTGAAGAATTGTGTATGTATAGACACTTGGTTTCACATGTTATTGGAACATTCTTTAAACATTTCTATTGAATTATTTTCATGCAGTGCTCGTGGCATATGCATATGCATGTCTGCATCAAAGTAGGCATAACATCCAATAAGATTATCCATGAGCAAGTTCATGAGCCAGACAAGAGCTTGAAATATACAATATCAGCACAATCATCTCCGCAAGAATCATTGGCATACCATAGCTTCATGCAACCATGCCAGAGGAATGTCAAGGTTCTCAATAAATTGGCGTTGTGATTCATCTGAACTCCAAGTTTCGCAATACTGAAACAAAATTTCCCGAATAAGGGTAGCTTGGAGATATGGATAATCATCACGGTATGGCATGTGAAGGACCACATAGATGGCCCAATGACATTGCCCAATACACAACAGCTGTGAAACAAATCCCATATCAAGAACTTGAAGATCATTAGAGGAAAAAACACCAACAGCTTCCAAAACTGCTCGCTGATGCCAAATCATATGGTAGTCGAGTGGGTCATTTGTTGAAGAGAAGGCACTAAACATGGTCCTCAGAAAACCAAATTCACCCTCTCCATTGGCATGAAGAAGCATAAGATAATATGAGAGATCAAAGTGTCTCCCTGTGAAATTTACAGCCTCTTCTGCTGGTCCTTCATCAATGTATATAGGAAGAGGATATGGAGCCTTATCATCATCAAGAAGGTGCTGGTATGTCTGAAAAATAATGGGCAAAGACGTGTGAGGTGCTAGCCGATACCACATCAATAGCCCTAAAAACCTTTTCCAGTCAATTTTAACATCATTCAATGCATCATGAACATTACCGGAAAGCAACTCATACAGCCTTATTCTTTCCTTTTCAATGAATTTGAAATCTAGCCCATTGATCCTCCAAAGATCAAGCTGTCGTGCAACATCAGTACGGTTTACTGTAGACCCTCCAGCTTGACTCAACAAACAAGCTAGTCTAACATCTCCTTTAGAAACAGCCATTTCCACAGCTCCATCCAGTTGTCGCCCAGTCAAGAGTGAGAAAATGTGTTCGAGGTAACTCGAATCATTCAGAGAGCTCACTTCCTCCTGGACACGGTGACAGACACTTTCTTGTAACCAACAACTGAACTCTGCTCTTCGGATAAGAGGAAGTGATTCCTGGTCAATTTCCAAAGAACCTTCCTTCATATCCTGCATCATGTCTTCCTCATTATCAGCACCCACTGATTTCGACTGTCCACTATTTTCCCTTTCAGAAAAAAGAACTTTTATCAATTCCCAAATCATCACTTGATGCATCGAAATCAAACGAGCAGATGATGAAAGCCCTGGAACCTCCAGCTGCTTTTCAATAATGTCTATGTAACTCCGACAAATCTCTGACAGTGTTAAGCGATTAGAAAGAACTTTTTGGAGCTTAAGTTTAAAGAAACCGACTTCAACTTCTTTTGTTTCATGATTTATTGTTTTGTGAAGATTCAAAGGGGAGTCAAAAGCAAACTCAATTAGATCCTTTTTGGTATTATTATCTTCATCTTTGATTACTCTGTCAATTGCAACCTTCTCTACATTAATTACAGAAGATAAAAACCTCTGAGAACCATTAGATCCAACAAGAGCACCAGGGTGAACAAGGACGCCATTTGGGCCCCAACCTACACGAAATGATCTGCCCATGAACAAACCAGCATCAACTATGTTGCGAGAGTGGCTTCCAGTTATTGGTGTCTCATGATTCAAGTCCAGCCTAAATCCTTCTCCCCTCATTGCCTTTAAAGGCAGGCCCTTATTTTGTTGGGTCATCAAAATGGTTCCAGGGGAACTAGAATCAAAACTACCAGGATTGTACTCAAGCAGAGCCAATGGTGTTTTCCTTGCAACAGGAATGCTAGATCTATGACTCATTTTCTGAGCAGAATTCTGTAAAGGATGTCTTGCATGTTCTTTACTAGATGATGGTTTCTGAAGTGAATGGCCATTGAAACTCCCAACTTCCACATCTTCCTCTACTGGAAACATCAGCATCCTCATCTCTTTCATCTTTACCGGATCAAGGCCAAGATGTGCTGGAAGAGAATGATAAAGCATAGTTCCAGTGGGTTCTAATTCTACTTGGGTCTTTTCATTTGTCTCTAGAGTCTCACCACCATTCATCTCAGCTGGTTCTTCAACTGCTACGATATCATCCATTATGATATCTTCCTCATCATCATCACTCAATCCAAATCTGCTGAAATGGCAAACTGAAAACTTCCATTCCCTAATTGCTGGGTCAAACGAAATGAAATAAGCCCCCTGTCTCTCTGTACTCCCCCTCAATTTCTCCTCAAAATTTTTAAGCTGCCCGTCATGGAACTCTGACAATTTTATATGTAGAGTCAATGTCACTTCAGAAGGCTTGTTAAGGCCCTGGCCAACTGGAGGTTTAGCAGTTTCATCTTCATAAACTACTATTTCATGCCTATGAAACTTCACAATCTCATCCAAGTCCAACCACCTAATATCAGTCATGCCAAGAAACTTGACACGTCCATAACCTAATCTCCCAACAGTGAAATCTGGAACTCGGCAGATATAACCAGGATCCATAAGTTCTCGGGCAGCCAAATAAGTCAAGGAAGGTTCCATATAGTAATCAGTTGAGCGCAATATGGGTAGTGAAGATACAATCTGCCTTAAAATTCCACATGATTTATCATTGTCTGGAGATATTCTTCTTTTCTTACATTGGGTCTGTAAACTAGAAGACCCAACTTCACAATCAAATCCACAGGAAATACCAAAATGGGCATTGCATATTGTATTCCATAGTTTATTGGAATCCTCTGAAAACATTACACACAACACAAATTTTCAATTTGTGAATAATCATCATCATGCTTTAGTAAATTAAAACTTAATCACACAACCTACAACTTCGATTCTTTTAAAAAAAAGACATTATCGTTAGTTCATTGAGACAAATGACCAAACAAATTCTATATCACATGCACACCTAAATCTTTGTTTTTGGCAAACCCAGTACCTATCTTCCAGTTTTGGGCTCTTCCAAAAACGTTAAAAGAAAAAAAAATCTTCAGCAAGCCTAAAAGCAGTCTACTTTTCCCTTCTATGCGGGGCATTTATCTTAGCAAACAAACAAAGCAATAATAAAAACACAACCCAAAAAGAAGAAGTGATAAAAAAAAGAGCTTAAAAGTTCCAATGAGCCACAGAGTTTTCAGTTTTCCAGTAAATTAGAACAACAAATTCAAAGATTTTGAAAATTAATGAGAAACAGAAGAGGAAATCAATTGTAAATTAGAGAGTTACCGGGAACCGGGAGGAGAGAAGGAGACTCCATACTCGTCCAAGAAAAAAGAGTAGCGCGGAGAAGAGAAGGATTTACGGTTTTTTCTAAGGGCAGAGGTTGGACGGCAGCTCCGGTCTCCGGTGGATCTGCTTTCAGCTATAAAACTGGAGTCCACATTATTGTAGAAATAGAAACAGACAGCGGCATAGGGAGGGAAACTGGAAAATCGAGTGAAGCGATATGGAGTGGTTTCATAAGATTTAGGGTAATTTACGTATTAGTCTTAACTTTAAGTTTTGTACAGCAAATTGATCCAGTAACAGCTTAACTTAGTTTTTAGAAAATTTACTATTTAATTTATATATTATAAAAAAATTATTAATTAATTTTTTAATTTTAAAAATATATTAAAATATTTTAAAAAATTTATTAATTAATTTTATCTATTAATTATTATAAAAAAAAATCTAAAAATATCTCATTATGCATAGATTAATTAATATTTTTTATTATAAAAGTGGTGATTAACTAATAAATGTTTTTAAATTATATATATTAAATAATAAAATATTTAACAATTAAAATTAAAAAATAATTAATTAATAAATTTGTTAAAATATTAAAAATAATTTAATATATTTTTTAAAATAAATAGATTTAGTGAATTTTTTTATAAAAAAATAAATAAATAATAAATTTCTCTAACTTTTATTTAATTACAAAAGTAAATTTCTCTAATTTTTATTTAACTACAAATATTTTTAAATGACAAAAGTGCGCCTGTGGAGCATTCAGCTTGCATACCTCATCTCTCCCTCACTGATCTTTCTCATATTCTCTGCAAAATCATCTTCCTCCTCCAAAAACAGCCACAAGGCGATGGAGATTGGAGAACTCTAAACATTGATTGCAAACACAGATATAGATAAGGATGACGAAAGATTGATAGTGCCAAAGATGACTATACTTTCAGTGAGCAATTGACATCTCATTTATAAACATTGTTTCTTCTATTTATGAAAAAGTAGATTAGGTTATCTCCGATTCTTTCATCACAGTCAAAGTGAAAAAAAGCCCAGATTTTCTGAATAATAATAATAAAAAAAAGGGTTTTTAGAGTATATTTTACCTTTGATGAATGTGTATGCTTTGTCTTTCTTATGTTAAAACACTATAAATAGTCTCAATAATTTTCAGTTTAATCCTGCATTCGCAGGAGTATATTTGTCCTTAAAAGCTTGGAGTTAAATAAAGATTAAATGGCAAAATTATTACAATTTTTAATAAAAATATATATTAAGACTAATTTGTTATATGAAACTCTAACTTAAGGATTTATTTATTATTAAAATTTCCATTAAAGACTAGTCATCATTCATGAACTTATATGTAAATTACCCTACTTTTTTTTATTTTTTAAATAAATTTCTTAATTTAAAGGATAATATTTAATTTATTGAATTTTATTAATCTTTAAGGCTAAATCCAACTTTTTTTCGAAAACAAAACAATTAATTGTATTAATAAAATTTCATCAAACCTATCATCTCAACTGATAACCTGGAATCCAGAAAATAGGGTTTTATAAAAATTCTGTAATACTGGAAAAAAACTCATTTTCTAGAGGAGGGTCTTCCTCCTCATATCTATTTCCTTTTGTCCGCTAGTGACGTATAACAAATTGTTTATCATTGGGACACCTGTCCCTGCCATGTTGATTCGGACGTACGAGAATATCGAATCCCTGCTCCACGCGTAACGGCTTCTGATTCTCCCCAGGCGCGCATGCGGATGGACCCACAAGACGGATGGGTTGGTCTCCTTCCTGGTTCCGAACTGGGCCGGAAGATAAGACTGAGACTAAGCCCATAAGGGGTCTGTTTGTTGGGCCAAAAGAGCTGGGCCAGCCTAATTGAGGAAACTAACTGGAGCACGGTCTTAAAGCTGAGTGGACCGGACCTGATTCACGCGGGAGACTTGAAGGCCTCTAAATAATGGGCTGGTATCGTGGACCTGGCCCCAGATCAGGGTGGAGAAATCCAGCGGTCATCAATTGCCCCTTTACCTTCTCGTTAGTTATTGTCTGACTGATGAGGGGGTAAATATCGAGAGTAATAATGACCACGCCGCCCCAAGACAAAACTGTCCAGAACAACTTTCCGTCTCATTACTGCTTCTCATTTTGAATTCTCTCTGTCTTTTCGGAACGCTTGCTCCCTCTTGTTCTCTGTTCTTCTTCGATTTCTTCTGCTCCTCCGCCCTAACCGTTTTCCAGGTACGTCTCTTTCTCTACCATGGATAGCTCTAGTCTTCTTGATGTGGTCAATCTAGAGTCAAGCATTACCTCGTCCAACATTAGGAATTTCATCTCCAGGGAATACCTAGATACCCCTCTTTTTCATATCCGAGCTCCCTACCTGAATGAGAGGGTCGTTCTTCCTGATCCTTCTCCCCCTGGCCTGGTCGACCCTCAAAGAGACGTCAGTCTAGTTTTCTTCATCAAGCAGAGGGAGTATGGTTTGTCTTTTCCCTTTTCTTCGTTCTTTAACGAGGTCTTCCGGTATTTCGAGATTACCCCTCGAATGCTAACCCCTAACTCCATTCTTTTCATGTCTTCCTTCGAATCTGTGTGTCTGAGCTGGGGGTTCACACCCACGGTTCATCTATTCGTCAGCTTCTTCAGGCTGGTTAAGGCGAGCCAAAAGTTTTACTACTTTGCCCCTCGCGGAGGGTTGTCCATTTTTACGGGTTATAAGGACTCCATCAAGGGCTGGGTAGAGGGGTTTTTGGTGATAGAATTGAAGAAGCAGACGGGGTTGGCTTGGGAGCTTGATCTCCCCTGGGAGGATGTCTCTCTGGGTTGCAACGACCTGCCCCAGTTGAGCCTCACCGACCAGGTCGGATTCCTTCGACTGACTTATGTGGAGAAGAAGTATGACGTCGAAAAGTGCTTGTATGCGTCCAACCTTCGGGACATTAAGGATGCGGGTACCTATTCCATCTGCCTGTTTTAGTCTTGTCTTTGTGATCTTTACTGAGAACTGTTATGACTATTTTGGTTGTGTACTTTTGCAGCTTCTGAAGTTAAAATGGACCAGATTAAGCCTCCCAAGAATCATGTATTGTCTTGGGAGAGCATGAACGCAGCGTTGGACGCCCTTCTGGCTGGGCAGTCGGTGGGAGAGGCTACTCAGAGAGTAGCCGAAGTTATTTCTTCGAGGTCGGCTATCCGACCCCCTCCTCCTCCGGTCTCCTCTCAGGCTCCCAAACCGAGCTCCCGACGTAGTAGGTCATCCCGGCCCTCCAAACGTAGCAGGTCATCCCGGCTCTCCAGCCGTAGCAGATCAAGCTCGGCTCACCAGTCTTTGCAAGCCCCCCGATCTCGATGAGCTTCTAATGAGGGGAGGGAAGAAGCTCCAAGGATCATCTCCGAGCTGGTTGAGGACACCGAACCGGTTAGGACACCGAACCGGTTAGGACAGATCCTGTCCTTCCTTCCGAGGAAGTTTCTGAGGTGAGGGTTGAGGTCCCCGCCGCTGAAGAGAGGGCTCCAGATAAAAGATTGGAGGTCATTCCCGAGGGCAAAGGTGCCTAGGAGGTCCCTGTCGGGGTTGCTCCTATTTCTGAGGGGGTAAGATCCAGCCCCGTTGATGGTGGGGGTGTCACAGAGAAGGCCGGGGACAAGCGTCCTACCCCCACCGAAGTGCCTGCCCCAGTTCCTTCTCGGAAGAAATCCAGGGCTTCCAAGGGATCAGCTCCAGCTCTCCCTCCTCTTGAAAAGAAGAAGGATGTCCCCGTGGTGCCCCTGTTGTCTGCTCCTGACAACGACATCCTGAATGCGGAGGATATCACTTATCAAACTCCTGTGAGCGTTGTAGCGGAGATCTTGCGGGAGCCGATGTTCGGTGGGATCACGGAGGCTTCTGACCCTCGTCTGCTTGCTCTGACTGGCCATCTGGCTGGCTTCGCACGAGAGCAGGCAGCGTTTCAGTCTTTACCCCGAGGGGAGCTCGGAGATAGGATCAAGGAGATGCTCCTGATGGTAAGTTGCCCCCTTTTGTTTTTATTTCGGCCTTTTTGATTTCTTTATCCTAATGATTGTTTTCTTTCTCGTGCTAGGTGATGGGCCTCTTCATGGAGGTGGATGCTCGCGACCATTCTCTCCGGGAATCTGTAGATCACCGGATTGAGGAGGCTCGCCTGGATGAGAATCTGTCAGCAACCAGCGACGCCAGGGGTAATCTCGCGGCTGCTCGGGAGCATGCTAGGTCTCTCCAGATAGAGCTACACACCGCGTTGGAGGCCCTCAAAAGGGCTGACGGGAGGGCAGTTGAGGCGGAGGATCAGCGCAACCAAGCTTTAAAGCAACTATCCTCCTCGGAGGAGATCCAGCGAGAAAAGGATGAGGCCTTGAGCCGGAGGGACGAGGTCCAGCGTCAGCATGAGCTATTGAAGGTAGATTTTGATGCCGTGCTGGCGTAGAGAGAAGAGGCCCTGGCCCGGGTCGTGGTCTTGGAGCAAGAGCTGAGTAAACAAGCCAATAGTGTTAAGGGCTTGACCTTGGCGGCAGAGGAGTCCAAACTTCATAATCAACAACTCTGCCAACAAGTCAATGCTTTGGATAAGAGATGCTCAGCCTTGCTCGAAGATGCCAAGCTGGCCGAGGACAGAGTCCAGCTGGAGTGCGAGGAGCGCCTGAGGGAGTATAAAGAGTCGGCCAAGCTGAAAAGGGAAATCCAGTAGGCCTGTGAAGCTCATCTCAAGAGTTATAAAGAGTCTCCTGAACTGAAAGCTGAGATAGCTGAGGCCTGTGAGAGACGACTTGGGGAGTTCAAAGCTTCTGGCGAGATGAAGACCCCCATCTGGAATAAGAGTTTTCGCATGTTCGTCTCTGGATACAACCGAGGCCTGAGGACTGCCAGATATGCTCCCTCCACCCCGTTGGCTCGACTCCGAGTTGCGGAGGAAGACTCTGACGGTGAGGAGGTGATCTACGGGGATGATGACAGGCCCTTGCCTAAAGGGGCTCCTTGTACTGCAGCTGAGCCTTCTGAGGTAGGCGCCAGGCCGGGAGATGAAGATGCTGGGCCTCAAGAGCAAGAGATTGTACCTTTCGTAGGTACTGGGGGGTCTGAGCCAGAAGGTGCTGGGCCTCCCATAGACAGTAATGTAAATAATGTAAATACATATAGTGTAGACGATAGTGCCCCTAGGCATGTAAGTCCTTTGAGGGCTGTTTTTCCTCCAGCCCGTGTAGATGGATAGAATAGGTTGTAATTATCTTTCCTTCTAATGAAATTTATTTTTCTAACTGTATTTGCATTATGGGTTATTTTTATTGTCGTTTATTCTTTCTGACCTCATCAGATTACTTAATCCGTTAAAAGCCTAACTTGTCAATAATGAAACACTTATACTATATATATTAAGCATGAAATACTTAAACCATGTGCTTCGTAATTTTTCCAAGGAATCAACTATACTGTTTTTCCCTTTTTGCCCTCAGGCCAATCAGAACTAAAATTCTATCAATTGACTGAACTTTTAACTTATAAATTTTTCCATTTATCAAAGGCATTCTTATCTGTAAGCTCTTTCCGAGCTGGACCAGCCTTAACCGTGAACTCAGTTTTTAACAGTGGGTTGAACTTTCAACTTACGAGTTTTTATGATTCTTGCAAGGACATCCTCATTTTTCTCTCATTACTTTGTTAATATGAGCTCGGGCACATGGCCTTTGCATAATAGCAATAAGTCAAACCATGTACCTTTTAAGATGATGAGCAGGGCTGGCCTTTTGTTTTTAGTTCTGTTCTGATGAGAATTGAGGTTGGGTCCGTTTGCCCATGCCACTGGATTTCCTCTCGGATCATAGGAGGCTTGTTGCATTCAGTCTACCTTTGAGCTTTCTGAGCTCGGTTCTCTTTTGTTTGGTTTTATGAGTTCGTGCTTTCAGGTCTTAGATCGACATTGTTGCCTTTGTCTTCTTAATTTTAGTTTTCGGGTATGTCTTGATCAGGTCCTTTGCTGCTTGGACCTTCCTCTAGGCTTGTCGAGCTGGCATAGTGCCATCAGCCTCTAATCCGAGTTCGGATTTAAACCTTCTGTTTTAGCATCTTCTTGAGGTCGGCACGACGTTTTGCCTTTTTGGGCTATCGTGTGAGATTAGAGTCTCCTCTCCTTAGGTCCTGAGCTCCTTTGGGAGATCGGAGTCTAGTTTTTCATTGGTGATTATGGGCTTCATCTTTCGTGTGAGATCGGAGCTGTGTTTTTACGAGTTCTTTTTGCTCGTAACGCCAGAAGATCTTGGGGATCCTGGTCTTCTTGCTCCGGGAGTTCTTGGGGATCCCAGCCGTTCTGTTCCAGGAGATCTTGGGGATCCTGGTCTTCTTGCTCCGAGAGATCTTGGGGATCCCGACCTTTTTTTGTGCCAGGAGATCTTAAGGATCCTGGTCTTTTTCGCTCCGGGAGATCTTGGGGATCCCGGCCTTTTTTGTGCCAGGAGATCTTGGGGATCCTGGTCTTTTTCGCTACGGGAGATCTTGGGGATCCCGGCCTTTTGGTGCCAGGAGATCTTGGGGATCCTAGTCTTGTAATTCAGGGAGATCTTGGGGATTTCGGCCTTTTTTGTGCCAGGAGATCTTGGGGATCCTGGTCTTTTTCGCTCCGAGAGATCTTGGGGATCCCGGCCTTTTGGTGCCAGGAGATCTTGGGGATCCTGGTCTTGTAATTCCGGGAGATCTTAGGGATCCCGGTCTTCTACCACCCTGAGGTCTCTATGGCTCAGGAGGTCTTCTAGGATCTGTTCTTTCTTTTTCAAAAAGAATTAATACTCACAGTAATAGAGATAATATTGCTTCGAAAAATGACGTTATTTCATTCATTCATGTTTTCAGAGTACAAGAATTTTCTTTACAAATATTTCAGGGGAAGTACCTCTTCAGGTGCTGGATATTTCAGGCATGGGGCTCAGGGTTTCCCTGCATATCTTCAATTCGATATACCCCTGGCTTGACCACTCTGGCTATTCTGTGCCTCCAACAATCATGTTGATGGTCCCACTGGATCCATTATTCACTGGCCCTGCTCCCGCTCTCCTTGGCGTTTGGTGTAATACCCGGCTAGACCCCGGCATCGGAATTCCTACTTTCCGGCGGAATCTCCGTTAGAATCTGGGATTCGTGGATGACAGAGTCTTCCTGAGGGGTAAAACAAAGGTTTTTCAAAATGTTTTTATATGTTTTTATAGTTTTGATCAAGAAAATTGAGTTTTGAAAAGGAAAAGAATAAGGAGGCAATTACCAGGTTCGGCAGCCGAAAGTAAAGTTCGGCCTCCGAAAGTTGCATGGTTTTGCTGCCCCCGAATCCCCACTTCGGCTGCCGAAGGTGGTGGAGGTTTGCATGTAGCTTTGGCCGCCGAAGGAGAGTCGGTTGGCCACCTATAAAAGCTACTTTGACCAGAAATGGAGGGTGTTTGAGCTCTCTTTTTGGTCAGAGGTAAGTTTTTGCCCTCCTTGGGTTGTTTTCACCTTTTTCTTCAAATCATGCAAGTTCTCATGAGTTTTAACTTGGTTTTTGAAGTTTTTAGCAAAAGAAGACAAAGTTGAGAGACTTGGAGATTTTGGATCGTTTTCCTCTACATCTCTGAGTTAGGACCATCAATCCTCTCGTTCTTCAAGAGGTAAGCATGGATCCTCACCTCCTCTTATGTTTTAAGCATGGTTTAAAGGGTTTAAAAGAGTTTTATGGCATGAAAAGAGTAGATCTAGAGGTTTAAGAGTTATGTTGATCATATGCTCTATGTGTTGTTTTGATGTTGTTTTTGGAGTTTAAACTAGTTGTTAAGCTCCTATATGCATGGATAAGGGTATATACATGGTTATAAGAGTTTAATTGCATGTTGAGAGTTTGTGGTAGAGTTTTGAAGGCTGAATATGCATGTTTGACCCGAGTTCTGCCTTCTTGGAGAACTCAGGTTCGGCCGCTGAACCCCTTGAGGAGGCTGTTTTGGCCGCCTAACCTTGCCCCCGAAAGTTGAGACTTTCGTCTCTGGAGGAAAGGTTCGGCCGCCGAACATGCCGCCGAAGGTGAGTGACTTTCGGCTCTGGAAGGTCTTTCAGCCCCCGAACCTTGCCCCCGAAAGTTTGGACTTTCGGATTTGGAAGGGACTTTCGGCCGCCGAAAGTGAAGTTCGGCCGCCGAAAGTACATGAGTTTCGGCTCTGGAAAGGGGTTTCAGCCGCCGAAGGTGCCGCCGAAAGTCCCTTGTCCAGCCTTCCTTTGCCCATTTTTCCATGCATGTTTATGATATTTTAGGGGGTTTTTGGGGAGATATTCAGAGCTATGTTAGAGTATGTTTGGTCCTCATTCGAGTCCACCTGTGTAGGTACGGACCTGAGGCACCCAGGAGGCCCACAGAGTTAGAGTTACAGAGACTGTTCAGCAGTTCCCAGAGGTGAGTGGAACTAAACTATATTTTAATTTAATGAAGGTTTTAGCATACTTCATGCATCATAAATCCCATATTTATACTAGGGTGTATTGCATTGCATTAGTATACACGAAGATGACGCATTGCATTATTACTTGTTTATGGGGACGGACACAGAGTATGACCCTTTAGCCCTCTGATTATTATTGTAATGAAGTCCTGAAGAGCCCATCGAGGGCCGGGCATAATGAAGTCCTGAGGAGCCCCTTGAGGGCCCTGAGGAGCTCCTTTGAGAGCCGGGCACAGAGCAGAGGGATTTTTGGGTCAGTCCGTCCGTGATGTGATTTGTTTGTGTAATGACGCATTTCATGACAGCATGATTTAAATGTTTTATTGTTCTACTCACTAGGCTCTAGTAGCTCACCCCTCTCCCTAACCCCATGTTTTCAGGGCCACAGAGAAGAAAAGGTTCAGCAAGGGTAAAGTCTAAGTATAACAGTATAGAGTAGTGGACATGTATTGTATAAAGAGACAATGTAAAGTCATGTAATGTATATTGAGATAGTATTGTGCTTGGCCCTAGAGTATGTTTAATCCCTTGGTATATGATTAGTATTATGTTTTATCATGTTTTATGATGATTAAAACCAAGCTTGATATATAATGATGACCCATCTAGAGCATTTGATGAGGGCTCTAGGATGTGGTTTAATGTTTACAGAGATAGTGCATGCACAGGTCAAGCTTGGTAAATGAAAAAGTTCAAATTTTTATAGAAATGTATGATCATGTATGGGATTAATCAGGTACACAGAGAGCATAGTAGGCTTGCTACGGGTTCCGGCGACCTTAAGTCGATCTGAATCCTAGCGCCGGTAGCGGTCCGGTTTCCGGGTCGTTACATTTGGGCTGCCGGGTTAGGCTGAGGCAGCTGTCCCTCCGGTTTCTTCACGAAGTTCTTGAGGTGCCCCCTCTTTATCAGCCTCTCGATCTCAGTGATCAACTGAAAGCAGTTATTGGTATCATAGCCGTGTGTGCGATGATACTGACAGTATTTGTCAGGATTTCGCTGGTCTGCTTCAGTTCTCAGGGGTCTGGGCCATTGTAGGAACTCCTTGTCCTGGACGGCCATGAGCACTTCGGCTCTAGAAGCGTTGAGTGGGGTCGGCTTCTCTGGAACCCACGGAGGGAGTGGCCTCTGTTCTGAGACCCGAGGAGGGAGAGGTCTTTGGTCCCTTTGCTCCCAGGGTTGTCCATAGGGCTCAGGCCTCTTGCCATGCTTCTTTTCGTGCCTCTCCAGCCTCCTTTCCTCCGGGGCTTTCCCCTTATCTGTCGCTCCCCTGGCGAATCTGCTTGTTACCAAGGCATCATCCTGCCTTATGTACTTCTCAGCCATCTTCATCAGCTCGGCCAGTGAGGTAGGAGGCTTTCTGCTCAACGAGCCAAAGAATTCGGGCGAGGTCGTCCCTTTCTGCATAGCCTCCACCGCTCTACCCTCGTCTAGCTCGGGGATCTGCAAGGCCTCCGTATTGAAACGGGGACATATTCCCTGAGCGATTCGTCTCTTCTCTGCCTGATTGTCTCCAGGTAGCTCGTCTTCCTATCTGCAAGCACCCCGGCAATGAACCGACTGATGAAGAGATTGGCCAGATCTCCAAAGCTTCTGATGCTTCCGGCCTCAAGACTGTTGAACCATGCCCTTGCTGGTCCCGAGAGCGTCGTGGGGAATACCTTACACATCAAGGCATCCGATAGAGTTTGCAGCTCCATGAAGGTTTTGTAGTTTAAGACATGCTCCCTCGGGTTCCCAGCTCCGTCATATGCGGCCATAAGCGGCATCATAAATTTTTTGGGGACGGTCTCCTGCTGCACCCACTTCGAGAAGGGTGAAGAGGTGGGCAGGAGAGCTTGATTCTGATCCTTCGTTCCTAACTTAGCCAAGAGCTGCTCTCTCATCTTTTGCAGCTTTTGGTATACACTCTCCTCCTCCTGCTTGGGTTTTTTCTCCAGGTGGTACTCCTCCTCCTCTGCTTCGCTTTTCGTCCACCTGGTTGTTCTGGCAGAATGACTATCGGCTTCATCATTCTCAATCATCTCCCTCACCCTCCTTCCGTGAACCCTAGCTTCCGGTTCTTCTCCCCCTTTCTCCAGTTTCTCGGCTATTAGTTTAGGGGCGGTTAAGGGTAGGCTGGGGTTCGTTGGTTTGGGGTTCTTCCACCACTGGCAGTACATTCATTGGGGTGCTGAGGCCCCTTTGTTGCATTATCTGCCCCAGCCAGTGGGCGGTGTTTTGTAGCTGCAGGGCAATGGTTTGAAGTTCCTAGTTGGATAAGGCCGCTCCGGGCACATTCCCTGCCAAGCTTTGCGAGGGGTTGAAGGGAATGGATGGTTGGTTGTTTGGAGTTATGGGACTGGAAAAAGAGAACTGATGCCCCTCTTGGGCAGATATCAGGTCATTTGGGGTGTTAATGATGTTATTTTCATTGTGATTAGCCATTGTGGATCTCAGTGGGTATTGTAAGAGTGGAACTCCGGTGATGAAAAGATCTCCTTCGTCCCTACAGACGACGCTAATTTGATAACCTGGGATCCAGAAAATAGGGTTTTACAAGGGTTCTGTAATACTGGGAAAAAACCCCTTTTCTAGAGGAGGGTCTTCCTCCTTATATCTGTTTCTTTTTGTCCGCTAGTGACGTATAACAAACTGTCTATCATTGGGATACCTGTCTCTACCATGTTGATTCTGTAACGACCCGAAAATCGGACCGCTACCGGCGCTAGGATCCGGGTCGACTTAAGGCCGCCGGGACCCGTAGCAAGCCTAACATACATTCTGTAAACCTGTATAATCCCAAACATGATCAACAACAAACATAAACTGTGAACTTTTTCTTTCCTTTATCCAAGCTTAACCTGTGCATGCACATAACTATAAACATAAACCTCCACTGGAGCCCTCATCAAATGCTCCAATGGGGTATCTCATCATACATTAAGCTTGGACTATCATGAACATCATAAACATAACTATAGATCATGTAACAAAGGGATTACAATACTCATAGGGTCAAGCACAACTATAACCTCAATATTTCTCATTTACATGACATACTATACTGTTTCCTTACATTACATATCAAATACAATTGTCATGTCCACCACTATCTATTACGAGAAGATAACTTCAAAACTCTGGCTAACCTCCTGATCTACCCTGTACCTGCACATCTGGGGATAGGGGAGAGGGGTGAGCTACAAAATCCCAGTGAGTTGAACTATAAAATATAATACCACAATGCTCCAATGAGATGCATCATAACACAGACAATTCACATAAGGGTTGGGTGAACTTGTCACCAATTAGTCCAAGTTAACACTGTGCCAGGCCGTAGCATGGGGTCCTGGTCTTCCTGTCATACATACATTACTTACCATAATCCCAGGGCCTCCTCTGGGCTCCTGGTCTTCGAGTCCCATTACCGTGCCAGGCCGTAGAATGGGGTCCTGGTCTTTTCTTACTCTGTGCCAGGCCGTAGAATGGGGTCCTGGTCTTCCTGTCATGGACTAATTGGGTCATCCAACATTCACCCACATCAACAACAATAGATGAAATGCAGCATATTCGTGAAACTAATGCAATCATCCTATTGCATAATCATGATGCATGAAACATGATAAAACATTTAATTTAAAAGATTAAGTTTAGTTCCACTCACCTCTGGCTGACTCTGACAACACCGAAGCAGCTGAACTCACTGCTGGGGTCCTCGGTTCCTCGGGTCCAAACCTACACAGGTGGACTCAAATGAGGGACCAAACAAACCTGAACATAACTATAAACTACTCCCCAAAAACCCCCTAAAACATCATGAAACAACCATACAAAATCATGCAAAGGAGGCCTGGACAGGGCACTTTCGGCGGCAGGTTCGGCGGCCGAAAGTCCCTCCAGAGCCGAAAGTCAGGCAGGTTCGGCGGCACCTTCGGCGGCCGAAACTGCCAGACAGAGACGAAAGTCTCCCTTTCGGGGGCAAGCTTCGGCAGCCGAAAGGCTGCCTCCCCAGCCATGTTCGGCGGCCGAAAGTCCTTCGGCTGCCGAACCTGGTTTCTGCCAAAGGGCAGAAACTTGGCTCCCTTTGCATATTTCGCCTCCAAACCTTTTCAACATGCAACAAACCTATTCTACAACACACAACCACAAGCATACATGTTCCTAGGGGCCTCAAACCAACATAAACCCCATCTACAACACATCAAGCATCTACATTGATAAAAAACATACATTTATACCCATAAACATAATCATAACCTAAATATGCATACTACCCCATAGATCTACTTAAAACTTATCTAAAACATACAATGAGCTTAAGATCGGCTCTTACCTCTTGAAGATAGAGAGAGAGGCGACCTAAACTCGAAGTTGGGAGAGATTGGGTTCTTGAACCACCAAGCTCCAAAACTTTGTTCAAATCTTCAAAACAAAGTGAAAACAAGTGAAAATCTTGAGAGATTTAGAGGAAAACATCAAAGATTTTGAGAGGGACGGCGGAGAGCTCACCTTGGCCGAAAATGGGGAAAAGCTCGCCCGTTTTCGGCTAGGGGACTCTTTTATAGTGGCTGGCCAGGCCACGTTCGGGGGCCGAATGTGCCTCCGCATGCATGCCATGTTCGGCGGCCGAACTTGGGGTTCGGCGGCCGAACCTGGACTTTCCTCACTTATGCTTTCGGGGGCCTAAAGCACACCCGCAACGCATGCATGTTCGGCGGCCGAACTTGAGGTTCGGCGGCCGAACCTGAGTTTTCCTCCAAAGCTATTTTCATGCAAAAACTCATCTTCTTTCATGCTTAAAACATAAAACACATTAAAACATTTCATAAAAACATGGTTCTACCCTTCTAGAGGTCTCCGACATCCGAATTTTCACCGGACGGTAGGAATTCCGATACCGGAGTCTAGCCGGGTATTACATTCTCCCCCCCTTAAGAACATTCGTCCCCGAATATTCCTCAACTAGCACATGCATAGAAATCAACATACATACATAGCACATAAACACATGAAGATCTAACCTTAAAAGAGATGAGGGTACTGCTAGAGCATGGACTCCCGTGTCTCCCAGGTGCACTCTTCCATATTGTGGTGATTCCAAAGGACTTTCACCATCGGGATTTCCTTGTTTCTCAACTTTCTGATCTGTGTGTCAAGAATCCGCACTGGCTGCTCAACATAAGTGAGATCCTCTTGGATCTCCACATCAGGCTCACTAAGAACATTACCCGGATCTGACACGAACTTCCTTAACATGGAAACATGGAAAACCGGATGGATTCTTTCCATTGAAGCAGGTAAATCCAGCTTGTACGACACATTCCCAATCTTTTGCAAGATTTCAAAGGGTCCGATGTATCGCGGAGCTAGCTTACCTTTCTTCCCAAAACGAACCACTCCTTTCATAGGAGACACCTTGAGCAATACCAGATCCCCCTCCTGAAACTCTACTTGCCTTCTGCGGATGTCTGCATAACTCTTCTGTCTGCTCACAGCAGTCTTGATCCTTTCTCTGATCATGGGTACCACCCTGCTGGTGATCTCTACTAGCTCGGGCCCTGCCAAGGCCCTTTCCCCAACTTCTTCCCAGCAAACAGGTGACCTGCACTTCCTTCCATACAAAGCTTCATATGGAGCCATCCCTATGCTAGCATGATAGCTGTTATTGTAGGCAAACTCCACCAAGGGTAGATGCTGCCTCCAAGAACCGCCAAAATCTAGCATACACATTCTGAGCATATCTTCTATGGTCTGGATGGTTCTCTCTGACTGTCCGTCTGTCTGTGGATGGAAGGCAGTACTGAAATCTAGCTTGGTACCCATAGCACTCTGCAGACTCCGCCAAAACCTGGAGGTGAATTGGGGCCCCCTATCCGACACTATTGAAATAGGAACCCCATGCAGTCTGACGATCTCATCAACATAAACCTGCGCCAACTTGTCCGCAGAGTAGCCACTCTTGACAGGGATGAAGTGAGCAGATTTGGTGAGTCTGTCCACAATCACCCATATGGAGTCTAATCTGCTGGACGTCGCCGGTAACCCCACTACGAAGTCCATAGCTATATTCTCCCATTTCCACTCTGGAATAGGTAGCGGGTTAAGCATTCCAGCCGGCTTCTGATGTTCCAGCTTCACCCTCTGACATACTTCGCAGGCTGACACAAACTGTGCCACTTCTTTCTTCATAGTTGGCCACCAATAAACCTTCTTCAGATCTTGATACATCTTGGTGGCTCCGGGGTGAACGCTGTATCTTGTATTATGAGCTTCTCTCATAATGTCTCCTTTTAGCCCTATGTCATCTGGTACACACAAACGACTCCCATAGCGGAGGATCCCCTTACTGTCAAATCTGAACTCACTGTCTTTGCCTGACTGAACGGTCCTGGCAATCTTCACTAACTCTGGGTCCTCGTGCTGTTTCTGAGCCACCTGCTCCAGAAACACGGGTGTCACTCTCATCTGGGCCACTAAAGCACCTGTACCAGACAACTTCAACTGTAGACCTTCATTAACAAGCTTGTAAAACTCCCTCACTACCGGTCTCCTCTCTACTGTGATGTGGGATAGACTGCCTAGTGACTTCCGGCTTAGGGCGTCTGCCACGACATTCGCCTTACCCGGATGGTACTGAATCTTGCAATCATAGTCACTCAGCAGTTCTACCCATCTCCTCTGTCTCAAATTTAAATCTCTTTGACTCAGGATGTACTGCAGGCTCTTATGATCTGTAAAGATCTCACATCTTACCTCATAGAGGTAGTGCCTCCACATCTTGAGTGCAAAGATTACTGCTGCCATCTCGAGGTCATGAGTGGGGTAATTCAACTCATGCTTCTTTAACTGCCTAGAAGCATAAGCAATCACCCTCTCATTCTGCATTAGTACACAACCCAGTCCCACACGGGACGCATCACAAAAGACTGTAAAGTCTTCCTCACTAGATGGCAGGGTTAAAACTGGTTCTGACGTCAACCTCCTTTTGAGTTCCTCAAAGCTTTCCTCACACTGATCGGTCCACTCGAACCTCTGATTCTTTCTGGTCAATCTGGTCAGAGGAGTTGCCATCTTTGAGAAGTCCTGAACGAACCTCCTGTAGTAACCTGCCAAACCCAAGAAACTCCTGATCTCTGTTACTGAAGTGGGTCTAGGCCAGTTAGCTACGGTCTCTGTCTTTTTGGGGTCCACCTCTATCCCTTTCTCTGACACTATATGCCCCAAGAATGAGATGCTCCTCAACCAGAACTCACACTTGGAGAACTTGACATACAAGTCATGTTCCCTCAAGATCTGCAAAACTGTCCTCAGATGATGGGCATGCTCCTCTGCATTTCTGGAATACACTAAGATATCATCTATGAAGACAATAACAAAGTGATCCAGGTACTGACTAAACACTCTGTTCATGAGGTCCATGAATGCTGCAGGGGCGTTTGTTAACCCGAACGACATCACTAGGAACTCATAATGCCCATATCTGGTCCTGAAAGTTGTCTTTGGCACATCTTCATCTCTGATCCGTAGCTGATGGTACCCAGACCTCAGATCTATTTTGGAGAAACAACCTGCTCCTGCTAGCTGGTCAAATAGATCATCGATCCTTGGCAAAGGGTACTTATTCTTGGTAGTGACTTTGTTCAACTGCCTGTAGTCGATACAAAGTCTAAGGGATCCATCTTTCTTTCTCACAAACAAAACTGGAGCACCCCAGGGTGAGGTACTCGGTCGGATGAAGCCCTTGTCTACCAATTCCTGTAACTGCTCCTTTAGCTCTTTCAATTCTGCTGGCGCCATCCTGTAGGGAGGGATAGAGATCGGTCGAGTTCCAGGCATTAGTTCTATCTCGAATTCTATCTCCCTAGCAGGTGGTAAACCTGGCAGCTCGTCTGGGAACACATCTAAGAACTCTCTAACCACTGGCACTGAGGCGGGCTCTCTGACCTGACTACTAAGCTCTCTCACATGAGCCAAATACCCCTGACATCCCCTCCTGAGCAACCTACGAGCCTGAAGAGCTGATATCAGACCTCTAGGTGTACCCCTCCTGTCTCCCCTGAAGACAACCTCAGATCCATCCTGACCTCTGAACCTGACTACCTTGTCCCTACAGTCCAAGGTAGCACCATGGGTAGATAACCAGTCCATCCCTAGAATGACGTCAAAATCTGTCAAATCTAGAACCACTAGGTCGGCGGACAAGCATCTTCCCTCAACAAACACGGGACTACACTGGCAGACTGACTCTGCCACTGATGGATCACACTTGGGTCCACTGACCCAGAGAGGACACTCTAACCCAGAAGTCATCAAACCTAACCTCCCCACGGCTCTCGGAGCAATAAAAGAATGAGATGCACCAGGGTCCATCAAGGCATACACATCTGAACAACCAATGATTAAGTTACCTGCCACTACGGTGTTAGATGCATCTGCCTCCTGCTGTGTCATTGTGAAGATCCGTGCTGGAGCTGATGGACCTTCACCTCTGAAACCCGCTGAAGAAGAGGCTGCTCCTCTCCCTCTGCCTCTGCCACTGGCCTGAGTCATGGCTGGAGCTGCTGGCTGTGCTACACTGCCTGAGGCTGTCTGCTGGGACTGAGCCATCGGGACTGCTCTTGGACATTCTCGAGCCATATGCCCCTCCTGACCACATCTGAAACAGGCGTTCGTCCCAAGCCGACATACTCCCCTGTGTGGCCTACCACACTTCGCACAAACTGTATTATCTGCACCAGAGCTTGAGCCACTCCCAAACTGCCATCCCTCCTCTGCTCTACATCCATCTGGTCCCCCACTTCCTCTGACAATCCGCCTTGAACTGTTCCTCTGACTGATCTGCTTCTACCCAGATCCAGAGACCTCCTAGGGTCTCTTGCTGCCCTTTCTCTGCTAGACCTACTAGACATTGCCCTAGGCAATGTTGGAGGACGGGCGCTCATGCCCTCATCCTCAGGTGGTACTCCAGTCAATCTCGCTGATCGACGAGTTCCCCTCATCCTGTTTTCTGAAAAACAGCACATATAGCACAAACATTAGCACCATATGGTTCATGTGGGCACGCATGAACCCGCATCACACATCACAAATCATAGCATATCATCATGACATTTCACATCATAAAACAAGACAGGACTCCACATCCTATCCTAGTGGACATGATCCTTCCTATTGTGCTTGACCTTCTATAACATCTATGAGCCCGACACTCTAGATCCGACCATATGAACCTAGGGCTCTGATACCATTCTGTAACGACCCGAAAATCGGACCGCTACCGGCGCTAGGATCCGGGTCGACTTAAGGCCGCCGGGACCCGTAGCAAGCCTGACATACATTCTGTAAACCTGTATAATCCCAAACATGATCAACAACAAACATAAACTGTGAACTTTTTCTTTCCTTTATCCAAGCTTAACCTGTGCATGCACATAACTATAAACATAAACCTCCACTGGAGCCCTCATCAAATGCTCCAATGGGGTATCTCATCATACATTAAGCTTGGACTATCATGAACATCATAAACATAACTATAGATCATGTAACAAAGGGATTACAATACTCATAGGGTCAAGCACAACTATAACCTCAATATTTCTCATTTACATGACATACTATACTGTTTCCTTACATTACATATCAAATACAATTGTCATGTCCACCACTATCTATTACGAGAAGATAACTTCAAAACTCTGGCTAACCTCCTGATCTACCCTGTACCTGCACATCTGGGGATAGGGGAGAGGGGTGAGCTACAAAAGCCCAGTGAGTTGAACTATAAAATATAATACCACAATGCTCCAATGAGATGCATCATAACACAGACAATTCACATAAGGGTTGGGTGAACTTGTCACCAATTAGTCCAAGTTAACTCTGTGCCAGGCCGTAGCATGGGGTCCTGGTCTTCCTGTCATACATACATTACTTACCATAATCCCAGGGCCTCCTCTGGGCTCCTGGTCTTCGAGTCCCATTACCGTGCCAGGCCGTAGAATGGGGTCCTGGTCTTTTCTTACTCTGTGCCAGGCCGTAGAATGGGGTCCTGGTCTTCCTGTCATGGACTAATTGGGTCATCCAACATTCACCCACATCAACAACAATAGATGAAATGCAACATATTCGTGAAACTAATGCAATCATCCTATTGCATAATCATGATGCATGAAACATGATAAAACATTTAATTTAAAAGATTAAGTTTAGTTCCACTCACCTCTGGCTGACTCTGACAACACCGAAGCAGCTGAACTCACTGCTGGGGTCCTCGGTTCCTCGGGTCCAAACCTACACAGGTGGACTCAAATGAGGGACCAAACAAACCTGAACATAACTATAAACTACTCCCCAAAAACCCCCTAAAACATCATGAAACAACCATACAAAATCATGCAAAGGAGGCCTGGACAGGGCACTTTCGGCGGCAGGTTCGGCGGCCGAAAGTCCCTCCAGAGCCGAAAGTCAGGCAGGTTCGGCGGCACCTTCGGCGGCCGAAACTGCCAGACAGAGACGAAAGTCTCCCTTTCGGGGGCAAGCTTCGGCAGCCGAAAGGCTGCCTCCCCAGCCATGTTCGGCGGCCGAAAGTCCTTCGGCTGCCGAACCTGGTTTCTGCCAAAGGGCAGAAACTTGGCTCCCTTTGCATATTTCGCCTCCAAACCTTTTCAACATGCAACAAACCTATTCTACAACACACAACCACAAGCATACATGTTCCTAGGGGCCTCAAACCAACATAAACCCCATCTACAACACATCAAGCATCTACATTGATCAAAAACATACATTTATACCCATAAACATAATCATAACCTAAATATGCATACTACCCCATAGATCTACTTAAAACTTATCTAAAACATACAATGAGCTTAAGATCGGCTCTTACCTCTTGAAGATAGAGAGAGAGGCGACCTAAACTCGAAGTTGGGAGAGATTGGGTTCTTGAACCACCAAGCTCCAAAACTTTGTTCAAATCTTCAAAACAAAGTGAAAACAAGTGAAAATCTTGAGAGATTTAGAGGAAAACATCAAAGATTTTGAGAGGGACGGTGGAGAGCTCACCTTGGCCGAAAATGGGGAAAAGCTCGCCCGTTTTCGGCTAGGGGACCCTTTTATAGTGGCTGGCCAGGCCACGTTCGGGGGCCGAATGTGCCTCCGCATGCATGCCATGTTCGGCGGCCGAACTTGGGGTTCGGCGGCCGAACCTGGACTTTCCTCACTTATGCTTTCGGGGGCCTAAAGCACACCCGCAACGCATGCATGTTCGGCGGCCGAACTTGAGGTTCGGCGGCCGAACCTGAGTTTTCCTCCAAAGCTATTTTCATGCAAAAACTCATCTTCTTTCATGCTTAAAACATAAAACACATTAAAACATTTCATAAAAACATGGTTCTACCCTTCTAGAGGTCTCCGACATCCGAATTTTCACCGGACGGTAGGAATTCCGATACCGGAGTCTAGCCGGGTATTACAGATTCGGACATACGAGAATATCGGATCCCTGCTCCACGCGTAACGGCTTCTGATTCTCCTCAGGCGCTCATGCGGATGGACCCACAAGACGGATGGGTTGGTCTCCTTCCTGGTTTCGAACTGGGCCGGAAGATAAGACTGAGACTAAGCCCAGAAGGGGTCTGTTTGTTAGGCCAAAAGAGCTAGGCCAGCCTAATTGAGAAAACTAACTGGAGCCCGGTCTTAAAGCTGAGTGGACCGGACCTGATTCACATGGGATACTTGAAGGCCTCTAAATAATGGGCTGGTATCGTGAGTCTGGCCCCAGATCAGGGTGGAGAAATCCAGCGGTCATCACCAACCAAAGAAGTCAATATACCCGATAGATTATAGTCAAAGTATAAGCAGTTAGAGTAATATTATGACGTATAATCATTTAAAATTAAATCTCTGTATAAGATAAATCGGCAAAAACACTCCTCAAATGTCTGTCTAAACCCCTGCATAAGATAATTTGATAAAAATACTCCTCATTCTGTCTCATTTCTCGAGTATAAATCATTAAAGTCTCCCGAACAAAGCCATGGAATAGAGCTTCTACGAGATAAAACTCGAATAAGATTTCAAGACTGACGTCGTTGTTGCGATTCCGGACACCCATAATAACTAGTAAACCTGCATTGAACATTACCATCCTAAACAATCGAATCAATAAAATTTGAAAAAAAGTCAATCACGTAAATAGACCCATGACTCTTCCATATTAACGAAATGCCTCCTCCTAATCATTGTCTATTGACTATTGACTGAGATGCAATAATCAAAATGTAAAAAATTATGAAAAAATTTCAAATTAGAACTAAGAGTTTTTGTTTTCATAAAAAATAAAATATCCGACTTATAACTAAAAATCAAATCCTTCAATGTAATAACTGTATGAGAATTATCCTTCAATGCAATAACTGTATAATGCAATAACTGTATGAGAATTATCGCCATAAATATGCCAATCAGGTTTATGTATTATGAAAATTAATAGGATTGTATGTGAGAAATATCCTCACCATACAGAAATTATAAGTGACGATTGAAATATCTCTGGAGTTCTTAATAGAGATAATAACATCTTTTTTTTCATCGATAGTCAATTGATACAGATCGTCTTTTATAGAAAGACGATCGCCCTTCCATGGAAGACAACGTCCTCCATAGAAAGATGATCGTCCTCCATAGAAATTAAGTTTAAGAAAAAGAAAAATGCGATAGTATCGAATTACAAAGGGTGATGAGGAAACTTGTATAGAAAGTAATAGGGGTAAATGGAACTTTAAATTAGAACTTTGAAATTTATATTTTTTTAATGAAAAATTAAATGTATTCAATTGAATATATCCTGTACAAACAAAAGCGAGGAGTCTTTAGGTATTTACTGATAAATTAAAAATCATATATAAATTTTATCAAACACATTATATAATAAACTTACAATTTTTATGATAATGTATACTATTCTTTCTATTATTAAATTCAAACTTAATAACTAATTAAAAAAATAAAATTTATGTTATTTTATCTCATATCCTACGAGTTTATATTTATTTAAAAAGGTATATATTTTACTTAAGACTAAATTCAACACTAAAACAAAAATTTGTTAATACATTTAAAAAAAAATATTGTTTTATTTAAATTGAAATATTTGTCGGTTTAATTTCATTATTTTTTTAAAAAATATCATTATGATTTTATTTGAATTTCAAATTAGAGTATTTACAAATATTAAATAAATAAGCTGTCTCTGCTCTCTAGTTTTCAAGGGTAAAAAAAGAGAGCAGCCGTCTCTTCCTCTCGAAACGACCTGGCGTTCTAACGACGCTACTCGAAGAAGACAGGAAGGAAGAAACACTCCTATATAAACCCCACGCCAGTCTTCTGCGCAGATTGTCTTCGTTCATTTCCCTCGCTACTTTTAAATAGAGTTCTTCTTCGCTTCCTTCGTTACTATTCATTTTGTTTTCACAGGTACATTGTTCCCTTTCGTCATCTCTCAGTTTTTCATTTTTACTGTCCGTTGTATTTGTTCATTTCAGTTTCTAATTGATTTCAATCTTTTATTTTGCCAGCTTCAATGGCCACTTTTGGTGCTGCCACGACAGCGAATCCAAACCCTAACAAATCTATTGAGGTAATTTTCTTGTTTCTTTTTAGTGTTTCTTTTAATTCATAGTTTAATCTGGAATTTAATGGTTCAACTGTTGTGATTTTTTAAAAAGATTTTGTTTAAGGATTGGGAAGAACTTTTGATTGGACATATTGGATTATTTTGAGTTGTTAGCCAAATTAAGTTAATGAAGATGTAGCTCATTGTTATTTGCGGTTGGGTTTACTTGGATTTTGTGATTATTTATTAATTGGAAAATTGGGTTGACGTGAAACCTTGTACTTGTAGGTTGCACAACCTCCTAGTGACTCAGTTTCGAGTCTCTGTTTCAGTCCCAAGGCCAACTTCTTGGTTGCTACTTCCTGGGACAACCAGGTTTGTTCTATTCTTTCTTTCTTCTTCTTCCTGTTCTTCTTTTGCTTGTGAAAGCTTAAATTTAGCTTTATTTTAGTTTTTGAAGTTGTTTTTGTCACTCTAATACATGATATTTAGTTCTTAGTTTCATTATTTGCTTCATGGGTAATATTAGCATTCATTTACATGTTTTTTAAATAATTTTTTTAGGTAAGGTGTTGGGAAATCACGCGGAATGGAGCCACTGCAGGAAGTGTGCCCAAGGCATCAATATCGCATGACCAACCGGTATTGAATTCAAGAAGTGTTTATAAATCTGCTTGTTAGTCATGAATTTGTGACAACAAGAATTCTAACGCTTTCACCTTTTCTGTTCCATCATTTCGTTCACTTTTAAGGTTTTATGCTCCACTTGGAAGGATGATGGGACGACTGTCTTTTCTGGAGGGTGTGACAAACAAGTGAAGATGTGGCCTCTACTATCTGGTGGTCAACCAGTAACTGTTGCAATGCATGATGCACCAATCAAAGAGGTTGCATGGATTCCAGAGATGAATATGTTGGCCACAGGAAGTTGGGACAAGACCTTGAAGTAACTTCTCTCTGTAATTGATGTTTTCATTGTTCTATTCCTTTCTTTTCATTTGACATGTTGGTTAAATGGGTCATCACATGGTCAGTTGTACGTTTCAAATGTTGTTCTCTACGTGTGCCTTGTTGTTGTATTACTACTAGTTATTATTGAATAGCATAAATCTCTTCAAAACTAAAATGCAATGTGTTGGTTGTACAATAGAGTACTCTAGAAGAAACAAAAGGTAAAACAAATTCTTTCAAGATGAAGTAAGAACCTTTGATTTGTGAAGCCCATAAAAGTCAATATTAGTAAGATTAAATGAATATAGATTTTATTTTAATTTTCTTAAATTTATTGTAGTCTAAATGAAGCAGACATTTTAAACATTGGTTTAACTAAGTAAAAAGGTTAAAAGCAATGCAAGTATCTAATTTCAATTTGTTTGCTTATTGCTTGGCATAAGAGTAAGTTTTATATTTGATCCTTAGCAGTCTTAGGATTGGAAACCAGTTGACCTGTCACAGCGTGTTGCAGTTTTTGTTATATCCCTTTTTTTTTTGGTTTCATAAACTCATCAATTACTTGCAATGCCTCTGGTGATATTTTGCACCATCACTTTTTGTCTCAAGTATATATGTTTTTTGTCTATATTTAGGTACTGGGATTTGAGGCAGCCAAATCCAGTGCACACTCAACAGCTCCCTGATCGTTGTTATGCAATGACTGTGCGGCATCCCTTGATGGTTGTTGGCACTGCAGATAGAAATCTCATAGTCTTTAACCTGCAACAGCCTCAGGTAATGTTTGCTAAGGTTACAAGATGATTAAATTATCTTTCTAGTAATTGTAAGTTTGTCTGATAATGCTCTCTGTGTAATCATAATATGAAACAAGAAATCTAATTATTGAGGAAAATTGATAATATAAATTTTAATTGGCATCTATCTATATTCTCTGAAAATGAAAGGGATTGAGAATTGTTTATTGCAAGTTCTCCACTAGACATATTCCTTTTACCTCATAGGCCATAATATAAATTAGGCACATACTTGTAGATTTAAAGGACTGATATGATACTAGTCAAATAAGACTACTCATTATTACAGAACAAATTGAATGTTAAAAATTTCTAATTACTAGTTTTTTCTTCCTTTCTACTGTTCCATTTTATCATTTTTTTTGAATGGTCACAGAATGAGTACAAGAGAATCACTTCGCCCTTGAAGTATCAGACAAGATGTGTTGCAGCCTTTCCTGATCAGCAAGGCTTCTTGGTATGTACTTGATTTCGTTTACATATATTTTCTTGACTGTGTAGTTTAAAAATATATTTTATAGTAACTCAATTTTGATGGGCTTTTTTCACTTGCTGAGTTCCTGGCCTCCATTGTATCTCTTGCTCAGTAAAATAACAGATGTACTATTGCAAGGTACATTTTGTAGAAGCAAGAACAGACAGAGCATAGTGTTTGTTCTGTATAATGGTGATTTTCCCCTTTCTTAGGTGCATATATATTTAAAAAATGATGATTACATATTTTACACACAAGGAAAACAGGATAGGATTTGCACCATGTCCTATTGTATATGCATGCATAAGTTCTTTACTTATTCTTTTACTGAATTATTTCCTACGTTGTGGAGTTGGTAAAACTTCCTCAAGATCGGTGTTCCAACAGAACTTGTGGACAGATATGAAGTTAATGATGTAATCCTTCAACATTATTGATAGAATTTATTTGGTTTTAGCCACTCCTTATTTCTTTTTTTTGGGTTCATAATCATATACTCTGTTCTTTTGTCATTATTTATGAATTTTCTTACAGTAGATTTTGTGTTGTGTTGGGCATAGGTTGGTTCAATCGAGGGAAGGGTTGGTGTACATCATCTAGATGATGCACAACAGAATAAGAACTTCACTTTTAAATGCCATAGGGATGGCAATGAGATATACTCAGTCAACTCCTTGAACTTCCATCCAGTAAGTTCTATTATTTCAGAAGAGCTTAATGTTAGCATTAGTAGCTTTAAAGAACTTAATGCTTGTCATATTTGATTGACCAGATTAGTGAATTGTTAATAGTATAAATTTTGTTTAATTGCTTGAGATATGAACATATATGACGTTCAGAAGAACACAATCAGTTTTGTATTCATAAAATTACTGTTATGATTTTTCGTGTGCAATATCTTATTCATGTCACTTTCCTCGATGTTGGAATACCTGATCAATTTCTGGAGGATTGTCTCACTGCTGGTTTCAGTTCTCCTTGAAGCAAAGCTTATTTAATTCATTCTAGCTTTGGGGTTGAGCAGTCATAAGTTATAACTGCTGAACTGAACCCTTCTAGTTCGATTTTTATTTGGTTGGTTCAGTTGAGAAGGTTCAGTTTTCAGCTCAGTTTGGTTATTTTTGCTTAAAGAAAAAAAAGAACAGACTGATTTCTGAGTAATTTATGGGGCTTTCTAGACTAGCCGTGAGGCCAGGAGCCCACTTTTGCCTTCAAGTCCAGCCCACATTTTCCAGGAACTGCTGCCTGCACCACCCTTTGCCTGCTTCAGCCCTTCTCTTCCTTTCCAGTTTCCTTGAAGACACAAATTTATCCTTTTCACCCCTTTTCTTTCTTTTGTAGCGCTGTTCTCAAAGACAAACACTGAGTCTTGAAGTCTAAGAAACGCTGCTGACCCTTTGTTTCTTTTCCTCTATTTGGTTTTTTGTTGTTTTGTTTCTCTCTTCGACCTTTTCTTTTCACCTATGTAATTTCTCTCACATCTGGATCTTAGCCTCCTCTCCTCCATTTGATCTAACATTGCCTCGCCCTTGAGTTTGGTTCCTCCCTCATGGCCTGGCCCCTCTCTGGTTGACTCCATGTCCTTTTGGTTTTTTCTTGATAAGATTAGATATGATTGTTGCCTCTCTAATATCACTGCTCATGAGCTTATTAGAGCATGTTTGACATTAAGTTTAGAGGCCAAAAAAGTGCCTTTAGAAAAAGTACCATTTTAGATGTTGAGAAAAGTTGTTCTTTTATTTTAGTGTTCTTATGACTAAATTATTTCCAAAATAATTTTAAATAATATTAAATATTTTCTAAATAATATATTTAAGAAAGTTTTTTTCTCAATGACAATTCTAACAACAATGCTAAAAATTTTAGTAGGCCTTTAATGTCATCAATTAGGTTTGCTCTGGCTCTTCCCGTTTCATTCTGCAAACTATTGCTCTAGTGGGCCATGGTGCTGGGTTTTGTTGCTGATCCCTTCTCCTCAATTATTTTTGCTATTGTGGTATTCATTGCATTCCTTATTCTATAATTTTTTCTTTTAATTGTGGATTGGGTTTGTTTGCTCTAAGATAAGGATTGTTGCTTAGGTTTTGATTTTTTTGCACTGATATTTTTGAATTTGTTAGGAAAAAGAAGAGTTTATTTAACTGTTGAAAATTTAAGTTTGGATGTTGGGATTCAATCTGAATAGAGGGCCAAACATTGAGAAGTGAGAAGAAGAATGAGGGGTTGCTGTTGGAAAGAAAATGATTGATAGAACCGATTTATTTTGGTTCGATTTGGTTTCATTTAAAATGCAATTCGGTTTTTCTGAGAAAATTGAAGCGATAAATTACACCCCCCAAAATTTTGGTACTTAATCAAAGGATAGGATTTGTTGCCTATCAATCTAAGAGTTGCATGCTCACTCCTGTAGGGTTCAGTGCCCTGGAAAATTGGAAATTTTCAATAACGTAGTAGATATTCCCTGCCACATATTTCGGAGTACATGGCATTGATATAGAACTTCACTGTTTGGGAATTTCTAGGATTATTTGTATATATATTTTTTTCCTTTTCTGATTTGTTAACTTCTCTATTAGGCTTTTTAACTAGTTTGGTCGTGCCTATATTTTAACTAGTAGCTGCCTTTTTGAATCAGGTGCATCACACATTTGCAACTGCTGGATCTGATGGTGCTTTTAATTTTTGGGACAAGGATAGCAAACAGAGACTCAAGGTTTGTCCAGATCTTTTTTCATATCATCACTTATGCTTATTTTCTGCTGAGATTAGATTAGTTATGTTTTCTGTCTTCTGCTTCTGGAAAAAGTGCGCATATGTATATATATATGTGTGTGTGTGTTGTGTGTGTTGTGTGTGTATGTATTTGTAGTCTACATCCTTTTGTTGCAAGGATATTTTGTTCAGAAAGCAAAAGCATGTCCGATGACTTGTTAAGTGCCCAGGAATAGGATCTCGTCACGGGTCAATGAACTGGAAAATCCTCCTCTCGCCAAACCGATTTTCCTTTATTGACGTTCCTGTTTTTCCTTGAGGAATCTATTGTGAAAATAAATGGGAACTCGTTAGAGAGAGTTCCCAAATCTCATGAGTTACTGATAATATTTTTTCTGAATGCTTTATTCCATGAATCAATGCGTTATATAATGAAGGCTACATTCAGATTTACATCAAGAATTTGAATTTCAAGCACTTACCTAGAAATTTGAAAACTGAAAAAACAACCAATCTCAACAGATTTAGTAGCTAAGTAAATCTTGCTGATAATAACAAATAAATTTAAACAAAGTTTTGCTTATAAGATGCCAATTGCTTGAAATTTAAAATTTGAATTTATCAATCATACTCTGTTTCAGCAGCAACCTGTCCAGTCAGCCTGCTTAGTACGACGTCTATACGCTCTACCCACAAAAGCATCCATAACACTACCCTCGCCTTGGACAAAAAGCTTGTCCTCAAGCTGATAATCTGATAAGCATTCTGAAAAGGGGGACTGGTTCCAGGTGGCATCACTAAGAGGTAAACCTTGTCATTGGACGAGAATTTTTCAAGTGCCACAATTTAATCTAGAGCGAAGGACTGAGTGAGGAATTGGAAGAACCTGGCCATCCAAGATAGGAGGCAGCAAGGGCATTTCAGCAGGGATAGCACCATTAAATTTACGAAGCAAGGAGACATGAAACACATTATGGATTTTACTATCCAATGGTAGCTCTAATTCATAAGCAACATTCCCAACCGACTTTATAATCTTAAAAGGACCACAAAAGTGAGGCCCCAATTTATTGGAATGCTTGCCTAAAATAGAAAGCTGCCGATGAGGATGCAATCAAAGCCACACAAAGTCTCCCGGGACAAAGGACACATCACGATGACTTTGATCATGAAATTGTTTCATACGATGCTGAGTTGTTGGAGCCAAAGACGAATATTACATAAGACCTCATCCCTGAGTTGTTGGAGCCAAAGACGAATATTACATAAGACCTCATCCCTATCAATCAAAGTTTTATCCAGAGCATTCACCCGAGAAGAGCCTGGCACATAAGATAATAGCTGGGAGGTTCCCGCCCATATACCACTTGAAATGGGGTGGTATGTAGAGAAGAATGAAAAGAAGTGTTGTAACAATATTCCGCCCAAGGCACCCAATCCACCCATTTCCTTGGGCGATTTCCAACAAAACATCTGAGATATATTTCAATGGTGCGATTTACGACTTCAATTTGCCCATCTGTTTGTGGATGATAAGCAAAAGATAAAGCAAGTCGAGCATCACATAAACAAAATAGCTCTTTCCAAAAATGACTAGTAAAAACAGGATCACGGTCAGAAACAATAGATGTAGACAGGCCATGTAAATGAAATATTCTATCAAAAAACACATGTGCCACAGTAGTAGCTGTATAAGGATGTGCCATAGGTGTGAAGTGAGCCATTTTGGAGAAACAATCCACCACAACAAATAAAATTGATTTACCCGATGATTTAGGCAGGCCATCAATGAAGCCATGCCTGCCCCTTCTACCCCTATTCTGTTTCTTCTCAAAGGTGTGGGCTAAATTCATTGTAGTGGCCAAATTTTGGAGATTCTGTAACTCTACCTCCAAGCGTACTGACTCAGTCAATCCGAAAGTGAAGAAATCAACTTGCTGGTCATTTCATACCAGCAAAGCCCTTGCTAACATGGCTTGAAACTTTTTCTGGTACTCTTCTACTATTGTCGTCTGTTTGAGGTTGATCAACTCACCCAAAGAATTGTTGCGTAAAGGGGGCCCAAAATGCAAATTGCAAAATTCTTTGAACTGCGTCCATGTCATTCGTGGCTCCTCTTTCTCCGGCCCCAAAATTGGTCCTCTCCTGTCGTGTGAAAGGCTGCTAGGCTAACCTTGTCTTCCTCTGCAGTTTGCTGGTTGAGAAAGAATTGCTCACAACGATTAATCCACCCCAATGGATCTTCAGACCCATCGAAAGACGGCAAATCCAGCTTCGCATATCTGGGCATTGTCTGCCCTTCATTTTGTTGACTACTACTTGTGCCATCCTGGTTTGTTCCTCCGTTGACAATTCGCACAAGCTCAGATATTTGTCAGGCCAATTAACCGAATCGAGCTTCAGTGTTTTGTACGTAAGTGTTCAATTTTTCCACTAAATTGGTTGGTTCTCCCATGATGTCAGGCTCTGATACCAAATTGTTAAGTGCCCAGGAATAGGATCTTGTCACGGGTCTATGAACCGGAAAATTCTCCCTTCGCCAAACTGATTTTCCTTTGTTGACATTTCTGTTCTTTCTTGAGGAACCTATTGTGAAAATAAATGAGAACTCGTTGGAGAGAGTTCTCGAATCTCATGAGTTATTGGTAATATTTTTTCTGAATGATTTATTCCATGAATCAATGCCTTATACAGTGAAGGCTACATTTATATTTACATCAAGAATTTGAATTTCAAGCACTTATCCAGAAATTTGAAAACTGAAAAATAATAACCAATCTCAACAGATTCAGTAATAAACTAAATCTTGCTGATAATAACAAATAAATTTAAACAAACTAAGTCTTGCTGATAAAATGCCAATTGCTTGAAATTTGAATTCATCAATCATACTCTGTTTCAACAGCAACCTGTCCAGTTTCAACACCTGCAGCCACAAAAACATCCATAACATCACTTGTGCCAAGATAATTATAATTATGATGTTTGTTGATGCCTAGCATTTGTCTCTATGAATCTGCACGTTTGTTAAAATGCTATATTTGGTAAATGGGAATCTAAATAGTCTCTGTGTACATGGGCATGCATGTGCACAGAAATGCATTTATTTCATGAGTGCTTGTGCATCACTTAAGGTTGATTCTCTTGCAGCGATAAGTCACTATATTCTTGTTTCAGCTGGCTGCCTACTTTTTCATTCTGATTGAGCCCCAGGGGCTATTCTGGCACAATGCATTAGTATTTTTGAGGTTTAGTTCAGTGCCATAAGGTATTCTAATTGTTGCCATGCAACGTGAATACTTGTTTCATTAAATTCATTCTTTGTATTACACTATCACAGAGTTTTTGGCTTTCTTGGGGGGACTAAGACATCAGATTGATTATTGCTTATTTCATCAATAATGTTTCAATAGTGGTGTATTAAGGAAAAAGTGCCTTAATTTAACTGTGTGGCTTTTTATTTATTTATTGTGATTTTAGGGATCTAATGTTGTGAAGGTAATATTTTCTTAATGTGATTTCAGGCCATGTCACGGTGCTCTCTTCCAATACCCTGCAGTACTTTCAACAATGATGGCTCAATATTTGCGTATTCGGTAATGCATAATTTTCTCTTACACTGGGGTGACTATTGGAATATCCCCCTCCCCTCTCTCCCTTTTCTTCCTCCCCTTTCCTTTCTCTCTCTCTCTCTCTCTCTCTCTCTCTCTCTCTCCCTAGCTCAAAACATGGATCCTGATAGTGAAACCAATGGAGTATTATCCACTAGAAATGAGTGAAAGCATCCTATGCCCATGATAAGCAACACTTAAAAGCACCTAAATCGCAGTGATGGACCTTGTTTCTTTCTGTTGGGGTGTTGTGTTAAAGTGCATGTATAATCTAATCGTAATAGAAAATGAAAATCTTCCAATTTCTTGTCACCACTGTTTTACCTTTGACTTATGTTGAACTCATAATAATTGATAGCAACAATTTGACCATTTAATTGTATATTGATGATGCTTATATTCAGATACCAAGTATTGCTTGACAAAATTGATACTAAATTCTTGAACTGATTTTCTTTAGGTGTGTTATGACTGGAGCAAGGGTGCAGAAAATCACAACCCACAAACAGCAAAGACCTACATCTTTCTTCATTTGCCGCAGGTATTTTTTTATTTTATTTTATTTTATTTTTTGCAGAAGTCTTGCAGGTAGTTTAAATGATTTTTGACAATCCTTTTCTTCTTTGCAGGATTCCGAGGTTAAAGGCAAACCACGAGTTGGAACAAGTGGTAGAAAGTAGAACTGCTATTTTTGTGAATGTAGACGTATCTGTTAGTAGAGTTGGAACAGATCCTCAGAGGAAATATAGCCTTTTTTTTTTTGTCAATGCAAGATTTTGACATAGGTGTTTCTGTGAGTGTAGACGTATCTGTTAGTAAAGTTGGCAATATATAGGTGCATGTTTTTCTCGCCTAGGTTTGGATCCCAATACGATTGGCCTTGCCTTACTGTCGCATAAAGCTTGGCAATTCATTATGACATGTATGGTGAATTTTCGACGGTAGTTGCTGGCTAGTGTTGTTCTGTCCTTTGAAACAAGATTCTGGAGTGAGTTAGGAAAAATTTATGGCAATTCCTTTATCAGAAGAAAATCCATTCGAGGATCTTAAAAATTTCTAGCTCAGAACAGACAGTGAAGCACTCCTAGTATTGATATACGAGAAATGGTGATTTGCATGAACTTTAATCTGTTCTGAGAAGTTGAAAGACGAGCATTTGCTTATCCATCGTGCAGGGTTTTGTCTTTGGCTTGCTAGATTAAAAGATATGAAACGCTTGTACTCCCAATAAAAACAAATTCGTGGGAATGTTTGTATAGTACATGCCATTATAAAAAGAACTACACAGATAAAGGTCGTTTAAAAAAGAATAAAAAAATCGGGTAAAACCTTGAGAACTGATTGGATGAAAAATTCAACGACAAAAAATTCTTTAAATTTTGGAGGGCTGCTGATTAACTGATTACTAGCCATCTTTAGCAGGCAGATAGGGGTTAGCTCCAAGATGATAGTCTAATTGTAACCCCACTGGTGATAGGGTCCACGTCATCCGACAGCTTTTCTCTAAGCTATTGCATGCAATTACATATTACATAATAACTCTCTCTCTCTCTCTCTCTCTCTCTCTCCACTCCATTACTTGATTACTTTGAGTAAATGTCAAGAAAGGAACACAACACAGCAAATAAATGATAAAAATGACATGAAACAGGGAATATATTTCCTCTCATAGAAAAAATATTATTTAGCTCTCAGAAACATTTTTGGACTTATGTATGATTATGATAGCACGCCTTATCTTTCTTTTCTTTTTCCTCTTTTTTTTTTTTTTTTCCCCTCTCAAAGTACCCTTCTGAAATTCCAAATCTTTTGGTAGAAAATTGTTGCTATTCCATGTTGAAAATTGTAATCAAATTCCATCTCATTTTTTGCTTTTAGAGATTTTCATGTTGGATTTTTCTTTGTTTTTTTTTGCAATGCTTCCAACAAAATGAAGACACCTGTTACATCATGCTTATTTACTCATTTCTTTAAGTAGGGCTATTGTCATTACAAAGATGTCTTTTTCTACCAAAACAAAAACCATATATAGTCTTATATGTGTTTCCAGCTTAATTGAGGGAAATTTTGTCTAGTGTTTGCTTCAAAACAGTTGTTGGGTTATGAAAAATGTTACACTTTTTAAGATTATGAAACGTATATCTCATTATAAAACCGAAGAAAACATTATATTAAAACCATCATAAAAGATAAGTAGTTAGAAAATCTAGGAAAACCGACTAAGAAAATCGAAAAAATAAAGAAGCTTTTGGCACTTATTGTTATGATTTTCAATACCTTAAAATACTGTATTAAATTATAAATGTGCTTGCTTCAACCATTCTAACTTGATATAAAGAAGAGTGTGATCTGGTCAATGAAATATTAAATAAGTCAATTATTCACCTTATTAATATAAATCGATAAAAAGTCTATATCAAATATATAATTATTTCACTTAAAGAAATATTTTAAAAATGTGAAATTTTAAATTCGAATCTACTATATCAAAAATAAATAACATAGTTTTATTTATTTTTTAATAAAAATATAAAATATTGAGGAATTGAATTTAAGATCTCCTAAAATGCAAACTGTACTTACAGTGTTAATTATATAAGTATTAAAGAATTACCTTAATTAAGTGATTATAATCAATGTTCTTTGAAAAAGAAGCAATGCTTATGTACTTATTAAAGGAAATGTTAGTTACCACTCATTCTCATCATCCCACACACGTAGACTATGAAATGACCAAATCATATATATTGTTATTTTTAATTAGAATTATCATTTTCTTTTGCTATAGTACTATTAAATGCCTTCTTAATTTTATTACTAATTATTAAAAATTCGTTATTAAAAATATTTTGTAACGGATTTGTAACAGAGCAAATCACGTTGCTAATATATTAGTAATAAATTATAAAATTCGTTACTAATTTTATAATAATTTCTTTAATAATAGATATTTTCGTTACATATATATCGCTTTTTAAAGAAATAACAATTTAATCCATTATTATTTATAAAATTATAAAAAATACTACAAATTATATATTCTAACTACACAATTTAACCTGAAAATACACTCAACTATCACCACTCTTCTCAATAACAAATGTGAAAAAAACTAATCTCATATATATCATGAATGAACTCAAATCCAATATCATATATAATATAAATCAATCTCATATACTTTCAATTATCCATCTTCCAAATTCGTTTATATAAATAATTAATTTAATATAAAAATATATTTTTATAATAATATTTATATTTTATTTATTTATTTATATTTAAAAATTTAAAATTAAATATTTTTTAAAAATATTAAAATGTTAAATGAAAATTATTAATAAAAAATATTTTTTATATAAATTATTGATTAAAATATATGAAACTAAATGATTTCGGATTGTATTCAGATAGTAATAACCATGTTTGGATAGTCTCAAATAATTTTAATCGGGTTTGAAACAAATTTAAATATTAAAAATATATATCGAACTCGAAATTGGGTATATTTATTTTTATAGGTGTTTGTATCCCTACACTTATCTATCTTACTAAACCCTAATAAGATAAATTTATATAATTATAGTCAGATTTGATATAAATTTAAGTTTTATATATAAGATATAATTACTGAACTCATTTATATAAATAATTATTTTAATATAAAAATATATTTTTATAATAATATTTATAAATTTTTTATATGTTTTTATTTAAAAATTAACATTTAAATATTTATTAGAAATAATAATTTTTAAATGAAGAATATTTTTTACATAAATTATTAATTATATATAAAATCAAACTGTTCAGATTTTTTTATTAGTAATTCGGATTTAGGACGGAAATGATTTATAATAGTTTAAATTAATTTTTAATTGAATTTATAATAAATTTAAATATTAATAAAATAATATCCACTTACATCTCTATTTATATAATACAAGTTGTTTAACTAAGAACTCCCTATATGTCTAGGGCAACAATTTCTCATCAATCCAGAGCATGAGCTTCTCAAGTAATAAAATACTCCAAGTTGTTTAACTAAGAACTCCCTAGATGTCTAGGGCAACAATATCTCATCAATCAAGAGCCTGAGCTTAGCTTCTGCAAAATTCCATCATCAATCTTGTGGAGGTTCTGCAAGGGAAAGGCATGATGCAAGGTTACGATCCCATAAATGAATTAAAATTCATTCAAAATATGAATTGGGATACATAGTGCATGTGGGTTGACCTAACCCTAAATTTTGCTGATGTCAATTTCTAGCATTTGCAAGGTTTAGAAGATGTAAATATATGTAACGGTCGCCTAACGCAACAAAAGAAAACTACTCTAGTCAAATATAGCAGCCACTAGCCTACAAGCCAGTGGTGGTAAGAGCCTGAAGAGATAAAAGAAACGGCTGTAGGCTTGAAAATTGCAACAAACAGTGCATTGTTTCTCTCACTTTTCACCTATCAATATGGCTTATGGATAGGCTTCCTATGTTTAGTATATATGATGTGGCTATAGGCTTCCTATGTTTAGTATATATGATGTGAGCCACGTACCAATGTCTTCTAACCGCCCCGATTTCATTTAATTTTGTCGCCCTTAATGTGACCGTCGTTATCTAGATCATTACAGCTAATATATTTAAAGCGAGATAACATATGTGTCTGAACTTAAGGATATATCTATTTATAACCGTCGGATCTTATATGCTCTGAGCGAGTTCGGACCCAAGAAAATAACGCTGACCCAAAATCCATAAAACCTTCCTTCAGTTAATTGGTTTAATGTCTTAAGTTTCGGTCCAGATGCGCGGGGCAGACCGGGTCGGTCGTAAGCTCAAGATTAGAGGGAAATGATTCAGTTCAGTGATGGGACACGAAGGAGAGCAGCTGGCTCAGTCACTTTACAGCCCTGTCCACATACACGCCGAGAGAAATTAAATGACCGCTTGGCGTGGAGAGGGGTCTAACATTTCCGTACATATAGATCTAAATGACAAAGACAGGTAGCACTGTAGTAGAGAGACCGTTAGACGTCACTAACACACAAAAGGAAAAGGGATGGTGGAACGTTTTCATTTCCATCTAAACTTACACTTATACTATAAACCATATTTTCTGAATCTCAGAACATCATCTATTATATATGATATGTATGCATTATCATCCATTTAAGGCGAAAGATTATGTATCTTAACTCATCTACAATATATCTAATGTACGTATATGTATTGCAGTCTATTTAGAGCGATAGAAATAGCCTTAATCATATACAATATAATTGATATATAACATGTATTTACCGTCTCTTCATGGTACGTCTTAACTCATTTCCGATATATTTAGAGTATGATATGTATATATTATAGTTTTTATTTGAATCATGAAAAACAAGGTTCATTATTTCCTAATCAAAGAGCACATATATATCAGAAGCACTCAATAATTCACTTTATATAAGATTTATTCTCATTATTTATGAAATACATACATACATTAGCGATATGCTTTATATAGGTTAGAGATATGAACGGGTAGGATATTCGTGAAAAGTAACCTATTCAAAACCGAACTCGATTCATATCAGCAATATTTGAATCCGTCCAAACCTAATTATTATTATTCAAATAAAATTCTAAATTGTTTAGTCTCATATATTTTAATTAATAATTTATATAAAAAATAATTTTCATTTAAAAATTTTAATATTTTTAAAAATATTTAAAATTTAATTTTATATAAAAATATACAAAAAATTTTATAAATATTATTATAAAATATAAATTTTTATATTAAATTAATTCAGTCGGAATATTTTATAAATAAAAAATTTAAACTCAATTTGAATATGCTATAAATAATTTTTTTTCAAACTCAATTCTCCCATAAACCCGATTATAAATAACGTAATCCAAAGTTTTCAACAATATTATATAATGTCCAATATTTAAAAATTGAATTATATAACAGGCTAGGCACCGCCTATCATCTATAACAGCACATTTACTACTAACCATGTGAAAGAGAATTTAACTATTTATAACCAAAGGTAACAAAACAATAGAAGGACCAAGACCTTATTAGTGGGCCCCTTGTCTTCAATTGACCGCCATAAGGCCGCAAAGGAGGCCTATATAAACCTTTGTGGCTTTCTCATTCCAAAACCCATCCACCCTCTCTCTCCTTTGCTTCTCTGGGGACATTTCACAAACACATTGATATTTAAGGCAATACAGAAACAGTTTCCTTCTCCACCATGACTAGACAGCAACAACGATACCGCGGTGTCCGGCAAAGGCATTGGGGCTCTTGGGTGTCTGAAATTCGCCATCCTGTGCTGTAATTCACTGTCTTATGATATGCTTCTGTGTTGTTCTTGCACTTGGCTTCTTTAAGAACGTTTTTTTGCCATGTTTGTATCAACATGAAGAAACGTTTCTTTGTTTTGTTCATCGATAGAATCACTAGCTCCCTTCCAAGATTTCTCGGCAGGAACAAGGACGTTTTAATAAAATACACCTCACACACTTACTTATAAACACTAAAGAAAAGGTTTTAGTGCAAAAATTATGTGTTTCTTGTACTAAGAAACGTTTCATGTTTTCTTGGGACTACAGGAAGACTAGAATATGGCTAGGCACATTCGAATCGGCGGAGCACGCGGCTAAAGCCTACGACGAGGCAGCTAGACTAATGTGCGGTCCAAAAGCACGCACAAATTTTCCATACAACCCAAACGAGCCACAATCAACTTCTTCAAAGCATTTTTCAGCGACACTGGCAGCTAAATTACATAAATGTCATTTAGCATCTCTACAAGCCACCAACAAAAATGTCATTAAACAAACACATGAACAACCACAACCTAACCCATTTGCCACTAGCAATGGCATTGCCGGAAAAAGTGCAGAATCCGGCAGTACTTGGCAGGAAGGGAAATGGGTTGGTGAGGAAAGTGAAGTTGGGAATAGCCAGCAGCAAGAAAAGGCACTTGAAGATCATCATATAGAGCAAATGATAGAGGAGTTGCTTGACTATGGTTCCATGGAGTTTTGTTCTGTTTCTTCTACATAGATTAATTAGTACTCTTAATTAGAAAGATTTAGAAATTGTAGCAACCTTCATCAATTTGGTAATGCAATTTACAGTTACCTTTTTTCTTTCTTTTTTTTTTTTTGCATTTTCTTAATTAAATCTAGCTAATTCTGCTTAATGTGAACTTGGAATTCTGGATTCAAACACAAAGCAGTGAAGAAATGCAACAGAAAAGGACAGTGATCAAAGAGAGAAAAAGAAGATGAGATAATAGTTGGCATCATATAGATTCCTTCATTTTCTTTCTTTCTTTCTTTTTTTTTTTTTTTTTTTTTTTCTTTTTACTACTTTCATGAGTTTCATTTATGAAATAACCCAAATCCCAAAGAAAGTTGCAAAAGTGAGAAATTAGAAGTTTCATTGTATATTATATACACATTTTTTTTTTTGACTGTTGGGTTGGAGTTTGAAAGTGCATCCATTTTGCTTCACCCAAGACCAGACAAGAAATGGATGGAACCCTGAAAAGAAGTGCTGAGAAGAGACTATTTATGTTCTGAATTTTCAATTTACTATGTCCACAATTAAATTAAAGCTCATTAATTTACATTTACCTCCACATCATTTATAAAATTGTTTGATTCTAAGATATGAATCCTAAATATAAGCTATTACTTACTGTAAATATCTCCAAATAATTAGGGTTTTAATTTTCCTTTTTTATCTCTAAATATTTAGCAATCGCGAGTGGATATGTATTTTAATTTATTTATAATATATTTAAAATATTACGTATATATATTATAGTTTAAAGTGAAAGGATATACTTCTTAATTTATCTACGATATATTTAGTGTAACGACAGTGTATATTATAATTGTATATTATAATTAAAAATGATATGATACATATTTTAATTTATCTATAATATATCTAATATATTACGTACATACGTATTTTAGTTTATCTATAATATATTTAATATATTATGTATATATACTATAGTTTAAAGTGAAAAAATATATTTTTTAATTTATCTATGATATATTTAATGTATCGATAGTGTGTATATTATAATTAAAAGTGAAATGATACATATATTAATTTATCTGTAATATATTTAATACATTACATAGATGCGTATTTTAATTTATCTATAATATATTTAATATATTACGTATATATATTATAGTTTAAGACGAGAAGATATGCATTTTAATCTATTTACTGTATGTATAAAATGTACGGCATTCATGTATTATAGTTTTAGGTGAAAGAATATATATTTTAATTTATTTCAAACGCATCATAATTTAAAATGAGAAAATATACATTTTAATTTATCTATAATATATTTATTATGTATTATAATTTTTACTGTGTTTCAGGATTAATACTATACATAATCCCTAGTGTAAATATTCTCTTTTTTATTTTTGTTTTTATTTATTATTAATATTATTATATGTTGGATAAGAGACTTGACAGGTTTATTATCCTTCCAGCTTAGCTATATCCCTTGATTTCCTCAAAAGGCATTACTTTTGACCAAAACAAGCATTACTTGTTCACACAAAAGCCCTTATCTATGTTAATTCATTTTAAGCTAGAAAAATTAAGAGGAAAAGGAAAATGAGAGAGGAAAACTAAATTATTTTCCATCTATCACTTGTTTGGATAGAAGAAAAATAAGGAGAATGGAAAAATAAATAGAAAAAATAGATTGTGAGACTCATAAATAACTTTATTTCCAAATTAGGAAGTGTGAATAGTAAATAATTTATTTCAATTACACGTAAAGGGTAAATTAGGTATTTTATTATTTAAAATAATATATTTCTATCCTTATTTTTCTTCCTATCTTACAAACAAAGGAGGAAAAAAATTTAATTCTTTTTAATACAAAATTTTTCTTTTAAAAAAAGTATAAATCTTATATCATTTTGTAAAAATTTCATTTAATTTTTTTTTCTTGTTATATAATTGGTTGGAATTTTCTTTTTAATTTTTTTTCTTCTTTAAAATAATCCAATCTCCCAAAATTCTTCAAAAGAATAATTTTTCATCAAGTAAAGCATTTTCTTTATGGAAAATAAACACTGACTATCACATAAATACACTTTGTCTCTAACCTTTGAGGACTAAATCTCACAACTTTATGGTATGCAATGGGAATTTAGACATCAGAGTCTTGTTTTATATACAAACATGAGATGGTGTGCATGTCAATTACTACAAGACATGTTTTCATATTGGTCCACATATATGTGAATTCCTAATGTTATTTTCATTGCATTGGACCCTACATGTCATGTTGTTGGAGAGTCTTACATCATCCACATGGCTGTGGCAAATATCATCACCTACTCATTTTGGACATTTATGTTTTTAACTGTGTTTCATTACATCTCTTTCTGCTGTGATAAATATTTTCTTAAATATTTTTTTTTCCCAAAGATAATGATATGGATATTAAAGGATAAAGCATTACAGCCCACACATAAGCAAGGTCAAGGTCTAAGAGATCTGGATATCATGTATAGAAGGATTTTCAAGGTTAAGGAAAGTAACAACTCAAACAAGAGAAGGCCCTAAAATCCACTCAATTGATCTGCATTCTGATTTGAAAAAAGCTAATATAAGCATCACTCTTCAGCCGAAGAACTTTAGCTATCACCGGACCTCTATCGAAAAAGCTCGCTCCTACAACAGTCAGCCAAATGCTACATCATGTATATTGAGGAACAAGGAAGGAAGTTTAAAACAATCACACGCAACAACCAACACTTCTTTTGCTAGAGAAAAGATGCTGGTTTGACATGGAAGCTCAAGAAATCCAAAGAAGGCATTAAATTCGTCATCACTGCAAAGCCAACAAAAAGCTATCTCCAAAAAAAGAACCCAATGAGAGGAGGGAGGGCACTTGTCGACAGCTTAGAAGTGTAAATCACTACAAGGAAATGGGTCTATTGTGGAAAGATTTTTTTCCACTAAAAAAGAAAATTTCGCCATTGATAATGCGACACAAAAGTTTTTAGTGGCGAATTTCGATTTTGCCACAAAAGAGTATTTTTTTAAAAATTCAAGTTTCCCGCAAAGTATCATACTGTGACGAATATTTTCACCACTAAAGAATTACGGAAAACACTCCCTATTAGAAAGTCAAGTATTAGTGGCAAAATTATTTTCCACAAAAAATGTGACTAAGTGGCAAAAGTATTTCCCACAAGAGGTGAGCATTCGATCGGTTCGGTTCAAAATCGAACCGAACCGAATAAACCGAAAACTGAAATTTTAGTGTTTATGAAAACCGAACTGAACCGATTTTGGTAAAAAACCGAATCGAACCGAACCAGTTTAATTCAGTTCGATTTGGTTCGATTTGATCGGTTTCAATTTTTAATAATTTTTTTATTTTTTACACTTTATTTTTAATATTTTAAAATTTAATTAAAATATTTTAATATTAATATGATTTAATTTCTCTATGTTATTGAAAAAACATATTATTATTACTAATCGGTTCGGTTCGGTTTTTTCAGTTTTTTTCTGATCAAAATCGAACCGAACCAAAATAACCGAAATTTTTGAAAATAAAAACCGAACCGAACCAAAATGTATAAAAAACCGAACTAAATTTTCAAATCGGTTCGGTTCGGTCGGTTTTTCGGTTTGAACCGAATACTGCTCACCCCTATTTCCCGCTAAAAATTGGATTAGTAGCGAAAGTATTCCCCACTAAAAGTATAATTATTAGTAGCGAAAATATTCCCTACTAAAAGGATAATTATTAATGCTGAAATATTCCCACTAAAAACTTACATACTAATTGCAAAATATTTAATTACCATTATTTTGTCAATTTATTGAAAACTACTCCCTGGTAAATTATTATTACATATTTATACTTTAATAATTATTTATTTATTAGTACTCATCTTACAAAAACACCAAAATTGAATTGAGAAATAATATAAAAACTCCAAAGCATATAACTTTATTATGATAAAAAGTATATAATACAAGAATTAAGGAAAAAATTATGGACAAGATGGAAGTGCATATAATCTTACAAACATTAGAATAATATACTGACCTAAAATCATAATCTAATCAAAAAGTATTTTCTATACTTTAAAATAGAAAGTCATAACTAAAGTTAAATAATCGAACACAAAGTTAAAATGATTTATCACAAAAATTTATTTGTCCAGAGTTAATTGGAAAAACATATCTGTTAAACCTGTCAAAATAAAATAATATCAACCATGATGAATTCATTAAAGATGAAAAATAAATGTATATTTTTTCACTCCATGTGTATTAATAATGTTCAATTTACACCGTATTCACCGACTTACCTTGATGCATGTGCAAATGCATGCCATAGAACTAGAGTTGCAAGAAGACAAGATGAGAAAAATAGCTGCAAAAACTGCAAAAGGCAACAATTTCTGCCTTGTTTTTTTTTTTTTCTTTTCTTCCATCATCACTTCATCTATGCTTTAACTAATTTGTAGAAATAGTGGTGGGATCCATTCTTCTAATCTAAGATCCCCATGCTTCATCATTAATCTTCCATTTGGGGATTGATTTTGTCCCCCACAAGCAGCTTTCTTTCCGTTTCTGCAATTCTTTTCTTAAAATCTACAAAAACACACTCTTCATTTGGGATTGTAGTGAGGTAATGATAGATGTAAACTATGCATGGAAATAGGTTTACACAAAAATAAAATGACAAAATCATTACACATATCATGGCATATTTACTTTCCTTAAAAAGGTTAAAAACAAAAAAGCAGTCAAAAATTGGTAGTTGTAGCCTTGTAGGTGGAATCTCATGTCCAAATCATCAAGGCAAACAATCATCATGTGGCATATATGGCCTGATTAAACCTTAATCATACCCTTTTCAATCCCATGTTTCAACTTTCGATCTATTCTATGATTGGATTTTGATACTTGGAATTGAGTCAGCTATGCATTCCAACAAATTAATGGCTTTATATTTGGGTAATTTACTATTTAGTTATTTATTTGATTTTGAAAAATATATTAAAAATAATTAATTATTAATTAATTTTAAATATTAAGTGTGTTTTTATTTATTTTTTATATTATAAAAAAATTTAACTTTAAAGTAGTAAAATAACTTCTTAAATCTTGTATAAGAAATGTATATTATATTAGTAAAATATATTAAATTAAATAGTAAGCATTTTGTGTCATTTTTCTTTATTAAAATGTCCAGAAAATATGTAAATTAATTGAGAAAGTGGCAATTCGTTTTCTAAGAGAAAATCTCCGTGTCTTTAACCATTTAAACTCAACCAGCAGAAATGCAAAGAGAGATTAACACAGCTTAATTAGATTTATGCCCACAGGAAATATTTACACATTTTAATATTTAGAATATATTAATTAACGAAAAATATTTTTTAAATTAAAATATTAATTTTTTTTATATTTTAATAATCTTATTATATATAAATTTATTAATATATTTTATTTTTTAAATTAAAATTAAGAGATGAAAAATGATTAATTCGGTTGAAAAATATTTTTTTAAAAATTTAAATATAATTATTTTCATAAATAAATGAAGGTTTAAATTCATTATAATTACTTTTAAATTAATTTTAACTAAAATCTCCATTAATATTGCATAATTTGTCACTTGTTAAATTTTTTTATTAATAATTTATTTCTATGTGTTGATGATTGATGGCTTTGATTAAAATAAATTTAATGTTATAAAAAAATAAAAAATAAAAAATAATATTAAAATTTATCAATTAAATTAATTATAAAAAAATTAGTTAATAAATGAAATACAATTATTAAATTATGATGGCTTAACAATGGAATGTCGTAATTTGTTTTAATTTGTTATAGTGTAAATATTTAATTAATTATAATAAAATTAAAAAAAAGTTTATTGTCTAAAATTTTAGAAAAAAAGCGTTTTATAAAATTTTAGACTTTTAATCTAATAACTTAATAAGAAAAATTATTCATAGCTTTTTAATTAAAAAAAATTATCTAAAAACGACACAAATCATTATCAACCCTAAAATATCTCTAACCGGTAGAAGAGAACTCTCCTCAGCGAGTCCCTTGTAGGCTTCTAAATAGAAATCACCAATTCCCCACGTGTAAACCATGTTTTTTCCAAAGTTTGTGCTAAAATTCAACTCACCTCCACGTGTCAAAAACACTCCCACCGTTCTACTCGGAAAAATAGTCCTAACATCTATTGAGCTGTAAGAGTGAAACAAAGAAATAAATTAAAAAAAAAAAAAAAAAAAGACCGGGTCAATCGGTTCGAGCTGCAGTTGAAAAAAAAAAAAAAGAACGAAGGTGGCCATGTAAGCAGATCAAAGTGATGGAGACCAAACCACGCAGACCCAGGAAAAAGAAAATCTGTAAGAGTGAGAGTAGGATCATATGGAGAAGTTCAAACCACACAAACACACATGGACATTTAGAAATCTTTTAATATATAAATAAACTCTCTATCTGCTGCTTTTTCCCATCGGAAACTTCACTTTCTCTAAACATGGCTACCAAAGGCATCAGCTTGGAGGAGATTAGAAACGAGAATGTCGACCTTGTCAGTCTTCCCTTTTTAACCATTTCGATTTTAGATCAATACTCTTTATTGATTTATGCGAAGAGGGGTGACAGTGATATATGTAACAGGAGAGGATACCAGTTGAAGAAGTGTTTCAGCAATTACAATGCAGCAGAGAAGGTTTGTCTACGGCGGAAGGAGAAAAGAGGCTGCAGATCTTTGGACCCAACAAGCTCGAAGAGAAAAAGGTCTTCTGCTTTCTGCTTCCGGTTGTTTTTGGCAATGGAAAGCAAGCCAAAAGCTGACCCCTTTTCTTTTTGTTTGTTTTGAAAATGATCCTAATGCAGGAAAGCAAGTTTCTGAAATTCTTGGGTTTTATGTGGAATCCGCTTTCATGGGTCATGGAAATTGCTGCCATCATGGCCATTGCTATGGCCAATGGAGGGGTAACTACAATGTCCTCATATAAACCTATTACGCTCAACAACTTTCACTTACCTTGCAATATTTTTATTAACATGGATGAGCAAAAATTTGCAGGGTCAGCCACCGGATTGGCAGGACTTTGTGGGTATTGTGGTGTTGCTTTTCATCAATTCCACTATTAGTTTCATTGAGGAAAACAATGCAGGGAATGCTGCAGCTGCTCTTATGGCGGGTCTAGCTCCTAAGACCAAGGTATATATATGCTTTTCAAGAAGGACCGGAATTTCCCAGTTCACAATCTCTTATTATCGTATGGGCTAACGTTTGGGTGCATATATTTAATTTTAATGATTCAAGGTCTTAAGAGACGGGAGGTGGACCGAGCAAGAAGCTGCCATATTAGTTCCTGGAGACATGATCAGCATCAAGTTGGGAGATATTGTCCCAGCAGATGCTCGCCTCCTAGAAGGAGATCCTTTAAAGATTGATCAATCTGCTCTCACAGGTGAGTCCTTGCCTGTGACCAAGCACCCAGGTGATGAAGTCTTCTCTGGATCCACCTGCAAGCGAGGTGAGATCGAGGCTGTTGTGATTGCCACTGGGGTACACACATTCTTCGGTAAAGCTGCTCATCTAGTGGACAGTACAAATCAAGAGGGCCACTTCCAGAAGGTGTTGACAGCTATTGGAAACTTCTGCATATGCTCCATTGGATTGGGAATGCTTATTGAGATAGTAGTGATGTACCCGATTCAGCACCGCAAGTATCGGCAAGGAATTGACAATCTCTTGGTGCTTCTCATTGGAGGGATTCCAATTGCCATGCCTACGGTCTTGTCGGTGACTATGGCCATTGGCTCCCATCGGCTCTCAGAACAAGGTGCTATCACCAAGAGAATGACAGCAATTGAAGAAATGGCTGGAATGGATGTATTGTGCAGTGACAAGACTGGAACTCTCACTCTCAACAAGCTTACAGTAGATAAGTCCTTGATTGAGGTTAGTACTTAAATATGTTTTAGCTGCAGTTTCAATTTTGTGATATTGATTGATTGGTTGATCATTGAGGTATTTCAATTAATTTCAGGTATTTGCAAAAGATGTGGACAAAGAAGGTGTGATATTATATGGCGCTATGGCCTCGAGGGTTGAGAATCAGGATGCTATTGATGCATGCATTGTTGGGATGTTAAGTGACCCCAAGGAGGTATGCCAAAATAAAGATATCAAGTCAATCTTCTATCCCTTTTACCTATCTTTGAGGTAGATGCTTAAGAATGAAAGTTGGTGAAGTCATCATCTCTTTGCTTTTATTCCCTTTGCAGGCGAGAGCAGGCATCACTGAGGTACATTTTCTGCCATTTAACCCAGTGGAAAAGCGCACGGCTATAACATACATTGACTCAGAAGGCAATTGGCACAGAATTAGCAAGGGAGCACCAGAGCAGGTCAGAGATCATCTAGTGCATCACTTTTATTATTTTCCGCTGTGAACTGTGTATTTATATATATACATATATTTTAATATTTGCTAAACTCTGTATCAGATCATTGAACTGTGCAACCTTAGGGATGATGCCAAAAAGAAAGCTCATGCCATCATTGACAAGTTTGCTGATCGTGGACTACGCTCCCTGGCAGTTTGCAGACAAGTGAGCTTCGGTTTGTTCTGATCATAATCAAGTTTAACATTAAATTTACAAGTTTTGAAACACAAAACACTTGCAATTACAGACTGTACCAGAGAAAACCAAGGATGGCGCTGGAACCCCATGGCAAATGGTTGGTCTCTTGCCTCTTTTTGATCCACCAAGGCATGACAGTGCAGAAACTATTAGTCGTGCTCTTAATCTTGGTGTAAATGTGAAGATGATCACTGGTGACCAGCTTGCAATTGGCAAGGAAACTGGTCGTAGGCTTGGAATGGGAACCAACATGTATCCTTCTTCCGCCCTCCTTGGACAGACCAAGGATGAGTCTATTGCTGCCCTTCCTGTTGATGAGCTTATTGAAAAGGCTGATGGTTTTGCTGGAGTCTTTCCTGGTAATTGGATTGCCTTTAAACTCTTTATAATTATCCATTCATACTTCTGAAACTAGATGATGGGCATGCATTCAGAGCACAAATATGAGATTGTGAAGAGGCTGCAAGAAAGGAAGCATATCTATGGGATGACTGGAGATGGAGTGAATGATGCTCCAGCATTGAAGAAGGCAGACATTGGAATTGCAGTGGCTGATGCTACTGATGCAGCTCGAAGTGCATCTGACATTGTCTTGACAGAGCCAGGACTGAGTGTGATTGTGAGTGCTGTCTTAACGAGCAGAGCCATTTTCCAGCGAATGAAGAATTACACAATTTATGCAGTTTCTATAACCATCAGAATCGTGGTTGGGTTTTTGCTTCTTGCACTTATTTGGAAGTTTGATTTCTCTCCTTTCATGGTTCTCATCATTGCAATTCTAAATGATGGAACAATCATGACTATTTCTAAAGATAGAGTGAAGCCATCTCCTCTTCCTGATTCATGGAAGCTAAAGGAGATCTTTGCTACTGGTATTGTCCTTGGCACTTACCTTGCAATAATGACTGTAATATTCTTCTGGGCTGCCTACAGCTCTGACTTCTTCTCGGTAAGAAAATGTCACAAACCATAATATTGTCATTCCTTGCTGCTCTGAAGCAAACTTATTCTGCTACTAACGAAAAAATCATTGAATTTTTCAGGAGAAGTTTGGAGTTAGATCCATCAGAAACAGCCATTATGAGCTTACAGCTGCAATCTACCTCCAAGTGAGCATAGTCAGTCAGGCACTAATCTTCGTTACAAGGTCCCGCAGCTGGTCTTTTGTCGAACGCCCTGGCCTCCTGCTTGTCACTGCTTTTCTCATTGCACAATTGGTGAGTTTTATTGATTTTTTTTTTTCTCTTTTCATTTTTTCACATTAGATAACAATTTATTGATTTATGCATTGTCATGTGCGATTCAGATTGCTACTATCCTCGCTGTATATGCCAACTGGGAATTTGCTAAGATAAAGGGTATTGGATGGGGATGGGCTGGTGTTATTTGGCTCTACAGCATTATCTTTTACATCCCTCTGGACATTCTTAAGTTCATCACTCGATATGCTTTGAGTGGAAAGGCCTGGGACAACATTGTCCAAAACAAGGTACATGAAATCTTCCAATTTTTCTCACGTTGTGCCTTGTCTGTAATCCTTCTTCAGAGATGTCCCTAACACTCTTGTTTCTGCAGACTGCATTCACAACAAAGAAGGATTATGGAAGGGGAGAGAGAGAAGCACAATGGGCTGCAGCTCAACGTACACTGCATGGATTGCAGCCTCCTGAAACTGCAGAACTCTTACAAGATAAGAATTACAGGGAGTTGTCGGAGATGGCTGAGCAGGCCAAGAGGCGAGCAGAAGTAGCAAGGTAACTACATCCGACAGCAACATAACCCTGGAAACTTTCCGTATCCTATTTATGAATAGATTAATCTAATTGTTATGCTCTGTCTGGTTACCAGGTTACGTGAACTTCATACACTAAAAGGCCATGTTGAATCAGTAGTGAAACTCAAAGGGCTGGACATTGATACCATTCAGCAACATTACACTGTCTAATGAGAAGCTGCAGAATGATGAAGAGAGTCTGCTGGCTAAGAGTTTTGGGCGAGGAGAGTGCGAACCCTAGATTGTAAAAATTAGGATTCATTCTTTTTGCTTCCAAGAAGAAATCCGTTTTTAAGGATTTCAAAGGATGCAAGGGTTGGGAATAAAATTAATTTGTGAGCTGAAAAAAAAAATTCATCCAGATAACATTTAATTTTCAATGAGATTCCCTATTTTTGCTTTTATCATTTCTTGATTTTGTACTTTCTGCAATTATTTAGTCCCAAAACTCCAATTGTGATCTCTAACAAATTCATGATTTGTCCTGTGCTTCTCGGAAAAAAAAAAAAAAAACTTTGCTTCGGTTATATAATTTTAGTTTTTTTTTTATCTCAAAATTATTATCTATTTTTTTTAAATTATAGTAGTATATAAATTAATTATTATAAATTTATCTAATTTTATCCAACTTTCTAGAAATTTTTCAAAATATCTTTTATTATTTAATAAAATTTAATGTATTAAATATAGATATAATTAAAAAAATTATATTTACGTATTGATTAAAAAATTAATAAAAAAAGGAAAATTTATATTTTAGTCCCTGAATATTGCCATTAGTAATAAGTTAATCCCTGTATTTTCAAAATTTTATTAAAACGTTCTTAACTTTTCTCTTCATCGACGAAATAGTACTTATGTCATATTTTTCATTAAAAATAAATAAAGGATGAGAGAGAAAATTTTTAAATTTCGATTTTGCCCTCAAATAAAACATTTTATTTAGTTTTTGGATATTGCTATTATTAATAAATCGATCCTTATATTTTCAAAGATTTATTAAAACGTTTTGATTTTTTCTTTCCGTCAACGAAATAGTCCATCTTTCTCCTTAATAAAGAAGAAAATAAAACAGAAGAAAAAGATGATGATGACGATGAAAAAGAAGAAGAAAAAAAGAAGAAAGAGAAAAAGAAGACGATGACGATGAAGAAGAAAAAAAAGAAGAATCTCCTTCTCCTCCTTAAAGAAGAAGAATAAAAATAAAAATTAAAGAAGAATCAAAGAAAAAGAAGAATCGAAGAAGAAGAAGAGGAGGAAGAATTGAAGAAGAAGAAAAAGGAGGAGGAAAAGAAGTGGATAATTTGGTCTTTTATTATATTTTTAATGGAAGAAATAGACAAAAGACTATTTTGTTGACGAAAAGAAAATATAAAGACGTTTTAATAGATTTTTGAAAATGTAGGGATTAACTTGTTAATAATTATAATATTAAGAAACTAAATCATAAATTTCTCATAAAAAAATTATATTTATTAATATGTATAAAAAAATAAAGTAATAAAAATTATGGAATGAAACGAGTATAAATTCACTTATTGATCACCCCAAATTTTATATTAATCTCTAATAATTTGTAATTTATCTTTTAGAATCAAAATTGATTGACATAGAAAAATAAAATTTTAATTAAATTAATTATTCAGAACTTTTATATTTACTTATTAAAAATTTAATAAGTATTTTATTTTAAAATTAAATACAAATTAGTACTTTAATTTCTTATCATTCAATTTAAAGTAAATGGAAATTTTGTTATTTTTATTTTTTTCTCTCTCGTTCTATAGATAAATATAAAAACTTTTCAATATTTTTATCTCATTATTTTCTCTCATTTATTTCATTAAAAGTTTAAGAAAATCATTTATATATACATATAATAAAATTAATAATCTAAACTTTTATACAAACTTTGAATATATTTATTTATTTATTATGATATATTATGTTATTATTTTATAAGAAAAGTATAAAAAAAATTTTCCGAAATTTTATTAATTTTTTATTTTAAATATGTGATTCAATTTGTGTCAAAATAATATTTTTATTATCGCACCAATAATAAATAACATCAATTTTTAAATGCTATTAGAAATATTAATATGAAAAAATCGAAAGGTCGGTTATTCCACCATTAGTAAATAATATTTATTTAGTGTGGTTGAATATGTTATATTATTTGATGCTGAGCCGTGGTAAACCGTATAATCACTACAAAATATTTGATTTTTAGTAGAAATAAAAATTATTACTAGACGTATATTTTAGTGATAAAATTAAAATTTGATACTAGATTGCTACTAAAATAGTGACGCTAAAAATTTTAGTGATATTTTTTTATATTTAGTGGCGTGCATCTACTAGACTTTTAGTGGTGATTTTTTTCTTACTAAAACTTCATCACAAAAGGTTCAATTTGTTGGGTTTTAACGCAGAGGTGAGCAGTATTCGGTTCAAACTGAAAAAACTGATCGAACCGAATCGATTTAAAATTTTGATTCGGTTTTTTATATATTTCGATTCGGTTCAATTTTTATTTTTAGAAATTTTGGTTCGGTTCGATTTTAATTAGAAAAAAATCAAAAAAACCGAACCGAACTGATTAGTAATAATAATATGTTTTTTCAATAATATAGAGAAATTAAATCATATTAATATTAAAATATTTTAATTAAATTTTAAAATATTAAAAATAAAGTGTAAAAAATAAAAAAAATTATTAAAAATTAAAACCGATCAAATCGAATCGAATCAAATCGGTTCGGTTCGATTCGATTTTTGATCAAAATCAATTCAATTTGATTTTCATAAACACTAAATATTTAATTTTCGATTTATTCGATTCGATTCAATTTTAAACCGAACTGACCGAATGTTCACCTCTACTTTAGCGTGTAGATTGGCCGTGGGTTAGACTGTTTTTTATTCTCTTATATTTATTTATTTTGTGCAACATTTCTTATTTTGGCAATAATATCCTTTTATGTAAAAACATTTACCGATTTATTTACTAATAATATTGTTTAAATGATATATCAGGCTAAACTCTTTAATTTTTTTTATTAATCAAAAGATGTATAAGAAAATAATATGGATATAAGATATTAAACATTTTAATTTATAATTTTATTATTTATTAATGATAGAAATATAACTAAAAAAATATTAGACTTCTCAGATTCTATAATAAAGAAGATCGAGATGTAATAAATTTTTTATTAATATTTTTTAAATAACTAATTATGATATATTTAAAAATAAAGAGTATAGATTTATTTTTTATAATTTTAATTTTTGATATTTATTTTTATTATTATTTACATGAGATGGAAAAAATATATAGCATTAATTAATAGTGTTTGTTATAAAAAAATATTTTACAGCTTATTTATTAATAAAATATATTAGATATTTTATTTCATTGCTATTAATATGCCATATTAAAGAAGTTATGGGATTTTTTTTAAAATTATTTATTTTAGTAAATTTCTCTCTGTAGTCCCTTTGTGACTCGATACTCTTACATTTTCTTCTTTTTTAAGTCTAACTTCTTTTTTCCTTTTTTCATGAAAGACGATCTGCGTCAATTGATTATCGATGAAGAATGAGATATTATTGTCCCTATTAAGAACTCCAGAGATATTTCGATCGTCACTTATAATTTTTGTATAGTGGGGACGTTCCTCACATACAATCCAATCAATTTTCAGAATATGTAAACCTTTTTGGCAGATTTATAACATCCTTTAGAGGGGTATCTATTATGAAATTAAATGCAAAAAGATATCTATTTCGGTTTTTTAATAATATTGATTTTGAAAATATAGTGAATGGGGCTCTTGGTTATACAATCGATCCTGCTTGTTTGGAAGGAGATACAAGGTCATATGGAGATTTTCTGTGACTTGTAACTTAGGTTGAAGAAAGAAATATCAAGTTTGGTTAGAGTGATTTACTCAGAGCACCTGTTCGTCGGAATCAGGGACCGGCAAGCCTGTGGCTGTGTGATTTTGACAATTCCGCTTCGCTGGATGAGAAGATTGCAACCCTAATAATTGATGATGCTAAAAAAAGGTCAATAAACACTAAACATAACGTTGTTACATATTTTTCTTCCTCTCAACAGGATGCCTCTAACAACACCCCTGCAAATGTTAATTTAACAAGGCAACAGTGAAACGGCTCAACCCGTCAAAGGTAGGATAGCCGAAAGCAATGATCGTCCTGAGTTAGAACTGCCAAGGACTCGGCAATTCTCGGGTAGATAATGCATTGAAGGATTTGGTTACTAGTTACAAGTCGGACATTTTATTTTTTATGGAAACAAAGGTTTTTAGTTATTCTATGGAATTTTTTCGTAATTTTTTACATTTTGATAATTGTTTCTTAGTCAATAGACAAGGATTGGGAGGATGCATTTCGTTAATGCGGAAGAGTCATGTGTCTGTTTTTGTGGTTGGCTTTTCTTCGAATTTTATTGATTCGGTTGTTTCGGAAGGTAATGTTCAATGGAGGTTTATTAGTTATTATGGGTTTCCGGAATCACAACGACAACTCCAGTCTTGGAATCTTATTCAAGTTTTATCTCGTAGAAACTCTATTCCGTAACTTTGTTCGGGAGATTTTAATGATTTATGCTCAAGAGATGAGAAAGAAAGACTATTTTTACCAAATTATCTTACGCAGGGGTTTGATTTTGAATAATTGTAAATTTTTGTTAAACTCTAAAACTGATATTTCTGTTAGATGGGTTCGTCGGAATGTTACTCTAACTACTTATACTTTGATTAGAGAATCTATTAGATATAACCGTCTCTCTGTTTGGAATGATATCCCTCTTATTTGATGAAATTTTATTAATACAATTAGTAATTTTGCTTTCAAAAAAAAGTTATGAAAAATTAAAGAGTCACATATTAATAATAGAAACATTTAAAAATTAAAAAGTTATATACATATAGTAATAATTAAAATAATAAATTGTATTTATTATAAACATATTATTAATATTATTAAATATAAAATTATAATCAAAAATTAAAAAAATATATATATATTAAATTTTAATATACCCTTTGATATAAATATGTAAATTTAGATATATCTAAATACAACTAAACAAATTTAAATATAAAACTTATCAATTTTTCTATAGAATAATTTTATAAAGGTATATAGCTATAGATATTCATATATTTGACTCATGAAAGTTAACACTCAAATGCAGGAAATATATATATATATATATATTAAGTTAAGTTTAAATGGTATATGATGCGGTTGAAAATGAGCGGAAGATTAATTAGTCAATTTATACAATAAAGAAGGTGAGGTGGTTGGCGTCTATAATCAGCCACTCCAATACTCAAATACTCACATCACTAATTTATTACAAAAAATATGTATAAGTAAATAATTTGATTTTAAAAATGAGTGTATAAGTATACGTATTTTGAATTTTGTATATACTTTATTTTTGTATACTTTATTTTTATACTGTAACAAGATGAAATCGGTTAGTGAATTTTCTAGAAATTCGACTAGTACCGACTAGTGAATAGAAAATCCTACAATTATGAAAATCTGCCGGACACTATACTTTAAAGGTAATTTATCATGAAAAGTTTGACTATTTCAGGAGAAGGCGAGTCTTCCATCATTTTGAGTATAAATTATTACGATGTTTAAATCTTTTATTTTACAAGCGAAAACTTTTCGTAATCTAGTGTTATAATTTATTAAGGTCTTATTACTTTGATCAAATATTGTATCATGGAGATTTTTTAGGTAGATATAATATAAATCAAAATAAATAAAACTATATATTGTTGTATGATCTTAAATTTGAAATACATAGAAATGTGTAAAGAAAATTTTAAAAAATATATAAAAAGAATTAAAAAAAAACAAATTGAAAAATGGTTAATCAAACTAATAAATTCTTTTATAAATTGAGATATTTGAATGTTTTGTTGGTATTAAATTTAATTACCATAATCAACAATTATATTATTATAAGGTTAATTATATTATAAAATTCTCGCAGTTTAGCCTTTACTAGTGTGGCGTAGTTTTCTGAAAGAGAAGAAGCATAAAATCAGGAGATGACAAAAGCAAAAATAGGGAATCCATTGAAATCAATGTAACAAGAATACAAAGAGAATCGCATATGTTATCTGGATGAAATTATTTTTCCAACTCAAATCTGAATTTTATTCCCAACCCTTGCATCCGACAGAAATCCCATGAATAAGGATTCCTTGGAAACAAAAAGAACGCATCCTAGTTCTCATAATCTAGGTTTAACACTCCCTTTGCCCAAAACTCTTAGACAACACACATTCTGATCTATTCTCTATCAAACAGTGTAGTGCTGTTGAATTGTCTCAATGTCCAGCCCCTTGAGTTTCACTACTGATTCAACATGGCCTTTTAGTGTGTGAAGTTCACGTAACCTGGAACCCAGAAAGAGCATAACAATTAGATTAATCTATTCATAAATAGGATACAGAAAGTTTCCAGGGCTATGTTGCTGTCGTATGTAGTTACCTTGCTACTTCTGCTCGCCTCTTGGCCTGCTCTGCAATCTCTGACAACTCCCTGTAATTCTTATCTTGGAAAAGTTCTGCAGTTTCAGGAGGCTGCAATCCATGCAGTGTACGTTGAGCTGCAGCCCATTGTGCTTCCCTCTCTCCCCTTCCATAATCCTTCTTTGTTGTGAATGCAGTCTGCAGAAACAAGAGTGTTAGGCACATCTCTGAAGAAGGATTACAGACAAGGCACAACGTGAGAAAAAATGGAAGATGTCATGTACCTTGTTTTGGACAATGTTGTCCCAGGCCTTGCCACTCAAAGCATATCGAGTGATGAACTTAAGAATGTCTAGAGGGATGTAAAAGATAATGCTGTAGAGCCAAATAACACCAGCCCATCCCCATCCAATACCCTTTATCTTAGCAAATTCCCAGTTGGCATATACAGCGAGGATAGTAGCAATCTGAATCGTACATGACATGCAAAAATCAATACATTGTTGTCTAATGTGAAAAAATTAAAAGAAAAGAGAAAAAAATCAATAAAACTCACTAATTGTGCAATGAAAAAAGCAGTGACAAGCAGGAGGCCAGGGCGTTCGACAAAAGACCAGCTGCGGGACCTTGTAACGAAGATTAGTGCCTGACTCACTATGCTCACTTGGAGGTAGATCGCAGCTGTAAGCTCATAATGGCTGTTTCTGATGGATCTAACTCCAAACTTCTCCTGCAAAATTCAATGATTTTTTCGTTAGTAGCAGAATAAGTTTGCTTCAGAGCAGCAAGGAATGACAATGTTATGGTTTGTGACGTTTTCTTACCGAGAAGAAGTCAGAGCTGTAGGCAGCCCAGAAGAATATTACAGTCATTATTGCAAGGTAAGTGCCGAGGACAATACCAGTAGCAAAGATCTCCTTTAGCTTCCATGAATCAGGAAGAGGAGATGGCTTCACTCTATCTTTAGAAATAGTCATGATTGTTCCATCATTTAGAATTGCAATGATGAGAACCATGAAAGGAGAGAAATCAAACTTCCAAATAAGTGCAAGAAGCAAAAACCCAACCACAATTCTGATGGTTATAGAAACTGCATAAATTGTGTAATTCTTCATTCGCTGGAAAATGGCTCTGCTCGTTAAGACAGCACTCACAATCACACTCAGTCCTGGCTCTGTCAAGACAATGTCAGATGCACTTCGAGCTGCATCAGTAGCATCAGCCACTGCAATTCCAATGTCTGCCTTCTTCAATGCTGGAGCATCATTCACTCCATCTCCAGTCATCCCACAGATATGCTTCCTTTCTTGCAGCCTCTTCACAATCTCATATTTGTGCTCTGAATGCATGCCCATCAGCTAGTTTCAGAAGTATGAATGGATAATTATAAAGAGTTTAAAGGCAATCCAATTACCAGGAAAGACTCCAGCAAAACCATCGGCTTTTTCAATAAGCTCATCAACAGGAAGGGCAGCAATAGACTCATCCTTGGTCTGTCCAAGGAGAGCAGAAGAAGGATACATGTTGGTTCCCATTCCAAGCCTACGACCAGTTTCCTTGCCAATTGCAAGCTGGTCACCAGTGATCATCTTCACATTTACACCAAGATTAAGAGCACGACTAATAGTTTCTGCACTGTCATGCCTTGGCGGATCAAAAAGAGGCAAGAGACCAACCATTTGCCATGGGGTTCCAGCGCCATCCTTGGTTTTCTCTGGTACAGTCTGTAATTGCAAGCGATTTTTGTTTCAGAACTCGTAAATTTAACATTAAACTTGATTATGATTAAAACAAAACGAAACTCACTTGTCTGCAAACAGCCAGGGAGCGTAGTCCACGATCAGCAAACTTGTCAATGATGGCATGAGCTTTCTTTTTGGCATCATCCCTAAGGTTGCACAGTTCAATGATCTGAGACAGAGTTTAGCAAATATTAATATATATATATATATACACAGTTCACAGCAGAAAATAATAAATGTGATGCACTAGATTATCTCTGACCTGCTCTGGTGCTCCCTTGCTAACTCTGTGCCAATTGCCTTCTGAGTCAATGTATGTTATAGCCGTGCGCTTTTCCACTGGGTTAAATGGCAGAAAATGTACCTCAGTAATGCCTGCTCTCGCCTGCAAAGGGAATAATAGCAAAGAGATGACTTCACTAAGTTTCATTTCTTAAGCATCTACCTCAAAGATAGGTAAAAGATAGAAGAGTGACTTGATATCTTTATTTTGGCATACCTCCTTGGGGTCACTTAACATCCCAACAATGCATGCATCAATAGCATCCTGATTCTCAACCCTCGAGGCCATAGCGCCATGTAATATCACACCTTCTTTGTCCACATCTTTTGCAAATACCTGAAATTAATTGAAATACCTCAATGATCAACGAATCAATCAATATCACAAAGTTGAAACTGCAGCTAAAACATATTTAAGTACTAACCTCAATCAAGGACTTATCTACTGTAAGCTTGTTGAGAGTGAGAGTTCCAGTCTTGTCACTGCACAACACATCCATTCCAGCCATTTCTTCAATTGCTGTCATTCTCTTGGTGATAGCACCTTGTTCTGAGAGCCGATGGGAACCAATGGCCATAGTCACCGACAAGACCGTCGGCATGGCAATTGGAATCCCTCCAATGAGAAGCACCAAGAGATTGTCAATTCCTTGCCGATACTTGCGGTGCTGAATCGGGTACATTACTACTATCTCAATAAGCATTCCCAATCCAATGGAGCATATGCAGAAGTTTCCAATAGCTGTCAACACCTTCTGGAAGTGGCCCTCTTGATTTGTACTGTCCACTAGATGAGCAGCTTTACCGAAGAATGTGTGTACCCCAGTGGCAATCACAACAGCCTCGATCTCACCTTGCTTGCAGGTGGATCCGGAGAAGACTTCATCACCTGGGTGCTTGGTCACAGGCAAGGACTCCCCTGTGAGAGCAGATTGATCAATCTTTAAAGGATCTCCTTCTAGGAGGCGAGCATCTGCTGGGACAATATCTCCCAACTTGATGCTGATCATGTCACCAGGAACTAATATGGCAGCTTCTTGTTCGGTCCACCTCCCGTCTCTTAATACCTTGAATCATTAAAATTAAATATATGCACCCAAACGTTAGCCCATACGATAATAAGAGATTGTGAACTGGGAAATTCCGGTCTTTCTTGAAAAGTATATATATACCTTGGTCTTAGGAGCTAGACCCGCCATAAGAGCAGCTGCAGCATTCCCTGCATTGTTTTCCTCAATGAAACTAATAGTGGAATTGATGAAAAGCAACACCACAATACCCACAAAATCCTGCCAATCTGGTGGCTGACCCTGCAAATTTTTGTTCATCCGTGTTAATAAAATTATTGCAAGGTAAGTGAAAGTTTTTGAGCGTAATAGGTTTATATGAGGACATTGTAGTTACCCCTCCATTGGCCAAAGCAATGGCCATGATGGCAGCAATTTCCATGACCCATGAAAGCGGATTCCACATAAAACCCAAGAATTTCAGAAACTTGTTTTCCTGCATTAGGATCATTTTCAAATCAAATCAAACAAAAAAAAAAAGGGGTCAGCTTTTGGCTTGCTTTCCAATTCCAAAAACAACAGAAACAGAAAGCAAAAGACCGTTTTCTCTTCGAGCTTGTTGGGTCCAAAGATCTGCAGCCTCTTTTCTCCTTCCTCCGTCGACAAACCTTCTCTGCTGCATTGTAGTTGCTGAAACACTTCTTCAACTGGTATTCTCTCCTGTTACATGTAATGAAGGTCACCCTTTGGCACAAAATTAAATAAAGAATATTGATCAGAAATCAATAAAGTTAAAAGGGAAGACTCACAAGGTCGACGTTTTCTTTTTTAATCTCCTCCAGGCTGATGCCTTTGGCAGCCATGTTTAGAGAAAGTGAAGTTTCCGATTGGAAAAAACAGCAGATACAGAGTCTATTTATACATTAAATAGTTTATGTCCATGTGTATGTGGTGGATTGAGATTCTCGAAATTGATCCTATTCTTACTCTCACACTCTTTTTTCCTGGGTGTGTGAGGTTTGCTCTCCACTTCTTCGATCTGTTTGCATGGCCACCTCTGATTCTTACTTTTTTTTTGGTATCTGCAGCTCGAACCGCGCGAGTGACCCGGTCTTTTTTTTTTTCTCCATTCTCACGGGTACTTGCCTGTTGCTTTCTCACACAGACCAATGAAATTGGTGTTTTTCTCCGAGTAGAAAGGGTGAAAAGTTTTTGTTAAGTTGCTTTGTCTTCGTGACAAGTGAGGGAATAATTGAAGGATGAATTACTATCAGTTCTCTAAATTTTTTAAAAATTTAATAGTTGGTTTTTATTTTAAAATCATTCAATTAGGATATTTTTTATTATATAAAATTAAATTGTTTAATCTTTATATTAAATATATCGTTAATCAATCTATTTTAGTCTTAATTAAATAAATTAAATAATATAAATATTTAAAATTATAAAAACTAAATAATACATATAATTAAAATTATAAAAACTAAATAATATAAATAATTTAAGATAACTAATAAATTTTGTAATATAACTTGTAAAATATAAATATATTTTAATTGAATAATTTTAAAAGAAGACAAACTTATTAATTCTATAAAATTTTATTAAGAGTGTAAATGAATTTATTTATGAGTTATTCGATATTCAACTTGATAAAAATTCGATCAAATTTGACTCATTTTTTAAATAAATAACTAAATTTAACTATTTTTTAAATGAATCAAGTTTGAATTCTCAATAACTAATTTTAGCATAATTTATTAAAATAATGCTAAAAATTAAAGTTATTTTCGTATGTTTATTTAAGTATTAGTTGAATCTCAAAAAATTTCATGTTTAACCTTTTAATTTTTTATTTTCATTTTTTTTAAAAATAAGTAAATTAAGAAACTATATTTTATTCACAATAAAATTATCATTACAATCACTATGAATTAAATAATATAAACATTTTTGTACAAGGAAAAATCATTACACATAAAAGAAAATTAAGTAATTTTTTTTTCTTCAACTTTACATTTGGATAAGTCTAATATAAGTTCAATCTCATGTGAAAACAAGTTTAATAATTATAAAATTAAATAGTTTTACATCGTTAGGTGTGCACACTTATAGTATAGATAATAATATTATAATGGTAGTAAAATTTATTCTCATATAAAATCAAGCTTTCTGTCACCTACCTTGTTTATATTATTTTTAATATATTTATTTTTTATTTATTTCACGTTTTTCAATAAATATAGTAAGGGTAATATATGAGTACTTTAGTTAATTATTAATATTTTTATAAGAAATAATTTTATCTAATTATTTTTTAAATTTTTTTATTAAAAAAAAAAAAAAAACATAAACAACATTGAATGATGGGTGGAGTATATCCTAAAATTGCAATGGTGGAGGGCCAGAGGAAAATTAAAATTGCAAGTTTTATTGAAAAAACAAAATGCTTAGCCAGAAAACATCACAATTTTTCATTTTTCCAATTCAGTTCTTCCATTATTTTTTTTTAAATAAAACCGAGGATTTAAGATAATAAAATTTAAAATTTTTTAAATTTATTTAAATATATTTATTATTAAACTAAGTTTGTGATACTTATCGTTTTTGTGATACTTATCGGGAACTCTATTTAAATTTAAATATTAATATTTTTTAATTATTGCAGAAATTCAAGTACTTTCTTTTAAATTCAGAAAAAATTTTAAAAAATTAACGTGCCCATTGTCTAACGGTTCAGGGCTCTATCATTTACTATACTTACATCATTTGTTTCAAGTTGTTTAATTTCATTCGATAACTAAAAATATATTATTTATTTATTAAAATTATATTTAAATTTGAGTCTTTATATTTTTATAATATTAAAATCTAAATAAATAACCATTTACTTTAAGTTGTATTTTTTTTTTGGGGGGGTGTGGAGATAGTCGTTATAACCATTAGAATGAATTTATAGGTTTTGACGCAGTTAGTTTTAACGTTGCAATTAAAAAAAATCTCATGTAGAAATTAATAAACAAGATTGGAATTATAAATTATTTATTTTTCTTTTCTCCAACGTTTCTTATTGGAAAATAGGAACAAAGATGCTTCAAGTACCATAATGCCCCTTCAGCTGCATGCTCTGCTGCAATCTTCTTTTGCGGCCTAGGGCCACCAAAACCCTCCAAGATAGATCCTGCACCTGCCCTTTCAATCTCCACTGAAACCTTAAATGTGAACCTGTCCAATTCTTCAATCAATCAGGAACAAAATACATTTATTTACTATAAAAGAATACATGGAAAGAAATTAATTCAAATGAATTTTTTGCAAAATTTTTAATTTCAAAGAGGATGTTTTAAAAAATATATAGAAATATAAAGAGAGTATAGGCAAAACAGCACATCTTACAATCTCTGGTGGGAAGGTCCTTCCTCTTTGCAGCATTCAAATAAAGGAGGTTTCCAACTGTTGGCTGCACAAATCTCATACAATTGTGATTTTGCTGATGTTTTATTTGCTTCACCTGATAGAAACAATATTAGAGTTTGAATGAGATACAATAAAATAAAAATTCTTGTTTGTTTAATACAATCTCTTTATCCTATTGGTTGATTCTTTGACTAATGACAATTACTTGAAAAGTGAGGTTCATAGCATTTCTCATCTATAAAAATACTAATCCCTTTGGATATGTGGTTGCCCTTCCCAACAATATTTTTTTCCCTGGAGAGACCTGAATTCTCCCCTTGGAAAGCAGAAACCTTAAACCAATGGTTGTTCTTTTATATTGTATTTTGTTGGGACAATTTTTTCAAAATGGCTAATTTGTTAACCATCACTTGCAAAGTTTTACATCCCAGATCTAATGTATCAACAGAGCCCATTTCAGTCTGTTCTTTCTACACAAAAACTAAGTAAACATCAAATTGTGAGGGACAAACATCTAAAACCAGAATATGTTATTAAACACATTAAGCAAATGCCAACCACAGCATCAGGTTCCAATCACAAATTCACAGCAAGAGAGTACCCCCAAATAAGTGCAGTAATTAGATCCTAAATCAAGAATCTCCAAGTAAATTGATTGGAAATCTAAGGGTAAACAGAGAAACCCATTCCCGTTCTATTTACCTGAGTGATTATGGAAGGCTCTATCATCCCTACTGATCTCAAAATCCTCTTTGGTCTGAGTCTGAGTCTTGAAGTTAATGTAATTAGAGTCTGTTATGTGCTTGACACAGCAATCAGAAGCATCATCTTCATCATCTCTGGGATTATGCTTATTGGGTAATAAATTTTTATCAGCTACCGAATCTGATTCTGTGTTTGCCTGCTGATAAAATAATTTTGCTGACCTGGGTCTCTCTTCCAGGGGTCCTGGCTTGGCACCTCTGGGCACATATCTGGTTGCTGTGGTGATTTTCTTAACCTGCAAAAACAGAGAAGAATCAGCTCAAGATTTCAACACACACAGAGAGAGGGGGGTTCTTGTTTCTTGATTTGGTGAGTACCTGGGATTGGGTCTTGGTGAGTGGATCAATGGGAGGAAGATTCTTGAGATTGATATGGGTTTCGGATTGTTTCCGTGGCTTCTCCATCTATCTCTTCATTTCCTTCTCTTGAATTCTGTTGCTTCTCTGTTCTAGAGAAAGCCCATAGATATGCCAATTAATCATACCATAATGACAAGTGGGGCTTATTGTATGATTGCTCTGGTGTGAAAAACTAATATTAAAATATCTAAAATTTTAGGAGGATAAATTGTAATTTAATGAAATATTTATTTTACTCTTTATTATTTTTAAATTTTGTAATTTAATTTTTTTATATTTAAATAAATTATAAACTAATTTATTTAGAATTAACTCATCATTAATTTTTATTAAAAAAAATTAAAATATTATTTAAATAAAAAAAATTCACCCAAACACTATTTTTCACTTTTAAATCTGTATTTTTTTCTTTTTAATTATTTTCTTTTTCTTTTTTTCTCGTTCTCTCTCTTTTTTCTTTTTCGTAGAATCCAAATACTTTAAAAATCTAAATGTTGCTCTCGATTTTGTTGTAGATGCGGCTCCCAATTTTGCTTTTGCTCTGGATCTCATCGTCATCACTTTTATTGCCATATTGCCGGTGTAGCTCTATTTCATCAGTGCTGCTCTATCTGGCTTTTGCTTTCAATCTTGCTATCATTGCAGTCATTGACAGTGCTCTCTATTTCGCTTTTGTTCTGGATATCGACATCATCGCTATTATAGCCGCTGATGTTCTGTCTTGCCATTATCATCAGTATTATTCTATCGCGCCATTAATATTGTATCATTCACAACTCTCCAGCACGGCGATTTTGTATTTGTAATTATAACGGTAGTTAATTCTTTTATTTTTGAAATTAAAAAATTTATTGACGAAACTATTAGATTTTAATTGATTTTACAATTTATTTAGCTATAGAAATGTGGAAGCAGAGATCAAGCGTGCATATTGTATTTCTAATTTAAATTGCATCGAATCAAGTTGATTTGATTTGATTCAATTCGATTGTTCTCTGATTTTCATTCGATTTCGATTATAATTTTTTATAATTTTAATTTTTCATTTTTTGATTTCAGTTTAAAATTAAATCTACTGAATTCTCACTTCTAATTATATTTTTTCTTAATTTAATTTTATTTTCAATATTCTTAAATTATAAGAATTTAGTATAAATTTTTATAATACTTAAAAAATATTTTATAAAATTATAAGGGTTTTTAATAAATAATTACAATATTAAAAGATCAATTTATATAAAATATGAAACTTATTTTTAAATATCATAATTATTTAAAAATTAATTTATAAAATTAAAATAGCTTATTTCAAAATACATTCAATTACAAAATACAAGAATTATTTATAACTAATTAAATATATAGGGGATGATTTTGAAATTTTACTCTTCAATAATTATGAAATACAGGGATCAATTTGAAAAATTATAAAGACTTTATTATAAATTTAATTAAATTTTAGGGACTATATTATTTTAAATAAAATATATATTAAAGAGTAATTTAGTCATTTTTATTAAAATAAATGGAAAATAAATTAAAAATTTAAAGATAAAAATTAATAATTTTTTTAATTGTAAAGAATTAAATTATTAATTTTTAAAAATGTAATTTTTTCGAGTGTAAAAAATTAAATTATTAAATTTTAAAAATAGAAAAATTAAAATAAAGAATTAAATTATGGTTTATCCATTTTTGAAAGTCAATTAACTAATTTTCTATTAATTTAAAAAATTTAAAAAAAATAATTATTAGATATTTTCAAAACTAAACTATTAATTAATAAGTTTTTTATATACATAAATTAAATAATAAAATATTTATTAATTAAAATTTATAAAATCATTAATTAATAAATTTTTTAAAATTTTAAAAATATTTTATTAATTTTAAATTTTCCAATAAAAAATTTTAGTTAGAAAGTATGGAAGGGATGCCCAACTAACTCCTATTTATTTGTTTATGTTAGGTATATTTTGCTTCATTTAAGGATATTGTAATATTGTAATCGTTACTCAACAGAGATTTTAAATTTTAATTGAAATTAATTATGAAAAGTTTTCAACATAAATATTTAATATCCTAACTTAATATTTTTCAAATGAAAAATAGATAAACTACAGTAAATACTTTATAATAATAATATATCACTTAAAATAAGAATTTCTTGGATTTCTTCAATACTGAAAATGTTGTAGGTAAATATTTCTCTTCTCGTGTTTGTTTGATGATGGCTTTGTTGTACGGTAACTAAATCAAATTGAAATAATTAAAAAAATTTAAAAATAAAAAATAAATAATTATATTAAAATTTTAAATTAATTAATTTAATTAATTTTTTCAATTTAAACTAAATATTACTAACCTTACTTCCCCAATACTCGTGACCGATAACAACTCTTAATTGCATGTTCAAAGAAAACATTAGAAAAGAAACAGATATCTCTTCAGTTTTTTATGTTATTAAAAAAATAAAATTAAAACTACTTTTATTTTCTCACAAAATATTTTTTTATAATTTTTATTCACCTTATATATATATTAAAAAAAGTAAATTTTTATTAATTTTTAATTATATCTCTCTTAAAAAATAATAATTAATAAAAAAATTATTTTAAAAATAAAATAATATTAAATAGAATTATAATAATTAATTTATATGATACTTCCACAATAAAACAAAGAAATTGACAATAATCAGAGAAAAAAAATAAAAGTAATTAGTTTGTTTTTATTATTTAAATTTAATTTAAAAAATAAAATATTTTAATAAATTTATATATAAAGATTTTAATAAAATTTAAATAACTTCCTCCTTTAAAACGGTAAAGTTATTTTTCTTTAAAATAAATTAAATTTTTTCATTCGAAAAAATTAATACTAATAAAATAAATTAGGGTTCAACATTTAGCTGATTCAATTTAAAACTAAATCAAACTGAATAAATTGAAAATTAAAATTTTAGTATTTATAAAAATCAAATCAAATTGATTTTAAATAAAAATTAAATCGAATTGAATCAGTCTAATTTAATTTGATTTGCTTCGGTTTAATCATTTAAATTTTTTAATAGATATTTTATTTTTAAAATTTAATTAAAATATTTCAACTTAATTATAATTTAATTTTTTTATTTTGTATTAAAATCGAATTGAAATAATTAAAATTTTTTAAATTAAAAATTAAATCGAATCAAAATGAATAAAAATCAAATTGAATTTTTAAATTATTTCAATTCGATTAATTTTTCGATTTAAATCGAATATTACTCCCTTAAAATAAATGAATTCTAAATTAAAATATTATCCATGTGCATATATATTTATTTATTTATTTACAAGATAGAGTTTGCATTGATGAAATGCCTGAAGCCCATATACAAGGATACTGGGTATTAAACATCATGATCCAAGCAACTAACCCTGTTCAGATAGACTAAAGCATGACAAATCCCAAACAGATTAAGCTAAGCCCAAGGACCAAGCCCAAAATTCAACCCTAATCTAAGCTCCTTCGACTAGAGAGAGAGCCTCTTTGCCTTCTTTATCATTCTAGTCTTCTTAGCTAGGTAAAGGCCATACATATAGAAACCAATGTTGAAAAAACTCTACAAATCAACAAATTACAGTAGAGACTACGGGATGATAATTCAGATTTCTAAAACATCAACGAAAGAGGAATCCTAAAGAAGAAAAAGTCCAGAGGAAGTGGATAAAAAATCAAGAGAAGTGAGAAATTTGAAGGTAAATCCCTGGTTGGCACATGTCATTGTCTTTAAAACCTTTCACCCCACTCCTCTCCTCTCGTGTGTGTATATTGATTCACGCCTTTCAGTGTCTAGTATTTAAGTTTTACTTGGATTACATTTATTCTGGAAAATTAAATTAAATTTATATGTTTTCAAAATAATTTATTTTATATTACTTGGTTTCAATATTAAAAGATAAATGTTTTTAATTTATTTATTTATAAAAGAGTTATCAGTATTAATTAAACTATTAAAGTCTAAAAAACAACGATATCAAAATATTCTCAACTTTCTAAAATATCATATCTTCCTAAACTGTTATTGCAGATATGTGGAAGTCAGATTGCTTGACATTGCATAAGACACATCCAAGATTCGCATAAGTTTTATCCAAGGTTTACTTAACTCCGTTCACTTTCTGGTATAAATAATCTGCCTGTGGTCCATTTCCAGGACGAGCAGGAGTCTGAAGCCGCCAGCTAAGCGGCTATTCTTCTTATTATTATTATTATTAGTAGGAAAAATAACATTTAATCTCTAAAGTACAAAAAATTTTACTAGTTGATTTTTCGATTTTGAAAAATACATTAGAACGTCTTAACAATTTAAAAAATTTATTAATTAGTCTTCTATTAGTTTTAACTATTGAGTATTAAAAAAAAATCTAAAATATCTCTAATATGAAGGAATTAATTAGTAAACTTTTTAAAAATTTAAGAGATTAACTAATAAATTTTTTAAAATTATAAAAATTGAATAATAAAATATTTAACGGCAAAATTAACAAATAGATTAATTAAATATTTTTTAAAACTAAGAGATTAACTAATAAATTTTTCCATATTTTAGAAATTAAATAGTAATTTTTTCTTATTATTATCATTGTTTAGAATATAGTAATTTTTTCTTATTATTATCATTATTATTATTCTAAACCTTTGCTTTACATACATGCACATTATGATGCATATAAAAGAAGCAATAATATTTTAGAAAAAAAAAAGCAGCAATTCTTGATACCAAACACTTATCCTTTGACTTTACAGCAGATTTGGATTATACCTAATTTGTACCTTACGGTAGATTTGGATTATACTTAATTTGTACCGTCAATATTCAATGAAAATCCACAATAGCTTTTTAAAAAGAAAATTTTGAAACGTACAACTTTCAAAAATGTAACGACGGCCGTAGGCTTATCACTAAATTTGAGGTGAAAACTCTACCATTTAAAAAGTAAATTTTGCATTTTAATTATTTTTAAAATTTTTTTTTTTTAATTTTCATATTATAATTTTCTATTATAAATAAACTGTTCTTTAACTGTTTTGGAATACTTTTCACTTTTTCAAGAGTTCCAATAAGAGTTTTCGACTTCAAACCTGTTGGTTTTATTATTTCGTCCTCGCTAAACGTTATTGGTTAAAATTTCCGACAGAATCAGTCCTATATCAATTATGTTTAGAAGCTCGGATAAATAATGCTGCTAATATGGAATTCAATCTCAGAAAATGGTCTCAGACCCACCGTTACAAGAACCTTAGTATGGACAAATCACATTTGATTCAATTAATTTACAAACTTTATATGACAAGGGAAAAAAAATATCTGTAATCATATTGCAAGCATCCAAGTCTACACAAGTAAATGTTGTATGAAAAAGAATGAACATTAAGAACACAAACACATCTGCATATTCCATCATCTTTGTTGAAAACTCAAGGCAGCAGGCAGAGGTTCTGTAATTTTTAGTGAACCTCCGAGCTCGAGAGGCAAGAGAGGGATGAGTGAATGCAGAACATCAGTTATCAGCGGCCTATAACTCGGTTCTTGCTGTACACAGAGTACTGCCACTGCAGCTACCTGATCAATGAGAACACATAATTTAACTTAACTGCAAGCAAGAACACAGAGTTAAAGCACAACATTGATAGAATTCTAATGCAGTTCATGTACCTGGTATAAGTGCCTTATATCCATAGTATCCTTGATAATTGGGTCGACGATATTCGGAAGTTTTGATCTATCAGTAAGCTGAGGCATGGCCTGCATGTAAGAAATGGGATTATAATTAAGTTCCACAAGCTTGGGATTCTCATGGGAATTATATCAGAGAGTACATCTGCAGTTTGTGTTGAAGGAAAATTACCCATGTTACTAGAGACAGACATTGCTCTTCTGAAATCATTTCCACTGGTTTTCTTCCAATGAGTAGCTCCAGAAGAACAACTCCAAATGCATAGACATCACTTTTATCAGTTAATTTACCTGGACAACTCCAAAAGATTATGATTAGGTCTCACTCTTACCTTTCTTCAAGAAAAAATAATAAATTACATCCATGTTTAGATGTTTAGCTCGGAGTCCTCATTATTGCAGCATCAAAAAGTAGAAAAAAGAATTATAATGTTCTGCTTCCCCTTCCAATCTTTTTATGTATTTATAAAGGAAAATAGACCAATCAAGCCGAATCATGATGATATGTGCCTCATTCAACAGCTCTTATTGGACTCTTGAAGAATATTTTCTTAGTTTCAGAAGCAAAAGTAGCACAACAAATGACAGAGTTCAATTGATTTTACAAGCTTTATTGATAATATGTGCCACATAATTATTGTACAAAAATTGAGCATACCTTGCAAAAGGTACTCAGGGGCAACGTAACCTAGAGTTCCTGAAAGCTTTATGTTTTTGGCTTTGATTCCAGAAGTAACAGCAAGGCCAAAGTCCGAAAGCTGAAGAAAAAGAACATGGCATCATATCATAATAAAGAGTAATAGACATGCACAGCTAAAGATTGTGTTGCTCTTTAATCTGTTACATACAGATTTTACCTTGGCATTGAAGTTGGAATCCAGAAGAATGTTGGATGACTTTATATCTCTATGGACAACAGGAGGATTACAATGCTCGTGAAGATATTGTAGTCCTCTGGTCAGCATCAATCCGGTGGCCACTAGTTAGCACGACATAAAGCAATATTCTTTGGAGAGAAAGAGAGAGTAAAGTACAAAAAGCAAAATTGAGCATTTCACTTGCCTTGCAACATCAACAGCAATTTTCATCCGCAGATGCCAAGTTAATGCCGATCCATGTGTAGGTCCTAAAATGTTCATCATATCATCAATAAGCAAAAGGATTTATAAATTCATACCATTCATTGTTTGTTCTTCTAAGGAATTATACCATGCAACTGACTTTCCAAAGATCCATTTTGCATTATTTCATACACGAGAAACTTCGATTCGTCATGAATGCAGTAACCCAACAGAGAAATTATGTTCTGATGCTGAATTTTTGTCAACCACTTCATCTCATTCTGCACTTGAAATCAGAAGGAAGAAAACTAATGAGAATTCATACACTCAACAATAGATATGCAAACCAATATCAGCATGGCATTACCTCAAATTCTCTTTGCACATCTCGTCCTACACCCTCCAATTTTTTCACAGCTGCAAGGAGTTTTTCACTGACACGAGCTTTGTAGACGCGTCCATGACCACCTTCACCAAGTAAATTACTCTCTTGGAAATTGTTTGTTGCAGCTTCTAACAACTGATATTCCATCAAAGCAATGGAATCCTTCTTACCAACAACCTTCAAGGAATTCAATTTTTGCAGAACTGGACTGAGGGAATGCCTAGTTCTAGCATCTTAACATTGAATTAAACAAAGAAACAGCAAAAATACATAAGCACAACTGTGGTAAACTGTTTCCTAAGAAAAGCTGCAATCAATGTGAAAGAAACTTCTGAATAAAGAAGATACCAAAATTTTGTTTGCCTTTCAAGCTAGGGTTCTTAGAGCTTTTCCTTCTGTGGATCCAGAAACATGACAGAAACAACAAGATTGCTCCAAGGAGAGAAGAAGCAACTATTAGTGCAATGAGGATTCTCTTGTTTAGATCATGATGGTGCACTATTTTAACCACAGGACCCATAGGCACTCCTGGATAAGCAGTAAACGTGCATAAGCATAATTTATTATACATTGTTGGAATGGTTTAGTTTAAAAAAATCAGCATTCAAGGAGGAGGAAGAAAGAAGAAGGAGAAGAGATTAGAGTCTTTGCGCCAAATTAACACAGAAATGAACAATCTTATATTGAAACTTCCTTTCCCACATAGACCCATCAACAACAAACTGCAGAGATCGAGACGAAATCTAAGCGAAATTGAATCACGGCACTCAGGTTTCAGATTATGATTTGAATGGCAAAATCGTTGATCCATGACACCGAAAGGAGAATGTATTTATGACAGAAACAGAGCAATAAATTCAAGAAACAAAAGCCATAATTTGAAAAAAGAAATACAAAATGCGCATAGCTGACATACCTGGAGATTGAGCTTCCATTTTTGCAGAGAATAATGAAATGGGTTCTCTCTTTGCAAGAGAAACAGGCCCAGAATAGGTGGGGAATGTTGACTCTGGTCTGGCATCAAGTAAGAAAAACAAAATTGTGCTAGACAATACACACATGGGCAGAAACAGAGCAAGAAGGTTCATTGTCCTGTTTCTCCAGAAAAGATGTTTTTTTTTTTAAACTTGCAATCAAAACTAAAACAAACTTGGATATTTCTTGGCTTTATTCTGTGTTTGCAGGAAGAGATAGAGGACTTTACAGAGAAAACAGAGAGCAAATTTCTTGTTTTTCCTTGAGAAGTTTGGTAAGTAAAAGTGTTTAATGTGCAGTGAAGTTGTGGGGAGTAGACATTGCAGAGTAAACATGTGTACAGGTATGTGGGGTTTCAGTGCTTTTTGCTTGCACCTCCATTTCTGACTTATGACGGTGTTCTTTTGTTTTGAAAGATATACTTGATTAAAAAAATAATTATTATCAAAGAATTTGTTGAAATATTATTATTAGATTTATTGAAAAAAAATTAAACAAATTAATTATTTTTTATATTTATATTTTAATTTTAAAATTTTAAATAATAAAATTATTTTTTATATTTATTTTAATTTTAATTAAAAAAGTCATATAAAATTATTTCTCAAAATATCTATTAAATAAAAAATTTTAAATATTTACATTAATTTATATTTATATTTTAAATTTTAAATTTTATATAATAAAATTAAACACTTCTCAATTTATCACGATTATAATTAAAATAATTAAATTAAATTTAAAAAAATCAATAATAAATTATAATATAATCCTTAAATTTTTATATTAATAAATATATAATTTTTTAATTTAAATTTTATATTAAAAATAAATTTATTTTATATTTATAATTTATAATATTAAATAAATATTTATTACAAATAAATTTTTATTAAATAAAATATCACATATAAATATTATATATTAAATTATTTTATTAAATATTTATAGTCACTATTATAAATTATGTATATACTTTTAATATATAAAAAATTATATTTTACCTTAATAATATTAAATATACATATTTTACTATATAAAGTAATTCTTTTATGCCATTTCAAAAAAAATAATTCTTTTATGATTTTTATAAAAATTTAAATATATTAATTATATTTCTTATAAATTATTTGAGATATTTAATATTTTTATTTTATTTATCTATATAATAATTATACTTGTAATATATATTAATTTATTAATTAATTTGATAAAAGATTATATTTTATATTAATAATAATAAATAAAATAAAATATTATATATTTTATATTATAATTTTTTATATTTTAAATTTTTATTAAATTACCATATATGCATAAAAATAAGAATATGAAGTAAATAAGGATTAATAAAAAAGAATATTATTGAAATAAAAAATATATATTTTAAAGACTATTTTATTAGTCAAATAACACTTTAGACTATATTATAATTTTTCAATAACTTTTTATATTTAATTTATTTTTTTAGTTATAATTGAAACAAAACGATAATATTTTAATTTTATTATCCAAAATTTAAAATTTTGAATATAAATATAAATTAATAGAAACGTTTTGATTTTTTTTATTCAATAGGCATTTTAAAGTATAATTTTATATGCACGGACAAGTTTAACTCAATAATAAGCGTATCCGAGAGATTTCAGGTTCTACTTTTATAATTCTCAATTTTCATTTTAAAAAAATATAATTTTATATGGTATGACATATTGATTAAAAAAATTTTTAATCAAAATTATTTAAGATAAATACTTAAAATTGAGTTGAATGCGAAAAAAATAATTTTTTTATCTAATAAACTTTAATATTATATTAACTGATTTAATTTGTAAGATTTTATTTAATTAGAATAACTCAGTTAAAAAATTTAAAATTTGTAAAGTGTGAAAATTATTTCCGGTTAATTGATTTTTTTTATGTTTGAGAAATTAAAAATAAAAATTTAGTGGATGGAAATAATTTATTTATTCTAATTTAATTAAATTATTTTTAAACAATTACTTTTCAAAAAATAATATATTTAAAATAAAAAAATCTAAATTAAACTCAATCGGAACCAATTATATCCATATATGGTAAAATGGGGAAGTGGAAATGTAGCATTCATTAAGTGCAGCTAAGCACTTAACTAATCGTTTTCAAGCATTGTCAATCCTGTATTATACACCTATCCCGAAGAGACACTTCATAATTATTATTAATTATTTATTTTTTTGGCCATGTGACAGTTTGATTGTAATAATCTAACATAACCACTCTCATTTTTATATTTATTTTAATAATAATTAATCAAATAATATACAAAATAATTTTTTATAATTTATTCACTTAATATTTAAATATTAGAATTTTAATTAATTCACAAAACTAAATATTATCTTTAAAATTATTATCAAAAAAGAGTTTGCACTCATATTTGAGTAAACTTATTACACAATCAAAGTGAGATTAATGATTTATAAAATTTATTATCTACTGATGAGTTTTCTAAATATATAACGATAATATTATAATTAAAAAAATAGAGCAATAAGAAAAAAAATTAAATATAAGATAAATATATATTTATATATCCATATTTTATTATTTTTATTTATTAAATACTTTAATTTTAATAGTAAAATTTTAAAATTTAAACATTTATTGGATCCATAAATAAAAATATTAAAATATAAATATATAAATGGTGGGTTTGGTCTTCTCATCCACGCATAATTTATAAACACCTAATTAATAAAAAAAAAATATTAGTGTATATTTTGAAGTGAGATTTAATATTAATTTAATAAAAATATTAATTATTAATCGGTTGGTAGTATATACTCTTACAATCATGGACATGATTGGTTGGTTTTCCTAAATTTATTTCTTGGTAGATTCTCATTGGTTTAATACTTAATATATTATAAAGTTTAATTTTATCCATTTACATTTTTAAAATTAGTTTACGCCTTCATTTGTTTTTAAAAAATGATTTATATTTAAAAAATATTTTCCATATTTTTCATGTAAAATATTTTTTAATAATATAGTTTATTTTTTATTATTTAATTTTAATTTAAAAAATTCTAAATAATTTTTTATTTAATCAGAAAAAATATTTTTATTTTTAAAATTTATTTAGTATTTTAAATATAAAAAATATTTTTTAAAAAAATATTTTCTCTTAAATGAATTTAGCTTAAAAGTTTTAATTTTAGTTAAAAAAATTATTAAAATAATGGAATAATTGTGTGTATAGAAAATGATTTAGAGAAGTCAGGTCAATGAGCATACCAAAATCGCATACATAAACAATAATATAGAACAGTTGAACCGTTAGGAGATCGAGACATGCTAACCATTCTTTCGCAAAACAATTATTTATATGAAAATAACTTATTTCTTTTTTATTTGATTTAATTTAAAAATAAGTTTATTAATAATATTTTTACACATTTTAATTTTATTACTTTAATTATTTCATAATTTTTATTCATTTTATTTTTTACGTATATTAAAAAAAAATTATTAATTTTTCAGTTATATTCATCTTAAAAATATCAATTTTTATTAAATTCTAAAATTTTAATTTATTTGTAAAAAATAATTTATATTTATAAATTATTTTTTATAAAATTTTTTTTAATAAATAACTTATTTTTTATTATTTAATTTTGATTTAAAAAATAAATTTTATTAATAAATTTATATATAAAAATTTTAAGTAGTAAAAAATGATGTTCTTTTAAGTTATTTTCTTAAAATAATTTTTTTTTAACTACAAAAATATTTTTCATTCATTAAATTTTTTAAATATTTTAAACACTAAAAAGTATAAAAAATAAATTTTTAAAAAATAAATAAAAATAAAAGTGTTTCAAAAAATTTCTTAAAATTAAGGTAAAATTAAATAATTTTAAAATAATTTATTTATATGTTATTATAGTGCAGAAAATGGATAATAATTCTGAAATAACTAAAAAAAAAATTATGAGACAGATGAAATAATAAATTTTTAAAGTTTAAAAATAATTTATTCTAAAAAATATGAATTTATCTTTTCAATCAAGAAAATTATTTTTATTAATCAATTTTTTGAGTATTTTAAATATAAAACATTTTTATTATGAAGCTATCATTTTTATAATAAAAATGCAAAATATTAATAAAAAATAATTTCCAAGAAGTAGGCAATTTCTGAGATTTTTTAATGGGATTCCAGATCCATGTGATTCTTACATCTAAATTATTATTGACAACTAATGTTCTGTACCTTTGTCTAACTGTGCATTCCCATTCCAACATCCTCTCCATAATAATAATAATAATAATAATAATAATAATGATAAATTTATCATTATGAACTCCTTCAAAATATTTATTTCAATAAATTATTAACTTATAAATTTTCAATTTTCTTTTGGGATAAAATTTTTATATATAAATTATTTTTAAACGGAACATATTTCATAATATTAATATTTTTAATTAATTAATTAATATTTATCCACCAAATATCATAATGATTATCGTAATTATCATTTGATAGCTTGCATTAAAAATAAAATTTTTAATTTTTAATGGAAAAAGCTTTCGTATCAAATTATAGGTACATTAATAAATAGAATTATTAGTTATAAAAAAATATTTTTTCTAATCCAAATTATAGTTACATAAATTTACTATAAAAAAAAAAATTCAAATAGAAGTATTCTACAAAACATAATTTAATTTCTTAAAAATTAATTTGCTAAAGATGATTGATTAGGAAACAGTGAGCCCCAGCCCCAGCCCCAGCCTAGGCCCAAAACCCACCAAAGTTATAAATGGTCAAGTCCGCCAAAGAAACTTAGCTTTGCAAGGAAATAAACAAAGGCGTTGAATGACCAAATTGCTGATAAATTCAATCCTACATGCAAGAAATTATTAAATTTTTTTTTATTAAGTTTTTAATTATATCAATCTTAAAAATATTTTGAAAAATTTTTTAAAAATAAAATAAAATAAAATAGGATTATAATAATTAATTTATATATTATTATAATATTAAAAAAATAATTTTAGAATAATAAAAAGTATAAAAAATATTATTTATATAATACATGAGTATCCCCAAACAAGTGATAGAAGAAAACATAAACATGAGTAGAAATGATGTTTGCAGAAGGAGGAAGCAGCCCTTGATATTGCATTGCATTCACATAAGGTTGTTGTGGTAAAAAAGAAAGGCACATAAAACTAGGCACACTCTTCTCTTGTGTAGATGAAACATTATCCATTTGCTCTTCCATCTTTCAACCATTCCTGAGCTGAGCATACCTAAATTTAACAAGCTAGTATTGAAACTCGTAAATATATTTATATTTATCTCTTCCCTTCCACCGCACAAATTAAATGTACCTCATCCTTAATATTTTCTCCACCATTTCATTTTAACTTAGTTTCAAAATTTTTGACGACAAAGCCTAATGCCCGAGGTATTCTCTGTAGCTTCATTAAATCGTGAGCTGTAAAGATGGGCTTCTCTTTAATTCATTACCAAGAATTGCTTTTCTATATAACACTTGTCTCCTTGCATGAGCTATGAACAAGAGCAGCATGCACTGAGATATTACGTTTTCTTTTTCTAAAAAAGATAATGAAGGTTAACCTAGTGATTCTGATTCTTCTGTCACTGCTTTTGATCGCCCAATCTCTCGCAGAATCCACAGCTTACCATCAACCAGGACAAGAAGATAAGAGAAGACTCAGTAGAAGTGGAAGAAGCAGACGCAGCAGATCATCAAGAAGCAGCCATGGAAGAAGAGCGACAAGGCCATCTCGCTGTGACCCATTTTTTCTATACTTGTTTGATGCTTGTGGCCGATGGCCTTTCCCTACTTCCCCTTCTCCTGATAATCCTTTCAATCCTACACCAACACCTTCCCCTCCCAGGCGGCCTCCCCCTTTGCCACCGCCTCTTGTGCCTTCTCCTCCTCCAATTCCACTCCTCCCATCTCCCCCTCCACCACGGGTACTGGTGCCTTCCCCACCTCCCTTAGTCCCATCACCATCACCACCACCTGTTGTTCCATCCTCGCCACCTTCATCCCCACCTCCCTTAGTCCCATCACCACCCCCTGTAGTTCCCTCTCGGCCACCTTCATCCCCACCTCCTATCATCCCATCACCTCCTCCGCCATCTCCACCCCCACCGTCTCTGCCACCACCACCACCCCTAGTTCCATCTCCACCCCCTCCAGTGTTTCCACCTCCTATCATACCAGTAATATTCCCACCACCACCACTAGTCCCTTCTCCACCCCCACCCGAACTCATACCATCACCAATAATTCCATGGCTATCCCCTCCGAATGACTTCCCTTTTGCACCACCACTAGTCCCAATAGTTGATCCACCAAACCACCCGGCACCACCACTAGTCCCAATATTTGATCCACCAGCACAACCGGATACACCACCAAATTTAACACCAGCGCCACCACTAGTCCCAATATTTTCTCCACCAACTGAGCCAGATTTACCACCATATTTAACGCCGGCACCACCATTAGTTCCAGTATTTGATGCACCTACACAGCCAGACATACCACCATTTTTTACCCCAGCACCACCATTGGTCCCAATATTTGATACACCACCACAGCCAAATATACCACCAGAGTTCACACCAGCACCACCCCTGGTCCCAATATTTGATGCGCCAACACTGCCGGATATGCCAGTACCAGGGTTCACACCAGCACCACCCCTGGTCCCAATATTTGATGCGCCAACACAGCCAGATATACCAGTACCAGATTTCACACCAGCACCACCCCTGGTTCCAATATTTGATGCACCAACACAGCCAGATATACCACCGTTGTTTACGCCAGCACCTCCGCTGGTTCCTGAAATACCTCAGATTCCACAGGGACCTCTACCATTTAATGAGCCAGTGGAGCCATTGACACCATCGCTTCCTCTCTTACCTCCAGTTGATTAGCTTCCACCACCATCGCTGGTGCCGCTCCCTTAAAGAACTGAACGTTTCTTCTTGTCTTCATACTCAAATCTTTGACGCAATAAGCAGAAAATTTTAGTTGGTCATGTGTTTGCTCGTGCGCATTGTCGTGTGATGTCCAAGTATACGATAGAAGAGAGTAGGAAAATTCTTGCCTTGATTTCTAAATTGTTTTTTTTTCCCAATAAATCAATTAATTATTCTCAAAATTAAAATTTTTTCTTCGCCTTCCTGTGATCCTGTCCCTGGTCCATTTAGCTAGGGCTATTTAAAATCTTCTTACTAAGAAAATATGGAAACAATTAAATGTAACGGATAAAATATATTTATTTTGCATATTTATTTTAAAAAGTCTACCGATTAGTTTTACCTGTTAAATATTATTAAAAAATCTTGTTAAATATTATTAAAAAATCTAAAATACCCTTAATATGAAGGAACTAATTAATAAACTTTTTTTAAAAACTTGTGAGATCATAGAAACTAAATAGTTAAATATTTAACAGAAAATTAACAGAGGGAGTAATTAGTAAATTTTTTAAAAAGTCAGAGATATTTTAATATATTTTTTAAAATCAAGAAATTAATTAGTGAGTCTCTCTATATTATAGAGGCTAAATAATAATTTTTCATTTCCTTTTTACTTATATTTAATATATAAATTCATTGTTATAATACTATTTATTTTCATCTTATTTCCGATACAACCTCTTATTAATTATTAAAATATTTCTTAATATTTAACAAAATTTAATATCTTTCAAAGAAATATAATTAAAAAATTAATAAAAATAATAATTTTTTAATACATATAAAAAATAAAATAAACAAAAATTATAGAATAAAATATATATATATATATATATATATATATATTTACATTGGGATATATACATAAAACAATCTCTAGGTAATTTTATCTAAAATTATTGTGAGTCTTATTTAAAATTATATGAGAGGATGCCTAAATTACATATGAAATTTAAATTATTAGGTGTGCTTATATATAAGTACTTATATGAATTTGTTTAGTTATGAGTTTTTATTTTCTTTTAATCCAAACAAACCTTTTAATAACCATTAAAATAGATTAAATAAGTATTACAAATTTCAAAATGAATTATAACCTACTTTTTAGGTAAAATCATGCATGAAACTTTTTTAATTACACAATAATTTTTATCAAATATCTTGAATATCCAATCTGCAATGTTTTGTTAAAATCTGTTGCATTCTATAATAAATTGATGATAAGTTGTTATGATTAAATGATTTTGATAGCTTTATTATGAATTGACTAGATCCTATTTAAATTATCATTTAGTTAAAAAATATTTTATTTTTTTTTATAATTTTTATTTATTATATTTTTCATACATAACAAAAAATATAATTTTTTTATTAACTTTTAATTATAATTAATGACTAGAAAAAAAGTCTTTTATATTATATATATATATATTTTTAATTACACTCTAATCTTTTAAAATTATTTTAATTATATTTAAAAATTAACAAAATTTTTATGTCACTCTTCGTGTTAATATTAGAAAAATTTAAAATTAATCACAGAAAAATTTCATACTTTACTTTTATTATAATTTTATTCTTTATTTTTATTTTTTATCAATTAAACTTTATCCTTATAATATTTGATAAATGCATTTTATCATTATTCATATAGTTGAAAATTTATAAAATTATTAAAAAATTTTATTATTATTAAATGTATTTAAAAACTATTTATATTATTATTCAATTTTTTATATTTTTTTAATAATTTATCTTAATTTTATTTTAACTAAAATCATTACCAATTAATTTTTTTTTAATTTATTTAATATACTTACTATTTAGAATTACTTTTAAAATTATCATTTAGGAAATAATTTTATTAAATATATTAGTTATAAAATGCTCATTTTTTTCATTTTTTCATCCATGCATCAAAGAAAAAATAATTATCAATTCACCTGAAATTTAAAAATATTTTCGGATTTTGTGTGTCAGATGACGCTTGTTCGACATTATGGGTGTCGAACTGCCATTGTTCGATACCAATGATGTTGAACAAGCTATTTCTTGCCACATGAGCAATTTCAAATTACTCCCTGGCTGATATGGCAAGTACTTTGGCTTTTAAAGCCAAGTCTCCCACCATTTCCTTCTTTTTTCTTCTTCTTTTTCCTAATTGTTATTCTTCACCGCTCTTCTTCTCCTTCTCTAGCTATTCACTTCTCCCTCTCCACCGCTTCACTTCACCCTCTCCACACTTTGCCATACACCATCATCTCTACACCTTCACTTTCAACATGATGTAATCTTATTCTTCAACACACCCTTATCTCTATTTGGATATCATCATAGGTTTTTCTATAAACTTTTTTTTTTTATTTTGAAATATATATATATATATTTTTCTTACTTCATATATAAAAATGAAATAATAAATTAAAATATTAAATTTTAATTAAAAAAATATAAGATATTTCAGATTAAGTAATATTGTTAATATAATTTTTTATGTAATTTTTATAAATTTAGAAATGTTATTAAATAAAGTTTAAAATTTTTAAAAAATTAAATAATTAGTATTTTAAGTTAAGAGAATAAATAAATAATTTTTCAAAAAAATTGTTAACCGTCCATCAATGATTTAATTAAAAAAATTCTTTAATTATATTTTTATATTAATTGATCTTAAAATATAATTAAAGATTGTAATAAAGTTAAATAAATATAATCTACATCTTTAAATATTTATAAAGTAATGTCTGAATAAACTTTTTTTGTGATGATATTTTAGATGATATTCTTTTGCAACAGCAGCCGCTGCATTTCTCGAAAAAATATCATCCCAAACGGTAAATTCTTTTGAAGGATTCAAAAGGAACAATCTTCTGACCCAAGATAACACTAAGCAAATCAATATGACTAATGAAATTAAATATTTAATTATTAAAAAAAATTTATATTAAAAATTTATTTTTATTACAAAATTTATAATAAAAATAAAAAAATAATTTTAATTTACAATAAAAAATATCTAAAACTTACCATTGTTTTTTTTTTTCAGTCGAGTTAAAACAAGTAGATACGATAATTTTATGAAATTTATAGAGAAAAAAAACTGAGTTGTATCAAAAATTAAATAAAAATTATGTAAATTTATAGAAGTGAGAGCCAATAAGAGATGAGAGGAAGAAAAAAAAAAGTTTGATAATAGGGGTAAGAAGATAGCAAATTTATAGGTGGGTGGGAGTATAATTCGGCAATTTTGCTGCCGAATTAGCTGTAAATAGAGGCCGTTTGGAATGGGAGCAAATATGGAGGATATGTTCAGCTCTCAAAGTGCCGAACATGTCCATTAGCATGTAAAGGGGTGCAAAAATCTCTACATCCCTGATGTCACATGCATGTAGCCACGGGAAGAATTTGAAATTGCTCCCGTGACAGGAAACAACTTGTTCGACACTATTGGTGTCGAATAAGCTGGTTCGTGTGGCAGTTCAACACCCATAGTATCAAATTTCCTTTTGTTCGACACTATGAATGTCGAACAAGCGTATTCGGCAGTATGACTGTCGAACACGCCGTTGATACACAAGATCTGAAAATATTTTCGAATCCCACATGAATTGATAATTATTTTTTCTTTTATGCATGAATCGGAAAAATGCTCGTTATGAAATATTAAAAAATAATATTCAACATGGTGTCGAATAAGTTGGTCTGCATGGCAGTTCGACACCCATGGTATTGAATTTCCTTTTGTTCGACACCATGGATGTCGAACAAGCGTATTCGGCAGTATGATTGTCGAACACGCCGTTGATACATAAAATCTGAAAATATTTTCGAATCTCAAATATTAAAAAATAATATTCAACATAACTCTATAAAAAACTATTAAAAATAATAAAATATTTTTTTTAAAAAATATTTTTTAAATTACCTTTATAACGAGTATAATGTTAATCCACCATATTTTAAAATTATACTAATATTTATAATAAATTTCAAAAAAATTAATAATATATAAATTAAATATTTAATTGTGCAACACCACTTAATTAAATAGTTAAAACATATGTAAATCATTTGAAATTATAAATTCAGTCTCCATTAATTTATCCCCTAAAAAATTATTAATAAAATAGATAATTATCACCAAAAACCCTATACTTTTAATTTTGTTATAATTTTATTATAAAATTTTAAATTATTATCAATTTTATTTGAATTATGATATTAACGTAGCAATTTTATTAAAAATTAATTTTTAATAGCGAAATATAATTATAATAATTTTAAAAGTTAAAATTTAATTAAAAAATATATATAATTACAATAAAATAAAATAATTTTTTTATCATTAACTCTTTTAATTATACTCATATTAAATTTTATTAAATATTAAAAAATATTTAAAATTTTTTTATAAAATAAAATAAAATAAAATAGAGTTGTAGTAATTAATTTTTATGTTACAATAAGTAAAAAATATATATAATTAAAAAATAAATGAGACTGAAGAAATAAAAATTATGAAATGAAATGGGAGAGAAGGAATATAAAACTTCAGTAAATAAATTTAAATGTAAATTAATTATTAAGAAAAAAATATTGAAGGAAAAAAAATTAAACTAAAAGAAAATTGCCTCGTTCTGATTTGAATTCAAAATAATTAAATCATTATAAAGAAAGAAAAAAGGATCAAAGCCGTTACTATGGGGAGCCTAGCCTACACACTCGCACACTGCAACTTTCTCTTTTTATATCTGAATCCCATCGTCTCTCACCTCTCTTCCATCTCCCAATCCACCCGCCACAATGACTGAGAGATCCATAGATTTGCCCCAAGAATGTTGGGAATTGGTTTTCAATTTCCTCCACCACCACCGTCACTTCGAATTCCTCTCATTAGTCTCCACCCGCTTCCTTTCTATCACCGATCACCTCCGCGGTACTCTAACAATCTCCTCCCAGGCTGTTCCTTTGCTTCCCCGTCTTTTCGAAAGATTTCCCAATGTGAAAGTAATTGACATCCGGGAATTCGATGGTGACCTCAATTCCCTTCTCAATCAAATCTCCAGATCTGGTTTGGATCTTGAAACCCTAGGTTTCTCAAACCAAAATCACTTTCCTTTAAAGGGTTTAAGGGATTTGAGTTCGAGTATGAGGAATCTGAGGAAATTGAATTGCTCAAAGATAGGTTCTCTTGAAGACATTCATCTGTTTGCAATTGGGATGTCTTTTCCATTTCTTGAAGATCTTGATATTAGTTTCCCGCAGTATAATTCTCGCTTTAATCCTATTGGGTCTTTGGATTTGCAAAATTTCTCGGGGGTTGTTACGGATGAAGGGATTGTTGATTTGGCACGAAAGGTCAATAAGCTGCGAAGAATCGACCTTTCCGGTAACCATTTTATTACTGATAAATCCCTTCAGGCTTTATCGTTGAATTGTGTGTTACTATCAGAAGTTGTGGTTCGTGACTGTGATTTTATCACGCAGAATGGTATTAGTTTCGTTATGCGCAATAGTACTAACTTGAATTCTATTTCATTAGATGGTATTGGAATCCCTTCTATAGATTCATCTTTTCTAGAATCTTTTACATATGCCAAAACTTTATGTGAGCTTCATCTCTCAAATTCTTTTATCTCCGATGATTTGCTCTGTTTGGTTGCTGAAGCGTGTCTTCCATTAAAGAAGCTGATTATCGCTCAATGCTATAATTTCTCCTTTGTTGGAGTTTCTTGTTTATTGTATAGGTATCAATTTCTTGAACACTTAGATCTTGAAGGGGCAAATTTTCTCAATGATGCATCCATGGTTGAGATGTCCAACTTCCTTCTCAACTTGTCCTTTATAAATCTTAGCTCATGTTCTAAGCTCACGAGTTTGACCATCTTTGCTCTTATAAGAAACTGTCCATTGATGGAAGATGTGAGAATGGAGAGAACAAACTTGGGCGTGGAAGCGTTTATGGGGGATTTGGTGATCAACCGCCGAGTCAAGTCTCTAAAATTGGGTGGGAATAACAATTTGAGTGATGAATGTCTCAAAAAGGCTGCATTTTGTTGTCCGAGTTTACAAGTACTTGACATTAGCTACTGTCCTACTATTACAGAAGAAGGGATAAAGGAAGTTCTAAGACACAGTGGTGAAATTAGGCATTTGGAGATGAACCGATGCATGGGGATAAAGAATCTTGATTTAAACTTTGAACTCCCTAAATTGGAGGTTTTGCAAGTGCAAGGACCAGGAATGGATGACGAAGCATTGGTCGTCATTGCAAAAAGATGCCAGAAGCTGTTGCATTTGGATTTAGAGGGTTGCTTGAATGTAACAGCAAAAGGGGTGAAAGAAGTGGTGCAGAACTGTACAAGACTGAGAGAGATAAATTTGAGGTGGTGTTATAATATCAATGTTGATATTGTAGCACGCATGGTGTTTGCAAGGCCGTCATTGAGGAGAATTGTCCCACCATGTGGGTTTACTTCTACTGATAATCAAAAGATGTTCTTCTTGCGTCATGGATGTTTAATCTGTAAAGGCTAGTTTGCAGGGACACTTTGGATGGCATTCTCTGATTAGAGTTTTATGTCATTCAACTTTTTTCACTTTCATATGAAATTGTTTGGAAGGATGATGATAGGATGCACGTGTTAACGCTTAAAGTAGCATTTCCATCATCTTCCTCTGTCTTTTACCTTTACTCTGCATCTTACACTTTCTTCAAACTTAGTTTTTGATACAATAAAAATGTATAAAGCTCGCTAAAGTTTGGATATTTCAAGTTCCTAAAAACAATGCTATTGCTTTCTTTTCTCAACTCTGTTGGATGATACTAAGCTTGAGCAGCTAGTTTGATGTGTGTGAATGGTCGATGAACTACCCAGTTAATAAGTATTTAATGTATGAATCATAATTGTTATGTGATGAACTATTTCATTTCCACTAGTTCATGGATCTGGGTAAAAGTGGATTGATTGGGAAGGTGGTAGGCAAATGACTGGTGATGGACTATGAGTATTTCTGTTGGGAGCCTCGAGATCATGGATTTGTGCAGGAAGTGCTACAAGGAGTTGAATCCGCCCAGTGCACTAGGCCCGAGCTCTCACATCCAAATGGTCTTTGATCGAGGATCCCACCAGGCAGGGCTCATTTGAGAGTCTGTTGGACGTATCTTATAATTTTAAATCTTCTCATGGTAGTCCTGTTTTCATGATGAGATAATCGGTTGATCACCGGTACTTATGATTTCTGCAATCTTGCAGCTGTTAAAGAGGGATGAACAGATGAACATAACATGTATTAGTTGGCTATGGACATGGAAATCCCTGTTCTGCTCTTGTGATTGCATTGTTAAAAGTTTTGGCAACAAGGAATCGAAATAGGCTGAGGGCCCTACACTTCAAATATTGTCAAATCTATAGTGTAGACATTGCGGGTCCGAATTCATATAAAATCTTATATATTTCCTCTGTGCACTTGGATAACTATTTTCCAGAAAAAAAGACAAAAAAAACTTAGAAAGTTGGCATGCATAGGATAATTGTTTTAGGTAAGGTGGGCCACGTCATTTTGTTGATGGTTTTTGTCTCCCTCTCCTCTCCTCTCCTCTCCATTTGTTTTGGTTGATGAATCTAGCTGTTTTTAAATTTATGTGGAGTCTCAATCTTAAGATGAAAACCACAAGATAATAGATATGTTTTTTATTTTTTTCTTTTTTATGAAAAATCACTTAATAGCTTAAGTTTCATTTTATTTGATACCTGAGTTTTATATATATAAAAAAAAACTATTTATTTCCTATAATTGATAAACATAGAATCTTGATTTGCACACATTTTGTTATTTCCTGTTATAACTTTTTTAAATTTATTTAGAGTTATAATTTTATAAAATTTATGGGTAAAAGTGAAAATGGCTTTTTTTTTTTAAAAAAAATTAATTAATGTCCTTTCATGTAAGAAAATTTTATGTAATGCCAAAAAGGAAAATCACTTCATGTATGCGTAACATTAAGGGAAGCCATTAAAGAAAAACCCTTGAGAGTGATAGAGATTCATGTGAGATGATTAGCCCAAATAAATTGAATAATTGGGTTGATTTGAAAAAAAAAGGGTTATCCGTTTAAAATCATGCAAAATTGAATTATTTTCATTTTAAATAAAAAATAATTTAAATTAATTCTTACAAAATTTTGTTATTTCAAACCAAAGGGTTAATATCTGTATTAATATTTATTACATTAATTTTTTAAAAGTAAAATTATCAGACAAAATCATAAATTTTTCCAACAAGTGATGGAAAAGTCATATGATCTAATTTTTCCCATCCATTAAGCTTTTTCTAGTGCGTCTAATTTGACTGCCACCATAATATCATAAAACAATTAATTTATTTATTCATAAAATAATGCATTGTTGACGTTGATTTTCTAACAAATTCATACCTTTTCCATTTAAAATTAATTATTTGTTTTTCTACATATATTTTTTATATTAAGGTCACTTCCAAGTGTTAATTATTTCAAATTAAAATAATAAAATTCGTTATGTTAATTATCTATTTAAAATTACTAGAAATTTCAAAAATTAAATAATATATGCAGAAAAAAGCCACCAATAATTGATAAAATATTGGGAATTGATATTATTGATGAGATAATTTATAATATAATAGCTTTTACATATGCACTCTATGAGCCGCCACAACAGTGCCTATCCAAAGACCCACTTCATAATAAAAATCCAAATTACTCAGGATTTTCAAGATTTTTTATTTTTTAATTTTGTTTATTCTATAATAATTTATTAATATAAATTATATTTTAACAAATTTGGTAACGAAAATGAAAATGTATATAAAGACTGTAGAAAATTCATAGGATGAGCTTCCAAAGTTCTTTTTTTTTTCTTTTTTATTATTATAAAGATGTAAAATGTAAAATTTTAATGAATTATCCCAATAAAAAATATTCTTTAAATGAAAAGAAAATAGAGAGTATATAATCATAAAAGAAATTAAATTAAATATTTATATTTATTTCATGTGATAAATTTTACATTTTCTAGTTTATAATCACAAATATGTAATTATAAAATTAAATTTCAAATTAATATTTTTTTGGGTTTTAAGGATTGAATTTATCTAATTAATATTTATTTAAAACACTATTCGGCATGACTTATCTAATTAATATAGACATACATATTCGTATTCTTGCAACCGTAGGATCTGATCTTAATAAAAACAATCAAAGGGTACAAAATCAAAATGGACATTATTGATAAAAATAGCAAAAGAAAGAATGAAAATAGGAGGGACGATGAGGGAGGGAGGGAGGAGAAGCAATAAGCTAACCTGCTGAACCTTTGACGTTTGTTTGGCAATTGAAAGGAAAGGAGAAGAAAGGAAAGGAAAGGAAAGAAAAGGATGGGTTGTGTGTTGAGCAACTATCCTTAATTAATACAAGTATTCAACATCTCGTGATCCTCCCAACTCAATAATTCTGTATCCATATATTTTTAATATTTGTGTTTCTAGAAGCCTACAAGGATCAACGGTCAAACTACCTCCACGTTAATTTCTCACACTTTAATATTAGTTACTATTTCTAATTTAAAAATTTAATAAAAATAAAAAAAATAATTATTAGAGTGTTGAAATAAATAGTTTAATAGTAATTTTTATAAATAAAATAAATATTTATTTCGACATATTGTCCAAGTCTCCAAGAACCTTGGACAACAGAACACTTGCAATACATCTTAATGGAAACAGATTGATAAAGTAATAAAATGAGAAAAATATTAAATTTTTTAAAAATATAAAAAATGAAAATAGATAAAACTTAAATTTGATTTAAGACGTGTACTTGAAGCGGAAGACGGGCATCTAGAGGAAACGGTCATCAGCCGAGAATCTAGAAACCCAAGAAAGAAAAAAAAAGTTTGCCGAGAAAGTTCAAGAGTCGATGCAAGAAAGCGTAAATCTTGGAGAAGAGAGAAAAGCTTCAGCAATGTCCTCTGTTAATTTCCTGGCACCATCATTTTTGCTTAGACACATTTATCCTCTGTGTATAATTTTTTTTAGATTAAAATATATATTTTTTAGTTAGATTTTTTTTCAACGATTTCTAGATGGTTGAATTTAAAATTCCACTACTTGATTTTTTTTATATATAAAAAATAATTTCCAATAAAGTAGGCTTTCATATTTCATAAGATTTCTCGACTGCTACATACCTAAATAATACAACAAATTCTCACTTGATCATAAAAAGTAAATAAAAAAAATAAAAAAAATTTACTAATAATAATAATATATATTCGAAAAAAATCCTTAAATTTTAATTTTAATTTTAATATATTTTTTGAATTTTTTACAAGTTTATCAGCTCGTATGTATTAATTATTGTAGCTGATGGTTGAAAGATGTGAAGAAATTATAGCTGGGCTCATTATTGCTTTTGTAAATATAAATAAAAAATTACGAGCAATTATTGTTAGTATATCAGAATTAAAAATAAAAAAAATAAAAAGGGAAAATACCTTTAAATAAAAGAAGGAAAGAAATTAGGGACTCCATGGCCAATAGGGAGACACAAGAGTGACAGCCATCCTCCTTTCAAACCTAACATAAATAAAATACTACAATTTATTCATTTTTTTTATTATTATATTCTTCGTTGCTTCAAAGGGGCCTCAGCCCTCAAGCATCTTTTAAATGTTATTATAAAATTAATTAATAAATTTTTTAAAATTTTTGATATTGTTTAAAAAATAGTAATTTTTAATTTAAAATGGAAATAATTTTTAATAAAAATATTTTTTTTAACATAAATTCAGATACTAATATCAAACACTACAGGCAGTCTTCCAGCTAGCGTCGAGACCCGGAAATGTTGAACTGACTTTTCCATTTCATTTTCGGTGGATTTTCGGTCAATTTCATCTTAAAAATAAATATGTAGATATATTTTGATTCTAAATTCGTTTTTCTTATTATTATTATTATTATTATTTATTTTTCACAGAAATGTATCAAGTTTGAATGTTCTTAAGCCGCCAGTTGTAGACTTCTTCCCCTATAAAAAGCGTCTGTTCTTCAACTCGTTCTTGCGGAGAAACCCAGTTCATATTTTCGTGTGTACTTTAAGCTCAAGAACTCAAATTTTGGGATTTCTTTGATTCTTATTTGGAAAACAACAAAGTAAACAGATTGACATCACCTGTGTGCTGGTGGGTTTTGATTGTTTTTGAAGTTGTAAACCTCTTTCAATGGAGGGTGATCACTACAGAGCAAGTAATAGTTTACGAAGAGGAAGCTCTTCTGTGTGGAGAAACAATGGATTGGATGTTTTTTCAAGATCTTCACGAGAAGAAGACGATGAGGAGGCTCTAAAATGGGCTGCACTTGAGAAATTACCTACCTATGATCGTCTGAGGAAAGGTATATTGGTTAGTGTATCCAAAGGTGGAGCTAATGAGATCGATGTAGACAACCTTGGATTTCAAGAAAGGAAAACTTTGTTAGAGAGGTTGGTCAAAGTTGCAGAAGAGGATAATGAGAAGTTCTTGTTGAAGCTTAAGAACCGTATTGACAGGTAAATTTTTCTCCACCTTCTCTGTTTTGTGTTTGTGAATATGTCAGAATGGACAGAAGATATATAGCAGAAATTTGTTTTCATCCCAGAAAGTTAGCTTGAAAACATATTATTTCAGAAACAGAAAAGGTTGCAATTTGCCAAGAAGAGGAGCTCTATTTATTTTGGTTGTTTAAGTTTCCATTCTCATGGATATAATATATTTGTTCTTAATATTTTTTATTTATTTTCTTTCTTGGCATTTTAGGGTTGGAATTGAAGTTCCAACAATTGAAGTCCGGTATGAGCATCTAAATGTTGAAGCAGAAGCTTTGGTAGGAAGTAATGCTTTGCCTTCGTTCCTTAACTTCTCGTTTAGTCTTGTAGAGGTAAGAAGACGCAAAAGTTTTAAGTGAGTCTTGATTAACTTGGTTCTGTTCTTATAAGCTAATTTCTACCGTTGATTCTGAAGGGTTTGTTCCGTTATATCCTTCCAAATAGAAAGAGACCATTGACCATCCTGAAGGATGTTAGTGGAGTCATCAAGCCATCAAGGTGAGATGAGCATGATCTGAAAATCTGATTCCTTAGATTTTCCTACTTTGAATTGAAAATTTCATATCCATTTCTAAGCTTTTGGTATTATATACTGCAGAATGACTTTGCTTTTGGGTCCTCCAAGCTCTGGAAAGACCTCTCTCTTGTTGGCACTGGCTGGGAAGCTTGATCCGAGTCTAAAGGTAGTAATGCAAATTCTTTCAGATTTATATCTTTAATGAGAATTTAGATTTAATGTTTTTTATTCCTCTTTGACATTTGTATTAAGTTTGAGATGAATTTATTTTCAGGTTTCTGGTACTGTGACTTACAATGGCCATTCATTGAATGAGTTCATACCCCAGAGAACAGCTGCCTATATCAGTCAACATGATCTCCATATAGGAGAAATGACTGTAAGGGAGACCTTGGCATTTTCAGCCAGATGCCAAGGAGTTGGAACCCAACATGGTTAGATCACAGCACAAGATCTTCTCTTTTCTTTTCTTCTATAACACTGATTTCATGATATATTGAGATGATATCTACATAATATAAAACATGACACGTTGAGATTTTCTGATTTGCAGAAATGTTAGCAGAATTGTCTAGAAGAGAAAAAGCAGCAAACATTAAGCCTGATCCCGATCTTGACGTCTTTATGAAGGTGAGGGAAAGTTATATAGTGATAAAATATCAAGCAAAAAGACTAACGGCTTGAACATATTCCACTTTTTTAACTCTTGACATGTCAGTGGAAATTTTTATCAATTCTTTGTAATCATCTGAATCAAGCCTTGCTTATGTTTTAGGTCAATTAGAAGCTTTTGTGTAACAGAATATGTTGGATTTGGCAAAAATTAATTTCCACTCTTTCATGTTTTAATCATAGGCAGCAGCAACAGAAGGTCAGGAGACCAGTGTCGTCACAGATTATGTTTTAAAGGTAGCCATCAACATGGAGTACTCTAATATCATAAAATCTTTCAAAAACCACTCATTTGGTATCCAATAAGTTGCTTAACGTCTTTCTCTCTTAAAATTTTCAGATATTAGGATTGGATATCTGTGCCGATACTCTGGTAGGAAATGAAATGATAAGGGGTATCTCTGGAGGACAAAGGAAGCGTGTTACAACAGGTAAATAATATAATCTCCATTTGTAGTTCCTGACATCAAAGAACTACTGGTAGTTTTCATTTTTCATCATGTAAATGAAAATCTACAACAATCGAATTGTAGGTGAAATGCTGGTTGGACCAGCTAAGGCATTGTTCATGGATGAGATTTCTACTGGCTTGGACAGCTCAACAACTTTCTCAATTGTTAATTCACTAAAGCAATCCATCCACATTCTAAATGGAACTGCTGTCATATCCCTCCTTCAGCCAGCACCAGAGACTTATAACCTCTTCGATGATATTATTCTGATCTCAGATGGCCAGATTGTGTATCAGGGTCCTCGAGAGAATGTGCTTGAGTTTTTTGAATATATGGGCTTCAAGTGTCCTGAAAGAAAAGGAGTTGCTGACTTCTTGCAAGAGGTAATTAGTCTATGGTTTTTCAGTAACATCTTCTATAGGAAGAAACTTACCTGTGAAGTTGCATAACCTTTGTGCATATGAATTCATTCTAGGTGACATCAAAGAAAGATCAGCAGCAGTACTGGGCACGCAAAGATCAACCTTACAGGTTTGTCACGGTGAACGAATTTGCTGAGGCATTCCAATCATATGAAGTGGGAAGAAAAATTGCAGAAGATCTTTCAGTTCCATTTGATAGGACCAAGAACCACCCAGCTGCTTTGACAACCAAACCCTACGGTGTTGGAAAGATGGAGCTGATTAAAGCAAACTTCTCAAGAGAATACTTGCTTATGAAAAGGAATTCGTTTGTGTATGTCTTCAAACTCACACAAGTAAGTATCATCAGAACATGGAATATAGTATTTTCAGTTTCCAAATTTTTTGTACGAGCTAATGATTTCTCCCTATTTTCTCCTCTACCAGCTTATAGTGATGGCAATCATTGGTATGACACTCTTCTTTAGGACCGAGATGAAACATGATAGTTTTGAAGATGCAGGAGTTTATGCGGGTGCTTTGTTCTTCACCCTGATCACGATCATGTTTAATGGTATGGCAGAGCTATCCATGACCATTGCTAAGCTTCCTGTATTCTACAAGCAAAGGAACCTCCTATTCTTTCCTGCATGGTCATATGCAATTCCTTCATGGATCCTTAAAATTCCTGTCACATTTTTGGAAGTTGGTGTTTGGGTGTTCATCACTTATTACGTCATTGGATTTGATCCTAATGTTGGAAGGTAAGAGAAAAGGAAATCTAACTTGATATTCATAGTATTTTCTCTGCTCTCATTTTGTTGATGTAATAATTTGATGTGTTTTCTACAGGCTATTTAAGCAGTATATGCTGCTTTTACTTGTGAACCAGATGGCCTCTGGTCTTTTCCGGTTTATTGCTTCAGTTGGAAGAAACATGATTGTTGCTAATACATTTGGTTCATTTGCACTCCTTACACTTTTTGCATTGGGTGGCTTTGTCCTCAAACGATGTAAGATTAGTGAACATGTGTGATTTAGAGATTAAAGCTTTCTTATAAAGAGCCTGAAACACTTTCTTTTTTTCCTTATACAACAGCGGACATAAAGAAATGGTGGATCTGGGGTTACTGGGTATCCCCACTGATGTATGGGCAGAATGCAATTGTTGCTAACGAGTTTCTTGGGAACAGTTGGAATCATGTAATTTCCTTGAGCTAGCCGTATCAACTTTTTTGCTTTTGCATCTCCATAACCAACTAATACCTGAACTTATTTTTCCAATTACAGATTCCAGCAAACTCAACCTCAACAGATTCTCTAGGAGTTCAATTTTTGAAAACTAACGGGTTCTTCCCGCATGCATATTGGTATTGGTTAGGAGTAGGGGCATCAGCTGGATATATACTAGTCTTCAATTTACTCTATACTGTGGCTCTTACTTTCTTAGACCGTGAGTATCCGAGTATCCTATCTCAAAATCTCAAGATTTCCAGAAATGTGAGCCTTTGTTAATGTTTTGCGATTAATGAATGGCAGAATTTGAGAAGCCTCAGGCTGTTATATCTGATGAGCCTGAAGAAAGTAACAGAAGTGGAGGAGCCATTCAGTTATCACAAGCTGAAAGCAGTCACAGAACCCAGACAGGTAATAGACTTATTGATGATAATGGGTTCAGCTCAGGTCATTCCTTATGCTCCTATTAATTATCAGTCTAACAAGTTCAATTTGCATGCAGAGAGTGGGACAAGTGGAATTGATGAATCAAACCATAACAAGAAAAAAGGAATGGTTCTTCCATTTGAACCACATTCTATCACTTTTGATAATGTTATATACTCTGTCGATATGCCCCAGGTAATAAAAAAAGTTAAAGAAAAATAGAAAACTATCTTCTTTCTTTGAAATATCATAATGAACAGAACTGATCTCTTCAAACTGAACTTTCAGGAAATGAAAAGTCAGGGAGTTGTTGAGGACAAGTTGGTGCTTTTGAAGGGCGTGAGTGGTGCTTTCAGGCCAGGTGTTCTCACAGCCTTAATGGGTGTTAGTGGTGCTGGTAAAACCACTCTGATGGACGTGCTGGCTGGCAGAAAAACTGGCGGATATATCGAGGGGGATATCAGAATTTCTGGTTATCCCAAGAAGCAAGAAACCTTTGCTAGAATTTCAGGATACTGTGAGCAAAATGACATCCACTCTCCGTATGTTACTGTCTATGAATCCTTAGTCTACTCTGCTTGGCTTCGTCTACCCCCTGATGTCGACTCTGAAACCAGAAGGGTAGGTATCATGTTGAAAATGTGCATTGGAAGTTTTGTCTTTTCGAATTTTATCAAACTATATGCCTATTCCTTTTAGCTTAACAAGTATCTGGGGCAAATTCAATCAAATTAAGTTGCAGTACCTAGTTCAAAAGGCAGCTTTACTTCCAACCTTTTAAGTTTAGATGAACCTGTTCAATCTAGCTTAAAATGCTTGCGATTATTGATAGTACCAGAGAACTTGAGTTCATTTTACCTGTCCACAACTCATTAAATGGGGTTTTCAGTTCAGCCCATTCAATTAACTTGATAGTTCATCTTGAAAAATTTTGTTACAGATGTTCGTTGAAGAAGTCATGGAGCTTGTGGAGCTGAATCCATTGAGGCAAGCACTCGTTGGGTTGCCTGGTGTGAATGGTTTGTCTACTGAGCAGCGAAAGCGGCTAACCATTGCAGTTGAGCTAGTGGCAAACCCCTCTATAATATTCATGGATGAGCCAACTTCAGGGCTAGATGCAAGAGCTGCTGCAATTGTAATGAGAACAGTTAGGAACACTGTGGACACAGGAAGAACTGTTGTGTGCACAATCCATCAGCCAAGCATTGACATATTTGAAGCTTTTGATGAGGTAAAAAAATCTTTATCAGATAATAAGAATAAACATTTATTTTTGATTTTTCTGTCTATAGACATAATGTGTTTAACTGTTTATTATGGCATTGCAGTTATTCTTGATGAAGAGAGGAGGAGAAGAGATATATGTCGGGCCATTGGGTCGCCATTCCTGTCATCTGATTAAATATTTTGAGGTATTTTTTATGTTGTAGACAGTAGAACAGTATATTTGAAGGATATCTTGAGAACCTTCATTCATACTCCATTGATGCTAACTCAGTTACCATTCTTTTTATCTAGGGAATTGGAGGAGTCAGTAAAATTACAGATGGTTACAATCCAGCAACTTGGATGTTGGAAGTTTCCAGCTCTGCACAAGAGTTAACTTTGGGGGTTGATTTTGCAAACGTTTACAGGAATTCAGATCTTTACAGGTATACTTTTATTCTAGGCCAAATGATCCATTGGTTAAACTGAGAATTCTCACTGGCCATTGTGGTCAGGGAGGGGATATATTAATCAATTTTTTTTAAAAATAAATATAGATATTAATCTTCTTAAATTAGTTGCTGATGGATGGCATATGATTCAGGAGAAACAAAGCAATGATTCAGGAATTAAGCAAGCCTGCTCCTGGTACAGAGGATCTCTATTTCCCTACACAATACTCGCAACCCTTTTTGACCCAATGTATGGCTTGCTTATGGAAGCAGTCATGGTCATATTGGAGGAATCCACCATATACAGGCGTAAGATTTTGGTTCACGACCTTTATTGCCTTGATGTTTGGGACGATTTTCTGGGACCTTGGCTCCAAAATGTAAGTCACATGGAAGTACTAAAGCAATCTAAAAGTTCACCTTCCAATTGGATTTTTCTGTTTTGGTTCTACCTTTTTTTTCTCTTATTCCCATGTTTGAAACTGCAGGGAAAAGGAAGGAGATCTTACCAATGCAATGGGTTCAATGTATGCAGCTGTTCTTTTCCTTGGGGTGCAAAATTCATCATCTGTACAGCCGGTAGTTGCTGTTGAAAGAACCGTCTTTTATAGAGAGAAAGCTGCCGGAATGTATTCTGCCATGCCCTATGCATATGCACAGGTAACAACTAATAGAAAATTATGTACCAATTAGTTCATAGAATCATGTGTTTGTTCTGTTGACCCGAATTCATTTTTTCTTGCAGGCCTTGATTGAGCTTCCCTATATTTTTGCTCAAGCTGGAGTCTACAGTCTTATAACATATGCAATGATTGGGTTTGAATGGACTGCTGCCAAGTTCTTCTGGTATCTATTCTTCTTGTACTTCACATTATTATACTTCACCTTCTATGGAATGATGACTGTCGCCGTGACGCCAAACCACCACATTGCATCCATAGTATCATCAGCATTCTACTCAATATGGAATCTATTTTCAGGATTCATTGTTCCAAGGCCTGTAAGTATCTGCTGCAACTTCTTATAGTTCTTGCAATTGCTTGGTTTCTTTTTCCAACAATCATCATCAAAACTAACATTGCCCGTTATTTTTCTCCTTGTGAAACTGCAGAAAATGCCTGTGTGGTGGAGATGGTACTACTGGGGATGTCCAATATCATGGACCTTGTATGGATTATTTGCATCCCAGTTTGCTGATATAACAAAACCACTGGGGACTACTGGTAAAACAGTGGAGGAATATGTAAATGAAACTTATGGTATTAAGCATGATTTTCTAGGAGCATCTGCTGGTGTTATTTTTGGAATCGCCTTGCTCTTTGCAGTCATTTTTGCCGTTTCCATCAAGGCCTTCAATTTCCAGAGGCGGTAGAGAAATTTGCTTTGCCTTGTTCTGCTCTCCTCTGCTTTTCTTTAACTTAGGCTATTTATTACAAAGGTTTTGTTTTGTTTTTTTTTTTTTTCTTTAAAGTGTCAACAAAATGAGGAAGTAGATAAGAATAAACTTGTCCAATTTCCTGTATATTTTTCTTATTTTATTCTTAAAATCTAATGTAATAGTTGCAACTTTGTAAGCTTCAGCTACTTGCACACAACTAGAAGCTGCAGAGTTTCTGTATGTTTGTAAGTGCAATATCTATTAAATTACAAATTCTTTTTTACTTATATATCAGAATTATTCATTATGATATTATAATCTGTTGAACAGAACAGAAAAATAACTCAAAAATAGAGTAGAATAACAGAGCATACTAATATAAAATAGAACTTAAAAAACCTTGATGGAAATAGGTAAGGCATTAGTTAATATTCTATTGTGAGTTATTTTCCAGGAAAATATTCTTATTAATCTGTTATTCATTTACTGTGAGTTATTTTATTTACATAATTCTTTAGATGTATTTATAATTTTCAGCTTAATATTATAGTTTAAGTATTTTATTTACCAATTGAGTTAACAAATAAAATTAATTGAATTAGCTTATCTGTTCATTTCATAAAAAATATTTTTTAAGAAAGTACTTTTTATATTTTGATGTTTAAAATACTCAAATAATTTAATTAATAAAAAATATTTTTCTGATGAAATAAAAATTTAAAATATAAGTTTGATAAATATATTTAAAAAAAAAAAGCGAGTGATATTACCGACTATCATTAAATAGAAATTTTCTAACCCTAGAATGTGTTGCCATGTCGTTATCCTATTGACATGTTAAATGGAAACATTTCTGACTAAAGATATAAAATGAGCTCTGCTACGAATTACACCTCTAATAGATAAGAGATCCAAGGCATCCTTGACCGCATTAATGACCTGTAAGTTGAGTCCGATTCTAAGACTGAGTGAGCTGGATCTGATTTATGTGGGAGACTTAAAAGTTTTCAGATTATGAGTTGTCATTATGGATTTAGTCTTAGATCGAGATAGTGAAATCCGGCGGTTATCAGGCTTGATTCACGTTAAGAAGAAATTTATAGGTTTTGGACTTATCTTTCTTATTAAGATGATTTAATTTTATTCTGGGTATAGAAAGTCCAATGATTATCTGTTTGTTAAATGCAATATTTCCTTGAAATAAATTAGTAATAAAAGCACAAGGCACTAGGGATGAGCATTCGGTCGGTTCGGTTCAAAACCGAACCGAACCGAATAAATCAAAAATCAAAATTTTAGTGTTTATAAAAATCAAACCGAACCGATTTTGATCAAAAACCGAATCGAACCGAACCGGTTTGATTCGGTTTGGTTCGGTTCGGTTTGATCGGTTTCGATTTTTAATAATTTTTTTTTATCTTTTACACTTTATTTTTAGTATTTTAAAATTTAATTAAAATATTTTAATATTAATATAATTTAATTTCTCTATATTATTGAAAAAATATATTATTATTACTAATTGGTTCGGTTCGATTTTTTTAGTTTTTTTCTGATCAAAATCGAACCGAACCGAAATAATCAAAATTTTTTAAAATAAAAATCGAACCGAACCGAAATGTATAAAAAATCGAACCAAATTTTCAAATCGATTCGGTTCGATCGATTTTTTCAATTTGAACCGAATACTGTTACCCTACAAGGCACTGTCAAATTATGTATAGGTAAATATGTAAAAATCAAGGTACTGACCAAATATATAGTCGATAATAACATCCCAAATTTATTAAGCTCAAGCTTCCTTCTAAGAGATTAGCAGCAAAATCAAAATTAAATTAAATTATGATTTAATATTATAAAAAAGCATATTTTTTAAGTCCATGTTTAATTTCATCATAGTATAGAATATCTAATTTACATATAAATACTGTTTTAATTTCATCATAGTAAATGTTTTTTATAGTTAATTGTAATTAGAATTAGAAATATGGTAAATATTTATCACAATATTATCAATTTCTTCTTAAAAATATAGAAGGTAAAATTTATGAATATAAAAAATATTAATACATAAGGTAAATTTTATAAATATATAAAATATTTTTCTTTCATTCTTTTTATTTTTCTTTCTCTCTTTCAAAATAAAATTATTTATTTGATTTTGGTTTGATATTTTATTTTTAAATAAATTATTTTGAAAAAATTATGTCATTTAAAATTGATAAGTTAAATTATTAATAATTTAGTTTAAATTTATTTTTAATTTATAAAAAAATATTATTTAATTTGAATGTAATATTATTTTATTTTTATATTTTATACATATAATTTATTTATTAAATAAAATATATATTCAATAATATTTAAGATTTATATTTATTTTTTTATATTTTATTTAAATTTTTTTAAATTGAAATTGAATTAACAGATTATAATTTATATTTAATTAAAATTAAAATTAAAACCGTAAACAATCAGAATCATAACTACTTTAAAGCCAGATCAGAACTGCTAAAAGATCAAAACAGTCTTTAACTGTTTTAAATAAGGTGGATTCTGATTCAGTTTTAAAATAAATTAAACTATCGGTTTTGAATCGAAATCGGACTAAAACCGGCCATGGCCTCGTCTAGTTGAAACTGATAGTAAATGTCATGCTTACAGAGTTGCCCCTTTCTCTTCCGTCCGATTGGACCTCAACCAATTTTCACCAACATAGGTCGGTAACTAGGAATCCTAAAAAGATCCAGAGACCAGCGGAAATCCTCCGGCGACAAAGAAAACAATGGAAACTATTTGGATTTTCCTTGTAATGGCAAGAACACATAAACACATTCAAATTCAGACTCTAAAAGCTCACCTCTATATGATCCCATAGCCATGAGCAAGAACATTCATCATCTGTTCTCTCAATACTTGGTGGATTTCAATCACCTTTGAAGATGGCTGCCATGAGAGTCGATCGATGTCAAACTGAATTCTACTAGCTTGTCGCCCAAACTCATGTCGCCACCCTTTTTCGTTTTGGAGGTTCGCATCCACCGCTTTTGCAGAAAATTACTCAGAAACCTTCAAGGAGACCTGATCGAGATTGGAACCCGCCCACTTGCTCCAACCTCCGCTTTCCTCTTCCAAATTCATTCCTATGACCTATTTTCTGAGCAACCATGCAAAAGCCGTCTTGATTATCTCTTCTCTTCCTTAAATCTTGACGAGACTCTCCGCGATTTCTTAGCTTGTAGCGTTGCTTGCTTCCTCGTTTTCATAGCAAATAAGCAACCTTTCTTGGGGCGTCATGTGGTGGCCGACACGGACGTTGCCCTTGAGTACTTGATTGCCGGAGATCCCATTGATCGGACAATGATAATAGACGACGAGCCTGGAGAAGTGGTTGCCAGAGGCGCATCGATTTCTGCACTAAACAAGCTGAAGAAGCAGAGGTCTTTTACGAAGAGCAGCAGTGATGGCGATGGAGACGACTGTGTGATTTGCTTGGAGGGATTATCCGGCAGCCGGGAGGCACTCACAAAGATGACATGCAATCATATATTTCATGAAAGGTGCATCTTTGGGTGGTTGAAGATTCGGAATTCATGCCCGACTTGTCGATGGGAGCTTGAGGATTAAATCCTTCCAGTTTCCAGACGCAACTTTTGCTTTCTGCCACAGTTTTCAGTTGTAGCCATGAAACAATTTCATTTATTTCATCAGGATCTGATTCAAAGTAATTGATAGTTTAGGAAATTTTTATAGGATTCAAAGTTCTGTTTTAGGAATTTGACATTTTTAAGGAAACTCTTGTTATTTTCTTATCTACTTTAATTAATGGCATAGATTTGAAGCATCAATTGCCATCTTCCAAGCTAACTCCAGGATCCTGCACTGTTGCTGTTGGGTCATCATTTCTGAATACAGATTTTCAGTTGTGTCTGAGTTGCTTTAGCAAAATTTCATCTGTGGCAAAATAGAATTTGCTATTTAATTTATCGTTCTTTTGTTGCTGTGAAGAAGAAAAAGATGGTCCATGGGCGTAGCCTGAGTAGAAAAATAATTATAATTGAAAGTAAATCAATTATTTTAATTTAAATTTTTAATATATATATATATATATATATTTATATTTATTTGTTATATTATTTTTAAATATAAAATTATATTATAAAAAATATTTTGATATTTATATTTTTATTATAAAGATCATAATATATATTTTATAAAAATTATAATATAATAATATTATATATAAAAATTTTAAATATATAAATAACTCGATTCATCTCTAATTTACTCTTTTGACATATATAAATCAATTTATAATGAAATTCAGAATACATAATAAAATAAAGTAAAGAAAAATATTTTAAATATATTATAAAAAACTTCAGTGGTTATAATATATATTTTATAATTTAATTCTATTGTAAAGTATTAAAATTATAATATTATATAAAAATTTAAATATGTGATTAGCTTAATCAATTCTTAATTTATTTCTTTTACATATATAAATCAATTTATAACAATAAAATTTAAAAAAAAAATAAAATACAAAATAATTAGAGGCGGAATTAAGGGACTAGTGGGGCCATGGCCCCACAAACTCCCCAAAAAATATTTTCATATATATTATTATATGTATAATTTTTAATTATTTTATATTGAACCTATAAAATTAATTAAAAATTAAAATTATTAGAATAATAAAAAAATAGTCTCTTAAATATTTTTTGAAGATATTTTAATAGGTTATTAATTTTATTTTTTTATTATTTAGTAAAATTTTATTAGTATTTCTAAATATTAATAAAAATTTTAAATAGGGTAGTAAATTTTCATATAATTTTTATTTATTATATATTTGTATACTTTATTATATAAATGCATGTCCATGGCTCCTTCAAAAAAAATTTTCCTAGTTCCCCTCTAATAACAACAATCATATTTCTACCCAACTCCCTGAAAAAAAATATAATAAAAATTAATATTATAATTAATATATAAGATATATATAAAAAAGAACAGTTTTCGTAATTTACGTAGTCAATATATAAACCTTTTAATTTTTTTTTTTTTTATATTTTGAATGGTGACCACTACTTTTTTAAATTCATTCTTTCTTAGCGATATTTATAGGGGTGAGCATTCGGTCGGTTCGGTTCAAAATCGAACCGAACCGAATAAACCGAAAACCAAAATTTTAGTTTTTATAAAAATCAAACCGAACCGATTTTGGTCAGAAACCGAACCGAACCGAACCGGTCTGATTCGGTTCGATTCGGTTCGGTTTGATCGGTTTCGATTTTTAATTTTTTTTAATTTTTTACACTTTATTTTTAGTATTTTAAAATTTAATTAAAATATTTTAATTTTAATATAATTTAATTTCTCTATATTATTGAAAAAATATATTATTATCCCTAATCGGTTCGGTTCGGTTTTTTCGGTTTTTTTCTGATCAAAACCGAACCGAACCAAAATAACCAAAAATTTTGAAATTTAAAATCAAACCGAACCGAAATATATAAAAAACTGAACCAAATTTTCAAATCGGTTCGGTTCGATCAATTTTTTCGGTTTGAACCGGATTCTGCTCACCCCTAGATATTTATACAGAAGAATCATATTTGATATTAAGATAATATTGATTTAACTAGAGATTAAAATTGATAAATTTTATTATATTTTATAATTAGTTTTAAATTTTTAAATAATAGTAAATTTATTTATTATTTTTAAATTATCAAAATAAAGATAATTTATAATAAATGTAAATATAAAAATAAATTATATGAAAAAGTAAAAAATAATAAAAAATCATATGAATTTATTATATATAATAATTGATATTTCTAAAACCAAAATAATAACGTGATCGTAATGAAATTGCACTGTGATCGGATAATCTAATACCGTAAGATGGACTTGCGCTGTGATTAGCTAATCTTAAGTTAGTAATTTGAATAAAATGGTGAATGAAGAACTAGAGAGAATTTGTGTAAGAGAATTGCATATCTTTATTACTGTGATCGTTTTCCTTCTATATTGTAAGAATGTGGAGATAAATATAATATTTTCTAATAATCTAATAATAATGTAGCCGGCGCGTGGGTAAAGAATTCGTACTGGCTAATTAGTCGAGAATCCCGTGATTGAAGGCGTAAAGGGAATCTGCTGAATTATAATTGTTAACGGTATCCTTTTTATGAAATTTTGCCTTAAAGTTTAGAGAGCGAGTCTGTCCGACCTGAGACTGATCTATCCTGAAGCGTGGATATTCTTTTCTACGGGTGGGACTATGTACAGATTTGTCATATCCTAGTCACGTGACCATATTTTATAGTGACAGTTCATTGTCTATTTTAAAGCGAGTCTTATATAACATCAAAAATCTCCTCATTGATTTTTAATTTTTCAGATTTAAAGGTGACAATTGTTCTCATAATCTGAATCATGTGGTTTATTTGTTCAGACTGAGCGCACAATATTCTTACTTTCTTCTTATTTGCCCTATCGACCAGTCAGGTCTAAGATCTCATTTGTCAAAAATTGATCCGAGTGATATAATAATACTTTGATAGGTTTTCAGATTCTCTCTAATCGTAGGAATCATCCGGGCATACTCTAACCTTATGAGCCCCTTAGTCTTTTCCAGCATTATCAAGTTTTTAAGCATTTTTCGGTCATGACGTACTTTTAAGTATTTTTTTGCTTTGACTAGCCCTAACGAGATTTCGACATTCTTTATTTTTTGCAAACACCTTATCTTTTTACAACTCTCATGGACTTCTTAACCTTTTACAACTCTAACGGATTTACGTGTAATTTTTCAATCCTGACGAATTTTTAAATATTTTATTAGTCCTGATGAGCTCTTTAAATTTTTATGATCCTAATAAATTTTTGAATATTTTTCTACCCTTAGCGAGTTTTTAAATATTTTTTTAGTCATTATGAATGTTTTGGCTTTTTTAATCTTATCAAACTTTCGAATATTATCCAACCTTATAAGTTTCCGATTATTTTTTTAATTCGACTATCTTCTAAATATTTTCTAGATTTTACAAACTCCTTAATTGTTTTCACCCTATCAAACTTATGGATATTTTTGAGCCTTAATAAACTTTCGATCATGAAATAAATTCTGAAGAGAGGAGACATCATGAAATTTATGGCTAATGCATGGTCTATGGAAGCAGAAGCTAGTAGATGTACGATCTCTGAAATACATAAAAACCCTATAATAAATTCTAAAGACAACCTTCATAAATGCACAATAAAAATATGTAAGAAAAAAAAATAAACGATAAAAATTTTGAAAATAATTAAAATAATAAGTTTAAACATGCATGAAACTGTACATTAAATATTAATTTATTCGTAGCATCTTAATTGGTGGGAACGTAGTAGAGACTTGTCAAAAGGAGAGCAAAAACTAAAAAGTCAAACCAAAATGACTCTTTATTTATCAAGTAACTGCCGTCCCTTTCCTGCCTTCTAGAAGGCCTCAACGTGCTTCTAGATGCTTTTTTGTTTTTTAAATATTCATTTTATCTTATAATTTTCATTCATTTTAATTTTTTTAATTAAATTTTATTAAATATTAAAAATTTTAAGAAATTTTTTTAAAAATAAAATAAAATTATAATAATTAATTTATATATTTTATAATATGCAAAAAATGATAATTTTTAAACAATTAAAAAAATATAGATAAACATTATAAAATAAAAAGCGTAGTAATAATAATCAATAATATTATGAAATTAACATTTAGACTCTATTTATTCCTTCACTATTTATGGTGTTTGAAATACTAAAAAAAATAATAAATAAAAAATATTTTACTACATTAAAAAAAATTAATTATTCTAAAAAAAGAGAAAAGACTTAAAGTGAAAATTAATTTTTATATTTTGATAATTTTATTACAATTTATATAAATAAATTTATAAATATTTATTTCCGAACAATTGACGGTTGAGATCACGTTTTTCCTGGCTAAAAACTAGGCAAGAAACCGACAAGCGCAATAAGAAAAGCAGGACCCACGAATCCAAAATATTAACATGATAAAGATTCTGTATAAATAAATAAAATCTAATATTTAATATAATAATAATAAAATTTATATATAAAAAAATATAATAATGAAAAATTTTAAATATAACTATTAAAATTTACTAATAAATTGAGTAAATTAAACAGATCCCTTTCATTACAGCGTGCAATTAAATAACTCTATTATCGACTGTATTTTATTAATAATAATTTTTATTTAAAATATTTCTCTTTTATCTCTCACTAGTTAGTACTTATTTTTTTTTTAAAAAAATATATAGTTAATAATTATAATTTAATAGTAATATAATTATTTTTTGAAATATAATTTTAATTATAATTAAATAAAAAAATATAAATATACCTTCACATCCCTATACCGATTGAAATATTTAATTTAAAAAATAATAATTAAACTTATAAAATCATAATAATTATAACAATTAAAATAAATTAATAAATCATTGAAAAAATAAATTTTGATCATGTACATTATATTGCACATTATATTTTATTGACCCCAGTCTAAAATTTTATAAATTAATAAAATTATATGAAAATAATTTTATTATTTATGAAAATTATAAAAAAAAATTTAACAAAAATAAAAAATAATAATTTTAAATTAAATGAAGAACTAGTTTTTAGTTTTTAAAACTTAATTAAATTGTTCTTATGATTAGATTTTTTCAAAAGTTTTTTGAAATGCACAACAATATTTTTTTTCTAAATTAAAACTATGGAATAACTAAAAAAATAGTGATTTAAAAAATGTTTATTTACAATAATAAAAAAAATCAAATGGTTATAAAATACATGGTTAATACATATTTTAATAATTTTTAATTATGAAACATATGTTTAATTTTTAAATTATATATTATTATGGCTGTAGTTTTAGGAAGTTCACCTAGAACTTTATTTTTTTGGGAAAAAAAAATAATAAAAAAGGTTAAGGGTTAGGCAACTGGCAGAAAAATAACAGTATAGAAAAAAGTTTTTTTTAAAAGAAATTTAGAAATTTAAAAATTTTTTTATAGTAGTTAATAGCTATAATTAATTAAAGATTAATTAATAAATTTTTTATAATACAGATATCATGTGGTAATTTTTCAAAAAAAAAAAAAAAACAATGAAACGAAGGTGGAACAGCGCACAGGCACATGGTGATCGGAGGCTCCGGATTACGTGGAGAGAGTAAGGATTTTAAATCAGGAATATAAAAAAAGGCGCCACATGGCGATCCAGATTCTGTGGGGATTTAAAACTTAAACACAATCCAAATTCACTAAATTAATTGCATACGCCCTTAATTCCACAATTATTATATTTAATTAAATATTAAGATGTTTTAATTTAATTCTCAATTTTATTTTTATAAAAAAATTAATTATTGTATACTTTGGTCAAACTATGCCACCACATATCACTGCCCATGCCATGCCCCATATTCATTAATATAAAAATCTATCTAATTGGTTGTAATTTTTTTTTTTTTGGAATTCGATGGAGGCACACTCGCCTGCAGATAATTAATGAGCTAGAGATAACTGAAGGTATATTTTTCTTAGTATAGTTTTGAAAATTTATCATTCAAGTGAAATTAAGTTATAATACTCATTTGGATTTGTAATGATAATTAGTTAATGCAACGGAAATCTAGTTGGGACATCGATGAATTATAGTAAATTGAAATCGTATATAATAATTAGTATGAAATTATTAAATAATTTTAATTATTTTAAATTAAGCGTAAAATATTAAATTACTAAATTGTGTAAAATGAAATAGAACGGAATATTAGCGAATAAGTTGTCGCTATCAATTTCTGATTTTTTGTACGGAAAAAAAATCCATATGGCATTCTTGATTGAAATCCAAATTTGGTCAACAACATGGGAACCGCTTCGTCAGCCGACCAAACACTTTCATTATCATCGTGACATGCATGTACAAAAATGATCTGTTTATTAGAGTTGAGAGGTCAAAAAATATATACATTTTTAAAACTTTTGTTTCAATTTTAAATAACCTATTTATAAAATATAAATGCCCTTTAAATATATGACATACTTTAAGGACTTTAAAAGTAATTTTCCCTTAATAATATGCGTATGGCATACTTGTGAGATAATCCAGGGAGCTCCGGGAAGCATCAATGAAGCTTATCATTTCCCTCTAAAATATTATAATTTGTTGTTCAATTTCCTTTCCCAAAGATTCATAGAGAATGCGAACGTTTTGACAGTTCATGACTTCAAAGGGCCACATGTTTTCCTTAAATACTCGTTTGGCTGTTTTCTCCTGCTCATTTTCTTTTCTCCGAGAATAATATTATACACCATTAACACGTTGCTCCTTCAATTTCTTGCTCCTCATCTCAAGAACTCAGCTCATCCATTGTCAAGCAACAAAGATTACTGCAAAACAATTTCTGGGTTTTAGCTTTTCTTGATTTTCAAGCACTATTCCATCATAAATGGAGAGTGCTGACCTCTATAGAGCTAGTAGTAGCTTAAGAAGAGGGAGCTTTTCTACATGGAGAAACAATCCTTCTGATGTTTTTACGAGATCTTCTCGAGAAGAAGACGATGAGGAAGCTCTAAAATGGGCTGCACTTGAGAAACTACCCACATATGATCGTTTGAGGAAAGGTATATTTCTTAGTGCTTCTAAAGGTGCCGTTAATGAGATCGATGTAGACAATCTTGGATTTCAAGAAAGGAAAACTTTGCTTGAGAGGTTGGTTAAAGTTGCTGAAGAGGATAATGAGAAGTTCTTGTTGAAGCTCAAAAATCGTATTGATAGGTAAGGATTTTTATTGGTTTTCATAGTCTTCTTGGTTGCTGTAAAAATGTTAGAAAGAAACAAAATGGAACAAACTGATAACATATAAGCTTTCTTGTCAACTCTCGTTTCTGGGATTTTCTTAATAGCTGTGGATTTGTATCTTCTTTTTGTCAGAGGGAGTAACGAGATCTGTTTTTGGTTTCTGTTCTCATGCATGTTGTATCTGTTCAAGGAAATAAAAATGAAAATAAAAAGAATATAGTCCTTGCATTGTCTGTAACAATTTTTCTTGTTGCCTTGTGTTGCAGAGTTGGTATTGAGATTCCAACAATAGAAGTTCGATTTGAGCATCTAAATATTGAAGCAGATGCTTATGTAGGAAGCAGTGCTTTGCCCTCATTCATTAACTTCTCCGTTCATATGCTTGAGGTAGCCACTTTAGCTTGTTAGCGGTGAAATTTGTTGGTTCTATTTGTAAAGTGCTTCTCTTATAAGTTCTTTTTTATTTTTAAAGGGATTCTTGAATTATCTTCATGTCCTTCCCAGTAGAAAGAGACCATTGACCATCCTTAAGGATGTTAGTGGAGTCATCAAGCCATCAAGGTGAGATGTGCACGATCTGGACAATTGCTTAGGCTTTCTTAATTTAAAATGTTTCATAGGCATTTCTAATCCTTTTAGTGTGCATATTTTGCAGAATGACTTTGCTTTTGGGTCCTCCAAGTTCAGGAAAGACCACACTTTTATTAGCACTGGCTGGAAAGCTTGATCCCAATCTAAAGGTGGTAACCTACTCTTGTTGTTTCATTCCTTTCATGACCATTTTAGTGGTTGTTTTTCATTTTTCTTGTTGATTTTCATCTTTAACTGAAGTCGATAAATTTTTCATGCAGTTTTCTGGTACTGTAACCTACAATGGCCATGGGATGGATGAATTCATACCCCAGAGAACCGCTGCCTATATAAGTCAACATGATGTTCATATAGGAGAAATGACCGTAAGAGAAACTTTGGCATTTTCTGCCAGATGCCAAGGAGTTGGAACTCAACATGGTTAGATTACTGGATTAAACTCTATTCCTATTCTTTCTTAACAAAATTTTGATGAGGTACCGGGGTGACTCAGATAAACTTCGGCATGATTAGCAGTTAAAATTTTTGCAATTTGCAGAGCTGTTAGCAGAGCTGTCTAGAAGAGAGAAAGATGCAAATATTAAGCCTGACCCTGATATTGATGTCTTCATGAAGGTGAGAGGAAAAAATATATATATCAATAGCGACAAAATTAATCTGCAGAGCCACAAAATATACCTTATTCTGATATGAGGACAGAAGATCCTGTTTCAGGAGAATATTTTTCAGACAGATGTTATAATGGCTTAAATACTGCAACCATATTGTACATGTGCTTTCCTCTTCTTTCTTGCTGTATCAATTAAGATTTTTATGGTATTCTTATTGAACATAAACAAAAAAGACCAACTCAAGTTGTTTTTGTTCATGTTGAATAAGAATACCTTATGATTACCCATTTTATTCTCACCAAAGATGATTGAGCTGCATTTATGGAAATTAGTTTTCACTTTCTAACATCTCTTGTTTGACAGGCTGCAGCAACAGAAGGTCAGGAGACTAGTGTGGTCACCGATTACATTTTAAAGGTACTGTCATCACAAAATATGAAACTGCTAATGCAATGTACTTTGATTTTTTTTACTTATATTTTCTCTTAAATTTGCAGATATTAGGATTGGAAATCTGTGCAGATACTTTGGTAGGAAATGAAATGATAAGGGGTATCTCTGGAGGACAAAGGAAGCGTGTCACGACAGGTAAGTCCTTCTCTATTTTATATAGCTGAAACTAAGCAATTTATATTTGCATTTTCAACTATGCATATTAAAACTTTAAATAATCAAATTGAAGGTGAAATGTTGGTTGGACCCGCAAAAGCACTATTTATGGATGAGATATCTACTGGCTTGGACAGCTCAACAACTTATCAAATTGTGAACTCGCTGAAGCAATCCATTCATATTCTTAATGGAACTGCTGTCATATCCCTCCTCCAGCCAGCTCCAGAGACTTATGACCTCTTTGATGATATTATTTTGTTGTCAGACGGCCAGATTGTGTACCAAGGTCCCCGTGAACAAGTTCTTGGTTTTTTTGAATATATGGGCTTCAAGTGTCCTGAAAGAAAAGGCGTGGCTGACTTCTTACAGGAAGTAATGAATTCACGACTATTTTTTCACTCATTTTCACAATATGGTCTTTGGAATGGCCTTGTATGTGAAGTTGCATAATCTGTGAATAATGAATCAATTGCAGGTGACATCAAGGAAAGATCAGAAGCAGTATTGGGCACGTAGAGATCAACCTTATAGTTTTGTCACAGTTCAGGAATTTGCTGAGGCATTCCAATCATATGATGTGGGGCGTAGAATTGGAGATGAGCTTTCAACTCCATTTGATAAAACCAAGAGCCATCCTGCTGCTTTGTCAACCAAAAAGTTTGGAGTTGGAAAAATGGAGCTGCTTAAAGCCTGCATGTCAAGGGAGTACTTGCTAATGAAGAGAAATTCATTTGTCTACATCTTCAAGCTCACCCAAGTGATTATCAACTTCGTTTACATTTACATTATATTTTCTGTTATAAAAAATTGCATGCACTGTAACATTTTATCTTTTTTTTTTCTACCACTAGCTTACATTTATGGCAATCATTATGATGACACTCTTCTTGAGGACTGAGATGCACCGAGACAATATTATGGATGGAGGAGTATATTTGGGTGCTTTGTTCTTCACTGTTATCATGGTCATGTTCAATGGTATGGCAGAGCTATCCATGACCATTGCCAAACTTCCAGTGTTCTACAAGCAAAGAGAACTCCTATTTTATCCTGCATGGGCATATTCTATTCCCACATGGATTCTTAAAATTCCTGTGACATTTGTAGAAGTTGCTGTTTGGGTTTTCTTGACCTACTACGTTGTTGGATTTGATCCGAATGTTACACGGTAAGCAAGAAAAGAGGTGGAAATAAGAAAGACCTTTTTCTGACTAAAATCTTGTGATGCATTTTGCTTTGATTTAGCTGAGACAACATGGTAATATTTGCAGGTTCTTCAAGCATTACTTTGTCCTGTTACTTGTTAACCAGATGGCTTCTGCACTATTTCGATGTATTGCTGCAACTGGAAGGAATGTGATTGTTGCCAACACCTTTGGATCATTTTCACTACTTACACTTTTCGCACTCGGTGGCTTTGTACTATCACGAGGTATATTAGTATTTAGTTATATATTAGAGACTAATATTTTCTCAGAAAAATTGAATGACTTTCTGTTTTTTCTTTGTTAACTTCTCAGATGAGATAAAGAAATGGTGGATATGGGGTTACTGGATGTCACCATTGATGTATGGGCAGAACGCAATAGTAGCTAATGAGTTTCTTGGAAAAAGCTGGAGCCATGTAAATTTCTTGAACTTTGCATTTCTTGTGAACTTATTTGCCTCTCAATCACCAAGAGCATCTAACTTTAGTTTAAAAAATTACAGATTCCACCGAACTCGACAGAATCGTTGGGAGTTCAAGTAATGAAAGGCCGTGGTTTCTTCCCTGATGCATATTGGTATTGGTTAGGGGCAGGTGCATCGGCTGGATTCATAATAGTATTCAACATCTGTTTCGCTCTTGCTCTCACTTTCCTTGACCGTGAGTGTCATTATCTTCTCAAGTTCATGTTTTCTTAAATGAAAGCTTATGCTAATATCTTGCAAATAATGTTTGGCAGCATTTGAGAAACCTCAGGCTGTTATAACTGAAGATTCCCAAAGTAATGATCCAGATGATGAAGATGGAGGAGATATTCTGTTAACAAACAATGGAAGTAGTCACAAATCAAGCACAGGTAACACAACTCAGTGATAATGCACATTTCAGCTTAAGTCCTGTTAAGCACCTAGGAGATAGTAGTTACTTTCAATTCAATATGCAGGTGCTGGTGAAGAAATTAGACAGGTCAACCATAACAAGAAGAAAGGAATGGTTCTTCCATTTGAACCACATTCCGTTGCCTTTGACAATGTTGTCTACTCAGTTGATATGCCACAGGTATTAAAATCTTAGTAACATTAAAGTATCACCGTCCAATGTGACTAATGACTTGGTCACAAGAATGATACTGACAGGACTGATTTTGTTAATGGATCAGGAAATGAAAAGTCAGGGAGTCCTTGAAGACAAATTGGTGCTATTGAAGGGTGTGAGTGGTGCCTTCAGGCCAGGTGTTCTCACAGCTTTAATGGGTGTCAGTGGGGCCGGTAAAACCACTCTGATGGATGTGCTGGCTGGTAGGAAAACTGGTGGATATATTGAGGGGAACATCACAATTTCTGGGTTTCCAAAGAAGCAAGAAACCTTTGCCAGAATATCAGGATACTGTGAGCAAAATGACATCCACTCTCCACATGTTACAGTCTATGAATCCTTGGTCTACTCAGCTTGGCTTCGTCTACCCCCTGAAGTTGACTCTAAGACCAGAAAGGTAGACTCCTGTTTTTCATTTCCAGATAGTGTATTTCTGAATTTTGTTCATACTGTGTTCTTGCTCATTTTTAACTCGTCTGCTGTCTAAGCAAGTTCTTCAATTAATTTGCATTTGCGTAACAGTTCCAATAGCATTTCTATCTACCTTATAGCAAATACTTTTCGTCAAAGCTTGAAGTAACCATTTCAGTCTATCTGAGAATGCTTGTAAATTTGATATTGATCTTAGTTGAACTACAGCAGAAACGTTGAGTTTATCTCATTTCTAAATTATATCTCAATTTTGTTGCAGATGTTTGTTGATGAAGTGATGGAGCTTGTTGAACTAAATCCATTACGACAAGCACTAGTTGGATTACCAGGTGTGAGTGGTCTTTCTACAGAGCAGAGAAAGCGGTTGACAATAGCAGTTGAGCTAGTTGCAAACCCCTCTATAATATTCATGGATGAGCCAACTTCAGGGCTAGATGCAAGAGCTGCTGCAATTGTGATGAGAACAGTTAGAAACACTGTGGATACAGGACGAACTGTTGTGTGCACCATCCATCAGCCAAGCATTGACATATTTGATGCTTTTGATGAGGTAATATTTTAAAAATTATAGCTTTATGGTGAGTTCTATACAAAATGTTAACTTGATGTATTCATCATGGCATTGCAGCTATTCCTGATGAAGAGAGGAGGAGAAGAAATATATGTGGGGCCATTGGGTAGACATTCTTGCCATTTAATCAAATATTTTGAGGTATATTACATGTTGATTGACAGGGGGAGAAAAGGAATATTTAGTCCATTTCTGAAGAACCTCTACTAAGAACACATAGATTTTAATCATTTGTCATTCTCTTTCTCCAGGGAATTGAAGGAGTCAGTAAAATTACAGATGGTTATAATCCAGCAACTTGGATGTTAGACATTACCAGTTATGCACAAGAATTAGCTCTGAATGTTGACTTTGCTGCCATTTACAAGAATTCAGAATTGTACAGGTATCTTTGTGCTGATAATTGATAGCATTTCTGCTCTGAGGAAATTCTTGCCTAGACCAGGTCCATGTAGACCGGCGGTGTAAAATGAGAGTGGGAATCACATGGAACCCATGCACTTACACTATGGATCCATGTAGACCCAGTCTAGTCAAGTTTTTCCTACCTGGGAATATGTTCAAATATGACAGATACAGCTAAAGTTTTCTTAAAATTTCCTCTGGTATCGGTTTCGCTTTTCAGGAGAAACAAAGCAATGATAATGGAATTAAGCACACCTGCTCCTGGTTCAAAGGACCTCTATTTCCCTACACAGTACTCACAGTCATTTTTAACCCAATGTATAGCTTGTATATGGAAGCAGCGTTTGTCATACTGGCGGAATCCACCATATACTGCAGTAAGATTTTTGTTCACAACCTTTATCGCTTTGATGTTCGGGACAATGTTCTGGAAGATTGGCTCTAAGTTGTAAGTGACACACTGGTTCTAGAACCGTTTATCAATTCACAGTAAAATGGTATGATGCTGCTGCTTTAGTATCTGATTATTCCCATTTCATGAACTTCAGGAAAAAGCAGCAAGATCTTTTTAATGCTGCTGGAGCAATGTATGCAGCAGTTCTCTTTCTTGGGGTGCAAAATGCTTCATCTGTCCAGCCAGTTGTGGCAATTGAAAGAACTGTCTTCTATAGAGAGAGAGCTGCTGGAATGTATTCAGCTATGCCCTATGCTTATGCACAGGTAATTAAGAAAAGTAAAGAAAAGAAAATTCTCATCCTGCAGAATGTTTCATATACTTCCTCTTCTGTTGCAGGTCCTTGTTGAGCTTCCATATGTTTTTGCACAAGCCATCTTCTATGGAACTATAACATATGCAATGATGGGATTTGAATGGACTATTGCTAAGTTCTTCTGGTACTTATTCTTCATGTATTTCACATTACTCTACTTCACCTTATACGGTATGATGACTGTCGCCGTTACGCCAAACCACCACATTGCTGCCATAGTTTCCTCTGCATTTTATGGAATGTGGAACATCTTTGCAGGCTTTATACTCCCCCGAACCGTAAGCATTTTCACTTCCCTGAAATCTTAATAATTTAAAACATCATTACTATTAAGCATGAACATCATAATGCAATACATTCTACTAGACCAGACACAGAAACAACTTCTCTTTCTATTGTATGTGTAGCCTGATTCGCTGATATATTTTTTTAATTTTCCTTCATTTACAGAGAATGCCTGTGTGGTGGAGGTGGTACTTCTGGATATGTCCAGTAGCATGGACATTGTATGGATTAATTGCATCCCAATTTGGAGATGTTAAAGATGTTCTTGCCAATGGTCAGACAGTTGAAGATTTCATAAGAGAATATTATGGTTACAAACATGACTTTGTGGGAGTAACTGCTTGTGTCATTGTTGGGATTGTTGTTCTTTTTGCTTTTATTTTTGGTATCTCCATCAGATCCTTCAATTTCCAGAGGCGATGAAGATTGTTCTTCTGAATTATTTTCAAGGAAACCTTCTCAGGCAAGTGACACCAGGACCCAAGAAATTTTTTATTTTTCTATTGTATTTTAAAAAAATTTATATATATTTGAATAGAAGAAGAAAACTTTACAAAAATGTTAATTTGTAAAATCAATTCAAATAAGGTGATTTGATGGATTCTTATTAGATTGAAGTTGTATATGCTCAACTTCTCTCTAAAAAGATTTCAATACCCATATCAATACTATGCTATTTATTTATCTACATTTTCCTATTATACGGCTTTAATTTATTAATATTAAAATTATTTTTTTATTATGAAATTTCAGAGTTTAAATTTAATTAAATCTAATTTATTAAAAAATAATTAATTTGATATAAAAAATATACGTAAATTTTTAATACAACTAGAATCATTATCAGGGGCGGAATCAGGGCCTAAGCGAGCCGTGACGGCCCAAGAATTTTCATTTTTTAATTATGTATAGTAAAAATTTATTTATTTTTATTAATAAAGCGAGTGAATTTGAGAGACTATTTGTATATTTATTAATTTAAGTTAAAAATTTATTAATTTATTATTAATTATGACTTTGGAAATTTAAATTCATTAACTACATTTATATTCATACAAAAATAATAAGCTATATTACGTTTTGTATATTTTCCTTTATAAAAAAAATACTAATATTTTTTTTATTTATTTTTAAATAAAATGTTTTTAATCCTTTAATCATTAAATAAATATATTTTTTAAAAAAATTATTATGTTTATTAATATTCAATTATTAAAAGAAATATTTTTATGTGCTACGTAACTTATAATATTTATACGTATATTTCTTTATTAAAAAATTAGAATTTTATTATCATTCATACATAATATATTTAATTTCGTTTCATATTCATTTTCTCATAACGAGTAATTTGTTAAAATATAAGATAAAATTATTTTATTATTAAAATTAAAACTTTTTTATATTTTATAAAATCAAATTTTTTTATTTTTTATAAAAAAAATTCATTAAACCAACTTGAATATTTATTTTAATTATTTCATATTATTTAATATCCATAAATTTAAATATTATTTAATTTCTCTGATAAGTAAAATAAATAAGTTAATGATTTAGTTGACAAATAACTTAAATAATATAAATTTTCTAAAAATTTAGAAACATAATTTTTCAATTAATAAAATTTTAATTCAATACTATTTTTATAGCTCCTCTATTTTTTTTTCAATCTCAAAAATTTACTTTTAATTGTTAAGACTTCAACTTCTTACATTCTTTTTTTTTTCTTTTTAAAATATTTTTAAGATAAATTATTCACTTACTACTTAATTTATTTGTTTACATTATTTTTTTTATTATTAAGACATAATAATTATGATTGAAATTATATATTAAATTATTTAAATTTAAAAAAAATAAATTAAAAAATATTTTATAAGTAATTATTAAATTATTTAATAGATTATTTAGATTTAGAAAAATAAATAAATATACAATGGGTTAAATTATTTAAAATTTTAAAAATCTTAAACATGAATCAAAACCAAAGAATGGTTTTATGCGTAATAATTTAAACTACTCATTTAAGGAAAAAAAAAACTTAAAAACTCATATATAATATTTTATTATTTTGAGTAAGTGTCCTTTTGTTTGTAAAAATAATTTGTATTTGAAAAATATAAAAAATATTTTTTATAAAAAATAATATTTTTCAACAAGATAATTTATTTTTTATTATTTAATTTTAATTTAAAAATAAAATTTATTAATAAATTTATATATAAAAATTTTAATAAGATCCTTGAAAAATAATTTTTTTTAAAATAAAAGTTATTTTTTTAAACGTGGTTGAATTTTTTTTTTTAATATTTTTTATTTATTAAATTTTTTAGTGTATCAAACATCAAGCGATATGAAAAATATTTTTAAAAAAATATTTTCAAACGTCAAAAAATATAGAAAATTTTTCTTAAAAAATATTTTTTGTGACAAATGGAGTTAAAATTAATTTAACTTGTAATATTTGATGCCCGTAAATTTTCTTCCGACCTTCTACTTAAACTTAGTTCTTGATTCTGAGGGTTTGGGTTTTTTCTTCTATATATGTATATACAGTAATTTTACTTTACTGAAATAATTAGAATTGAAAATTAACATTAATTTTCAATTCGCTACGGTAGGTGGATAAATTTGATTAATGACAAATGAATGCGTGATAAAAAAAAAAAAACTTTAATATAAAAGAAAGTTAATCAATCGCATTTTATAGCATGTTAAGTCAATTTTTACGAAATGAAAAATTACTTTTTTTTTTATCTATTTAATTTTTTATTCTTCAGATCTGCGATAGGGTGTTCTTCGCAATACAGATAAAGTTCTGAAAGAAAAATAAATAAGTTAGATCAATTCCCCGGTAACGGCGCCAATTTTGACAGAACGGTTGTCGAAACCGGTTAAAAATAATCAATTCAGTTATCAACGATATAAATATTGTAGATAGTGGTGAAAAGATCGTATCCACAGGAAATTGATACTTACTTATTTTCTTTATCAAAACCAAATAAATAAATTGAAAATAAAATAAAAATAAAACTAAGTGCAAGTAAAGTAAAATGGGGGGGTTTTGAGAGTAATTCAATTAAACCAAAGATGAAAACAATAAAATAAAGCAAATAATAAAATAAAGAGAAAACAAATATGAGAAAAACTCTAGTTGAAGAATTAGATTCACTTTAGTTGAAGAATTAGATTCACTTTAGTTGATGGGATTGATCATTGACTCTTATATTCCTTTGTTTGATTCAATAAATTGGCCATGGAGTTTGAAGAAGTTTTTCACCACCATTATCTGTCCTTATGATTAAATCAATTAGGGAACGTCCTCCAATTAATTACTAATTAACAAGTTGTCAAAGAACGTCTTTGAGCCTTAAGCCTTTTACAATAGTCAATCGCATTAAGAAATAGAGAGAACCAATTCTAGCTACCCAAATGTATGTTGATAACACTAAATCATGCACTTTCCTTGGTTGTGCACCAAGTGTTCTTGTGTTTGAACAATCTAAGCAATTACGGATTCAAAATTATCCAAACTAACAAATATTAATTACCTTGCAATCAAGAATCAATGTAGATCCAAACAACAAAGCAATATTGAAATCAAGTATGAAATTGCATCAATATTGAACAATCAAAAGATAAACAATGTTTGATCAAGTCTCTCAATCCACAAAACAACTAAAGCTTCACTTCATCTTCAATTAGAAAGAAAGATTTCAGCCTCTCATGGCTGAAACAAAAATAAAAATAAAATAAAAGAAGAAAGGTAGAAGAAGAGATGTGAATCCCGTAGGTGTCTCCCAAGGGGGAGTGTAAAGAGTATGGGGAGACTCCTTATGTGTCATTTTATAGTTGAAAAGTGTTGCCCTAGGTCATACTTACTGTCCAAGAGGTATTTGCTGCCCAAATTGTGTCTGAAAAGGAAAGAATCGCGTTTTTCGGCTTCAGAAGAAAGGCTGTGCGCGAATGCTCTGCGGAAGGAAGTTGGTACTCGCAGTTTGGTCTCAAAAAGGGAAGGAGGCGCAGATTGTGCTTCCTAAATAAGTTTAGATACTGACCTTGCTTCCTAATTAGTGTAGAGGCTGCCCAAGGTGCTGCCCATGCTCAACTTGCTGCCCAAGTTGTTGCAGAAGAGGAAAGAATCGGACTGCAAGGTTTCAGAAGGGAGTTGGCGCGCAGATTGCTTTCAGAATAGGAAAGGAGCGTACCTTGTGCTTGAAAAGGAAGGAAGAGTGATTCAAGGCTGCCAATAGAGGAAGGAGGCGTGCCCAAGTCTTCAGAAGGAAGGTGGAACGTGTGGCACTCTTGAATAGGAAGGATGTGCGCGGATTGAGCTTGCAGAAGAGGTAGGCGTGCGCGGCTTGCTTCTGAATAGGCAATATGTGCTGTCCAAACTTCCTATTTAGATGGAGCCTCTTTTGAATCTTGAATCTGGACTGAATAAAGGCCAAGTGCATTGAGATCTCCTTCTTGAATAGGGAGTGGTGCGCGGATTGTATTGCAGAAGGCAAATAGGTGCGCGCGGCTTGATGTGCATGAATGGAAAGTGAATCTGTCAGTCTTTTCTTTTTAGGTGGAGCCTTCGTTTGAATTTTGAATGCTGAACGCAGAAGTGGCAAGTGTGTCTTCATAAGATCTTGCTGCTTAAATAGGAAGATATGACTGCTGCAGTGTGTGCACATCTTTAAACAAGGAAAGAAAGATCTGCAATTTGAATTTCAAATAATTTTCTGACTGAGCTTTCCTTATTTGCTTTTGCTTCTGCACTTTCCTCATTTGAAGACTTTTTTTTTTCTGAAAACTTGCCTTATTTGAAAACTTTCTTTATTTGGCTTCATGTTCTAAATAAGGCAGGAAAGATTCTGCAGTTCGAATTTCGGACAGTTTGCTGACTGTGCTTTCTGACTCTTTCCTTATTTGACACTTTCCATATATGAAAATTTTTCTTATTTGGACTTTCCATATATGAAAACTTTCATTATTTGTCACTTTCCATATATGAAAACTTTCCTTATTTAGAACTTTCCTTATTTGGAACTTTCCATATATAAAAACTTTCATTTTCTGAAACTTTCCATATTTGGCACTTTTTGGCAGTTTTAAAAGCATTTTCTCCAGAATGTCTCTTTACAGCTAATATTTACAAAATATGATTAAAACCACAAAATTAGGTAGAAAATATGTAAATAAACATCAAGAACAGTATGATAATATGGACTAAATTTTTATTCTTTTTTTTTTGTTTCAGCCATGAGAGGCTGAAACCTTTTTTCTAGTTGAAGATCAAGTGAAGTTTTAGTTGTATTGTGGATTGAGAGACTTGGACTACATTGTTAATCTTTTGTTATTCCGTATTCTTGTGATTTCATGCTTTGAGACATTATTGCTTTGTTATTTAAGATCTGCATTAATTCTTTGTTGCAAAGTAAAAAAAAAAATAAAAAAATAAAAAAAATAAAATAAAAAGTTAAGATATAGTATAATTAATAAATTTATATATCTATTTTTAAAATTCAATATTTCAATCCTTCAATTATAATTCCATTCAAATTTAAAGTTTTCTGATCGAAAAATTATGTTAAGTTAATTATCTAAACCTAATAAAAGAAATAAAATATAATTTTAAAAACACTCTTATCATTATTTTCTCTTCTGCCCTTTCTCTTCTCTTTTTTTTTCCCTCCCATCCCTTAAGTTGATCTCTCTCTTCCCTTATCCCATAGTTGTTGCCGGCTCATCACTGTCCACCTCATCATTGGCACCACCGAAGGAGAAGTCCGTCTCATTGTCGAGAATAAACACTCATCGTCGTCTCTGCTGCCTTCATTGTAGCCGTTGTGAAAAAACCTTTATTATCATTGCTGCCCTTGTCATTGCCTCTTGAAGTACTCCTCATCATCTTGTTGTCTTCGTCGAAGCTGTAAAGTCTCATTGTCGTCGCTTGTTGCTGTCATCAAAGTCTGGAAGAAGCTCTCACCATCATAACGAACGGGAGTAGCAACGTGAATGGGAGGCACAGATAATGACAGGCAACAGGAACAACAAGCGTCAGTCAACAATGGCAGAAGGATATCATCCAACAACAATGGCGTGTCGGGTGAGAATCGGGCAACTATAAATGGATTGATTATTGAGAAAGAAATCTTTGAATTCAATGAAATTAAATTTTAGGAATTAAAATATTGGATTTAAAAAAAAATAATTCGATTATTTCTTCTGTCATTAATAATATTTTTTTTATAAAGAGACACCTAATTCTAATAGAATCAAATTTTAAGGACTAAAATATTAAATTTTAAAAATAATTTTATTAATATAATATATATTTTTTTTCTTTACGCAGAAAAATTATAAAATTTTTACATATTTATTTATATAACTAATGAATTATATATAGAGAGATAATTCACACTATTTTTCACTATTAAGTTGAATAATTTTAAAATAAATAATTAGAAATATTTTTTTTTTACTTTTTATAACTTAAAAATACAGAAATACTTTAACGTTTTATAATTTTTATTTATTTTATTTTTTACACATATTAAAGATAATTTTTTAATTATTTATTTTGAAAAATATTAAATTTTATTAAATATTTTAAAAATAAAATAAAATTATAATAATTAATTTATATGTTAATATAATATAAAAAATATAAAAATTTTAAAATAATTAAAAAAAACATTATGTAAAAATTATGAGAGGATGGCAATTAATTAATTACCAATCCCGATTCTCATTTTCAAAAAAAAAAAAAAAACTCTCCTGCAAGTGGGGGAATTGTTAGTGGTCCTATTTCCCACTTGCATAATAATTAACTCATCCATTATTGCCATAAGTATAGGTGGCTATCATGTACAGGCTTTTAGCATCACCCCTTGTTCAATGTCTGGCTCTATCATCCAACCACCAACGTGGTGGACATCACATTTGGAACAGCCAATTCCTATCCTCTCTCTCTCTCTCTCTACTTTTGCGGCGAGAGTAAATTCTCTCATTTTCTTTCTGTCTTTTCTAAACTAGATCTTTGACCGTCGGTTTTTTTCGGATTTTTTTTGGCAAATCGAACAGGATAGAGCCCTCCTTTTTTGGCAAATCGAACAGGATGGAGCCCTCCTTTTCTTAACTCGACGTAGATTTCTTTTTCATTGATACGATGCATATAATTTTTTTTATTTAAAATTTATTAATAATTTATTAATAAATTATCAACATAATTTAAGAATTCTTGATAATTTTGAGACTAAATTTTGCTCCTTAAATTTAGAGATAAAATTTGAAATTTATTGATAATTTTAGTAATTTACCAAGATAAATTCAATGTGATTTTTTTTTTAATTTGGTAAATTTTTGTTTTTTCACTTGCACGAATTACCGACCAATTCCTAAATTAGTTGGTGATTTGCCGACCGCTTTCAAAACGGTTGATAATTTTTGAAGTGAAACAAGCTTTTTTTTTTTTAATTACTAAATATAATGATAATTCGTGTTTATATATTTATAAATGCCATTTTTTAAATAATTTTATTTATTTTCTTTTTTTCTCTATCATTTTTTATATTTTTATTTTTTACCATATATTTTTTTATTTTTCTATTTTATTTCTCATTTCATCATTTTCTTCACTTTTATCACATTTTATTTTTTCTCATCATTATCATCTTTTATTCTTTCACTTTTTGTTCTTTTCTTCTCACATTTTATTTTTCTCTTTCCTTTTCTATTTTTATTTTCATATTCTTCTATTTTCTCTCTTTTATTTTTTTTTTATTAATGATAGAACCACTTCCAAATAGATAGAAAGTCTATTTACTTTACGAAGAAAAATAATAAAAATATTTTAATAAATTTTTAAAAATATAAAAATTAATTTATTAATAATGATAATATTTAAAAATAAATAATAAATTTTTTATTTTTAATAATATTAAATATAAAATAAAAATATATTTATAATAAATTAATTTTTGGATTAAAACGAAGTTGTCTAATAATTTTAATTTTTTTAATTATTAATGAATTTTGAAATTCACCTGGTAAATTTTTCAACAACAATAATGTTTGATTTTTTATAATCTATTGGTAAAATCGATGGGAAATTCATTAGTAAAATATACAACGGATGTTTATAACAAAATATTAAAATCTATTATTCATCAATGATAATTTTAATTACCAACATATTTTAAAAAAATTATGAATTGATTGATTTTTTTTTGAACTGATTGATTAATTTATAATCAACATTTCAGTTTTTTTTTTGAAAAAGATATTTATTATTTAGTGCTTTAACCACTAATTAGTGTTTTAAAATAAATAAATATTTAACCTTTATTTATTTTACAAAAAATATTTTTTAATATTTAAAATATTAAAAAATTAATTAATAAAAATATTTTTTTTATTTAAATGAAAAATTAAATCATTTTATACACTTTAAAAATTTTATTAGTATTTTTATATATAAATTTATCAATACAATTTATTTTGTAAATTAAAATTAAATAATAAAAATATATTATTGGGGGATTCTATCAATATTGATGATACAGTAATTAAAGAGTTGAAAATCCACGTGATGGAATTATAACGAGTGGCAAGAATTTAAGCCGCAATTAATTCATGAAAGTCAAAAGCTCTCATAATAAAGAGCAAAGAAAAATTGAATAATCTTATTTATGATCATCTAATTTTAATTATTTTTAATAAAATAACTCAATTTAATTGTTAAATTAGAAAAAATAACTACAACCTTTTACAATAGATTTTCAAGTTGTTAAAATTTTATTTTTCTCTTCCATATTTTTATATTTCTCTTTTATTTTTATCCATCTCTTCCATTTTTATATATAAGGAAATTAAAAAAATTAATTCTTAATAAAATGAATTTATCTTAAATAAAATGTTTAATTTAATAAATTTATTAACAGTTCAGTTATCATTTTATATTTATTTTTTTATTGTTATTAATTTTATTTTATTAAAATAATTAATGTAATTACTTTTAAGTTTTATTTTTTTTTTCTCTGGTAAAGATTTTCAATCGGTAATAAATTTAAATATCTTAATATTGAAAACACGAAATATTTTTCACAGCAAGAAACAAATGAGTTAAATAGTACTTATATCGGATGCTATTAAAATTATATTAACGATATGGTTGGAAGGGAGATATGTTGTGATTGGTTAGAACTTGCAAGAAATGAACCGTGAGACGTGATGCGTGCACACGGCAACCACTCCTATACTCAAGTCAATCTCTTAATGGACATAGAATGTAATGGACTATTTAGAGCTTGTGTAGTATTAGAAATAACGTACATTTGTCTCTGTGATTGCTTTTCTTTTATATTGCGAGGAGATGGAGATAAACATAACATTTCCTAAGAATTCGGCGATAATATGGCCAACTACTCGATAAGGGGTATCACCAGCTAATAAGTTGGTAGTCCCACAATTTTAGGTGAGATGGAAGCGTGTCTAACAACAGTAATTTTATGCCAAGACTCAGTCCATCGAAGGAGAGTGAGTCTTGTCGGCAAACCGGATGTTGAAGTGCCCCTGTCTCCCTTTCCTCAAGTGGGACAACATTTTCCATTTGCCAAATCTCTACCATGTGGCCCCTATCTCGTTGAGCAGATGTTATGTAACACCAGAGGTCCTCTCGCTGGTCTTCGACTCTTTAAGTTCGAATGTGGTTGTTTGCCTTTTCATTTACGACACATGGCGTGATCTCAGTTGTGAGCATCGCTTCATTTACTTGAGGTCTCCTTATTTCTGCGCTACATTTAAAGCTTTATCAGCTATCTCGCGGTATAAGAACCATTCTTTCTTATTTTTTCGCTCACAATAGTTTCTCATAGGAGAGAGGAGTGGTGATCCTTCTTTTTCTGTTCTTGAGGGTTCCCAAATCTATATGGAGGATATTATCATGGTCTTCGAAGAGTAATTGAAGGCGAATCTTCACGAAATCATAAGCACACTGCTTATCTCTGTGTATTGGCTGCAGACTGCAATCAGCCCGAATATAATGGCTTTACAGCACTGTGACCCCTAGGGAGAGTTGGCCTATGCAAAATTGATTCCGAGGGTAAAGCTAGGAAGATAGTTGGAGAGACAACTCTTCTTATGGCCTTTCAAGTGGCTCCCTCCATAGGACAGATTTTAGGGATTCCAATGTAATAGAAACTTTTGATGTAGTAGAGACTTTGACGTAATAGTGACTTTTGATGTAATAGAAATTTTGTTCAAGTATTTTTTTATCTTCTTGTAATATTTTATAATGAAAATATATATTTCATATGTCTTGTTGCCACCATTTTTGCCAAAGGGGCTAAGTGTATCTTTTTTTATACTTGTCATAAAATACTTTTTGAAAAATTTTACTGAGAAATAAGGTTGATACTTGGGCATGTTGTAACAGCCCGGTAACCAGACCGCCACCGGCACTAGGATCCAGATCGGCTTAAGGCCGCCGGGACCCGTAGTAAGCCTACTGTGAACTCTGTGTACCTGATAAATCCCATACATGATCATCATAAACATAAAACTGTAAACTTTTGTTTTTTTTTTCTTTCTTTCTCATTCTTATAAGACTTTTAAACTTTCTCATATCCTAAGCTTGGTCTAAACATACGCTGTATGCACTCTGAGAGTGATACCTGCTGTGGTACCATACAGGCTATAACAATAGAAACCCCTCTTACTAGAGCCCTCATCAAATGCTGTAGATGGGTTATACTATCATATACCAAGCTTAGTCTCATCACCATATCTGTAATAAACATAAAACATAAACCTGATCATGTACAAAAGGGATAAACATACACTGGGGTCAAGCATAATACTATTCTCTGTACATAACTTAACTGTTACATCATTTCTATACATTACATTAACTTTGTACTGTACATCATGTCCACTACTCTATACTATTACATAAGCCTTTACCCTTGCTGTCCTTGACTTTTCTCTGAGGCCCTGAAAACATGGGGTTAGGGAGAGGGGTGAGCTACTAGAGCCCAGTGAGCAGAACAATAAAAACATTTAAATCATGCTATCATGAAATGCATCACAGCACAAACATTTCACATCACGGATTGGACATGACCTCAAAACTCCCTCTGTCGGTGCCCGGCCCCAAAAGGAGCTCACACAGGTCTTTCACTAACTACTCATAGTGCCCGGTGTAACAGCCCGAAAATCTGGACCATTACCGGCGCTAGGATCCAGATCGGCGTAAGGCCGCCAGGACCCGTAGCAAGCCTAACATACAACCTGTAGACCTGTTTAATCCCATACATGATCATACATATACATAAACCTGTAAACTTTTTCTTATTATCAACCAAGTTCAAGCTGTACAGCATCATAATCATAACATAAACATAACCTCCAGTGGAGCCCTCATCAAATGCTCCAATGGGGTATCTCATCATTGCATGAGCTTGGTTGAACCATAACACCATAAAACATAAAATAGATCATGTAACAAAAGGGATTTCTATACAGAATTGGTCAAGCACAAACTCTAATCCTCGACATCATTATTATTACATTACACAAATATAAAACTTTACATTTTACAATCCATCATGTCCACAGCTAGCTATTACAAACACTGATAATATTACTCTTCTCGACTCCCTGGTCTAACCCGTACCTGCAAACCTGGGGTTAAGGGAATGGGATGAGCTATACTAGCCCAGTGAGTCGAACCATAAAACATATTACAAACATACTCACATGAAATGCATCATAACTCAGACAATTCACATCAAGGGTTGGGTGAACTTGTCACCAAATAGTCCCAGCATCATTCGTGCCAGGCCGTAGCATGGGGTCCTGGTCTTCTTGTCTTAACATACATTACTTACCATTGCCCCAGGGCCTCATCTGGGCACCTGGTCTTTGAGTTCCATAACCGTGTCAGGCCGTAGAATGGGGTCCTGGTCTTTCCTTTCCGTGCCAGGCCGTAGAATGGGGTCCTGGTCTTTCCTCAGGGACTAAATGGGTCATCCAACATTCACCCACATCAATCAACAAAGTATGCAATGCAGTGCAACATCTTCGTGGAATCTAATGCAATCATCCTATTGCATAATCATGATGCATGAAACACGATAAAATCATTTAATTTCTCAATTTAAAAGAATTAAGTTTAGTTCCACTCACCTCTGGATGAAGCTCTAAAGACTCTGTAGCAGCTATCTCACTGCTGGGGTCCTCGGTTCCTCGGGTCCGAACCTACACAGGTGGACTCAAATGAGGGACCAAACATACATGAACATGACTCTAAAACACTCCCCAAAAATACCTCAAAACAATCATAGAAAAACATGCAAAGGAAGGCTGAACAGGGCACTTTCGGCGGCAGGTTCGGCGGCCGAAAGTCCCTCCAGAGCCGAAAGTCAGGCAGGTTCAGCGGCACCTTCGGCGGCCGAAAGTGCCCTCCAGAGACGAAAGTCCATTTTCGGGGGCAGGCTTCGGCAGCCGAAAGGCTTGCCTCACAGGCAGGTTCGGCGGCCGAAAGTCCCTTCTGCTGCCGAACCTGGTTTCGCCCAAAGTGGCAGAAACTCGGCTCTCAAGCACATTTTGCCTCTCAAACCATTCAATCATGCATACATCTCAACCAAAACATGCATTAACACTTCCATATACATATAGGGGTCTTAAACTAACCTAAACCCCAACACAAACACATAGCAATCAACACATCAACCTACATTGTTCATAAACACAACATAAAACCTAACATAGCTCAACTAACCTAAACATGCATTTCTACCCCATGCATCAACTCAAAACTTGTTTTAAAACATACAATGAGCTCAAGATCGGCTCTTACCTCTTGAAGATCGAGAGAGAGACGACCTAGACTTGGAGATGGGAGAGATTTCACCTCTTTGGTCTCCAAGCTCCAAAACTTGCCCTTTGCTCAAAAATCTTCAAAACAAAGATGAAAACTTGTAAAAATCATGAAGGAAATGAAGGAAAAACTCAAGATTGGCGAGGGGTGGCAGAGAGCTCACCTTGGCCGAAAATGGGGAGAAAAGCTCGCCCGTTTCGGCTAAGGGACCCCTTTATAGGTGGCTGGCCAGGCCACATTCGGGGGCCGAACGTGCCTCCGCAACGCATGCAAGTTCGGCGGCCGAACCTGGGCTTCCCTCACTTATGCCTTCGGGGGCCTAAAGCACTCCCAAAGTGCACGCATATTCGGCGGCCGAACTTGAGGTTCGGCGGCCGAACCTGGGTCTTCCTCCAAGGTTGTTTTCATGCAAAAATTCATTTTATTTCATACTTAAAACCATAAAATACATTAAAACTTTTTATGAAAACATGATTTTATCCTTCTAGAGGTTTCCGACATCTGAGATCCCACCGGACGGTAGGGATTCTGATACCGGAGTCTAGCCGGGTATTACATTTCTCTGAGGCCCTGAAAACATGGGGTTAGGGAGAGGGGTGAGCTACTAGAGCCCAGTGAGCAGAACAATAAAAACATTTAAATCATGCTATCATGAAATGCATCACAGCACAAACATTTCACATCACGGATTGGACATGACCTCAAAACTCCCTCTGTCGGTGCCCGGCCCCAAAAGGAGCTCACACAGGTCTTTCACTAACTACTCATAGTGCCCGGCCCCCAAAGGAGCTCACACAGGACTTATCTAAGCTTAATGCCCGGCTCCCATAGGAGCTCACACTGGTCTTTCAATCATGACAGATCTATGGGCTATTGAAGTCGCCTAGGTCCAATCCACATAGACAAGTAATAATGCAATGCATCATCTCGTGTGTACTAATGCAATGCAATACATCCTACATAAACATGGCATTAATAATGCATGAATCATGCTAAAATATTCATTAACTTAAAAACATGGTTCTGTTCCACTCACCTCTGTCAACTGCTGTAGCAGTCTCTGTAACTCTAACTCTGTGGGCCTCCTTGGTTCCTCGGGTCCGCACCTACACAGATGGACTCAAATGAGGACCAGACATACTTTAACATATCTCTAAACATCTCCCCAAAACCCTCTAAAACATCATAAGCATGCATGAAAAAATGGGCAAAGGAAGGCTGGACAGGGCACTTTCGGCGGCAGGTTCGGCGGCCGAAAGTCCCTCCAGAGACGAAACGCAGGCACTTTCGGCGGCACCTTCGGCTGCCAAAAGTCCTCTCCAGAGACGAAAGTCTCAACCTTCGGCGGCATGTTCGGCTGCCGAAACCCCTCTCCAGAGACGAAAGTCCAAATCTTTCGGGGGCAGCTTAGGCAGCCAAAACAACCTCCACAAGGGGTTCGGCGGCCGAACCTGGATTCTCCATAAAGGCAGAATCCAAACTCAACTCAAGCTTCCAGCCTCCAAAAAATCTAAAAACACCCATATCATGCATACCAACTCTCAACAACTAGCATATAACATATCTCATGCATATAGGGCCTAACACCTAACTTAAACCCCACAATCAACATTAAAAAGCATATGATCAACATATGCTCAACTCATAGCTCCACCAACAACTACACCATAAAACTCTCTAAAACTCTTTAAAACATACTTTAAACATAAGGGGAGGTGAGGATCCATACTTACCTCTTGAAGAACGAGAGGATTGATGGTCCGAACTTGGAGATGTGGTGGAAAACAGCTCAAGTCTCCAAGTTGCTCAACTTTGCCTTCTTTTGCTCAAAACTCTAAAACAAGGTTCAAAACATGTAAAAACATGCAAGATTTGAGGAAATCACATGAAAACATCCAAGGAGAGCAAGAACCCTACCTTTGACCAAAAAGAGAGTGAAAGAACACTCCCTTTCCGGTCAAAGGGGCTTTTATAGGTGGCCAACCGCCTCTCCTTTGGCGGCCAAAACTGCATGCAAAACCATGCAACGTTCAGCGGCCGAACTTCACCTTCGGCGGCCGAACCTGACAATTTCCCCCTTGTCTTTTTCCTTTCAAACACTCATTTTCCTCAATTCCAAAACCATGAAAACATGAAAAACATGTAAAAACATTTTGAAAAACCTTTGCTCTACCCTTCTGAAAGGCTCCGACATCCTCGAATCCCAGATTCCAACGAAGATTTCCGCCGGTACGTAGGAATTCCGATGCCGGGGTCTAGCCGGGTATTACACCTGTGGCCCAACTGACCATGGTCCTTCCATCGTAAAATGTCTTGGAGGAACTTGTTAATAAGGTCTTGGCTAGAAGATCCGTCTCTTCATTGTTGCCTCTGACCACCTGGCAAAGTTCGCAGTTGCCTCGCCCATCTTTGATCCTGCCTATTAAGGATCGAGCATTCTCCTTATATCTAATAAGATTTGATTCTCGAACTCTAAAGTGTCTCTGACATTGATTAACAACCAATTATGAGTCATTAAAAATAATAAATTTTTGTATGCCTAATTTCTTGATGATTCATAAGGCCATTATTACGGTCTCATATTCAATTATATTGTTGGTGGCCTTAAAGGCAAGTTTGGCTGCATATCGGAGCTTTATCCCTGTCTGAGATTGTAATAGGATCCTAAACCGCCGACTCTGCAAGCTCCATCTGCCCATACCTTCCATTCCTCTATGCTCTCCTTTGAGGACCCACAAAGTCATCTCTACAACAAAGTTGGCTAACACCTGGACTTTCATGACCTTCTTGGAAATATACCTGATATCGTAGGCCGACAGTATTACCGCTCAGGTGGATAACCGTCCTGACAATTATGGTCTATGTAGAACCTTTCGCAAAGGTAATTTATTCTGACTTCTATATTATATATCTTGAAATAGGGTTGTAGATTTGTGATCGACATTAAATGTAACACCCCCTACCCGGTTATTTAATTAACCGAGCCGGAGATATTACATTTTGAACCGTTCTCTTATTTTTTTTCCTTTAATTTATATCATGAATTCATGGCCCCTTTTTGTTTTTTCTTTTAAAATAAAATTCGGCAGAGTTTCCCCTGAAATATGGACTTAATTACACCTGTGAATAGTAATATTACACTTCTATAAACTTCAACCTTAACCCCCAAACTTCTTTTAATATCAACACAATTTCAACTCAGATCAAACTCTTCATAAATCATCTCAACACAAAAACTTATACTAATCATCCATATTTACATCAAAATTAAAATATTCAAATATATTTAATTCAAACCATATACAACTTTATCTCTAAAACTTTATGTACATGCCATATTTTCAAAATTAACTTATATAAAATTTACAAAATATACCCCAAGATACTTAATGATGTAACTCTGACTGGGTTGATGCAGATCTTTATTTACTGTTTCTTGGATCTACTGTTTCTTGGATCTACAACCTGCGTGAGGAAAAATACATTCATACGCGCTAAGCAAATTCAAGTTATGAATCAAGTGGAATGTCTCTATTTTATTTGATAGGGATGTAATTTGGCTAATATATAATTATAATAAAAGAAAATGGTCTTCCTCTTAGGTTCACGGTAGGAGAGAAAACGGGAAACTGGAGAGAAAATGGGAAAGGTGTTTCTTTTCCTCTTCTAGTCTTTTCTTCTTATTTTCTTTCTTTTCTCTTTTTTTTTTTCTAAAGAATTATTTGCTTAAGTGGCTAGCTAAGAGCCACTTGCTTTTTAAATTAAAATTTTATTTATCTTCTCTTGTTTTTTTTATTCTTATTCTTTTTATTTATTTATTATTTTATTTTATTTTATTTTATTTTATTTTTGGGATATTACATTAAAAGTGCGAATGCTAACTTTTTGAGAGGAGAGTAGTTCAGGTCCGCCTCCTTTTTTTGGATGGAACCGCATTTTTCATTTATTATATTTTTGCTACGTGACCCTATCTTATGATTATAACTCAAAACTTGCATTAAACACATATTATGTAATATTAATATCTAAAATATTTAATTATTAATGTTGAATATGTAATTTTCTTTATTCAAAGTTATTTATAAAATTTTATTTTTTTTATTACCTTTATTTTTATCAAATACTTGATCATTTATTTTTAAATTAAACTAAGTTTTGTTTTTATATTTTTACAATTTTAAAATTGATATCATTATTATCTAATTAATTAGCTTTCACATACTAAAATTCTTAACAAGCAAGTTAACAAATATCTTAATTTTATCTAATTATGAATTTTTAATATTTATTTTGTAATACTAAGAATTATTTTTTAAAATTCTAAATTTAGCCCGAGTAATATAATTGAATAACAAATATATTATAAATTTAATAATTAAAAACATATAAAAATAAAAGCAATTGTTATCCAGTTTTGAGAATAAATAATGTAAATAAAAAATAATAGATAAAGGAGTTGCTTAAAAATATTTTATTGACTGCTTTAGTAATAGTTTCAAATTTACTCGATTCCTTATTCTTTTTAGACTTGGATTGAAAATAAATTCATTCATCGGCTTTTGATATTAGGTTCGACTTTTTATTTTTTTTTCTTTTTCGATAACTTACTGTATAAGTGTGGTAATTTTTTTTTATGTTCTTATATGATCGAAGATAATATATTTCTGATGAAAAAAAGTGTAAACAAGTACATTATCTGTTTTTGAAAAAAAAAAACAGGTACATTATCTGTTCGTTAAGCCGACGAAATAGACGGGTGGGCGTGTGCTGTCGGAATATCTGGAAATCGATAAAGCTGATGAAGTGCGTCCAAACTTTTGGTTTTTTAAATCAAAGGTGCTTCCACACTTTGGTTTTTTTAATCAAAGGTATGTCTACTTTTTTTTAAAAAAATGCAAATTGCATTCACACTTTTTATTTTTATATAAAAAATCAAAGATGCGTCCACACTTTTCACATGGTGAAATAGTGCATTATTGAGGAGGGAAAGCTAAAGTAACGTGCCAACCCATGGCGCTATGATGCCACTGCTTTGCTTTGCTCACATGACGTCACTGCTAATGTCTGTTATTTCACTTTACAACTTCTCCCCCCCCCCCCCCCCCCGCCCTTACACGCGGTTTGTGCTCCCAGAATACCTCATTTGAACAAAGTTTTTTTATTAATTTAATTATTAAATATTAAGAAAAATTTAAAATGCGAAGAAATTAATTAATTTGTATTTATAAAAAATTAAGCAATTAATTAATAATTTTTTTATATTATAAAAATTAAATAGTAAAATATTTAATATTTTAAATTAATAAAAAATTAATTAATGATTTTTTAATATATTAATGAGATATTTAATATATTTTTTAAAAATTAAAAGATTAATAAGTGAATTTTTATATAAGAATAAGGATTAAATAGTAAATTGTATATTTTTATATGGTGAATGTCCCGCGTCCATGGTTTTTCAATTTTAATTAAAAAAAAAAGTTGCAAAAGGTAACAGCTAATGCTAGAGGACAATCCTTATTAATGCCTCCTCTCTTCTGCCTCTCCATGATATCCATATTTCATTTTTCTGTCTTCTCTAGTTCAACAACTCCAAAAATCTCGCATTATCTTCCAATATCAGCGAAGAACATTGAAAAGAATTCTGGGTTTTGGTGGGTTTACGCTATAATTCTTGTTAGTTAACTAGTGATTGTTGTTCCATCTTCATCCATGGATGGTGCTGACCTCTATAGAGCCAGTAGTAGCATAAGAAGGAGCTCTTCTATATGGAGAAATAATTCTGCAGATGTTTTCTCAAGATCTTCTAGAGAAGAAGATGATGAAGAGGCTCTTAAATGGGCTGTTCTTGAAAAGCTACCTACTTATGATCGTTTGAGGAAAGGTATTTTGATTAGTGGATCCAAAGGTGAAGCTAATGAGGTTGAAATAGATTCTCTTGGATTCCAGGAAAGGAAAAGTTTGCTTGAGAGATTGGTGAGAGTTACTGAAGAGGATAATGAGAAATTCTTGTTGAAGCTCAAAGATCGAATTGATAGGTAAGATTTCTGCTGGCTCATGCTAAGAAAATTTGCAATTACTGGAAATATGGGTCTATCCAAGAAAGAAAAGTTATGTTGGTTGTCAAATTCTTCTTCTCATGCTCATTTTCCTTGATATTTCTCTCTGATTTCTTGGTGATATAGGGTTGGAATTGAGGTCCCAACAATTGAAGTTCGATTTGAGCATCTAAATATTGAAGCAGAAGCTTTGGTAGGAACCAGTGCTTTGCCTACTTTCTTCAACTTCTTAATTAATATACTAGAGGTAATTACTACTTGCAGAAGTTTATTTTTGCCTTTTTATAATTTTATACTAGTCTAATAAACTAACTTTTTCTTCGATTTTGAAGGGTTTCTTGAATAATCTTCATGTCTTTCCAAGTAGAAAGAAACCATTTACCATCCTTAAGGATATTAGTGGAGTCATCAAGCCCTCAAGGTGAGACCATGATCTCAGATATGGTTAATTTCTTAGTATATCCTGAATATTTTGCAGTGAGAGTTGTTTTTTTACATTTGTAATGGTTTATTTTCGGCATGGATATGTTCCAGAATGACTTTACTTTTGGGTCCTCCGAGTTCTGGAAAGACTACACTTTTGCTGGCTTTAGCTGGAAAGCTTGATCCTAATTTGAAGGTGGTGATATATTTTCATACAACTCTTAACTGTTCAAACTTGGGTTTTCATTTTTAACTTGAGATGTTGAATTTCTCTTGCAGTTCTCTGGTAGTGTGACTTACAATGGCCACGGGTTGAATGAATTTATTGCCCAGAGAACAGCTGCCTATATTAGTCAGCATGATCTTCATATAGGGGAAATGACTGTAAGGGAAACTCTGGGATTTTCTGCTAGATGCCAAGGGGTTGGATGTCTACAAGGTTAGATTATTGGATCTTTTCTTTCCTAACATCATTTAGGACTCGCACGTAATCTGAGTTTGACATAATTGAAAAATTTTGGAAATTTGCAGATATGCTTGCAGAGTTATCTAGAAGAGAAAAAGCAGCTAATATTAAACCTGATCCGGATATTGATGTTTTCATGAAGGTAAGGATACGTTTATAAGAATTTTAAAAGAGTTACCATCCCAGAACAAGCTGCATTCATGGAGATTGATTTTCATTTTGTCATACTTGTTTGTGTTATAGGCTGCAGCAACAGAAGGACAAGAAGCTAGTTTGGTCACAGATTATATTTTGAAGGTATTGCAATAACAAAGTGCTATAATATCATAAAATGTTTTCAGAAGCTGCTAATAATTTATTTAACTTATTTTTTCACTTAAATTTGCAGATTTTGGGATTAGATGTCTGTGCAGATACCTTGGTAGGAGATGAAATGTTGAGGGGTATCTCTGGAGGACAAAGGAAGCGTGTTACAACAGGTAAATAGCATCCACCAATTTGTTTTTAATGCCAAATAAGATTTAGTTTTCCATTCAAAATTTCAAATAAAGTGACTTGAATGAAATCTCCAACATTCAAATTGAAGGTGAAATGCTGGTTGGGCCATCAAGGGCACTTTTTATGGACGAGATCTCCACTGGCTTGGACAGTTCAACAACTTACCAAATAGTGAACTCATTAAAGCAATCTATCCACATTCTTAACGGAACTGCTGTCATTTCCCTCCTCCAGCCAGCACCTGAGACTTACGACCTATTCGATGACATTATTCTGCTGGCAGACGGCCAGATTGTGTACCAGGGTCCTCGTGAAGATGTGCTTGGCTTTTTTGAGTATATGGGCTTCAAGTGTCCTGAAAGAAAAGGGGTGGCTGATTTCTTGCAAGAAGTAAGCATAAGTAAAGTTTTGTCTTTTCTTTAAGAAGTTTATATGTGCAGTTCCATGATACTAATGAATAATGAATTCATTGCAGGTGACATCAAGGAAAGATCAGCAGCAGTACTGGGCAAATAGAGATCAACCTTACAGTTTTATATCAGTCCAGGAATTTTCTGAGGCGTTTCAATCATATGACGTGGGTCAAAGACTTGGACAAGAGCTTTCTACACCATTTGATAAGGCCAAGAGCCACCCTGCTGCTTTGCCAACTGTGAAGTATGGTGTTGGAATGGTGGAACTGCTCAAAGCTTGCTTCTCAAGAGAGTACTTACTCATGAAGAGGAACTCATTTGTCTATATTTTCAAGCTCATCCAAGTAATTATCTATATAAGTTTACATTTTCCTAGTTTCCCTTTTCAAATTTTGTATGTGTTTTTAACAATTTTCCTTTTGTTTTTGCCACTAGCTTACAACTATGGCAATCATTGGGATGACACTCTTCCTGCGAACTAATATGCACCGAGACAATCTCATTGATGGAGGAATTTATTTGGGTGCCTTGTTCTTTTCTGTCGTCATGATCATGTTCAATGGAATGTCAGAGCTATCTATGACCATTGCAAAGCTTCCTGTGTTTTACAAGCAAAGGGACCTCCTATTCTATCCTTCATGGGCATATTCTCTTCCCTCATGGATTCTTAAAATTCCTATATCATTTTTGGAAGTTGCTGTTTGGGTGTTCATCACTTATTATGTCATGGGATTTGACCCTAATGTTGGAAGGTGAGAAACAAAAGAAAATGAGAAGAAAGAGAAAAAACAAGGCCTATATTTATTAGAACAAGTAAAGCAATTTGATATGATCCAGCTGAGACAAAATGGTATTGACTGCAGGTTATTCAAGCAGTACATTCTGCTCTTCCTTGTTAACCAGATGGCCTCTGCTCTATTCCGATTTATTGCTGCAGTTGGAAGGAACATGATTGTTGCTAACACATTTGGGTCATTTGCACTACTTATACTTTTTGCATTAGGTGGCGTCGTCCTGTCACGAGGTACATATAATTAATAGATAAGTGTGTTTAACAGACTAAACTTTCTCAAAATAAACATGAATGAGTAAAGCTTTTTTCCTATGTTTGGTGCCACAGAGGAGATCAAGAAATGGTGGATATGGGGTTACTGGTTATCACCAATGATGTATGGGCAGAATGCAATAGTAGTCAATGAGTTTCTTGGAAAAAGCTGGAGCCATGTAATATTCTTGAACTTGCCTTTCTTTATTTGTGTTTTCACCTGTAAATAGCCAAGATATATCTAAATTTAATCTGAAAATTTACAGATTCCACCAAACTCAACAGAATCGTTGGGAGTACTGCTAATGAAAAGTCGAGGATTCTTCCCTCATGCATATTGGTATTGGATAGGAGTAGGTGCATCGGCGGGATTCGTGCTACTATTCAACTTATGTTTCACTCTTGCTCTCACTTTCCTTAACCGTGAGTGTCATTGTCTTCTCATTTCATGCTTTCTGAAAATGAGATTATTCTAATGTCTTGCAAATAATATTTGGCAGCATTTGAGAAGCCTCAGGCTGTTATATCTGATGAGCCTGAAACCAGTGGCAGACTTGAAAGCAGGCACACTACCAACACAGGTAATAGACTCATTGATTTAAGTTCAGCTCAAATCATTTCATATTTTCTTATTAGTTGCCATCTTAATGAATTCAATTACCTGCAGAGAATGAGATGAGTGATATTGATGAGTCGAACCATAAGAAGAAGAAAGGAATGGTCCTTCCATTTGAGCCACATTCTATTACCTTTGATAATGTTATATACTCTGTTGATATGCCGCAGGTATCATAAGTTGAAAAAATAGAAACACACAGTTCTTCCATGGTGACAGTTCTTTCATGGTGACATGTTCAGAAGAAAATAACATAACTTGATCTCGTTAAATTGAACTTACAGGAAATGAGAAATCAGGGAATTGCTGAAGATAAACTGGTGCTATTGAAGGGTGTAAGTGGTGCTTTCAGGCCTGGTGTTCTCACGGCATTAATGGGTGTTAGCGGTGCCGGTAAAACTACTCTGATGGATGTGCTGGCTGGTAGAAAAACTGGTGGATATATCGAGGGGAGCATCAAAATTTCTGGATATCCAAAGAAGCAAGAAACTTTTGCTAGAATTTCAGGATATTGCGAGCAAAATGACATCCACTCTCCACATGTTACTGTTTATGAATCCTTAATCTACTCAGCTTGGCTTCGTCTACCCCCTGAAGTCGACTCTGAAACCAGAAAGGTAAGGATCTCTATCAGAAGGCTGCTTTATGTTCAAGGCAAGTTTGTGTGCTTCGAATATCATTACTCTTGCCCCTTGTTTGCTTTGGCTTGCCTACCATCTTGGGTTAGTTCATTCAAATTGTTTTGCATTGCTTGGTCCAAAAGGCATTTGTATCTAATCATTTGATGAAGTTTAAAGCAACCTGTTCTGTCTTGCTCAGAATGCTGGTCAAAGATGATTTCAATATCTTGAATGAATCCTTTCTGTCTATAAACCGTTAAACAAACGGAAGAAGATATAAGTCAGCTGCATGCAATTAAATCCTTGTTGCAAAATTTTGATGCAGATGTTTGTTGATGAAGTCATGGAGCTTGTGGAACTGAATCCATTGAGGCAAGCACTAGTCGGGTTGCCTGGTGTGAATGGTTTGTCTACTGAGCAGCGGAAGCGGCTAACCATTGCAGTTGAGCTAGTGGCAAACCCCTCTATAATATTCATGGACGAGCCAACTTCCGGGCTTGATGCAAGAGCTGCTGCAATTGTGATGAGAACAGTTAGGAACACCGTGGACACAGGAAGAACTGTTGTGTGCACCATCCATCAACCAAGCATCGACATATTTGAAGCTTTTGACGAGGTAAAAATTTTCTGTGAAATAATAATCTCAAAATATAGTGCTGTATTTTTAAAGCAAGAATGAATGTGATTTATTCATTATGATGTTGCAGCTATTCCTGATGAAGCGAGGAGGAGAAGAGATATATGTAGGGCCATTGGGTCGGCATTCTAGCCGTCTAATTAACTATTTTGAGGTAACAACATGAAAAACTCATCTCTGAACACCTTGTTTTCATGTTAAATTCATGCTAACTCAGTTGTCATTCTTTTAATCTAGGAAATCAACGGAGTCAGTAAAATTACAGATGGTTATAATCCAGCCACCTGGATGTTGGAAGTTACCAGTTCTGCACAAGAGTTGTCTCTGGGGGTTGATTTTGCTGTCATCTACAAGAATTCAGAACTGTACAGGTAATGTTTGTACCAGAAAGCTAAATGGTTAACCAGAGGAAATGATTTTACAACTTTTGATGTTTTCGATAGCTAAAAGAATACAGTGAGATTTGTTCTTACATTTGTTGTTCATATATGTCTCATGTTTTCAGGAGAAACAAAGCAACTATCGAGGCATTAAGCACTCCAGCCCCTGGTTCGAAGGACCTCTATTTCCCTACACAGTATTCGCAGTCATTTTTTACACAATGCCTAGCTTGCTTGTGGAAGCAACGTTTGTCCTACTGGCGAAATCCGCCATATACTGCCGTAAGGTTTTTGTTTACGACGTTCATAAGTTTGATGTTCGGGACAATGTTCTGGGATCTTGGCACCAAAACGTAAGTCATATGCTAATACTGGAATAGTTTGACGGTTCATACTGCAACTTACTGTTTGTTTCCGATTTTCTTCTTATTCCCATTTCTTATGCACTGTAGATCAAAGCAACAAGACATTTTCAATTCTCTCGGTTCGATGTACGCAGCAGTACTATTCATCGGGATTCAAAATGCAGCATCTGTGCAGCCAGTAGTTGCTGTTGAAAGAACTGTCTTCTACAGGGAAAGAGCTGCAGGGATGTATTCAGCTATGCCCTATGCCTATGCACAGGTAATAAGTTATTACGTGTTTAAGAAATTTCTTAGTATGCAGAATGTTCCTGAGTCTTGTTTTAACAAACCTCATCTTTTGTAACAGGTCCTAATTGAGCTTCCATACATTTTTATACAAGCTGCTGTATATGGTCTCATCACATATGCAATGATCGGTTTCGAATGGACTGCTGCTAAGTTCTTTTGGTATCTGTTCTTCATGTACTTCACATTACTGTATTTCACCTACTATGGAATGATGACTGTCGCCGTCACGCCAAATCAACACATTGCCTCTATAATTTCTTCAGCATTTTATGCAATATGGAACCTTTTTTCAGGATTCATCATCCCTAGAACTGTAAGCATCGATCGCCGTTAATTCTTTGAATTTTTCTGTCCTTTTATGATTGAGTTATCCTGTGGACTAAACCATTTGTCTGATCTGGGTGTAACAGAGGATGCCTGTGTGGTGGAGATGGTTCTACTGGGTATGTCCAGTGTCATGGACTTTGTATGGATTAATTGCATCTCAGTTTGCAGACATTAAGGATCCTATTGAAGGTGGTGTAACAGTTGAACAATTTGTAAAAGCTTATTATGGCGTCAAGCATGATTTTCTGGGAGTTGTAGCAGCTATGATTGTTGGGTTCACAGTCCTCTTTGCATTTATCTTTGCTGTTTCTGTTAGGTCCTTTAATTTCCAGAAGAGATAGAGATTTTCCTTTTTTTTTTTTTTTGGTTCTATATTCATTGTTTGTGTTTGTTTTGTCTATAGGCTAGTTTAATGTACTACAATGATGAAAATGAGAAAGGATCAAAGAACAATATGTCAATCTGTTGTACATTTTGTTCATTAATACATGTGTTTGATTATAGATCAAGAAAATATTTATTTGCCCATGTGGATTCATACTTAAATGGAAGTTCTGTCTGTGAAATGATCCACTTTACAGTGCAATGCAGAGGTGAGGGGTCTGAGCCTATATATATATATATATATATATAATAAATTATAAATATGCATAAAGAGTTTCAGAAGCAAATATTTTATTCCATTCAAATTACAGTCCTGTTAAAATTGCCGTTAATTAAATAAAATGACTAAATTACCCTCCTCCTTATTCTCCATTTCCACCGTAATCCTCAATGCCACCATATTCTTTTCCTCCAAATCCAAGAACTTGATATACACCAAAATTGTTCCAAGAACATCAACAGCCCAAATTTCTGGCATCAACTTCACATTATTTTTAAATTACTCTAATATCAACAAACCCATTCTAAAATTCTAGATGTTTGAGATGTTCTTTCATCGATGTTTCCACTTGTTTACAGCGTCGGCCCTCTTCATGATTTGCTTTCTTATAACATTTCAGATGATCACGAACTGAAAACTTTAGGTTCAAATCCATAGAAGGAAGATACTGCAGCAAAAGGTCTTTTCTGTGGATAATGAGACCTGATCTTGTCACCAGCGACTCTGCAATTGTGCCATCGAAAGTTTTGGCTCAAACGAAGGGGAGAGGCATTATAGCATGTTGGTGTCCACATGACAAAAAAAAAGGTCTTGAACCATCCATCAATAGGAGGGTTTTTAAGTCATATGGGATGGAATTCAATGATCGAAAGTGTGGCTACCGGAGTGCCGCTGTTTCGTTGGCCTTTTTTTACAGAGAAATAGACGAAATGTTGGTTTGCTTGCAATGAGTGGGACATTGGTATGGAGATTAACAATGATGCAAAGGGAGAGGAAATTGAAGATCTGGTGAGAAAGTTGATGGAGAAAGAAGAAGGAAAAGAAATGAAAAAGAGAGCAATGGAGTGGAAGGAAAGACACCTCAATTGAAGAGTCTTTGTCTCATTGTTGATTGGCGAAGGGGATTTATGGTTTTCTGTGTAGAAGGAACTGATGGAGAGAGAGAAATCATATGGTGATATATGTTGAATCAGCTTCTGAATCTTATCGATCTCTCTTCGCGGGTCTACTGCGAATAGGAAGGAGAAAGGAGGGAGGTGGAAGGGCATGGGCAAACATGGATTCAGAAGTTGTAAATCCCAAGAGAAAGGATTAGATATTTTGTTAAAGAAATCTCTTTGCAGATTAAGAGATTGAATGGGTTAGAGATAAGAATATTTTTGGAAACAAATAATATTCTCACCTTTGACTATGTACAAATCATTACTTAATAGATTCAATGGATGGAGGGATATTCAATTTGGACGGAAGTAAAAATGAAAAGCACATTCATTAATTATCTTAAATCTTAGGAACTAGAAAATAATTTTTCCTTAAAAAACTATTATTCATACACAGATGACGGACAATAATATAATATAACAAATATTTTCGGTACCTAAAGTTCACACTTGTTCATAATACATATATTCAGGAAGCTCAAACCTTCCTTGCTTATTCATACTGGTGGGTACAGCCTCCATTTAATCACAGGTTTCGTATTTGTTCATACCCTAGTAGCTCTGCCATCCATTATAATCCATTGTGTTCTTGTGCAATAACCATCAAATTTTAAATGCAGAAAGTAGTTGATATCAGAACTGGCATATCTCTATATTCTATCATAACCATTATTCTATCTTCCCTTCATCTATCATCACAAAGTAGTGAATCCATTTGAATTAAATACCCAGTTATTGATTAGCAGGCTTCTTGGTTTCTATTGGTGCTACTAATAGTCCCTGATTGATTTCATATAATTCCTGAAGGTAATGGAACATGCTTCCTATATTCTGCCAAAGCCAACATGGGCAAAGTATTCCTGTACAATGCATAGTGCATCATGCAATTCCTCATGAATACTCCTGTCAATTCCTGCCATAGATGTAAGAAGATCATCAATGGCTTCAAGTACTGGCAGTTGGACAATAGACATAGTAAATTCAAACTCAATACGAGTATTACAAAATCATAAGATTATGCAATTCAGTTACTGGATTAAGAGTTCTGGATTCTTTCTTTCTTTCTTTCTTCCTTCTTTTTCTTTTTTTTTTAATCTTTTTTTTTTCTTTTAAGTTAAGAGAGCAATATGAGATACCTGCTGTGGAAAATCACCGAGTTCTGTTTGAGAATTGATTAACAACTTTGCAGCACGATGAAGAGCCGTGGGGTCTCTCTTGGCCTTGTTTCCAAGAAAATTTTGAACAACTTTGAATGAAAACAATAATCATGTAACCATAGTTCAATTGATTTGTAAACTAACCTGCCCTCCATGAATCAAACCCATCAGAGCGCATGCTGTATGTACCAAATTTGATCGATTACCTTCATAAGGAACATAAACCTGTATTCAAATCATTGAACCAAAGTACATGAGGTTGGAACTTATAGAATCAAAAAGCACCTAGATATTATCATGTAATACCCAGGGGTTGAGTGTATGCCGCCTTGTAGAAGCTGAATTTCTAATACATTCACATCCCTTGCCTTCCAAGATATTGAAAAAAGAAATGTATATATTACGTAAAGCCAAAGATTTACCTTCTTTCTACATGAAAAGTAACTCTCTGCCCATCCACCATCGTCTCTTTGTGATTTGAGTAGAAAATCAACACCTCTACGAATAGCAGCACAGTTTTCATATGTTCTGCCAGAAGCAGCTAACCCTCCAAGGCCAAACCATGTACCATAGGTGAAGCATATTCCCCAATTTCCATACCTTTCATAATTAGATATTTGTTAATTTTTGCATTAACAAGAAGTAAACACCAAAACCAAATCATATAACCATACCATGAACCATCAGGTTTTTGTATGTCTTCAATGAACCCTGCAGCACTTGCAATGGAACTTTCAATCTCTTGCTTTCTGTGCCCTGGGTACAACTTTTTAAACAGCACTAGTGCTTGGATTGATGATGAAGTGCACTCCACATACCTGAATCACTACTTTTACTAGTCTTCTGGGCAAATTAAGGTATCTATAGGCTATAGCTAGGTTTTGAGACTAATATAGCATTCTACAAATGAAAACGATACAAGAATCTTACTCATGCTCAATTACAAGGTCCTCCAAAAACTCCACAGGATTTAGCCACTGGTAGAAACAATTGACAGGTCAATCAATGTACAAGGTTTTTACCTAACAATTATTCAAACAAATTAATACCACTGGACCCTTTGGAAAAACACTTCAAATGATGCCATATTGAAGAATCGTCCATTTGAACTTCTATTTAGGTAATAAGGTTTCAAAAATAGGTTCAAATGAAGCTTTTTTTAGCTAGGGATAGTAATAAGGACAGTTATTCCATATTTTTGGATATAGAAAATAAAGATTTTGAGATTGACAATATATCTCTAATAAAATACAAGCAGCTTTTAAAGAAAGCTTTATTAAGTAGTTTGATTCATTGTTAATTAGCTACCTCCAACCATGATCCTCCTCCTGCTGGCTCCCAAGCTGAGAAACCACCATTTTTACTCTGCAATAGTTTATAAAATTGATCATAATGTTAATTTATGAAATTATGCACTAGCAAGGAGCAAATACAAGCGAATATAGAGGTACTAGAAAGATATTCTCTTTCTCGTTCAAGTGAAGAGGGAAGAGGGAAAAGAATGACAGGATAAATTGAATTTACTTTTGCTACACAATGAGGTAAACATTTTATCACTGTACTATTAATCGAATGAGATTGTTTCAGTGTAACTAATCATTACCTGAAGAGAAAGTATTACATTGACTGAATCATACATCTTCTCAGGTTCCATTTTCTCACCAACAATTTCAGGAGGCATCATGGAGAAAAGTAGGCAACACTATGGAACACATGAGAAATTAGTGAAGAAGATAGAACTTATCACAATGCTTTATTCTCAATCTGCTTAAGCTTTAGGCAAAAGTAATACTTACCTTGAGACTTTCTGCGGTGCAGTCAGAAACTTGCCATCCATGATCTTTATCAGAGAAAGTCCAAGCTCCTTTGGATGTATGACGAAACATTCTTTTGTAGTCGCCAGAAGGATTCTCAGTTAACTTTTGGATTTGAAAGGGATAAAAAAACATATAATAAAACAAATCAAAACAAAATAAAGTTAAAATAACTTTCGTGTTGTACATAATATTTTTTTGTGGTGAAATGAAGAAACCATTTTAGTTCATAAAAATGGAAACCTGAGAATTCTTGAGGAAGTTGTGCCCTTCCTTGAGTGTAGGTCCTAATCCATCACAGAGATTGCTAGCAATCAAAACTTGGAGGGCAAGACTTGTATCCCATGTTTGACTGCCAAAACTCTGCCATTGAATTCAGCACTTACATATTCCATTCTTACTTCTGGTAAGATTCTTCTACTCGGATACTTTCAAAATCAAGCACAGTAATACATATATGTGAGTTGTATACCAACCTGCAACTTCATCCCGTCTTCTCCTATCCAAATATAATCTTCTATCCTAGCAAGATGCTTCTTAAAAGCATCCCCATTGGGATCTTCAACCCAACAAGCAAGCATAAAAAGTGGCTGCTCCATTTGAATATACAGTGTAGACAAAAGTTATTTTATCAGTACTATATCTACAATACATTTCTTCTTTTGATCTTTAATAGAATTACCTTTTCAACACATCCAATGTTAATGTATCGGCTGCTTTCATCTTCATAATGAATGTGTTCCATCGTTATTTTAAGAGCCTTTTTTCTCAATTTGTTTAAGGGCCAATGGGTTAAAAGAGGCTCGCTAAATGTGTAAAGGGCATCCCACATCAATTTTTGTAGCATAGTATGAGGATAGTAGTTGTCTTCCTGCAATAACAGTTCATTTTTGATATATCACACTATTTTTTCTGGACGGTTAGTGGTTTCAAAAGTCGCCTTGTAAAAGAAAAAAATGCTATAAAATCTTGCATATCAATTCTTGAAAAGCAAAAATCTGAACACCAAAATCTCACCTTTGCACATAAATGGCGTACGCTCTTCCAATTGATTTTGTGGTAAGGTTCATTATAGATTTCTGCCCTTATTTGCAAAATGAGAGGCGTGATTGGACCAACAAACTTCTTCGCATATAAGTATGACATAGGCATGTAAGTGAGTCGAGTGTAACAGAACATTTTTGCTGCAGTTTTGCAATAATGTATGGTGATTATGTAAGAAGATGAGAAGACCAATTTCTTCCCTTGTTCAAATTAAACACTTAAAATCATGTAAACCCAAAAGAATGAGAATCATATGTATATATATATATGGAAACCTGGATGAAGGGGAAAAATATTAGGAAAGGCCCAAAACTCTGGGGGCATAGGGTTGGTTCCATCCCACTCATACACACCAAGTATCTACAGTACAGGAAATTTCCACCATTTGGAACTAAAATCAAATATGGTGAAACCATTTACATAGAATTAATATGGAAGACAAATAAATTCATTCTACCAACTATAAATATGATCATACCGAAAGCCATGTCTTCCCCCAAGAGGATGTGGCAATTGCACCACCATGATCAAGAATCCATTTTCTCCCTCTTTCACAAGCATTATCTTTGCCACCATCGCGTTCCTCGCCAAGTATACGCATACAAATATAGTTGAGAACTGTACCAAACATTGTGCTTCCACCGTCAATGTGTATTCCCCATCCACCATCTTCATTCTGAAACGTAGAATTTGTGATTTTAAAATTCAGTACAAGAAAAGGTAATCTCCAAATTATGGAAAATTTATACCTGATGACAGTATATATAACGCAAGGTTTCTTTGCGATGCTCTGCAGAAAACACATTGTTAAGATGTCCTGTAATGTGCAGAGAAAAGACCTGCGAGAAACATTGCAGTTAGATAATAGAGTTACGAGGAAAATTAGTGATCATAATGGAGATTGAGAGAATAATCACCAAAGCAGGCATATAGAACATGAGCCCTCCATTTTCAGCGACCCAGTGGCCATCACTGGCCTGCAAGGCTGAGAGCAGGTGGACGCTCCTCCTTAAAGCAGCTGTAGCGGTTTCGACTGTGATTTCTTCGCCATCTTCAACCTTAACTTGAGGAATTGTTTGTTTAAACTCTTTGTCCCTTAGAAACTGTATTCGATCACAAGAGATGGTCAAATAATTCCAATTAAGACTCCATACTTTTAATAACGTCAAATACGCTGAATTTTTTTATTTTTTTTTTCTAATTTAAACCTCTAATACTTGTCAAATAAGTTTTAATCTGATATAATGTTTTTTAAAATAAAATTTTATTTTATAATTTTAAAAATTATTTACTACATTTTTATATTTTTTAAAATTTTATATTTAAATTAAAAATAATATTTTATTATTAAAAATATTATAATAAATCGAGACTTATTTAGCTATTAAGTAAAATTATAATTTATTTATTAATAGAAAATTTTAAATAAGACTTAGTTAGCTCATAATGAAAATAAAGAAATTTAATTAGACTTACTTTAAAATCTCTTTTACACTGTTTTTTAGTGCATTATTTTTTTAATGTGTCTATTTTTATTTTTAAAAGAATATATAAAAAAATCATATAAATTTTTATTTTTAAAAAATATATAAAAGATTTATATAATTCGAGTTTATATAAATTTATAGTGGAAATAAATAATAGGTCTATATAAATATAAAACTATTTAAATATACATAGATTTATAATATAAAATATTTTTTAATAAAATAAAAATTTTCTATTATTCAATTTTAATTTAAAAATAAAATATATTAATATATATCAATATATTTTATAATAATATTATATTAAATATTTTATTATATAAATTCTTAAAATTTTAAACTCTAAATTTTTTAATTTTTATTTTTATTAAAATATTTATATCAATTTTTTATTAAATATTTTATTTATTATGTAAACTCAAATTCATAACTTTTAAATTTATTAATTTTTAATTTATATCAAATTCACTTATCTTAATAAAATTAAAAAAATATTTAATATAAAATTATAATAAAATATTTTGCTATAAATTAGAGATTTAGAAAAGTTAAAAGATTAAAAAATTATATGAAAAAAATATTTACTATAAAACTTTTATAAAATATTTTAATATGTTAAAATTTAAAAAAAAATTAAAAATTTAGAGTTTATTTATTTTTTATGGCTAACACTAAATTTTAGAAAATGTATATTTTATTAATAACATGAAATTTTAAGGATTGAATTGGTTACTGTCTAAAAAAATAGGGATTAAATTGAAAATAGTATTAAATTTTCAAAGATCGTAATATAATTATTTTTAATATTTAAAAAAATTTAAAAAATTATTACCGCGTTAAGCTTTTAAATTTCTTTTTATTATTTTTTAAATGTTTACCGACCTAAATCATTTTGATTTAGAAATATTTTTTCTCTAAACTTATATATATATATGTATTTAGTTTTCACGTAACAAGAGATTATATAGTAAATTTATATATATATATATATATAAAAGAAATCTCTTCAGACAGTGTGAAGATGTTTTGAGCTATATATAATACCTGGAACTGCCAGAAGAGGTCAGAACCAGGCTGCACCACAAATCGATTTTCCCAGAAATTTTGGCGAGCATCTTCAACCTGAGAGAGCTCTTCAGGAGAGCCAGCTTCAGGATCAAACTCCCATGTTTGTCTTCCGAGAAAATTATTTGTGCTATATATGTAAGGGCTTTTGCTGCCCTTTGCAATCTTAAGCCTCCACATGCTTTCTCTCTCTCTAAAGGTATGTCCTTAAATCTCTCGTGTGTTGCAGAATAATTCGAGTATATATCCTTGAAAGAATTTTAAGCTTCATATGACTATTGACACGTGTTGTTAAGTCATTGTTTATTGTATGCATTTTATTATCAATAATATTTTATTTTTTGTATTATGAAAATTATATTGTTCATATTCTTAAATTCTTTCTTTAAATTTGACATGTAAAATTATTATGTAATTTCTAATTAACAGAATAAAAATATTTGCTAATTAATTATTATATTTTTAAAATTTATTCATTTATTTTTAATATAGTTATTTATTCCCCCACCGCTCATCCTATTTATACTTATCTCTTCTAATCTATTGTCTTGTCTTGTCTCTGCCTCCCAGTTACGTCTCTTTCCTTCTCTTCTGTTTTCTCTGTGTATTGTCTATTGTGTCCTTTATTCGTTACTTCTCTCTCCTCCTTTGTTATTTCTATTTCTCTCCTATCTATCACTCTCCTCTCTTAGCCCCTTATTAAGTTGGAAGAACTATATTTTTCGGAAATATATTTTTTAAAAATAATATATTTTTAACAGATTTATTTTTTAAAAATATATGATATAAATATTTAATATATGAATTTACTTTTTAGATAGTAAATTTATTTTTAAAGTTTCAACAAAAAATAACCTGAAGTTAACAAATTATATGACAAATTGATAAATTTAATTACATTTTAGATAAAAATAACTTATCAAATTTTATCTAACCGAATTACTTCATAAAATACTTTATTTTTAACAATTTAAATTCAGTTCGTTTGCAAAAAAATATTTTTTAATAAAATAATTTATTTTTATTGCTATTTTAATAAAATATGTTAAAAATTATATATAAAAAAGTAATAATATTTTAAAATAATGAAAATAACTTTTTTTAAAAGAGGAAGTAAATAAGAAATAATCTATTATGTGGGTCAAAATAAATAAATCACTCATCAAATTGTTATAGATAGATATTCAAAATAAAAAATATTAAAAGGAAAAGACAGTGCTAAAATGTTGTGAGCTATATATGTATATATACACAATACCTGGAGCTGCCAGAGGAGGTCAGAACCAGGCCTCACCAGAAATCGATTTTCCCAGAAATTTAGACGAGCATCTTCAACCTGAGCTAGCTCTTCAGAAGTGCCAGCTTTAGGATCAAATTCCCATATTTGTCTTCCGAGAAAATTGTTTGTGCTGTATATATAAGGGCTTTTGCCACCGTCTGCAATCTTAAGCCTCCACATTCTCTCTCTCTCTCTCTCTCTCTCTCTCTCTCTCTCTCTCTCTCTATGTGGGTGTCAACACCTTGCAACACACGTTTATTTATAGATGGAAAGTACGATGTCGGTGGAAACTCCATTAAAGAGAAGCATGCGGTAGGTGTTGAGTTTACTGCAGTGTAATAGTTTTTGAAGCTAAAATGTAATTATACTATTGTGTTCTCTTCTTCTATAAAGAGAATTTATAGTTATTTTTCTTTCACTTGTGGTCCTGAGTCACGTGACATGTTAGTGTATATATAAGCATTTTTTCCCTTCGGACATTCATTGTAATGTTACTTTTATTCTTAATAAACAAGAAAAAAATTTTCTTCTCTTTGTTCATGGCATCAGAGTCTAGGGTTTGAGTTTTCGGTGCCGCTTCTCCTCTTGCATGCAATAAGATCCGAGTGAAAATGCCTGAGTAAATGATGGCAGATCGAGGTAACACCAGTGAAGACTAGATATCAATGGCGGTGACCGGAAAAGGACATATCCTTGTTCAAGGAATGGAAGATTCATTAAGCCTACAGTCGTTCGATCATTCAAGTCTTGGTCTCTACTCCTTTTGTAGGAACTAACTTCCTATATTGGAGTAGGGCCATTAGGATAGCTCTCGGAGCCAAGATGAAGTTAGATTTTGTCAAAAGAATAATTTCGATACCTAATAAAGATTATGAGAATTACAAGTAGAGGAAGAGGTGTGATTTCATGGTCACATCTTAGATTCTGAACTCGATCTCCAAAGAATTAGTAGATGACTTTATCTACACTACCTCTGCAAGAGATCTCTGGTTGGAGATTTCTGAAAGGTTTGGTGAATGCAACGATCCTATGATCTATGAGTTGCACTGAAAGATCTCTCTTATCTTTTAAGAGAATATCTCTGTTTCTGTCTACTTTACCAAGTTAAAGAGGTTTTGAGATGACCTAAGGTCTATGGAGAGTCTCCCTCCATATACATGTGGCGCTTCTATGGCCATCACTGAAATAACAAACAAAAACAAGCTGATGCAGTTTTTTATAGGTCTAAACGATGTGTTTGGATTCGTGAGAGATTAAATCCTTGGGATGGATCCTCTGTCAACTGTGAATAAAGCATATTCAATGGTGGTAAAATTTGAATCCCAAAGAGAAATTCTTGGGACCATGAATGAAAGTACTGAGTTGCTTGTGTTGCTTAACAAAGCTCAAACACAAACATAAGTGAGACAAAGAAAGTCAGGCACAAAAAAGGATCATTGTACTTTTTGTAACATGGATGGTCACCTACGAGAGGGTTATTTCAAGTTAATTGGTTATCCTGAATGGTATAAACTAAAGAACAAGGCTAGAAAACAGTCAGTTAGAGGTTATAAGAACACCAAAATGTTGGCTACAGTAGAAGGGGGTAGCACTGAAGAGGACAATCCTCTGGATCACCCTGACATAGCAACTAGAATCAATAAACTAACAACCATGTTAAGTTCATTGAAGCAAGAGGTTACACAACTGGTGAAAGGGAAGAATGCTTTGACTGCAAGTACTTCAATTCACTCTGGATTTTCTCCAGGGAGTGGATCATATTCTCACCCCATGGATTTTGCTGGTAAGTTTGATTTTGTTAAAACTTGTTTTGCAAAACTATATAATGACACTAGCTGGATTTTGGACACCGAAGCCACTAATCACTTGTGTTTAAACAAAACTTTGTTTCTTTTTTTTTTATAACTTTTGCACAAGCATGTCTCTATTTTCTTTCTTGATGGGACTACAAAACAAATATCATATTTTGGCAACTTTAATCTGTTTAATAATCATGCTTGATAATGTGTTGTATGTTCCACAGTTCATTACAACCTCATATCTATTAGCCAACTAGTGAATAGTTGTGCTTATTGTGTTGTGATTTGCCATCAATATTGCATTATATAGGACTCTCTAAATAAAAGAGTGGTGGTTACAGGAAAGAAACAAAGAGGCTTGTACAGACTCAGTCAGATGAGTTTTTCTCATACTAAGATTAGTTACTGTTTGCATCAGATCATGAATACTACTCCTGCTTTAATACTGTTGTAAATATCATGCTTCCTCTCGCTGATTCTAATAAAGGAAGTGTCATATCCTGTGAATAAATATCTAAATATGTTGTGTCTATGATTGACTTGCATGATAGACTAAGTCATACTTATATTGGGAAACTCAAACATATTAAGGTATTACTATTAGTGATACTACAATAATTTGTTATCATGTCTGTCCTTTAGCTAAACAGTCCAGATTGCCCTTTCCTAAAAGTCACACTATTGCTTCACAGGCTTTTGACCTAATCCATATAAACATATGGGGACCCTATAAAACCCCTTCTATCACTAGTGTTAGGTACTTTCTCACAATTGTAGATGACTATACCATAGTTGTATGGACATTTATGATGCACCTTAAAGGTTAATCTTTCAATTTGATTAAGCATTTCATTAATATGGTAGAAATCCAATTCAATACTACCATTAAGCACATTAGGACAGATAATGGTAGTGAGTTCGTAAGCCATATTTGTACGTCTTTACTTATGAGTAAAGGGATTATCCACCAAAGATCTTGTCCATGTACTCCACAACTGTAATACCCGGCTAGACTCCGGAACCGGAATTCCAACTGTCCGGTGGAATCTCGGATGTCGGAGATCTCTAGAAGGGTAAAACCATGTTTTCATAAAATGTTTTAACGTATTTTATGATTTTAAGTAAAAAGAAAATAAGTTTTTTTGCATGAAAATAATCTTAGAGGAAGACCCAGGTTCGGCCGCCGAACATGCATGCGTTTCAGGAGTGCTTTAGGCCCCCGAAGGCACAAGTGAGGGAAGTCCAGGTTCGGCCGCCGAACCTTACCATCGGCCGCCGAACATGGCATGCATTCGGAGGCACGTTAGGCCCCCGAAAGTGGCCTGGCCAGCCACCTATAAAGGGGTCCCCATGTCCGAATGGGCGAGCTTTTCTCCCCATTTTTGGCCAAGGTGAGCCCTCCGCCAACCCTTACCGATCTTGAGTTCTTCCTTCAAATCTTTCATGATTTTTATGAGTTTCCACCCTTGTTTTGAAGATTTTTGAGCAAATAGCAAGTTTTGGAGCTTGGAAGTTCAAGGAACTCGATCTCTCCCATCTCCGAGCTTGGATCGATTATCCTCTCGATCTTCAAGAGGTAAGAGCCGATCTTGAGCTCATTATATGTTTTAAGCAAGTTTTAAGTTGATTCATGGGGTAGAAATGCATGCTTAGGTTAGTTGAGTCTTGTTAGGTTTTGTGTTGTGTTTATGGATAATGTAGGTTGCTGAGTTGCTTTTGATGTGTTTTAGTTGGGGTTTAGGATAGTTTGAGACCCCTATGTGTTGATGAATGTGTGTATGCATGTTTTGGTTAAGTTGGATGCATGTTTGAAAGTTTGGGAGGCATTTGTGCATGAGGAGCTGAGTTTCTGCCCCTTTGGGAGAAACCAGGTTCGGCAGCCGAAGGGACTTTCGGCCGCCGAACCTGCCTGACTTTCGTCTCTGGAGGGCATTTTCGGCCGCCAAAGGTGCCGCCGAACCTGCCTGACTTTCGGCTCTGGAGGGACTTTCGGCCGCCGAAAGTGCCCTGTCCAGCCTTCCTTTGCATGATTTGTATGATTATTTTGAGGTGTTTTAGGGGGTTTTTGGGGAGTATTTTTAGAGTCGTGATCATGTATGTTTGGTCCCTTATTTGAGTCCACCTGTGTAGGTTCAGACCCGAGGAACCGAGGACCCCAGCAGTGAGACAACTGCTTCAGTGTCTTGTCAGAGCTTGCCAGAGGTGAGTAGAATAACTCTCTATGTTTCAAAGCAACTAAATGAAAGTTTTAGCATGATTCACGCATCACGAATGCCATTAGATATATTAGGGTGCTTGCATTAGAATTCACGAATATGTTGCATTGCATATTATGTTGTTGATGTGGATGAATGTTGAATGATCCATTAGCCCTCATATATTAGGCATGGAAGTCCAGGTGTACCTGCTCTACGCCCCTGGTACTATTCTATGGAAGTCCGGGCGTGCCTACTCTACGCCCCCGGCATAATTGGTATGTATGATATGACATGGAAGTCCAGACGTGCCTGCTCTACGCCCCTGGCATAATTAGATTGTAGAGAGGGCTAAATGGTGACAAGTTAATCCTTGATGTGAATTGTTTGTGCGGCGATGCATTCCATGATTATCATATATTTTAAATACAATGTTTTATTATTCTGCTCACTGGGCTCTTTAGCTCACCCTTTTCCCCTAACCCCCAGGTTTGCAGGTACGGGATAGGACAAGAGGTCAGGAAGAGTAATGTATGGTTGTATTGTAATAGTTAGTTGTGGACATGATTAATGTTGTAAAGTGAAAGTATTATGAAGTCATGTATGTAATAATGATATTGAGGATTAGAGATTGTTCTCGACCCTATGTTTTTGGTATCCCCTTTTTGTATACATGATCCTTATGTTATGAGTTGATGTCTATGTTGTACCAAGCTTAATGTATGTTATGTACCCCATTGGAGCATTTGATGAGGGCTCCAGTGTGTGGTTTATGTTTATGTTTATGTGCATGCACAGGTTAAGCTTGGTTAAAGAAAGAAAAAAATTTCACAGGTTTATGAGTATGTATGATCATGTATGGGATTTGATAGGTATAGAGGATGTTTGTCTGGCTTGCTACGAGTCCTGGCGGCCTTATGCCGACCTGGATCCTAGAGCCGATAGCGGTCCGGATTTTCGGGTCGTTACAACAACAATGGAGTAGTGGAAAAAAAGCATAAGCATATTTTAGACACTGCTAGGGCTTTAAAAATGCAATCACATGCGCCTAAACATCCCTAGTCAGAATATATTCTCATAGCTACCTACATTATAAACAGAATGTCAATGGAACAATTTAACTGGACAACTCCTTATAAAAGACTCTATGGGAGTCTACCTCAATACTCACACCTCAGAAAATTTGGTTATCTTTATTTTGCCACTTCAGTGGGCATTAATAAAAATAAATTTCAGGCAGGACCATTAAAGCTGTCTTGGTTGGTTGTGCAGGCATACATAAGGCCCATAAACTTTATAATCTAATTGATAAATCCCTCTTGTTTAGTAGTGATGTTGTTTTTCATGAACATATATTTCCCTTTTAGAATAATACTAATATAGAACATCATGTCCTTCCCATTCCTGTTATTGACATAGATTCCACTGATTCACAATCACACACCTCTAATCCCACTGTACACAGTCTCACTGAACCTTCTTTTCCTAAAAGATCTCAGAGATATAGACAACCTCCAATTTGGATGCAAGACTATGCTAATCTTGTGCCCACATTCTCTCTTTCCTTATGTCCATCCTACTATTCTTATATTTGCAATGTGAACAAAATTCCTGAGTTTTGCACATTTGCACAAGCCTCCAAGGATGTTCAATGGGTTAAGACCATGGAATAAGAGCTCCAAGCCTTAGAAAAAAATAATACATGGACCCTTACTGCTTTACCCAAAAACAAAAAGGTCATAGGCTACAAATGGGTATATAAAGTGAAATTTAAACCCATTAGTGAGGTTGATAGATACAAGACTCGTTTAGTTGCAAAAGATTACAACCAAATAGAGGGTTTGAATTATAAAGATAGATTCTCTCCTATAGCTAAGCTTACCACAATGAGAATCTTTATTGTTTTAGCTACTTCTAGACAATGGCCCATCTTTCAATTAGATGTTAATAATGCTTTCTTACATGGGCATTTAAATAAAGAGCTATATGTGGTACCTCCTCAAGGTTATCACAAGGCTTAACTTGGACAAGTTTGTTTACTTCAAAGATCCCTGTATGGACTCACATATACCTCTAGACAGTGGAATATTGGATCACTACCTTTCTTAAAACTTTAGGCTTTTCATAGTCCTCTCTTGATCATTGCATTTTTTATTCAACACACTACTACTCTATTTCTAGCTTTATTGTTATATGTTGATGATGTAATCCTGACCGGAAACTCTATTGATGTTATTAATGAATGCAAACATGCATTACACTCTAAATTCACTATCAAAGACTTAGGACCACTGAAATATTTCTTGGACCTTGAGGTTGCCAGATCCTCACAGGCCACTATTCTAACTCACATAAAGTTCATTTCAGATGTTCTTAAAGATGTAGGCATGTTATAATGTAAACCAGCATCTTTTCCTTTACATTTGACTCCTAATTCAGGAGAGCTTCTAAGTAAACCTGATATGTACATGAGACTGCTTGGCAGGCTTCTTTACATAAATATAACCAGGGCTGATATATGTTATGCATCATCTCAACCAATTTATGAGCATGTCTAGAAAACCTCACTGAGAGGCTACTTTACATGTGCTTAGATATCTTAAAGGCTCTTTATATCAGGGATTGTATTTTCCTATCACTACTAATTTGCCTCTCATTGCTTATCATGATTTAGATTTGGCATCTTGCTCATATTCTCGTAAGTCATTATCTGGTTATTGCATAATTCTGGAACCTTGTCTTATATCTTGGAAAACAAAGAAATAGACCACAGTTTCTAAATCATCTGCTGAGGCAGAGTATCGGACCATGGCTAACACTGTTTATGAACTTCTTTGGATTAGCTATATTCTTAAATATCTGCAGGTTTCAGTTGCTCTTCCTATTCCTCTTCACTGTAACAACAAGGAAACATTTCACAATGCTGCCAACTTAGTGTTCCATGAGCATACCAAGCTCATCGTGATTGATTGTCATATCATGCGAGAACAATTCCAATAAGAATTCATTTTTCTAGTCATCGTTCCATACAGGAGCAATTGGCAGACCCCTTTACCAAGGGTTTACCTGCTTCTCGTCACAGTTCTTTGTCCAACAAGTTAAATCTGCTTTCTTTACCTGCTTCAACTTGAGGAGGGGGCGTTGAGTTTATTGCTATGTAATAGTTTTTGAAGCTAAAATGTTAAATTGTGCTCTCTTCTTCTATTTAGAGTCTTTATAGTTATTTTTCTCTTACATGTGGTCCTAGAGGCACGTGATATGTTGGTGCATATATAAACACTTTTATTTCAGACATGACATTTATTGTAATGTTACTTTTGTTTTTAATAAATAAAATTTTTTTTTCTACTCTCTGTTCAGTAGGATAGAAATTAAATGAAGATGAAAATGAATACATGTGCTTTTAGTTAAATTACATATTTTTTTGATTTATCAAATTAAAATTAAATTTTATTCGTATCGAATCAATAATAAATAAAAATTACTAAAATAATAATAAAAACTTAAGGATACGTCCTTGATTAAATCAAGTCTATATTCGATAATAATTTTATTATGAAAAATCATTTATTATAATATTTAACTAATCAATATTAAAATAATTATTTATTATTAAAACAGCTAACCACTACTAATTGTCATCATTAGATAAATATTAAATCACTATTTTTTTAGTACTAAATTAGTAGTATTTTAATTTGATTTAACTATTTTAAAAAATTATTTTTTCTAAAAAATATTTAAATTCTAATTTTTAAATAAAAATATAAAAAAATTATAAATATTATTATAAAATACATTTTTTATTTTAAATTAATTATTTATATAAAAAGAATTAGATAATAAATATTTTATGTAACTTACTAATATTAATTTTTAAACTCAAATCTAATTATGTAATAATTAAATTCCTCTTATTAAATTTTGATCAAATTTTCTATCGCATTGCCACCTCTACTCCCACACGTGTCTCTATGTGTTTCATCAGTCTCTATCATTCTCCAGTCTTCCTCTTTATTACCTTTTCCACGTCGCAGAATTCAAACAACCGAAAAGAAATACCAAAAGAAATCTCATCCCTGACTAGGAAAGAATCTCACATTCAATAGGCAGTTGAAAACATCATCCACTCAATATATGACATGTGGCTTCCATAATCAATTTTCATAGAAAAATAGTAATATTAATGTCAGACTTCGTCTCTCAAAATGACACGAAAAGGAAATTTCTCCACCAACTTTCAACGACCTTCTTAATGGAGAAATTTATGTTGCATTCCACAACGCAACGTACAAATATGTAAAGTTATATATATATATATATATATATATATATAGTTTATTCTCGTTTGAATAATTCTCTTAACGAATTGAATTTCGCTTGTAAGGTAGATATTTATGAAAATATTGATATAATATAATAATTATTTAAAATATATTATAAAATGTTAATATCGAATAGAGTTACAAGCTAATATTTTAACACGTCATCGTAAAAATATTATTAAAAAAAATTTAAATATTTTTAATTTGATATTTATAACAATACAGGACTCGTCCTCTCTTAAATCTGTTCAACATCTTATTATATAAATTATTATTAAGTAATAAAATTTTAAAAAAATTTATTCTACCTATAAGTATGAATTTTTTATTTATTGATCAATATTAATTTAATTTTTAAAAATTTTATAATTAATTTTATCTTTTATTAATATAAATACAAAATATATTATTTAAAATATATATTTTTATATATTCATTTTAAATTTAAGATATTTATTATATTTACTGTGAGTTTTGATTCGAGTGTAATCACATTTCAATTTTTCTCTTTTATAAACTCATCAGTGTTATAATTCATTTTTCGACCGCATCAAATACAATAAAAAATTATTTAATAATAAATTAATAACTAATAATTTATATATTATAATAAATATACATTATTAAAATTTAATATAAAGCGAAATTAGATATAAAACTATAAGTTTATTTATTAAATTAAAAATATAATAATCTTATTAAATGTTTTGTTAATTTCTCTTTTTTCGAAATGTTTTAAAAATTATTTAATGATCTTTTTAATTGTACTTATTTTTTTATTTATTATAATTTATTTTATAAATAAAGAATTTAAATAAATTTTTATAAAATTGTAGAAGATGTCAACTTATTTTAAAATGAAAATTACTTGATATTTATAATTATAGTTTTTTGAAATGTATTGATAAGCTAATATTTAATATTTATAATTATATTCTCTGAGTAAATATTTAATATATGTAAACTCATTAGGATATATGATTATTTTATAATATTATTAATAATTATTTAATAGTTAAGAGAGAGTTATAAAAAGATTATATAAATAATTTAATTTATAAAAATAATTAAATAATATTAAATATAAAAATAATTAAAGGGAGTAGATATACACATATCCAATGAATTCAATTTTTATCAAGTTAAATTTTAAATAATCCATCCATTTCAAAAAAAATTTTAAATAATCCATAAATGATAATTTTGTTTATAATTTTTTATTATATATTATTTAATAATTTATAAATTTTAAATTTAAATTTTTTAAATATAATTATATAATTTTGATAATATAATTTATTAAATTATATTAAAATTATATAAAATATAAAACATAAAACATATTATTCAAATTAGAATTATAATATAAATAAAATTATTTAAAAATATACGTATAAAATCAGTTATTATTATAGTTTCGGTTCTATGTGATTTTAGTATGGTTTTAATTTTATTTTGATTTAAGATTTGACAAAGAACTAAATCCAAATAATTAAATAATTTCGATTTGATATGATTTAATTCTTATAACATGATTTTTTTTTTCGATAAGCTTTTTAATACAATTTGAAATAAAAATCATAATCAATCCTAATAATTAGTAGATTATATATAAAAAGATTATGATTGTACTTACTAATTTACTGTTTTTTTTTGCTAAAAATATAACAAAAGATAATAATTATTTTTATTATTATTGTGAAAGTTTTAAACTTTTAGCTAATTTTTTAAATAAAAAAAACTACAAAGAAATTATATTTTAAAATAATATAATTTTAGAAATTTTCATATTAAATAAACACTTTAAAAATATGCTAAATTTACACACACATATATTTATAAAATAATCAATTAATATGTAATTGACCATAATATTTCACATTTTATCATGGATATCGGTTACTTTTGACTTTTGAACAAAGGTTTAAGGTAATTAAATTTAATTTATAACAAAAAAAAGTGATATTTTTTATAAAAATTTTTAAAATTACATACATATTAATTACTAAAGTAAAATTAAAAATATAAGAGAACAAACAAATATTTGAGTGTAATAAATTAAACTATAAATTATAGATGTATTTTACATAAAAATATTTAAAAATAATTATCAAGTGATGTATGATACTATATAATAAACACATAAAATAAGTTATAAGTTGTGATCATAATCGTAGTCGCGTGATAAAAGTTTAATACGTTGATACATTATGCTATCCATAAAAAAGAAGACTCGGATATGATAGCACTCGATTCTTTGCTGAGATTTTAAGCATGCTGAGATTTTATAGAAATTTTTTTACTGAGATTTGCTTTCTCTTAAATAGAATAAGATTTTACGAAAGACTATCATTAGTTGATATAATTTGGCGAATCTCTATCACACTTGTAATCAAGAGATTCCTTATTCATTAATGGTACCAGTTAGATTTTTAGGAGATTTGATAACCAACTCCACTTTTTTACACTATAAAAATTAATAAATATAGAGTATTTTTTATACGAATATTTTGAATTCTAAATAATTTCATACATTCTAATAAAAAATAAAGTGAAGCAGAGAAATGAATAAATAACTCTGATCTCTATCACACTTGTAATCAAGAGATTCCTTATTCATTAATGGTACCAGTCAGATTTTTAGAAGATTTGATAACTAACTCTACGTTCTTACACTATAAAAATTAATAAATATAGAGCATTTTTATACTATTATTTTGAATTCTAAATAATTTTATACATTTTAATAAAAAACAAAGTGAAGCAGAGAAATGAATAAATAACTCTATTAATAAATCTTTTATTAAAAATGAAATTCAAATAAATATAAGCTATCATCAATATTCAAACTTTAAAAAAAATTTCAAAATATCCTAACAAATCCTATAATCTATTTAAATAATAAAAATCTATAATAATAAAAAATAATAATTGAACATAAAAATAAATATTTGAAATTTTGAATTAAAATCCCAACACATTAGTCCATTCTTCCAGCATTATCTTTTTTATGCAAATTGACCGATAGAGGTCAACTCTATTTCAGTCATATATATATTCAACTTGTATTTCAACTGCTTAAAAATAAAAATTTCTTGACAATAATTACAAGAAATATTGCAGGAAAATATTATTAAACAGAAAATGGACAATAATACAACATTTCCCCCACCTAATATTCCCACTGTTCATAATACATAGCTTCAGGCTTACATTATCTATTTGAATCAAATATCCAGTTATTACACCGCAGGCTTCTTGATTCATTTCATATATTTTCTCAAGGTAATGGAACATGTTTCCTATATTCTGCCAAAGCCCAGATGGGGAAGGTATTCCTGAATAATGCATAGTGCAGCATGCAATTTCTCATGAATGATCCTGTGAGTTCCTGCCATAAAAATGTAAGAAAATCATCACTGGCTTCAAGCAGTTTTTACCCAGTAGACATAGCAAATTCAAACACTAGCTTATACGAGATACCTGCTGCGGAAAATCACCAAGTTCTGTTTGAGAATTGATTAACAACTTCGCAGCGCGATGAAGAGGCGTAGGGTCTCTCTTGGCCTTGTTTTCAAGAAAATTTTGAATGAAAACAATAATCATGTAACCATAGTCTAAGAATATGTTTATTGGATTTGTAAACTAACCTGGCCTCCATGAATCAAACCCATCATAGCCCATGCTGTCTGTACCAAATTCGATCGATTTCCTTCAGAAGGAACATAAACCTGTATTCAAATCATTGAACCAAAGTACATGAGGTTGAAGCTGAAATTCTGATAAGTTCGCATCCCTTGTCTTCCAAGAGACCAAAAAGAAAATATGTATATAGTATGTAAAGCTATAGATTTACCTTCTTTGGACATGAAAGGTAACTCTCTGCCCATCCACCATCGTCTCTTTGTGATTTGAGCAGAAAATTAACACCTCTACGAATAGCAGGACAGTTTTCATACGTTCTGCCAGAAGCAGCTAACCCTCCAAGGCCAAACCATGTACCATAGATGAAGCATATTCCCCAATTTCCATACCTTTCATAGTAGATATTTGTTAATTTTTGCGAGAACAAATAGGTGTGAACATTTAGTCGATTTGGTTCAAAATTAAAATTTAAGTTTTTATGAATGAATCCAACTACGAAAAAAAATAAATATAAATGGTGTGAATATTTAGTCAGTTTAGTTCAAAATTAAAAATTAAAATTTAAGTTTTTACGTACGAATTCAACTATGGAAAAAATTGATATATATCGAATCAGTCTGATTCGGTTTAATCAATTCAGTCCGGTCAATTAAGCCTTTTAATGAGTTTTATTTTTTTTTTCACACCTTATTTTCAGTCTTATAAGGTTCAATTGAAATATTTTAATTTTGATTAGGATTCAATCTCCATAAATTGTTATTTAACCAATTTGGTTATATCATATTTTTTCTACTAAAATCGAATCAAATCGAAATATTGAATTTTTTAAAATTTAAAACTGAATCAAAATAAATAATAAACCAAACTAAATTTTAAATTAATTCCGCTTGGTGGGTTATTTCAATTTAAACCGAATGTTACCGGCTCTACAAAAAGTAAAAACCAAATTATATGACCATACCATGAACCGTCCGGTTTTTGTATGTCTTCAATGAACCTTGCAGCATTTGCAATGCAACTTGCAATCTCTTTCTTTCTGTGCCCTGGGTATAACTTTTTAAATACAGATAATGCTTGGATTGATGATGCAGTGCACTCCACATACCTGAATCAGTATTTTTACTAGTCTTCTGGACAAATTAAGGTATCTATAGGCTATAGCTAGAGGAAGAGGAAAGGTTTTTGAGACTAATATAGTTTTCTACAAATGAAAATGGTATAAGAATCTTACTCATGCTCAATTACAAGATCCTCCATAAACTCCACAGGATTTAGCCACTGGTTCAAACAATTGGCACAAGTCAATCAATGTATCATAATTTTGTCTAATAAGTTTAGTTCACTGTGAATTAGTTACCTCCAACCATGATCCTGCTCTTGCTGGCTCCCACGCTGAGAAACCACCATTTTTACTCTACGATAGTTTATAAAATCGATCATAAGTTAATTTACGAAAACTATGCTCTAGCAAGGAGCAAATATAAGCAAACACAATGGTGTTGGAATAATCTTTTTCTTTTCTTATTCAAGTGAAGAGGGAAGAGGGAAAAGATGTAACTAATCATTACCTGAAGAGAAAGTATTACATTGACTGAATCATACATCTTCTCAGGTTCCATTTTCTCACCAACAATTTCAGGAGGCATCATGGAGAAAAGTAGGCAACACTATGGAACACATTAGAATTTAGTGAAGAAAATAGAACTTCTCATAGCGCTTTATTCTAAGTCTGCTTAAGCTTTATGCAAAAGTAATACTTACCTTGAGACTTTCTGCTGTGCAGTCAGAAACTTGCCATCCATGATCTTTATCAGAGAAAGTCCAAGCTCCTTTGAACGTATGACGAAACATTCTTTTGTAATCACCGGAAGGATTCTCAGTTAACTTTTGGATTTGAAAGGGATCAGAACACATAGAACAAAACAAAGTTAAAATAAATTACATGTTATGCGTAACTTTTTTTATGGTAAAAGGAAGAAAACATTTTAGTTTTCATAAAAATGGAAACCTGGGAATTCTTGATGAAGTTGTGCCCTTCCTCGAGTGTAGGTCCTATTTCATCAAAGAGATTGCTAGCAATCAAACCTTGGAGTGCAAAACTTGTATCCCATATTTGACTGCCAAAACTCTGCCAGTGAATTCAACATACTTATATATTCTATTCTTACTTCTGCGATGATTCTTCTATTGGGATACTTTCAAAATCAAGCATAGTTAATACATGTGGTTGTATACCGACCTGCATCTTCATCCCGTCTTCTCCTACCCAAATATAATCTTCTATTCTAGCAAGATGTTTCTTAAAAGCATCCCCATTGGGATCTTCAACCCAGCAAGCAAGCATACAAAGTGGCTGCACCATAAGAATATGCAAGAATTCTCATAAAGAAAATGAATATATGGTAGACAAAAGTCCTCAGTACTATATCCATAATACAATTACGTACCTTTTCGACGCATCCAATGGTAATGTATCTGCTGTTTTCATCTTCATAATGAATGTGATCCATCGTTATTTTCAGAGCATTTTCCCTCAACTTGTTTAAGGGCCAACGGGTGAAAAGAGGCTCGCTAAATGTGTGAAGGGCATCCCACACCAATTTTTGTATCATAGGATGGGGATAGTAGTTGTCTTCCTGTAATAACAATTGATTTTGGTATATCACACTATTTCTTTTCTGAACAATTAACGTTGTAAAATCTTAAAGTTGCATGTCAATTCTTGAAAAGCAAAAACTGAACACCAAACTCTCACCTTTGCACATAAATGGCGCACGCTCTTCCAATTGATTTTGTGGTAAGGTTCATTATAGATTTCTTCCCTTATTTGTAAAATGAGAGGCGTGATTGGACCAACAAATCTCTTCCCATACAAGTATGACATAGGCATGTAAGTGATCCGACAGTAACAGAACATTTTTGCTGCAGTTATGTAAGAAGATTAGAAGACCAAGTTCTTCCCTTACTCAAATCAAACACTTAAAATCTTGCAAACCCAAAGGAACAAGAATTAAAATGAAAATAAAAACCTGGATGAAAGGGAAAAATAGTAGGAAAGGCCCAAAACTCTGGGGGCATAGGGTTGGTTCCATCCCATTCATACACACCAAGTATCTACAGTTGAGGAAATTTCGACAATTTGGGACTAAAATTAAATATGGTAAAAACAATGAAATTATAATAACATGGAAAATAAACAAATTCATTCTAACAATTATAAATATGATCATACCGACAGCCATGTCTTCCCCCAAGAGGGTATCCCAATTGCACCACCATGATCAAGAATCCATCTTCTGCCTCTTTCACAAGCATTCTCTTTGCCACCGTCGCGTTCCTCGCCGAGTATCCGCATGCATATATAGTTGAGAACTGTGCCAAACATTGTGCTTTCACCTTCAATGTGTATTCCCCATCCACCATCTTCATTCTGAAAGGTAGAATTTCTGCTTCTAAAATTCAGAACAAGAAATGGGTATCTCAAATTTATGGAAATATGATACCTGATGACAGTATATGTAACGCAACATCTCTTTCCGATGCTCTGCTGAAAACACATTGTTAAGATGTCCTGTAATGTACAGAGAAAAAACCTAAAAGAAATATTGTAGTTAGACAATATATAGTAATGGGAAAATATTAGCAATCATAATGGAAATGGAGATTGAGAGAACAATCACCAAGGGTGGCAAAAAGAACATGAGCCCTCCATTTTCAGCGCACCAGTGGCCATCACTGGCCTGCAAGGCTGAGAAGAGGTGGACACTCCTCCTTAAAGCTGCTGTGGCAGTTTCAGTTGTAATTTCTTCGCCATCTTCAACCTTAACTTGAGGAATTGTTTGTTTAAACTTTTTGTCCCTTAGAAACTGTATTTGATCACAAGAGAAGGGGACAGAATCATGATTTATAAAAATAATAATAATAAAACTTTTATCGACAACTTCCCCAATTATTTGGAAAAAAAAAAATTAAAACCTTTCTGTAGAAAATAACTCACCACAATATTCATTAGTAATATGATAATAAATTTTAATTAAATGACTATTTTATTAATAAAATAAAAAAATTATCTCGAGATAGTACGGATGACGATTTTTCAGATATATATATTTACAATACCTGGAACTGCCATAGGAGGTCAGAACTAGGCTTCACAAGAAATCGATTGTTCCAGAAATTTAAACGAGCATCTTCAACCTGAGCTCGCTCTTCAGGAGTGCCAGCTTCAGGATCAAACTCCCATGTTTGTCTTCCGAGAAAATTGTTTGTGCTGTTTATATAAGGGCTTTTGCCACCCTCAGCAATCTTAAGCCTCCACATGTTCTCTCTCCCTTTCTCTCTGAGTGCCTACACCTTGCAACACACGTTTATTTATAGACAGAGAGTACGAAGTCGGTAGGAACTCCATTAAAGAGAAGCAAGCAGCAGGACTAGAAATTAAATGAACTTAAACTTAAACTTAAAACTACACTACCACATGCTGTAAATGCTCCGCCGTTATATGGTTGAATATATGTTTTTTTAGTTAAATAACTGATATTCCCATTTTATTGGATTTAAATTAAATTATATTTATTCAGTAAAATATTTTTAATAAAAATTTATTCCCTTTATAATAATAAAAAATATCAAATTTATCATAATAAAAGATGAATTTAATTGATTTTTTATTGATTTTTATATTTTAATAAATTAAATAGAAGTTTTTAGAATATATTTAATCTAATTAAAATCTAGGGTAAATATATAATTTAACTCTAAATTTTTAAAAAAAAAAAATTAATCGGCAGCTTAATCTTTTCACTGTTAATTTTTTATTTAAGATATTTTTAAATGTATAATTATTTAACTCTGGATGTAAATTATACGCAATTTAAATTTTTAAAAGTTAAATGTTTATAAAAATTTAATAATTATAAATTATAAAGTTTAAAAAGTTAAATGGTTACAGTTTTATATAAAAATAAGTTTAAAAAGTTATTTCAAATGAATTTTTATATAAAATTTAAGAGTTAAATTATATATTTGGATCACAATTTCATCACTTTTCCTTCTCTAGCTTTCTTTTTATAAAGCAGGCTACAAATTTTTAACTAGATAAATTAAATAAATATTTTATAGACTTGTGTTTGACCGATGAATTTCTTGTACTCTGAATTGAGATATGCACTTATAAAAATTTATAAATTTAAAATGCATAAGTTTTATTTAAATCACACCGACACAACATCGCAGGCTCAAACTCATAACTAAAATAGGTCAAACTGATCATACATTACAGGTATATCAAAAAATAATTTAATTCGATAACGTGACAAAAAATAAGAGAGTACGCCAGTTACCTCGCAACTCTATTAATATACACACTGAAAAAAATTAAATGATCGACTGACAGAGGAAAGTACACTGAATTTGAATGATAAAAATAAGTAATACTGTAATAGAGTGCGACAGTTATACATTGTTAGAAAATAAAATAAAAAATAGTACTATAGCAGAACGACAGTTATATGTTATTAGAGAATAGAAAAATAAAAAAGGAAAGATTATCTTTTCGTACTAAATTTATTTTCATACTATAAAATTATAATTTTTGAATCTGAGAATATTATATATATATATATATATATATATATATATATTGAAAAATACTTTATAAAAATGCGTATATGTCATAGTATTTGTTGACATTAAAAGTCTATAGGTGAAATTTTCGTAATATTTATTAATTGTTGGATTTTATTGTATAATTGGTGATATTTGTATTCAACCCTGATACGTCACTTCTTTTTTAAAAGTATTTTAATTTATCAAAAAATATTTAAAAATCCATTTATTCAAGTATTTGGTGACGTAATTAAACTAGAATGTCCATATTATCACGAAAGGTTTCACAAATATATATTTTTTATAACTATTATTTTAACGTGGAAGAATAAATAATCATACAAATGTTTATTTTTTTAATTTTTAAAAATATATTAAAACTCCTTTATATCTTAAAAATAAATCAAATAAACTATTATTCCAGTTTAATATACCTTTCCTTCATGTTATACCTCGTTTATCAGTGGCTGATATCTTGTCAGCAATGTGTAAGCTTATTAACCTACTAAATTCTCACTATAAGAATGCTGAATCAGCATCAAAAAGATTTTGCTGTCAAAAATAAAAATTTTACTATTATAAATTTATAATAACAACATATAAATTTATTAATAATTTTTATTTTGTAAAATTATAATAAACAATGAAAAAAAATTATTACAAAATATTTTTCAAATATAATTTATTTTCAGAAGTCAATATAATTTCAAAGCTCTGGTCCTACAATTAGAAAATCCTACCGTAGGATTTGTCAATTGTTCCCATCAATTAGTTTCTACTCTTTATGTCGGCGGTGTAGCTTGAAGATTCAAAACGACACTTTCTCCGTTCCCTAGCTTTTGTTTATTTTTTTTTTATATTATAATAATATAAATTAAAAAAATTAATTTAATTAATAAATAAACTCAATGTATTAAAGATTTTATTTAAAAAATTAAATATTTTATATCTGAAAATAAAACTTTATATTATTTAAAAGTTTCGTATAAGTTTTATACAATTCAATAAGAATATGATATTATTAAATTAACTATCTATATTTCTAAATTTATTATTAATATAACTTTAAGTTATTTTTTATTTAAAACATAACCTATAAAAATATTTAATCTAAAATCATACTTATAATAAATTTGAAATTATTTTAATATCGATTACATATACTATCTATATGTATCCATTTCAGTAATATTAATAGAAATTAAATTTTTAAAAATACCCAATAAATAAAATTACAATACTGATTTCTCTAATAAAATCAAAAACTTTATTTTTTTTTTCAAATGTTCTATTTTTATTGCTACACTATAAGTGGTTATTAAAGATTAAAAAATTTTATTTTTAATATAAAATTTGAATAAATAAAATATCATTTTAAAAAATAAGTATTCCATAATTCATAATAAAAAAAATTATTTATAACAAAAATATGGAATCCTAAATAATACACGTAGTACCTATAAAAGGATTATATCAAGCTTTAGCCCAATTTCTGTTTTCATGTATCTACACGAGAGTAATGACAAAGCACATGCATTAATTTGTGGACCCCAATGTACAAGTCCTACTCAGCCTCTCTTAATTAGGTGTGGTCATTCCGTACCGAATAAATCGAAAATCAAAATTTTAGTATTTATAAAAATTGAATCGAATTGATTTGGATTAAAAATCGAATTAAATTAAATCGGTTTGATTCGGTTCGATTCGATTCTGTTTAATCGATTTTGATTTTTAATAATTTTTTTTTATTTTTTACACTTTATTTTTAGTATTTTAAAATTTAATTAAAATATTTTAATTTTAATATGATTTAATTTCTCTATATTATTAAAAAAACATATTATTATCACTAATTGGTTTGGTTCGATTTTTTTAGTTTTTTTCTGATTAAAACCGAACCAAACCGTAATAACCGAAATTTCTAAAATTAAAAACCGAACCGAATTGAAATGTATAAAAAACCAAACCAAATTTTTAAATCAATTTGATTCGATCGATTTTTTCGGTTTGAACCGAATACTACTCGCTCATACTCTTAATGACATTTTATAGCTGCCGTTTCATGTTGTTGAGTAGTAATTATACAATCTGTGAGATAAACAACTATATAAATATTATTTAATAAATATTATTGATGAAATAAATATATTATTTAATAATATTATTAATTTCTTTTTTTATTTTTCATTTCTTTATAAATTAATTTGTTTTGAGCATAGTATGTAAACGATTTAACGTATAATGAGATTTATTTAATTTCATTGGAGGTTGATGATTAGCTTTTTATTATTAATATTTATAAATTTAAATTTTAAAAGTGTGAAATGAGATTGTTGAATTTTTTTTCTTCATTAAAAATTTTAAAATTTAATTCTCTATGAAATACTATTAAAATTTTAAAAATATTGTTTTAATAGATCTGTCTTATATGAATATGGATTCATTAAATTAGTAAATTTTAAAAAGGAGATTGTTTATAAAAAAAGTATAAGTTTTTATTTTTATTTTTATTTTTATTAAAATTTATATTTGTTCAGATAAATAATTCAATAATTAGGGTTTATAAATAGTTGAAGAAGCAGGTGTATGGTGGCAGTGTTAGCCAGATTAGGGTTTTAATAAATAACTGGTGAAATTGATGTTGAAAATGACCTTAATCAAAATATCTCAGTATTATTTAATGCTCATCGTTGCATTTATGGTTATAGGAAATCTGGTAATGTTTTGATTTATTATAAATATTTTTATATTTAAAATATTTAACAAGATTAATGGTTAACAAAAAAATAGTTAAATTAAAAATAAAATAAAATAATTTTTTAATAAAAAATCATATTATAAACTTTGAGAATTTTATTAGTATTATTATATATCAATATTTAATTTGATTATTATAGTGATAATTTTTTTTTTCAATTTAGGTATTATTATGGTGTTAATTTTTTTTTTTAGTTTGATTTCAAATCCTTAAGCACCAAAATGTATTAGTTATAAATAGACTATTTAAAAGTGTCATTATGGGAAAATTATTTGAATAATAATAAATATATTATTTAGCATTTTAACAATTTTTTTTTTGTTCCTATTAAAATTAAGTGGAAATGGAAGTATAATTTTTTATTTTTTTTTATTTTATTTTTTATAGATCTATGAATTGATGGTGAAGGGTGATTTTCTGATAAGGAACCCAAAGAATTCCACCGCCGTAGTTCCTTTTTGCATGGTCTCCATCACTTAAGATTTGTTCAGGTTAGGGATTTGGAGAATTTTTGCATTGAAATGGGCAACATACTCCTCCTATAGGGTCTCATCATTCTTTTGTCTAACCGTTTCCGTTTTCCTTTAGGCTGAAATACTGGCTATGAATATCCCCATAAAAAAGTTGGTCAGATCATAGAAAGTTTCATACTTTCTATTTCTAGGTTATTGAATCAAGTTAGGGCTGCATCGGTAAGGTTAGTGGGGAATATTTTGCAAAGCAAGGTGTCAGAGTGAGTGTAGCTCTATGAAAGTTTTATAGTTGATTACATAGTCTTTGGAATTACTTGTGCCGTTATATACACCCATGGTTGGCATTTGAATTTTATTGGGAATAGTCTCTTCCCGAATATAGGCTACAAACAGGAAAGTCATTCTTAGGCTTGTGGGGGCTCCTACTTGGTTCTTTAACTTTGCTAATAATTTTTCCTTTAGTTTTTTCAGCTTCTCCGCACTCACTCATTTTTTGTGCTGATTTTTTCACTGAGCTTTCGAACCGGTGCCCTCTTCCTCACTTTCTACTTCATACCTCTCTAGCCTGTCAGTATCTTCCTCTATCTGATTTCTCACCGTATGACTTCTGAACTTGGCTGGAGGTTCTCTGATTACTCGCCTTCTCTTCTCTTCCGGGTTAAGTGTATCATGGTGGTTTCGTCATAATTTTCGATTTATGAGACAAAGGTTGGCATAGGTGCTTGATTAGGGGTTGTGATGGGTGTTAGATTTGTGGGCATGGGCGGAGTGAAACCCCTTTGCTGCATTATTTGGTTCATCCATATTATCGTTTGTTGCAGCTTCATAGACATTGTTTGCAGATCTTGATTGGATATGTGTATTTGTAGGGTAGTGTTTGCTAGGATGGGATTGCTAGTGGAAGGTATGTGTGGTAATATTTGAGTGGGGGAAAATGGAAAGTTTTGAGGATTTGGAGTTTCGAGAATTAGATTTTCATCTCCAGTGACTATCGATGGGTTGTTTTCTTGATTTGCCATGGGAATCTCAATGGGTTTATATTTAGAAAATTCCGATTGATTTGATAATCTTTCTTCATTTCCTACCGACGACGCCAATTGATAGTTTAAAGATTCAATAAGATCAGGAGATTATGACACGTAGGTGAAGGGTTGATCTACGGGAAAGTTAATGGATTTGATTGGGTAGTTAAGGATAGAGAAAGGATCAGATTGGTTTTTCGGCTTTAAGAATGTTAAGATTCTCGAAGAAAGTTGAGAGTTTCTAAGCTTGAGTTTTATAAAATTTGTCTCCTTATGTAATTGGTTTAGGGATATTAATACCTTGATCATTTTGATGCGTTCTGATGGATCGTCGTAAGTGTTATGACAAAAGTGTCAGACGGCTCATTGCTTTCCATACCCCTGTTCATCACTTGTATTTTATCTGTCAGTCCTACTTGCACGCGTAATTATGATCCTAAAAAGAATATGCATGTCTTAAAAAGATTGGCATAATTACTTCAAATGTTGGTGAGGTCGAAAGTGCTAGAAATCTGAGCTGCATAATATAACATATGATTTTTTATAAAGTGGCCAAATCAAACGTGTTGGCGTGGACCCTTCTATTTAATCTTCTATTTAATATACACGTGTCACGATCTCAATGAATCCATCATTAGTTTGGTATCCGTTACCATTAAACAATTATTAAACTTTAATTAAAAATTTTTAAAACCTAAATTGAAATTTCTAATTTATTATAATAAGTTTTTCCATCCCTTTCTCACAGCAACCAAACATTAAATTTCATTTATAATCAACATCTTACCTATCCTGTTACGTTCCGTTACGTCCTTTTTTATTTTTTTTTCTAATCATTTTTTTTCCTAAATTAGCCCTTTTTCTCCCTGTATTGTCACTTTGTTTGCTCATGTTCTATTTTCTTCCTTATAGCTAGAGGTGTAAAGGTCATTAACTTTTTTTTTTTTTTTCACTTTATTAGTGCATCGATCCTTATTTTTTAGTATTTTAATAATTGCATTCATATTATTTAATATTTTAAAAATTAAGATATAAATATAATTTTATAAAAATAATTAGATATAAATGTGATTTGTATAAAAAATTAGATTATGTTGCCTAATATAATAAAAATATAAGTTAAAAATCAAATAGGAGGATAGATGGCTAAATTTTGATCAAAATTGATTTTATCCCAAAGTTAAAATCGTAATTCATGCTAAAGGTATAATTTAATTGTAAATCTTTTATATTTTTATTTCTATTAATTTTATTTATAAGTCTACTAATAGTATAATTTATATACTTATTCAAATTAATTATGATATTTTAAATTTAATTAAAGTTTTTTTTATCTTTTAATTATATTTCTAAATTGAATATTCTTAAATTTGAATGAAATTTACGTCTTTATTAAAAAAAAAAAAAAATCTGTTATTTTTCTTTTTTCTCCGGAACTGCCAAACGCAGCCTGTCTCTATTCTTCGTTCAAAATCAGTTATTAAATGCAAAATTCAAAAACCCAAAAAACAAAAAATATTGCATCTGTAATTAATCAAGGACCACATCTCCAATTCAATAAACATGACACGTGGCTTAAATAATTAATTTAATAATAACACTAATGCCAATTTTTCTCTCTGAAAATAACATTTGTGAAGGTAAAAGCAGCAGTACATGGTGGACCCAAGTGTCTCTTCCAACTTTCACCCACCTTTATAAATGGAGAAATTTATTTTAGACTAAAATACAAATATCTTTTAAGGGTGCTAATAATTGGTAAGTTACTAAATAGTTCCTTTATTTATCGGAAATAGAGATTAGAAATTAGGGAATACCTTAAATCTCTTAAATTTATTTAAATATTTTTAAATAAATTTAATTTAAATTTAAAAAATATTTTTAAATAATTTTTTTTGTGTAAAATAAATTATTTCAAACATAAGCAGATTGTAATACATATATTATTTGAATTACCATTTATTTGACTTTCAGAGAAATTCATTCGTTTTGGCAATTCATTAAATTTGATGTATGATGAGTCATATTTCACTTTAGCTTATAAAACATTCTAGTACTCAGGGTTTATAACAGGTAACATCACTAATATTTGAGCCACGTGTAAGCTAATATTATTTTACGTAAAATTATTTTATTTCTTGTAATAATTTTTCAAATTTTTACAAGAAAATCAAAACCGATATTTTCTTTTAATTAAAGGAGTATGGTGGTGGGTATGGCAATGAGGGTTAGAGTTTTAATAATTCAGGAAATTAATGTTAACTGCTTGAGAATGACAATCATCACACTATTTACTCCTTACAAAATTTTAATCCAATATTTATTATTGCTTAAAGATTTATTAAGAAAAATACGTGGTGAAACTCCATTACACTGCTTTTAATAATATAAAAAAATTATTATTTTATTAATTGATGTTTTAATTTAAAAAATATAAATAAAATTGATAACGGCTGGATTTCTCCATTTCGATCTGGGACCAGATCTAAGATTCCAGTCCATTATTCGAAAGCTCTCAGGTCCCCACGCACATCAGGTTCGGTCCGCTTCAGCTTTAAGATCGGGCTCCAGACAGACTCCATCTGGGCATGATTTTAGCCTTATCTTCCGGCCCCGCTCGAAACCGGGAAGGAGGCCTATCCATCCGTCGTGTGGGTCCTTTAGCATACACGCCCAGAAAGAATCAGAAGCCATTACGCATGGAGTAGGAATCTGATTCCCTCGTACATTCGCATCATCGTAGAAGGAGCAGGTGGCCCAATGATAAACAATCTGTTATGCGTCGCTAACGGAAAAGGAAAAAGGGATAAAAGGAAAGATCTCCCTCTAAATCTAAGTTTTTTCCAGTTTTACAGAACTCTTATAAAATTTTATTTTTCTGGATTTCAAATCATCAAAAATATTTTTAAAATTTTAAAATTTATTAATTAATTAATTTTGACTATTAAATATTAGTTAATAATTTTTTAATTAATAAATTATTAACAATAAAATAAAAAAATCTCTTTTAATATATTTTATTTTATTAAATTCTACATCAATTTAAAATAAAATAATTAATTTGCTGTAAGAAGTTTTAAACTAACACTCCATTTAATTTAATTTTTGATAAATTTTTAAAATTTATACAAATACATTTAACATCAAATTAAATAAATCTGTGAGTGTGAATTAAACCTACTTTAAATTTAATATAATATTAAATTTTTTTATTAATATTAAATTTTTTATAAATATTTTACATTTTAATATAAAAAATAAATTTAAAAATTATTTTTGTCATTACATTCTCTTTTTATTTTAGCTGGCTCTTTTTTCATTGTACAGAATCAAGAAACCAAGTACATAATTTTCTGCTAAATTATGAGCAAAGGCATTGTGAAAGCGGCCCATAACAACATTGATCTAATGTCAAATTAATGCAACAGTACACCTGGTGTATAATGTCACAGTATATATTTACTTATAAAAATTTATTTATTTTTTAATTATAAATAACTGATCCACTCCTCAGTGCACTTAATAATTTGCTTTCAATTAATTTTTATTTTTCTATCTCCATTCAAATATTAATCGCCATTTAATTTTTTAATTTTAAAAAATATATTAAAACATTATTAATATTTTAAAAAATTTTATTAATTAATTCATTCGGAATACAATTAATTTTCAACATTCACAGCTAAAAGCAGAATCTCTAACGGGGATCGCCACAGTGATCGGTGGTCGGATTATTACCAATCAAATTTTATTGTATTTTTAAATCTTAACCTTATTAGTGATAATGCAGGAATTTCTTTATTTAATAATAATAAAGTTGTAGTAAAGGTTTTAGCTCTCAAATTTAAATTGGGAACAAATTATTATAAAAAATAATTAATTATACAGTTGAAGAATTAGGGAAACTGACTTTTTTAGTTTTTGGTTTGAATCAAAACCGACATTTTCTTTTAATTAGAGGAGTAGGGTAGTGGGTATACTAATGAGGGTTGGGTTTTAATCATTCAGGAAATTAATGTCAACTGCATGAAAATACAATGATGATATATGTTGGCAGTTGCATGGCTTCAAGCCATGCAACTACGACAATTGTGGGTGGTCTGAGTTTCGTACGTGAAATGTCACCAACCACATATATATATATATTTTTTAACTTTTCAAGAGTTGTTTTTAAGGATTTCAAATGATTAACAAACACTTAAAAAAAAAAAAAAAAACAAAACACTTTCTTTACGAGATTAAGAAGAATCTAGTGTTCAATTTTAAATGAGATCTTTTTTTAAAAAAAAAATAAAAAAGAATTTCTTTTTGTACGGTCATTGCAGTACACATTTTATAATTAAAAAATTGATAAAAAATTTAATTTATCTCAAAATTATATAATAAAAACTAAAAATATTAAATTTTATTTTTGAATTTGTAACTAAATGAAATCAAATGAATTATCATAAGGAAGAATTTGTATCTAAATCAAATCAAATAAATTAAATAAATTTTATTTTTGAATTTGTATCTAAATGAAATCAAATAAATTATATAATTTTTCTAAAAATTATATAATAAATTATCATTAAATATATCTAAATGAAATCAAATAGATTAAATAGAGCGTTAGTTCAAATTTTTAGATTTTTATAAATAATAGCTTTAATTATTCGATATTTTATGATGATTTAGCATCAAATTTAAATGTAAAATAAGAAGAATTTGGGAAAACTGTGGTTCAGGTTTGAAAGTAAAATTTTAATAAAAATATTGTAATTTAAGGTAATAAAATTATGAAAATATATATGTGATTTATTTAAATATGAAATTACAAGATAATTTTATTTTTCACGTCTGAAATTTTTTTAATATTTTTAATATATTAAAATTTATTAATAAAAATACGCCTCTAAATCAAGTCAGACTTGTACACTGATTTTAATATATATAATATAAGAGTTTAAATTAAGAAAATAATATTCATATTTAATTTGAGTGGATTATATTTTTATATTGACTATTTAATTTATATAAATAACGAACTGAATATAAAATTCTATATATTTGATAATTATAATAATGTTTGTTTTTAAAATAAAATTATTGATTGTATTAATAAAATTTTATCAAATAAATAATATATCATCCCAAATATAGACGATTATACTTTATAGATTTTCTAATCAAAATATGAACAGTTAGAATATAATTACGATAAATCCATATATTAGAAATATTAGTTCTAGAGTCTAAAAAGATTTACGATCATTCAAAATAAAACTCATGTATAAGATAATTTAGTAAAAATACTTTTCAAGTGTCTGTCTAAATCCCTGCATAGGATAATTTGGCAAAGATGCTCCTCCTCCTTTCTCATCTCTCAAACATAAATTATTAAAAATTTTCGGCGACATAGCTGAAACATTTTTCATATCATACTCTTTATAGTGACAAACAAAATTCCCGATCAATTTAGCGAACGTTCCAAAAATCAAAATGAGTTAGAGAAATATGGAAAGGATTTTCGTATCTTCTTCCAAACAAGTAGGAATAGATTATACAACTAAGGGTTTTGTTCTCTATATTTTCAAAATCAACATTATTAAAAAACCGAAACAAATATTATTTTACCTCTAATTTCATAATAGATATCTCATCTAAAAGATATTATAAATCTACAAAAAAAGTCTGCATATTCTGAAAATTGATTGGATTGTATGTAAAAAACATTCTCATTATACATAAATCATAAGTGATGATCAGAATATTTCTGGAGTTCTTAATATGGACAATATTTTCTCCTTTATCGATAGTTAATTGATGTGAATCGTTTTTCATAAGAAATGAAAAGAAAAAGATAGATTTAAAGAAAAAACAAATATGAGAATATTAATCATAAAAAAATCACAAAAAATTTAATTATAATAATGTTTATATATTATATTTTTTGAGATCATATATTATATATTAAAAAAATAAAAGTGTATATTTTAATATTTAAAATTATAACTCTTATCCATTCAAAAAAAAATTTCAATATCACTATTTAACTAACAAAATAAGTTTATTAAATTTTTTAAAATAAAATAAATATATCCTTCAAGTCATATAAAAAGAATTTATATGACTATTGGCTCATCACAACTATTCATATAATATATCATCCTTTTCATAAATAGTTTCTATAAGTTTATTAAATTTTTTAAAATAAATTAAATATATCACAACTTTTCATAAAGGCTAAGTTAATACAATACAGTCAGTAACACACAAATATAGCTGAGACTCTTTTCTTTTATTGCACTGAAGGTATGATAATTTCTTCTTTTCTCAAGTATTAGCCTCAAAATATTCCATAGTTTAATGAATAAGCTCTTAGAAAACGAAAACAAGCAGAGCTTTATCCAATCATGCAAGAATTACATTAAAAAAAAAAAAAAATTAACCACCTGGATTCAAAAACAAAAACAACAGTGACTAGTCTATTTCTAATGCTTGAAATCTGGATTGTCTCGGAGACCAAGTTTAGACAGAACTAAGCAGTAAGAATCCCAGTCTGTTCTTCGTAGATACTTCAACAACTTCTTTCTCCTTTGTACCATTGCTAAAAGACCCTTTCGAGAGTGCTTATCCTGCACCAAAATTAAAATACCAACATCTTATATATTTCAACCACATTCACACAACCCAAATTCCAGCTTGTAATAAACTTAGTCTCAGTACAGCTAAATTCAACAATTTCCCCTTTTTCTGGGGAAGGTAAGGTTAATCACAACTTTTCATCTTAACCCCACTGAATAACCAGCAAATGGATGCTCGTGAATAGATGACATGTACACTAAATGCAAATTGAGAAATGAGAACTCATTTAGCTTCAATTTTACCTTTTTGTGAAGAACTGATGATAGGTGCTTGATCTTAGTCGTCAGTAGTGCCACTGCAAAGCAATTAATAAACGAACATTAGTAATCCATGAGTAGCAATTAATGGAAGGTGAAAAAAACAATGGACAAGGTGAAACCATGAGTAGCAATTAATGAAAGTTTCGTATCTCACAAAACATAAGTAGCAATTAATGTAGTTTACCAACAATGAAATGGAAAGAAACAGAGCTAAATAGGAAATATGATTTATTTAAAGAAAAAGTAGACAGAGATAAAATGCACAACTGAATATTACGATTTTACTTCTGAAAATAAAAATTTTGAAGTTCAATTATTTGAGTTTCAGGAGAAATGCAAGAAGGCAACAACTAAAAAATAGCTTGTAAAAATTATATGAGAGAGAAAGAGATGTGAATAGTCTGAACCTATTTTCCATGCTGGTTCACCAGACAATCTGAACTAGCAAATACAAGGCAAAATGCCCCAGTTGTTAATACAACTCGAAAAAAGTCCAATACTATAGCAACTTGTTGACAAATTCAAAACCACAAATTGTTAATCCTCTGAAGGATCAAATGATAATCTCTGTCCTAGCTGATGGCCTAACAGGGAATTACGCATCATCTCCGAAGAACCTTCATACCAAATATGCAAGTCCAAAGTCACTTCAAGATCTATTCATCAACATGGGCACTGTTCCGTTTGAATACCATAGAAATTGCTCTCTCCTAAACAAGCCTTCATATACATTAAGTGTCACAATCCACCGGCACCAAATAATAGTCCATTTTTGTTAGTTCAAAAAATTTTAGGTGATTGTTTTAAAAATAATTCATATTATCTTATATGAAATTTAGCTGTTACTAGCTCAAGTTGATCCATTTATAGGTCAAGGTTACCAAAGGTTTCTCTCATAGCCAAAACAAGAAGGAACCAAAAGAAGTAATAGTAATCAGTTATGAACAAGGAGTAGCTGTTTAAGTTTCCTCTGGTTATGTTTTTCGCTGGTTTCATTTTCCTTCACATTTGAGTTATCAAGAAAAAGAAAAGTTTCTCAGCTTTGCCTTGTACTGAATATATTGATAGGTCAAGGTTACCAAAGGTTTCTCTCATAGCCAAAACAAGAAGGAACCAAAAGAAGTAATAGTAATCAGTTATGAACAAGGAGTAGCTGTTTAAGTTTCCTCTGCTTATGTTTTTCGCTGGTTTCATTTTCCTTCACATTTGAGTTATCAAGAAAAAGAAAAGTTTCTCAGCTTTGCCTTGTACTGAATATATTGATACATTACAGAGCAGCTGAAAATCCTTAATTAACTTCTCAAAAGTACATTTCAAGAGATTGAAGATTTCTCTCTTAACGAGATCTTATTTCCATTCAATTGTCTTGTTTAGTTGCAAGAAAATAGGTAGAAAAGGAAGGAAAAATGGTTAAGCAGAATCTGTCGCAAATCCAAAACATTTGTTTGGGGGATCTCTGGACCCATAAAAAGATAAAGAAAAAAAAATTGGGGACTTGTGTTATCTACACCAAAAGCTTAAATCAACTGAGCTTTCAGAGTGCTTCTCCCCACAAACTAGCAATTCAATCTTGCACCAGAAAGATTGCCAAGATACAATTTCTGCTGAAACTTCAGTTAAATGGGAATTTAATCTCCATTACAAAAAAGAAATATTCTCTCCCCAGATTTTCATAATCCATTTTTTCACTGCCCTGCTGTCTACCACTCTACAGCTTTCAGGACTAGTATCTCTGTTCCTTAAAAAGTTTAAATATTAAAGTCATTCCATATTATCCCCTCCCTAGTGGATATATCTTTTGTTCTCTTGACTGCTACTTTGTTTTGGTCTTCTTTCCAACCAACTTTTTCCCTTTAACTTTGTTAGAAAAAAAAATGCAAGAGATAAACCTCAATGCTGTGTGAGAAGAGGCAAATTGTTGAATGTGGCAAAGGTTAAGCAAACTAAGCTGTAGTTGACACCAAGAGGGTAGTGAAACCGTACTAGATTCGAACTGCTTCATTCTAAAGAAATGATAGGGCTTGACTTGAAACCTAAATCACAATCATTAAAGGGAGAGTTTCCCAGAACAACTAGCCAGCCCTAAAAGTGGTTCATAGTCAATTCATGTTTTTCATTACAATAATTTATTTGATAAATTATACTTTAGTCCCGAGTTATAGCATAATTAACAGATTGATCCTTGTATTTTTAAAACCGAACACTTAAATTCCTCTATAATCAATCCGTTGAAATTAAAAGTTCTTTCATCTTTTTTTTGCTGTTAAAAGTGTAGAAATACCTTTATTACCCTTTTTAAATAGGTAAAATACACTTAAGTCCTTAACTTTTAGCGTAATTAATGAATAAATCCCTATATTTTTAAAACCGAACACTTAAATTCCTATAGAATCAGTCCGTCTAAACTCTAATTTTTCCATCCATTTCTTGCCATTAAATGCATGAAAATATCTTTATTACCCCTTTATATTAAGAAGGTTGAAGAGCTAGCGTTTCATCCATTTCCCCTCATCTATTAAAATATGAACATTTTCATTTTTCATTTGAAAGAACACTTAAATCTCCATTAAATCTTGTCCAGATTATCACATTCAACTAATTTGTAAACACTTTTTTTGTCCTTTAATTTTATTTAAATATCTTAATACCTAATGATTTCAAAACTTTCAGAAAAGACTTACAACTTCAATGATTTTTAAGTGGTACCAAGTAATTTTTAAGTAGATTGTAGACATTTACAAAGAGTATTTTAACAAGAAAATCATACTTTCAGAAGTTTAACTACCCACTAGTTTTGAACTAACGTTTATGATGAATGGAAGAACTATAATTTTAGACGCACTGAATATATAGCTCTCTAAAAGTTTGATTTTAAAAGTACAATAATTATTTCGTTAATTGCGCTAAAACTCAAGAACTAAAGTGTAATTTATACAATATAAGATGTTTCATCCATATTGACAAGGATTTAAGTGTTCATAAAGGTATTTTAGGTATTTGAAATGTATTCTCCTTTTGACCTGTTGACTGATTACTAACGGATTGAAGTGTTCGATTTTAAAAATATAGAGACCGATCTATTAATTATGTTAAACTAAGGGACTAAAGTGTATTCTACCTAATTCATTTGTGTTAACTGACTTTAATATACACTAAATCAAAGACACTATTCACAATTCCAGAAACAATGTCATCATGAGATTTTCTCAAAACAGTCAACTATGTGCACATGAAGAATATAGATTATGCAGATATATCTTGCAACAAATAACCACAAATGTCACACTCTCTCCACACTGCACAATTCATAATGAAAGAAAAGTATAGATTATGCAGAAATTTCTTGCAAAAAGATAACTAAGACTGTCATCACTCCTATCCACACGGCACAAATCATAATAAAAAGGAATGGGAGTTGTTCACCTTGAACACGCGAGGATCCACAGTCTGACTCAGACATTTTAAATTCTTCTCTAACCTTGGCAAGCTCGATTTTCAATTTCTCTGCAGAAGACATATTATCTGGATGGAAATACTGCACAAGCCATAAAGTAAGATATAAGAACAAATATATAAATATTTCCTAATTTACAAAAGGGAACTTCAACTCTTCAAGATAGTATAACCATGCAATTGCTAATAAATTCCCTTGTATTCTTTGGATATAAAAGGACAGAATATAAAATTATCAGAGGCAAAATAAACCCAACAAAAACCTCAAATATGAAGCATATCCAGTGGCAATCCTATAAAAAGTGTGACTTACTACTACTAGCTCCTCTCTTTGAGATGCTTTTCTCATGATAAGGAGTTAATTTGGGTGAGATAAGAAACACAAAAATTATGATTTGAAGAGCTATATACAGCTTGGAAAGATTTTCATATGATCACATGAACCCAACATGGAACCATCCTGTTATATAAAGTCTTTTAATCCTAAAAAAAAATACATAAACAAAGAACGATACACACACTTCTCTCCCACTGCCTCCCAAATTAATTATGAAATTCAAAAAATTAGAAGAAAGAAAGAGGGGCATGGTTCAGAAATAACAACTATAAAAAGACCTAAGTCAAATTTCCTATAAAAGCCTTATTCAATTGCATTTTAGAGTCGTCAAACCAGTATCCAGAAGCATGGCATAATTATTAATGCTGATACAGTGGATGTCAAAATTAAATGTTAGGGAGGCTAAGTAAAAATATTAACTCAATCTTGCAGAAATATGAACTTCCCTGCTGTCTGACAAAAGTGAAGTTGATAACAAAGAAAGAAACTTATACTTGCCTTTTCAACTAAGTCTTCCTTTGGAGGATGCAACATATACTTTGGAGTGGTACCCCACTGACCCAAGAGATTTAGCCTTTGGACTGACAACAAATCCAATCATTAACTATCATCTCTTAAAATATTCAAGACCATATCGAACAAACATCAGCAAGTAGTATTCCCACTAGAAAAATGAACATTTCATGAGTAACTTTTGGCATCTTCAATAAGGTGGCATGCTTTCACTTACAATATGAAGAAATTAAGTTTCACAAATATCCAAACTATATAGCATTCATCTCATTAATTCATCAAACATCTCTTGCTTCCTAACTAACTTTTTTTCTTTTCAATTTTTATTGAGCCAAAATAATCATTCGGGCAGTCAAACCCGAGTTCCAAACCAAGAAAAGTTTATAATTTATCATTTTGAAACATTTAAATCTTTTTATCAAATGAGGACCACTTTAAAAAAGTTGGAAGAACTTAACATGGGCGAGTGTATATGCAATCCTCCAGTCTTTACCATTCTGCCAGAAAATTTGAAAGTTACATTTTTTCTGTTAGTAAAAGTGGAGTTGAATTCCAAAATTCTTTTTCCCGCATCATAAAGCATTCTAAAATAAGAGTTTGAACATAAGTCATGCAAAACCATCATCTACATCTTGTCTAATAATATTAGGACTTAGGAGGACCTCATCTCTCTTTCTTTTCCATCACATACAATCTATAAGATAACCCATGCATATTATCCCTAAATTTCTCATTTCTTCTCACCACCAAAAAGTTCAAAGTAAAATAAAAGCTCTGTGCTAATTGAACACTATGGACAAATTTTACGTGTATGCTTACTTTTATTAAATCAGGAAGCTCCTAATCATCATTCCTTCTACTCCCCTATTACAAAATAGTGAAAAACACACAAACAAAAAAACATACAATCTTTAACAACTTGAAAATCACCAGGTAAATATCAATAAGTAATCAAACCAGAATTTGCAAGGTTCCCACCATAAATGATTGCTCAATCTTAGCGTTTTAAATACTTGCACAAAGTTTTTTTTCTTTTTTTTGGATACTCACTTGAAATTTTCCTGGTCTTCTCCTCGTCTAACTGCTTAAGTCTCACCAAGCTCTGTTTCACATCCTTCATAATTTTACCACCAATCCTTGATTCAGCCTCCTTCTCCTCCATTTCCCTCAACTTCCTCAACCTCTCATTCAACTCCTCCAACGAAAACCATCCCTTCTCCCCCTCCTTCACCTCTGGCCGCAGGATCCTCAACTTCTGCCCCAACTCTCCATAGCTATACATTTTCACAAATTCTGTACTCATTCCTTCTTTAACACTGGCATCCTCCTTTTCAAAATCTCCCAGTGGCAGTCCCTGGCTCCCACCAATCACAGTGGAGTTCGTCGATTCATTTTTATCCATGGGTTTTAGTTTCAATCTGTCCTTTAAAGCGGAAAACGACATTGCGTCTTCACTCCTTTTACCCGTATTTGTGGGTGCTTTTGACTTCATCAGTCGCAAACTCTCTCTAATTACTTCAAATGACAGATCCCCAGAAATAGGCTTTTGGTTATTAATGGGGCTAAATTCAGTACTGCCATGAGCATCCTCTGACTTCCTCATCATGTTTCTCTTGTAGAGTTCTTGGAACGAGAGTAGCTGCTGCGGTTGCTGTTGCTCAGGTCCTGAAGTTTTGGGTTCAGTTGGAGGCGGAACAGAGGATCTACGACGGAACTCGGCGAGATTCTTTCTTATTTCTTCTAAAGAAACAATTTTACCTTGGGGTCTTGAGAAAGAAGGATTGACATTCGAGTGTCCTCTTAGAGGAGGCAAATTTGGTCTGTTTATTTGGTCTTGGGATTGTGGGTTTTGCGGCTGTTGCTTGAGGCTGGCTTTGACATCAGTGAAGTAGGAAGAAAACGAGGGTTGCTGTTGCTGTTGCTGTTGCTGTGGCGGTGGCGGTGGTTGCGAGTGCAGCGAATGAGAATTGGTGGCATCTTGATCAGCAAATTGGTCGGTGGGTGGGGTTGAAGAGGACGACGACGAAGAAGTAGAAAATAAGTGGATGAGAAAAGGGTTAGTGAGGGATCTGTGTCTGGGTCTGGCGACGGAGAGAGCCATGAAAGGTGAAGAAGGTGAAAAAAATTTTGGTGAGAAAGAATAAAAGAAAATGGACTAGGGTTTGAGAGTGAAGAAGGGTGCCAGCGACCCTGGTGGTGGCTGGGGTTTAGGTGGGGACGCAAAGTACTCGCCAAAATTAACCGTCCAAATCCCAGTCTTATTTATATTATCAAATATTCAAATTTTTTCGAAATTCGATTAAAAATTAATTTAAATTTAAATTTAATTATTATTATTTAAATAACACTCAAATCTATTTAATTATATAAATTTTAATTAATAATTTATATAAAAATATTATTCATTAATTATTTTCATTTAAAAAATTTAATATTTTTAAAAAATTTAATATTTTTAAAAAATATTTAAATTTTAATTTTTAAATAAAAATATATAAAAAAATTTATAAATATTATTATAAAATATATTTTTTATATTAAATTAATTATTTATATAAATAAATTTAAACATTAAATATTTTATATATAAAATTTAAATATAATTCAAACTAATATTATTTTTTAAATTTAATTATAATTATTTAAATATATTTTATTAAAATTCAGTCGAATTTAATATAAAAACTACTTGATCCGTTATTATTGAGTGTATTGTGAGAGCTTTGTTGCTTGAGTTGGACCGGGAGATCGAAACTGGGTTTACAAAAATATGTTTGCTAAATTCATATTTCTTTTGGTAAATAAATTTATATAAGATTTATTGCAATGAGTATAATTATTTTTATATAAATTCAAAATATATTTTATACAATGTTACACTTTTTAAATTGTGATATATTAAAAAATTAAAAAATAAATTAATATTTATAAATGAAAATAATATTATTTGATATGGATAAAAAAGTAAATATTTTAGTTATAAATGAAATTTTACTCCATTCATCCTATAATTTTTATTTATTTTACTTTTTACACATATTAAAAAATATAATTTTTTATTAATTTTTAATTATATCATTTAAAATACATTAAATTTTATTAAATATTAAAAGATATTTTTAAAAATATTTATAAATAAAATTATAATAATCAATTTATATATTACTATAATTTAAAAAAAAGTGAACAATAATAAAATTTCTTTACATCAATTTGAGAAAAATGTTTTTCCCAAGTAATTTCATATTTATAAGATGTGATAATAGAAAAAAATAATAATAATGTGTTTTTACCATGTTTATATTAGAAAGTTTTATATATTTATATAAAAAGTTTATTATTTAATCTTTATTATATAAAAAACTTGTTAATTAATTTATCTATTTTAATTAATCTTGAATTCTTAATTATTAAATTCTTTAAATATCAATTTGTATAAAGATATTTTATAATAGTTTTAAATTAAATATTTTATCTATGGTATAAACTTTGAATCCCTAACTCTCTAAATTATTTAACATTTAATTTATATCAAAATATTTTATAACATATTTAAAATAAATATTTTTTCAACTCTATTAAAATAAGCAATTTTAATACAAAGAAACAAATTAATTTTACAAAATTTATATAAATTTTGTATAGTAGAAGCTGTAGATGCATGAAAAAAAAAATACAAACAATTAAATTATTTTGATACGATAAAAAATGAAAAAAATGCAAAAAAATATTATATAATTTTATTAGTTTTTAACTTTATAATTTATGATTTTATTAATTTTTCATTTAGAGTTTGTGATTTAATTTATGATAAAGTAATACTTCCTGATATCTAGTAAACATTTAAAATATTTTGATACAAATCCCTATCAAGATATATTAAATTTTATACAAATTGTATTATAAATTTTAAAGTAATGAAATAAAAAAAATATATAATATTGCTATAAAATATGAAACTATTTAGTATGCCAAAATTTAATACTTCTATAAAAAATATTCTATTAACAAAATAATTATACATTAAAATTCACTTTTTATAATAATTTAATTATTTATCTTTAATAATTTATAATAATTTATTTTTTATAATTTTAATATTTATAATAAATTAATTATTTCGATTTGAATCGATTTATTAAGAGTATAATAAAAATTATAATTATTTATTATTGGTTAATAAAACAGGCAGATCATTTTCTGTAAAAAAAAAAAAAAAATTACGACGCTTTACAAATGCGACATGTCTTTCTTTCTCCGTCAAAGGCCGCCCAATGCACCTCTATCACAAATATTTTTACTCTCCCTCTCATAAACATTTTTTAATATTTTTTTTTTCACTTTTTTTTTTTATGAAAAGCAATAAAATGTAGCAAAGTATATATAAAATGTGCTACAATCCAAAGAACAATACAAAAACATAAGAAAAAGACCAGAAGCCCAAAAGACATTAAAGATCATATCTTAAAATGCATAGCCTAAAAAAGGAATTTAATTTATTTTTTAAAAAATTCTTTTATTTAAATAAAAAATTAATTTATTTTTACTTTAAAAATATTTTTAAATAATTCAATACAAAATAATCATTGCTCTACATATGCAAGTGTGTTCTTATATTACGGCATCCCAGAATTTTTCTTTCTCAAACTCCTGAGCATAGCAAATAGAGCAAATCCATAATTACACTTCATTTACCATCGTCTACTAACCTCAGCTAAACCCCAATGGCATCGCCAATAAATACACTATTCAGTATATGATTACACCTATCATTTTTCTTTAATTCCATTTAAAAACACAATCAGAGTATGTACATCTGTCAGCTACAATTCTCTAGAAATCCTGGATTCAGGCCGACCACGGAAACTAGGGGAAACAGAACTCCTGATCCATGCAATTTTGCTACACTAATTATGATAAATGTAGCAGACTACTAAATCCAGACAGAAGAGCATGGGATACTATGAATAACCCATTGCCCTCAAAAAAAGAAAAAGACTTGAAATGAATGAAAATATGCACATTCTTGAACCAAGTGAGCTTCCAAGTCAGCTTTTCCTACGGTTATTAGCTTTTCTTGCACCTTTGGTTTTGGCCCCTGAAGAAGACTCCACGGATATTGGCAAGACGGTTCCATCCTTAATTTCATTTGAAATTGACACCTGCTCCATTGTTCTTCCAGCTTCTAGGTACACCATTAAGTCTCTAAGCTACAATCACATGGAAAAGAAGCCATTTTCCCACAAATTACAGATCCAGATGCTGCTTAACAATAAGATACAAGCTGGCCCAACATCAAAATTGACAAACCTGTTCTTCTAGCTCATGAATTTTATCATCTTTCACTTTCAGAGCTTTTTTCTCCCTGGAAACATTTGAACTCAAGATAATACCCAATGTCAAGTACAACAGAAATAAAGCAGTGTAAAAATGCTATTAAGCAGGTAATTTTACGCATATTTAGCAGTACTCTAAATTTCTGGAGAATATATGTTAATAAGACATCAAGGATGTGTTTACAAATGGTCTAGCTTCCCTGTTATCTACAACAAAAGCTCCAAAAATTTTCACTTCACATCTGACTCATTGGACTTGGAAATGGCATGGTAATATACAACAGTTGCAAAGGAAATATGGGAGGACTGAAGTTGTCTAGAACAAGACCATAATTAATTGCCCTGTAACTCTGTGAAATTAAAAGTAAAAATGTGATAATTTAAATGGAACCACTATGCCATTAGGTTAACAGCCTAACATCAAGTGCTTGTCTCATAATAGAAGGATAGAAATTCAATCCCCGTGCACCCTCCCCACTAGAAGTCCCAGATGTACCCAAAAATAGGACTACTACAGAAATGTAGGAAATGTAATTGGACAAATTATGGTGAGAATTCAAAAACATCCCTGGGAAATCATCACCATCATTGCAATGACTCCTATAAACTACTACAAAACTCGTGTGTATTCTTTGTCAAGCATAATGGTGTGAACTCAGTGCAACACCCAGCACAGCTTAAAGTTTTTTCACAAACCAAACATACCTCTCCTCAATCTCTAATATCTTTGCTGTCCATATCTCCTGATTTTTCAAAAGATTCTCATTGAGCTATATGCAAAAGAAACAAAAGTGATAATTAACAAACAAATGGTCAAATTCTAAAATTTTGAAATGGAAATATCATAAATAATAGAAACATATATTACTCTTTTCGTCTCATAATTTTTGTCCACTTTATTTTTTCACACAGATTAAGAAGTGATAGTTGTTTTAGTTAAAATGACAAATTTTTTCTATTAACTTTCCAATTATACCCATTTTTAATATAAAATGATATTAAGTTTCATTGAAATAATAAAATCATTAGTAATAACATATGGTTTCAATTAAATAATAAGATATGGTTTGAATTCATATTTACAAAAAATAAACTATTAATAAGGGATTCTGTTGAAAATATGACAAATTAGGATCATAATAGTCAAATTATACATTAACCATAATGTAAAGAAAAAGAGAAAATGGACAATATTTTGTGACGTCTAAAGATGGAAAGGTGGACGAAATTTATGGATGGAGGGAGTATAATTTATCATAATATAGAACATCACACATAAATTCTCGTTAAGCCACTGTTGCACATCAGGAATGATACTTACTTCATCAAGAAATTTCTTCTCTTTGAGACACCTGTCTAGCTTAGCCTGCAACTTCTGTGACTTTTGTGCAAGAGCCTTTTTAATTGCTTCAGAAATTTCCCTTTCTGTTTCCTCTCTGGCTTCTTGAAGCAAATTCTCAAAATACTATCAGAAGAGCATTTGCATTCATTTAGAGATACTGAAAGCACCATGTATAACAGGATAGTGTACATCTCTTATTTGTTTATGATTACACATTTTAGCACAACCATTAGAGATATTATGACAACATCATGATGAAAATAAAGCAAAAGCTCAAGAAAAGGCGCCTCAACAAATCCAAACATGGAAAACTGAAGACAACACTTACTAGTTTTTGGTTCTCAAGTTGGGTGGCTAAGAGCTCATTGTATTCATTAACAATCTGTGAATAATATGGAATGAGTTACTGCAAAGCAAAGGACATAAAACCAATGAAATTACAATATCCTTTACCATGAAATATAGAAGACATTACCGCTTCAACTTTGCTGTTTAGAAGAGCATCACTAATTCCAGAGTTTACACAGTCACAACTTCCACAACCATCATTAGCATGCACACAGTGGGAATTTAATTCAACTAATTTTCCATCAGTTTTTGATTGAATCAGTCGGTGAACATAGTTATCACCAACATAATCCCAAACTCGCTGTGTTTCCAATTCAAGTGAATAACAATGTTGTGTTTCTTTCCAATGTCTTGTGGCATGTCCTGCTTTGTACCTATACCAGTAAGGAATAGCAGAGTTATGAGGCACACAAAATGAAAAGGACTTTCTTACAAAAGAATTTGGACAGTGAAAGAGAACAAGCAAATCACAGGATAAATTGAAATCATTACCTTCCACAGCCAACAAAACCACAGATAACACATAGCCATAAATTCTCAGAAGTTTGACATACAAAACAGATTGATTTTTCAGGTTGTTGCTGGCAATATCGGCAAACCTGAAAAAAAAAGTTGAAAATTAATGAGCTTACCTTGCTTCCAAGTATCTTGTCCTTGCAATTTTGAGCAGACCTTAAAATTTGTACTAACCAATAGCAAAAAGAAATAACAGCATTAACATTCGTAACTGTCTCACTTAGTGCTTGAGCATTCCACCAAAAACAGAGCTCATTGCTTAATGCACAGGCCCTCTAATTAGTACTTTGTTTCTCTCCCCAATATATAGGACAACATACATGCTTAACCAGGATGACAATGCTTGCTTAGAAATAAAATTAACGTAAAACTTCACATAGTAGTAACACTTATAGAAGGTCCAAAACAAGAGGCATTGAAGATAAAAAATGCAGACTTATGGCTTGAAAGAAAGAATAGTTTAACTGTGTGAACCTAAGTAACAGGAACATCAAATGTGTATTACAATTAGTGTGCGTTTCAGCTGATGTTACATCTTGTCAACAAGAGATTTGGAAACACAACCCTTTAGCTACTAGTAAGTTTTTCCCTCCAGAAATGACTAAGCTTTGCATCACAATATATAAAAATTGGCAAAGTGCATGGCAACAATTTGCCAAATTAAGATTGGTCTGTAATAGCTCAGAAGACATCACATAATTGATTCACTCTCTTTCTTGAGCTTTTGCAACTGAATTTTTACCATTTCATGCTTTACTGGTCAAAGAGATTATAATTAGTTCCAAAAGTCAGAATAGAGGTATCATTGGATTGAACCTTATGACTAAAGGCTTCAAATGTATAATCCCAGTTGACATCTTCAACAAAAACACCACAAACTGGTCCAGTGAAATTTAAAAAGTATTCTCCAGAGCAAACTACCAACATGTTATACATTGCTGATTTGTAAGTTCAGTCCTCTTCAAGTTTGATATTTGATCATCTACAATCTACACAATCAATGAACCACCACTAAATCAATATTTAGCCTGGGGATAAGGATGAGCAGTAATACAATAGTCTTATTTCATCACATATCTAGTTTAGGATTGTTTTAGATATTAGCTGATCAATTACACATACTGGATATTCTAATATCCTATATTCCTAGGCAGTAAAAATAACTAACACCCACAATTCTTTGTCAGAGAACAGTGGCATCTTGGGAATGAAAGGGTCCAATTACACTTTGTAAGTAATTAAATCATTGTCACAGTTTCATACTTCTCTTAAACAAGGTTATGCCCTAAGCAATAGAACAGTCACTACACTGAGAAAGAAAGTACAAAAAAATTATAGTCACTTACTGGACAAGAAGAATCTTCCCATTTTGAAATGCATGAGCAGTGAAAAGAATGGTTGCAGATAGTAGTCAGAATTCCGCCCATGTCTTGGTCTAATTTCTCTGTAACATGAAACAAAATATAAGAAAATCATACAAAATACGAGATGGCACTGAAATAAGTTGTATATATGCTGTTCTCAAGCAGCATGGTTATAATACCTTCAGTAAAAGCTTTTTTTATACAACCACCACTATGATTTTAGCTGCAGCAGTATCAATGAAATGGACCTAACCCAACCACTAATCATGGTTGCAGTGCGCATATTGTACAGTTAATGGAATGAAGTTTTCCAGCGGTGAAGAAAAGCAAAGAAAACATAATAGATATATGAAATAAGGTAGAAATGAAGTTGCAAAGGAATAAAATAAGAAACAAAGAAGAAAGCAAGCTGGCTCATACTGCAATTAAAAATTTTTCTAGCAGTGAAAGTACAGAACCCCAGAGGACAACTTATAGATCATGGTTGTAACAGCTGAATTGAAGCAAATCAAGCAACTTCAATAACATAAAGGCAACCAGAAATTTCAATTGCCCCTGACAGTCTGGCAAATGACACAGTTATTCACCATGGAAAATGTAATAACTGCTCAACACTCCCAGCACAAATTGGATGGGACTATGTTTTACTATTTTGTTTCATGAAACACAGCATCTACATACTTCCAAGTTAATAAGAAGCCAAATTCTATGGCGTAGATCTATTAGTGTTTCATCCTAAATTTGATAGTTTCTAACCTTCTCAACTTTTATTGCTGAGACATCTTGAAATCAAGCACCATATATTATGCATCTCACTCCTAGCAAGTTGGATATTAATGTTTTCAGTTTTAACCGAAAGAACAGATGTCAAGACTCTAGTGTTCTGAAAAAGGATTCCCCTCTTATTAGCATCTATTGCCTTTTAAAAATTCACACATTCTTAATCAACATGTTCTTAAATAATCAAATAGAATTTCTAAGCATCCAACTTCGTCCAATAATTTATTCAATTTCAATTCAAAGAAATGACTAACAAAAAGTTAACAGTAAACGTTTCTTTTGAAAAAAAAAAAGAAGGGTTCGAAGAAGGAGATAATAAACAATTTCTGAAGCAAGAACTAAATATACCAAGACAAACTGGACATGAAGGCTGCTCAGTTGTGCTTGTTGGGGATGGTTGAGTTTCAAGCGAACCACTATAACCAGTGAACTGTACATCAACTATAAAAAGCACACGGCAAACGTCTTCCTGTATAATATAAAAATTAATAGGTATCTATAATGGGATTCAGAAATCATTTATCAAGTTATGATATTTCCTAGAACTTTTGGATATTATTTTTATATTTCCTTCTTATCATTAAGAATATTGAACTAAAAAATAAAGGTCCATACCTCCAAAGAATTAAATTGTCTACCATTGAAGTGTTGAAAGAATCTATCTGTAGAGTCCTGGTTTTCAAATTGTATCAGGATGCTATATTGATCCTCCATCCCATCATTCCTACCATATAAAGTAACATATCAGCACTATCTCAACACATGCACAAATACACACAACAAGATCCAAGAAAAAAAATAAATAAAAGAGGGGTTGGGGAGGGGAGAGCCAGGTAGAGCTAGGAGACGAAGCATATAAGTGGTTGCTCATGAAATAAACAACTGGACAAAAGGCAAGATTATTATAAGTTATTCTTTATTTAAACGTCAAAACACCAATTGTTACACATTTCTTTGCCTTCAATCTTAAAAATCTATCCACAAAAAAAGAAAAAGAATCTCGATACACACCACTCTTCAAAAATCACCATTGAAATTTTAATTTAATTACAGTACACACCTTGGCAGACCAACTAGATTACACTACATATCCTAAAAGATCAAATGCAGGATCTTTAACACGAGAAGTACCTTAGTTTAATCTTATATCTGAGTAGCTTAGGTTATATTTAATCACTACAATTTCTGAACATAGAAAGAGTGTCACATTTTGATGCTGAAAAATGAGAGCCTTGAAACTAGGCTACAAAAGCAAATATTTGGTATCTAGTATACATTTTTGTTACTGATCCCCCCTGTTACATAAACATACAATGTGAGCTTCTTTTCTCTCTTGCCCTACGTTACTAGGATGAAAGCCACTTTCTACCTTAGCTCCCTCATATTTTGCTTTCTCATTCCCATCTCCCTCCCAAAGCTTCCAATTGCTTTGTACTTAGATAATACACCAACTTCCAAAATCACTTATCCACTTTATGCACCCGTATCTAATTATAACACTGACCCATTTGACTTATCATACAAAAATTGCCCAAACAACATCCATTATATCTAGGATTCCTTCACCTTCAACTGGCCTGCATTTACATTCCCAATTTCATAATTTCTTCTTACTTTACTTAATGTCCCTTTTATCAGGATATTGTATCATAATTCCCCAACTTGAAATTGGCCCTTTTCTCCATTTCTCAACAGAACTCTAATAGCAATATCTATATCAAACGCCGGTAGACTTGACTCCGATTAAAACTATAGTACTGACCAGAAAATGTTTACCTAACTATTCGCATCTCCAATATGTGGTGAAGAAAAGAGGCGCAAAACTGGCAGAAATCTGCATAAGTCATGTGATTTGGCACCCCAAGAACAGACAGAGAAGGTTTCCTTCCAGCCTAATCAACATTACATGAGAAAACAGTGAATATTTATCCAAGTCTTGTGATCTTAACTTCATAAATGTTTTAAAAAGTTAATAATAAAAGATAAAGCAATAATCAGCCTTGGAGAGACGGAAAGAGAGAATGATTGAGCATACGGGAAGACCGGAAATCCCGTCACTGGAGAAGAGGTGCATGACGCCGCGTGTCTCTTCTATTCTAGGGTTTCCAGATGAGAAAGGAAAGGACTGAGTCATTGGAGATGATGAAGACGTGGAGGAGTTGCTATAGTCTATTGTAATCATCACTTCCGACGGCCGGAAAGAGTCCTCCGGCGAGGTTACGGAGACTGCTGCACTTGAGCTCGGCGACATGTCGGTTATAGGTTCCGTTAGAGTATTCGCGCCGTTTGGCATCAGAGAAGGATTATATAGCGTACACAGTCAATTAGATATACGCCAACCAATAAAATGCCACGGCAGCGTGCTGCAAGCTAGTGGAAACTATACTTAATATACACAGGCATTCAATAGAAACTTGTTAATTTAAATTTAAATGTGATTAATTATTTATTAATTAAATATATATTATAAGATAAAATAAAATTTAATGATCGAGTTTACTCCATAACACCACTTTTCTTTTCAAGTTTCAATTAATATAATAAAATAGGATGCTCAAAGCAGCAAATTAATCAAAACAAATTATGTGCGTGTGTGAAGAAGAAATTCTTTTTTTTTTTTTCAAAAAAAAAATTGATAATTTACAATTGAAAATTTTTATATATATCTCAATGTATATATATTTAATTAATAATAAATAATTCAAAAAATCATAAAATGTCTCACATTTAATTAATATTCAACGTGTAATAAATGTATGTAAAAAAATTTTAAAAATTGTTCTGCTATGTATATTTATATATGAGATAATTAAAAAATACAATATAATTTAACGCTTTTTTAATTATAGTTTTATATTCTAATTTATTATGAAAAACTTTTATACTTTTACAATATTTTAATTTAAAATTTATATTTTTAATTAAAATTAATCTCCATATTTTTATAAATTAGTCTTTAAATGCCATTATAAAAACATTAGTGAATTTTTTTTTTTTTTCATTTTACGCCCACATATATATCAATATATGTATATATATTAATTTGGATAAGAGGAAAACTGTTAGCTTTGAGCCAATAAATTCTTGCGGTAACTCCACCATCAGTAAATACACACAGCAAAAACTGCCACTATAATCAATTAACTTCTCCACAGAGCAAGAACAATGTCTTCCCTCCGATATTCCACCATGGGCTCCAACGCAAATCCCAACTTTGATGAGCATCTATGGATTATCAACATTCGCAGATCCCTTGATGAAGAGCTCGAAAATGATTCTGAAGTTCCTGTCTCCATTTTCAATGTTCCCAAACTCCTAATGGCTTCCAATCCAGATTCCTACATTCCTCAACAGGTTGCTATCGGTCCTTACCATTATTGGCGACCGGAGCTCTATGAGATGGAGCGCTACAAACTCGCCGCCGCGAAAAGAATCCAAAAACAACTCCAGAACCTCAAGTTTCAACATATTGTTGATCACTTGTCGAAGCTTGAACCCAAGATTCGAGCTTCTTACCACAAGTTCTTGGATTTTAGTCATGAAACTTTAGCTTGGATGATGGCAATTAATGCGTCTTTCATGATTGAGTTCCTTCAGATCTACACTATAAGAGAAGGTATAATGATTAGGGTTTCCTCAAGAATGTCTCATTTGTTTGATTATGCAGGGAGAAAATCAGCTCACAATGCGATTCTTAGAGATATGGTGATGCTTGAGAATCAAATTCCCCTATTTGTTTTGAGAAAGATCCTGGAAATTCAATTCTCGTCGTTAAAATTGGCCGATGAAACTCTGCTTTCGATGCTTGTAGGATTTTGCAAAGAGCTTTCCCCTTTCAAGATGATGAAAGACATGCAAAAAATCCCTGTTTCTCAGTGCTCACACTTGCTAGAATATTTGTACGACATGATCGTGCCAAAAGTTGAAGCTCCAGCGCTGCCAGAGATAACTGAGGCGGAGGATCAAGAAGAGGGCTCATCTGGGAATCCATCAAGTAACATAAAGGATCTCTTCTGTGAAATATCGAAACTATTTTCAAAGCTCAACGAAGGTCCAATACGTCTCCTGAAGAGAATACTATTCTCTAGACCTGTTACACTCATCCTGAAATTGCCATGGACAATCCTCTCCAATCTTCCAGGATTTTTCATCTTGAAACAACTTGTTCAACACCTGTTTTTTGCTGAAGACAAAGAAGAAGCAAAACCAGAGAAAAACGAGGGCTCAAACAATGAAGTTAACAAGCCACCATTGATGGAGGAGATCGCAATTCCTTGTGTGGCTGAGCTTTCCAAATGCGGGGTCCGTTTCTTACCCACCACTGATAACATTTCAAGCATTAGTTTTGATGCTAAGACATTTACATTTTACCTTCCCATTGTCAGCTTAGACGTGAACACAGAGGTGGTGTTAAGAAACTTAGTAGCATATGAAGCATCAAATGCATCAGGACCGTTGATTTTTACACGTTATACAGAATTGATGAATGGGATTATTGACACAGAAGAGGATGTGAAGTTGCTTAGAGAAAAGGGTATTGTTTTGAACCATTTGAAGAATGATGTAGAAGCTGCTGATCTCTGGAATGGAATGAGCAAGTCAGTTAGATTAACTAAAGTGCCATTCTTGGACAAAGCGATTGAGGATGTTAACAAGTACTACGATGGAAGATGGAACATAAAAGTTGAGAATTTCATGAAACTTTATGTGTTTGGTTCTTGGAAGTCTCTTACGTTACTTGCTGCAATTTTTCTTTTGCTCTTGATGACATTACAAGCCTTTTGCTCGGTCTATAGCCGCGGTCTATAAGTTTTTCACTTGTGTTGAATAAGTATTTTAATAAAATTTAAATATTTATTTACGCATTCATTCTTGAATTTACCGTTATACATGAAATTCCCAGAAAGTTACAAACATAAGATTGTAATTTGTCGCATGCTCTGTTTAAGGTGAAAGAAGAACATTATAAAATGCAGAATTTACTAAAACAGAACATTGAATCCTATAAAATCTTCTAAACTATCCCTTACTATGAAACAGATTTTGACGAAGTTTCATGGCTACAACTGAAAACTGTGGGAGAAAATAAAAATGGCATCTGAAAATTGGAAGGATTTAATCCTCAAGCTCCCGTCGACAAATCGGGCATGAATTCTGAACCTGCAACCAGCCAAAGATGCACCTTTCATGAAATATATGATTGCAAGTCATCTTTGTGAGTGCCTCCCGGCTGCCGGATAATCCCTCCAAGCAAATCACACAGTCGTCCGATAATCCATCGCCATCACCGCTCCTCTTCGCAAAAAAACTCTGTTTCTTCAACTTGTTTAGTGAAGAAGTCGATGCACCTCTGGGAACCACTTCTCGGGGCTCGTCGTCTATTATCATTGTCAGATCAACGGAATCTCCATGAATCAAGTAGTCACGGGTAATTTCTGTGTCTGCCACCACATGACGTGCCAAGAAAGGTTGCTGATTGGCTCTGAACACGAGGAAGCAAGCAATGCGATAAGCTAAGATATCGCGGACAGACTCGTCAAGATTAAAGGAAGAGAAAAGATAATAAAGATGGCTTTTGCACGGTTGCTCATAAAATAGGTCAGAGGATTGAATCTCGAAGAGGAAGGAGGAGGTTGGACCAACTGGGCGGGCTTCAATCTCAATCAAGTCTCCTTCAAGGTTTCTGAGTAATTTTCTATAATTGAAACGGAAGCGAATCTCCAAAAAGAAAATGGGTGGCGTCATGGGATTGAGCAACAAGCTAGTAGAATTCAGTTTGAGATCAACTTTCGTGGCAGCCATCTTGAAAGCTGACAGAAACCCACCAAGTATCGAGAGAACAGATGATGAATGTTCTTGCTTATGGCTATGGGGTTATATATAGGTGAGGTTAGAGTTTGAAATAAAATGTGATTATGTTTTCCTGCCATTACAAGGAGAATCCAAATAGTATCTATGTTTTCCTTGTTGCCGGAAGATGTCCGTTGGTCTCAGAATCAATAGAGGATTCGTAGTTACCGACGTATGTTAGTAAAGATTTATTATTCGTTTCAACACAAGAAGTAAACTTAAATTTACCACTAATAGTACTGTAATTTTATTTATAATAAATTCTGTATTATCTTTTTATTAAAACAGACTGTAGAACTTATTATTTTCCATCATAAATGTAATTTTTAAAATATTGATCAACAAAATAAAAGGTGAGCAATATTCGGTTCAAATTGAAAAAATTAATCGAATCGAATTGATTTAAAAATTTGATTTGACTTTTTATACATTTAGTTTCGGTTCGGTTTTTATTTTCAGAAATTTTAGTTATTTCGGTTTGGTTCAGTTTTATAAAAAAAAATCAAAAATATCGAATCGAACCGATTAGTAATAATAATATATTTTTTCAATAATATAGAGAAATTAAATTATATTAATATTAAAATATTTTAATTAAATTTTAAAATATTAAAAGAAATTAAATTATATTAATATTAAAATATTTTAATTAAATTTTAAAATACTAAAAATAAAGTGTAAAAAATAAAAAAATTATTAAAAATCAAAATCGATCAAACCAAACCAAATCGAAGTTTCTGACCAAAATCGATTCGATTCAATTTTCATAAATATTAAAATTTCAATTTTTGATTTATTCAGTTTGATTCGATTTTGAACCAAACTGACCGAATGTAACCCCTGCAAAATAACTCTAATTTGACATACCCATTTATTTGAAAAATATATTAAAAGTAAAAAAATAAAAATAAGAAAATAATTCTCTTATTTTTCTCTCCTCTCCAATGATTTTTTTTCTCTAATTTGAATACTGAGGAAAGTGATGAAATAAATTTTTTTTAATAAATATAACAAATTTATTAAAATCTAATATATCTTGTATTCAACACAAAGTCCTATATAACTTTTATATTAAGAAAACTATATATTTATATCTTGAATTCACAATGAGCGGATTAAAAAATAATTCTATATTTTTTAGTGTGCATTATTTCCTAGAACTTTATTTTTTTTTACTTAATTTTTCTTGTTATCTAGAATCTTAACCCAATAAAATTACATAGACCTCTTTAAACTCCCAAAAAAATTCAATTATTCACTTAAATTTCTAAGACATTTGTTGGTCTATTAAAACCCTAACTAATTTATAATGATCAATTAATTCAAAATGTCTATTTCCATTATACTCTACCATTAATCATTTTTATTGATTGTCTATTCACATTTCTTCTCATTACAATACAACTTTATTCTTAATTAAATCTTCGTTTCCTCTTCAAATAATGGTAATATATTTTATTTTTCTGTATTTTCTTTCTTTTTATAAAAATTGAGAAATAATTTTCTTGTCAAAGAAAACACTTAATTTTCTAAAAAACATAACAATTAACTTATAGAAATTAATAAAAGAGTTTAAACTAGAAGAAAAAGATATCTTGTTAATTTCTTTATAGAGTGAGAAATAATAAATGATCTCTTTTAATGTCTGTTAGTATTTATACTTAATTTAATCTTCTTTCATTAAGTATTAATCTTTCATTAATATATGGTGTTCCCTATGTTTTTATCCAATTAGTATCAGAAAATTCTAAAAAAACTATTAAAAAAATTATAATTAATAATATTTTTAACATGAAGTGATAATTAATTTTTTAATAAAATATATTAAACTTAAGATAATTGTTATAGTATTATTAAATTGTTTTTTTTTAAATAGAAGTAATATTAAATTGTTAGATTGCAATTTAAAAAAAAAAATGATTATAAGATGATTAAATGATGGTATATTTCAATTTATAATATTTTTTAAATTTCATATATTTAGTTTATTAATTTTAATAAAGTTAAACTATATTATTTTAATAGAAATTTATACACAGATTACGACCATGGCCACGCTCCAACCAACCAACCCCTCCATTTTTTTATTTTTTATTTCTCTTCACAGCAATAAAAGAATGATAAATTAGCAAATTTTATTTTATCACAGATGAAGTTTTGCTAAAGCAACTTGAAAACAACTCAAATCTGTATTCAGACATTCAGACATGATGACCCAACAGCAGCAGCAACACAACTTGTTACTGCAGGATCTTGGAGTTAGCCTGGAAGATGGCCATTGATGCTTCATTCTTGCATTAATTAAAGTAGATAAGTAAATAACAAGAGTTCCCTTTAAAATGTCTTATTCCTAAAACAGAATAACGCAGAATTTACTAAAACAGAACATTGAATCCTATAAAAATCTTCTTCTAAACTATCATTTCCTATGAATCAGATTCTGACGAAATAAATGAAATTTCATGGCTACAACTGAAAAACTGTGGCAGAAAACAAAAGTTGTGTCTGAAAACTTGAAGGATTTAATCCTCAAGCTCCCGTCGACAAGTCGGGCATGAATTCTGAACCTTCAACCAGCCAAAGATGCACCTTTCATGAAATATATGATTGCATGTCATCTTTGTGAGTGCCTCCCGGCTGCCGGATAATCCCTCCAAGCAAATCACACAGTCGTCGGATAATTCATCGCCATCACCGCTCTTCTCGGCAAAAAACCTCTGCTTCTTCAACTTGTTTAGTGCAGAAGTCGATGCACCTCTGGGAACCACTTCTCGGGGCTCTTCGTCTACTATCATTGTCCGATCAATGGGATCTCCGGCAATCAAGCACTCAAGGGTAATGTCTGTGTCTGCCACCACATAATGCCCCACAAAAGGTTGCTCATTGGCCATGAAAACGAGGACGCGAGCAATGTAATCAGCTAAGAAATCGCGGACAGGCTCATCAAGGTTAATGGAAGAGAAAAGATAATTAAGACGGCTTTTGCATGGTTGCTCAGAAACTAGGTCATGGGAATGAATTTCGAAGAGGAAAGCGGAGGTTGGAGCAACTTGGCGGGTTCCAATCTCTATCAACTCTCCTTGAAGGTTTCTGAGTAATTTTCTGCAATAGCGATGGAGGCGAAGCTCCAAAAAGAAAAAGGGTGGCGGCATGGGATTGGGCGACAAGCTAGTAGAATTCAGTTTGACATCAACTCTCATGGCAGCCATCTTGAAAGCTGACTGAAACCCACAAAGTATGGAGATAACAGATGACGAATGTTCTTGCTTATGGCTATGGGATTATATAGAGGTGAGCTTTTAGAGTCTGATGTGTTTATGTTCTCCTGCCATTACAAGGAAAATCCAATTAGTTTCTATTGTTTTCCTTGTCGCCGGCGGATTTCTGATGGTCTCAGAATCCATCTAGGATTCGTAGTTACCACATATGTTGGTAAAGATTTGGTTGACGTCCAATCGGACGGGAGAGAATGGGGACTCCGTAACCAGGACATTTACTATTAGTTTCCACACAATAATTAATATTTAAATTAAATAACTGGTATTACTATAACTTTATTTATAATAAATTCTGTATTATCTTTTCATTAAAAACAAACTGCAAAACTTTTTTTTTCTTCGTAAATTTAAATTTTTAAGCTTTTCTTTGTTTCAAATTTCAAATTCAAGCGATTAATTTCATTTGTTTGAGAAAAAAAAACTATTAAATTGTTTTGATACTTCTAATTAAACTAAATGAAATGAAATTAAAATATTTTGATTCCGTTATATTCGATTTAATTATTCCTTAAATATGGTTTATTTGGTTCGAATTTATAAATAATTTAATTTTTCAAGTTTAAAACCTAACTGATCATATATTCTTCTCTTAATAGAAATTTCAAAATAAAAAAAAACTCATATTAAATTTTTTGATTTGCAAACAAAATGAAAGGATACAACTCAATTTTAATTTTTGTCATTTCAAGAATCGTGAACCAAATGATCTTTCAGATCTTTGAAAGCAAAAATCAACAACATGATATAAAAAAAAATTCTCTTTCAATTAATATTAACATGTCAAAATATCAGAAAATAAAAATTATTTACATCTTATAAAAATAAGTATCTCCTAATCAATGGTAGGTTGAAAAAGCTATATTATTCGTAAAAAAAAATTAGAAATAAATTTTAAAAATTAAATCTAAACGAAAGAGAATTTTTTCACTAAAAACTTAAAAGAGAAAGTACGAGCCAATAGTTAAGAGTCTAATTAAAAACACTTCAAATATACATAGTTTTATAATTTTTTTTAACAAAAAAAATTCTAAAAAAATAAACTTCAGCTAATGAATAAAATTTAAAAAATCAAATGAAATTAATTAAATAAATTTAAATTAAAATAATTAATTAATTTTATTTTTTTAAAAATAGAAATTAGGAGAGTAAAATACGAGATGATTTATTTAAATGCATTTATCACCAGATTTAAGTGTGTAAGTATAATTTACTTTCAATTATAATTATTTAATATTTTAAGATTTGATTAATATGCTTTTTAATATATATATTTATTTGTTAAATTCTTATTAGTTTATTGTAGCCTATTGGAGTATGTACGTATTATAATTACTCCACCATGACCACGCTCCAACCAACCCCTCCATTTTTGTTTAACAATAGATTCTGTTTATTTTACAACAGATGAAGTTTGCCTAAAGCAACTCAGAAACAACTCCAAATCTGTATATATACATGATGACCCAACAGCAGCAGCAACAGAGCATGTTACTGCAGGATCCTGGAGTCAGCCTGGAAGATGGCCATTGATGCTTCATTCTTGCAATGGGTTCCTTAAATCTATTCCATTAATAGTAGACAAGAAAATAACAAGAGTTTCCTTAAAATTGTCAAATTCCTAAACCAGAACATTGAAAAAAAATGCAGAATTCACTAAAACAGAACGTTGAATCCTATAAAACTCTCCTAAACTATCATTTCCTATGAATCAGATTCTGACGAAATAAATGAAATTTCATGACTACAACTGAAACTGTGGCAGAAAACAAAAGTTGCGTCTGAAAACTTGAAGGATTTAATCCTCAAGCTCCCGTCGACATGTCGGGCATGAATTCTGAACCTTCAACCAGCCAAAGATGCACCTTTCATGAAATATATGATTGCATGTCATATTTGTGAGTGCCTCCCGGCTGCCGGATAATCCCTCCAAGCAAATCACACAGTCGTCGGATAATTCATCGCCATCACCGCTCTTCTTGGCGAAAAACCTCTGCTTCTTCAACTTGTTTAGTGCAGAAGTCGATGCACCTCCGGGAACCACTTCTCGGGGCTCTTCGTCTACTACCATTGTCCGATCAATGGGATCTCCGGCAATCAAGCACTCAAGGGTAATGTCTGTGTCTGCCACCACATAATGCCCCACAAAAGGTTGCTCATTGGCCATGAAAACGAGGACGCAAGCAATGTGATCAGCTAAGAAATCGCGGACAGGCTCATCAAGGTTAATGGAAGAGAAAAGATAATTAAGACGGCTTTTGCATGGTTGCTCAGAAACTAGGTCATGGGAATGAATTTCGAAGAGGAAAGAGGAGGTTGGAGCAACTTGACGGGTTCCAATCTCCATCAACTCTCCTTGAAGGTTTCTGAGTAATTTTCTGCAATAGCGATGGAGGCGAAGCTCCAAAAAGAAAAAGGGTGGCGGCATGGGATTGGGCGACAAGCTAGTAGAATTCAGTTTGACATCAACTCTCATGGTAGCCATCTTGAGAGGTGACCGAAACCCACCAAGTATTGATAGAACAGATAACGGATGTTCATGCATATGTCTATGGGATTATATACAGATGAATTTGAATGTGTTTATGTTTTCCTGACATTACAAGGAAAATCCAAATAGTTTCTATTGTTTTCCTTGTCGCCGGAGGATTTCCGATGGTCTCAGAATCCATCTAGGATTCGTAGTTACCGACATATGTTGGCAAAGATTGGTTGAGGTCCAATCGGACGGGAGAGAACGGGGGACTCTGTAAGTAGGACATTTACTATTAGTTTCAACACAGTAATTAAATTTAAATTAAATCACTAATATTACTATAATTTTATTTACAATAAATTCTGCTTTATCTCTTTGTTAAAAACAAACTGGAAAACATTTTTTTTCTTCGTAAATATAATGTTTTAAATATTTATGGATAGAAAGGTTTCAAATTAATACATAAAAAAGAGATTATATTAAGGGCAGATATGATTAAAATAAAAAAAATTAAGAAAATTAAAATTAAAAAATAAAAAAAGTTATAAGATAATTTTTTTGCACCAAATATATAAAAATAAAATATAATAATAAAATTCTAGAGATTTAGCAATGAAATAAAATATAATTAAAAATTTTAAATTTTTTATATTTATAATATTTATATAGTACAAATCGGATTTAGTTTCATGAAATTCTAATTTTATATATAAAAAATTATCTATTTTCCCTATTGAAAAATCTGTAGCTTTTACCAAAATGGGGAAGCAAAATTCTAGATGATATTTAAATTAGTCACTTTATATATATATATATTTCTCTAATTTCATAATAGAAAATGGTAAGAAAGCAGAAGGCCTATAATCTATGCTTTAATTAACCAGAGTTTATTAACAAAAATGGCAAAAATATAACTCTGCCTAACATGGTTTATTTAAAGCTTTATTTACAGCTTGCTGTTTCATCCTTGGCCTCAACATCTTAATAGATAATCAAAACCCCAAAAATAGCTACAAAATTTTACCCTAAACAAGAAAAAAAGTCCTGATCATTCAACCCCCGCAGCTCTTTTTCTTTGTATTATAAAAACCAAGATTTTTTTTTTTTGCATGCAATCAACCCTTTCTTTCTCAAATATCTATCAAGGAAAAAGACAGCAAAAAAAAAATGCATAAATCACTCCCTTTTTTGCTTCTTTTTCAAATTTTTATTCTCACTTCTTCATCCCTTTTATCACTTTCGCTTGAAGCTTCTGAGTTTTCCCCCCTCCCAAACGAAGAACTTCAAGGTATCTTTCTCCCAATGTGGTTTTTATTTGTTGTTTTGTTCATCAGAAAGGTTTTTATTGTAAAGAAATAATCTTTGTGGGGTTAATTTCATATTGTGATTTGGGTTTTGAAAATGGATTAAGAATTTTTTTTTTTTTGTTTGCAGGGATGAAGAATGATGAGCAGTATGATGTTATGATAGGAGGGAAGGAAAGGAGGGTTCTTGAGGAAGAGAATGAGAGTGTGGATAACAACTCAACTTTGATATTAGCTGCAGAACAGACACATAGGAGAGACCCTCTTGAACATTTCAATTATTATACAGGTGGTTGGGATTACAGAAATTCGCATTACTGGGCTGTGAGTTTATTTCTGCAATTCTTTTATCTCTATCTTTATTTCTTTTTTCTTAAAAAAATCCATTCAATATTTGTTGTGCAATAAAGGCTCCCTGTGTTTATTGAAAATATTTTTTGAAAAAATATTTTTTAAATACAAACAAACGCAGCCTTAATTTGCTTTTGGGTAGATGAAATTGCGATTTCCTAAAATTGGAAGTAACATTGCCATTTTCTAATTAACATAAATGCTGTGAATGCAGTCTGTTTCTTTCTCCGCTGCGCCTTTGTTCGTCACTGCTGTGGTCTGGTTTGTGCTCTTAGGCCTTTTCCTTTGTGTTGCTTGCATATGGTATTGCTGCTGCTGCTGCTGCCCGCAAAGAAAGAGCATTGGCTATTCTCCTATTGCTTATGCACTTTCATTGATCTTCCTTGCATTTTCCACGACTGCAGTGATGTAGGTCTCAACCTTCCTAGTTCTACCTCTCTTTCGTGTTTATTACACTTCAGGCCAATGTTTCTAAGTTGATTCAGCTTTTGATTCCAGCGCTGGATGTATTGTTCTATACATAAACCAGGAAAACTTCAGCAACAGCATATCAGATATGCTGAAATTCATTATTCAAAAAGCCGTATCCGTATTTGACAATTTGATGAATGTAATGAAATCACTTGCTGCAGTTTCCGAGGTTACGGGAGGAGGTCAACTTCCTCTTCCTCCTGATCTCGCTAGTCAAATTGATAGTGTGGGTCAAATGATTAATTCCACAGCTAATATTCCTGAAATCCAATCACTGAGAAACACAAAACGCATTGAAGGAGTTTTAGAACCTGCGTGAGTAAATCGCTTCAGTTTCTTTCAGTATGTTGTACATTTCTTCAAGAACTCAGTTCTGCATTGATCTAAGCTTTCTCTTGTTCTTCCCTGAAGGAGGACTACCCTTAACATACTTGCTGCTGTGATGCTATCTGTGGCCATTCTTGGTTTCTGTAAGCCTGTTAATTTTATTTGTTTCGTTAAGCATATGTATATCTATATATCTAATTAATATTAATGATCTTTTTTGGAATGATTGGTTGCAGTATTCTCAGTTGTAGGCGTGCAATGCTGCATTTACGTGTAAGCATATGTGTGGTGTTGCTTTCATGGATTGTTTTGTATTTTCCTATATAACATTCTTCTTTGGTATCTTCTGCAAAATGTTTGCAGATTTGTTGTCATGGGATGGATTCTTGTCACTTTGGCATTCATTTTATGTGGGATATTTCTCATTCTTCACAAGTAAGCTCCATTGAATCACATGAATTTAGATTGTTTAATACATTGCAATTTGCATCAGTTGATTCTAAAGACAATCTTGTTTAACATCTGTGAACTCGTTTCAAACTGATAATAATCTCTCAATCTGATACCTTAAAGAAACCCATTTTGTCAAACATCTAGTGTGGTGGCAGACACATGTGTTGCAGTTGATGACTGGCTCCAAAACCCCTCAGCTAATGCACCGCTGAGTCTTCAGTTTCTGCCATGTATGGACAATGAAACTGCACAAGAAACCTTGAAAGCCACGAAACAAACATCCTTTTATGTGATAAACGTTGTTAACAAGTTCATTATTGAGGCTTCCAACAGGGACCTACCACCTGATGCTGGAATTCTTTATGTCAATCAAAGCGGTCCACCGGTGCCTCTCCTCTGCAACCCATACTATCCTGATTTGACAGAAAGGGATTGTTCTCATGCAGAAGTCAACTTTGGCAATGTGGCTCAGGTCAGTCAATTTAATCCTCCTCTAAAATATTTGTTCTGCTTCAAGTTTTTGGCGACTAAATGGCCTTTATTTCACATAGGAATGGAGAAAACATGTGTGCGAAGTTTCAGATGAAGGTCTTTGCATTACCCAAGGCCGGTTGACTCCTAAAATATGTGACCAGATGACAGTTGCTGTGAATATTAGCTACTCATTATACAGCTCAGGAGAATTCCTCGTTCAGCTCGGAGACTGCAGTTTTGTTCTGAAAACTTTCAGCGAGATCAATGAGAACTACTGTCCTGACCTCAGGCGGTATAGTTTCTGGACCTATGTCGGGTTGCGAATAGTTGCAACTTCTGTCATGTGCGCTACCGTCTTATGGATGGTTTATTCAAGAGAGAGGAGAATCAGGGTATTTACCAAGGAGTTAACTGAACAAAATCATTTCCCATGAGGAGAAGCCTGATGTTGAGTCTGTAGTTCATATCTTTCTCTAGAGGTAAGATTCAATGTTACCAATTCTCTAAATGAACTTCTCAGGCATATCGGATCTTGGGGTGAATCATTAAGGGCTGAAACTAGATGTTTACGTACTGCTTTTGAGAAACTGTTTGATGAAATGCATGAAAGAAAAATGCTGTTGTCTATTGGAGTTTGTTGATTGGTGATTATGTGCAGAGCCCAGAAGTGCAAGTCGGGTTACAGATGTTTCAGGAAGATGGTACCACCCCGAATTGAAGTAGAGGGAGTAATACAGATTAACGTTATTAAAGCGCTAAGCCCACAGGAAAATTTGGGAGACGGCGATTTGTAGAGATTTGATTGTGAAATTTCTGTAAAGAACACTACTTATGTAAATAAGTTTAAATTTAGGAAATGACTTCACTTTTGAAAAAATAAAAGTCATTTATTTTATTTTTTAACTGAAAAATATTTTTTATTAATTATTTTTTTTTAAATACATAAAATATCAAAAAATTCAATGCTAAATATATGTTTTAAAAATTGTTTCTCTTAAAATATATGTCCTATCTAAACAAGGAACGACTTTCCTCTTCCCTCCCACCTCCGAGCGGGATTGTTTATAAATAAATATGTTTCGTTTTGTGGAAGATCTGTGTGCTATGTGAGGGATTCTCCTTAATCTGCTTTTCTGGTGCTTGCATGTTGAGTTTTTGCAAGTTGTTGAGTCCATTGGTGATGAATCTGTGCTGAGCTGAAGCCATGCATGCTTTTGGTGGTATTGACGGGTATCTTCTTCGCCGTATTGAAGCCAGGAGCTCTTGGGGACTACTGGTACCACTCCTATTGGTACCCAGTCTCTCAAGGCTGGACCGTGCAAGAGAGCCATAAGCTATTTAATTTTTAAATAAATGAAGTTATTTTCTTGATTTTGAACATCTTATAATATTATTAAAATTTCTACATATAATTTTTTTAATTTTTGTAATATTACATTCAAACAAAAAAACAAATAATCTTTTTTAAAAAATTCATGAAAAATATTTGTCATATATAAATTATTTTCCGCCAAACAAAACGAAAACCAAATAAATTACCCAATTTCACGTTCCCACAAACATGTTGATTGTTGATCTCATTTTAAACAAGAAAACGGTAGACGGATAATATCAAAAAAGAACTCAAATGATGCAAAACCAAAGGAAGGCACATTCTCAGACGGACAAAGGAGATAATCTCTTCAATGTGTGAAGACAAAATCAAGTATTCAAATACTTCCAATCCGATATTGATATCATCTACAAATAAATTTCTGATCTGTTTATTATTATTACATGCACTGTTAGGGACGAAACAGAACAAAAGAAAATACAATGTTTTGTATGAAATCAGTGGGAATCCTTCTCCTGCCAACTTTCCTTCTCATTTCTTCAACCTTCTTATCAGGTGGAGCTTCTCAAATTCGCCTACAAGGTCTTGTTTCTTCTTTTTTCTCTCTTGTTTAAGTACGTACCCACTAGGAAATTAATGTTCTTGCTTAATTTGTGCTTTGTTTTGATAAAAACTTTGTTAGTTTCACCACTCAATGCCAGCTTTGAATTATGTTCTTGTCCAAAAACGTGGTTTTTCTTTATAGGGATTATCGATGAGGGTGAGATCAACTTGGTTTCATGGGAAACGAGGAGGTCTGTTCTTACAGAAAACGAATCTATGATATTAGCTGCAGAGCGAACTCATAGGAGAGATCCTCTTAACAATTTTAAATACTACAAAGGTGGATGGAGTATCAGTGAAAAGCATTACTTCTATGTGAGTTTAATTTCTATGTGAAAATTGTTGGATAACTTTTTGTTGCATAGTTTTTCGTTTTCTTTTGGTTTGATGATACTACGTTGTTCCATTGTCCTTCCTGAGTTATGGTTTTTCGATGCAGTCTGTTGCTTATACTGCTGCTCCTTTATTTTTAATTACTGCAATATGGTTTCTGGGATTCGCTGTGACCTTATTGCTCATCTGTATTCGCCATTGCTGCTGCCAACTGGAGAATTATGGCTATTCTCGAACTGCCTATGCACTTTCTCTTGTCTTTCTCATATTCTTCACTCTTGCTGCAATGTAAATCCCACTCCATCTCTTTCTTTATGAGTTTGTATATATATATCCATGCCTTAAAATGGACAGTTTCTAAGCTCCTCTTCTCTTTCAATGGTTTCAGTGTTGGATGCATTGTCCTCTACACTGGACAGGAGAAGTTTCATAGTAGTTCAACAAGTACGCTAAAATATGTAGTGAATCAAGCAGACAATACTGTTGAGAATCTCACTATTGTATCAGATTATCTATCTGCTGCAAAGGGAGTTGGAGTGGATCAAATTTTTCTGCCTGCTAGCATACACAACAGCATCAATAAAGTTGACAGCATGATAAATGCTGCAGCTACTACTCTTGGGAAGGAGACTGATGAAAATTCAGACAAAATACAGAAAGTCCTGGATACTGTGTGAGTAAAAACCTTTTTTCTTGGCTTTTCTTGGTTTCTGAAATTTGTTAATCAAGTATTCTGTTTGTGTTTCAGACGAGTGATTCTGATCATAGTTGCTGCTGTAATGCTCCTCCTGGCTTTTCTTGGTTTCTGTAAGCCTACTAATCACTACAACTTGATCACATTGTCCTAAAATTTCTGGTTTTAAATGATTTTTCCTTCAAAATCACACTGGTTTCTCCTCATTGGTTGCAGTGCTATCAATTCTTGGCTTGCAATCTTGTGTCTACCTGTAAGTGCATGAGCTACATTTAATCATCTGTTTTTGTTGAGACAACATGCATACTACTAGCCACACACACTCTCAATGGCGTTATTGGAAAAAGAGAAAAGAAAAAAGACACAGAAAATGATGAACAAAATAATATCATCTCTCAAACCACTCAAAATCCTAATCCCTCAAAATCCTAATCCCAATGTATTTTTCAAAATCTTACCTACCATAAATCAGGAAAAGATACATTATTTATAAGCTTTGTATCACAGGAGAAAAATCTTTTATTAGATTCGAGTTGTAGTGCTAAACTTTTTAGATTAAGTCACGATTCAACCCATAAAAAATATACTAAAAATTCAAGCCATACGATTAACCACTTCCATATTTAATTCTCTTGTTAATGCTGATTTAACTGACTAACTAATTGCAGACTAGCTATGACTGGATGGATCCTTGCAACAATTGCATTGATTTTATGCTGCTTATTTCTCATTCTCCATAAGTAAGTGATCAAATTGCTCATCTTTCCTTGTCTTTAGCAATTGGCTTCAACTGGAAATCGAACTTGAGAACTTGCAATTCAAGAGACGATTCTAGTATCATGGCTACAACTCAATGGTGCTCATCCCGTTTCTTGTTTCCAATGCAGTGTAGTTGGAGATACATGTGTTGCTATGGACGAATGGGTCCAAAACCCCACAGCACATACAGCTTTAGACGACATTCTCCCTTGTGTAGACAAAGCAACTGCCCAACAAATCTTGTCAGAAAGCAAACAAGTCACCTTCCAGCTAGTTGAAGTTGTTAACACATTTATCACCAATATCTCCAACACCGACCCACCAAAAAATCTGCCTCCCAACTTACCACCAGATACTAAACGTTTATACTACAATCAATCTGGTCCTGCTGTGCCTGTCCTCTGTAATCCCTACAATTCTGATATTACAGATCGAAAATGTGCTGCTGATGAAGTGTCCTTCACCAATGCATCTCAGGTGCTTGCTTCTTTGTCCCTGTAACATCAATTTTTGTCTCTGCTTCTTTGTAGTGAGATTTGTTCTACCTGATTTTCATCTCTAATGCAGGAATGGAGCAAGTACATCTGCCAAGTCTCAGGAAATGATATTTGCATAACGACAGGCCGTTTGACACCTGAATTTTACAAGCAGATGATATTTGCAGTAAATGTGAGCTATGCTCTGAATATCTACGGGCCCTTCCTTTTTGATCTAGTAGATTGCAGTTTTGTTCGCCAAACCTTCAGTGGCATCGTTGAGAACCATTGTCCAGGCTTGAATCGTTACAGTGATTGGATCTTTATTGGGTTTGTAATGGTTTCAGTAGCAGTAATGGTCTCTTTGATCTTCTGGTTATTGTATGCAAGAGAGAGGCGTCACCGGCTGTATACCAAGAAGTTTGTGCATCTACCTGCACAAGAGTCCATTGGAGAAGAAAGTGGTGGTCCAGTGAGTTCTCAGAGTTGATTCTGCAGATGATAATGATCTAAAAGGCCAAATTTCAAATAAGGTCATTCTTATTGTATAGTTCCAGGTAAATTTAGCTTTTTTTTTCGCTGATTATTAGATGTTGATGTGGGCTTTTAGAGATTAAACATGTTTGGTATAAATCAAACAATTCAATTGAATTATTATGCAATTATATTTTTATTTTTATTTTTTGAAAAATAAATTTTTTAATTAAAAACAATTAAATTATTTTATTTTAATAATGAAAATTTATATAAAATAGATCAATTGAGTTGATTAAATTTAATTTGAACTGATTTAATGCTTAAAAAGGTTTCAAAAAAATTTAGGATCAAATAGTATCGAATTAGGCTAATTTTGATTTTTTTTTGTACAATTTAAATTAAAGAGGAGAATTATATATAATTCTCTTTGAACTTAGATGGAAAATTAAAGAAATAGAATTTAAAAAAAAAGTTTTAGCTTAAGAACAAGAAAAACCGAGAAAAAAAAAATCCCTGAATATTAAACTAAAGAAACAAGAGTCACATATGCTGATTTCAATGGCAACCAAGAGTAGCTCATCTTCTTCAACCAGACGAACATGCCTCTGCTCACCCACCACCCATCCAGGCTCATTCAAGTGCAGCCCACACAGGAACTCAAGAGGAATTTATGCAAATTCAACGGCTCATATAAACCGGATGGAGCCATCGTCATTATCAAAAACAGCAACAACAACAGCATCCTCAAAATCAAAGAACATGGTGATGATGGCCTCGAAAGCCAATGTTATAAAGGCGTTTCTGATGCAAATAATAAAGCCATCAAGTCATGATCTTCAAAGAAGGAGGAATTTCAAGCCCAAGCCTACCAGATTCTGTCCTTTGAATGGCAATGGCCACTATGGGGTGACTGTTTCTTGACCTTTCATCCGATGAAATTATGTGTTCATAAAAAAAAAATTATTTATTAATTTTTAGAAAAAATTACTATTTAATTTTTATAATATAAAAAAATTTATTAATTAATTTTTATTTTAAAAAATACATTAAATTTTTTTGATATTTTAAAAAATTTACAATAAAATTAATTAATTTATCTGTTAATTTTAATTATTAAATATGTTAACTGTTAATGGTTTTTGAGCCTTATTTATGATTAGGCTGGTATTTCTGATATTAAGAGTTGGGATCGAAATATTACTCATGGTTTTACTAGAATAATCGTGTTATATATTAATTCTATATTTTGATTTGATCTTTCAAGTTCTATTTTTATTTTTTAATTTTTAAATTTTTTTGGCTAAATATTTTGAATCGTAAAACCTTGTGTTTTGAATGATTTACTAACCGGATTTTAGTAATAAACTGATATATGTTAAGCCTTTTTTTTATAGAATTTATTAATAAAATATTTAAATTTGAAAAATTAAATACGATTGAATTTATTTTTCAATTTATGTAATTTTTATTTTTGAAATATGTAAAAATTCAATTGAATTTTATTTTTGCTGATAATTTACTATAAATAAGGCATTTTTGTTAATGTTTTTTTTTAATTAATTATTCTTTTATTAGTTTCCAGATTGGGATATTGAGGTAAACATGTTTGCTTATGCATATTCAATCTTACCACTTTCATATAAAAACTATAAAAAAAATATCAATTAATATCATTTTTATCTAATCAATAATATTTAAGTTTTATTTAAAAATTAATATATCTTATTTGTTACCGTCAATACCTTAATTTTTATTTATAAAAAAGTAAAATTAATGAATATAATATATTGTGGTGTTTATAAAATGAATAATCCGTGTATACGCATTCAGTTCGATTCACCAGACACGATCTAAAATGAATTAATATGCTCTTTATAAGAGATTTAAACATTCTTCCTCTTTTTTTTATTAAGTTTTTGGATGAATATTTACTATTAAATATTTTAATTATTTATCAATCGAATACAAATATTTTAATTAAATATATAATTATTTAAAATTTTAAGTATTTATTATCTTTAAATAATTTATAAACAATTAATACTTATAAATTAATTTTTATATATTAAATCAAACATCCTTAAATCACTCGTGTCTAATCATAGAAAAATTATTCAAATACATTTTGGTTGTCAATAATAATAATGATAATTGATGACCGCTGGATTTCTTCACCCCAGAACAGGAGCTTGACCCCAGCCAAAGGCCCATGACACAGAGGCCCACGTACTTGATACCCCCCAACAAGCCTGGCTCATCCCAGCTTCCGGGCCGGGCTCGACCAAGCTTCCTCACTCAGTTCAGCCTGATCCCTGACCAGCAGACCCCTCTCAGGCCCAGCGTCCAGCCCAACTCTCGGCCCAGCCCGGAGTCCAGAACAGTACTCACCAGACAGCCTGGCAGATCCGCTCGAACGTACGCATGAGGAGAATCAGAGGCCGTTATGCATGTAACAGGCAGCTGATACCCTAGTACACCCGAATCTGTATGGCAGAGATGCGTGGCCCAATCCTGGAGAGACCTTTACACGTCACCAGCAAGCAAGACAATGTATAAAAGAGGAGTCCCCTCCTCAGAAAGTTTAAGCCTTATTCTGTAACACAAAACCCTTGAAAAACCCTATTGGATCTCAGATCATCAACTGGCGCCGTCTGTGGGAAACGAAGGAGATCTTTTCATCACCGGAGTTTTCACTTTCAAAACCCACTGAGATCCACAATGGCAAACCACCAAGAAAGTAACCTTAACATTCCAAATGACTTAAGCTCCGCCCAAGAGGGGCAGCAGTTTTCTTTTTCTAGCCCTACGACGTTAAATAACCAAACACCCATCTCTCTTAATCCCTCGCCAGGCTTGGCAGGGAATACTCCCACCATGACCCTGTCTAACCAAGACATTCAAACCATGGCTCTCCAGCTACAAACCACTGCTCACTGGTTGGGGCAGATAATGCAACAAAGGGGACTTAGCACCCCAGTAAACGCACCCCCAGTAGTGGAGGAACCCAGAACCGATGAACCCCGACCCACCTCTATCCGCCTCCAAACTAACAACCACGATGCCGGAGAAGAGGAAGAACCGGAGGCCCGAATCCATGGGAGAAGGGCAAGAGAGATGATAGAAAATGAAGAGGTGAACGACTATTCTGCTGAAACAACCAGGGAAACGGGAACTGAAACAGAGGAGGAAGAATGTAGTTTGGGCAAAAGATCCAACCCAGAAGACGAGAAAATGAACCAAAAACTGAAAAGGTTGAAGGAGCAGCTCCTAGCCGAGCTAGGTAAGAAAGATCAGAGTCAAACCTCCTTGCCTACTTCTTCTCCCTTCTCAAAGGTAATGCAACAGGAGACCGTTCCCAAAAAGTTTATGATGCCGCCGATGGCGGCCTATAATGGGGCTGGAAACCCGAGAGAACATGTCATGAACTATAAGACCTTCATGGAGTTGCAAACTCTGTCAGATGCTCTGATGTGCAAGGTGTTCCCAACAACGCTCTCGGGGCCAGCGAGGGCATGGTTCAACAGCCTGGAGGCCGGAAGCATTAAAAGTTTTGGAGACCTTGCCCTCCGCTTCATTAGCCGGTTCGTAGCCGGGGTGCCAGCAGACAGGAAGACAAGCTATCTGGAAACAGTTAGGCAAAAAGCTGGTGAATCTCTCAGAGAGTATGTCGCCCGTTTCAATACGGAGGCCCTGCAGATTCCCGAGCTCGACGAAGGAAGGGCGGTAGAGGCCATGCAAAAGGGAACAACCTCTGCCGAGTTCTTTGGTTCTTTGAGCAGGAAACCTCCGACCTCACTGGCCGAGTTGATGAAGAGGGCGGAAAAGTACATAAGGCAGGATGACGCCTTAGTAACGAGTAGATTTGCCAAAGGGGTGGCAGGAAAAGAGAAAGCCCCGGAGGAAGGAAGGCTGGAGAAACACGAGAAGAAGCGTGGGAAGAGGCCTGAGCCATATAAGCAGGCCTGGGAAAGAAGAGATCAAAGGCCCCCCCTCCTCTCAGGGCTCATGAACCACGAGTGCTCCCCCCTTGGGTTCCTGAGAAGCCTACTCCCCTCAACGCTTCCAGAGCCGAAGTGCTCATGGCAGTCCAGGATAAGGAGTTCCTCCAGTGGCCTAAACCCATGAGGTCGGAAGCAGATCAGAGGAATCCTGACAAGTATTGTCAGTACCACCGGACACACGGCCACGATACAAATAACTGTTTTCAGTTAATCACGGAGATTGAAAGATTGATAAAAAGGGGGCATCTCAAAAATTTTGTGAAGAAACCGGAGGGGCAGAGGCCTCCGCCCAGTCCGGCAGCCCAGATGCCCAGGAGAACCGGAGCTGGACCAGTGAATGATGGGTCTAGTGGGACTATTAATATGATTGTTGGAGGAACTGGAGGACGGATGAGCCGTCGAGGAAAGAAGAGAAACCGGGAAGGAGAGATCAGCAATGGCGAGGTCATGCAGATCGTTGAACACTCACCCATGGCCATCGTTTTCTCTTCAGAAGATGCACAGGGCATTCAGATGCCCCATGATGACGCGCTTGTTATTGAGGCAGTCATTCATAATTTTCGGGTGAAGAAGGTTCTGGTGGATGATGGGAGTAAGGTCAATCTATTGCCATATCGGGTTTTCCAGCAGATGGGAATCCCGGAGGAACAGCTGGTTCGGGACCAGTCACCCATCAAAGGGATCGGAGGAGCACCGGTATTTGTAGAAGGGAAGGTGAAGCTGGCCCTTACCTTGGGAGAAACACCCAGAGCTCGCACCCATCATGAGGTGTTTTTGGTGGTTAAACTCCCACTGAGTTACAATGCGATTTTAGGGAGGCCGGCGTTGTTTAGCTTTGAAGCTGTCACCAGCATCAGGTATTTGGCACTCAAGTTTCCAACGGAAGAAGGAGTGGGAATGGTTCGGGGCAGCCAGGAAGAAGCAAGGGCGGTATACTTGGCCACAGTAACAGAACCAAGCTCAACTGGAGAAGCGCTCGACTCGGAAGTTCTGGAGGTCAGAGATGAAACAAAAGAAGCCCGGACAGAGCCAGTTGGAGAATTGGAGACCTTCCCCTTATCAGAAGCAGATGCAAGCAAGATTTTCAGTCTTAACGCCAACCTCACCAAAGAACAAAAAGGTGAAGTCATGACTCTGATCCGAGGTCACGCGTCGACCTTCGCATGGAAGCCCTCAGACATGCCAGGAATTGACCCCAAAGTGATGACACACTGATTGAATGTCCTCCCCGAGGCCAGACCAGTGAAGCAAAAGAAGAGAGTAGTAGGAAGAGAAAAACAGCAAGCCACCCGGGAGGAAGTGCAGAAGTTAGAAGAAGCAGGCTTTATTAGGGAAGTAATGTACCCACAATGGTTGGCAAATCCTGTGTTAGTCAAAAAAGCCAATGGCAAATACAGGATGTGCATAGATTTCACCGACCTAAATAAAGCCTGCCCCAAAGATTGTTACCCCCTCCCCGATATTAATAAAATGGTCGATTCAACGGCCGGATTTGATTATATGTCTTCTTTGGATGCTATGTCTGGTTATCACCAAATCCCAATGGAGAAGTCGGATGAGGAGAAAACCTCATTTATAACTGAAGACGGGACTTACTGCTACAAAGCTATGCCTTTCGGATTAAGAAACGCCGGGGCAACTTACCAACGATTAATGAATAAAATCTTTAAGAACCAGATTGGCAGGAATGTAGAAGTGTATGTGGATGACATGGTGGTTAAAAGTTCAACTTTTCAACAACACATAGCAGATCTAAGGGAGATATTTGGGGTGTTAGATCAATACAGAATGAAGTTAAACCCAGCAAAATGTGCTTTTTTTCATCAGGGGAGGAAAGTTCTTGGGATACATGGTGAGTGGAAGAGGCATTGAGCCTAATCCGGAGAAAGTAGAAGCCATATTGAATATGCCAGAGCCGACCTGCGTAAGGGACGTCCAGAGATTAACCGGGAGAGTGGTGGCGCTTAACCGATTTATGTCGAAGTCAGCAGAAAAGTGTTTACCATTCTTCAAAAAGTTGAGAAAGGTACCAAACTTCAAATGGACGGAAGACTGCCAAAAAGCTTTCGTGGAACTTAAGAAATATCTTAGCTCGCCTCACGTGCTCAGCAGTCCCATAAAAGGGAAAGAGCTTCTGATATATTTGGCAGCCTCAGAACAGGCAATCAGCGCGGTACTAGTAAGGGTAGAAGGAGGAGAGCAGAAACCTGTTTTCTACATCAGCAAGGTACTTAGAGACACTGAGGTCAGGTACTCGAACATTGAAAAATTGGCTTATGCCTTGTTGTTAGCAGTCCGGAAATTCAAAGTTTATCTGGAAGGCCACCAAGGAGTTGTGATGACGAACCAACCCTTAAAGAAGGTCCTACGTAGGCCGGAAACTTCAGGACGGATGTTAGCATGGTCCGTGGAAATCAGCCCCTACTGTCTGGAATACCGACCTCGAACAGCAATAAAATCTCAAGCGCTGGCTGACTTCATAGCAGAATGCTCATTCAACGAGGAGAAGGAAGAATCATCCTCGGAGATGCCTAGAAAGGAAGGAGAGCGAGAGCTTTCCTAAGAATTTAGCTGGAAGCTATATGTAGACGGAGCATCAGGATCTGAGGGTAGCGGCGCAGGGATAATGCTTAAGGGGCCGGAGGGCTTCAAAGTGTGTTATGCTTTACGGTTAGAATTCAAGGCTTCTAACAATATGGCCGAGTACGAGGCCTTGGTGAATGGGATGTTGGTAGCCTCGGAAGTAGGGGTAACCGACCTCGAAGTAAATAGTGACTCTCAACTGGTGATCAACCAGGTGACAGGGGTATATCAAGCCAGAGACCCCATCATGCAGAACTATCTTGATAAAGTAAAAGCCATAGAAGCCGAGCTCGCAGAACGGGGAGTTATTGTCAGATTTCAAAGAATACCTCGGGATGAAAATGAGGAGGCAGATCTGCTTAGTCGATTGACCAAAGAAGAATTAGAGCAGCTCCCTGACGAAGTATACATACAGCATATCCGCACACCTGCTTTCAAGAAGACAAACACGGTACTGCAGGTGGACCAGAGCCCAACTTGGATGAGCCCCTATCTGAAATATTTGGAGAAGGGCGAACTCCCTGAAGATAAAGACGAAGCCAGAAAGATAGCAGCTCGAGCTGCCAATTACCAAGTAATAAGGGGAACTTTATACAGAAAGGGGAAGTCCAGCCCATGGCTCCGGTGTGTAAGTCCGGAAGAAGCTGCAAGGGTAATGGAGGAAATACATAGAGGCCTATGTGGGGCTCACGAGGGAGCAGAGACATTAGCTAACAAAATATTCAGGCAAGGATACTACTGGCCCACTGTTAAGAAAGAAGCAGAAGAGTTTGTCCGAAGGTGCGACGTATGTCAGAGATTTGCTAATGCCATCAGGACCCCTGCCACTCCTCAAGCAAGCATATCCAGTCCATGGCCTTTCTCGCAATGGGGAATTGACATCCTGGGCCCTTTCCCCAAGACTACGGGGCAAAGAAAATTTGTAGTGGTAGCTGTGGAATACTTCTCGAAATGGCCAGAGGCAGAAGCAATAGCAACAATCACAGCCAGAAAGATGATAGATTTCGTATGGGGGCATATCATCTGCAGATTTGGCATACCCAGAGTGCTTATCTCAGACAACGGCAGACAATTTGACTGCAACACTTTCAAAACCTTCACGACGAACGTGGGCATATGGCATAAGTTCTCCTCCGTGGCCCATCCTCAGACCAATGGTCAAACGGAAGTCACTAACAGAGCAATCCTCCAAGGATTAAAAAAGCGGCTGGATGGTGCAAAGGAAAATTGGGCAGAAGAACTCAATAGTATCCTATGGGCACTCCGAACTACTCCCAGAGCACCCACTAAGGAAACACCGTTTGCACTCGCTTACGGTACAGAGGCCGTAGTTCCAGTTGAATTACAGATCCCCACTCATCGAGTTCAATTTCTCAGCGAAGACACTAATGGGGACAAGTTAAGAAGCAACCTGGATGCTCTTGAAGAAGTTAGGGAAGAAGCACAAGTCCGAACTGCTGCTTATCAACAACGAGCGGCAAGATATTATAATCAAAAGGTCAGAGAAAGAAGCTTAAAGGTGGGAGACCTGACTTTAAGAAACTTGGAAGCTACAGGAAAAAGAGCAGCCGCAGGCAAGCTAGCACCGACCTGGGAAGGTCCATTCAAGGTGACAAAAGTGGTTAAGCCCGGGGTATACCGAATTGAAGATATGCAAGGAAACCCCGAGCCCCACGCCTGGAACATCCAGCACTTAAAAAGGTACTTCCCTTGAAATATATGTAAAGAAAAATATTGTACTCTGAAAGGCACAAATAAATAAAATAACGCCATTCTTTACGCAATGATGTTATCTCCATTAAGAATGTTACTTCTCTTTGAAAAAGAAAGAACAAAACTAGAAGACCGGGATCCCCAAGATCTCCCGGATGCAAGACCAGGATCCCCAAGATCTCCTGGCAAAAGAAGACCTCCTTGAGACATAGAGACCTCCTGGAGGTAGAAGACCGGGATCCCCAAGATCTCCCGGATGCAAGACCAGGATCCCCAAGATCTCCTGGCAAAAGAAGACCTCCTTGAGACATAGAGACCTCCTGGAGGTAGAAGACCGGGATCCCCAAGATCTCCCGGATGCAAGACCAGGATCCCCAAGATCTCCTGGCACTAAGAAGACCTCCTTGAGACATAGAGACCTCCTGGAGGTAGAGGACCGGGATCCCCAAGGTCGTCCCGGAATTACAAGACCAGGATCCCCAAGATCTCCTGGCAAAAGAAAACCTCCTTGAGACATAGAGACCTCCTGGAGGTAGAGGACCGGGATCCCCAAGGTCGTCCCGGAATTACAAGACCAGGATTCCCAAGATCTCCTGGCAAAAGAAAACCTCCTTGAGACACAGAGACCTCCTGGAGGTAGAAGACCGGGATCCCCAAGGTCGTCCCGGAATTACAAGACTAGGATCCCCAAGATTTCCTGGCACTAAGAAGACCTCCTTGAGACACAGAGACCTCCTGGAGATAGAAGACCGGGATCCCCAAGGTCGTCCCGGAATTACAAGACCAGGATCCCCAAGATCTCCTGGCAAAAGAAAACCTCCCTCAGACATAGAGACCTCAGTAAAGAAGAAGACCGGGATCCCGTAGAACTCCCGGAAAAACAAAATAAAGGATAGCCGGTGAGGCCCCAAGGTCACCCCGGCACAGCCAGGATCTCGTAAGACCTCCAGAAGGTAAGAATAGTTGGTAAAGGACTTCAGGGCCCCCCCCCCCCAAAAAAAAAAAAAAAAAAAAAAAAAAAAAAGGGGGTCGAGCTCCCAGCTCGGACCGATAAGCCCAAGACCGAGCTCCTAGCTCGGATAGATTCATTTCTTCAAAAGATCAAGATACGAAAGCCAAAAACAAAGGCCGAGCTCCCTCCATAAAAGAACTCATAAATCCTTAGGAGGATATTCAGGCTATAATCAAAAGCCTAAATCAGTTTATTTAAAATAAATATACAAAGTCACAACGAAGAAAGAAGGACTAGAAGTCAAAAACTAGCATGACAGTTGCCATCAAATGGGTACGAGATTTGATCTCTCAGACGACAGCTAAGAGCTGAACTCACAACTTAAGATTAATTTAGAGCTTCTGAATAAACATATGAAGTCTACATCACACATACGAAGAGTAAAGATAAATGTCAAAGAATATGAAAAACAAAAAGGAAAACTAATATTCCATTAATAACTATTACAATTTATTTCTCCGGTGAGGAAGGAGGATGAATAGTCCTTAAAGGACTTACATCAATAAACCCACCCTCACTATTTCTATTTACAGCCACCCTTGAAGGAAGCTCGGTGTCCTGCGGACCAGCGCTCTCAATAGTAGGGGCAATTTCTGACCCAGGGTGAAGGCCTTCTTTCACAGAATCAGGATCGTCCTCCTCCGACCCTAGCTCGGATCCCTTTGAAGAAGACTCAGCTGGCCGATCTCGGTCCCTCCGGCAATCTCCTCGGGGCAAAGGGAAATCATCCTCCCCGTATAGCACTGACTCGCCATCTGAGTCCACTTCGCGCCTACGAAGCTTGGCCAAAGGAATATCAGGAGCCTGTCTAGCTTCTCTTAAACCGCGATTGTAGCCAGTTACATACATGCGGTAGGCCTTATCAAAGATAGCCTGTTTCATTTCACTAGAAGCTTTATACTCATCAAGATGTTCTTCACAAGCCTCGGCTACAAATTCCTCAAACTCAGAAGAATCTTTGTAGTCCTGAAGATGAGCTTCACAGGCCTGATCAATTTTACCCTTTAGCTCATCAGACTCCTGATACTCCGCTATGTACTGATCGCGCTTCCGCTGAGCCTTCTCTTCGGCATACTTTACCACCTCAAGCAGGGCTAAACATTTACATTCCAAAACTCTGACTTCATTTTTCAGCTGTTGTTGGCGAAGGTCGAACTCTTCAGCCGAGGAAGTCAAGTCTCTGATACGGTCAGAGCTTGTGCTCAACTCCTGCTCAAGGACCTGCACCCGAGCTAAGGCCATCTCTCTCTGAGCCTTTACTTCCTCCAGATGAGTCTGAAGTCCTTCGAAATCAGCCTTTAAGGCACCAAATTGGCGCTGGACTTCAGCTTTCTGGCTAACGGCCTCATCCCTCTCCTTGAGAGCCTCTGTCATAGAGGACAGCTGCTCTAGCACTCCTCTACAGCGAACCTCCAAGGTAGCTGCCCTCTCATCAGCCTCCTGGAGAACATTGCGAGTTCGAGACAACTCATCTTCTAAGGACGAGGTATGCTTGGCCGTCTCGGCTGTTTTCTCTTCAGCCTTTTTGAGGGCCTCCAATGCAGAATGCAATTCCACCTGGAGGGACTGGATCTGCTCCCGAGCAGCTACCAAATTGCCCCTCGCATCACTGGTGGCAGATATATTCTCCTCCAGACGTGCCTCTTCAATTCGGCGATCTACGGACTCCCGGAGGGAGCGATCACGGATATCCACCTCCATAAAGAGGCCCGTCACCTAACATGAAAACGCAACCATCAAGAAAAAGAAACAAAGCAAACTGAAAGGAGGGGGAAAAATGACTTACCATTAGAAGCATCTCCCTAATGGACGATCCGAGCTCCTCACGAGAGCGAGACTGGAAGGATGCTTGCTCCTTGGTAAAGCTGGATAAAAGGCCGGTCAGAGCAAGAAGGCGTGGATCCGAGGCCTCTGTGGCTCCACCAAACATTTGCTCCCTAAGAAGGTCGGCAACAGCACTGGCCGGAGACTCGGATGTAATACCCGACGTCTTTAGAGAATTGCCAGGAGAAGGCAATGACGGGTCAGCAGCAACACCTTTCCCTTTCCCAATGGGAGGAAGAGCTGGAGAAGATCCTGTTGCAACCCTGGACTTCTTCCGGACAGGAGAAGAGGCAGATTTTCCAGAAGAGGCTGGGCGCTTGCCTCCGATCTTTGCTGGAATGCCCTCAGAACCCTCAGGTTCAGTCCTCACAGGGACAGGGGCACTTTCACCAGAAACCTCTGGACTTTGATCCCCTAGGAGGATGATCTCCATCCCCGTCCCAGAGGTCTCCTTGTCTTCAGCAGGGGACTTAAACTTTCCCCTTGACACCTCCTCAGTAGAATGGGCAGCACCCTGTCCCACTTGTTCAGTAGACTTTGAGCTCAACCCACCACGGCTAGATGGCTGAGCTGATTTAGTGCTGTGAGAGCTCGGCTTGGAAGCTCGAGAAGAAGCTTTACCAGACGGCCGGCTGACCTTCTCGGAGGAAGCGACCTGAGCTAGCTCTATAGCAATCTCAGTTACAGAACGCCCATCCCCAAAGGCGTCAAAAATTGCGTGCATGTTCTCCCGAGACAGGTCAAGGTTCTTGGGGAATTTGATGCCGTCCATTTTAACCTCAGAAGCTGCAAAAAATAAGAAATTATACAGAATCAGCATATTATCTGATATTCTTAACAACGAAGAAACAGAATAGCCGGACAAAGCACTATACCCGTGTCCTGGATATCCCTAAGGTTGGCCGCAAACATACACTTCTCGACATCATACTTCCTCTCAACGGAAGTCAGTCGAAGCAGCCCAACCTGCTCAATAAGACTCAATTCGGGCAGATCATTACAGCCCGGAAAGATCTCCCCCCAACTTAGGCCCACATCCCACGATCGGCAGGACCCTAGTTTCAGCTCCGCCACAAGGAAATTCTCTATCCACCCCTTTATAGAATCCTTGTAGCCCGTAAGAAGAGATAGCCCATTGCGGGGGGAAAAGTAATAGAAGTTTTGCTTCGCCCTAACCAGGCGGAAAAAAGTAACAAACAGACAGGCCGTAGGTGTGAAACTCCAACACAGACAGATAGACTCGAAACTGGACATAAATAAAATGGAATTTGGGGATAACATTCGAGGAGTTACCCCAAAGTATTCAAAGACCTCAACAAAGAAAGGGGAAAAAGGAAATGGTAGACCAAATTCTCTCTGCTTTAGGAAAAACACTATGCTACGACCCTCTTGGGGATCCACTAAACCAGGAGGGGGAGGGTAGGGAAGAACTATCCTCTCATTTGGACGAGGTGCTCGAATAAAATACAACGGAGTATCTAGAAGCCTCCGGGAGATGTGATCAGTTATATTGGAAGAAGTAATACGTGACTCAAGGTTAACAACATCAGGAAGCTTTGAACTTGCCATTGAAGAACAAGGGAGCGTACCTGAGAACACAATAAGGTGAAAAACGCAAAAGGAGTCGCAGGAAGCCAGAGAGCAGAAGATAGCTAATTTCTTCGGAAGACAGAAGGAATTCGAAATGAAAGGCAATGATGAGACGGAACGTTGATCTGAACAGTTTTGTCTTGGAGCGGCGCGATCATTAATTGCTCTCGAAGTTTACCCTCTCAACGGTTAAGTAATAACCGGAGAGAAGGTAAAGGGGCAAAAGGATGATCGCTGGGCTTGTCTACATCTATCAAGGGCCAGGTCCACAATGATAGCCCATCACTTAAAGGCCCAGGCAAGCCCAACTTGTTCAGACCTGATCTCCAGCCAAGACAACGTAACCCACAAGATTCATCACTTCACCACATCCATGGCAAGTATCAAGGAAATGGAAAGAAAAACTCAAAGATGCAAGCAGATGAAAGCATGATAAAGGTTAGACCTACTCATCACATAGAATATATAAGATTTGACTTGTTAAAACAAGGGTACCTCGGATCTATACTGAGCTGAGAGCTTAGAGTTCGACTTATCAGAAGCCGAGCTCATAGGTCGGAATAGTCCAGCTCGGACAACATGACCTGAGAGCCCGGCCAGCTAACCCAGAGCTCATTTCACTAAGCGAAAGACAGAGCCCTCAGGTCGGCTAGTCCAGCTCGGACAACGCACCTGAGAGCCCGGATGAAGGAGACTCAAAGCTCAATTCATCTAAGTAGAGACCGAGCTCATAGATCGGTCAGACAACCCAGTTGGGAAATATGAAAGCCCAGTTGGCTAAATGGGTCCGAAGTCCGGCTCACGAGTACAGTTAGTTCAGCTCAGAAAAAACAAATTTCAGTTAAAGCTACGAAGAAAAGCAGTTTCAGTACTCCATCCATGGTAGAGAAAGAACAACTCAAGTATGAACGAAAACGAGAACTTCATTAAAAGAAAAGCACATTACAGCACGTTACAAAGGCCTACACTACGGGACGAAAGACTATCCTTAAAGGATTTACATAGCCACATGCATCATCATCAACAATTACATCGTTATCACCTATCCTACTACTTCGGCCTTCGGTTCGGAGAAACTCTCGCAGCTCGATATGTGAGTTTGGCAGAAAGAGCTGCAGAAAGCCAAGAAGTTAATCCTCATAAGCGTTTCCCATGGATCCTCTGTAGGACGGCATTCGGTTGCCCAAGTGTGATACGCGTGACAAACTCACATGTCATATGCTGTGTGTATATCACGCATAAAAAAACACGGGCTTCAGATTACGACCTCAGGAGGATCGCCGGGCTAACGTGTGAAGGTACCAGCAGAAGCTTGACTGAGTGTAGCAGATCTCAGTCTCGCGTAATACTGGTACTTCACATCAAAGAGACTAATAATACTGGTGCTTCACATCAAAGAAAACAACAAACCGAGCACTTGAGCCCCTTCCATTTATATCCAAAGAAGGCAGCAACGGGGGAGGTCGGCCAGAAGATCTGGGCAAAATAATTTCAGCAACTTGCCGAATGGTCCCACCCATCAACCGCCCTACCAGACGGATCCCCAAAGCAACATTCAAACTCCTTAGAGGTAACATCCACTCCTCTGAAATTTTGAATTGACTCATCTTCATCTCAGGTACTACGAAAGAATCCCAAAACAGAGATAAGTTAGCACAATTTTCCGTCGAGATGATAAAAGTAAGATTAAAACAAATTCCTGGGGCAACACAGCAATGTAATATCAAGCTCGCATTCGCCCGCTTGAAGAAGGCACCAAATGGATCCTTCACAGATAAAACAAGAAAATCTCTCTGTTTCAACAAAGTGCCTGGGAATGGTAAAGAGGTGAGGTTAACATATATATCCAAAAGTTTATGTTTTGCAGGACAAGGTAGAGCCGAATTCTCAATTAATGCTGTCAGAATCCTTCAAAGATATTCATGAGAAAGGAAAGAAAAGACATGTCCAGATAACAATGACAGGAAAGCAAAAATAACCGAGAACGCGGAGAATAAAGAAAAGTCCGAAAGAGGAAAGAGCAGATAGGATTCAGAAACTGCGCAAAGATAAAAAAATGAAAGAGTATTATAAAGACACCTGGACACGAACAGGCGCGGCCATGATGGTTCTTGATATTCACCCCCTCGGCAGTTGGAGCAATAACTCCCGAGAAGGTGAAGGGGCAATTGATGACCGCTGGATTTCTTCACCCCAGAACAGGGGCTTGACCCCAGCCAAAGGCCCATGACACAGAGGCCCACGTACTTGATACCCCCCAACAAGCCTGGCTCATCCCAGCTTCCGGGCCGGGCTCGACCAAGCTTCCTCACTCAGTCCAGCCTGATCCCTGACCAGCAGACCCCTCTCAGGCCCAGCGTCCAGCCCAACTCTCGGCCCAGCCCGGGGTCCAGAACAGTACTCACCAGACAGCCTGGCAGATCCGCTCGAACGTACGCATGAGGAGAATCAGAGGCCGTTATGCATGTAACAGACAGCTGATACCCTAGTACACCCGAATCTGTATGGCAGAGATGCGTGGCCCAATCCTGGAGAGACCTTTACACGTCACCAGCAAGCAAGACAATGTATAAAAGAGGAGTCCCCTCCTTAGAAAGTTTAAGCCTTATTCTGTAACACAAAACCCTTGAAAAACCCTATTGGATCTCAGATCATCAATAATAATAACATATTTTAGATTAAAGAAATTCAACAGGAATAACAAATGAATCGAAATATTACATAAGTTAAATAATTAAATATAAAATGATCAATTATAAATAAAATAACTCGATATTCTATCTTTATTTTTAAAAATTTTTTATTTTACTTTTTTTTCACCCGTGCAAGAAAGATTACATTTTCTTCCAGACTCATCCAACATATCAAATAACAAATACCAAAAAACTGAACCATAGTCCATCCACAAGCTAGTCCAAAAATATCCAAAGACTCCCATCATCACTGAATAGTGTCAACCGGTAAAATCAACATGAGCGAAGTATTAAAACTTTTGCATGTCTCAAAGAAATTATCCACTCGCCAAAAGAAAAGAAATTAAAAAGTTCAACCGTAAATAAATTTAAGAGAAAAATTAATTAAAAAATTAAAAAATAATGCAAATTAAATATTAACGAAATTCAAAAATAAAGACTAATGTTGTATAATTTCGATTTATCATAATCATAAAGCTACTATAAAAAGATCGCTGTTCACTTTAACATTGATATATTATTAGTTCATTACACCTCGAACAACCAACGATCGAAAAGAAATTGAAATTGTAACGCTGCCTCATTCACGGAATAAAACAAACACTTTAAAAATAATCATCAACATTCACAGAAAGAACAAAAATAAAAAGTAAAATTTTAAGTAAAGGGGAACGTCACAAGTTAAAATTATACAAACATAAAAAATTAAAGATAAAATAATAACTTTTACCTTATTCGAAGGCAGAAAAAGGAAACGATAGATTTTTATCGCCTTTGAAATCATAAAAAAGTAATATTAATAATTCGATGAAGTTTTATTCCAAAAATAATAATTGACTTTCATTTATAAAATATTTTTTTTAAAATAAAGATATCTATCAAAATTTATTTAAATGTATTTATTAACAGGTCAAAGCTAAGGCTAAGACTGTGAATGCATTTATAAATTGCATTCTGTTATGTGCTTTTCAATCATTTTTTTTTTCCAATTATGAGATATATTTGAGCTAAAATGAAAGTATTAACTAGGCTGAAAATTTTGTGGCAAATTAAAATAGATATCTAAAAAGTTATAGTGGACATATTGGGCTTGCTCTTTTCTTTTTTCTTTTTTTTTTTTAAAAAATATAAAATAAATATTAAATACATAGATTTTTTTAGTAATAAATTTAGAGCTCTCAACTCTCAGCTTTTCTTTAGAAAAAAAATTATAATGAGGTCCTCAAATTTTTAAAAAATTTATTATTTATTTCTTTTTTAAAATTATTTAATTAAAATATTTTATATTTTTTAAATTTTCTGTAAAAATATTTAATTAATTTATTTTAATTTTAATAAAAAATTAAAATAATATAAATATTTAAAATTATAAAAATGAAATGAAATATATAATTAAAATTATTGGAAGTAAATAATATAATTATATAAAATATCCAACATTTTTTTAACAAGAATACTAAAAAGTTAGATTTGTAAGATTTTTACAATCCATTGACTTTGAAATGAGGACTAATTAGCTAATTTATAAAACATTCAAGGGCTTAATATTAATTTACCCAAAAAATCTGATATATCAGAATCCAGAATAGTTAAAAGTCGTTTTTGTTTGCGTTCTCTCTCTCTCTCTCTTCCCCTCTTCTTCTTCTTCTTTTACGAAGTCTTCCTGATTAGAAACAACATAGACGGCCACCAAACAGCGAGGATCAGGAGGCTTCCAATCTCAAGGTGCTTCCTCCTTTCTTCTTCATTTAAATATGAAAAACAACTGCATCTACATGAGTTCGCTTTCGTCTTCTTAGAATCGCCGACATATTCATATATTTTGAAAAATAATAATTTTGTTGAAGAGTCATGAAAGTCAGCTACTTTCTTGATTTAAAAAATTGATGATTTCTTCTCAAAGTTCAATTCATTCTCTCTAAAGTTTGATGCGGCTAATCGATATTTTATTCTCTATTATGAAATTGAAATCCGGAAACTGATTAGTGCTGGGTTTTATTATTATTTTTGTTTCTTTTAATTTGTAACCTATTTATTGGTCTTGGATTTGTTAAACGTCTAATTGTAAAGGGTAAAGTTCACTTTTACTAATGTATTTTTCTAGGGAAAAGTAATTTAAATTTTGTCTTTTTTTTTTGTGCGTTTGTTACGTGATATTTGCTGTAGAATCGATACTTTAGTATAGCTACTAAGGAAACTGTATTCCTTTTCGTGTTGGTGCAGTTTGAACTTTGAAGGTTTATTTTCTGCGGTGCTTCATTTTTCTTGGGGTTGACTTTAACGGTTGATAGAATTTTCTCCTTTGTGTTAGGTTTAGCAGCATTTTGTTTTCCTTGGTTGGAATCTGATGGACAACACTAACTGGAGGCCTACTGCCCAAGGGGGAGAACCTGCAATTGACACTGGTGATTGGAGAGCTCAGTTGCCACCTGATTCACGACAGAGAATTGTTAATAAAATGTTAGTTCTATTTTTCTTCCTTTTCTTTTTCGTTAATATGTGGCTTAACTTCATTTTATATTTTGTATTTTTGTATGTACCATTGGTAGTATTGCAAATTATTAATTTATATTTCAAATGATTCAATAGTTTGAATGGAAAGTGAGATCTGTCTGTCACTTGCAATTTATCTGTTTTACTTCATGCATATTGCATGAAACGCGCATAGAACGGTATCAAAATAAGTGGTGACGGAACTTAAGATGGAATATAGTGGAAATATCTTGCTTTTGCTGACCTGTTTGATTTGCTTCATTAAAGCTTGTTTAAAACTGCAAACGTAACTGGGCATTATTCAGGAGCTAAATTTCTGCTGTTGACACCTAATTCTTGCAACATGAGAATGCCAAGGTGGATTTGGGATTTTTCTTTTTGTTGGTGGTTAAACATTAATTTTGCTTTTATATGAGCTTTCATGATTACTAATCAAGGTTACATTGAAGATCTAACCAATAAATAATAGGTGCAAACAAGATAAATTATGTTAATTTCATTTAACTGCTCAAAATGGGTTTGAGCTTATGCAGCTAATTCTGGTGCTTTCTTGTTATGAGTAAAAAGGAGCCAAGAATCTTTGTTGCAATGTTAGCTAAGGTGAATGCAATGCAAATTTGTAAAAGGCTTTATTGAATCCGACATCAGTTGTGGAAAGGGGTAACGTGCCCCTTATATGGGCCATAGGCACTCCTCCCTCTTGATCTAGCTTTTAGAGTGGCTTAATCCCCTTTTCTTTTGTAATTATATAGTAATTCTAGAAGCCATTTTATCAATACTGATATAGTATGGACTTAAGACATCTCTAAGGTTTCTATTAATGCAACTATAATAACAATAACAACTACAAAACTAAGCCTTAATCCCAAGCTAGTTAGGGTCTGCTATATAGATCTCTTGTTGCCATCCATTTCTGTTAAACACCAGCTTTGCATTGATATTCAAAAATTGCAAATACTTTAATTAATTTACTCCTGTGTCATCTTAGGTTTTCCTCTTCTCATTCTTTCCTTTGCTAATTTACTCACACTTCTTTACTGGGATGACACGATTTTAGAGTTCTATGGAAGTTGTTTTTGGTTTGATAAAAGTTTCGAGAAAAAAGTTAAATGGCTACAACTCTGAGGAGCTGTCACCTCCTGAGTAATATTGGAACAAGAACTATGATATTGAAACAAATGATGTTTTTCACTTTAATGCCTGTACAAATTGGCTACAGGCCATTGGCTCATGAATTGATTTTATAAATGCAGGCCTTTTGCTATCATGGTTTACCATTTTAGTGTTCTCTTCTGTGGCTGGCTACTATTTTCCTTATTCCTGTAATATAAATACGATGTTTTGCTTGTGTAGAATGGAAACATTGAAAAGACATCTTCCATTTTCTGGTCAAGAGGGACTAGATGAACTCAAGAAAATTGCTGAGCGATTTGAAGAAAAGATTTATACCGCTGCCACAAGTCAGGTTTGTCTTTAATGGTTGAGTTTACATCCTTCTGTTAATTATCTTGCTCAGAAAATGCAGCCTTTTTTTTTTTGGCGGAAGGATATGTGGTGTTTTCTGAGAACAAGACAAAGCAGAAAATAGTTTGAATCCACTATATTCTAAAATTGAGCATGCAGCCTCCTGTTCCCCCACCCTCCCCAACTTGCACACACTCCCCAAAAAAAAAGGAAAAAGGAAAGAGAATCCTCAATACCCACTTACATTGATAAAAACCGTGACTGCCACATTTGTACTGTGTATTGTTGGAAGATCTTATCTAATTTTTTTTTTCCAATGGTGTATGATTTCAGTCAGATTATCTGCGGAAAATATCATTGAAGATGCTTACAATGGAGTCCAAATCCCAAAAGCCCCAAGATCACAATCAAGGGCAGTCGCTTCCTCTTCCATTGCCAGTTAATCAGACGCGTCAGCAATTGTTACCCCAGAACATTCAGAATAATATCACATCTATTGGGGTTCAAAGTTCTCCCAGTTTAACATCTGTACTGCCTCAAGTTTCTGGTTTAACTCAGACTTCCATTCCCAGTGTTGTTGGCCAGACTCCTAACATGCAGAACATTTCTGGAGTTCCACAAAACACAGCAGGGAATTCTACAGGACAAGGGGTGCCTTCCAATATGTTTGCCAATTCTCAGAGACAAATGGCAGGAAGGCAACAGGTTGTTTCCCAACAGCAGCAGCAACAACAACAATCCCAAAATCCTCAGCAGTACCTTTATCAGCAACAATTACAACAACAACTTATGAAGCAGAAGATCCAGCAAGCAAATCGACCACATTCACTTGTGCAATCTCATATCCAGCAACAGCAACAGCAGCAGCAAAACCTATTACAGCCAACTCAGTTGCAATCTTCTCAACAATCTAGCATGCAAACATCATCTGTTATGCAGCCTACTATGATGCAATCAGTAATTTCTGGTCTTCAACAGAGTCAGCCTCCTCCTGTTCAACAATCAACGCAATCCATGCTTCAACAGCATCCACACTCAGTCCTCAGGCAGCAGCAGCAACTCCAACAGCCTGCTAGCATTCATCAACAACAAACACAAATGATGCAGCAGCAACTGTTGCCCCCCCAGCATCAGCAGCAGCAGCTAATGGGCCAACAACCTAATGGCACCAATATGCAGCAAAATCAGTTAATTGGACAACCAAACAATGTTGGGGACATACAGCAGCAGCAGCAGCAGCAGCAGAGATTACTGAGCCAGCAGAATAACCTTCAAAGTCTGCCTCAGCAGCAACAACACCAGCAGCAGCAGTTAATGGCTCAGCAAAATAACCTCCCCAGTGTACATCAACAGCAATTAGGCTCGCAAAGTAATGTCCCTGGTTTACAGCAGCAGCAACAGCAGCAGTTGCTTGGTACCCAGAATGGCAACTCAAGCATGCAAACTAATCAGCTCTCTATGCACATGATGCAACAGCCCAAGGTTACAATGCAGCAGCAAACTTCAACTAATATGTTGACAACTCAAGGGCAGCAGTCACAAACCCAGGTTCCACAGCAACAACTGATGTCACAGATCCAATCACAGCCAACTCAGTTACAACAACAGATGGGTTTGCCACAGCAGTCTAATCCATTACAACTAGATCTGCAGCAAAGGCTCCAAGGATCAAGTCAAGGACCGGGTTCCTTGCTTCAACAGCAGAATGTAGTTGATCAACAAAAGCAATTGTATCAATCACAAAGACCTCTTCAAGAGGCATCATCAAGTATGTGACAGAATCTTAGCAGCTCCTAGTCATGTTCTAAGTTCTGAGGGAGCTTTTTGCATTTTGCACTTTCGTCTTTGTTTATCGTATATCTCCCTGTTTGTGTAACACTTCTGTCACTTCGGGTTCAGAGTTGATGGTAAACATGAACTTTGGAAAGTTTGAGAATGGTTTAAGTAATGACTATCTGTATATGCACTGCTAACAATCTGAAATCACTGCAACCAATTTTGGTCTTTTCGGTTGTTATTGTCTACACATTGCATTTGCAATCACAAATCTGACATCGTCAATCGCACTGCACCATCTGCTATATGTAGTCTGGGAATTTAACTTGTATTCCTTAAATTGAATGTGTTGGAGCATAGAGGAAGATAATTGAGTTGCTTATATCATTATCATTTTCCAATCACTAATTTATGTATGCTGCTTCTCCTTGTGAGAAGGAAAAAGGAAGCAATGCATTCTCTTATTAAATCGTTTCTATATGAGGACAATTTGCTTTAATAAAAAATTGGTCTTGTCAATAATAACTTCCCTTTCATTTGCTTTTGGTTCTGGTTTTTAACTTTTTCATGGGTAATAGGAATAGACGTGCAATTTGTTCACCTTTTCTTCTCCTTTAGTTTGTCAAATTTCTTACACATTCAATTATGACGTTATTACTTTCTTTATTCTTATAATTCAAAGACTGATAGAGCCATAGGGCATAGAGTCATCCTGTGTCAACCTCTTCCCCTCTTGGTAAATTATCTTTGAGGTATTTTCTTGGTTCAAGTGATTGAGGCCCCTTTCCACACAAGTGATTACTCATAGCACTTAGAAACAATGTTAGATTTATTATTGTGTTTGTGTTCCAAGTGTTACAGATGTTGTTTATTACATCTCTCTTTGTTGTGGAGTATTTAGTGTTAAGCACACTGAAATTGATTTATGAATTATGATTAAAGTTTCCTTTCAGCAGTGTGTCATCATATACTTTGTAGTGGTTTTGATGGTTTTTCATGGCTGTACGTGTTACTTGCACTTGCATGATGCATCTTCTTAAGAAATTGGGTTGCGTGGCTGTGCCTAACTCACTTCCAACAGCTTCGCACTAGGGGGATAAGGGGCACATTATCCTTATCCCAAATCAATGTAGGAATTAATACATCCTCCTGACACCTCAGATTATATAACTGGAGTGTAAAACACTTGTGGGAGGCCCAACATGGTTTTGATACCATCTTAAGAAAATGGGTCCGGCTTAAATCACTCACAAAAGCTAGTGCAAAGGGGAAGGAGTGCACAAAGCCATTACAACAACACATTACACCTATCTCAAACCTGTGTGGAAATTTAACCCGTGTCAATTGATCTCTATGATCTTGTTGTTCTTGTACATTTATCATTCTAATGAAGATGCTTTGTGGTGTCTATTCAGAATCTGCTATTTTCAGTTGACTTGACATGTGTATATATATATTTTTATGTAGCATCTGTGGATTCAACTGCACAAACTGGACATGCAAATGGAGGTGATTGGCAAGAGGAAGTCTACCAAAAGGTATCTCTATGACTTGATGTTAATTTACATAGGACCAAATTAATGGGATTCTATTCTGGGATCTGGGTACAAGGGAACTATTGGTTTGGAAATGCCTAAGGATATCTAGGAAAGATAAATGATTATATTCATTTTGACAAGAGGAAATATGCAATGACAGACTACTAAAGGAGAAAGCTTCATCTTTTAAGATCATCATTTTTCCACTTGGCTATTAATTTGGTTAGATTACCAAAATCTCATGTTGCTTTTTTCCCCTAAAATTTCTTTTGTATCCGAGTCCTTTTGCACAGTCATTATTTGTTTCATTCTTTTTATGTAGCTCAGTTCAGTCAATACTTTATAATTGTGATCAGTAGAGAAATTTCTAATTAGTTATTAGTTATGCACACCAAATCTCCAACAGACAATTCTAAAGGCAAAAGGTTGATAGAAGAAAAGGCGGATGTATTCGTTGATTCATGACCATATCTGCTATTCTAGCTTCAAAAATTTCACAATACTGAAATCAAATTGTGGAATTCTTACTTGTTTTTCTTTTAAATTCACAATTAATTAATGGTTATGTACTCTAACAGATAATTCTAAAGGTGAAAGGTTGATAGAATAAAAGGTGGACCTTGGATGTATTCCACTGATTCATGACCACATCTGCTATTCTACTTTCAAAAATTTCTTAGAACTGAAATTAAATTGTTGAATTCTTAGTTGTTTTTCTTTTATTATCGTATCTATGTGTTTGATCCAAAAAAAAAAAACTCTTTTGATGCTCAGGAGAGAACACAACTACATGGGAATTACAAATGTTCATTTCCGCTGTTATGATGTCTTATCCTGAGGCTTCAAGTTTTTTATAGATTGAAGCTGTTTGTTAAATGGGACAATACGAAAATTGTGACAGTTGTTTGTCCTTTGCAAAGCCCGGCATTAAGTAGTTTGAAATGAGCCCTAATCTCAACTAAACAGTAGATAACAGAAACCACTCTTTTTTTTTTCCATTTTATGTAGATGAATATGCCTCTACAAGTGTCTAGTAATAATACCCTCTTCTGCTGTATTATTCTATACCTTTTGGCTGTCACTTTATGTTTGCTTTGATTCTATCTACAAATATGGCTGAAACACTTATTGATTGTGTAACCTGAAGAAACAAGTTATTTGTTTATAGTGACCTAATGATATTTGAACTTGTAGATCAAAGTCATGAAGGAACTGTACTTGCCCGAACTAAATGAAATGTACCAGAAAATTGCTGCAAAGTTACAGCAGGTAATTTAACTTGCTACAGATGTGTTTTTCTATTTGTTGCCTATGCATTACTTGTGAAATACTATTATCAAGTGCATTTATTGTGATAATGGTGATCTGTGGTTCACTCTAGCATTGCCTGTCTATATGTTGACTATCAGTATGTCATCTGCATTGTTCACCCCATTTCCTCCATCCCTCTCAAAAGAGCCGTGTGCAACATATGTTTTCTAATGCAATTCTTGAGGCTTATAAGTACATTACTCCTTGTTTTCCAGCATGATTCTCTTCCACAACAACCCAAGTCAGAGCAGCTCGAGAAGCTAAAAATATTTAAGGCCATGTTAGAGCGCATTTTATCATTCTTGCAAGTTTCCAAAAATAATATTTTGCCTGGTTTTAAGGAGAAGTTGGGTTCTTATGAGAAGCAGATCACAAATTTTATAAATACTAATAGACCCAGAAAGCCTATGCCATCACTTCAACAAGGGCAACTTCCCCAATCCCACATCCAGCAACCACAATCTCAAGTTCCTCAAATTCAGTCCCATGAAAATCAAATGAATCCTCAAATGCAATCAGTGAACTTGCAAGGGTCTGTGCCAACAATGCAGCAGAATAATATGTCAAGTTTGCAGCATAATTCTCTGCCTTCTTTATCAGGCTTTTCCTCATCACAGCAAAACACGATGAATTCCCTGCAGCCAGCTTCCAATTTAGATTCAGGCCAAGGAAATGCATTGAGCTCATTGCAACAGCCAGTAGTAGGTTCTCTACAACAGAATAGTGGGAGTGCTCCCCAACAGGCCAGTATAAATAATCTGTCATCACAGAGTGGGTTAAATATGCTGCAGCCAAATATTTCCCTTCAGTCAAATCCCAATATGCTTCAACATCAGCATCTAAAACAACAGCAAGATCAGCAGATCTTGCAGAGTCAACAGCTCAAACACCAATTACAACAGCGCCAGATGCAGCAACAGTTAATGCAGAAGCAGCACTTATTGCAGCAGCAGCAGCAGCAATTGCACCAGCAGGCAAAGCAGCAGATGCCTGCTCAAATGCAGGGACAGCAAATGCCTGCTCAAATGCAGGGACAGCAAATACAACAGGCACATCAGATGAATGATGTCAATGAGATTAAGATCAGGCAGGGGATGGGTGTTAAGCCAGGCTTTCAGCAGCATCTCCCTGCTGGTCAGCGCACAGCTTATTCCCATCAACAGATGAAATCAGGATCTTCGTTTACTATGTCTTCTACTCAGCTGCTTCAGGCAGCCTCTCCTCAATTATCACAGCATTCGTCTCCACAAGTTGATCAGCAAAATCTACAAACATCTCTAACAAGAACTGGAACCCCTTTGCAGTCTGCAAATTCTCCTTTCGTTATCCCATCTCCTTCAACTCCTTTAGCTCCATCCCCTATGCCAGGAGATTCTGAGAAACAAATAACTGGTATTTCCTCACTTTCAAATGCTGGAAATGTTGGACAGCAACAAACAACTGGTGCTCAAGCTACAGCTCCATCCCTTGCATTTGGCACTCCTGGGATGTCAGCTTCACCTTTGCTTGCAGAGTTTACTGGTTCTGATGGTGCTCATGGCAATGCTTTGACCACTACTTCGGGCAAGTCAAGTGTCACAGAGCGACCTCTTGAGCGCCTGATTAAAGCGGTTGGTCATGCCTTCTTAGTCTATAATTTTATTTATTTACATTTACCCACACTGATCTTTGCAGTGCCTAAAGAGGGGATTGGTGGGTATGGGGTGGGATGTTCTCCTTCATCTTTAGAATGTTTCTGTTGGTACTTGTTATTTATTTTGAATGATGTACTCATGCTATCAGTGTATTTCCCAGGTTAAGTCTCTGTCCCCTAATGCATTGAGTGCCTCAGTCAGTGACATTGGCTCAGTAGTTAGTATGATAGACAGAATTGCTGGATCAGCCCCAGGCAATGGATCTAGAGCTGCAGTTGGTGAGGATTTGGTAGCAATGACTAACTGTCGTCTTCAGGCAATAAATTTTATCACCCAAGATGGAATGACTGGGACAAGAAAAATGAAGCGATATACAAGTGCCATGCCCTTAAATGTTGTATCATCAGCTAGCAGCATAAGTGACAGTTTTAAGCAGTTGAATGGTCCAGAGACATCTGATTTGGAGTCTACTGCCACATCAAGTGTCAAGAGGCCTAGAATTGAGGTATCGTTTTCAGTTCCTTTTGCCTTCCGGTCGAACTATAATAATCTATGGGTTGTGGTTAAAATTTTTTACTGGTTTATACACTTTACCTCTCATGCTCGCAAATTGTTCATGTTTGATGTTGGAGGATTTTGCTATACATGACCAGGCAACTGCAAAGCCATCCTCATAAATGATATTATTATTTTCACAAGTACTTATTTTAACAGAGAAAAGAAAAAGGCTACAAGCTCCTCATGTACTTCAGTTGAAATTCTGAATAGCAGAATGAGCAAGATGTTTCATGTTTGTCATTTCATATTTTGTTTAAGGAAATTTCATACAAGAAACAAAAGCCATTAGATCCTGATACAGGGAAAACTTCACTGGTAGTTTTCATTGTGGCTGAATGGTGTTATTTGCGCCTTACTGTTTATTGCAACTCTCAGTTTGGCCTTTTTTTTTTTTTATGGATGGATAAATGAAATGATTGCTTTGCAGGCTAATCATGCCCTACTGGAAGAGATACGGGAAATAAATCAGCGACTTATAGACACAGTGGTGGATATTAGTGAGGAAGATGTTGGTCCAACTGCAGCAGCTCCTTCTGCTGAAGGGAGTGAAGGAACCATTGTTAAGTGTTCTTTTAGTGCTGTAGCTCTGAGTCCAAACTTGAAATCGCAGTATGCTTCAGCACAAATGGTGGGCATTTAGACCTAATATTAAGTGATATATTGCATATGCAGTGCCTTCCTCTGACTCCATTTATTTGTGCTTTATGACTCTGCAGTCACCAATTCAGCCCCTCAGATTGCTTGTGCCTACAAATTATCCGAATTGCTCCCCGATACTATTAGACAAATTACCAGTTGAAATCAGGTAAGAGAACAAGACATTCTGATCTTATAGTATCAGTTGCTTTGTCAGAAATAGTTTCCAATATAGTGTGCTTATATGGTGGATGTCTTGTGAATTGTGATGATAAAACTTTGATTCTACCTGCTCTTTGATGCCTAGATTAAATTAGACATCCAGACGGGATATTTTAAGTTGTTTCTTTGGGTATCCTTGGGCTTGGTTATATGTTATCTGATTGACGGGTCAGAATGTTAACTCACTACAAGAGTATGCCACCATATGCTTTAGCTTAAAGCTTAAATTTTTTTACCCTTTATTCTTTGTGCAACAAAAAAATTGGATATGATAATGATGTAAAGTTTTAGTGTTGATTTTCGTCTCATAGTCCATACCCGCTTGCAATATAGTATTTTCTTTTAATTGGTATTTATCAAGTTGGGTCTTACATGCTACTTCAACAGTAAGGAGTACGAGGATCTTTCAGTAAAGGCAAAGTCAAGGTTTAGCATTTCTCTCCGCAGCCTTTCACAACCTATGTCACTTGGAGAAATTGCAAGGACCTGGGATGTTTGTGCTCGGGCAGTTATCTCCGATCATGCGCAGCAGAGTGGAGGAGGAAGCTTCAGCTCTAAATATGGGACATGGGAAAACTGCTTTAGTGCAGCATGATTCCTTTTTGAAGCTTAATAATCTGTCAGTAAGATTATTTTTGCATTAATGCAATCTTTGGGAAAGTTTGTTGTGCCATCATATGACCAGACAAGCAGTTGTGCAAGAAAAGGAACATCCTGAAGAGTGAAGGCTTCTGGGGCTGTTTTGAAATGTATATCCTGGAATTATCTGCACATGTCTGTACTACGATGACTATCTGTACATTAGATTGAACAAATGGAGGATTAAGCAGATGTATAGTAGTTGGTAGCTAATTGGTTATTGCCTATTTAGCTTGTATTATGAATGGATTGTGTCGCCAAACAATGTAATATTTTTGTCTGTTGTGGGATCTTTTCTTGTGGATAAAGCTGCATTTCAAGTGCGAAGCAATTGAGAAAGGTTGTTGCTTTCTTTTGTTGTGACCATTCACAGAATAATGCGTTGCTTATTGCCCTTGTTTCCAACTGCGTTGGCTGCTTACCTACAACTACGAGAGTCCATGGTCTATAGAGGTGGACTTTCCCCCCAATGAACTCCAAGTTATACATAAAAGAGTTTAATCCTCTGATTTAATGAAATGTTTACTTTAATTTTTATATTTTTTAATTTTATAATTTAATTTTTAACATTTGAAAAAAACTATAAATTAGTAATTAAATTTACCCTTTAATTTATATTTTTAACCTAAAACACATAGTTTCTAAGATTTAAATAAATCTACAATAAAATTTTTTATAATTTTTTTAAATTGATATCTATATTTTGTATGTATCTAGAGACAAAATATTAAAATTGATTCTTACATATTTAATTATTTATAAATAATCTTTATATTTTATAATTGAATTCTTATAGTGTAATTTAAAATAAGCTATTTTAATTTTATAAATTAATTTGAATAATTATAATATTTAAAAATAAGCTTTAAATGTTATATGAATTGATTTTTTAATATTATAGTTATTTATTAAAAGCTCTTATATTTTTATAAATTAATTTTTAAATATTATAAATATTTATAAATAAACCGTTATAGTTAAAAAATATTAAAAATCAAATTTAAAAAAATAATTAGAGATGAAAATTCAGTTAAAAAAATACAAAATTTAAAATATAAAAAATCACAAAAAACACCGGAATACCATTTCAATGTAAAGCAAGATGCACAATATCAAATATTAGTTCAATTTCATTAATTATCATACGGTTCGTATCACAAAATGTTTTCAATTTCATTCATTATCGACTCATATTAGAAATCATTTACAACAAGAACATTTCTTTTTCATATTTTCAGTATAATCTAAATTGAGATTATAAATTCAAATAAATGATTACTTAACTAAACTTAGGATATTGACATTAATAACAATCAAGTTTTATAAAGAAATTTATAAGGACAGAGCAATAAAGTAAAACCTAATGTATAAGAAAATATAAAAATTTTAAATTCTCTAAAATCCCAATCAAACCACTAAAATTTACTTGCAAATCTAGAAGCACGAAGATGAGGAAGAAGAAAAAGCATGAGAGACACAAATCTAGAAGCACAACAGAAGTGTGTCATTCTCTTCGTCTGCGGGGAGAAGAAGTAGTTGATGGTGAGTTCTGAGGATCTAGTTCCCTTCATTTGTCATTCTCTTCGATTGGTTGACACCTCACGTTTAGGGAAAAAGAAGCACGACGTTCACCTGAGGGTTTCCTTGCGGGAAGATACAGCAGTGCCGTCACAAGAGCCTCTATCGTTTAGGGAAAGAAAAAGAAGGCATCTGGATGGACGAGTGTTTTAAAAGAAATACAAAGATTCTGGATTCTGAATTTAGATGTAATTGTCCAAACATTGAAAGAAAAGAAGATGATGTAATATTGCCCAACCATGTCTTTTATCATAAATTTTGAATTAGCTTTATCCATGGAAATGAATTATCTCGAATTTAAATTTTAGTGAGAATTGATTGTTAAAAAAAGGAAAAAAAGAATTTCTTTGTTTAATTAGAGTCGAAGTTTCTTTGAGAAACTTTTAAGCTTTAAGTCACTTTCTCTTCATTATTGATTGCACAAGTCAAAGGATGTGGAAGCTCATCCATCTTCACACGCTAATCTAAAAACATAAAATCTCAAGCAAAAGGGTGGACAGAGCAAGTAGCTAGAAAAGGAACCTTCAGTAAGGCTAGTGCAGAAATGTTCAAAAGAAGAAAACTTCAACCTCCATGCTCATTCCTACAACAGCTTAGCTTCCAAGAAGTATCGCCAACTCAACCTTTCTCACAAATCTCTCCACCTATAAATACCATTTTCTTCACCACCATTTTCCATATCCATCTTGTTTGCCTTGTCTATTCTCTCCATATATACTTTTCTTTTTCAATCGACAAGTTCATCATTATAAGCTATTCAATTCATACAATGACTAGCTTCAAGCTGAATTCTCTTACAACATTGCCCTCTTTCATTGTTTTCCTTGTGTTTTGCTCATCGGTTAATGTCTCTTTCGCATCCCTTAGAGTGGGATTTTATAGATCATCTTGTCCATCGGCAGAAGCCATTGTGAGAAAAGCAGTAAACAAAGCCGTGTCTCAAAATCCAGGATTGGGTGCTGGCCTGATTAGGATGCATTTCCATGACTGCTTCGTCAGGGTATACATGCTCAAACCATATTATAATCTTTATATATTGTCATGGTTTTGTTTTGCTTGTTTTATTGCTTTAATATTTAATCAAACGCTAATGCGTTTATTTTGTATTTTGCAGGGCTGTGATGCTTCTGTATTGCTGAAATCCACGCCAGGAAACCCATCAGAGAGAGAACATGTAGCCAATAATCCTAGTTTACGAGGTTTTGAGGTTATTGATGAAGCAAAGGCTGAAATTGAAGCCTTATGTCCACAAACTGTGTCGTGCGCAGATATTCTTGCTTTCGCTGCACGTGATAGTTCCTATAAGCTTGGAGGGATAAACTATGTAGTCCCAGCAGGACGGCGGGATGGACGTGTTTCTAGAGAGGATGAAGTGGGACAAAACCTCCCTCCTTTTTTCTTCAACGCACAGCAACTCGCAGACAATTTTGCCCGTAAAGGAATGTCAGTGGATGAGATGGTGACACTGTCTGGAGCACATTCCATTGGTGTATCACACTGCTCTTCCTTCTCTAGTCGTCTCTACAACTTCAATGCCACTCATGCTCAAGATCCTTCCATGGATCCTAGGTATGCAGCTTTCTTGAAGACAAAGTGCCCTCCACCTAGTGCTAATAGAGTTGATGGAGGTCCCACAGTTGCACTTGACCCTACCCCTAATCGCATGGACAATAAATACTACATGGAATTGAAGAAGAATCGAGGATTACTGACTTCGGACCAGACATTGATGAACAGTGCTTCCACACAGATGATGGTGGTGAACAATGCAAGGAATGCTGGAACATGGGCTGCCAAGTTTGCCAAGGCAATGGTACATATGGGTTCTCTCGATGTTCTTACAGGAACCGATGGTGAAATCAGAAGACAATGCAGTGCCGCGAACTAATCTCATCATGTACAATATTTTTTGCTTCCTAGTCCTTTCTCTGAATCTTTCGTTCATTTGTTTTTAAATTTTTTTAAAACATTTCTTGTTTTTTCAACGGAATTGTAAAGTTTCAAAATGTGATGTAATACTCGATTATGACCAATCAATGCAAATTAATTGTTGTCAATGTCAAATGCAATAAATATTCAAAGGAAATGAACATGTCCATCAGCCGATCAACCTTTTTTCTTTTAACTGAGAATTAGAAATTAGAAATTGGAGAGTAGAATTTGAGATCTCTCAGATTTACTCAAATGTATTTATCACCAGATTAAATTTGTGAGTACCAATCTCCTTTAACCTGAAGCATGAGCTCCCTCACATCATAATAATTCTAGGTTTCTCATGCTTGATTGTAAAGGTGTTCGTGATCTCTTGAGACTTTCAATATATATATAATGAAAATCATTTTCCTGAGTTTCAAATATTTTAAAAGTTTAAAATTCAAAGCTAACACAGTTACTATTTGATAATCCTAAACAGGATGGTGATACATGGATTGATATTGAAAGTTTTCCGTGAGAGTAAATAGATTTTGCTTAGTAAATGAAGTTATTAATATGTATATTTTTCGCATGAGTTAAGGTGAGAGTTGAAGTGAAAATTAAAAAATTAGAGAAAATAAAGTGAAATTTTCCATTTTCATAATGAAAAGATATATATATTTAGATCCATAAAGATGAGAGTTTAAAATTGTTGTGTTACTAATAAAATTCCTTCTTATGTTACTGAGATTTCTTTTCTTTTTTCATTATTATTTGGATTGCTTATTTGGGTGTTGATGAAATGAGAAGTGAAAACTGAATTTTTGAATTGAATCGAATTGATTTAATTCGATTTGATTTGATTTGATTTGATTTGATTTTAATATTATTTAAAATTTAATTTTTAATTTTTTAATTGTTTTCAATTTTAAATCCAACTAACCAAAATACTAATAAAATGAATTTAGACAGTAATAATTAAATTTAGGACGAATTCAAATTTTAAAAAAATATTTATTATGAATTTGAATTTTATATATACCTACATTACATGCAATAGTACCTAGAATTACTATTGGAAAAATATATAAAAGATCATTGGGCCATGCAGGTTCTCCGTAATAATTATGACCCATTCCCTTAGCCAATTTAGCTCTTAATACGGGATCATTCAAATCATTCAAGTCAGATTTTTTTGTTATTGGGATAGGTGAATTCTTATAGATCCATCCTATGAAAGAACCGGACATGATAATTCACGTTTTTTCTTTTTCTTATCAATGAATAAATCTCATTACTTGTATGATTTAGATGTCTCATATTTCTAAAAAAAAGTGATTCGATTAAGGGATTTGGTATGATACTTATGAGATCGATGAGATTGATATTTTAAAATTTTTTCTACGCATCGTACGAATTCATTTATTTAAATAATTAATTTAATATAAAAAATATATTTTACAATATTATTTCTACATTTTTATATATTTTTATTTAAAAATTAAATTTAAATATTTATTTAAAAATATTAAATATTTTAAATAAATATTATTTATGAAATTTTTTTTATAAATTATTAATTAAAATATATAATATTAAATAAATTTAAATTTTATTAAATAATAATAATAATTAAATTTAAATATTATTAATATAAATCAAATTTAAATTTGGTTAAACTAATTTTGGTACTTTCTCTTGAATAATATAAGCGTAAATGTACTTATTTTTCCATGCAAATAATAATTTTTAAATCCTCGATTTCTCCTTATTAATTAATTAACCATACAGAGTATTAGCTCGGTCAACAATGTCTGTTGACTTTCCACTTATTGAAGCAACATAATATTCAATGGAAATGGTCAAACATTGCCTTCAGCTGGTCAACCTCAATTCCTCTCGATCAGGAGCTCCCTCGCGTTTTAATTCAAAGCTGATACTATTACTATTGTTATTGTTGAATGATTCACTAATAGTTAATGATCGGGGATTCAAACTGTGGAGAAAGCAAGTTGCCAGAAAAGGAACATTCAGTGAGGCAAGTGCAGAAGTGTTCAAATAAAGAAAATTTCAAACTGCATGCTCATGCCTACAGCAACTATACACGTCTTGATCTTCGTCGCAAATCTCTCCACCTATAAATACCATTCACTTCACTACCAATTTCAATATCCATCTCGTTTGCCTTGTCTATTCTCTCCATATAAACTCCTCTGTTCTTCAATCAAGAAAGTTCATCATTAACTATACGCTATTTACTTCATATAATGACTAGTTTCAAGTTGAATTCTCTTATGATATTGCCATCTTTCATTGTTTTCCTTGTGTTTTGCTCATTAGCTACTGTCTCTTTTGCATCCCTTAGAGTGGGATTCTATAGATCATCTTGTCCATCAGCAGAAGCCATTGTGAGAAAAGCAGTAAACAAAGCTGTGTCTCAAAATCCAGGGTTAGGTGCTGGCCTGATTAGGATGCATTTCCATGATTGCTTTGTTAGGGTACGTATACATGCGCAAACTTTATCTACTTATTTTAATACTATAATGTTTATATATGACAAGTTTTTGTTTTGTTGCTTCAATATTTAAATGCTGATGGTTCGTGCTATGTTTAACAGGGTTGTGATGCTTCTGTGTTGCTGAAATCTACACTAGGGAACCCATCAGAGAGAGAACACGTAGCTAATAATCCTAGCTTACGAGGTTTTGAGGTTATTGATGAAGCAAAGGCTGAAATTGAAGCCTTATGTCCACAAACTGTGTCGTGCGCAGATATTCTTGCTTTCGCTGCACGTGATAGTTCCTATAAGCTTGGAGGGATAAACTATGTAGTCCCAGCAGGACGGCGGGACGGACGTGTTTCTAGAGAGGATGAAGTGGGACAAAACCTCCCTCCTTTTTTCTTCAACGCACAGCAACTCGCAGACAATTTTGCCCGTAAAGGAATGTCAGTGGATGAGATGGTGACACTATCTGGAGCACATTCCATTGGTGTATCACACTGCTCTTCCTTCTCCAGTCGTCTCTACAACTTCAATGCCACTCATGCTCAAGATCCCTCCATGGATCCTAAGTATGCAGCTTTCTTGAAGACAACGTGCCCTCCACCAAGTGCTAATGGAGTGGGAGGAGGTTCAACAGTTGCACTTGATCCTACCCCTAATCGCATGGACAATAAATACTACATGGAATTGAAGAAGAATCGAGGATTATTGACTTCGGATCAGACATTGATGAACAGTGCTTCTACACAGAGGATGGTGGTGAATAATGCAAGGAAAGCTGGAACATGGGCTGCCAAGTTTGCCAAGGCGATGGTGCATATGGGTTCACTCGACGTTCTCACAGGAACTCAAGGTGAAATCAGAAGGCAATGCAGTGCTGTCAACTAACTTCACTGCAATATTCTTTAATTTTTCCGTCCAATTTGTTCTTTACTATTTTTTTACCTTATTATTTGTGTTTTTTCAAAGCAATTGTAAATTTCAAACATGTGATGTTCAGATTAAGTTGTCAATGTCAAATGCAAATTGATGCCAATGTAGTGGCCTCACCTGATGATTAACCAGCTAGGCACTTGTCGTCTCAATCATTATAGCTTGCTCACATTGTAATTTATTCTTTCTTGAAAATTAATGGAATTACAAAAGTCCAGGAATGTTTTCATCAGTTACAATAGAGATAGCTTTTTTGATTGTGAAATGGTACGTATTTGGCTTGGGGAGCAGCAGATTCACATTACATGCGTGGGTTGCTTAAGTTAGTTATACAGGCGGGAAATTAAGTTTGTTTTTTGCTTCTTTTTCATGTGTATTGCACAGAAGCACCAACCGTGTTAGCGAGGGTTAAATTCGCGTATGAAGTTGGCTTTCCGTCGATAGAGAAAAAAAATAAATTCTGTAATTTTATGTCACGCTCTTTGTTATTTGCTATCTATGTTACTGCGTGGGATGTTCAGCTATAGCGACAACTATTTTAAATGTTTGTTCTCAATTTGTAGCTTTCAATTGTATTCCTTGTCAAATCAATTGAATATTAAATTGTTATTTTTTTTATTAATTAATCAACAAAGTTCATCATTATAAGCTATTCAATTCATACAAAGACTAGCTTCAGATTGAATTCTCTTACAATATTGCCATCTTGCATTGTTTTCCTTGTGCTTTGCTCATTAGTTACTGTGTCTTTTCCATCCCTTGGAGTGGGATTCTATAAATCATCTTGCCCATCAGCAGAAGCAATTGTGGGAAAGCCGGTAAACAAAGTTGTGTCTCAAAATCCTAGGTGCTGGCCTGATTAGGATGCTTTTCTATGATTGCTTTATTAGGGTATACATGCTCAAACCATATTTGCTTCTTTAATATTATAATCTTTATGTATGACATGGTTTTGTTTTGTTGCTTCACTATTTAAACACTGATGTTTCGTTCTATGTTTTACAGGGTTGTGAAGCTTCTGTGTTGTTGAAATCCACACCAGGAAACCCATTAGAGAGAGAACACGTAGCTAACAATCCTAGCTTACGAGGTTTTGAGGTTATTGATGAAGCAAAGGCTGAAATTGAAACTTATGTCCACAAACTGTATCATGCGCAGACATTATTGCTTTCGCTGCACGTGATAGTTCTTACAAACTTGGAGGGATAAACTACGATGTGCCAGCAGGACGTCGAGATGGACGTGTGTCTAGAGAGGATGAAGTGGGACAAAACCTCCCTCCTTTATTCTTCAATGCACAACAACTCGCAGACAATTTTGGCCGTAAAGGAATGTCAGTGGATGAGATGGTGACACTCTCTGGAGCACATATTCCATTGGTGTCTCACACTGCTCTTCTTTCTGTAGCCGTCTCTACAACTTTAATGCCACTCATGCTCAAGATCCCTTTATGGATCCTAGATATGCAGCTTTTTTGAAGACAAAGTGCCCTCCACCAAGTGCTAATGGGGTTGGTGGAGATCCCACAGTTGCACTTGATCCTACCCCTAATCGCATGGACAATAAATACTACATGAAGTCGAAGAAGAATGGAGGATTATTAACTTCGGATCAGACATTGATGAACGGTGCTTCTACCCAGAGAATGGTGGTGAACAATGCAAGAAGTCCTGGAACATGGGCTAACAAGTTTGCTAAGGCAATGGTGCACATGGGTTCTCTTGATGTTCTCACAGGAACTCACGGTGAAATTAGGAGGCAATGCAGCGTTGTAAACTAATTTCTCCACCTGCGATATCTTGCAATTCCCAGTTCTTCTTCTCTCTCTCTCTCTTTTTTTTTTTTCTTGTTTTGTTTATAGCTTTCATTCATTCAATTTGTTTTCTTTTATTCTTTAGTTCCTTAATTCTTTAATTTCCCTCGTCTGAGGTTTTTCAAATGCTAAAAAGAAAAATAAATAAATAGTAATATTTATAAGCAGAAAGAGAGTGCGTGGCACTTAGGGCTGTAAATGAGCCAAACTATTCGTGAGCTACTCGAGACTCGACTCGATAAAAGCTCGACCGAGTTCGGCTCGTTTTTTAAACGAGCCAAACTCGAGCTCAATTTTGAGACTCGTCACTTAAACGAGCTGAGCTTGAACTCCATAGTATTCGGCTCGTTAAGACTCGCGAGTTGGCTCGTTTTTAGGCTCGCGAGCTGGCTCGTTGAGAAGGCTCGCGAGCAGACTCATTAAATAGGCTCGTGAGTAATATTGTTTAAATAAATTGGTGAACCAATTCGTTAAATAAATTTATGAACAAATTCATATATTATTAAAAAAATAAAAATAACTATAAAGTTATAAAATTTAAACTATTATAAATACTTGAAAATTATAGTATTGAAAATTACAAATAATTAAGATTAATTATTATAATTAATATTCTTTAAAATTAAATTATAAAAATCTTTTGTATATAATTATTATAATAAGATTTCATAAAATTAATGTATAATCACAAATAATTAATATTAATTATTATAATAAGTATTCTTTAAAATTATAGTACTACATGATAAATTGAGTTGTAAAAATTATATACATTTTAAAATTAAAGTATAATTATAAAAAAAAATTTATATATAATTAAGCATACAATATAAAAGATGATAATAATTATCAAAATATATTAATAATAATTAATTAAGATTATATGAATGTTGAAGTTGAAATTCAAGTTAACTAATTGAACAAATATGAAGATGATTATGAAAATAATTAAATTATATTAGCTTATTTCAATTGTTGAAAGTTGGAATCAATTTTATTCGTTTGATATTAAATTTTGTGTGTAATCTAATTTTATTATGTTGTTGAATTTATATTTATTTGTGTTATTTTAGTTATAAATTGTGTTACGTAATTTTTTTTATGTACTCTCTTTTTTTATATTATTTAAATTAATAATGATTAAAAACTGATTAAAGTGTAATTATTAATTCAAGCTCGAGCCTGAACTTGAGCTCAAACCAAACTTTTTAATTTTGAGCTCGGTCTCGAGCTTTTTTAACGAGTTTCTTAATCGAGCTTTCCGAGTTCGAACTCGAGTTTTATTAATGAGTTTTTTAATCGAGTTTTTCGAGTTCGAGCTCGAATTAGGCTCGTTATTAAATCGAACGAGTCTTTCACGAGTCGAGCTCGATTATAATATTTAATTCTCGAGTCGAGCTCGAATCAAATATTAGAGCTCGAGTCAAGCTCGAATCAAATATTAGAGCTCGAGTCGAGCTCGAGCTTCCAAACTTTTTTAATAAATGAGTTTGAACTTTACAAAACTCGGTTCGGCTCGGCTCGATTACACCCCTAGTGGCACTCTCCCAAAGAAGCGTGGGATGTACATGGTCGGACTTGGCTTCTCATTAGGACCCGAAAACGAAACCCTAACCCACATTCTGTTTCTCTAACCAACGGGCCCCCTCATAAAGCAAACCAACTTTATTTACAATCCCCCCCCCCCGTCACTGACTCCACTATAACTGCTCTTTAATTTATTACCTTAAAATCTACCCTCCAAACGACCTCGTATTTACAATTCGCCCATACAGTGCCCCTCTTTAGTCTATATATCTGTCTTGCTTTTCTCTAGGTTTGCCGAATTTGCGTTCCATACGCCGCCTTTCATAACAAGGTTAAAAAAAATAAAAGGGGGAAACGACTCGTCGCTAGCGCAATATGGCGACATCAAGAAACAAATCGAATGGTCATTCTGTTTGCACGTGCCGCATGCCACCACCGTTGATGTCGACCCCATCGGCATCTTCGTCGTCGTCGTCGTCGTCGTCGTCGTCTTTCGCATCATCCACTGCCGCTAGTTTCACTTCTCGATGCTCCTCCTCCTCTTCCACCTCCGCCACTTTATTCGCACGCGCCACCTCTCCCACACGTGTTAACATGTACAGTCATCACCATCGACAGAACAACCATCAGGCTTCGTCGTCCTTGCGTTTCTCAATCCATCGTCCAATCTCTCCCAGCCGTTCCATTTCTTTGAGAAGGCACCCCTCCAATGCCAATGCTGTCTCCAATCAGAAGAGAACGTGCGCGTGTTCCCCTACGACACATCCTGGCTCTTTCCGGTGCGCCTTCCACAAGGCATTGATGAGAAACAATGGATTTAATCATCACAGCAGCAGCGCACACTCAGTTTCGGTGTCGTATCACTCTAGTAGTAGATTGAACTTCAGGAGATCGGCGATGACGAATTCGCTTGTGAGGATTGGAGGTGTGGAGGGAGAGCTAGTGAAGAGAGCATTGTCAGCTCTGATTCATCCTTCTTCGCATCATCTTCGACGCCGCGGTGCTTTCGAGATGAGACCCAGCCGGCTGTCCGTCATGTCTAAAGCCGAACATTTGTGAGAAATCCTCTTCCTTAATTTCGAAGTTTTGAATTTTGATCGGTTTGAGTCGAGGTGTCGTTTCTGTTGCGAACATGGAAATTATCTTTACTTTCTTTGTTGCAGAGCTGATGCAATTTTTGTCAAAGGTCAGAGTTTTGCTGATGGAAATATTAAATGTAATTAAATTTTTGAATGCGTCTATTTATTGGAATATTATTTTTTCTTTTCTTTTCTTTTCTAATGATGTGGCTTTTCTCTCCATCTCTCCCATTTAGAACGAAAGAGAAAACAGAAAAGAATAAAAATAGAAAACAAAGCTTACATCTCTGTTCTTCAGAAAAGAAATTGATGTCATTGATTGCTTTCCTCCATGTTCTGTTCTCTCTGTCCAAACCCTTTTTGCTTTGGATTTTTTTTCTTCATCAAACTTGCCTTACTTTAATTTTTCACTACTAGTGATTTATTGATTGATTTGTAATTTCAAATTTGGAAGATTTGTTTGTTTTGGTACTTGCATAGTAAAGAAAAGAATATTTTAACCAGCATGAAGTAAATTAATTTTACCTTTAAAAGCTAAATGTTTGAATTTTGAAGTCATCATTGTTTAGAGGGCTTTACTTGAATATCATCATTAGTCCCAGTGTTGATTATATTAAATTCAAATATTATATTTCAAATTCGTACGTCCAAACACAAGGATAATAAATTTTAATTAATATAATATTGTATTTATTATAATAATTAAAAGAATGAATTTAACTCATATTTATATCAGATACAAGTATGTTAATAATTTAATAAATAAATCATTATTTAAAATATCTATATTCTAATACAGATAAAAGGAAAAAAGAGAATCAGTATATTAATGAATGAATTGCCCTCATCTTTACCGCTAGAACAAGTCAGCAGCTTAAGTGATTAATTTGTTTTTTAAATAAATTCAATTAAGTACTTATGTTTTTGTTTAAAGATCAAATAATTCTTATTTTTTTAATTAAGTGTTTATACTTTTATTAAGAAATAAATAACTCATAACCTAATATAATAATTTTAATAATAAAATATTAAAATTCCAAAATTTTGGTATTTTAATTAATATAAAAAATAAAAAAGCATAAAAATAGTAAATAATTTTAAAATTAAAAAAATATAATATTATTATTAAAAATATCTTATTTATTAAAAAGTATTATTTTATTATTAAAAAATAATATCACATTAAATAATAACTTATTTAATCCTTAATAAATATTATAAAATTTTAATTGAACTTACTTATAGATTATTCTTATAATTAATCCTTCTTATAAATCAAATAAAAGATGGAGGAGTTCAAAATACCAAAATATAACAAGTTAAACTAACCATTGGTGGATGCGCCAGGCCCTTGCAGTAGTGCAAGGCATGGGCGACGCTTGAGAGCCCCAGTAGCAAGCTACTGCTGCGGACCCTCTCCATAGAAAAATAAATTTAATATCATGTGGACCAATGGCCCACGTATCAGATACTAAACTGATAAGAACAGATACTACACTTGATCTTAGCCAAAAGGCCGAGAAAGGTATGCCTTATCATTATGCTTCAGCTTCCTTTTATGATCCCAGCTTTCCCAGCTCCATTTCCTTTAAAATCGATGTGGGAAAGTTTCCTCTTTCCTATGCACATTTCTTTACTTTTTATTTAAACAATAACATGAAGTTTTTTACTTTCATCTTTTTAATTTCTTTTTCTTTTTAATAAAATTCTACGTATTCCAAATTTAAAACGTTTTTCTTATTGTATAAATCAAGTTTCACTTACTGAAAATACTTTTATCAAATTTTTAATTTTGGTGTAATTAAGATTCATACAACAAATTAAAATTTATTTATGTAATAATTTGACATTATATGATCAAATTAACTCATAATATGATGTGAGCTTTATTGTTTTTATTAATTAAAATTTCATTCTTCCAAAAAGAATTATAGAATAATTTTAATATTTTGAACGTTGCAGACTAATTTAACTGAGCATATGCACTACATGTTCATATGCATTGACATTCAATTCTATTGTTATTACTTGAATAACCCATTTAAATATATATTTTTTAATTAATAATTTAAATATTAAAAATTCAAAACTTCTATAAGATATTTAAATTTTATAATTAAAAATTGAATATACAAAAATATATGTTATTATAAGATTATATTTTTTTATATTTAATTAAGATTGGATAACTAAGTATTTAGTATATAAAATTCAAACTAAATCAAATCTATTGTGGCACTAATTCGTAAACCCAACAAGTCAATTATATATTACCAAAATTCATTAAATTAGAATCCAATTACTAAAAATCCAACTCGTTACTATTCCTAATTACTACTTTTTATTTATGTAATATTTAATTAATTAATATAAGTGCTTTTATTTTACCACATAAAACCATAATTTTAAAAATAAGCTCCGACCCAAAATTACTAACAGAACTTTCGCATAATGATTTTTTAGGATGTAAATTAACTTAGAGTATTGAGCTAAAGGAAAAACAATACCATTGTTACGAGACTGAATTGAGTCAAGTGAGAGCATACACTTGGCAAGTTAGAGCGCCATCATAATTTTAGCCATTAAGAAATGGGAGATCATATCTCGATTCAAATTGAAAAATTAAATCGAATCGATCGAATTTAATTTAACAATTCGATTCAATTTGATTTAGTTAATATTTTTTGATTTAGTTAATATTTTTTAATTTATTTAATTTTTGATTCAGTTTGATTTTTTGAGAGTATGACTGTCGTTCAACAAATTATAAGTGTGGGGCCGTCCAAAGAACCATTCCCTATTGATGTCTTTTCCCCTCCCTATCCATTTACAGTACTTGTGTTGAGTGCTGAGTGTGGTAATTGAACTGCTGTTCATTTTCTGTCGCGAATGCTAAACACCAAACGGTGAGTTTTTATTTTTTTTTTAATAATATCTTTAAATTTCTTGTTTTTTCAAACTCTTAATGTAGTGATTTGTATGTTATAATTAGATTGTTTAGTCACACACATTTATGTCCACTAAATTTAGAAATAATCGGCATTTGAATTCATGTTAACAATATTGCTGCCATTTGGGTTATGTGAAGAAAATGATGTTTAAACTAAAATTCAATTGGGGAGAAAGTTAGTTAAAGAATCAACTAATGCAAATTATGCCAAAAAATTTGCAAATTTCTTCACTTTGCTGATTTGTGAAGGAAATAATGTTTAAGCTGAATGAATTTAACTGTTGGTCTTTTAACCATAAATTGCGAGTCTTATAGATGTTAATCTTCTAACTATAATAAAATTATGAAATTATGTCAATAAAATTGTGACTTAATCATAACAAAATGATTAAGCACAACAATCATACATTAATAAAATTAAAAAATTTATAAATTCAGTTTGGAGTAACCAATCAAATTGAATCGATTTTTATTAATTAAATTCGATTTGATTATATCTTAATAATTAATTTGGTCGGTTTTCAATATTTTTATAATTTAATTTTTAATTTTTTCAATTTAATTAATTCGATATATCACTATTAAAAATTATTAATCTGTCACTACTAAAATGTAATTTACGGCAAAATGAAAATAGTTTTTTCTCCATTTAAAAGTGTCAAAAATAAACCTCCAAAATAGAAGTATAAAATTGACTTATATAGAGGAGAAAGAACACAAAATAGATAAAACTTTCACTCTATAAATAGAGATAAGGTAAGTTTTTGTTTATTTTAATAATATTTTTTATGACCAGTAGAGTTTATCTCTTTGAATTTTTTGTCATTTCAAACTTTTGATGTTGTGACTTGTATATTCTGATTAGATTGTCTTCTCCAATCCACTAAAATTTAGAAAGTCTAGTAAATATTCATCTTTATTCAATAAATTTAGAAATAATCGACATTTGGATTCATGTAACAATGTTGTTGCCTTTTGGGTTCTGCGAAGAAAATGATGCTTAAGCTGAAATTCAATTGTGGAGAAAGTTGGTTAAAGAATTAAGTAGTGCAAATTATGTCAAGAAATTTGCAAATTTCTTGGCTTTACTGATTTGTGAAGGAAATGATGCTTAAACGGAATGAATTTGACTGTTGTTAGAAACTGCTAGTCTTGTAGTGGCTTGAATTTTGAAAACTACTAGTCTTCTTCTGACCATAATAAAATTACAAAATTATGTCAATAAATTTATAATTTAACCATAATAAAATACTTAAGTATAGCAGTTATACATTAATAAAATTAAAAAAAATTATAAATTTTGATTTGGAGTAACAGAACTAGACAAAACTAATTTTTATTGATTAGATTAGATTCGGTTATATTTTAATAATTAGTTTGATTGATTTTTAATATTTTTACAATTCAATTTTCAGTTTTTTTTTATTCGATTCAGTTTAGAATCAAATCGACTGATTACACAGTCTTAACTAAATATTTTAAAGAATATATTAGAAGATCGAATGTATCACCACTAAAAAATTATTGATACGTCACTTCTAACATGTAATCTACTATAGAATGGGAATAATTCTTTTTCTATTTAAAAGTGAAAAATAAACATTGGAATTAAAGTATAAAATTGACTTATTTAGAGGATAAAGAACACAAAATAAAAAAAATTTTTCACTCTATAAATAGAGAGAAGGTCAATAGATCTTATGCTAATGTTGGGAGAAAGCGAAATTCAAATGGAAGTGGTATACTTGATTCTGTCGTTAAGCAAATTGCGATTTCATGAAGTCAGATTTATATCTACCAAATTTGTTTGAAATAGATTGCATCATCGCCACTCTTTCTTTTTCAAACAAAGCTGCTTTATTTTTCCTCCCACCACATTATCATGACACGAGTTTTTGGAAATACTCATTATATTGGTTTTGTTTTTCTATTTCACATATTGAATTTCTCAAATTAAGGACTCTAATCTCTTCCTTTCTTTCTTTTTTTAATGTAGAGCTTGAAATCACTTGCATAGATGAGAAGAGTAAAATCACTGATTTGGGATTAACATTGTTTAAGGAATCTAACACTAGAGGATTTTGAAAAGATGTTCATCCAATTTATTAACTATTTTGTATTTAATTTAAAAAGTTTAGAAGTTATTTAGGTTAATTAGAACCGTAAATATTATAATTAATATTAAAATTAAAAAATCGTATAAAATTAGTAGATTTACAAGTAAAAAAATAGCTAATTATAAAATGAAATGGAGATCTTTTAATCAAACTTAAAATTATTAAATAATTTGAATTAATTATTTTAAATAATGTGAGAAATAAGTCTGATATTTGTAGGGGTGAACATTCGATCGGTTTGGTTTAAAATCGAATCGAACCGAATAAACTGAAAACTGAAATTTTAGTGTTTATGAAAACCGAACCGAACCGATTTTGGTCAGAAACCGAATCGAACCGAACCAGTCTGATTAGGTTCGATTCGGTTCGGTTTGATCGGTTTCGATTTTTAATAATTTTTTTTATTTTTTACACTTTATTTTTAATATTTTAAAATTTAATTAAAATATTTTAATCTTAATATGATTTAATTTCTTTATATTATTGAAAAAACATATTATTATTACTAATCGATTTGGTTCGATTTTTTCGATTTTTTTTTATTAAAATCGAACCAAACTGAAATAACCGAAATTTTTAAAATTAAAAACCGAACCGAACCGAAATATATAAAAATCGAACTAAAATTTCAAATCAGTTCGGTTCGATCAATTTTTTCGGTTTGAACCGAATACTGCTCACCTCTAAATATTTGAAGTATTAAAAAATATATAATTATTTTATTAAAAAATATTTTACACGAAAAGTTTTAATACGAAAAATATTTTTTAAATATAAATTATTTTATGTAAATAAATGGAGTTGTAGTATTAAAAATTTTGCAGTTAGTTTAATTTGACTAAATTTAAAAATGAAATTGATTTTAACATTATTAGTAGAATTGATTGATTGATACTGAATTTGCAAATTTAAAATGTCCAAACACACAATCATACTCCCAGTTGTACATTTATTATTGTTTTAATTCTTGGGACCATTGCCATAAAATTGAAATTCACTCGCCAAATCCTAAAATATTTATTACTTTTTGAAATTAAAATTTTTATATGAATTTAATTATTTTTTATTAAAATACAAAAATTTTAATTTTTTATTACATATAATTTTGTATTTTTTTTTTTTGAAAAAAAAAATAACACTAGCAAATATACGCCAACCCACTTGATCATATTACAGTTAATAAAAGGACAGTTAGTTGTATTTTTATTAAATAATATAAAATTCTTCTAATTTTACCATTAAAAATTGTTGAGTACATTTAAAATATATAAATATTAATATTTTATATTTGTTTAAATATAATTTTTTTCATAAATTATAAAAAAAAAATTAAATATTTACGTGAATGGAGAAGTACTGCATTGTATTATAGTATAATTTATTTCTTTAATGTCAAAAATCCCGTAGAGGCTGCCATGGAAGAAAGAAACGGCTCACCCAGGAAAAGAATCGTTTCGTTTCGTTTCGTTTATTGTGGGGGCTGCTCGTTGAACTCCATTGTCGCTGAGCTTCTGAAAGCTTCCTACTCTGTTTCTATCCATACGTACGTCTTGACCCAGTTCAAAAGATAGAGTATATAGCGAGAGAAAGCACAAAAATTCCCCTTTTGGGTGATGAAACAGAGACCACTTAACCAAGAAAATTTTTCTTATGATCTAAGATGCCAGATATAGTGCTTAAAGCTGGGAGCAGGCCGCCGTGGGTGGGATTAGCAGCAGCTGCATGGGTGCAGGTGGCTGCAGGGAATGGCTACAACTTCCCACTCTACTCAACTGCGCTTAAATCAGTGCTTGGATTCAACCAGCAGCAGATAACAATTCTTGGAGTGGCTAATGATATTGGAGAAAATGTTGGTTTGATCCCTGGTATTGTCATCAACAAGTTGCCGCCTTGGGCTGTGCTTTCTGTGGGTGTTGTTCTTTGTTTCTTGGGGTATGGCATTCTTTGGCTTGCTGTTAGCCAAACCGTTCCTAGTTTGCCTTATTGGCTGGTGAGTTAAGTTTTGAAACAATCCAACTTTTTCTTTATCTAATTGTGGACTTGATGGGTTTGAAATGAACATTTGATTGTATTTTCTGTTATTTTTCTGACCTCCGTGTGATCTAGTTTGTTTAATTTTAGCTTTCTCCAGCTTTATGGAGTTTGCCATTGCATCTCGTTTCCATGTCTAACTACTGGCTGAGTGTTTGTATCTTAGAACAAATTTAGGATTTTTCATCCTTCCCTTTTGTGTCTGCTTTATGGGTTCTTTTTTCTTTTTTTTTTTGGGTTCTACTTGATGAATTAGAACATATTTCATGAAATTGGAATTATTGCTTACTGGTTCAGTTCCCTCATTTATGCTCAGCTTTTGGTGAATACTAACGTGGAGTTAGTTGACTGTAGTAAATCTTTGGATTTGCTTTTATTTTGGTGTCTCGATGCATTCAGTTATGCTTCAAATGCATAGTATTTTGAGAACAAAATATCAGGTTAATTGCTTGAAAGTATTACAAGCTGTTAATCCTATATTGTTTATGAACCTTTAGCATACCCTTTTTAGTGTCCAATTTTGAAGAATCCGCTTTTAAGTTTCATCCCTTTAACTAGGAAAGCAAATTCATTGTTTTGCCTAAGTGTTCAATAGTCTAATTTCATGCTCCTTATGAAGAGGGTATGGAATTTCATTTGTGATCATTTTTACAGCTTTCTCTGGTATTACCTAGATTCTTGAGAGATTTGTTCTTACATTCTTTCCACTGGACTTTTCCGTCTTATCCAGTTTAATAGAGTATTATAGGTTTTTATTTGCTCATCTGTAAAATTAAGGATGGAGTAACAACAGAAAGATGAATACATGTCAATTATGTTCTTGTTTTCTTGTTCTCTTGTCAATGAGCTTATTTCCTATTCGCTTTAACTACTGCTTTGGGTGCATGCATAATTACCATAACTCACTATAACCATGGCAAATAATAATTCAGGACTGGTATCCAAAATGTTAAAAGACTTCCAATCAATATATTAAGTTTGACAAACAATAAATGTTTTAAGTATATAAAGTGTAACCAGTGACTACCCTATGACTCTAGCTTCTAGTGAAGCAATCTGTATATGTTCTCTGTAAATCTCTCCATTTTAACTTATATTTAGGAGCATGTTTATCACCTGCTAAGTTACAAACCTAAGTAGCTTGTAGGCAACCTGTGTGAGCTATTTAAGTTCCAACCTCCACCAGTCTAAAGATGTGGTATACTGCTCCCATTATGCATAGCAAATACTACCAGCTTTCTAGGTTTCTTTTAATTATCTTTAGTTGGTTATCATGTTCTTTTGACTTGTAGAAGCTTATGGAGTGATAAGATTACTATGCAGGCACTGGTAAAACCTGTAGGAAATAATAACGCATCTTCACCTTTCAATGCATTCTTATGATAAAATGAGTTTGCCGTAGTTAAAATGTTAGTGGAGCAAGCTCACGTGCAATAACGTTTCCTCTTTTTCCACCAGAATCCTCATGCATCTCATATTCTGGTTTTTTTTTTTTGAAGTGATCCCTGTTCCACCTAGCTTTTCTCTTCTTTTTTGGCATTAAAAAAAAAATGAAGACAGTGTGCCTGTAGCTAGTGATTGTGGTCTTTCCCTATGGATTTGTGTTCTTTTCATTTGAAATTCCTTCTACTTATTCATTGAACTTTTGCAATTGATTTGTTTAGATATTAGCAAATTAAGTCTTGGTTGCAATACTTTATGTTTTCAATTTCCATTTTTATCATATATTTGCTTGTAACCGTTGCTGTTCATTGCTGTTGTAGCTATGGCTTGCACTTGTTGTTGCCACTAATAGCAATGCATGGTTTGGCACAGCTGTGCTTGTAACCAATATGAGAAACTTCCCTCTCAGCAGGGGTACTGTTTCTGGCATTCTCAAAGGTTATGTTGGAATCTCTGCTGCAGTTTATACTGTACTTTTCAATATGGTGCTTGGTGACTCTGCTTCAAAGCTTCTGCTATTCCTTGCACTTGGCATTCCTATTATATGTCTAGCAATGATGTTCTTTGTTCGGCCCTGTACTCCAGCCTCTGGAGAAGACTCTTCTGTCCATGTCCATTTTGTTTTCACCCAAGCTGCAAATGTCGTGCTTGCCCTTTATCTTCTCATATCCACTGTAATCAGTGATGTGATTCCTTTAAGTGATACTGTTTCATACATATTAGTTGCCATAATGATTATTATTTTGATTTCTCCTCTTGCAATTCCTGTCAAAATGACTCTTTTTCCTGCAAGGCCTAAGAACAGTATCCCAGCAACCGGCTCTTCAAACCAGCTGGTTTCAGCTGAAGGTGACTTGGCCCCAACAGATCCTTTGTTGACACCATCTTCATCAGCTTCATATCTTGGAAGTTTTCTTGATAGTGAAGATGCTTCAGATGTAGAAATACTTCTAGCTATGGGAGAGGGAGCAGTGAAGAAGAAAAGGAAACCTAAGAGAGGGGAGGATTTTAAATTTGCTGAGGCTTTAATCAAGGCTGATTTCTGGCTTCTTTGGGTGGTATACTTTCTTGGAGTTGGTTCTGGAGTTACCATTCTCAATAATTTGGCCCAAGTTGGAGTTGCATATGGTCTTGATGATACAACAATATTGCTTGCTCTCTTCAGCTTTTGCAATTTTGTTGGCCGTCTTGGCTCGGGTGCTGTCTCTGAGCACTTTGTCAGGTAGTAAGGACTTTGAATCTTGTCCTAGGTTGGAATGCGAAATTATTCTTTCCTTCAAAAGAAGTAATCATGCTTGATTTTTCATTACGCAATCATAATATTTCTGGCTTTATTAGATTGAAGTATATTTTGGGTGTCTTAATTTTTCCTGTAACATGTATGTACTCAGGTTATTTACCTACCTCTGGCTTTTCAACCGTTTTTCCCTATTCCTATTTTTACACCCTACGCTCACTCATATTAGTTTACAACTTTTTAATCATTTGGTTGGATGTGATTTCCTTCTTTTTTGAGTATAAGATCCTTAATGTGAAAAATTCATGATGATGCAGGTCAAAAGCAATTCCTCGAACTTTTTTTATGATATGTGCACAAACAATCATGGTTGTGATATTCATTCTATTTGCATTAGCTCTTGATGGTATTCTTTACGCTGCAACTGCTATGATCGGCATCTGCTATGGTATTCTATATTCTGTAATGGTGCCAACTGCCTCAGAACTCTTTGGCTTGAAACATTTTGGCATAATTTATGCCTTTATGTTGCTGGGAAATCCTATTGGTGCACTTCTTTTCTCAGGGCTGCTTGCTGGTTCTGTGTACGATGCAGAAGCTACTAAGCAAGGAAGTTCTACCTGTGTAGGTCCTGATTGCTTCAAGGTCACATTCCTGGTTCTAGCCGGTATCTGTGGGTTGGGCACCATCTTGAGCATAATCCTCACTGTTAGATTGCGGCCGGTTTACCAAATGCTTTATGCAGGGGGTTCTTTTCGCCTACCACAATCTTCAGGCCATTAGCTACAAATGGCTGCGTATGGTGCAAATTACTGATAAATTAATCTCCTCCAAGTAAGAATATCTTCAATAGATATGTTTGGGGGGCATATTCATGTAATTTCAAATTGTTATATTCCCCTATAGAGATGATTTCGATTGTGTATTAATGATATTATAGGTCTATTTAGCATTGTTATTAAATAACCATTAAGAAATTTACCTTCTTAAGTATAATATGTTTGTTAGAGGTGTTAAAAATTTGTTCTAAAAATTAAATTTGACCTGTTTTAATTCTTTTTTTTTTCTTCTGTTTCTGGTGACTCTTCCAGGTTCAGCTGATCTCTGGCCTGTCATGTGGGAATCATTTCAATATGATTTTCTCACACAATCCTAGCATTCTGTCATTATTTTCTATCTTCAAATATGTGTGAAAAGATTAGAAAATTTGATTCCTTGAAGTGATAAACATGGATAAATTTCACTAGATATTTGCATACCTAAAGCAATGTTCAGTCTTCTCAGAGACTAAAACAGTGCCTTCTTTTCTGGCAAAGATAAAAGATGCCACATAAAGGCCAAAGGGGAGACAATCTCATTCCTGAAACAAGAGTCTCTGGTGGAAGAACGCAAAAATCCATCTCTCACCATCATCAAGAAAGCATCATCAAGAAAATTCATGTTGGTTTCAGATTCTGAAACATGGTATCCCACCTGATCTCTTCAACACCAGTTGACCAGTACCCATCATCATCACCATCCATCTTCTCTTCTTTGTGAAGATCATACATCACCGGACTTGAAAAAATACCTAGCCGTTTAGGCCCGGAAACCACCATAGGACTTCCATTGGTGAGCAACAGCTTCCCTTGCTTAGCCATCATCAACTTCTTGTTCCTCTTCAACATTGCTCCTCTCCATCTAGTGGCATAACCAGCAGGACTCGGAACAACGATAAGAGAAGACCCATCGCGACTAGACCAAGCTTTTATGTACTTAGCTAGACACCTCTTTGTTCTCTTGATTGCTATGAGAACTCTCGCCATAGGACGTGGGGCAGCTCCTTTCTCCTCCCGGGCGAGCTTGAGAATCTCCAACCTATGTTTGGCTATGGAAATCCCCATGCTTTGAAGAAACTCATGGTTAAAGTAAGCAATATCATCTTCTTCAAGCTCATTGTAAGAAAAAGCAAGAGCATATTCATAGACAAGAGAAGGCTCAAGACCAGTTTTTGAAAGCCAAAAGAACCAATCCATGGTTTTGAGTGTGTTTGATGAGCCTCAAGCTCTCTGAAGGTGGTGAAGTTGCTAGAGGAGACTTTTGGTTTTCTTTTATATTGGCTTGGTGGTTGAAGTTTGAGAGTGACTAAAGAAAAAAAAAGGAAAGAGGATGTGGGGTTTACAAGGTCATGTGCCCTCCTGAAAATGGGCTAAACTCGGTAATCACGGCATGGGAGATTAGTAGGTCTAGCGTGTGGGGACGTTCTAATTTGTGTTTGTATGTAAAGGTTAAGTGGGTGTTGTGCTGTCTTGGTGGAGGAAAGTTAAGAGATTTTTGGACTAAAATTTCAAACTTGGCAACCCTTTTCCTAAAGTTGGATTAATTGTTGTTAGACTATAACCAACCCCTCTTGCTATTCACTAGTTTCTACCTGACTAATCACCTTCTAACTTAATTTATCATACAATGTTAAAAGTTTATATAAATATTTAATTTATCCTTTGGAGGATTAATAATATAGAAAAGTTTTGCCAAATCTAATTTGGGATTCTGCTTTCCTTGGGCAATAAAAAAATCTAAATTTATGTCACATGAGATTGACTTTAATTTAATTAGTTTTTGGTTAATTGTATTAGTTGTTGTGTGCTATCAGTGGCCAATGACTGACAGTTAGCTTATGCTGTGATTACGCAAAATACCACGTAAGTTGATCATGGCCGCTCTTCACATATTTTATAATATATTAAAATTTTAGTGGTGGAATAAATATACACCTTGGTATATAAGTATATATATTTGTGGATAATAATAATTATTTTCTAAGGGATTTACATAAATATAGGAACTATTACAATTTTTATATAAATTCTGAATTATTCCCATGAAACACATGTCATTAGAAAGAAAGGTTATTTGTAGGGCAGATGTTTGGATGGAAACAAAAATGAAAAGCTACTTTGGTCTTAAACCACATGAATCATAGCAAACAAACAAAAAGAATCCCATGCATGTCCTAAGATAATGGAACAGCCACCAACCCACCTCCAATTTTTTCAGTTACTTGCACATTGATTCCATTCCAGTCACTGATGGGTACTTTTTGCAGATTCTCCATTTTCACTCACCTTTTTTTCCATTATTTACTTTACCATTAATTAGTTTTACCTCATTTTAAAAAATGCTATCAATTTGTGTAATGTTAAAAAATTTATTTTATTTTAATTTTTTTTGGGTTGAGAAACATCACTATCAAAATTTCAAAGATTAAGTGAGCTACTCTGAGCAAAGACACAGTGATTGACCCATTTTTAATTATAATTGATTTGAGAAAGTATACTTAAATTATTTTTCCACACCTAATTTGGTTTTCTTTAACTTAAAAACCATATCTAATGGGAGGTTGTTCCCAAGTGATGATTTCAATCCTATACTTACTTTTATATACATGCAAATATTTAGTATTATTGAGCATTTCGGCTCTAACAAGCCCAGCCCTCTAGTGTTCTTAATCTGATTCTTTTAAGTCTGCTACTGTGATCCACATCGCCCAATCCATCCTTCCTTTCTCTCAGAAATGAGAAATAATTTAGTAGCAACTTCTAAGGCTTTGTTTGGTTGATTTTAATTTTTTTTTAATATATGTAATTTTAAAGAAGATTTAAATAAGTGCTAAGACAGGTTAGCACTTGCAAATCCGAACAGTAAAACAGCCTGGTTTGCTAATATTACATTGAAAATCCTAAAGGCGGTGAATTGTTCCATTGGATGTTGGCGAAATCAGTGATTCAACAGCTCAACAATTTACTGCTTGCAAGTGGACACAACTTTACATCAAGATATCACATGGTGGAATCTAAATTATCACAAATGCAACAAAGCTAATCAACCTCAAACAAGACCAAACTAATGGGTAGAAATCTAAATTGCCACAATCCCAAACAAATTTCAATAGAAGTAAGGATAGGATTACAGCCTAATAATCTGAAAAGAAAAAAAACCTGAATCAACAATGCCTCTTTATGGCTACATAAATTCTTAGCAGCATTATTGCTGTTGAATCATGCAGTTAGAACAATATTCATGAATAAAAAAATTCCTACTGCATCAACTAAAATGTATATTTTTAGATCAACTTAAACATGGTGGGTGTTCATATTAGTATTACACCTGAGCGTTCTTCAAATGTTGAACCAGCCTGTCACAGTTGCTCTGAGAAGTCGCTGTGTATTAAATATCAGGACATCCATAAGATGCTTCCAAGCCTTCAGGAGAACCTCCAAAAATTATTGCAATCTGAAACAATATTTTGCCAAGGGTACATCTGTTTCTCAATTTGAATCCATTGTTTGAAATGATTATGCACCAGAAAAAAGTGAGACAAAATTGACAAAGTTTTCTTCACTGAAACTACCCAAAAATCAAATATGATGAATATCAGTTGGGTTGGCTTTTGAGACTATAAATGTTTCCAATTACACCAATAATGCTAACCATTATTGCCATAATTAGCATAAACCGGGATAATAACTTCTCTCTGCGGCTCAAAACATCACCTCGATGACTTAATCTCAATGCAATAAGAGATGGAAATATAAAGCCTAACGACACTGCTGCAGTTGCGCCTGTGAATTTGAAAGCTGTCCAAATGTTGGGCACCATAGTAGAGCCAAAATAAATCAATCCCAATAGCACTGCTGTTAAGGCTAAAGATCTCTTCCTACTCTCTGAAAGTGGAGCTGATCCCTTAAACACCATGGCATCCACTGTGTGCCTTAAAGAGAAATGAACAACAGGAAAAACAAGAACCAAATGAATAACGTACCCTACCCTGACAATATAATCCAAGGCAGAGCTGAAAGGAATTCCAAGGTCGGTGTCAAAATTGGTCAGCACATCAGCTTCTGTATCACTCCCAAACAGTAAATAACCCGATATAGCAGTTGAAGCATAAACAGTAATACAAAGAACAGTTGTAATTCTCCCCACTCGATTCATCTTTTGGGGTGATCGTCCTTCGAGTTCATTATATATAGGCTGAACATTGTAGTGGCAAATATAAGCATTTGTCATGATGGGAATCACCACAAGCAAATCCACAATGGCCCTCATTGAACCAAAATCTGGAATCATCTTTGGAGCCTCAATTTTTCCTTCAACAAGCTTAATGAAAGCAACAACAAAACATACAACAACAAAGATAATAGCCAAAGCCACTGAAGCAGCTGAAGTCAAGCTCAAGGAATCAATCTTATCCAGAGAACAAAGGGGTGCAAGAAAAACCACCACCACAAACAAAATCACCAATTTCCTATGATCCCACACTCCGTGCCCTAACCATTGAACAAAAACCCCCACATGATGGGGAGATCCTGACATAACCTCACCTATAATTATCAAATAAACAACCAATACACCTGCATTGTTCACAATTATACAAATCTCAGATAAAACCTTAGCAGTTTTTCCTAAAGCACATTGAACAACTTCAACATATGAAGAAGCCTTACAGAGTGCCGAAAACCTAACCAATAATTCAACACTAATTTCAGATAGAATACCCATGAGAATTATCAACACAACCCCTAAAACCAATCCAAGAACCTTCATTGTAGCTGGTAACGCCATAATCCCTGCCCCAATAATCGTTGTGGTGAGATTAAAAATCGCACCATAAATCCCAGACCCATTATTGGATTTGGCAAGTAAAAGTGGATAATTTTCAATATCAAAATCATTGTTACCATTCCCACCATCATTATCATCTAAAATTTTAGCATTCTCGATCCTGGGATCTCTAAAATTCTCCCCATCATTAAGAGAAAGCGATTTGAGGTAGGCTTTTCGTTGGTGTATTGGGGTCTCGGTATCATGATGCAATTGTAATTCTATATATGAATTCTTGGGAATAGCCTTGTAATTGCTATCCATTGAATATCCAAATAAATAATCTTACCGATACAGAACCTTTGCAGATCTTGAAACAAAGAAAATGGAAGTGAAAGCCTACAGATCCATACGTGAGCCAACGTTTGTTGATCTCTTTGATGCAGCGGGAAAGCGGGAGTTTTTTAACAGACAAAGAAATTGGAGGTCAGGGGGAAGAATATGTCTCCTCATTGGTTGGATTTAAAAAAAAAAAAAATTAAAATTGTGATTTGTCATAGTTAAATAAATTTTAATAGAAATAAAATTACATTAAATAAATCTTAACAAAGATGTTTTATATGATACAGCATTGAGAATCACATTTTATCTCGTAATTATATAAAATAATTCATTATTCACCTAATAAAAATATTTTTATTTCTATTTCTAAAATAATTTAAATAATTTTTTTAAAAAATCATAGGTATAATTTTGTTATTTTTTAAAAATAAAAATTTATAAATTAAAACTTTATAAAGTGTTATTATTAAATATTTAAACTTTATAAAACATTAACATAAAATTTTAGAAAATACAGTAGAAATAATAATAATTTTTAAAATTATAAAAATATTTAAAAAATATTATATTATATCAGAATCTATTTAACTCTTAATTAAAAATACAAAATTTAATTAGTAAAAAAATAAATTGAACTTCTATGACTCTTAAGTAAAAGTAGAATAATTTAATTTCCTTTTTATCTTATTTATTTATTATTAAATGTTATTTAAATTTAATGATTTTGGTTATTACTTAATATTGACAAATTAAAACAATCCCATTTTCCATCATTTTGTTTTTCCTTTTCAATGACCAATAATGCAATCCATCCCCATTTTTCATAATTCTTTCTTTTTTTTCTCACATCCCACAAAAAGAATTTAATATTTAATTTTCCTCACGGCAATATTACCCATATTTTTTAGGTATTAGCCATATTAATATTTGTTAAATATTATTTATAATTAATCTTATCTTTATAAAATAAAAAAAATTATAGATTATATTTAATATTTCACCGATAATATTGCTATGGCGTAAAGAAATGAGTCTAATTATGAAAAGTTAAATTTTAGTTCGTTAAATTTTTTTTTAGTTCAAATTCAACTTAAATTTTATTTATTTTAAATTTAAATTAAATATTAATAAATTTAAATTTAATTAGTTTAATAAGTCTAATATCAAATAGTTAAATAATTCAATTTATCACCGTTATAATAAATTTTAGTTTAAAATTAAATAATTTTAATTAGTTTATATATCTATAAAAAGTAAATTTTTAAATTTTAATAATTTGAATATTTATACATTTCAAAGTATAATAAAACTACACATAGTTAAACATTAAAAAATTCATGTTTAAATAATAAAAATTTGTATAAATTTTGAGTTTAATTCTTTTGTAATATTAAATTCATTCTAATTAATGAGTATGTTCACAAGCTAGTTTATAAGACTGTATATGAATTCAGAAATGAATCGAGTTTATGAGTTCTAACAAACTGAATATTAAAAAATTTAAATTCAACTCATTTACTAAATAAATTTAAAATTTAAATTTAAATTTAACTCATTTGTATGTTAAATTAAATTTGATCAAATTTTTATTAAAATTAATTTAAAATGTTAGTTCATTTATACTCCTAAATATTATATAAATTTATATAATATTAACTCTTAGTTCAACCTGATTTATTTTATAAAAAAAAGTCAACATAAAAAATATAAATGATTTTATTTTTTAATATAAAAAATATAAATGATTTTATTTTTTAATATAAAAAATATAAATGATTTTATTTTAAAAAAAATAAAAAATTTATAATTTAAAAGGAAATAAGCTTTTTCATTTTAATTAATAAAAAATTAAATTAAATTGAATTTTTTTTCCTGAGAATAAAAATGGATAACTTGATTCATAATAGAAAAAAGCAATATTTAACCATAACTAGATAGTATAAAATCATGTCTATGCTAAGTAATGTCCCACATTCTTTCTTTTCAAATTTTCTTGGGCTAATAAAATTCCTAAATGTTTTATTATTAAAACGGTATTTTTAATATAAAAAAAGTAAAAAATTAATAATAATAATATAAATAATAGTTATTCTGCTGAATTATATGAATTATTCAATTCCACTCCATTTTTAATTTGAAATTTATTTATTTATTTGAAAAAAAAGGCCCACTAGTTTTTTATTGAATTTTCGTTATTATTTTAAATATTTATAGTAGACGCCAATCTCCACTAACGTGTTTGAAATTATGTCATGTCAAACAAAGAAATATCGACAATATTCCGCGAGAGATTTAAAACGTACTCGCAAGTATACGTGATATGCTATGAATTCAGTAACTTAAAAGTACGATATTTTAATATCCCGAGAAAGTCCCATGTATGTATATTTAGCCGAGAAATGAAGACGAGTCACGAGAACATGGTTAGATTTAGGTATAGTACCATAAATAAATTAAAGTAACAAAATAATAATATAATAACAAAATAGAAAGTCAAAATAAATAAAGAGGACAGATGGAGGTTGACGTGGACGTGGAGAATGGGCTTTAAAAATTGATACAACATCGACCTTCATGCACCTCAATTTTATCTTATCAACCTTTTTAATTAATAGGTACTTAAAAAATCGCAAGTCAAATACGTGGACCTACGGTTGATAATGATTCCTAATTCTTGAAAAATATTTAAAATATTTATAAATTTAAGTCAATTAATAATTTATATAAATCAATTTAAATTTAACCAAGCTTTATTATTTGCTATCCGTTTTGATAAAACTTATTCATAAAAAAATATAAATAATTTTTTTATAAAATTATATATGAATTTATTTTTTAAAAATAAAAATTTTATAAATTAAAAAATAAATTTTTATTGTAAATAAAAAAATTAAATTATTACAAATTGGAGTAAATTTCTCAGTAATATTAAAATTAATACATATATTTGTTGATTTTTAAATTCAATAATTTAATTTTTATATTTTAACTCTGTTAAATTAAAAGTTTTTAAATCTAATTTTCTATTATTTATCTTTGAAATGTCTAAATTATTTTTACATATATAGTATCGTTTATCATTAAATTATGTTAAAATTAGCAAGTATACTTTTCGATTTTTTAAAAACAAATAACTTAATTATTGTAATCTAATTTTATTAAAGTGAAAAAAAAATTCTTTTCTCAAATAAAAACTTTCAGTTTAACAAACTCAAAATATAATTATTAAAATATTGAGTTTTAAAAATAAATATATGGATTAATTTTGATATAATTTTAAAATATAAAATAAATTTTTATATCATTCATTAATAAACTAAATAAATTTTTTAAAATAATATCGAAAAATGGCAACGGTGTGGACCTTCTCACTGTGGTAGAAGAAATTTTATTTTTTTATTTTAAAAAATGTTTAATGAAAATACTTTTTTTTAATGTTTTTCTTAAAATTAAACAAATCCAAACTAATTTGAGACTTAAAAACTCAATTCAAATTATATAAAAAAAAAAAAAAATCCAAAAGTCGTCTTCAATCTTTTTTAACTCTAGCAATCTCAGCGATGACACGCCATCATTTACCAAGCACACCAAATTACAACAACTCTAGATTTAAAAATCTCATACACTAATTTTTTAAACCTGCAAAGAAAAACACGTGTCAGAAAACTGAGAAGAAGCTAAATTGATATGCAAGCAATCAGAAATTGCCAATTGCACAATACTAATAAATGACAAAATTTACAGTGACAGCACTTTGAGATGCATGTATCTTTAAATGGGTCGAAATAAATCCTAAGTTTTTGTCATTATCACATGTAATACCTCCTCCCATTAACAAAGTAGAGCCTCACTAGCAGAGCGCATCGAGAACTCTCCTAACAACAAAGCACCCTACACGGCTGAAATTTAAAAAAAAAAAATCACTTCTGTTTTAAAATTAATTTTCAATATTTCAATTATTTTTTAAAATTTAAAAATTAAAATTAAATAAAAATAGTAAAATATTTTTAATACATGATAAGACCAGAAGGCGGAGATCCATCACATAGACAACCGACTATTTACGATTTGAAAACATCAGTTTTTGTCTTATTGAGAAAAAAAATCATTAAATATAAACGATAAAAAATGAATGGATAAATAATTTTCTCAATTTTATTATTAAATTATTCCTTTCTTCTCTTTCGTATCATTATTTTTTGTTGACTTTACTTTTTTATATATATTTTTATTAATTTTTTAATTATATACTAAAAATGAAATTATGATAATTAATTTATATATTATTATAATATAAAAATAAATAATAATTTTGAATTAATAAAAAAATAAAAATTATAAAATAGAAAAAATATTATTTAAAAATTTAGAATATGAGTGCTTGGAAATTTTTTTTTTGATTGATTTGACTTATTTATTTTTATTCTAGGCGCATGTACGTGGATTGATATGTTGTCGTATTATAGGTGATTAAATATTAATGCAGCATAAAAAAATAAAAAATTTCATATAAATTATATGAATCACTGTTCTTCCACATGAGTAAATAACAATGATGAAATGGATGCAGTAATTAAATTTTTGAAGATAATTTTTAAAATTATATTGCATTTCTAAAATTATTTAAAATTTTAAACTTTTGAAAAATAAAAATTTTTAAATTAAAAAATACAATAAAAATATTTTAAAAAAATCCATTCAAATTCTTGTAAAATTATTAATTTTTAACAGTGTGATAATAATATATATGTAGCGCTCTATTCTCATCTGGCGAGGCATTGTCAGTACTTTTTATTTTATTATGAAATATTATCAGCATTAAATAATAAATCAAGAACATAAAATTTATTCCTTCACCTCATAATTTTTATTTTAATATTTTATATATATTAAAAAATAATTTTTTATTAACTATCCAATTATACTCATTTTAAAAAATTAAATTAAATTAAATTAAATTATAATAATTAATTTATATATTGTGAAAAAATAAATTTACTCAAATAAAACATATCAAATTTATTTTTAATAATATTTAAAAAAATAAAATTTAATATTTATATAATTCAGATATAAATTTCACGATTTGACCAATATGATTTGTGGACTTAAATAATTAATGAAAATGAAGTTAGATTGACTTATATGGAAATTAATTGTGTGAATAAATAAGGAGGAGCCTCCGGATAATTAAGACAGGTCACTTTTCTGTGGACAATATTTTTAAAAAAATAATTAAAAAATAAAAGAAAATAAAAGAAAAAGCCGAATGAGTCATTGATAACGTAACTCCACTTTCCTTGATTAAAAAACAAGACCCACTCTCTGATAAGTGACAGCTGAAACCAGAACGCGATAATATAAGTACATATCTTCAAAAACCCCCCAATTTATCGTGAATATTATTTTTCTCGCGGTAAATTTAGAGAGAAGTGATGGTTTGGGGATTCTGCATCGCTTGATTGTTTGAAATTTGGAGAAAAATATAAATAAATAAAAAATAAAAAAATATGGGAAAGGACGCATTATGGTTATGGAACTGCTAGCTAGACCACTTGACTGAAAAGGAATAACTGTACTCTCAATGATGGCGCGTGTATTTTACGGTCCAGATATTGTATGGCATTTGGCGGCCATCTTAATGCTTAAAGAACAAACCAATAAAAAAAGCCATGCATTTCGTACGGTCACCCAGCTGTAACGTGACATCTGACAAAACCACTTTATTATTTGATAGCGAAAGCTTTCTCTTTTTTTTTTTTTTTTGTGAAATTTAGTTAAAAAACCAAATATGAATTTAAAGTAATGTTATTTAATTTACTTTTTACACCGTATATTACTTTTTATATTTTAAAAGTTTTAAAAAAGAGCTAATTACTTTTCATTAAAATATATTATCTTACGTAAAAGCTTGGCAAAGCTTTTTCTGTTTAAAAAAATTATAAAAATATAAGGTATATGCTGACAAATTTTAATATTTCTTTACCATTTCTAAACTGAGTGGACATTATTACATAAGAGTACATGACCACTAAAATCTGAGAAAAAATAAAATTCAATAAAAATATAAGATAAAATCAAATTCAAATCAGTAACAATTAAATAAGTAAAGACACCACAGCCACAGACAGAAATTCAAACAACCAACCAAACAAAACCACACCGTCACTTTATAATGGCCATTCATCACAGTCATCAACTAAACATGGAAAATGTAAACTTGAGGGTGAAGACATAGAGCCAAGACAAATAACCTAAGTGTATAAATAAACATCCAAATCAACATAAATAAAATAGACATGTAAAAAAAATGTTGAAAGTGATAAAATATCATAAAGTTCAATTAAAGAAAATTGATCGTAACGATAGCTATCTAATCTAATAATTCGATTTTAGATTATTGATGTGATCTAAAAATAGATCTTTCGACTATAAAAAAAATCTATTATAAAAAATTAAAAAGACGAACAAAAAATAAACCCTCTTTTGCCAAAAATATGGACAGGCAACCCACAAATACACAAAGAAGAAATTGCAAGCCCACAATAAAAAATGGTATAAATTCTAGGCAGAAAAACGAATGAACCAAAATCAACCCTCTATGATCGTGCTCCTTCTTTCTCCCTTAAGAATTTATATATAATTAAGATATAGAGAAGGCAAGAAACCCTAGCATATGCAAATTGTTTATATATATTTTTTTCCCCACATCACAGGGTTTCTAAAATTGATTATTTAATAAAAATGGTTATATTATATAAATATATTTTAGTGTATATGTGATAAATTACTATGAAATCTATAATTTTGATGAACTTAATTATTTTGTTCTTATTTTAAAATTACTGAACTAAAATATACTTATATTTTATAAAATTCAATTCCTTAATCTTTTTGTTAAAAAAATATTATTCATATTATTTAGATTTAAAATTTTAATTATATAGTATTTAATTATATAATTTTTAAATATTTATACTATTTAGTCTCTATCATCAAATTTAAAATAAATCGATTAACGGTTTTTTTAATACAATGTGATGACCGCTGGATTTTTTCACCCCGGTCTGGGGTCAGGCCCATGACAATAGCCTATTATTTGGAGGTTTTCAAGTCTCCTGCATGGACCCAGTCCGGCCCACTCAGCCTTGAGACCGGGCTCCATCTTTGTTTCTCAATCAGGTCCGTCCAGCTCGTACGGCTCATCAAACAGATTCTCTTTGACCTCAGTTTTAATCTTATCTTCTACCCCGACTCGGAACCTAGAAGGAGACCGACCCATCCGTCTGGTGGGTCCATCAACATGCGTACCCGTGGAGAATCAGAGGCCGTTACACATGTAACAGAAATATGATATTCTCGTACGTTCGAATCAACATGATAGGGACAGGTGGTCTTATAACAGACAATTTGTTATACATCACTAGCAGATAAAAAAAAACATATAAAAAGAGGATTGCCCTCCTCTAGACCTAAATATTTGGCTAAGTTTACAGAATCATTGTAAAATCCTATTATCTGGATTTCAGATTATCACAATGACTATAAAATTTAATTATATTCGATACGAAAAATAATTTTAATATATTAAAATTATAATAAATGTCATTTATAAAATTATATTAATCTTTTAATTAATCATATGTGTATTAAAAAACTATATAGATTTGGCAATTATGCATTAATTGTGTCTTTAAATTCAATCATTATAAAGATTGAAATATGTGTATTAAAAAAGATTATAAGAAATTAAATTTAAAAATGTATATTATAAGACAAACATAATAATTGAAGTACTAATTTAGGGACATACTAAAGAGGGCTATGTACTAAAATCCAAGAGTTGTGCTAATTGCAATTATTGGTTAATTTGGTGGTGTGTTGTTATCGCCATGGAATTGCTTTGCATAACTTCAAAATCATACCAAATTATTCGAAATTGACTCATGTGAATTTAGATAACAATACTAGCAAAAAACGATTGATAAAAAAATTACACTCACATATTTAGTCTGATGGTAAATGCGTCTGAATAAATTTGAAAAATTTCAGGTTTTATTCATTCAATCCTCAATTTCTATTTAAAAAAAATGATAAAAAATTAATTGAATTAAAATAATTAATTTAGTATAATGTGGGAAAATGGGGAATTAAAGAAATTGTGGGAGAACTTGTTTATGTTTAAATAATTAGTTTATTATAAGGTTGAGAAGTTGTTAAGTTAGGTTTGGTATAAGAAAAAATAGTAGAACAAGGTGGATTTTAATATTTAATAAAATTTAAAATATTTAAAATGATTATAATTAAAAAAATTAATAAAAATAATTATATTTTTTAATATATTTATAAAAATAAAATAAATAAAGATTATTAAACAGAAATAAATGGTCCTTTTCGATGCTGAGTTTCCTTGAAAGCTCTCTTCCATGAATTGCTTGGCATTATCAACATCTTTCTTTTTCTTTTTTTTTTTTAAAGTTTACTTTCTTTCTTTTAGAAAAAAAAAAATATTTAGGTGTCTCTATCAATCAGGGAGTAGAATTTTATCTAAAGCAACAAATAGAAAGTTTTAAATAATAATAATAAAAACAAATCTGATGAGCTCAGGCATTTTGTCACAAGAAGCCGTGGCTGGCTTGGACAAATATATTATGGTCTATTTTATGCCACCTGTACAGCAACTGTTTCCTTTTTTAATTATTTATGATTTTTTTTACATGTCTCTATTCATCACTAAATTTATAATTTTTTGAAAAAAGGAGCGTGAGAGGAAATAATTGACGATGTTTATTGAAAAATAGAAAAGCATTTAATTAAAAAATGTTATTCTATAATAATTAAATATTAAGAAAGTTACATTAAGTAATTAAGCAAAAATATCAAAAAATTAAACATTTTAAAAAACACAAATTTTTAGGCTTTTTTAAAGAAAAAAAGCACAATTTGTAGGCTTTAATTTAGTGAATTAGGTAAACAATGTATCACTATCACAATATCTACGTGTCCAACACCTATTGGATTAAAAATTGTACTCTCCCAAACCACACGTCAACTATCATGCATGCCCAATGAAAATCAACGGTATAGATTAAATGATAGTTAGGTGGGTTCTACGTACGACCGCACAGATCAAGGTTCATAGTCCATCACGACGGTTATATTAATACACACATATGAGCGTTGATGGACCTCAAGTCCATATCCAGCACCGATACTTTTACCTTGTTTTATTTTGTTTGACGCTTTTGCCCTTATTCGCCTCTTATAACAGAACTCTGAACTCTCCTTATCGCCATATAAGGCCTGGAAATCTCTTGGGAGTTTTGTAGCACTAGCCCTAGCTTTTAGGTCCAATTAGGGTTTTTAATTGCGAAGCTCAAAACTTGAACAGCAAGCTCGAAACTTTGAAGCTCAAGCCCATTAGCTTCGTCTCCCACCTCCAGTTTCTGTTGCAGAAATTTGAATTTCTGGTTTAACTCGGAAATTAAAAAATTCTGGATTTGTTTCGCCGGCGGTTTCTCGGTCCTTTGTTTGATTTACTCAGCTAGAGATCTGTTAATCGATGTATGTTCCATTGTCTATAGTTTTTATTTTTTTTCCCCGATTTTGTATGCAGATCTTGGAAAAATTTTTGTTTGTTGGTAATTTGTTGCGTTTTCTCGCGATTTTGACGCTGCTTGCTGCTCTTTCATCTATCGATTTGCCGTGCTGTTGGTCTTTTGTTTGCTATGTTTCACTTAGATCCTCCATTTTAGCTTTCTTCAATTTAATATTACAGTTAAGTTATTATTAATATTTTTGCAAGTTATTTTCTGTTTATATTACTAATTTAATTCGTGTGCTTGTTTGTCTACTCGTAAATGACGTACAATAATTATTCTGATTCTATTATTTGTTATTATTTGTTTCTATTCTCCTCAACTGTTGTATTATTTGTTATTCTTGCTCTTTTCACTGCCATATTTATCTTCTGTTGTAGGATTATGACTTCTATGGACATTGACTCCCCTTCAACCCCTATTATGGCCATTACTCCTGTAATTCATCCTGATAACAATGAAGCTCCCATTTCCGAGGAGCAGCCCAATAAACGCAGAAGAAAGAAGTCGATTGTTTGGGAACACTTCACCATAGAAACTGTTGGTGCTGGTTGTATGAGGGCCTGTTGCAAGCAGTGCAAGAAATCATTTGCTTATATAACTGGTTCAAAGCTAGCAGGAACCAGCACCTTAAGCGACACATTGCCCTGGGGATCTGTCCAGTAAGCCGTCAGAAAAGTGAAGCATCCCAAGTGACGCCAGGTGTGAAAATTGATCCACCTAAAAGACGCTATCGAGCAACGCCTGACTTGGAAGCATTCCCTTTGATCAAGATCGTTTCAACCATGAGATAGCTAAGATGATTATACAGCATGAATATCCTCTACACATAGTGGAACATCCTGGCTTCATTGATTTTGTCCTAACTCTTCAACCCCAGTTCAATATGGTGAGGTTCAACACCATTCAAGGGAATGTGTGGCAATATACCTAAGGGAAAAGCAAAACCGGTTGAATCTTATCAGCGGGGTTCCTGGACGAGTCAGCCTTACATTGGATTTAGGGATCTCAAACTTTAATATTGGCTATGCTTTTGTAACAGGACACTTCATTGATGATGAGTGGAATTTGCATCGCCTTGTACTTAATGTTGTCATGCTTCCTTTTCCTGATTCAGATTATGCCTTCAATCAAGCTATAGCGTCTTGCATATCTGATTGGAATTTGGAGAGCAGGCTATTTACCCTTACCCTTGATCAATCCTTTTCAAATGAAACTATGGTAGGAAATCTCAGAGGCCCTCTATCTGTCAGAAATCCACTCGTGTTGAATGGTCAATTGCTGAAAGGGAATTGCTATGCTCGTGTTTTAAGTCGTCTTGCACAAGATGCAATTGGAGCAATGGGGGAAGTTACCAGGAGAATCCGTGAAAGTGTGAAGTATGTGGAAACCTCAGATACACATGATGAAAAGTTTGCAGAGCTGAGGCAACAACTTCAAGTCCCTAGCACAAAAGAGCTCATCATTGATGATCGAACCAAATGGAACACTACTTACCAAATGCTGGTAGCTGCCTGTGAATTAAAGAAGTATTTGCTTGCTTGGATACCTCTGACCCTGTTTACAAGATAAACCCATCAATGGGTGATTGGAAGCAGGTGGAAATTCTCTGCACATATTTGAAGCTTTTCTATGATGCAGCTTGCATTTTAACTGGCCCAACATATCCTCCTGCTAGTGCATTTTATCATGAAGTGTTCAAAATCCAGCTAGAGCTGACACATGCAGCCATGAGTCAGGATCCCTTTGCCTGCAACCTGACCAAACCTTTGAAAGAGAAGTTTGATCAATATTGAAGGGACTGCTTTCTTGTTTTGGCAATTGCTGTGGTAATAGATCCAAGATTTAAGATGACGCTTATTGAGTTCAGTTTTTTTAGGATCTTTGGAGAGGATGCTGGTATGTGGATCAAGATTGTTGATGATGGGATTCATGAACTCTTTCTTGAATATCTCGCACCAAATCTTTCTTTATTGACTTCTTTTATGGAAGCAGAGGATATGGGTATCTCCCGATCAGAGATTCTTCAAGAGGTACCTCCTCAAGAATAAGCACCCCAGGAAGCATGCTTTGAAGAAGTACCCCTTCATGTGGTGCACTCTGTGGATGTGCCTTCCCAGGAACAGTCCCAAGGAGCAGCCCTTAAAGATGTAAAGCCTGAAGTGGTTGCTCCCTAAGTGCACCCTAAAGAAGAATCTCCACTAGATGCATCATCTCACACTCAAGAAGCACCAGGGCCGGAGGTGCAGGAGATGCACACTCAGGAAGAGACCGGGCAGGAGGTGCACACTCTGGAAGAATGGGTGCAGGAGGTGGACACTCGGGAAGAATTGGTGCAGGAGGTGCACACTCAGGAAGCACCAGTGCAGGAGATGCAGACTCAAGAAGTACCAGTACAACAAGAAGTACCATTGCAAGATGCAGACACTCAAGTACCTGCTGAAGAAGTCTCTGCTCAAGAGACACACACACTCAAGCGGTGTCTGCTGAAGAGATGAATGCTCAAGAAGTGTCTGCACAAGAGATGCACACTCAAGAAGTATCACCTCAAGAATGCAAGTTGAAGACCTTTCTCAAGTGATGCATTCTCAAGAAGTACCAGCCCAAGAGATGCACCCTCCAGAAATGGTGGCCGAAGTGCACAGTCAAGAGCTGATGTCTCAAGAGATGCACATGTCAGAATCACACACACAGCAGCACCCTCCAGAATCACAGACCCACGAGATGCACCTTCCAGAATCACAGGCCCAGGAGATGCACCTTCCAGAATCACAGGCCCAGGAGATGCACCCTCCAGAATTACAGGCCCTGGAGATGCACCCTCCAGAATCACAGACCCAGGAGATAAACACTACAGATCCACAACCCCAGGCAATGCACCTTCAAGAAGCACAAACCCATGAGATGCACTCTCAGGATGCCCAGAATCATGATGTACACTCTCAAGAAGTACAGACTAATGATTTTCACTCTCAAGAATTACAGGATCATGGAATGCACATTCAAGAAACAGAGATTCACAGTATTCACTCTCAAGAAGCACAGACCCATGAGAGCCTTCGTCAAGAAGCAATGAGTCAAGAGATGCACCAGCAAGAGTTTTCCCAAGAGATGCACCAGCAAGAGTTTTCCCAAGAGATGCACCATCACGCTCTCTCTCAAGAGATACAGCCTTGTGAAGGGCACCATCAAGATTTACCTCCGGTATCTATTGGAGATGGGCTTTCAGATTTTGGTGTGTATATCTCCGAGATTTCAAATAGCCAACACATGAAATCAGAATTGGATCAGTATCTGGAGGAGTCTCTTTTGCCTAGGGTACAAGAGTTTGTTGTGTTGGGTTGGTGGCAACTAAACAAACTGAAGTATCCAACTCTATCCAAGATGACTGCTGATATTTTGTTAATACCAATTTCTACTGTTGATCCTGATTCTGTATTTGACACTGGAAATAAAAAGATAGACAGCTACGGCTGTTCATTGCGACCTGTGACACTTGAAGCCCTTGTTTGTGCTAAAGATTGGCTCCAATATGCACCATCTGCATTGTCAATGGAGACTTCTAATGCAATTGTTAAAATGGAATATTAGGTTTGTAAGAACCGATTCTCATCCTACGGGGTAGATACTTTGACTTGCTTTTCTAGGCTTGTGATTTTAGTTTTGTATTTTTCATTTCTACTGTTATTATGAGATGCTACTATTAGGATTTTGTTTTGCTGCTGGAGGAATTGTGTCGATATTTGGATTCAGGAATCACTGTGACTACATTTTTTTGTATGGAGTTCTGATATGCAGCTTTCTCCCGTTGTTGGGCGTTATTTCCCTCGTATATGGAGTTCTGAATTAATTTTTTTATTATAATTTTAATGCATATTATTGTGTAATTTTAATAAAAATATCATATGAATTAAAAAATAGTAATTTGTGTGAATTAATATGATTTTTATCATAAAAAATTGTGTAATTCACTTAACAAAGGAAACAATTAATTACACTCACAGATTAATGTGATAAGTGTATTACTCTTTTAATTTTCAATCCCATTAATAATAATAATAAAAAAAAGAAGTAAACAATTAATTTTAATAGCTGAATACAAATTCAATCGAGTTAGGTCGGTTACAACAAGCATTCATCCAGACAAGAAAAATTTTGAACTGCAGCGGTTTTGGATCAAAATTTTGAGATAATTATAAAAATTTATTCGTGGTTTTGGTAATTTTTTTTAAGTGAAATTTTATAATTTAATTTGCAAAAAAAAATTACAGTGAAGTTTTTCTATCTGTTACAGTTAATAATAAATATTAATGTAATATTTAAAATTTAATTAAAAATAGTTTTTAATTAAATGTTTAGATATTTATAAATTTAATTATAAAATTTTGTTTCATAATAAAATATTCTTTTTAATTATAATTCATTTATATATTTTTATAATTTTTGAATATTATAATTATTTAAAAATAAATACTTATATATATATTTTTAAATTAATTTTACATTTTTATTAAATTTAATATTTTAAAATAAATTAATAAATAAAATTTAAATTTAAATTTAAATTTAATTCAAAGAAATTTTTTAATTTAATTTTTTAATTAAAAAAAGATATTAAATTTTTTATTTTATTATTTTTACATGTAAAATATTAAAATTTAATAAATAGAAAGATTAATTTGTAAATATAAATTTTTTTAATAATTATAATATTAAAGGATTAATTTATAATAATATAAAATTAATTTCAATTAAAAATATAAGATTTAAATTAAAAAATTATTTTATTAATCAAATAAAATTTAATGAACTAAATATAAAAATTAAAATACAAAGATAATATTAAAAATATCATTTTATTACGGGTTTGAAAGTATGAAACTTTTATTATATTAAAATATAAAATTATATTTAAAATTATGCTAAACTGATAATTTTTCATAATTATCCCAAATTTTTATACAAACCGACGAATTTACAGCACTACATTTAAGGATAACTTTCCATTTAGTCAATTATTGCCAAATCGATACCAAAAACAAGTTTCTCTGCTCCCTTAAATATATCGCGATAAATCGCCAACGTATAACGCCACAATCTTCATTTCTCATATCATCTCATTTTATCCCATCCCAATCTCACATATCGAAATCATGAACCCAAACTACTGTATCACGTGACACAATCAGTACCACTCTCATCTCTCAATGGCAACTCTAGTAATATTCTCCCAAATCTGAGGGTAAAATCACTGGGTCCCCTCCGATAAAAAGATTGTTGTTTCTAAGGGGATCTGAGAGGTAAAAATCGCAGTCCTAATTTTCTTACAATATTCCTCAGTTCTACATCCACCTCACTTCCTAGCCGCTGGATTAATCAACACTTGCATCCCGTAACGTAATAGCTCTTCAAAGCTATGCTATTGAGTTACTGTGTGGGTCCACGCGGACCAATGCTCTCGCTAGAACATGAAATACCGTGTGGACTTCATCGTAGAAGATACTTCAATATCGAGATAGACAGTTGTGAGCTAGATATCCCGCGCCGATAAACTCGACAAGTTGTAGCCGGCCAACTGGGGACCCAATCAACTGTACTTATGCAAATGCACTGTCCTTATCAGCATAAGCTATAGTGAATCAGATAAGCAGCGGATGATAAGCACGTGGGCTTATCATCCTCTTTATCTGTCTCCTCTTCCCTATAAAAAAAACGCCATTCCTGCAAGTTTTAATGTTTGTATGTGTATAAGTATAATTTTTCTTGAGAGAGAAAGTCTAGAAAGAGAAGTTAAATCTCGTTCCTTTCTGGAGAGAGAAAGCTGTAATTTTTAGAGAGAGGCAGCTTCTTCTAGCTCTCTCTCTCTCTCTCTCTCTGGGTCTCTGATCTCTCTGCTTTGTTTACGAGGTGAGTTTCTTAGAAATTTCGCTTTTTGCTTTACGCTATAGAATCTATCGCTTTATTGTTTTTTTTTCCCTATGTGTATGTTTTTAGTATTTTTATTTTTTGAGTGCTTTTTTTTTTGCTCGACCTGCTTTTTGTTTGGTTTCATTTTTCCCTTTTTATCTTCGAATCCTATCTAATATAAAGCTGCTTTCTGTATCTCTTTGATCCCTGAAAATATCAAACCCTAATTTTTACTTGTTTCTGGTCCTGATTTCATTTAGCATGTTCCCTTAAATGCTTATTATGGGAAGTAATTATGGCCGAAATGATGATTTTTGGCGTGTTATTGGAGTATTTGTTGAAGATGGTTACATGATCTGTTCTGAGGTCGACCTTTTTACATTTATGCGATACTGTAATTTTTTCTGGTTTTTTAAAATAGTTGTTTACTTAGTCATGCTGACTTCTCCTTTTTAATTTAATTTTTGTAGAAATTCCCACTCAGATCTAGTGCTAAATAGGTGTGTTTGCGCATTTCTGAGAGAAAACGAGGCTGTTAAGATGTCATCTCTCAGTAGAGAGCTTGTGTTCTTGATCCTGCAGTTCCTTGATGAGGAAAAGTTCAAAGAGACTGTTCACAAGTGAGCTTTTTAACATTTAAGTTTTCCTTAATTATTAAGTATTAGGTATGTTTCAGTAATTATCACTTTCTGATGTGGACATATTAATTATTGTTTCAAACGTTAAATAGGCTTGAACAAGAATCTGGGTTTTTCTTTAACATGAAGTATTTTGAGGATGAGGTGCACAGTGGAAATTGGGATGAGGTGGAGAAGTATCTTTCAGGTTTCACAAAAGTGGATGATAATCGATACTCGATGAAAATATTTTTCGAGATTAGAAAGCAAAAGTACCTTGAAGCATTGGATAAGTAAGCAACAGATTCCAGTTTTACATCATTTTTTGCTTTAGAGCTGTTGCTTGTATGTAGAAAATCGTTCAACATATGGATAACAGTGTTTGAGATTTTGATAGGCATGATCGTTCCAAGGCAGTGGATATATTGGTAAAGGATTTGAAAGTGTTTTCCACATTCAATGAGGAGCTTTTCAAAGAAATCACTCAGCTATTGACATTGGAGAATTTCAGGTATAAGGTGTGGTAATAATTTAAAGTTTCCATCTGAATAGCTTCATCAGTTGTAATGTAAATGGTTATGTCTTACAGAGAGAATGAGCAACTATCCAAGTATGGAGACACAAAATCAGCAAGAGCAATTATGTTAGTGGAGCTCAAGAAGCTTATTGAAGCAAATCCCTTGTTTCGTGATAAATTGCAGTTTCCTAACCTTAAGAATTCACGGTTGCGGACTCTCATTAACCAAAGGTAATTTCAAGGAATGCTGTATGATTGAATTTGACCAGATGACATTTGTTTTACCTGAAAGTCACTTCTTAGGCCTCGTGCTTGGCAGTGTCTCCTCTAATTGTCTTTATATATGAAGAGGTGCAGGTCCAGTTGCCTTGCATGGTATTTTGCATTCATAATATTACCAGATTATTTCTCATCTATGTAATGCATGATTATGGGTTATGCTAGTTAAACTACTGGTGTTCCTTTTATTTGCTCAAATAATGTGCCTTTCAGTGATAATTTCTGCAATGTATGTGTAAAGGGTTGTAGTGTTTATGTTTTTTTCAGTTTTAGCCTTTGCAGAATGCTCATTAACATTACAGGTTTAGTAGGCATACAAGATGTTGCCACAAACAAATTACTTGCTTGCTGTGTAAATTTCAGCTTGAATTGGCAACATCAACTTTGTAAAAATCCAAGGCCAAATCCAGATATTAAAACTCTCTTTGTGGATCATTCATGTGGGCAACCAAATGGTGCTCGAGCTCCATCACCAGCAAACAACCCACTGCTTGGATCTTTACCAAAAGCTGGAGGGTTTCCTCCTCTTGGTGCACATGGGGTGGGTTATCTAGCCTGCTCTGTTTTAGCACTGTTTGTGAGATTAATCTAACTTTAATGTGCTTGAATTTTGTATTCAGCCATTCCAGCCTACACCAGCACCTGTTCCAGCACCTCTTGCAGGTTGGATGTCTAATCCTTCCAGTGTAACTCATCCAGCTGTTTCTGGAGGAGGAGCCATTGGCCTTGGTGCTCCATCAATCCCAGGTAGTATCCACAGTTTTGATATAGATGTCTTAACTTTTTCTGCATTATCATGCTGAGATTGTATGAAACAGGTAGTTTTTGTTTTTAACAGTGTATGCTTTTTCGTGCCTTGAATAGCTGCTCTGAAGCATCCAAGGACTCCTCCAACTAATACTTCTGTTGACTATCCATCTGGAGATTCGGATCATGTTGCGAAACGAACTAGGCCCATGGGAATTTCTGATGAGGTAGCTATGCTTCATATTCATTATTGTGCAAATCTAACCATTGGTTGTGTTCATGAATTTTATCCTAAATCTGTCTCTGTTCTCTTATTTTTGCTTGTGAAATTGCTAAATAATGTTTCTGTTTTTGAGTGCTGAAATTATCTATGTTATTGATCTTTTCTCATTTATGCAGGTCAATTTGCCAGTTAATGTGTTGCCAGTATCATTTCCAGGACATGGTCATGGTCAGACTTTTAATGCACCAGATGACTTGCCAAAGACTGTTGCTCGGACTTTGAATCAGGGATCATCTCCTATGAGCATGGATTTCCATCCTGTTCAACAGACTCTTCTTCTAGGTCTTTCGTTTTTTAGTCTTTCATTTGGTTGATATTGCACATTATTTTGTATATTAACATCCTTGAAGCATTCTTATAAGTGGTTTCTGAGTATTCTTAATATGCCGCTACAGTTGGTACCAATGTGGGGGATGTGGGGCTGTGGGAAGTTGGTTCTAGGGAGAGACTGGTGTTAAGAAACTTCAAAGTTTGGGATCTTAGTACATGTTCAATGCCTCTGCAGGTTTATCCCTTGTTTTCTCCTACAGTGGTAATCCTTAATTCCTGTTATGTTGGAATAACTGAAAACTACCTACTTCTCATGAAATTCAGGCAGCTCTAGTTAAAGATCCTGGCGTGTCAGTGAACCGAGTGATTTGGAGTCCTGATGGCAACTTGTTCGGTAAGCTAATCTATCACCATCATGGAATACATCCATCAAATGCTTTAGTTATGCAAAGGTACTTTACTGATGTGTCCTCTCTGTTCCAACAACAGGAGTTGCATACTCAAGGCACATTGTACAAATATATTCTTACCATGGTGGTGACGATGTAAGGCAGCACTTAGAGGTATATATGTAATACTGAGTTGAGCCAAAGTATGGACCTTGTTATTTAGGCTGTTTGATTTTCTTACATGCATAATAACAGTTGACTCGCTGATGTTTAGATTGATGCTCATGTTGGTGGAGTAAATGATCTTGCATTCTCCACCCCTAATAAGCAACTTTGTGTAATAACTTGCGGAGATGACAAGACCATCAAGGTTTGTTTTTTCATATTCCGAGTTTGTTTCAAACATTTTAGACATCACTGGTTGCTTATTTTATTTTGTAATGCTAGGTATGGGATGCTGCTACTGGTTCAAAACAGCATACTTTTGAGGGTCATGAGGCCCCTGTTTATTCTGTCTGCCCTCACTATAAGGAAAACATTCAGGTAGCTTGTCAAGTTTCACGTTACCTCTCCCCTCCCATCAAAGGTGGGGGGGCTTAGTAGTTGCTCTTTTCCTGCTTTGGGCTTGGCATACTTTTTCCCCCCTTCCTGAATGTGCTTGACATTTTCTTTTGCCTTCCCCTCAGTTTATTTTTTCAACTGCATTGGATGGGAAGATAAAGGCATGGTTGTATGACAATTTGGGATCTCGAGTTGATTATGAGGCTCCTGGTCGCTGGTGCACAACCATGGCTTACAGTGCTGATGGGACAAGGTAAACATACTCAACTTAGTGTCCCAGTAAATCTTGTATTTGAGGTTTTTTGGCACATGGACAAACTAACACCTTCCTGTTTATTTGTCCACTTTTCTTGGGGTTATGGGTGAAAACTGTAGGCTCTTTTCATGTGGGACAAGTAAAGAGGGGGAGTCGCATATTGTTGAATGGAATGAAAGTGAAGGTAATGTGAAAAGGAGCTATCAAGGTTTCCGCAAACGTTCGTTGGGTGTTGTGCAATTTGATACAACAAAGAACCGTTTTTTGGCCGCTGGTGATGATTTCTCTATCAAGTTTTGGGATATGGACAATGTTCAAATTTTGACATCAATTGATGCTGATGGAGGCCTTCCAGTAAGTCTATTTTGTGCTAGATTGTTAAGAGAATATGTTAAGGATGATTATACTCATTTTTGGCTTTACTAATTTGTAGGCAAGCCCACGTATCCGCTTCAACAAGGATGGCACTCTCTTGGCAGTTTCTGCCAATGAGAATGGTATTAAAATATTAGCAAATTCAGATGGTCTCAGATTGTTACGTTCATTTGAGAATCTCTCTTATGATGCCTCACGAGCATCTGAAACTGTTACAAAGGTACTATTATTAGATTATTAGTTCTTATGCAACATTCACCTGCTAGTAATCAAGTCTTGCCTAACATGATTTCTCTTGTGCAGCCGATTATTACCCCAATCTCAGCAGCAGCAGCAGCAGCTGCAACTAGTGCTGGACTTGCAGATAGAAGTGTTTCTGTCGTTAATATTCCCGGAATGGTTAGTTAAACATGCTTCTTCTTTTATATTCAGCATTGCAATTTTCTTCTATTAACAACCTGCACATATTTACTTTGGTAGTATATGATCTATTCATGAGAAGTAGAGTAGAGGCTATGAGCATAATCTAATGCACTTTCTGCTAGTACCATATGAATCTTTTTGTCATAAATTTTGCTTAAAGATAATTGATCTTTTCAGAATGGAGATGCTCGGAACTTGGGAGATGTGAAACCTAGAATAACTGAAGAATCCAATGACAAATCAAAGATATGGAAGCTCACTGAAATTAATGAACCATCTCAATGTCGTTCCTTAAGGCTTCCTGAGAACTTGAGAGTGAACAAGGTAAAATTTGCTCGATAGCTTCCTCCTATAGTTTCTTGTTGCCTCTGAAGTACTTTCATGTCTGCATTTTAACTCCACCATGACACCAGATATCATGTCTGTATTCTCACCAGTGCACATTTTAGTTAGGCACCAGGTGCATTATGGATTATTCATAATCCAATCTTATATTTGATTGTTTGCTTGGACTCAGCTTCTTGTTATTGCTGATACATATATATCACTTTCTGAGGTGATTGGACATGAGAAGAATTTGTTCAATGTGGCAAGTGAAGCTGTTTTAAAATTTAAGCACTTTCCATTGATGAAATCCTGTTAAAGCATTTTTCAAGATCTTTTTATGCTGTACAAGATGCTAATTCAAGAGAGTTCGTTGAGTGTTGAGCTTTGAATTATTTTAAAGCACTTGTGAAGGCAGGCAACATATTGGAACTAACTTTTGAAGATCCTATTTGTGCTTAACTTGAATGTACACACTGCACAACTTGGAGGGACTATGAGCCTCATCATGCAAACTTCTTGAGAATTACACAACTTCCAATTAATTTGTCGTAGGTAATTTCATAAGTGATATTATGTTAAAATAATGTGAAACTCCACTACAGCTACCCCATTAATTTAAATGAACTCAACAGGTGTAAAAAGTAACTGGTGTGAGAGCATCCAAGAAATGAAATGCTGTCTCCTTGTAACTGGCTTATCTGTGAAAAACCAGCTTGATTTGAGCAAATATTTCTGCACTTGGAAAAAAATGATTTAACAGTTAAATGAATAGTCATTTTCTCATTGTCATTCCAAATCAACCCTGCTTTGTGGGATCAGCAGAAGGGGTAATGGATTGCCATGTCGCCAAATGAATTGGTCATTATTATAGCTAATTAGGTTATGATTTTGTGTTAAGTAGGTTCATGTGCCCCACTTGTAAAACTTCCTACAGCTCTTTTCTTCTTTCAATAACGGTATCCTCATCAGGTTCCTTTCTGAATATTGCAGATATCAAGGTTAATTTATACAAATTCAGGTAATGCCATTTTGGCATTAGCATCAAATGCTATTCATCTGCTATGGAAGTGGCAACGAAGCGACCGTAATTCAACCGGCAAGGTAATCTGCCATGAATTTTTCACCGACCATCTATATTAATAAGTTACAGTATGTTTTAAATTGATGCTTCATCCTGTAGGCAACTGCCAGTGTGTCACCTCAATTATGGCAACCATCAAGTGGCATCCTGATGACCAATGACATTACTGACACAAGTCCTGAAGAGGCTGTGCCATGCTTTGCTTTGTCCAAAAATGATTCTTACGTTATGTCAGCATCTGGAGGAAAGATTTCCCTTTTCAATATGATGACATTTAAGGTACTGTGTAAATCCTCAGTTGTAATTTGTATCTTCTGCCAAATTCATTTGATTAAACTCATTTTCTTTTGGTCAAATGCAGACAATGACAACTTTCATGCCGCCCCCACCTGCAGCAACATTTCTTGCATTTCATCCGCAAGATAATAATATTATTGCTATCGGCATGGATGATTCTACAATACAGATCTATAATGTTCGTGTAGATGAGGTAAAATTAAGTTGTAAATGGTTATCTATAGTTCATGTTTAGGAGTAACCCTAGTTATTAAGTGCTGTTTTTATGGTGCAGGTCAAGAGCAAGCTCAAAGGTCACTCTAAAAGAATTACGGGCCTTGCCTTCTCTCATGTGCTGAATGTGCTTGTTTCATCAGGAGCAGATGCTCAAGTAATAATCTTCCCATTAGGTGTCTTATGTTTAGTCAGTAGGATCCCTACCTAGTTAGATTACAGAAGTTGAATACGTATGGATAACGTCTTTGTTTGTTTAAATTTGGTCTTTGACATAATTCAGTGCATCATTAATTTGTAGATGTCATACAAAATAATTGTTTTTGGGCGTTTTAAGTGGTATGAAGATAAGAATGTAGGCTTTTGTTTCCCTCTATGTCGTGAAATGCTTTTCCTATTCTCAACTTTTACATTTCTAGACTTATTTTCTTAAATATGCTAAGCTGTTCATAATGTGGAGGTTTCTTTCTATTTAGCTTCATTTTGAATGTACTTCCTAACCATATATCCTCTTTGGCTTTCTCCAGCTTTGTGTATGGAACTCTGATGGATGGGAAAAGCAGAAGACAAGATTCTTGCAAGTTCCACCTGGGAGGACTACAACTGGACAATCAGAAACACGTGTCCAATTTCACCAGGACCAGATACAATTCCTGGTTGTACATGAGACTCAGCTTGCAATATATGAAGCAACTAAACTAGAGTGTGCAAAGCAGGTAGCTTTTGTCTTTTTATCCTCCTTCTGGCGTAAGCTATGTGATGCCTTTTTGTTCTTATTTTGTTCCTTATAATTTCTTTGTTTAGTGGGTCACACGTGAATCCTCTGCACCAATCTCTCATGCAACATTCTCATGCGATAGTCAGCTGGTATATGCCAGCTTCTTTGATGCAACAGTCTGTGTGTTTAGTGCACAAAATCTGAGACTGCGTTGTCGCATCAGTCCTTCCTCTTATCTTCCTGCTAATGTCAGGTAATGCCTTGTGCAATTGCTCAACATTTGTCTATTTAAATTCGTCTACACCTTACTTGGATGACATGTTTCTATATTAGTTTTTGTTAGCAATTTTCGGGTGAAATAATTCCTTTTGCTGACCAATATATCTTTCTGGTTGTTTGACATACTTGTATTTAAAAGGCAAAGGGCATTACTGCATATCTGTCTTTTTTTATTTTCTGATTTGTTTTTCCCTAGTCTAGTGCTCAGAAGAAATAAAACTTAACTAATGTTTTGCATTGGAAGCTGCCTAAACTATTAAATTTAAATTTTTATTTAGCTTATTCTTCCTCTTAATACCTTTACAAGGTGGAATATCACGTTTGATTGTGCTGTTCTAGAGAAGTGTTGACCAAGTAGTGGCATGGGTAAGATTTAATATTGTGAAAATTTTTTAAATATCCCTACTTTAAGGCAATAATAAAATAGCAAAGGAAGAAAAAAAAATTGAGTTGAGATCTGTTATTGTGGATGATGCTGGATCAGCAAGTGTAAGTTTCAACATGTGATTGAACTTGCAATCACTTTGACCTTTCATAATCATTACTAGATGCTGCATTTTTAATAAATTCCATCTATATTTTTGTTCTGCATTATTGCTAGTTGGTAAGAATAGTGCGATGCCTCGTATTTATGTAACAGACATTAACTTTGACACTTTTTTACCTTACGGCAGTTCTAATGTCCACCCACTAGTGATTGCTGCACATCCACAAGAATCAAATCAGTTTGCATTAGGACTGTCCGATGGTGGGGTTCATGTGTTTGAACCCCTTGAATCTGAAGGCAAATGGGGTGTTCCTCCTCCTGCTGAGAATGGGTCAGCAAGCAGTGTGCCAGCTGCTTCTTCTGTTGGACCTTCAGGTTCAGACCAAGCCCAGAGATGATCCAATGCCCGCCAGAGCACAAGTTCTTTTACATGCTTGGCTTGCTGGCCTGCTCCTAAGTTAGGTATGACTGTAATTTTGACTTCTATACTATTTTAGTGTTGCTTTTAGGGCCTGGTTCCTAATCATCAGGACAAATCATTTGGTTCAGTCAGTTTAGTTGAAGAACTAAAATGTTGCGATATGAACTTTGTCTGTCATAAAACTAATATTTTGCTGTTGTCCAATCCATCATTGTTTGGCAGGTAAATTACTACTTAGTCTATTCATTATGTCAAAATTAACACATATCTCTCGGTTTTAACTCTGTCAGACTTTCAGTCTGTCTATTCAATTTTCCGTTAATTGTATGAGAAATAATCAAAATATCCTTAAAAGGAAATTTAGATGTAGGGATTTGATTATTGAATTAATCAATACCTAGAGACGAAACGTAGATTTTTAAAAAATTGAGGGACATGTTAATTTTGATATAAACTAGGGACTAAAAAATAATTTGCCTTAGAATTTAGAATACTTCCCTTTCATTTGATCCTTAGAATTTAAACTACTACTCATTCATTTAATCACTGATATTCCATTGATTCAACTGAAAAAATGACTTGCTATTAGATGAAAGGACTCGAGTGTGTGATAAAATCAAAATACAAAGGTTAAATCATTGACTTCTAAAGGAGCGAGGAACATGTATTAATTTTGACATAACCAAGGGGTGAAAGATAATTTATCCTTGATATGCTCTTTTGTCTTCTTCCTTTCTGACACCTATTATTTTCATTTGCAGTTTGAGGATGGTGATGTGTAATTTACTGAAGGAACAACTTGCAAATGATGTAGATTTTTTAGCATGTTTTCAGATACAATCTGTGTAAGGTAAATGCTGTAGGAATACCATTAGTGAAATGCTTTTTCATCATTTACAAAATATATATTGAAGATTTTTTTTTTTGTTTGTTCTGTTTTTATTTTTCTTTCCTTTCAATAGGTTGAAAATTTTATTAGTTGGCATTGTCAAATATTTAAAGCTGCTTCGTTTTGATTATTTGTTCTGTGATTATTGGTTTGGGATATTTGTATTGGAGCAATTGTAGATTTAGCAATCCAGAGGATTCCAAATCCAAGCTCAGCTCTCTCTCTTATTTCACTTTCCTCTTTTTAGTAAAAATTCTTGGCAAAGGCATTGTCTCAATATAAATGATGGATAGTTCCTTCTCAGCCTTTGTAGTTATCAATTTTTTTTTTCTTTCTGAAAAATAATATTGATAGAAGTGAAAAGGAATGACAAGTAATTATCAATTGTATTGCGGGAAAGTGAAAAAAATATATATAATTATGTTCATGAATAAACTTTTTTTATTTTAATTTTTATTTATTTTTGTTGAAGTAAATGGATAGGAAAACAGATGATGATGTGATGATTGATATTTTTTAATTAATTATAATTATATTAAATCAACAAAATTAGATGCAACGGAATAAGCTTAAAGCTTTTAATAATTTGGAAGTTATGGGATGGGTATGAAGGGATTATATTTGTCCTCTCCTCCAATGGAGCAATTTCTCATCAACAACTCTTAAGACGAGACCAGCCATTCCTGGCAAGTTGAAGTTGATGTTCCTCATATTCAAGCTACTTCGGTGCATATGATCCGATGGGAGGATAATCTGGTTTGGCATTAATAGAGGATCCACCTCAAGGGGCTATCAAAGTATATTTTGATGCAGGGGTGAATAAGAGTTCAATAGGGAATTTTCCTGCAATTTCTGAGCCGCTGATTCTGGAAGGTCTTGCTTGTAGAGAGGCTCCACGGCGTTGTCTTGACTGTCATTCAAGCCTTCCAAGGAGGGTCCACGGCTGTTAGCACAAGAAGAACCATTTCTGATATTCATTAATTCTCTGCCGCGTTCATTCTGATTAGCTTCAAGTTTGGCAATTCAGCTGCCCATTTTATAGCTCAATCTTCTCTATTTCATGTACTAACAACAGGGTACTTGTTCGTAAAAGGAATTACTCTCTTGTTCGAGAAAGGAATTACTCTCTGGTTTCATAGATAGAGAAACTCTCATTCTTCTCTCATTTCTTCTGTGGCCGATCTGCTCTCTTTGCCACCATCAATTGTAGCCGTTCTCTGCCCTCTCTGTATAGAGGATTGCCACCCTTCCCCTCACCCAGAAAAGTGGTTTTCCTCTTCCATTTTTTAGTGGGGTTTGTGTGAATAAACAATTTCTCCTTATATTGAACAGATCTGAACTTAAGAAAAAAGATTTCATTTTTTATTTACTTTTGTTTGTGTTGCGTACAGGTGGGCTTACTGGATTTTCTAATTAGGATATCTGCATGTTTCGAGAGAGAGAGGTGGTGATTCTGTCGAAAGAACCACTTTTCTTTTGAGCTCATTTTCGTTGCCTACTTGAGTTTCAGATATTTGTTTATCAATTTTTACCGATGGAGATTTTTGAGTTAATTATTTCCTCGTATCTCGGTGTGTCTATATTTTATAAATCGTTTGAAAATCGTCTTTATTCATGATTGCGATGCTGGACATCTCAAGGGCTCGTAAAAAAACGATCTAGACATCTCAAGGGCTTGTAGCCCCTTTTTTTTTTTCCAGCAGATCATTGGTGAGAGTGAATTTTGATTCAATGTCATCTTCCTTACTTGGACAATACTTTGTATCCATAGTTGGGTGTTCTTTGCTTTAAACTATTGGAAACTCTTCTCTATTTTCTGATAGTTGGATAGTCCTCCTTTATTTATAGGTCTAAAATCTTCTCAAAAAACAGTTTGTACTTAAATTTATGCTCATGAATTTATAGGCTTTAGGCATTTAGACTTTGAGTTTGTAAGTTTAGATTTTATGTTTTGTTTAAGATGGATTTTAAGTGGTTTATTTTTCAAGCGTTAATTTATATTTTTATGGGTCTTAAAATCCTTCGTCAATAAATAAAATTACTTTGAATTATAAAAAAAATTCAAAAAATTCCAACAATGACTTTTCTTATCTACTATGCCTGCTTAAAGTTCCATGAATGATTTTTGACAAAAAATATATATATTATCTATTTCTACGCATATATTAATAGAAAACTTATAAATTAACCCTTAAAATTTGACCATATTAATGAACAGATCTCTTGGTTTTTGAAATTTGAACTATTTAATCTCTGATTTTACTTTTGTCAAAATTAGAGACTATCAAGTTAAATTTAGCATTAGTTTAGGATAAAAAGATAAATATAACTTTGAATAAATGAAATTATTTATTTATTGATTAACCCAAACTGAGCATCATTCCCAACTCTCCTTTTCTAGCTTCACCATCACTTCCTCCTCTACTCATCTGAATCCGATTTGAACTCAACCTGCTCATGGACACTTGCTGACTGATGAATTTGTCCCTGTTTCATTGCACCTGCATCCGCATCTCTTTGCAGCAGTCCTTTCTTTATACATATGGGTTTATTTATCAACAAACTTGTCGTCCATGACTGGAATTGGTCTGCATTGATCTGGTTTCCCATAGCGACCATTGTTGGGCTTGAATTCTTTCTCAAGCTGATTGGGCTAGTTATGAGAAATTCTGGTCGAACCTTATCAGAAATATGTCCTGTTTTTCAAAGTGTTTATATGGTAAGCCATAATTGAGAGAAATAATTATTATAAGGGTTTTATTTGGTGAATCGGGTATACAAATGACAGCAGAGTATAATTTGCCAATATTAAGTTTCTTTTTAATAATAATAATAATTTTGACATAAATCTTTACATTTTTGTCAGATAAAATTGATATTGATTAAATGGGCTACAACAGAAGAACAAGTAGCTCAAAGCCCAAGCATAGAGTCTGTAAAAATAAAATTCATGATATAAAATTTAACTTTTATTGACAATATTAAATTAATTTTCATTTGAAAAAATTGTCATTAAATTCTGTTTTTTTTTTCTTCCCTAGGTTAGAGAATTAATCTTATTTCGACATACACATTCAATGAAAAATTGCATGTATAATGCATCTCTCTCCAGGGATTTTATTCAACATCAAAAGAATGAGCGAAGATTCACATCACATACCACTTTGTAATCACATTATCACAGAGAGGATCAACATAAGAGCAGTTTCAAATATTAAACTTCGAAGGGAATTGGTTCAAAAACCTCTGCAGATAAGCACAACTTCATCCAAGACTACACATAATTCCGCATTTTTAAAATCCTAATTAGCCATTGCCCAAAAGACCTGCCAAGGAAGCATATCTACAGTTTCTTTCATACCAAACAATATGAAAGAAAGCTTCACACCTACTGCAAGCATCTCAACCTCCTCTTCTTATTTGGTTCATCTGTCTCTGTACCTTTGATGTTTTTATTTAGAACATCAGCATATTCATCCTTCCCACGGAACCTATTTACAGAATTTTCCATTTTGCCTTCTCAACTACTCGGGCCGGTAGCTCACCAGTTGAGGGAGGTCGGTCGATTGAAGCTTCTTAATATCATTAGCTGTCACCTTGCACGACTCCAACGTCAATGACTTCAAAGTTTTCAGTGGCTTCAAATGCTGCAACCCTGCACGGGTTATTCGCGAATTTGATACGTTTAAAGAGACCAATCCTGTCAACCCTGCATGTACACGAATAGATGCGAGTTGCAATGAATCAAATTTTTGAAGAACATCAGTAATCCAATAAACAATATGAAAATCAGTGGTATAAACCAGTCCACAACAAACACTTAACAGGATAGGGTCACCTTTTACTCTGTAAGAACACTTGAAATATAATTATCTAAGCCAAAAAAACTTGCTTAGCCAGTTCAGTGGCCGAACACTAGGGTTGTTGGAAAAAAAAATGCTCCGTTATCGTTGATAGATAGCACACTCAAATACAAGTTACAATAGAAAACATGTGGGATATAAACCAGAATAAATTTCATGTTTCAGCATTTTAATAAAAAATAAGACTTCTGTGTTTATATCAATGTTATTCAGACACGGGTAGTGTAAGATATTAGTACATAGTCTGACTTGTCAACTTTCTAAATAGATTATAGAGATATGGATTTAAGTTTGAACGTGAGTACTTGGATACTCCATGTTACATAAAATAAAATAGAACTAAACTATAAAATTATATAATAATAATTATGGTCTAAATAGATCATCAAATCCAAAATACAACCAAGTAACTATTTTCTATCTAAGAAGAAAAATAATTCTTTGTTACCCAAGCTCTTCATCTTGAGAGAAAAAAGAAGAGCTCTATTAATTATGCTTTTCATCTTTAGAGATTTTGCCCGACTGCATGAATATGTGTCAAACGCATACTCCACGTTTTGTCCTATTTCATGTCTTGTCAACCAGGTACAGCATGGCAAAATGGAATGTTGAAGCAATGGAGGTTTATAAAATCATAATCAACCATACATACAGTTTAATACGCCACAAGAAAAGAGAAAAAGGTATTGATCTACCACCCAAAAGAAGCAAATGAAGTGAGGTAATTCATATAAAGCAAAGAGCTTCAGAGCTTACCAGAAATCAATTCCAGTGATTTATCTGTTAGATTGCAGTTCTGGGACAAGTTAAGCAGAAGCAGGGATGAAAGGTCTTTGATGTTCCTTATGCCAGCATCAGTTAATCCACCACCACATATTTCCAAAGACTGCAGACTTTTGAAATCTAAAGCAGCAGCAATTGAAAACAGAATGAGAAGGCAAAAAGAAGGCAGTTCTTCCAGAAAGGATCCAAGGTTCAACTAAAAATATTTCAACTTTTATGAAGTTATTTAACGAGTATCAACAAGGCCTATTATCAATAGCATTTTTAGCTATATAAAATATTAGTGAAGAAAATAACTAGGTCAAAATGCTTTCCTACCATCTTCAAGTGATTTTAGTAATATACGACTTTCTATCTATCTATATATAAAGTTGGAGTTTAAAATAGACTATGAAGATATTGACAAGTAGCATGCTTAAATTCATTTTTGTATAACAAAAATTTCACTCCCCACAATTTTAATTTGCATAACAAAAATTTTTAAATTTCAATTTAACTTATTTTTCTTTAAAAATTTTTATTAAAAATTCAAAATAAATTATGATTATGTAATTTTCTTTCAAAAATTTACAGCTAGCTTAAAATTAAATTTTATTTATTTGCTTTCTATTTATTTAAGCTTATAGCTAGCTTCAAATATTATAATTTGATTTTAGGTTATATTTTTTTAAATTTTTATCTTAATTTTATTGATTCTTTTGCTGTAAAAATAATCTATTTTATTTTATTTCTATTTCATTCAAAAACTACGTCATATGGTTTATTTTCTTTTTTTTTTTATATAGGTTAATGTTATATTTATATTAATAAAATAATATATCAAATCTTATATTATTTTTAAGCATATTTTGTATAAAAATTATTTATATATTAAATTTAAGCATTCGAATTTTTGTGATACAATTATGACGCCATAATCGGACATGAAGAAATGACCAATAATTCTTCCAAACAAACTTTTCAGCTCTACAGTCAATGGCAGTGCAAGAATGCACTCAGCATCACAAAAAGCATTTTCCCTTTGACAGAAAAGTTAGAAATGTAGAATGGCGTACTTCGCAAATAGTTTGTTCCAGTATCTGTAATACGAGCTCCAAAGAGGTCCAGATGGGTCAAGCCTGTCAAACCTGTGAATAGAAAGGCATGACATTAAGTTGAACACATCTAGATGCATATTTGTCCAAGACTAAGAAAGAATCATCCAACAATAATTTTACTGGAACTTCCATTACATACATTCTCATCAAATTGGTCTACTTCCATTGTTCTTAGCCAAATAAGCAAGTCTTCTTATTTAATCCAAATAATCCCCTTTTGTCGCTCACAATAAACAGTTCACTTCAAACACAACTATTATAAAGTATAGTGAGATCTAATAGCCCTCAATCCAACAGCGAAAGCAATTCAGAGAGATTCAAGAGGCACTGAAAACGAATTCATAAACAGAAACAGATATGCCCATACTGTAGAGGAGAACACTACAAGTCTAACAGCTGAACAAGATTTTTTGTACCCAATTGGAAAGCAACATTTCCAGTAGGCTTGGCTTTTAAAAAACTTGCAGGCCAAGTGAAAAGCCTAAAAATCCATCATACAGGACACTCTCTAAGCAGGCAGCATTAACAAATCATTTGCAACATGAAATAAAAAAGCACCATAAAGGGAGGTCTAGATCTTGTCTCATGCATTAATTGCCATTTCCCAGACAAGTCAATGATATAACAGAAAGGGTGAATCTAACAAAAATAGAGTTGATATTGATATGGAAGTTATACAAATATTCTAATAGTCTCTTCTGCAGTTACTAAGGTCAACGCTCTCCAGCTCCCAAGAAACAATACCTCTTTTTTTTTTTCCTGAACCAAGGTAAGCAGGGTTTCAAATAACAGATGAAATATGCCCCATAAAATTGGAGAAGTAATGTAAGAGGCCACCTGAGGTCCTGAACATGATAACATGTTGAGCTAGAAGATCATATATCTTAAACATTCCAAAGGTAAAGCTCAACTTTTTTTTGGAGGGAACTAAAAGATAAGCTCAATTTAATTGAAGTAACATCGTAGAAGAGATCTTCAGGAATCAACTACAGTAAGAAACAGATGATAAGCACCATTCACACTTACATGATAGGGCTGCAATTCCATTGTCAGTAATTTGGCGAGCATCAAGATTAAGTGATTTAAGAGAAGACAATCCGGACAATTTTCTTAGACCACCATCAGTAATCATAGTGAATGACAGATTTATACTCTCCAAATTGGTCAAACCTAGAATGAAGAAGCCATTGGATTATATTATACAGTGTATATAAACCAAGAAAAGCTTGTTGATTTAAGTTGTATAAGCCACAAGATCATAACCGAAACTGAGATGAGACAATTATGTAGGAACTGCTTGCTTATCTCCACGTGTGCACACCAGCCATTGGATGAGACTGAAATTTCCCATCCATGATTGGTACATACACATTCATGTGGACATAAAGCTCACTGGAAAGACATGCACTCATTTCCCTTCAACAGTCTGCCAGACTAATTTTCGCATATAAAATGCACACTGGCAGGCAACCATCAACTCTTTATTTCAAGTAGCCTTTCCAGTCAGTTCAAATAATAATAACAATAATAATAATACGGTCATTCTAGTTATTGTTTCATTGAGGTAGAGATCAAAAGAACCTGATGTTCTTTATGGGAAAAAACCAGTTGCATAAGAAGGCTGAAAATAAACTAAAAGAAGAAAAAAATCAATTCTAAGTTAGACAGAGTTTATATTTTGAGGTGATCCTTCAACCAAGCGCGATTGTAAAGACAAATTTAGTATCAATATCTTTAAATAAATTATTTTCCAATGCCTATGCCTCATAGGCCTAGGCTTTATGAAACAACATTTGGAGATCATATATAATCACTTCTTCGAAAGCACTTAAAAATACTACTCCATGAGATTTCTGAAACTATGGGGGAAAGGACCCTTAATCCAAACACATTTCACTTGAGAAATCTGTCAAAGGCTGCATCCAAATTAAGAAGATGACATGTCCAACACAGATAGGATTTAATTTCTAACCAGATAGGTGGCGAAGCCCGCTGCTCCCAACTTCTGTATCTGACAACACTAAGCATTTCAAACATTGAAGGCCTGAAAACCAAAGAATATTTGTAAAATCAGCACTTCTGATAGAAGGAAAAAAGAGACAGAAAAGGCATGAAAAGTGCAGATCATACAACATAAACTACAAGGGTATGGGAAAATGTATTAAATGTTAGATTGATCACAAAAGCATTGGCAATGCATTAACAAGGCTATATGAAAAAATGCCTTGACCAATTTCTTGCCGCATGAAACAAGGCATCTGTTAGAAAAATACTGGCTTCATTTCAATAGAAAAATGTAATAAGACCGTTGAGTCTTGCAGCAATTATACGTTCACTGTTTTCTATTGCTCCTTTTAGAATTTGTAAGTCAACTGAACTCCATAATCTCTGCTACATTCTGCAACAGAAGGAGTGCTTAAAGCATGATAACATGGATTCAAGAACATTTCTTGATTACTTTCGCTCATTGAGACTTTATAAACGACATAAGACTGAATATCAATTTCAACAAAGATGAAAATGCGCATAAAAATGAATCAGCAATATTTACGACGTCTGTATTGCATTGAAACAAAAGCTTGCCCTGATAATTAATTATCACATACAAGCATGCTTCTAGATAACCTTTTAATAATAGGAACCTTTTCTTTTAACAAAAAGGAGGCAAACAATTTATTGACCTGTTATATTAGCCAGACCCTCATCATCAATCCTGCAAGAATCCAAGTTCAAGCTCTCCAAATTTGTCAAACCTGCTCAAAATAGTGCACAGGGACTAATTTCCTGGAGAAGATCATCTAGAATAAGCGTTTACAGTTTATTAACCCATTGTAAAGCACAAACTGGTTTCTTTTTCCAAATTGTAGACGTGAAATGTAATAATTCCAGAAATTTTCAAGATAGTCAACACACTAAGTGTAGCTAACAAGACATTCTGCTGATAGATTTCCAATTTGAAACAATTGAATCAATTTCAAAACCATTTGGCCAACAGTCAACTAAATGCAATCAAATAATGAACCAATTTGCAAAGCCTATTGATGTTTGACTAGCATGTATTCAGGGCAGACGACAAGTGGTGTAGTTAGCAGCAACTTTGTATGCAGTTCAAACCATAGTTCAGTAAAGTATAGGAAAGGAGAAATTTCAGAGCTTTTAAGGGAGGAGTAGTTTTTTAGTGTTTACAAAACAAAGGAGGAAAAAGGAATTCTATACTTCCACCAAGGAAAATCTTTCAGTTCTCTTTGTAAATCTATACTTTCATCTTTTTACACCATAATATTAATTAACATCTGGAATCTCATCTACATTGGTTGAGAAAAAAAGCATTAAAGAAACTATTAATTAACAAATAGAGGTCTTATCTACAATCACAGAAACAGAAACAGAAACAGAAACATGGATTAAATTATCATTTACAAGTCTTGGCGAGAATGAGAGAGAGACTACCTTTCAGGTGCACTAAACATGCATCTGTGATGTCATTGAAGCCCAAGTTTAGCACCTTTAGTTTTCCAAGCTCTGTGAAAGACAAGACAAATCAGAAGAGTAGGATCACATCTAACATTTTGGCATGCATCTTACGTGTTTTTAATACCCTGCAAGATACAAATTAAAAAAAAAAAGCTGCACTTACTGGAAAACCCCTCACATCCATCATCAGAAAGATGGCATCTGTTAAGATTCAAATACAACAGAGAAGAAAGAGCTGGGGAAAAAACAGGCAATGAAAGGTCAGTTTGTACCCAACCTATAGCAAAAGAATAAATAGATTTAGTTTACAAAATAAGGTAGACTTTGCAAATTTCCTAGAACCAAGTCCACAAACACATTCATCATATTTCGTTGCCCACAGACTATCCATATTCATAATTATAGGAAATCAAGCCTACCAAGCAAGAACCAATAGTGAATTTCAAAGAAAAGATGTGAATTAGGTGATCATCAAAGGCGCATTCTCATAATTTGCTCAGGGAGAGGCAACATCTACAACCCACTATATCGGTGACAAAAAAGAGAAGGTTGTAATGATCAATAGAAAAGTTAGGCAGACAAATAAAAAGCAAACCTGAGAGAGTCTCCAAGCACGCAGCTGTGACTGGGCAGCCTTCCAAGTTTAATAGATTAAGCTTACATAAACCTGGACCACACAACTACAAATTAACCTTTTTCACATTTTTATAAGTTACTGAGCCAAACAATTAAAGGACAATATGCTATATAAAATGGTCATAGAGTGTAAGAGAATGAACGAGTAATAATTGGATAGATCTTAACAATACAAGAAAAAGTTATCACATAACAAATATGGACATGGCTCCCCTACTCTGCATAGCGAACGCTTAACATTACCCAATTCTAAGCCTCTTCCTGCATATGCCAAGTACCATTTACTAAGCATAGCATGGACCATCCGCATATTCCGAGAATATGGCATAATTTATTGTTTTTAATATTAATATAAAGTAAAAGTGAATTAAATACCTTTCAAATAAGAAATACCCACATCTGTAACCTTGCTGCAGGAAATTTGTAGTTCTTTCAAGTTTGTCAACCCTGAAACAGAATTTAATGAGCAATTTTCCTATCTGGAAAATAGAAAGATAATTGATAAAATTAACACTAACATTGCAGTTTTCAAGTGAAACTATATTGATGATAATAGAATCTTTCAAATTCCTATTCATTTTATTCTCAAATCCAAACTTGTAAGGTAGGGAAGGGGCATGTTGAGAGAGAGAGAGAGGCATATTACCAGAAAGATGCTTCATATCTGCATCTGTTATGCAGTTACACCATTTGATGTTAAGAGACTCCAGCTTTGTCAACCCTGTGGAATGACAAATGCCATAAAGATCAAATAGAAATTGAAATATTAACACATTCCTCATTAGGTAACATTGCAGCTTGGAAAGCTCCAAGTAAAGCTTCAGCATCCTTCATTCTTCAATTAAAACCTCCAAATCATGTAGACATACAAGCAGAGCTATTGGTAATGACTCTATATCAATACTTGTAGATGTCGCTATGTCTACAGATGCACAAACAGATCTTTGAAGAATTTCAAAGATTAAATTCCTAAGTAGCTTTCAAGGTTACTAGGAACATAATACATGAGCAAATAAGAAATGTATGACTCCCAGAATATGGCATAAATATGCAGAATTTTGTGTATTCAACAAAAACTATGGTAAAATAACACTGAAAAGACAGGCATTTCTTTTATAAATAAAAAATTTTAGACTGTAGTCTAAACAAGTTGCCATTGAGGTAAAAAATACCTTTGAGATGAACAAGTCCACCGCCAATGCCAGGACACCTCTCCAAATCCAGTTTCACCAAGTTAACTAAGCTACCTAAAGCACTCATACCTTGTTCTGTAATTGAATTGTTTCTTCTAAAACTCAAACTTGTCAAGTTTGAGAAGCCTGTAGATTTTTCACAATAACACAAAAAATAATCCCAATTATTGCAACATACTCAATCCCATAATTTTGAGAAAAATGAAAGGTAAAAAAGATCTAGATATTGTACCTACAATCTCCTCTTTAGAGGTGTAAGTAGCAAATTCATAGGAGAAGATGGTAAATCGGTAATGCTCAATTTTCATTTAAAATAAAGAAAGGAAACATAAAAATCCTAGACGCCTAACTTCCAACTTCATGAGAGAGCACCCATACCTCTCATATTAAGCTTTGGAGCTTATTGGCTGAAGTAGGCAAAAAGAACCAGGCTCTAAATAACAGTACTGATTATGGTTGTCAGTTTATAGTGTCACTATTGTTAGAATAATGTGATGCTTGATTTGAATTATATGATTTTAATGATTCAAATATATGGGGTGAATCATAAACATGCCTGAATCGTGACTGAATCGCAGAATTAATAGTGAATCGTGTGAGTTGAATCTAGTCACATGATTTAGTTCTTTTTTTTTTTGAGAGAGATGTTAGACCCTATAATTTAAGATTTTACTTCACCTTTAATGTGAAAAATATAAAACCTTTTGTACATTTTCTTAACTATTTTCCTTCCACCTACCAATCTTTTTCCTCTCCCTATTCTTTCTTTCTTTTTTTTTTTTTTGGAATTTACTTCTCTAATTATAATTGTCAAATCATGGCATATTATGGCAAGATAGTCTGGATTTTAATTTAACTTGTTCTCCTTTTTTATTGTTTAGTTATTTGATTAAATTCAAATAGGAGTTCAGAACATGCACAATGATCATCATTGTCTATAATAAAGGAGTAGATAATTTATAATAAAACTGTATAACACAACAAGAAGATTAAAAGAGATGCAATAATGCACTGCATTATGATCAAGAGAACCAGTCATGAATAAGAAACCAAAATGGAACAAAATTACAGTAACTTTGCTTCCAGAATACAAATATAATGTTGGACATATTTACAGAAAATTTTAACGGCTGACAAAAAATGCTGATTATATTTGACTTTCGGCGATTCTGTTTTCATTTGATATAATATACTTGACTGATAAATAACTTTTTTAAATCATTATTTTCAATGATCATCACAATGATCTTGACAGTGAACATGACAGAATACTAGTCCAACAATTAATAATGCACTAAGGCCTGATATATAAGATGATACTAACACCTCATTTATAGACTACTGTGCTCCTTTTATCATTTGTTGATTGGCTTGAAAGACCAAGCCATTTTCTTTAAGAAATTTCATGTAACTCAATTTGTGCTATTCAATTCACATATATGAATGTAGTCTTGATATGAATGTCTTTCAAGTTCTTTCCCGACAAACAGGATAAAATAGAAACAATAGCTAAATAATCAATAAAAAGAAATTGAGTTAATATAGCATCTATTAACTGATATAATGACAGTTGGGGCACAAACGCATTACAAAACCACATTAAGAATAGGACCTCAACTAAACTCAACCTTAAACTGTACGAGTTAGCACTACATATCCTTTATCTACATTTAGCATGTTTAGACTCCAAACCTGCATTAGCTGTTGAAAAATAACGCATAATATGGGAAAAAACTCATCAAACCAAACAACCAATCCTTTTAGACCTCTCCTCATGTCATACCTTGATGCTTAAACTTGATAAAATTTAAATGAAATGGATTGCCAACAATTCACATGGCTAAGAAGTATAATTTTCCTAGAGTAATAGAATAAAGCATTCTACTCAAGCATGCATAAACCACCCCTTCTCAGCAAATAAAGATCTAAAAGAAGTCAGATGAGAAGTAAGCAACACAATTTAAAATTATTTTGAAGTGGGTTGGGAGCATTAGACCAAAAAAAATAAGAAGACAAATAAACTGGAACAAGCACCAAAAAAAAAATATGACATGTCCCGATGATTATAATATATAATAAAAAATACAAAAAGAGAAATCTTAGCGCCATTAACATAGTTATTAAAGACTAAAGGTGCACAAAAGTGCCAAGCCATCTTGGAACCTAGGAGCACCGTGCACACGCGCACCTAAGTGAAGCGAGGCACAAAAACAAAAAATTTCATAAAGATAAATTATATAAGTACTATAAATTTAAGAATATAATATAAGTTACACATAAAAGTATATGAATGTCCTATTTATTTTATTACTTATTTTCATTTTATTGCACCACTATTATTGTCAACTAAATTACATACGAGAGTAAAAATTATGAAATGCATCATATGAATTTCATTTTTAATCAAATAAGATATCAATTGATAAATTTAATTCCTATAGCACTAGTCCATAATTTTAATTTTTTACCATATATTTAATTTAATAGTACCTTGTTTTAAAAAAAATTAAATTGAATTTTATAACTTCATTAAGAATAACTATATATCTAACATAAAGATATTCAAAATAGAATTTATAAAGAAAAACAAGTAATGCAATAGATAATTAAAAAAATTCTTAATTAGAATTAAATCCAGCTTAATAATAGTAAAACTCCATACTAGATTTGAGCCCAATACCATTAAGCCCATTTTAATACTATTCACTATTACTACACAACACAGCCACATAAACCACAGTTAGAATTCCAGAGCAGAAGCAGCCAAAGAGCAGAGATAGACATGTTCTACTACTTCTTCTTTTCTCATTAGCTGCCGCTGCCACTTGGGTTGAAGACACAAAATGACCTAAATATAAACTTGTAGGTATCTGGTGCAGCTCGGGCAACTCTGAGGGCACCCTCCCAAGATTGCCTGCCTGTCAAGCTTTTGAGGCACTGAGTGCACCTTTAATAACTATGGTTGTTAAGTAGTTAGAGTTGACTTTCACTAAAGCTTAAAATCAAATGGCTAAAAGAAATGTAACTAATTCAGCATGTGAACAAGATAAAGAATTCCCCTTTATTCTAATTTCTGTTACTTTCCTCTATCAGTTCATTACCTTATTACTTTATATCACTGTATTCCTACTTTTGTCATACACCATGTTCTAAAAGTTCATAAAGGTATCACTGTGCTTAGATCTGTATGACTAGGACTAAGAACAAAAAAGGATTACCACTGATCTGATCAAGTCCAAGGTCTGAAATCTGGTCACAATAATTAAAATTTAAGGATTGAAGGTTTGTGCAGTCCTCTAGATCAATCAGTCCAGAATCAGTGACATCTGAACCAGAAAGATCCACAGAAAGCAAGGATATCCCTTGTGAAGAGATAACATCCATCCAACTATCATTAACCCCAGGGCACTCTCCCAAGTGAAGATCCTGTCAAACCCACAAGCAGGTTAGCAATTGTGACAATTAACCAGTAAATGATGATGATCTTCCAATTATTTGCCAAATAACTTGCTAGGAATTACCTGGAGAGCACAATCTCGAAAGGATTCAAAAGAAATATCAGTCAAGCGTTGAGAATATACTAATTCATTGAAGATCTGCTGACTAATGTCCCTTGGAAGCATAGAAAAGGTACTGTATCTATCTATGTCCTGTTCAAGTAAAAAGCACAAGTAATCAGTCTTCCTGGAAAACAATTTGGACACGTTGACTTGATAAAGCATAAAACAAAATATACCTCACGTATGTTTTGGATACATAATTCCAGGAGGGATGGACATCTCTGATTCCCTCGCTGTTCACAAGCAGGTCTAGAAAATGAAGTTGCCAACCACTTTGAGCTTGCACTTTTGCTGTATCTTCTAGAACTCCCACTAGGGAAATTATCTTCATTGTCCAATTGAACTCTCTTCCTAGAACAAGCTCCCCCCATCGAGGAAATATCTTGTGATCAATTATACGTCATAAAAACTGCAGTTGAGCACTACCCTAATCACTCAAATACAAAAAGTAGAACTTTAAACTCTACTTCAACCTGCTAAAAAAAAAACAGCATTACGAAATAAGTATTCAGCCCAAGTATCAAGTATAGGACTCCTAAAAATAATTTTTAATAATTCCTTGTTACAAAAGGGCCATTTCTTTCAACTAGGAATTCTAGAAAATAATTCTTGATGGAAATCTTAAAAACAGAATATAAGTTTTCTTCCCCAGAAAATCACAATTAACAAAATGTTTAATAAATGCCCAAGCCAAAAGGCTTTCTAATTATGGCATTCATACTATTGTTAGCTAGAAGTGCAAACAAAAGTGATGTTGTTGCAGGAAATAAAGTTATAACATATGGTTAAGGATGCATCTAATATAATATTGACCTCATATAAGGACAAGTTTAACAATTATTACATAAAATATTGTGTGTGCAAAATCATTAAAGTACGTGTACTAAGTGCATGAATCTAGATGCAAATATTTAATTTAACTATAGCTAAACTCATTCTCAATAAGGTCACATTTACAATAGCTGCACCATATGAATAAATAAGCTACAGTTGCCTATTTAAGCCAATAAGGTCTAGCAAAAGCTCTGAAACACCAACAAAGCTAGTACCACAGACATTTAACTAAAAACAACACGAAAATGCCCAACCAATTTAAGGCATAATAATTCACCAAATTAAGGAGAAACAAAAATGGCTACCAAACCAACTTTCTCTAATAAGAAACTAATGTCATTTCACAAGTTTGACATGACCGGTGAATGATAACTATGACTAACAAGTTTTGCACATTGTAGCTTAAATAAATGCGCTACAGACTTGTAGCGTGTGGACATAATCACATAAGAACTCCAGAAAAGGGAAATATTATAACTGGAAAACAGTAATGTTTTCGCTATTTTATGGAACACTAATATACACGGGTTCCAGAAAATTAAAGGTGAATGAAATAAATAATTTGATATTTTTCATACCAAAAGAAAAACTAATTCACAAACTCAAAAAACAGTCGACCATACTGATATAGATTAACAGTTAAGGCGCAGTTAAACAATTTCACCTCCTCAAAAAGCAATAAATTTTAACCAATAACCTTATGACAATTTTTCCCAGAAACCAAACAACAAAAAACAAAATCACTGAAAAACAAAATAAGGGAAGATAAACAGGAGACTAAAAGGAAATGAAGGGGAAAAAAACTAACTTTATACCAGAACAGAAGACAACAATTATTTCGAAAGAATCCTTCAACAAGAGATGTTTGATATTAAAAAGAAATACTAGACCAGGAGGAAAATAAAACACAAAAGAGAGAATATAATCCTTTTTTTTTTTCGTAAAGCTACACACACATATACACATCACGACAAGGACTAAAGCTCAAAAGGTGAAATTTAATTCCTCAGAAATATCTCTATAAATCATTTTCACGCAAATCATTTTCCAAGGAAACAAACAGACTCGAAACCAGACCACCATAAAACCCGGGAGGGGGCAGAAAAGAAAGAAAAATCAAACCCGATTCTCCAATCTCCATCAATACCTGATCATGATCGATAACCGGAACCCATTCTCTAAGAAATTCTCTTAATCATCGATAGTTAACACACACAGAGGAGCGGGGGAGAGAGAGATGACTGTGGACGAGTGGAGGAAAGACGGGACCCTAGTGTAAGCCGGAGTAAAAGAATAGAAACGGGAACGTGGCAGTGACCGAACCAGTGTCCAGACCACTAGATAATTGACGCGTGGAATAGAGTCAGTGAGAAAGGATATAGTAGGATCTCCGTTAGGTGCAAGCCGCAGATAAGCATAGAGATGTGGGCCGTTGTGGGTCCCATTGGAGTTTGGATTTTATAGAACTTTTCTATTCCCTTTCTGGAACTCTACCCTTTCCTTTGCTTTATCCATATCAAATATGGGGCCATTGGTTATCTAATACAAGCAAGACTAGAGTTCTCTTCTAAAAACATACGTATACGCGTGGAAACTTTATGATGTAATTTAATTCCAATTTTTTTCTATAATTTAATTTATGCTGAAAAAAATATAAAAAGATTTTATTTTAAAAATACTCTCCAACCATAATTAAATTATACTTAAAAATTAATAAATTTTAGTTTTTAATTTATATTAAATATAAATATATTAGAATGCTAATAAAAAACTATTATTTAAAAAAATTAGCTATAGTTTGAGATAAATGGAAAAGAAAAATATATATTTTTAATTTAATAAGCTTTTCTTTCCACATTCTTATTAATTATGATATGAAATTAAATATTTAATTAAGTTACTAGTAATTGTAATAAATTATAAATTTAATTATAGATTTAAAATTTAATAATAGTTATCTTTAGTTGATTTTTTTTAATTGTAAATCCCAAATTTTTTTAATAACGAAAAAATTTCTTAATCTAAATTTTATGTTTTAATTATAATTAATTCCTATATTTTATAAAAAAAATCTTAATATTATAACTAGTTACACATTAATTTTTTTATTTACAGCAATTTCAATATTTTGTATAAATAATTTGAAATTATTAAATCAATTATATTCGTTGTATCAGCTATATTATCTATTTCTCTATATATAAAAGTGAGGGAAAAAAAAGGGAAAATGAGATTATAAAAAATAACTTTAATTTTTTAAATTTATTTAATAATTATAACTTTTGTTATTTAAATTAATTTAAAAAATTTTATAAATCTAAAATTTAAAATTTTAATGTTTATGTACAATTCAAAATAAAATGTTATAAAAATAATTAAAAGAATATGAAATTTATTAAAAATAACTTCCATAAAAATATATTTTATCAACTTATTTCAAAAATTAACTAACAATTGCAAATTTATGTTTTTTCAATATAATATTTCAAAAAATAATAATGAAAATCAGTGTATTTTTTATTTTTATTTTTTTAACCTTTTATAGTCTATGATTTATATTCATGAGGGGAATAAAGAGATTATTTAAACAATGTGTATAATATTTTTATATTAGTACAATAAAAACTAAATTTAATTTATTATTTAACTTATTTATATAGTTTGTATAAATTTTTTTATTTGTTTACTTGAATTCATTTAAATAGTTTTCTTTCATTATAATTCAACTAAAATTAAAAAGCCTTATGTTTATTATAAAAAATATAAAATAAAATAATGATTTTAATATGTAATGTAACATTAATACTTTTAAAAAAAAAACTAAAAAATCTTTTTTTCTTTAAATTTATTTATCTCAAAATTATTAAAAAATTAAAACTAATAAAATGTTAACTCTATTTAAATTATTGAGAGTTATAATATATCACATTTAAATAAAAAATAAAGTATAATATATAATCTGTCTAAAATTTTTAATATATATTTTAAAAATTTATGATTCATATTATTCAATATTATAATAAAATTTTTAAAAAATTAAAATAGAAAAACAGTAACTATATGCAATATAAGCTTAAATCCCTAAATTTCTTTCATATTCTTTCCACATCTTGTTCATCATTCATATCTAACCAATCACCCAAAACCACAAAATTTATATCTTAAATATTTATTTTGTAGTAATAAGGAAATGGAGGAGCTCGGTCGACGTGAAATGCATGTAAACTCCTAAATTTCCAGATCTGGACACTTCTCCATAAAAATGGCTGTGGTCATCGAGACCTCTGTTTGGGAACCCAATCCCACCCTGTATCTCTTAATTTTCATCTCTTGCTTCTTCTTCATCGTTCTTTTCCACCGTACCTCCAAGAACCAACAATGGCGTCAATATATCTCAATCTCAATCTCCTTTTAAACATGGCTTCTCCTCTTCATCTTTTCTTCATTTTTTGTGAAAATTTCTCTTTTCCTTCAGGTCAATCACATGTGCTTCGCTTAATTTTCCACACATTGCCTTTGATTCAATTGCTTATTGATATGTATTTTTTTCAATTGTGGTTCTTGACATTCATGGAAGGGTTTTGGTATGTATTTGGAGAGTTGGAATTAGCTAATAATGGAGTTAATATTGAGCAAATGTTTGACGTCGTTTTGTGTTGGATATGGAGCTGCTACTCTTGTTGGTACCTTCTTAGAGATTATCTCAAAAGCCCACGGAATTTATTGATTTTTGTTAAATTTATTGAGTTTGAATTTTGAATATATTAAAATTTTTATTTATTTATCCAGATTGAAATTGAAATTTCAATTGTTATTTTGATTTTTTAGAGAGTAATTTTAACTTAGATAAAATTAAATTTTAGAGTTTAAAGATTGAATTTTAAAAATGTAGTTCAGTTTTTAGAAGAGATTTTTAATTTTGAAAAATAAACTTTCAATTTTGATATAATTACATTTTAAATATTAAAGTATTGAATTCTAAAAACATAGGGAGATAAATATGGAGATTATATTATATTTTTTTAAAATTAATAATTATTTTAAAAATTATTAAATGCTTTTAGAGTGGTATACCAAATTAATACTGCTACACAAAATAGAAACAAAGAAAAATTAGTCCAATACTAGTGAATTTGAAAACCAGATTCAATCAAACCACGAACTAAAATCCCAATATAGGAAAATGAGAAGCAAACATATTGCGCCGCCTCGACTATTGCCAAGCAAAAAAAAAACCAGAGAGTACATAAAGAGGAAGATACCAACTATTAACGTAGGGATTTATTCAAAGATACACTCATCATATAAAAATTTAACCTTATAAATTTAAACATACCTACTAAATTTTACCACTATTAAGGCGTTCATAATTATATGAAAACTAAAATTAATATTAAATTTATTAAATTATTAGATATTTTACTCATTTGCTATATCTCGATTAGGTTGGAGTGTTCAACAATTTCCATAACCATCTTGCTTAAATTTTCCATTTGAACACCGGACCGTCTTATCTCATCGCTTGTACTCATCGTCCAAACGTTCTAAAAATATCTAAAACCCTCAGAAACCCCAGCCTCTTGGCCTCTACCTCAATCCACAAACGCAGCTAATCTCCACACGCCTATGGCTTCAATATCACTGGACGTAGCCTCGACTTTCCTCTCCTTCACTTCTCGCAATCAAACCCCTCTTTCCAGAATCCGCACAGCAGTACTTCCTCTTTTCTTAAAGGACCACCAATCCTTATCCCTCAAATCCACTCGCTCGTTTCACTCTCGGATTGTCGCTCTCGGTTTCTCCAAACCCACTTCCAATTTCCGTCGCAGGTTCACCGTCTCTGCCGCCTCCTCCACCACCGCTGCTCCCCAGAGTGAGGATTCCGATTTGACCACTAAGATTCCACCTGATAATCGGATTCCGGCTACTATTATTACCGGGTTTTTGGGGTCTGGGAAGGTATATAATCTTTCTATAAATAATCCAATTTCGATATTAGACATTTCGCAAATTTTATCTGCATAAAGAAATGTGGGATTTGTAAGGTAGTTTTTCGAAAGCCTTTTGTATAACTCATTTCTGTCACAACCTCAAATTAGTAGACGTGCTACTTAGAATTGCAAGTGAAAAGGCCTCAGCTTTGTATTTGGTCATGCTCAATCCTAGTGGCTTGTGATAAAGCTTTCCAACTTTTAGCGTTGGATTGGGATTTGGTGTTTGGGTAGTTAGTGGATTGATATGCTTGTTTGTGGTGATGAGCAGACAACATTACTTAACCATATATTGACCGCAGACCACGGGAAGCGCATAGCAGTTATTGAGAATGAGGTATGGAGTTGCATTTTCACTGTTTTTCATTAGTTAGAGTAGTTTCTTTCTTGTATTATTATGGTGTTAAAGGATTTCTTTTATAATAGCACTGGTATGTTTGGACAAATATTGTGTTTTTCAAGTACATAATGATTTTTCATTCAGCTTATCGCATACATTGAAGTTTATTATGTGCAGACAATTGATTTCTGTGCTAATGTTTAATTGCAGTATGGTGAAGTTGACATAGATGGTTCTCTAGTTGCTGCAAAAACTACTGGAGCCGAGGACATTATTATGCTGAATAATGGCTGTTTGTGCTGCACAGTGAGAGGTGATCTTGTGAGGATGATCTCAGAACTAGTTGCTAAGAAGAAAGGGAAATTCGACCATATTGTAATAGAGACTACAGGTTAGAGATCAGTCAAATTGTACACTCGCAAAGTAGTTATGTATAGTGGAGCCTGAAATATTAATCTTTGTGCCGTGTAATCTGCAGGTCATTGGTCTCTGTGTGTATATGTATGCATTGCTTTAATTCACTGAATTTGATGATTTGTTAGTAATGCTTGTTTAATACAAATTTCGTGTGCAACTTTGCAGGTCTTGCAAATCCAGCACCAATCATTCAGACTTTTTATGCTGAGGATACGATTTTTAATGATGTCAAGTTGGATGGAGTTGTCACTTTGGTTGATGCTAAACATGCTGCTTTCCATCTGGATGAGGTTAAGCCCAAGGGAGTTGTCAATGAGGCTGTGGAGCAAATTGCTTATGCTGATCGGATCGTAGTGAATAAAGTAACTAGAAATTTACTATTTTTGCATTCCTGGTTTTCAATGGAACTAGTTAGACTTGAGACATAAAATTTGCATAATCTTTACCATTAGTATATTTCACTCTTTTAAACACACTGGGCTTGTGAAAATGTGTATGTTATTATTATTTTTTTGGTTGAGTGATTGATGCTATTAGCACAGCTAGGATGGCAATGTGCAATGTTGATCCCATCTCTTTAAAGTCCATATGCTAGTAAGTTTGTTTGTTAACTGAAAATTCGCTTGAAAACACACATATGCATGTTAGAAAATACAGTCGCCTGCTTTTTTCATTAATGTGAATGAGAATATGACAGTCCTATTTGTGTTGACTTAATCATTAATGGGATTCCCAGTATACTTTGGATTACAAGCAACCATCCCTATAATACAAAATGCCTCATCCAATCAACACTATAGGGGGCATTTATCCCATCAAGGAGTTCCTCCCCTTTGCGGGGGCCTTAGCAAACAGTTAATTTCCTTCTAACTGATATGAGCCATAATACATCTTTCATGCTCTTGAAAAAATGAAATTAAGCGAATGCCACATAAATGTAATGCGTACTGCTATTCCTTATTACATCTTATAAGCACTGCTCTTCTTGTCGTTTGAAATCTTCTTGGATCTATGGTGGTTTTCTATTTCAGTCATTGAATGTGCTTATCTGTTTCTGTCTGACTCTGATATAATTGTATATTTTCTTTACTAGACTGATCTTGTTGGTGAGAAAGAAGTTTCTTCTTTGGTGCAGCGGATAAGGGTGGGTGCTCTCAAATTTTTCATTAAGCTGCATTCCTTCCTTTATTGGTATATTGTTGTGTTCGCATTTGAAGTCGACATGTATTCTTTAATGCAGAACATCAACGGCATGGCCAATTTGAAGCGGACACAGTTTGGAAAAGTTGACCTGGATTATGTCCTTGGCATTGGAGGCTTTGATTTGGAGAGGTTATTTTATTTTGTTGTTTCTGCAATAAAATTTTCCTTTTGAAGATGACATGTCAATTTTCTTTCTATATTTTCTATGGTTTTCCTTCCCCCCTGGAAGTGGCATCATTATGCTTCTCATGACTCGTGCTATTCTTGAGGCTTTGTTAATCTCCCTTGCAAACATAGCATTGTCCCTTAATGCTCTTATTGTTGACCTGAAATTGCATTCTGCTTTTTTTTTTTTTCCTTTTCTCATATTTTTATTGTTTTGATAAAGTAGATGTTTAATGTCATATTAGCATCGTGTGCTTGCCTCTTAGACTGCACTGAATGGAGAGTTTAATAGTGCTTATGTCTTCTCAGGATTGAGAGTGCTGTCGATGCAGATGGTGGAAAGGAAGATCATGACAGTCATGACCATGACCATGAACACGACCACCACCATCACCACCATGAACATGATCACCATCATGGTAATTTTCTTAATGCTTAGCAGCTATGCATAGTGGTCCATTCACTAAAACTCTGATAACTATTAACTGCCATTTTCTAATGGATGGAGAACACATCCAGTTAGATAACATGATATCCAGGATGTTCTGTTTCTGCCACCCTGCAATATGCTTTGTAATCTATAGTAATCGCTGGTTATATTTATTCTCTAATCTAGCACTTTCCTCCCTCCCTCCCTCTATAAGTTTATTGTTTTGTGGATAAAGCTCTAACAGCAGAACTTGCACTGTCCTTTTTTGTTTAAAGCATCAACTCATGAGGAACCAATATTCTTTGGTCTGGAGAATTCCAAATAGATGCACACATCTGCCTATGATTTGTTATTGGGATACGTCAGCTTGTCCACAATATACATTGTAGTGATTTTGCGTGCTTGCTTATTTGGGAAAATTTTTGAATTATCTCGTTACTTTCTGATTTTGTATTTTTTTATGAACTAATTATAGTTCTTGTGGGTGTCGATATGCAGAACATCATGATGGTCATCATTCCCATGATCACGTTCATGATCCTGGTGTTTCTTCTGTCAGCATAGTTTGTGAAGGGAACTTAGATTTAGAGAAGGTTGGTTTTACATGTGTTGTGTTAGCATTTCATGGTACAAATATGATTTTTAATGAACTCTATATGTTTATACAATTGCCAGGAGAATATCTAGTTTTTCTGTGGTTGTCTTGTGTGCATGACTTGGTCATTTTAAATTTATTTGTTCCTTTGGAAGTGAAAAACTGACAATATTGGAATGATGGCTGTTGCCCTTTGTTTCAGGCTAACATGTGGCTTGGTACTTTGTTGCTGGAACGTAGTGAGGACATATACCGGATGAAAGGTCTTTTATCTGTTGAAGGCATGGATGAGAGATTTGTGTTTCAGGTAAGCTAGAAGTGCCTATATTGACTAGTGTTCCCTGGTAATGACTAATTTTTCAACCTCATTACTTAAATTGATTGTTAAAAGGATTTGTCAAAGTACTTCTTTAATTCTTTTCAATCTTGAAAGCAATGAAATTTCTCCCTTTTGTTGTGCTTCTATCCAAATGCATGTTATGTAGAAGCCTTGTGCTTTCTCCTTGTAGTCACTTGAGTTTGACGGCCAAGGGTGGGGCTTATGTTTTGTAATTGTAAGGTCATGGCCACTGAAGTCTTTGAAAATATCAGATCTTACCTTGGATCACAAATTTTCATGAAGATAACAACATTCCCCTTATAACTTCTTGTGTTAACTACAAGCTATCATTTTATTTTAACTTTTAGCCCAATTTACTGTGATACCTTTGGCCTGCTAGTTTCACCTGATGACTAGTTTTTGGATATAATATTGACATGCAGATATATGGTATCTCAAAATTTTAGGATTCCAAATGTTGAGGGGCATGACACATGAATGAAATACTTTGTTTTGAGAAAGAGCTCTTATGCTGTGGATTCCATTTATTTGTATTGTAAATTTTATGTGAAGTGATCCATTTAATTCGGCAACCACATATGCTTCTTCTCATGAAGGATTTTTTTTTAAAAAAAAAAAGAGAAAAGATGGTAACTAAAATTGGTGTTGATTTTGTTAACAGAAGCTGTTATTCTGTTATGTTATTTATTTATTGTGAAAATAAACAATGTAGCATCATGTTTTATATTCAGGTTATACTAGTTCCACTTACTCTGTTGTTTTGTGTAACAGGGTGTTCATGACATATTCCAAGGCTCACCAGATCGGCTATGGGGCCCAGACGAACCTAGAATAAACAAGATCGTCTTCATAGGGAAGAATTTGGACACACAGGAAATAGAAAAAGGCTTCAAAGCCTGTTTGCTTTGATTACTTACACAAGTCTTCATTCTATAGAGGGTCTGACAAATGACACGGATTAAAATGATCATGGATATGCAAATGGTTTTTACAAGGAACGATATACTCTCAATATTAAGAATATAAAGATGAGTTACTAGTAGTCGATTGAGTTGCTTATATTTAGTAAATTTGCTCAAGTGAGGTCTTGTTATGTTCAAATTTCTCTTGGTTTGCATGAAAAAGAGCAGAAACACAAGATGCATTTCTCTTGTTATGTTCAAAAAAAACTAGGTGCAGTGTTGTTCCATTTTCTCGTCGGTCTCAGTTGTGGAGTCATTCTTTCCTTGACTGAGTAAATCATAGACGCGCTAATGTTAATCCCCGTCATGTATGATGGCAGAAAAGATGAAGCTGGTCCAAGTGCTGTCATATCTACATCGTTCATGGTTGGTTGAGAGCTGCTGCTCCTGCTGCTCTTAACTATTGTGGGGCATCTCCGTTTAACTTTTCGTACGTGGGGCGGATTCTACACTCCTTGATATGTTAAATCTGATGTCCTTTCGGCTGTATACTTCATCCCAACCTTTCTTCCAGCTGATTTCCAGATGTCCAGTGACTTGAACATAAATCTTGGGATCGCAGAATGTTGCTCTCCATGTCCATCCTGCGTCCTCAAGATTTAGTCATTGATATACCCACCATCTCCAAGATTTAATGTACGGTAGCTGTACGCCAGACCTTTGATCTGTGCCGAGGAACAGGTTGGACATCAAAAGATACAGAAGGATTCTAACTTTTTGGTATAAACCGTTCTGGTGCTCTACTTTCTTCCTGGAAGAAATATGAAACAAATTTCACTTTCATAAATTCAATTCAATTGATTAATTTTTAAATTTTAATTATATATAATTTTACAAAAAATTTACTTTTTTTTTTTATAAAATGAATCATGCCAGTAATTTGTGAGATGGGTTTGGTACAAGTTAGGCACGAGAATCTGTATCGAGTGTATTAAAGGTTAAAAGGTAAAAATTAAACCATAGTAGTTAGATATTACATGAATACTTGACTTCATTAATGTGCGTGGCAGAGCATTCTACATTTCCACTTCTATTCCTTTTCAAGGATTCCCAATTGAACAATGCGGCAAAATCTCATTGCCATCCTAAATGCAATAAGACCATCCACGACACTGAAATTCAGGTATTAAATTTGTGATTTTTGTTTATTAATACTAATACATAAACAATAAGTAGGATCATAATCTGATGGGTCCACACATTGACATGGCAACATCTCAAACGTCCATTCTTCATTTCAGACCCATCCAAACACATAGGATGCAGCCACATTAGACATTATCTGACAGTCTAAGAACACAAATGCTGATGTGGCATTACATGTAAGCGAGTGGATCCCACCACCTAAATTACAACAAAGGATGAGAATATTCCAGAGTAGGAGATTGGTCATTGTGGAGCCACATGCTGATGTGGTAACAGTGATGGGCCACTGGACTAACAAAAACTCAAAAGAGTCAAAACCCTAATAATTTTACCTGCTCCTTGTCCCGCTTTTATATCCCAGCAAAACCCTCTTATCACTTAAAAGGGCACACACACTCTCTCTCTCTCTCTCTCCCTACTTCTCAGTGTCTCTGTCTTCTGGGTGATTTCGCCAAAATCCATATTCAGACCAATGCATATGGATAGTCTTTCACTCAGGTGTAACACTTCGAATTTGGAGAGGATTCTTTGCTCCATGGTACAATCTCTGGTGGTGGAGACTGCTCTGCTTGCTCAAAAGTCTCTGCTTTGTCTCCTCTTTGTGGTACATTGCTCTCTCCTAAATGCTAGTCCCTAATATGTGTTTAATGCATCTTTTGTTGCAATATTAGGAGTTGCTTTGGGCTTATTTTTATTTTTGAGGATTTTTTTCTTTGATGAGTAGTTCTCTTTGGAAAAGGGTATTTTGTATACGGATCTCTTTTGCTTTATGCAGAATGATTTTGTGATTAAGAAGATGTTTGTGCTAATTGATATAATTCAATATACAGGATTATAAAGATTATGATGTTATCTTTGTGGAGCTGACCAGTACTTCTTTTGTGTTCCTACCTTCTGTAATGATGCCTTTTCCGTCCCATGTTGCTAGACTTGTCAGGAGATCCATGATCTCTGTTTTTGAATTTTTCTACGTTGGTTTGTTGGATTGAATAAGCTGTTTTGATTTAATACTGTTTTGCTTATAATTAGCCTTCTTGACTGATTTCTGTTTCATCTTAATCTGTTTGATCACCGTTGGTTGGGCATGTCTTTACTCTGAACTATTCAGTTGTGAATACATTGTAGGGAACAGGATGATATGAATACCTTTCCCCTTGTATTTCTCTCGATTTTGGACGTGAGAAGATTAAACCCAATATTGTATTCTAGTTTCCTTTTGACCCGCTTTTGTTTATCATTTTGTTTGGAACAAGTTCTGAGGAATTGATTTTATTTGCTTAACCTCATGTGGTGTTTTCTGAAACCAAGGAATTTGACATGACTTCTATTGGTGTAAAGTATTCCTTAGTTTTATGAAAATCAGACTGTTGACAAACGTGGGAGCTTTGATGACTTTAATGAATGATTCAGAAGGTTTTTGTTCTTATCACGTTTACATGACAATTTTTTTTGCATTCTCTTTTCCTATGTAATGAGTTTGGTTTCCACTTTCAATTTGTTTCATGTGGCTTTTGGCATCCAGCTGGGTTTGCAAATGTGTTCTTAGTTGTTAAATATCTCTGTTATTGCTGCCAGAAGGTCTATTTGATATCAGTTGAGCCTTGTTCTTTTCCTTTTTCTGGTGAACCATATTTCCTTACTTTTCCTTTCTCTAACAAGTGTGCTCGATGTGGTGTGAATTATCAGTCATCTTTTAGTGTTTCTTTGGCCTGCCATGTGTTTGTTATCTTTTATATCTTATTTTTATTACCTTAAGTTTGGCTATGAAATAAGAGTGAGTTGTGGTGCGATTACCATAGCTCCTTTATGACTTGAGGGTCATGGGCCCAAATCGTGGAAACAACCTTCTTGCGATGGCAAGGAAAGTGCTAGTGACCTTTCTCAGACTGCAATGTAGGATTCTCATGCACTGGGACACCCTTATTTCTAAAAAAAAAGCTAAGATTTTTTTTCCCTATGTTTTGAAGGTCTTAGCTTTTCTTGGAAATTCCAAGAATCTTTGCTGATAACTTTTGCTGCTCTTATGTGCTTCATTTGTCTGACATTACTTATTTTATGTTTTTTGTTTTTTAAAGATGAGATCCCTACCAGATGATGTCGGTGCAGTACAAGATTTGATGGCAACAGATATGAGGTAGATAGAAATTTGTGTCTTTTGTTTTTAAATGGGCATTACATCTTCATTACTAAGGGATAAAAAGTGATCTGCGAATGGAAATGCCTTGCAGATTTCCTTTTTCTGAACTAAATAGATCAGAAGAGCCTTCAGCTGAATGCAAGGATGCTGGTGAAACTGAGGATGATAGTGATGATGGCGATGGAGATGGTGATGATGATGACGATTCAAATGGGGAGGAAGGGACTGATGATGAAGAAGATGATTCTGATGCTGAGGCTAGTGGTGATGGAGAGAGTGATGACGATGACGACGGCAACGATGATGACGAGGAAGGTGACGATGATGACGAAGATGATGATGATGACGATGACGAAGATGATGAGGAGGGGGAAGAAACCCAGCCGCCTTCTAAAAGGAAGAAATGAGTCAAACATTATTTCTCCCTTTCTTATTCTTTAAGCTAGATTGGATTGGAGGAATCTCATTGACAGAGTCAAAAGGTTCAAAACCATAATTTTCTATGTGTCTTCTTGATATGTTAACCTTCTTGATATCTTATTTAGCTAGAACATTTCTACTCGGTCTCATTTTAATTCATTTAAGGATATTACTGTGGAGAAGGCAACATTGGGATTAGAAGGATGCAAATGTCTACTTGGTAAGTTATAACATTTCATTTTAATGGAGATTTCTTGTATCTTGGCTATGGTGGTGTTGAGGTTTGTCAACTCTGACATACAGGAATTGATTTCCTTGTTCATTAAACATTAGTATCTATAAGTTTATGATATGTGACTGTCAATTTTCAACTAGGAATAGTTATTTTGTTGCAAATAGTAGCTGACGAACTAATTGGAGGAATTTTACAATACCTGAGATATTATGTTGGATTGTCTTGTGGAATGGCTATCCAATAAGATTTAAGTAACTATGCAAATATATACCCTTAAAAAAGTGAACCCTAAAAAAAAACAATTATGCAGTTTCTTTTTTAATTAACTGAATTTATGTAGTTTTCAGATTTATAGTGGTTTGCCATTCAATGACATGAAATATTCAAAGACATTGCAAATAGTTTCTTTATAGTGATTTTCTAAAAAAAATGGAAAATTGAAATTAGAGTATATTGTAAAATCTTCAAATAAAGACTAATTGGTATCTTTATTTTTTTTATTATTTAAAAAAAAAGTATAATTGAGCTTAATTGATAATTTCCAGATAGAATTTAAAACTTTTTTAAAAGTTTAGGAAATTCTTTTAATAATTTCACCTTATCCTTTTCATAAGCACCCTTTCTTTCCTTGTGCAAGATAATTTTTGGGAGAAAAAATTATTGAAAATTTAATAGGCCCATAATATTCAACTGAATATAGACTTGGTGAGATCATTTGGGAATTCTTTTATTATACAGTATTACCTCCAAATCTACAGATTTAATTTTCTTAGACCAAATATGAAAATCTATAGAATTAACATCCATAATTTTAAATTCCATTAGTTTTCTAGATTTTGGATTCTTCAATCAATATATATTGATTATAGTAGTTTTTTATGAAAATTATGATTAATGATTATAATAAAAAGGAAAATTTTTAAGTGAATTCCGTCAATCATGAGTTCAAAACATATGAAATTGGATTTTATCTTTTTTTTTTTTCTTTTTTTGAAAAGAGTTGGTGAACAACTATTTTTCCTTTGTAACAAAGGATGATAACGTCAAAAATACATGTCATAGTGATAATTTTAAGTGAAGCGGCAAACTAATTCATTATAGGGTCATAATCACATAAAATGAGACTGCTCATATCAACCTGAGAAGAAAGAACCAAAGAAAATTAGTCAGTTGCCGACCATCATCCAGTGACTCTGCAACAAGACAGACCGCCACAAGGTAAGCTTCTCTTTTGCTCGAGCAAAGATTGACATGGGTTTAATAGACCCATGAGGACTGCAAGACACATAAATGGTGATAATTTTACAAAAAAATTGAATTTTTTCTCAATTTTGAATTTTTTCTCAATTTTTTTCTTTTAGTTCCATACTTCCATTGAATAAGATTCTGTTGGACTTATCGTCGAACAGGTTCCGAGCATCCTCTTTAACAAGCCCAATCTGGAATGTTCTAAACCAAGATACGAAGGGCACAAAAGGGGCGTTCCGAGAATCGAACTCGGGACCTCTCGCACCCAAAGCGAGAATCATACCACTAGACCAAACGCCCGTGTTTATGTCCGGCGTCTTTGGTTTTTATTTTACCAGAAATGCAATAGACATAAAATATTTATTTTACATTTAAATTTTAGACGTGAAATAATCATTTTTAACATGATAACGTTATTTTTATTTATATATAATTTATAATGATTAATGCATAAACTTGCGAATAATTATTTCGAAATTAAATCTTAAAATTATATATTAAAAATATTTTCAGATTTTTTTTAAAAATATTCTCATTATTTAATTATAATATTAACAATAATAGTGATAATAATATTCATGTATAAAAAATCAATAGTGCTAAATATTAACAATAAGAGTGAGAATAATATTCTTGTACAAAAAATGCAAGAGTGTTAAATGTTAACAAACTTCTCAAATTTCAAAAAATAACATTCTCATTTCCTTCAAAGGAGGGTTTAGTTTTCGTTGCAGAAACAATTTAGTTAGAAAATATATTTTTCACTTTTTTATCAATTTAAATAATTTAATTAAAATATAAAGACATTTTAATATAATTTTAAAATTATAAAAATATTTTAATTAGTTAGATTATAGAGCTACTAAGAGTAATTATTCTTAAAAAGAAATCAATAGTCATGTAACCCTAGTATCATTTTGGGATCAAGTTTAACCACAAAAATGTGTATGATTCAAAGGCCAACCACAGTAAAAATTCATTACAAATATTCAAAATGAGCTACGGAAATGGATTCATTGGAGAAGTTGTTGGAATGCAAATAATTAACCAACTAAAGACTAATTGCAATGCACAATTAATAAAGCAAGAAACAATTCAAACAACTCAGAATTCAGAAAACCATCATTTCACAAACCTCTCACTTTGGCAACTTCCCTGATCTGAAAACTGCAAATTTGTTAACTTCTGAGTAGGAGAACTCAATCCCATTCTCCTTCAACATCCCTTCAATCAATCTCTTGTCCTTCTCAGGATCTTTACTCTCACACTCAATTTCATAGCTAGTTCCAAAATCATAAATCGTCTCATCAAGCTCCAATTTTAACCCTTTCCAATCAAACACTTGTCTCACATTTCTAAACCCACCCAAACACACAAACCCTTCCTTCTCTTTAACCCCAAATTCGTCTCTAACTCTTCCGATTATATTTGAGTTTTCTAACGAGCCTAGCCGCCATGGTTCAGCAACACACATGCGCCCAATTTGTGGGTCTAGGGGCTCTTCCTGCTCCTCCACGCGGCTGATGCCGTTTGAGATGGTGGGTTTGGCTTTGAGGGAGAGGACACAGTGTGAATCCAGATTGTAGAAGCGGAGGCGGAGAACAGCGAGGTTTGAGGTGAGTTGGGAGTTTTTGCTGTCAAAGAAGATGTTTTCTTGGGCCAAGGTCTTGACTCGGAAAAGAGACAGTACGGTGGAGAGCTTTTGGTGAGCGTTTGAATCTGGGAGGCGAAGTTTCACTTCCACTTCCATGATAAAAAAGACTTGTTTTTTTTTTTGTCAAAAAAAAAAGACTCTTGTTTGGTTGCTGAGAAAATGAAGAAAACGATAAGTAACAGAAAGAATTCAACAGAGATGGAACAATAAATTAACGTTCTGTCCTGGAAGATTTGAAAATCACAACTATTGTTCTTTTTCTTGCATTTCCAAAGAACGAAGAAGAGAATTAGCACTTAATAATCGGCGGAGAGAATTAACCAATGTTTGAGGTCTCAAGGAGGGCGTCAGAAACGGTGGTGGTGGAAGCCGGATGGAGGGTAGTGTTTTTATCGGGTTGCAGCGGTGGGCTAGTATCAGGAAGTATCAGAAGCGGCAGCGCAGCTTTATCTGTACGGCCAAGAGATGATATAGCTTGAATTAAATTTTAGCCTCAAAAATCATACTCTCAATCATCAGGAGGTGATCTCAATGGGCTTGTCAAATTTTAATGACTTCTTTTCAGCTAGTACTTCTTCATATATGCTGCAATTGGATGACAATTTCTTTTATATTGATTGGTTAAGAAAAAAAAAATTCTTTAAAATATTTAATTTAATTAGTTAAATTAATTTATCATTCAAAGTTAAATTAATCATATTAATTTATTATTTAAATTGAAATTCTATAATCTATAAATTTATATAAATAAGAAACACAAAATCATTATTAGTTGCAAAATTATTTAATTTTTTATAAACATTAAATTATTATCTTTTAGATTATTCATAGAAGCATTTTATAACTTTTTTTAAGTCTTTCATTCATTAGTTAGCTTTTTTTTTTTTGAAAAATATTCATTAGTTAGCTTTATTTATTTATTTATTTTTATCTATATTTTAAAAGAATTTAAAGCTATTTTTTCAATTTAAACGCAAGATAAAAATATAATTAAGTTAAAAATAGATTAAATATAAATAGAGAAAAAATTATTTTCTTTAAATTAATTAATAAGTTAATACCATAATAATATAATTAAGCTAAAAATATATTATATAAAATATGAATTTCGTGAAATAAATGGAAAAGGAATACTATGAAAGCAGGAAAGGGAGGGATGAATCGGATGAGGATAAAATATAGGGAACCTTGACGAAATTTTGTAATAAGAAAATCTCTGGAAATTGAGGAACTCCTTTTTAATAGCCGACAACGAGAGGGCAATTGGATTCTTCACCGGTCGCTGAAACGGCTCTTCTCACCGCCGCCGGCCTACTTTTGGACACCGCTCGTTTAATCATCTGTTGCCGCTGCCGTAAGGTTTCTATTCTCAACCCTAATATGCTGCTTTCTTACTTGTTCAATTATCGCACTGTTTTAGGGATTCGGCCATATATGACTTCGATACTAAATTAGGGTTTTTCTTTCTTGTTTTAGTAAATTTTTTATATGTTAGGAGAACAAAACATGGAGGAAGACGATGACTATGTGGAGTATGTTCCGGTGGCGAAGCGCCGAGCAATAGAAGCGCAAAAGATACTTCAAAGAAAGGGAAAGTTGTCTGCTTTAGAAGATGAACTCGAGAAATCCAAACTTGCTGAAGCCAAACCGAGTCTACTCGTCAAGGTTTCCCAGCTTAAGCGTGATCAACCTGAAATCAGTCCAACTGAGCAGATCGTGCAACAGGAGAAAGAGATGATAGAGCATTTATCGGATAGGAAAACTCTAATGTCTGTTCGTGAATTGGCTAAGGGAATCACGTATACTGAGCCCTTATTGACTGGATGGAAGCCCCCGCTTCAGATTAGAAGGATGTCCAGAAAGCAGTGTGATGCGATTAGGAAACAATGGCACATTATAGTTGATGGGGAAGACATCCCTCCACCAATAAAGAATTTTAAAGACATGAGGTTTCCTGAACCTGTTCTGAAGAAGTTAAAAGCCAAAGGTATTGTGCAGCCTACTCCTATCCAGGTGCAGGGGCTTCCAGTGATCTTATCTGGAAGGGATATGATTGGGATTGCTTTTACGGGCTCTGGAAAGACGCTAGTTTTTGTGCTTCCCATGATTATGATTGCTTTACAAGAGGAGATTATGATGCCCATCGCCCCAGGAGAAGGACCCTTTGGCTTGATCATTTGTCCATCGAGAGAGCTTGCTAGACAAACTTATGAAGTGGTGGAACAGTTTTTAATTCCTATGAAAGAGGCTGGGTATCCAGAATTGAGGCCGTTACTCTGCATTGGTGGAGTGGATATGAGGTCACAGTTGGAGATTGTGAAGAAAGGTGTGCATATCGTTGTTGCAACTCCTGGAAGGTTGAAAGACATGCTAGCAAAGAAGAAAATGAGTTTGGATAACTGCAGGTAAGTACTATTAGTGCCATCATATACTATCGTTATCAATTATTATAATCTTTATTATAAAGTTATCTTTTTGTACTATGGTTGTGAAATTTGATTGTTAAGGTTTTCGCTTTTAGCTTTTAAACGTCGCTACATTATTGAATGCATCATAGCCTTTTTCATATGAAACTATGTTACTGCTATATGCTTCTTCTTTGCACTTAATGAAACTTTTTTAGACCTTTTCTGGAACTAATGAGTTTGCATTTCTGATTCCTTTCGAGTTATGCTAGTAGTATATATTGTTGGTCTACAATCCCCATCTTGAATATTCTATCAAACATCACTCTGAGTTTTCTCTAGGGGACTGTGGAGTCTTTTTATCGAGTATGTGGCTTTTAGACTGAGTGTGACAAGACAGTGTTGTTGTTCATTAAATTCACCTGTGGTTGCATTTGGTGGTAGAACCTGAAATTTCAGGACTGACTTTAGTTTTTTAGTTCAAATTGAGTTATCTAAATCCAGGCTTCTAAAACCAATTATTAGATCGTGTATTTGAGTTATGAAACTACACTTTTCTTTTAGTGATATTTCAAATGCATATTCAAATAAGTTATAGTCCACATAATTAATTTAGTTTTCATTCGATGAATATATTCAATCAAAGGTCCCTTTATTTCAAATGCCTGCCTATGCAAATGTGAGCTCGGGTCAGTGTGTGAAATTTCTTATTGTTGTTTGCTATATGTCATAAAAATGTTCTACACTAATCAGTTTTAGCTGGTCTCCTTTTCTTATATAGTTTATGATATATGGTTGAAAAAGTAAATGTAAACAGTGCTGAATAGCACTCTTTTGTTTATTTATTGATGAATTTGTTTGTTCATGGTTGCCTTCTTTGCAAATAGGGAGCTATGGGGAACTATCACCCTACTGGACATGATTCTTTTTTAGTTTTTCAATTATTTACATAGATTACTGGTTGTGACATATATTTGCTGGAATATAGTCTGAAATTATGTGTATATTATCTATTTAAAGATCCAGCTTCTTCATTTGCTTGCAAAATGATATTTGGAATCAAAAGGTTACATGAGCTATTTGATTGATCCTATTACATGAAAAGATCTCATGTTTCTTTTAATGCTAAGCTCTTTTTTTTCAGTATTGTCGTCATGATAATTCTATTGTATTGTCAAAACAATTGACATACTTGGATATTCTCCTATTTTTTTTTTAATTCTTTAAACGAACCATGTTTTATCTGCTAGTTGTATCGGGCATACTAATAATTTGGGATGGAAAGTTATTTAACACTTTGCTTTTTCTTCTACAGGTATTTGACATTGGATGAGGCTGATAGATTGGTAGACTTGGGCTTTGAGGATGACATAAGGGAAGTTTTTGACCACTTTAAAGCTCAAAGGCAAACTCTTCTATTCTCTGCCACCATGCCAACCAAAATTCAGAACTTTGCCAGGAGTGCTCTAGTGAAGCCTGTTACTGTTAATGTTGGAAGAGCAGGAGCTGCAAACCTTGATGTGATCCAGGAGGTTGAGTATGTCAAGCAGGAGGCAAAGATTGTTTACCTTCTCGAGTGTTTACAAAAGACACCACCTCCTGTTTTAATATTTTGTGAGAACAAGGCTGATGTGGATGACATTCATGAATATCTCCTCCTTAAGGGTGTTGAGGCTGTAGCTATTCATGGAGGCAAAGACCAAGAAGAAAGAGAGTACGCAATTTCATCCTTCAAAGCAGGCAAGAAAGATGTCTTGGTTGCAACTGATGTTGCCTCAAAGGGTTTGGATTTTCCAGATATCCAACATGTAATAAACTATGATATGCCTGCGGAAATTGAAAATTATGTCCATAGGATTGGACGAACAGGAAGGTGTGGTAAAACAGGAATTGCTACAACATTCATAAACAAAAACCAGAGTGAGACAACATTGCTCGACTTAAAGCACCTATTGCAAGAAGCAAAACAAAGGATCCCTCCAGTTTTGGCCGAGTTGAATGATCCAATGGAAGATGGTGACACGATTACTAATGCAAGTGGAGTTAAGGGCTGTGCTTACTGTGGTGGGCTAGGTCACCGCATTCGAGATTGTCCCAAGTTGGAGCATCAGAGATCCCAGCAACTTGCTAACTCAAGAAGGGATTATTTTGGTTCTGGAGGGTACAGGGGTGAAATCTGATATCTACAATTGGTTAGGTATGCAAGAGTTTACCTTGGTTGTATTGAGTTTTCTATGTAACACTATTTATCAAGTACGTAATAGGGATGTTTTTATCCAGTTTTATGGAATACATGAATGTAACATAGGATAAGTGTTGTTGGAACATTGGTGTGCTAACATTCTTAGAAGGCCAAATGCATAATTCATCCACTCCCTAAACTTTATTTTCGTCTCATCATAAACACCAACTTATATTTCATGATTTTTAAAAAAATTTTTTTTTATCTTCCAATAAAGCTCTGATGTGTTGCCGAGTAATCATGTACAAAAGCAATGCTTAATCATGCGCCCTCTTTACGCGTTCCAGATAACCTCAACTGAACACTTCGCTGATGTAAAGATACACTACCAAACAAGTAAGATAAAACGAAATGCAGACCATTCAAATATATGTTAATTCGTATTTTTATATTGAGAATATTTTATTTTATTTTTTTTAATTTTTTACAATGACTAATTTGTAGAAATAGATTTCTTAAAATTTTAAAAATATTTTTAATATATATATTTTAAAATTAAACGGTTAACAAATAAAATTTTCATACTGCTAAATAGTAATTTTTCTTGTGTGTGATGGTATTGTTAGAAAGTTATGATGGATCCCAGAAAAGTAAGTAGTTTGAGGCAGATTGGGCTGATTCATGAAGGCTTATGGGTGATGGACATGACCTTGAATTGAGCTTGGCCCAAGCTCATAAGCAAGTTTTCAATGCTCACCACCAAGTATAAGCTGGCAGCTGACTTGATGTTACAAAATAAAGTGAAGGGGAAGAATTCTTCCATGTAAATAATATAAACTTAGTTTCGGTTAAGCATTGTGGAACGTGCTCTTTAAATTATTTTTTAAGGTGAATTAAGTTCCATCAAATTTAATAAAATATTGAGCATTTTTTATTTTTGAAGATTAAAAATAAATAATGTAAAAATAAGTTATTTATAAAAATTATTTTTCTTGCAGATTACTTTCATGTACTGTTTTTTTCTCAAGACAAATGCAGCTTTAAACTATATATATATATATATATATAAATTTCTCCCCACTTAATAAGATTAGATAAACATAAAAAAAATTAATAATAATAATAATAATAATAATTAATGAAAAAAGAGGCTGTCTTAATTTCATTAATTTTTTATTTATATATTTAGCAGGTAATAACAATTACATTAATGTCAATTTGTTAGTTCATTCATAGAAAAAAAGTAATTTTTGAGTATATATTTAGTGCAAATATTATTTAATTTTTTTTTTTTTTTTGAAATAAAGGGTTGGGGGAGTCGAACCTTAGACCTTTCAAGATTACAGGATACACTTTCCACCAGGCTAAACTTTAGAGTGCTGCAAATATTATTTAATTGAATGTTGAAATATCTCTAATAATAGATTTATACTAAAAATCAGTCAATAATACTTATTTTAATTCGTACATGGAGAGCTTCTAGATAGAAGGATGGAGTCTCTCTTTATTGACTTTCACTCCCATGAGAATCACACCCCCTTTTGTGATCTCTTTAATAAAGTTAATGGAATAGAAAACTGTTCATTTATAAAAAAATAATTTATATATAAAAATATAAAGCAAACTGGTATCTTAAATTTTTAAAAGTATTCTACGTACAGAATTTGAATTTAAATTTCTAATTAAGAGAGAAGAGATATTAATATTCAGTCTCAAACTTCTAGTTAAGAGAAAAAAGATATTAATATTCAATCTCATTCATTGTTTCTGTGGTTGCTGAGTCAGTAGCATAATTTTTTTCTTTTATTCTTTTAGGTTGTCTTGTCTTTACTGATTTAGATGGATCTTGATTTCATAGGTATTTTTGTTTTCTTAGATTGTCTGTAATGATTTGGATGTGTTTATAGGTTTTTCTTTGTTTTTCTCTTTGGATTTCTCTCAGCATGACAATGCTTAGGATGTAATCTTTCTTTTGATCTTTAGGATTTGTAGTTTGTAATCTTAGGGGTGTGCATTCGGTCGGTTCGGTTTAAAATTAAATCGAATCGAATAAACCGAAAACCGAAATTTTAGTGTTTATAAAAATCGAACCGAATCGATTTTGATCAGAAACCGAATCGAACCGAACCGGTCTGATTCGGTTCGGTTCGGTTTGATCGGTTTCGATTTTTAATAATTTTTTTTATTTTTTACACTTTATTTTTAAAATTTTAAAATTTAATTAAAATATTTTAATTTTAATATGATTTAATTTCTCTATATTATTGAAAAAACATATTATTATCACTAATCGGTTCGGTTCAGTTTTTTTTTTCAGTTTTTTTTTTATCAAAACCGAACCGAATCGAAATAATTGAAATTTCTGAAATTAAAAACCGAACCAAACTAAAATGTATAAAAAACCAAACTAAATTTTTAAATCAATTCGATTCGATCAATTTTTTCGATTTGAACCGAATACTGGTCACCCTAGATTAAACAAGTATTGTTTAAGTAGTTCCTATTTTAATAAATTTTCTCCTTATAAAATATATATATATATATATATATAAAAAACGACGACCAAGTCGCCCATGGACTCCTTAATCTAGTATTTGCCTTGTAGGGACTCAAAAGCACCATACCATTTCCTATAAGAAGAAACGAATTGGGAAGAAAAAAAAAATATACCCGTTACTCTTCAATAGCCTACAAACATTTTAAGTCGGTGTACAACAGATCAGAGAAACAATCTCAGAACCATGGTTTCTGAAGCAGCACCAAAGCTTCCCGTTATTGACTTGAGCAAGGAAACTATGAAGCCTGGTTCAAGCTGTTGGGTCGAAGCCTGTGGCTATGTCAGGCAAGCACTGGAAGAATATGGTTGTTTTGTAGTAGAGTATAAGAAATTGTCTCCAGAGCTTCGCAGTGGAGTGTTTGATGTCTTAAAGGAGTTGTTTGATCTCCCTACTCAAGTCAAAATGCAAAATAAATGCCAAAGGCCCTTGATTAGCTATCTGGGAAATGATCCCAGGATTCCACTCCATGAAAGCCTGGGCATTGAAGATGTTGAAACTCTTGAGGCAGCTCAGAAGTTCACGACTCTCATGTGGCCTAATGGAAATGATCGTTTTTGGTAAGATGCTCTTATCCAATACTAATTTGTTTCTTATTAAGATTCAAATACGAGACCTCTCGATGAAAATCTCGCAGTTTTATAGTTAAGACGAGACTGCTCTTAAAGTTTGTTTATATATAATGATTTTATTATAAGTTTCACAAAATTAAGCTTTTTGTAGCGAAAATTGGGTTATGCTAAACTTTGTCTTCCCTTTTGGTTAGTGAATATCTTCATGCATACGGGAAGCTAGTGACAGAGCTGGATCAAATGGTGACGAGAATGATATTTGAAAGCTATGGTGTAGAGAAACACCATGAGCCATATGTTGAGGCTACATGTTATGTTCTTCGACTGTTGAAAACTAGATCACCCAAAGAGAACGAGAGTAATTCTGGGTTAGGAATCCACACAGACATTAGTTTCACCACCATACTTCATCAGAATCAAGTTAATGGCTTAGAGGTGGATACCATGGATGGCCAGAGAATTAATGTCGAGTTTTCTGCTTCATCCTTTGTTGTCATGGCTGGTGATGCCTTAATGGTGAGTTGCTATATATCTACTCAATATTTATATCTTTAAGGAAAATATTTTATTGATTGATGTTTAAATTAGGTATGGAGTAATGAGAGAATAAAATCTCCGAAGCACCAAGTGATAATGAATGGGAAGGTAGACAGATTTTCAATGGGGCTATTCACCTTCAACAATGGAATATTAAAGGTACCTGAAGAGTTGGTTGATGAAGAACATCCTCTCAAGTACAAGCCATTAGATCATCTGGGTTTCCTTCATTTCTTCCACAAAACCAGGCGTCCTATTAAAGATTACTGTGGCATTTGAAAATTCTCATTATATTTCATCTACCTTGTGATAATTTTATAACAAATATTGTTCGATGATGCAATAAATTTGAATATTAATAGTGTAATCTCACATTTATATTTGGATTTTTCATATTTTAATTCTTAATTTTTGATTAAATTTTAAATTTGATGCGTAAGCAAATGATAAAATACTTCGATTATTTAGGTAAGGCAATTTATATAAAAATTAATTTAGTAATTTTAAAATGGGAATAATTAATAAATATATAAAAGTTCAAGGATTTAATAGTAAATGTCCTGATTATGGTAATTAAATGAAGACTTTGGACTAATTCTAATGAGTTGGAGGAGTGGAATGTGTGCCCAATAATACTATAGTAGTATTTATAGAGCGTGAGGATTACCTCCATTTTAAAAATAATAATTTAATATTTACGTTTTCTCAAATTTTCGATTATTTTATTTAATTTTTTTTTATTAATTGTGTGAGGTTATCAAAATACATCCTTAGTAATTTGAAGTGAATGACTTAATCAAATTATTAGATAAAATTATTACACTCTAAATTCAGTCTGATGATAAGTAAATCGGAGAGATATCAGATTTTATTTTTTTAATTTTTGGTATTAATTTTAAATTATTAGAAACTGAGTGTTTGAATTTGAGTAGGTTAAAATTTTTGGAGCGAAAGTATTAAATTCTCTGGTGGAATTAAGAATATCAAATTTGTGTTGGTTTAAAAATATGTACATTCTGATCATTCTGATAATCTCTGCGACATATATCATCAAATTAAATATGAATATTTTTTAGCAGGTATATCAAGCGGTTTATTAATGGTGTACAGTCGATTAATAAATAAATGTGAATTCGATTAATCTATTCTCTATTCATTCATCCGTGTCACATTGACATGATTTTTAATATATACATTTATAATTTTAGTATGAGCCATTAGAGTCTATTATTGCGATAAAAGTCTGTATTTATTTCCTAATCAAATAAAATCATGCGCGATTTATTTAATTTTTATCAAGATCGATTCTACGTAATTGTCTGAATTTAATAGAATTAAAATACATGTTTGCTCGTGAAGAGGACCTCATATTTTATATGTTATAAAAAAATTATATGTATATATATAATTTCACATGAAATATAAGGTTTTTTGAAAAGCAAGTATATGTTTCATGTAGAATCTATATATAATTAAAAATATTAATAAATTATATTGCCATATAAGATTATACATATTTCTCTAAATTGAATTTTAAAATTAAATAAAACTACAATAAATTTGAAAAATTTATACTATTGAGTCGATGTTTAAAAAATTGGATTAAGAGACAAGCCAATATAATTATTGGCACTTTCGGTAGAGCATCTATTCATTATGGTGGTACTCAAACTTTGGGTTTCCTCCCAGCTTTCTTCTGTCAGCTGTGTATGCTAATGCTAGGGGTGAAGATCCTTAGGACTCGGGTGTATGGATAAGCATGTTGGCTTTGATTTTAGTTGGGTCTTGATTTCTTATTTTCTTTTATTTAAAATATTTCCGATTTTCAAAAAAAAAAAAAAAAGAAAAAGAAAGAAAGAAAGTGATGGGATGGGTTGGGACAATGGGTTGTTAGTTGAAGTTTTCTTTTTTAATCATGATTTTTTTTTATTTTCGTGTGAAACACAATGAATTGTTTTCACCATGATGATAGAGAATTCATCGAATCATCGATTTACACCATTATTAAATATAATTATTTTATACGGTCATAGATTTACAAGAGCTTAATCATCGTTTTACTCAAGCATGCTTAATTTTGAATAATTCATTTTCAATTTTTAAGAAGGAAAACTTTAAAATGAAAATTTTGATGATGAATAAAGTTTGATTCAGTATTAATAAGGTAATATCTTTAATGATTAAAAATAAATAAATTTATTTTTCTTGCTCTATTCTGTCATGCGACTTTAATAATAAAAAAATATAATCCAAATATGATCAGTAATCTAAGTTAAAAGCTAGTGTAAACAAATAAAATAAAAGTTGAGCGTATCCATTAGTTTACTTGCTCGTGAAACTCGCGTTGATATTAGCTATTGCGTCGAATGTTGAAAAAGGATATTTTATGCAATAAAAATTGTCAAGACTTGACTGGTTAGTTCAATGGCTTTAGTAATTCTTTTAATATTTTTTAAAGAGAAAATCATTACTTAATTTTTATTATAAAAACACACATATGATTAACTTTTAATTTGAAAAAAATTATTAATTAATTTTTCATTAATTTTATCTATTAAATATTATAAAAAATATAAAATATTTAAAAAATTAATTAATAATTATTTTAAAAATTTTAAAAATCAATTAATAAATTTTTTAAATTATATAAATTAAATAATAAAATATTTAACAGTAAAATTAATAAAATAATTTTTAAAAATATTTTAATATATTATTTAAAATTAAAAAATTAATTAAAATTTGTTTATATTATAAGAATTAAATAATATATATATTTTTATTTTTTTAAATTAAATAAAATTTTAAAATAATAATTAATATAATAAATATAGTTTCACGGGATATAATAAAAAGTATTAGGTAATTATTTAAAAAATTGACAATAGTTGCACATGGGTTTTATTTTTATTGGAAAAAATAAATGGATATGGATAAAACTTGGACACATAAATGTTTCTGCTAGCTTATTAGAGTTGTATTATGATTGAATTATTATTTCCTAGATAGAATTGCTAGCGTATTAGAGTTGTATTATGATTGAGTTATTATTTCCTAGTTAGAATTGTATTCTTGTTATACTTGGTATTCACGTGTACATGTATCCTATAAATACTCTTGTGAATAATATGAGAAGCAAGTTAGTTTTGCTGTAAACCTATTCTCTCTATATGGTATCAGAGCCTTAGGGCTACACTTCAATTATCTATCCTTTTTCTTCCTCTGTCAAAAGATGACTGAACCCAGCGCCACCTCTTCTTCACCAAGTCTTACTTCCTCATCTGCTCCCGTTCAAACCTCTGCTGGTTCGTTACTTCATATACCAAATATCTCACAATTTGTTTCTATTAAGCTCACCTCTGCCAATTACTTCCTATGGGAAGGTCAGCTTCTACCTCTTCTTCATGGATATGACTTGACTCAGCATATTGATGGTTCTGTTGATACTCCATCACGAACTTTACCCGATGGTTCTGTTAATCCTGCTTACAAGCCATGGTTCGCAAAAGATCAAATTGTCAAAAGTTGGATTCAATGTTCTTTATCTGAATCTATGCTGCACCATGTATTACGTTGCACAACTGCTAGAGAAGCTTGGGATAAGCTTGCTACAATCTGTTCTAAAAGTACTAAGGCGAAAGTTCAACAATTACGGCGCGAATTAAAACTTCTTGCTCGTGGAACTGCTTCCATCGACGTTTACATGCAGAAAGCTCGTTCCATTGCTGATCAGCTTGAAGCTTTTCAAAATCCAGTACCGGAAGCTAATCTTGTTTGTGATGTAATGGCTGGTTTAGGGTCCGAGTATCGGCCCTTTGTTTGCGCTATGGAAGCTCGTCATGATGATCTCTCGTTTGATGAGTTGTATTCTTATTTGCTCAGTGAGGAAACTCAACTCAAGACTGATTCCTTGTCGATTTCTCCTGCTGCACCTGTTACGGCACAATACAGCTACTCTAATTCTGGTTTCAATTCTAGCCGTGGTGGACGCGACGGACGTGGTGGCCGTGGAGGTCGTGGAGGCAGAGGTGGCAATAACCAAATTTCTGGTTACATGAATTCTGGTTATCACAATTCAGCATATGGTCGTGGTAATGGACAAAACGGCAATTCCAATTCTGGAACTCGCAGCTATAATCAATCCACAGTTACATGTTATAACTGTAATGGTATCGGTCACATGTCTCGGCAGTGCCCATCCCCAAGGCAGCAACACCAACAACCACCACAAGCTAATATTGTCCAGGCACCAACTGAACCTCGTCCTACTCAGTTGTAAGACCCCGCTCGGTTAGACATCGGAATTCCTACCGTCCGGTGGAATCTCGGGTGTCGGACCCTCTTTGGGGGGTAGAGCAAGGGTAAAGGAAAGGTTTTCTAAAATGTTTTTAAGTGTTTTATGGTTTTAAAAAGAAAAGAGTTGAGTTTTTGAAGAGAAAGACCAAGGAGGCGTTTGCCAGGTTCGGCCGCCGAAAGTGAAGTTCGGCCGCCGAACATGGAAAGGCTTCGGGAGCGCCTTTGGCCTCCGAAAGTCTTGTTTAAACGAGCCAAGGTTCGGCCGCCGAAAGTGAGGTTCGGCCGCCGAACATGCATGAGTTTAGGGGGCACGTTAGGCTGCCGAAGGTCTTTGACCAGGCCACCTATAAAGGGCCCTCAGATCGGAAATGGGTGAGTTTTCTCCCCATTCTCGAGCTCAGGTGCGTTTATGCCTTCCTTTGGTCGTTTTCATGTTTTCTCTACCCATCTCTCAAGTTTTTCATGATTTCTACCCTTGTGTTTGAAGATTTAAAGCTTAAAAGGAGTTTTGGGAGCTTGGAGCTTTTGGAGCTTGGATTCTCCACACCTCCGAGTTAGGGATCGCACCAACCCTCGATCTTCAAGAGGTAAGTGTAGATCTTGGTTTCCCTAGTGTTTTCATGAAGTTTAATGATGTTTTATGAAGGTTTTATGTTGGAATGGGTAGATATGCATGTTAAGGGTTTTTGTGGGTTTTATGCCCAATGTATGTTATGTGATGATGTGTTGAGGAGTTTAAGTTAGTTTCTTTGCTCTCTTTGCTTGTGGGAGTGTGTATGCATGCTTGGGAGAGAGTATGTGAGGTTTGGGGTGTTTTGGAAGGTTTTGGAGGCTGGTGTGCAAAGGCTGAGTTCTGATGAACTCAGGTTCGGCCGCCGAAGGTGGTTTCGGCCGCCGAACGTGCCTTTGGATGCATGGTTTGGCCGCCTAACCTTGCCCCCGAAAGTTGAGTTGTGGCTTGAAAGCAGACTTTCGGCCGCCGAAGGTAACGTTCGGCCGCCGAAAGTGCCTGACTTTCGTCTCTGGAGAGAGGGTTCGGCCGCCGAAGGTGCCGCCGAACCTACCCGAGTTTCGTCTCTGGAGGAGACTTTCGGCCGCCGAAGGTGCCGCCGAAAGTGCCCTGTCCAGCCGTTTCTTGGGTGTTTTCCATGCATGTTCCAGTGATGTTTAGAGGGGTTTTGGGGAGTTTCTTATGAGTTGTTAGAATGTGTTTAGTACCTCATGTGAGTCCATCTGTGTAGGATTGGACCTGAGGAGAGGTGTCTAGCTTCAGTGCTAGTTGACCCAGAGTTTGTTGAGCAGTGGCTTCAGGTGAGTAGAACTAACTTAATCTTTTACGTTAAAAGTAAATCTAATGCCTAAAGCATACTCATACATCATGTTATGTAATAGGATGTTTGCATTAGCTTCACCATGCCCATGCACCATGTTTATATGTTATAGGATGATTGCACTAGTTTCACGAAGGTGACGCATTGCATAATGTGCTATGTATATGATGTGATGGGTGGACCAAGGCGACCTCAATAGCCCGCAAGTCTGTCAATGAGTCTTTGTCAATCGGGCGAGTACATGTAGGAAAGCCCCATGAGAGCTCCTTCGGGGCCAAGTTTTGACAGAGGGAACGTTGGGGTCATGTCTAACCCTGAGGGGGAAGGACGTTACGTGAACCCTCTAAAATCACCCGCAAGAGGAAGAGATTTGCTAGCATGAACTCAAGCGGGGGTGAGATGTTTGTTGTGATATAATTGTGATATGACGCATTTCATGAATGCATGAATAAGAAGAATAATAGAATTGGATAAATGTCTTTATAATAAAATACATAAAAAGGGTGGAACAATAAAATGAATAATAATATACCTAAAAATGGAGGAACTAAATCAAATGTTTTTCTCTGTTTCTACTCACTGGGCTCTTGTAGCTCACCCCATTCCCTTAACCCCAGTTTTGCAGGGCCAGAGTATGTCAAGCCAGAGTTCAGTCAGAGTAAGCTATGGGATAGAAGAGGTTCAAGCATGGGTTGCCATGTTTGGTTGTAATAGCATAGCTTAGCTGTGTTTTGTTTATGTATAAGAGATGCTTGTATGTATATGTTTATGGAGATAGTGATAGTTATGTAAGAAAGTTGCTAAAGAGATGATATGTTATGTAATGCTATGAATGCTTGTCTGCTTGTATAGCTTAGTTGTGGACATGATGATGATAATTGGACTTTTGTATGGTCCTTATGGATATAAGGGATATGAATGAATAGAAAGGGTAATGAGCTTATTAAAGAGATAGAGCCAAGTAAGAAAAGTATAGATATGTCATGTGTTGTAGCATGAGATGTATAGAGTTGTGCTTTGCCTAGTGTTGGTTAAATCCCTTTTTGTTATGCATGATCTTGAGAAAATGTTTTAATGTTATGAGTTTTGAATGGCCCGTGAGGGAAGAAAGGGTTCCAATCCCTTGACCCAAAGCGGATATGTTTTAAAGCAAGCTTGATGACCCATTTGGTATGAGGTTCTATGTTTTCATGCATAGGTCAAGCTGAGGTAAGGAAAACAAGTTTAAAGGTTTTATGAGACCAAAGCTTAAGTTTTATGAAAAAGTTTGATCATGCACGGGATTATACCTAGAGTTCAGGATGTTTAGAGGCTTGCTACGGGTCCCGGCGGCCTTAAGCCGATCTGGATCCTAGCGCCGAGCAGTTTGGAGCCGTTACGGCAGGGTATCAGTTTCCGGGCTGTTACATCAGTGGACTGTTGACTCGGGAGCGAATTATCACTTGGCTAACGACAAGGAACATCTTCAAGATCCAACTCCCATTCGTGACAACATGGCTTTAACCATAGCTGATGGTAAAACTCTTCCAATTTTATCTCATGGCAAGTCTGATTCTTGTGTTAATGGTCGATTGTTTAAAATTCGTAATGTTCTATATTCTCCATCTGTCAAGACTAATTTATTGTCTGTGCAAGCTTTTAATTCTGACAATAATACTTCCATGGAATTTTTCCCTGATGTTTATTTTGTTAAGGATATCCCCACGAGGCAGGTGCTCTATCAAGGCCGGAGTAAAAACGGGCTTTATCACTTCCCTATGTCGCGCGTTCTATCGTTCTCACCCAAGGCGTGCCCTGCTACTGTCTCCCTTTGGCATCAACGATTTGGTCATGCGAACATTCGCTTAGTTAATCAAGTTCTTAGACATAATAATATTTCTTTTGATTCCAAGCAACCTTTTGATTTCTGTCATGCTTGTAATGTGAGCAAGTCTCACAAACTACCCTTTTCTGTCTCAAATAGTCAAGTTTCACAGCCTTTGGAATTAATTTGTTCTGATGTTTGGGGGCCTTCTCCCGTTACTTCCATAGATGGTTATCGCTATTATGTTCTCTTCCATGATCAGTTTAGTACATATTCTTGGCTTTATTATCTCAAAAATAAATATGATGTCTTGCCTATATTTATTCAATTTAAGAAGTTGGTTGAGAAGTATTTCGGGGTACCAATTAAAGCTTTCCAATCAGATTGGGGTGGTGAATTTCAGACACTAACAAACTTCTTACAGGAACAAGGAATATCTCAACGAGTCTCTTGTCCTCATACACCGGAACAAAATGGCATTGCAGAACGACGCCATCGTCATATAGTTGAATTGGGAAGGTCATTACTTCATAATGCTTCGGTTCCATATGAATATTGGAACTATGCCTTTGATGCTGCTCTCCACACTATAAATCGGCTGCCTAACAGTATTCATGATCGGTTTTCTCCATTTGAGATTTTATTTCGTACGAAGCCTAACTATGATGAATTGCGAGTCTTTGGCTCTCTTTGCTACCCCTGGTTAAAGCCCTATGCACCTCATAAATTGGCCCCAAAATCTTCTCAATGTGTCTTTCTTGGATATAGCAAACTTCACAAAGGTTATATTTGTCTGGATATTCAATCTCGTCGCAAGTTTATCTCACGTCACGTTTTTTTTTATGAACAGGTGTTTCCTTTTCGCAAGCCTAGTGATAATTCCATCTCTACGACTTCAATAGTCTCTCCCACTTCGGTTCCATTGCCGCCTATACCGCAACATAGCAACTATTCGGGGATTCTTGGTGATAAGCCGTCTTCACAACCTGCACAAGTACCCACATCTGATGTGGTACCTTTTAATCTTTCGCAAGAACTGGCTGCTGCTTCACCAAGATCAACAGGTGATATTGTGCCCACTGCCGAGCCAGTCACACCAACGTCTGCCTCACATGAACGGCAGCCTTTCGACACTAGTTCTACACCAGGTGTTGCAGAAATTCTCGCCTCTAATGATGCACAGGTCTCCTCTCCGCCGCAAGAATTGATTCAGCGCCATCAAATGGTCACCCGACGTCAAACGGGCTCTTTAAAACCGAGGTTGCCTTGGTCTCCTACACTGAATCTTGTCCAAACTCAAGCTGTTCCGACTTGCTTCACGCAAGCTAACAAAGATACTAAGTGGCGCGAGGCTATGGTAAATGAAATTAATGCCTTACTTCACACACACACTTGGGATTTAGTTCCCAGAAGTCAAGCTCAAAACATTGTTGGATGTAAATGGGTTTTTCGACTCAAGGAAAAAGCTGATGGTAGCATTGACAAGTACAAAGCACGTTTGGTAGCAAAAGGTTTCCATCAAAGGCCGGGAATTGACTTCAAGGAAACCTTTTCTCCTGTCATCAAGCCCACAACCATACGTATGATTTTGTCTCTTGCCGTTTCATTTAATTGGAAAATCAAGCAATTAGATGTTTCTAATGCATTCCTCCATGGCGATCTTGATATTCCTGTTTTCATGGAGCAGCCTCCAGGTTTTATTGATCAAACAAAGTCTAATTATGTTTGTCGGTTACGGCGCTCTCTTTATGGTCTACGGCAGGCTCCTCGCCAATGGTATTCAAAATTGGTTCACAATCTTACTCTTCTTGGTTTTACAAGTTCCAAAGCTGATTCTTCACTCTTTATTTTTCGGAAAGGTGAACATGTTATTTTCCTTCTAGTTTATGTTGACGATATACTTGTCACCGGTTCTGATCCACTTCTCATTCAATATATGGTTACTGTCCTTCAAGCTGCTTTTTCCATTAAAGATTTGGGTACTTTGGATTATTTCTTGGGTATGGAGGCATCATGGCAGCCGGCTGGTCTTTTACTCACTCAGCGAAAATATATTCAAGACTTGCTTGTCAAAGCTAAAATGAAAGATTGTAAAGGTTTGACTACCCCAGCTAGTGTCAAAGATAAAGCTACTATTGATGGTCGATCCTTTGATGATCCTACTCTCTATCGATCCATTGTTGGGGGACTACAATATTTAAGTCTCACTCGTCCTGAAGTATGTTATTCTGTTCATCGGGCATCTCAATTTATGCACAATCCTACCGAGGAAAATTGGTCACTTGTTAAAAGAATTTTGCGTTATTTACAAGCCACTTCCACATATGGCTTGTTTATATCCAAATCTCCTACTACCCAGCTCAACGTTTATTGTGATGCAGATTGGGCGAGTAGTACTTATGACCGAAAATCAACTTCTGGTTTTGCTATATTCATGGGCCGAAATCTGATTTCTTGGAGCTCTCGAAAACAACGAACCGTTGCCAAGTCTTCCACTGAAGCCGAATATAGAGCCCTTGGGTTAGCAATTCAAGAACTTGTCTGGGTTCAGTCCTTGTTATGTGATATTGGTTTTGCTTCTCCAGTAACACCAAATGTTTGGTGTGACAATATTGGCGCCACTTACCTTTCTGCTAACCCCGTTTTTCATAATCGGTCGAAGCATCTTGAGGTTGAGTTTCATTTCATTCGCGATAAAGTTCAACAGAAAGAGATTCAAGTTCGTTATATTTGTTCAAAGGATCAGCTTGTAGACATTTTGACCAAACCTTTACCTAAAGCTCGGCACAAGTTCCTTATGTCACAATTATCAATTCGATCATTCTCTACTGATTCTGCTCGAATTGAGGGGGCCTGCTAGCGTATTAGAGTTGTATTATGATTGAGTTATTATTTCCTAGTTAGAATTGCTAGCGTATTAGAGTTGTATTATGATTGAGTTATTATTTCCTAGTTAGAATTGTATTCTTGTTATACTTGGTATTCACGTGTACATGTATCCTATAAATACTCTTGTGAATAATATGAGAAGCAAGTTAGTTTTGCTGTAAACCTATTCTCTCTATAGTTTCCACCAAAGAGATGAAAAGAGCCAATTGGACGGTGCTTCTGATTAATTGTCTTTTTTTTTTTTTAAATTATTGTTTAATTAATCTGATTCATATTAAAAAATACAAAAAAGAAAAAAAAATTACGTGTCGTGCATGTAGAGTACGTTGGCCCAATATGGTAACAGGTACAGATTTCTATACTGACGTGTAAATAAAAATATAATTAAATTGAAGTTGACGGATTAATATAAAAATGTGCCCAACTTTTACAGTAATTATGGATTATGACTTGATGATCTGAGATCCAATAGAATAGGGTTTTACAAGGGTTTTTGTATTGAATCATAACGCTTAAACATTATGAGGAGGGGACTCCACTTTTATCCATTTCGTCTTGCTTGCTGGTGACGTGTAAAGGTCTCTCTAGGATTGGGCCACGCGTCTCTGCCATACAGATTCGGGCGTACGAGGGTATCAGGCGCCTGCCCCATGCGTAACGGCCTCTGATTCTCCCTGTGCGTACGTTCGAACGGATCTGCCAGACTGTCTGGTGAGTGTCATTCTGGATACTGGGTCGAGCCGAGAATTGGGCCAGAGAGGAGAGGGTCTGTTTTGTGCGGACTGAGTCAATCTGGGTGAGGAGGCTTAGTCGAGCCCGGCCTTGGAAGTTGGATGAGCCGAACCTGCTTTGGGTGCCAAGTACGTGGGCCTTTACTTTGTGGGCTTTAGGTTGTGGACGAGGCCCTGGACAGGGATGAAGGAATCCAGCGGTCATCAATTGCCCCTTCACCTTCTCGGTAGTTATTGCTCTGACTGCCGAGGGGGTGAATATCGAGAACCATTATGACCGCGTCTGTTCGCGTACAGATGCCTTCATAACTCCCTTTCATCTTTTTGTCATTCCTCATTTCTTGAATTCTATCTGCCTCTTTCCCTTTCTGGCCTTTCCTTACCTCTCAAATACTCTGCTCTTCTTTACTTTCTTGTCATTATTGCCTGGACGCGCTTCTTTTTCCTTTTCCATGAATATCTGTTAAAGATCCTGACATTGTGGTCTTGGAGTCTAGAGTTACTTTGCGCTAAGACTTCAGATTTCGAGTATATATCAGTGTGGACTCTTCTTCACTTCTAGGCCCTTTGTCGGAGAAAAGGAGTCTTTCCTTCCAGCGAGATTCTCTTGTTTTTTCCGCAAAGGATGTATTTGACGTTTTCTTCACACAGATTAAGGTGAGCCGGAGGCTTCATTGCTTTGCTGCCCCAGGGATTTGCTTTATCCTTGCTTTCTTTATTTTAACGAAAAATTATCCTGACTTCTCTGTTTGGAACTTTTTGCAGTACCTGAGATAAAGATGGATCAGTCCAAAACTCTTGAAAATCTAATATTACCTCGAGGGAGTCTGAATGTTGCTTCTGAGGTCCTTCTAGCAGGGCGGTTGGTGGGTGGAGTCATTCGGCAGGTCGTTGAAACTGTTTTACCCAGATCGTCTGGCTGGCTTCCCCCTTTGGTTGTTGTTCGGGCTCCAAAGAGGCTATGGGCTGCTGAGAGGTCTGTTTTGACTTTATCTTCCTTCAAGAAGGAAATTTCCCCGATGTCCATGTTGTCCGCTTTTGATATAAATGGAAGTGGCGAAAATGATCAATTTATTACCCCCTCTAGTGTGAAGTACCCGTATTATGAAAGGCTGAGATCTGCTGCACTCAGTCAAGCTTTCGGCGATGCCTTCGAATATATGCTCTGCGATATTCTTGAGGCTGTAACTCGAAGACTTATGTTTTTCATGCGCGACATCCGGACAGCATATAATATCTGAGCTTGTTCGAATGTACCGCGCATCACATTTGGGCAACCGAATGTTTGTCCATAGGGGAACAGTGAGAAATGCTTATGGGAATCAACTTGTTCAGTTCCCCTATAATAACGACGCAGGGTTCGGCCGACCTACTGAGCTCGTTTCCCGTATTCAAGAGTTCCTCTGTGTCGAAGACTAGGATAGTGATAGGTGATAGTGATGTAAACGTAGACGATGTATCTGGTCATGTAAATCCTCTAAGGATAGCTTTTTGTTCTGTAATGTGGGTATTTGTAACGTGCTGTAATGAAACTTTCATTTTTTCGTTCATATCCGAACTGTTCTTTATTATGCATGATTTTCTCTGATCCGTCCTGGAATCCATTTAGCCAGTCTGAGTTTTTAGTTTACTCTTTCCGAGCTGTACCGATCGACCTGCGAGCTTGCTTTCGGTTTACTTTGTCCAAGCGAGACTAATCCGACCTCCGAGCTCTGCTTTTAACCAAAGGGTTGAGCTTCTGATCCATAACTTTCACTTTTCTGTTTTCGAGCTGGACTATCCGACCTGTGAGCTCTGTCTGTGTTCAATGATCCGAGCTCTAAGTTTCCTTAGCTTTCGATTTTACTTTTTTCGAGCTGAACTGACCGACCTATGAGCTTTGCTTTTAATCAAAAAGGTTGAGCTTCTGACCCATAACTTTGTAAGATTCCGAGACGTCTTCATCACTTCGTTCTGGGCTCCTGGCCTTTACTTAATGGTGATCCTTCTTAGGTGATAGGCTGGTCTGACCTTTATCATGCTTCCCCCTGTTTGTCTCCTTGGGTCTTTCTATGACTTACTCTTTTTCCTTAGTTTTTACTGCCTGAGCGGTGATGATGTGCATTTTGTGTGTCAGGTCGTCCTGAGGGAGAGATTCGACTGGAGCTCGGTTTTGAGGTTTTGACAACTTGTTTGTCTTATGCGAATAACGTGCGGGCCTTCAGCTGATGGGCCATTGTCGTGGGCCGGGCCCTTTGTAGAGGTGGAGAAGCCCAGCGGTCATCTCCTTGCCCCTTTACCTTCTCGCCGGTTACTATCTAACCGTTGAGGGTAAACTTCGAGAGCAATTAATGATCGCGCCGCTCCAAGACAAAACTGCTTAGAACAACGTTTCATCTCATTATTGCCTTTCCCTTCGAATCTCCGTCTTCTGAAGAAACTCGCTCTCTTCCGCTCTCTGTTTTCCTGCAACTTCTTCTGTTTCTTCCATCTTATTGTGCTTTCAAGTATGCTTCTTTGCTCTTCTATGGAGGGTCCAAAGCTCCCCGATGTCGTTAACACTAGGTCGCATATTACTCCTTCCAACATAACTAAGCACATTTCCCAGAGGCTCTTAGATACTCCTCTGTATCTCATTCGAGCGCCATTTCAAAACGAAAGGATAGTCCTTCCTAATCCTCCTCCTCCTGGTTTGATTGATCCCCAAAGGGGTCGCTGTATAGTGTTCTTTCTCAAACAGAGGGATTTTGGTCTACCGTTTCCTTTCACCCCTTTCTTTATTGAGGTTTTTGATTACTTCGGGGTATCCCCTCGAATGTTATCCCCAAATTCGATTTTATTTCTGTCCTGTTTTGAGTCTATCTGCCTGAGTTGGGGTTTTACCCCCACAGCGTGTCTGTTTGTCACTTTTTTCCGTTTGGTTAGAGCGGTTCAGAATTTTTATTACTTTTCCCCCCGTAGTGGGTTGTCTCTTTTCACGGGCTACAAGGATTCCATAAAGGGATGGGTAGAGAATTTCCTTGTGGTAGAGCTGAAATTAGAGTCCGCCCGATCGTGGGAGGTGGATCTAAGTTGGGAGGAGGTCCATCCGGGTTGCAACGAGCTGCCCCAATTGAGCCTTATTGAGCAGGTGGGGTTGCTTCGACTGACTTCCGTTGAAAGGAAGTATGACGTCGAGAAGTGTATGTTCGTGTCCAATCTTAGGGATGTCCGGGACACGGGTATATTGTTCTGTCTAGCGATTCTGTTTCTTCTTTGCTCATGATATTAGAAAGTATACTGACTCTTTATAATTTCGTGTTTTTTGTAGCTTCTGAGGTTAAAATGGATGAACTCAAGCTCCCCAAGAATTTCGTCCTGTCTCGGGATAATATGCACGCGGTTTTCGACGCTTTTTCGGCTGGGCGTTCAGTGGCTGAGGCTGCTGCGGAGGTGGTTCAAGCTGTTTCCTCCAAAAAGGTTAGCCGACCTCCTGCCAAAGCGTCTTCTCGGGCTTCTAAACCAAGCTCGCGCGGCACCAAGTCATGTCGGCCATCTAGCCGCGGTGGATCGAGGTCAACTCTTAAGCCCGCTGAAGGGTCTAAATCTACTCCAGCTTCCTCGGAGGGTGTGAGGGAAACCTCCCTAGCCATTGTGGAGCAGACCCAAGTCGTTGAACAAGTGGAGTCGGGTCTTGTTCATTCTCCTGAAGGGGTGTCAGGGGGAAAATCTAAGTCCCCCGTTACTGAAGAGAAGGAGGCCTCTGGGACAGGGATGGAGATCATCCTCATAGAGGACCATGTCCCAGATGTTCCTATCCAAAATGCCCCTGCCTCTATGGGAACCGGGCCTGAGGATTCTGAAGGCATTCCACTAAAGACCGGGGATAAGCGCTCAGCCCCTTCCGGAACATCTTCCCCATCTCCTGCTCGGAAGAAATCCAGGGCTGCCACAGGTTCTTCTCCAGCTCTTCCTCCCATTGGGAAGGGGAAAGGTGTTTCTGCTACGCCTTTGTTGTCTTCTTCTGACAACGTTCTGAACGCGTCGGACATTACCTCTGAGTCTCCGGCCAGTGCTGTTGCGGAACTTCTTAGAGAGCGAATGTTCGGCGGAATTATCGAGGCCTCTGATTCGCGTCTTCTTGCCCTGACTGGTCTCTTAGCCAGTTTTACCAAGGAACAAGCGTCCTTTCGGTCTCGCTCTCGGGAGGAGCTCGGATCGACGATTAGGGAGATGCTTCTGATGGTAAATTACTTTTCCACTTCTCTTTTAGTTTGCTTTATTTCTTTCTCTTGACGATTGTTATTCTGTGCTAGGTGACGGGCCTCTTTATGGAGGTGGATGCTCGTGATTACTCCTTGCGGGAGTCTGTAGACCGTCAGATTGAAGAGGCACGTCTGGATGAAAATTTGTCTGCAACTAGTGATGCCAGGAGTAACCTTGCAGCGGCTCGGGAGCATACCCAGTCCCTCCAGGTAGAGTTGCACTCTGCGCTGGAGGTCATTAAAAAGGCTGAGGAGAAGGCGGCCGAGACAGCAGAGCACACCAAGTCTTTAGAAGCAGAGTTGTCTCATACTCGCAAGGTTATCAAGGAGTCTGATGAGAGAGCAGCTGCCGTGGAGGCTTGTTGTGCAGAGGTTTTAAAGCAGCTGTCCTCTATGACGGGGGCCCTTCGAGAGAGAGATGAGGCTGTGAGCCAGAAAACTGAGATCCAGCGTCGATATGAGGCCTTAAAGGCTGATTCTGAAGGACTGCAGGTTCACCTGGAGGAGGTGAAAGCTCAGAAGGAAGGGGCCCTAGCTTGGGTGGAGGTCCTTGAGCAGGAGTTGAGTACAAGCTCTGATCGTATCAGGGACCTGGCTTCGTCGGCTGAAGAGTTCAACCTTCGCCACCAACAGCTGAACCAAGAAGTCAGGACCTTGGAACGTAAGTGTTCAGCCCTGCTCAAGGTAGTAAAACATGTTGAAGACAGGGCTCAACTGGAGCGTGAGCAATGTATAGCGGAGTACCAGGAGTCTGATGAACTGAAGAGGAAAATCGAGCAGGCTTGTGAGGTTCACCTTCAGGACTACAAGGATTCTTCTGAATTGAAGCCGTTTGTAGCTGAGGCTTGTGAAGAACATCTTGATGAATATAAAGCTTCTGCTGAGATGGGGTCGGCTATTTTTAAGAAAGCCTTCTGTATGTACGTAACCGGTTACAATCGCGGTTTAAGGGAAGCTAGACACGCTCCTGATATTCCTTTGGAAAAGCTTCGTAAGCCCGAATTGGACTCGGATGGTGAGCAGGTGTTATATGGGGAAGATGACTTCCCTATGCCCAGAGGAGATTGTCGCGTCGTAGGCCGGCGGCCATCTGTGTCTTCTTCAGAAGAATCCGAGCCGGAGGGGGAGGACGAGGAAGTTCTTGGGTCAGAGGGAGATGACCCTAGTTCTGAGAAGGAGGACCCCCACCTAGGGTCAGAGATTGCTCCTATTGTTAATGTTGATAGGCCTGATCCAAAGGAGGCCGTGCTCCCTCCAGATGTAGTTGTAAATAAAGATAGTGTAGGCGAGGATGTTCTCACAGATGTGAGTCCTTTAAGGACTATTTTTCCTTCCTCCTCGTCCGAAAATAAACTATAACAGCTATTTTAATGAAACTTTGATTCCTTTTTTCTTGAACTATTCTTGTTCTTTATATTTATCTCTGCTTTTCATACTTGTAATATTTACACTACGTATTCTTATTCATAAGCTTTTTTCCCCCACTGAATCAGTCTTAAATTGTGAGCTCAGTTCTTGGCTAGTTATCTGAGAGATCAAATCTCATATCTTTTAATGGCGACTAGCATGTTTGTTTTTCTGTTTTTAGCCCTTTCTTCTAGGTTGTGACTTCGGATGTTTGTTCTAGACAAACTGATTTGGGCTTTGAGTATTTATCTCCCTGCTGGTTTCTTCGTTTATGAGCCTTTTTATAGAGGGAGCTCGGCTTTTCGTTCGGCCTTTATACTTCGAGCGTTAGGGTACAGGACTATCCGAACTGGGGCTCGGCCTTTTCTTCTTACCCAGGCTTTAAGTGTTAGCAGTCATTTTGAGGTCGGCGTTTTTTAGCTGTTATGCCCCAAACCACTTCAGGAGGTCAGAATCTGATTTTTGTTCTTTCATATGATATGAGAAATTTTTACTTCGGGAGGTTTTTTGGGACCTTCACCGACCGTTCTTGTTTTGTTTTTCCGGGAGTTCTTTGTGTTTCTGGGACGACCTCGGGGCCTTGCCGGCTGTTTTTGTTCCAGGAGATCTTAAGGGATCCTGGTCTGCTTTGTTCCGGGGTGACCTCGGGGCCCCGCCGGTTGTTTTTGCGCCAGGAGATCTTACGGGATCCTGTTTATTTTTGTATTTTCGGGACGACCTCGGGGCCTCCCCGGTTGCTTTTGCGCCAGGAGATCTTACGGGATCCTGGTTATTTTTGTATTTCCGGGACGACCTCGGGGCCTCGCCGGTTGCTTTTGTGCCAGGAGATCTTACGGGATCCTGATTATTTTTGTATTTTCGGGACGACCTCGGGGCCTCGCTGGTTGCTTTTTGCGCCAGGAGATCTTACGGGATCCTGTTTATTTTTGTATTTCCGGGACGACCTCGGGGCCTCGCCGGTTGCTTTTGCGCCAGGAGATCTTACGGGATCCTGGTTATTTTTGTATTTCCGGGACGACCTCGGGGCCTCGCCGGTTGCTTTTGTGCCAGGAGATCTTACAGGATCCTGGTTATTTTTGTATTTCCGGAACGACCTCGGGGCCTCGCCGGTTGCTTTTTGCGCCAGGAGATCTTACGGGATCCTGGTTATTTTTGTTCCGGGGTGACCTCGGGGCCCCGCCGGTTGCTTTTGCGCCAGGAGATCTTACGGGATCCTGGTTATTTTTGTTCCGGGGTGACCTCGGGGCCCCGCCGGTTGCTTTTTGCGCCAGGAGATCTTACGGGATCCTGGTTATTTTTATTCCGGGGTGACCTCGGGGCCCCGCCGGTTGCTTTTGCGCTAGGAGATCTTACGGGATCCTGGTTATTTTTGTATTTCCGGGACAACCTCGGGGCCTCGCCGGTTGCTTTTTGCGCCAGGAGATCTTACGGGATCCTGGTTATTTTTGTACCTTCTTGAGGTTTTGCACAATATTCAGGCACATTGGCCTTACTATCGCTTCGTCATCTCAGCTGGTTTTGTGTCTGACTGAGGTCTTGTTTTTCAAGGGGTCTCTCTGAGCCATATTCGTTCTTTTTCACGGAGGAGTGTTATTCACAAAGATAATCACATTGTATAAACAATTTTATTCACTCATGTGTATCAGAATACAATGTTTTTTCTTTACAAATATATTTAAGGGAAATACCTCTTTAAGTGCTGGATGTTCCAAGCGTGGGGCTCAGGGTTTCCTTGCATATCTTCGATCCGGTATACCCCTGGCTTGACCACTTTTGTCACCCTGAATGGACCTTCCCAAGTCGGTGCTAACTTGCCCGCGGCCGCTCTTTTCCCTGTAGCTTCTAGGTTTCTTAAGGCCAGGTCTCCCACTTTCAAGCTTCTCTCTCTAACCTTTTGGTTGTAATATCGTGCTGCCCGTTGTTGATAAGCAGCAGTTCGGATTTGGGCTTCTTCCCTAACTTCTTCAAGAGCATCTAGGTTGCTTCTTAACTTGTCCCCATTAGTGTCTTCACTAACGAATTGGACTCGGTGAGTGGGAATCTGCAACTCGACTGGGACTACGGCCTCCGTGCCATAAGCAAGTGCAAAGGGTGTTTCTTTAGTGGGTGCTCTGGGAGTGGTTCGGAGTGCCCACAGGATACTGTTGAGTTCTTCAGCCCAATTCTCCTTTGCGCCATCTAGCCGTTTCTTTAACCCTTGGAGGATAGCTCTGTTAGTGACTTCTGTTTGGCCATTGGTTTGAGGATGGGCCACAGAGGAGAATTTGTGCCATATGCCCATGTTCGTCGTGAAGGCTCTGAAGGTATTGCAGTCAAATTGTCTGCCATTGTCTGAGATAAGCACTCTAGGTATGCCGAATCTACTGATGATATGCCCCCACACGAAATCTATCATCTTGCGAGCTGTGATTGTGGCTATCGCTTCTGCCTCTGGCCATTTTGAAAAGTATTCTACAGCCACCACTACGAATTTCCTTTGCCCCGTGGTCTTGGGGAACGGTCCCAGGATATCGATTCCCCATTGTGAGAAAGGCCATGGACTGGATATGCTTGCTTGAGGAGTGGCAGGGGTTCTGATGGCATTAGCAAATCTCTGACATACGTCGCACTTCCGGACAAACTCTTCTGCTTCTTTTTTAACAGTGGGCCAATAGTATCCTTGCCTGAATACTTTGTTGGCCAATGTTCCTGCTCCCTCGTGGGCTCCACACAGGCCTTTATGTATCTCTTCCATTACCTTTGTAGCCTCTTCCAGGCTCACACATCGGAGCCATGGACTGGATTTTCCTTTTCTGTATAAGGTCCCCCTTATTGCTTGGTAGTTAGCGGCATGAGTTGCTATCTTTCTGGGTTCATCTTTATCTTCGGGGAGCTCGCCCTTTTCCAAGTATCTCAGGTATGGGGTCATCCAAGTTGGGCTTTGATCTACCTGCAATATCGTGTTAGTTTTATTAAAAGCAGGTGTATGGACCTGTTGTATGTACACTTCATCGGGAAGCTGTTCCAGTTCTTCTTTGGATAATCGGCTGAGCAGATCTGCTTCCTCATTTTCCTCTCGGGGTATTCTTTGAAACCTGATGGTTACTCCTCGACCCATGAGCTCGGCTTCCAAAGTTTTTACTTTATCAAGGTAGTTCTGCATGATGGGGTCTCTAGCCTGATATACTCCCGTCACCTGGTTGATCACTAGCTGAGAGTCGCTATTCACCTCGAGGTCGGTTACCCCTACCTCCAAAGCTACCAACATTCCATTCACCAGGGCTTCATATTCTGCTACATTATTCGAGGCTTTGAACTCTAGACGTAGGGCGTAACACACCTTAAACTCCTCTGGCCCCTTGAGCATTATTCCGGCACCATTGCCCTCAGTGCTTGATGCTCCGTCTACATACAGCTTCCAGTTAAATTCTGGATGAGGCTCCCCCTCACATTGCTGTCTTGCTGTCCCTGAGGATGATCCTCCCTGCACCTCGTTGAATGAGCACTCTGCTATGAAGTCAGCCAAAGCTTGGGATTTTATAGCTGTCCTGGGTCGATATTCTAGACAGTAAGGGCTGATCTCGACGGACCAAGCCAACATCCGACCTGAAGTTTCCGGCCTGCGTAGAATCTTCTTTAAGGGTTGGTCTGTCATCACAACTCCTTGGTGGCCCTCCAAGTAAACCTTGAATTTCCGAACTGCTAGCAATAGGGCGTAAGCCATTTTTTCAATGTTTGAGTATCTGACCTCGGTATCTCTGAGTACTTTGCTGACGTAAAAGACGGGTTTCTGCTCCCCCTCTTCCACCCTTACTAATACTGCGCTGACTGCTTGTTCTGAGGCCGCCAAGTATATCAGGAGTTCCTCTCCTTTTACAGGGCTGCTGAGTACATGGGGCGAGCTAAGATATTTCTTAAGCTCTGCGAAGGCTTTTTTGCAATCTTCCGTCCACTCGAAGTTCGGGACTTTCCTCAACTTTTGGAAGAACGGCAAGCACTTTTCTGCCGATCTTGACATGAATCGGTTGAGCGCCACTACTCTCCCAGTTAGTCTCTGGACGTCCCTTACGCAGGTTGGCTCTGGCATATTCAATATGGCTTCCACCTTCTCCGGATTAGGCTCAATGCCTTTTCCGCTTACCATGAATCCCAGGAATTTTCCTACTCGAATAAAGAAAGCGCACTTTGCTGGGTTCAACTTCATTCTGTACTGGTTTAATACCCCGAATACTTCCCTCAAGTCTGTCATGTGCTGCTGGAAGTTTGGGCTTTTGACCACCATATCATCTACATAGACTTCTACATTCCTGCCAATTTGATTTTTGAAGATTTTATTCATCAGTCTTTGGTACGTTGCCCCGGCATTCCTCAATCCGAATGGCATAGCTCTGTAGCAATAAGTCCCATCTTCAGTTATAAACGAGGTCTTTTCCTCATCCGACCTTTCCATTGGGATTTGATGATAACCAGACATAGCATCCAAAGAAGACATATAATCAAAACCGGCCGTAGAGTCGACCATTTTATTAATGTCAGGAAGTGGATAACAATCCTTAGGGCAGGCCTTATTTAGGTCAGTAAAATCTATGCACATCCTATATTTGCCATTGGCTTTTTTGACTAATACAGGATTTGCCAACCACTGTGGGTACATAACCTCCCTAATAAAACCTGCCTCCTCAAGTTTCTGCACCTCTTCCCTGGTGGCCTGCTGCTTCTCTCTTCCTACCACTCTCTTCTTCTGTTTTACTGGCTTGGCTTCGGGGAGTACATTCAGCTTGTGTGTCATCACCGTGGGGTCAATTCCAGGCATGTCGGAGGGCTTCCAGGCGAAACTAGACGCATGACCTCGGATCAGGGCCATGACTTCAGCTTTTTGTTCTTTAGTGAGGCCGGCGTTGAGACTAAAGACCTTTTCTACCTCTGCTTCTGATAAAGGGAAGGTCTCCAGCTCCCCCACTGGTTCTGTCCTGGCCTCCGTCTTCTCATCCCGAACCTCTAGGACTTCCGAGTCAAGAGCCTCTCCAATGGAGCTTGGTTCTGCTACTGTGGCCAAATATACTGCTCTTGCCTCTTCCTGGCTGCCCCGGACTATTCCCACCCCTTCTTCTGTTGGAAATTTGAGCGCCAAATACCTGATACTGGTGACGGCTTCGAAATTGAACAGCGCAGGCCTCCCCAAGATCACATTATAGCTTAACGGAAGTTTGACCACTAAAAATACCTCGTGGTGAGTACGAGTTCTGGGTGCTTCACCCAAGGTGAGAGCCAGCTTCACCTTCCCTTCTACGACCACCGGTACTCCTCCGATCCCCTTGATTGGTGCTTGGTCTCGGACCAACTGTTCTTCCGGAATTCCCATCTGCTGAAAAACCCGGTATGGTATCAAGTTGACTTTGCTCCCATCATCCACTAAGACCTTCTTTACCCGATAATTGTGAATGACGGCTTCAATGACGAGCGCGTCATCATGGGGCATCTGAATACCCTGAGCATCTTCTGAAGAGAAGGTGATTGTCATGGGAGAGTGGTCAACGATGTCAACGATCTGCATGACCTCGGTGTTGCTGGTCTCTCCTTCCCGATTTCTCTTCTTCCCTCGGCGGCCCATCCGTCCTCCCGTTCCTCCAACAATCATGTTGATGGTCCCACTGGATCCATCGTTCATCGGTCCTGCTCCTGTTCTCCTCGACGCCTGAACCGCCGGGCTGGATTGAGGCCTTTGTCCCTCTGATTTCTTTACAAAATTCTTTAGGTGCCCCCTCTTTATCAACCTCTCGATCTCTACTATCAACTGGAAGCAGTTGTTGGTATCGTGGCCATGCGTCCGATGATATTGACAGTATTTTTCAGGATTCCGATGATCTGCTTCCGACTTCATAGGTTTGGGCCACTGGAGAAAATCCTTATCCTGGACAGCCATGAGCACCTCGGCTCTGGACGCATTTAATGGAGTCGGCTTTTCAGGGACCCAAAGGGGAGGCAACCTTGGCTCAAGGGCCCGTGGAGGGGGAGGCCTTTGATCCCTTCGCTCCCAGGCCTGCTTGTACGGCTCGGGCCTCCTGCCGTATTTCTTTTCGTGTTTCTCCGGCCTCCTTTCCTCTGAGGCTTTTTCTTTTCCTGCCATCCTTTTGGCAAATCGGCCTGTTACTAAGGCGTCATCCTGCCTTATATACTTCTCCGCTCTCTGCATCAGCTCGGCCAGGGATGTGGGAGGCTTCCTGCTCAAGGAACCGAAGAACTCGGCAGAGGTCGTTCCCTTCTGCATTGCCTCTACCGCCCTTCCTTCATCAAGATCGGGAATCTGCAAGGCCTCCGTATTGAAATGAGCGACATACTCTCTGAGTGATTCACCCTCTCTCTGCCTTACTGTCTCCAAGTAGCTCGTCTTCCTCTCCGCTGGCACTCCGGCTATGAATCGACTGATGAAGCGAATGGCTAGGTCTCCGAAACTCCTGATACTTCCGGCCTCAAGGCTGTTGAACCACGCCCGCGCTGGTCCCGAGAGCGTCGTTGGGAATACTTTACACATTAAGGCATCAGATAGAGTTTGCAACTCCATGAAGGTCTTATAGTTCATGACGTGCTCCCTCGGGTTACCAGTTCCATCATAAGCCGCCATTGATGGCATCATAAACTTCTTAGGGATAGTCTCTTGCTGCACCCACTTGGAGAAAGGGGAAGAAGTAGGCAAAGAGGTTTGGCTTTGGTCTTTCTTACCTAACTCAGCGAGGAGCTGTTCTCTCAGTTTCTTCAACTTTTGGTCCACCTTCTCGTCTTCTGGGCTGAGTTTTTTCTCCAGGTGGTACTCCTCCTCCTCTGCTTCAGTTCCCGTCCACCCGGTTATTTCGGCGGAATAGTTATCCACCTCCTCATTTTCTATCATCTCCCTCGCCCTCCTCCCATGGATTCGGGCCTCCGGTCCTTCCTCTTCGCCGGCTCTTCTTCCTCTTTCTTCAGTGTCGCGGCTGCTGGTTTGAAGACGGTCAGGTGCGGGTCGGGGGTCATTGGTCTGAGGTTCTTCTACAACTGGGAGTGTATTTGCTGGGGTGTTGAAGCCTCTCTGTTGTATGATCTGCCCCAACCAGTGGGCTGTGTTCTGTAACTGGAAAGCCATGTTATGAAGATCTTGGTTAGACAAGGTGACAGCGGGAGTATTCCCTGCCAAACTTGGCGAGGGATTAAGAGGAACAGGTGTTTGGTTGTTTAATGCCGTAGGACTAGAAAAGGAGAATTGTTGCCCCTCTTGGCCAGAGCTTAGGTCATTTGGGACGTTAAGGTTACTTTCTTGGTGATTAGCCATCGTGGATCTCAGTGGGTTTCCTTAAGAGTGAAAACTCCGGTGATGAAAAGATCTCCGTCGTTTCCCACAGACGGCGCCAATTGATGATCTGAGATCCAATAGAATAGGGTTTTACAAGGGTTTTTGTATTGAATCATAAAGCTTAAACATTCTGAGGAGGGGACTCCCCTTTTATCCATTTCGTCTTGCTTGCTGGTGACGTGTAAAGGTCTCTCCAGGATTGGGCCACGCGTCTCTGCCATACAGATTCGGGCGTACGAGGGTATCAGGCGCCTGCCCCATGCGTAACGGCCTCTGATTCTCCCTGCGCGTACGTTCGAACGGATCTGCCAGGCTGTCTGGTGAGTGTCATTCTGGATACTGGGTCGGGCCGAGAATTGAGCCAGAGAGGAGAGGGCCTGTTTTGTGCGGACTGAGTCAATCTGGGTGAGGAGGCTTGGTCGAGCCCGACCTTGGAAGTTGGATGAGCCGGACCTACTTTGGGTGCCAAGTACGTGGGCCTTTACTTTGTGGGCTTTAGATTGTGGACGAGGCCCTGGACCGGGATGAAGGAATCCAGCGGTCATCATGACTTATAATGTATGTTTTGATAACTCATCAACATCAATGGTGTTAGATTTATGCAAATAATAATTCAATTATTTTTTTAATGATATATGAATTAATTTATCACATTTATTTATTTATTTATTTTTTAAAATAAAGATCGGGAGAAAAACTACAACTTGAAATCTTTCAATTAAATCTCTGAGAGTGTCAGATTTATTTTTTTAAATAGTTTAATTTATAATATATTTTAATTTTTATAATAATTTCGTTTAAATAGTATGGAAATATATATCAGAAATTAATCTATTTCTTTTTAATTTGAAAGAATTAAACTATAATTTTTATGAGATAATCCACTGTTAATAAGTTTTAATTTATTAGTACCGAGTCATTTCCAACACTCAAATATTTTGAATTCTATCCTTATTAGAGCTATGAGCCTACCAGCTAGAAGGTGATAGAAACATTCAAGAATTGCTTAATATTAAGGAAAAAAAGTACAAGTACCTGACAAGGGTTGGCAATTAAAGATTCATGAAAATCTCTCTCCATACACTGGATTTTCAAGTTAAAGGCAACGGTATATAGTTTGGAACTGCTTGTATATCTCTTTCACCAATTTTTCCTTTTCTTCCACTTGTTCCAAAAACTCTTGCCTCATTATCTTGCTTTCTTCTTCAAGAAACTTCAATCGCTTGCTTAGTTGTTCGATTTCACTACCCTGCACAACTTGTTTGCCTTCGTCAGAATTAAGATAAACCTTACCTCTAGAAGAATTCTCTAGCGACATCTTTTCTACTCGATTCGAACTAGATGACCTTGACTGTGCTAACAGTTTTTTACTGTTTAGTACCTTATGCATGCCTTCTTCCTTTTCTTCAACTGCATCATCCGCTCCAAGCTTGCTGCTACCTGCATTACTCTTCAAATTCTTAGCAGCAGAAAGATTGTTTTTTGAGGAGTGCACATCCAACTCAAACAACGCAAATTGCATATTCTTCTGCTGCAGAATCTCCTTAAGTTTTTGCAAGGCATACAAAATTTCAGCACCAAGTCTGCTAGAACGTGGCCGTTCCATATTACCTATCAGGAAAGGCAATGAACTTTATAGAATATCAAAAGACTAACCATAGCATCTTCATGGAACAGTTACTATTTCTAAGATTGATTCACCAGGGCATTGGTGAAGCCAACAGTTTGGTCAGAGAACATGATTTTTTCAGTAAATATGGTTGCTTACCTGACACAACTGCAGTGCTGAAGGATAGAGAGAACATGTTTGGAGATTTTCCCTTTGCTCAGTGTTAAGGAGACTAAGGAATGACTTGGCGTCCAGAGCAATATCCAACTTATAAGATCTTGTCACACAGAAAGATTAAGACGAGCTTTTCATGGGAAATTGCCAGGCAGTTGCTAAGAGAACGTCTTGACTCTAAGAATATAACATCCGATTGATGCTGGTAGGTGATTGCAGTTAAAACAGATTAGCAATTTAAGAACTGTATTGTTATTATCAGTAACTATACTTCGGCTTCTTCCAAATTTTGGGGCCAACTCAGCTATATGCTTCGCCTTTAAGCAACTGGTAGTTGCAAGTACAAAATGAGCATTGGATTCATGAATCATTGTCATTTACCAATAAATCCTTCCCTTCCTCGTATCTCTGCTTTCTAGCATGGAAGAAGTGAGAGAGACATCTGAAAAATCACTGATGTGCATTCACCCAACATTCTAATCTCCCCAGTAATTGCACAAACTCACACATATCAATAAATGCAGGTGTTTAGAGATAAATTGGAGAATAAAGGAGGAGCTTGTGAACAGCTAAATCATACATCTGAAAGACTAAAAATTTCAGAATGAACAATATACAGATAAGCAGAACGTTTATACTAATACACAAATTGCTTCTTCTTTTTCCTTTTTCCTTTTCTTTTCAATTTGAGGTTATATATAAAGACAATAATACAGGTGTATGTTCTTTCAATTTGACTTTGAAGGGTTCGATAATAGGCACAATAGAAGGACTTTCTTTCTCGAAGCGCTTATCTCAAGTTGCAGGTATGAAAGGCTGTCTGGTTAGCTTCAGTCAACTGGAACTTCAACCTCCATTTTTAGGCCAGAATGTCCAAAAATCTGCCACATGAAAAGCAATAATCACAAACATATCAATAATTATATTCAAAAATCTGAACAGAAGGAAAAAGGTAGAAGCATGTAGCAAAGCCATTAAGCTTTCATTCATCTGAATTTTAATAATCCCTCAAAACCGGCACAAAGCTTAAACAACAGAAAATAGAAGATGCAATATTTTAAGGAAAAGGAAGACCTAAAGAAAAAATCCTAGTCAGTAATTTTGAGAATGCACAAAAGACAGCCGGCACGTTAACTCTTAAACAAATAACGTAAGTAATTGGTCGCATCAGAAGGCTGATATGTAAAAGGTCTGGGCCTTTTATATGCTATTTTCGCTTTATATAGAACTCTATGTATGTACTTGGTGGCTAGTAATCCAACAAACTGCTGCTAATAGATTTCAATTGCCTCGCAGATGTAAGAAACTGCAAATCTCTAATACGAAAATAGAATTTCTTAATCTCTTGTAATGTTAAACAAGATTACGCCCAGCAAACTCCATTTTTCCCGAATTATCCCATGATCCTTGAGCAAATAAAACCAGACAACAGTAACGTGCCTTTCCATTTCTTTATTGGGGGTTCTCATTTGTTCTCCATCACTTCACTTTGCAATCAGTTAAAGCCAATAGTTGACTGATTTAAGAAAAAAATGCTAATGTAGATGTAATGCTGTCTCTGTTCAAGTCTTTCTTTTACCACAGTTTATGATAATAATTTGCAACCAAAGTAAGGTTGTGTTGAAAAAAATTAAGTTGATGAAGAAAATATAAAAACGATGCAAAGCACCTTAATGAAGTCATTCAGCATCAAGTAAGATTCCCTGGTGTAACCTGCCTCCTTCAAAACTTGGCAAAGCGCTTTCTGCAATACAATAACACATCTCCAGTCAAATCTTATCAAAATAAATTTCAGCAACAATCCAGTGTGGCAATGCTTCAATAATAATCATTGTAATAAAAAACAACAAACTGAGGAATATTAAGGTATCGTGGAAAGTAGACGCAGAGGCTAAATTTCTGGTAGGTGACCTTAAAAGAACACCAATGCATGAGATTATTACTGTGTGGACAGATATGAATCAACGCTTTGCAAGGATAATAGTTCATCCCTTCTGACAATTAATTTTTATTATTCATGTGAAAATTCTCTTGCAAATAATATGGTAGTAAACATTCTTTCATAAATGAATCTCATCAAGTATTAACTTTCATGGAATGTGCTCAAGCTTAAAATTTATATCTTATTTTCTCTCAACCACTTTATACTGGTTGTAATAGAAGATTGCATAATGCAAGAAGAAGTTTTTGGTGATACCTCTCTTTGCTCATCAGACATGAAAGAACCAGACAAATCTTGCAGGACTTCTAATATGTCATTGAAAGATACTTTCCCATTACCATCAGTGTCGTATACCTTGAAAATAACTGAGGAAAAGAAATAGGAATCATGTCATTTGAACTTCTACATTCCACATACCATATTGTAGATATTCTCACTTAGCAGATATATAACGTAAGATATACAAGACTTTATGCCAGCTTTGGTAGTTTAGCTGCATAATTATTCACCATAAAAGAGCAACACAGGATGTAGAAGTTAAAGACATGCTATATATCCATCAATTCAATGTACTAGGTAAGCAGATTTTCAATCATTGACAGCACATTGTTCTTTTTTTTCATTACCATTTTCTAGGCATATTGTTCAAATTCACTCATTCAGCCTTTTCTTTTATCCGCTAAAGTGATAATTTTCTCCTGGAATGCTATGAATATTCAACAAACCATCAAACGTTCATCCACAACCTATATGCTAAAAGATTGCATTATCAGATTCATTGCATGTGGTTCACAAACTTAAAAAAATTCAAAATCACATGGATTTTTAAACTACTCATAGTATAATCATTACCATTCTCACCAATCTTGTGACTGTAACATATATTCCTTTTTCCCTGCTTATTTTAGTTTCTCTTTCTGTCCTGTACCTCTATTTAAGTAAAAAATTCTTTCAGTTCAGGATTCATCATGATGAGATTGAAAAATTTGAGCAAATTCAAATGCCACGTGAAACCTCTATTTCATCAAAACACATTTGAACCTAAAGGAACAATTAAACATGTGTAGTGACAAATTTCAGCATTGGTAATGTTCCAAGCAGAGCCCATAAGATGTCTCCATGTATTTTCTGCAACCCTCATGACATATAGAATCAAAGTATTTGAAAAAATTAGTAGGAACAAGCACTTGTAAATTCCATGTTGTCAAGGTCACCAATACTTACGTCCTACTTTTTGTTCCAAGCTTGCTTTAGCACTAAATGCAGATAAGAATGCCACAAAGTCCTTAAAGTTCAAACCATCCACCATTTTAAGTAGCCTCTGCATTAAGCCACAAATTCATGCTCTCAATTTATCATAAACTTGAATCATTCATAATGTGGATATAAAATTCAGGTTCTCAACCCAAAAAAACCACCTGGGAGAGTGGATTCATTGCAAACTCGGGCACTGACAAGAACTCATCAGCTGAGATAAATCCTTTTGCATTGCGATCAAGCTGGCAAAATCTTTTATACAAGGACACTATCTCTTGCTGGGAGACTGAGTTTGAAACCACAAAACCATGGAATTACAAACTCAAAACAAGATAGCAAGAAACAAAGGCAATAACATAGAACATGTCTTCTATGATTACTTTATTTTTAGTTTACTTTATTCTTTTCACCATTAGATTAGAGCTTGATGTTCTGAGATCTAAAAAGTAGGGTTTCCAGTGTGAGTGAAAGCTAACATCAGAGCTTATCAACTCAGCTGACGGTATTTATTGAAAAAATATGTACTTCTAAAAAAAAATTACGATAGAAACTCTCCACAAAGGGAAGAGGAAAAGGACAACTTACATAGATTATGACAGTGTCGTTGAACCTCTTCTATGTCATATTGAGTAAGCATAGACGAGGTATTCCCCATTGAACTTCGACACAACACTACAAATTTGAATTAAAAAAAAAAAAAGTAGAAGCCGTCAATGATTTGCCCAAAGACACCCATCAAAGAAAACATGAAATACAGAAAGCTTTCCGCAAAAAAAAATTGAATAGATACAGCAAATTTGAACAGATAGCTAATGTTTATAATTGATTCGAAATAGAAGAAGCAGCTCAATTTTCACTTCAAACAGTAATAATAACAATAAGAGCATAGCTAACCTTCGTTTAATTCCCTAAAAACAGCAGAATTGTAAAGAAGCTAAAAATTACTTCAATTATATATAATTGCAGAATTGTTAAATTCAGCTCAACTAAAATCCCCATTCAATTGCTTCAATACAGCTACTACTAGCAAGCTCAGCTTGAAAGCAGAGAAATTTTCATTACTTCTACATTCAAGCATAAATCAGAAGAATCCAAAAGGTATCAACTTTACCTTCCCTTTGAATACTTCTCTCGCGAACCAAACAGAAAGCTCAAGAGATAATAGAAATCAGGAGGAGAAACAAGAGACTCTAGAGGTGATCGAGAGATGAGTGGAGAGAGGATATGATGATTGTTGTTAAATATAAGAAGAAGAAAATTACTTTGTTACGATCGGAATCCGAAAGCAACAAAAGAAAAGTGGTCATTCGTTTTCCTTTCGACTAGGACGATGAAGTTAATGTCGATCCTCGAAATTCATCATCATTATCATTATCCTGTACGCCGCAGCACTATGAAGTTTCATGCACAGCTTTTCTTAACCTTTCGATTTGGCTTCATTTGAATTGTGCCTACTTTTTGTTTGATGGGCTTCCAGATTCCCTCGACTTCGGGCTTAAAAGTGTATGTGTTTCACATTACAGTTATTTATTTATTTATTGCCAAAGAGAAGTACTGTTTAGAATATATTAATTAAAATTAATTTAATAATTTTTTATTATAAATTATAAAAATACTAAAATAATAAATAATACCTAAATTTTATAATTTTCATCCTCTTTATTTTTTCACACATATTAAAAAAATAATTTTTTAACTAACTTTCTAATTATATTTATTTTAAAAATTTAAAATTGTATCTTAAGTTTGTGCACGATAAAGTTTGGCTCTACTGTGGACATGCATTGTTTTCTCCCTACTCTTATGCTCTTTCTTCATCAGCTATAGTGTGTGTTTTTTTAGGCCTTTGTGTTTCTTTGATTATGATTTTTTTACCTTAAACTTGTAGCGGTGGAGTTACTATGGGGCTTGCTAGAGATTAAGTGAAGAAGAATGGGCTCTATTATGGTCGACAAGGAACCAATGGTCCTTTGTTGGGTTTGTGGTTACTATGGTCAACAATGAACCAGTGGTGCTCTTCAAAAGGTTAGGCGAGACAATGGCCTTGTCCTTTGTTGGGTTTGTGGTTATGGATCAACCTTGCCTTTTTCCTTGTTATATAGTTTTATTTAGAGCTCATATGTTAGAGTTGTACTTTGAGCTCACTTTCAACCTTAAACTTATTATTATGAATGGAATTTCTTTTTATGTAGGAATAGTTATATATTTGATAATAATTATTTATTATTAAAATTATTAAAACATATATTAAATAAAATATATCATCAAAAATTTAAAAATAAATGAAGACAATATAATAACTTGGTCAAATTGAAAAATTATCTTTCGCCAGTTTATACACAAAGACAGACACCCCTAACATCACTAATATATTAATTCTTCCGTTTTTTTTTATTATTATATGTTGTTCTAAATTAAAGATAACAATAAATATATTAAATTTTAATAACAATGTAGATACTATACTAGTTAATAAATAATGCACGCATTTAGCTTATAAAGACACGGTGATTTAACCAAGGATGTTGACAAAGCTCCTAATAGTGCTCTCACTCTCCCAATTAAGTTCATTATTCCATCAAAGCAGAGGAAGGAGGATGGAGCCAATTGCCAACTCTCACAGATTAAAATTGATAAAGACATATGAGCACAGACAACCCAATGGTCCAATGGGCAGCTCTATCATTTTACTTCAAACTCTTATTGCAATATCCCCATCAATCAAATAATGCTAAATGACAACAAAGTCTACTCATATTTATCAATTTTATATATATGGTCTTGGTCAATCACACTGTGATTTCCACTTCCACCTTCCCTCACTGGCTGCACCACCAAAATATCTGGGTATCTGCCATTTTAGTCTCTGTTACTGGAAAAAGAATTACCCCACCTATTGGAGCCCAGACAAAAGCCAGATTAGCTATCTTCAAGCATCTAGCTGCCAAGTTCACAGAGAGATTATCAAACAAGGGAATTCCTTGGTGCTATAATGAAATCTACAGATTTATATGAGACTATAATGTGAATAAGTGGGATTTCTTAAAGTTAGAAGACAATATCTTGTGTTCAGAATTCAAAGCACAGAACAACTATTTGCTATTGCCACCAGCAATATAAACCTTTGTTCATCAACTTTCACAAACCGTAACCTTCTTAATTGAATCAAAGGCTAATCGCTCTTATGGAATTCACTATCAAATTCTATGAGATCATTACATAATTGCAGTGGTGCATCTTCACTGGCACAAATATAAAATTAATCTTCTGAAATTTTAGTTGATCCATACATATATATGAGTAAAAAGAAGCATTATTTTAAGTACATTGGTTGCGCCCAACAATTACCTACGGGTTACTGTTTCAGGTTCTATACTCGATTCCGGAAGCAGTAAACAGTGTCATGGGTCTATGCACAGGGAAGTCTCCCTTGCCTCTGTTTCTGTCTTCATGTGCTGAACCTATGGTGAATGCAATAGTGCTCGTTGGAGGGAGCTCCCAATACCTCCAGAGAGAGTCTTAATCTCAGGTTGTTTGTGGTTAATTGGTTGTTTTATTCCTTGAATCCATCTCTATAAATAAGATATTTTTACAAGCAGTGACACAGTTCTAAAACAAATTATTTTCCTACTAGATAAAATGAAATAAACAAATAAAGATAATTCTGATCCTAAAAGAAGTGATAAGATCATGAAAAAATAGTTCTTATCCTAACAGAACAGATAAGAGAATGAAAATAGTTCTTATCCTAAAAGAGATAAGTTAATGAAGATGAGATGCGGATAAACAACCAGCTTCTTAATCCTGCTTTCCAAGAGTCCTACGCCGCTGGTAAATTTTATTTGGGTATTAGCAGAAGACTCCAAAAAGAAAAGAAAGTGCACAATAATTTTGAGATAAAAAAAAAAAAAGACAAAAATTATGGGCCGAGGGAGTACCCTTTAGTTGGACATTTTGGCTATCATATACTTATATCAAGCAAGCTTGAATAAGCAAATAACTTTCCTCATAGTGAGAAATTACCTGTTCTTCATCCTCAAAGATGGCCGGAGTTTCCATTCTTCCTGCTGAAGTTTTGCTATCAAAACGTGTCCAAGAGATGGTCCTCAATTGTGAAGAACCACAGCCACCTTATATATGTAGAGATGATTGCACAGACACAGATGTTTTTGTTCCGCCATCTCAGCCTCCTATTATAGACTTCAGCATCCTCTCTCCTTTGGAATCTTCAACCGCACAAGAAGAACTGCAGAAACTTAGATCAGCTCTTTGCTCATGGGGTTGCTTTCAGGTTTTTTGGTTTGAGCCATTTACATGTGTTACATGCCAAAGAAGTTCTCATTTTTTTTCTTTTGTTTTTTCTTTTTCTTTGAGAATTCTAATGAATTTCCGGGATTCAGGCAATAGGTCATGGAATTCCAAAATCATTTCTAGATAAGATTCGACAAGTGGCAAGGGAGTTCTTCGAACAGCCTATGGAAGAGAAGAAAAAGCATGCTAAAGGAGTTGAAGAGTTTGAAGGGTATGGAGCAGACCCTGTCCCTGCAGAAGGTCAGTCACTTGACTGGTCTGATCGCCTGTTTCTTGATGTGTACCCAGAAGAACGAAGGAAGCCCAAATTCTGGCCACAAAATCCAAGATCTTTCAGGTGTTTCACCCTGTCCCTTTGTATATTGACTGTTGGAAAATATACTTAAAAAGCCTTAGAAACGGTTGAAGTATGACCTGAATACTTGTCACACATGAATTTGATCACTCTTTAGAGGGATTATTTCTGACATCTGATATGTTGCATATCACTTAAAATTCTCAACACCTTCTATATAACTCAGCATCATCGAATTCAAAGAGGTGTAACTGGTTTCAGTTTGAGCTTCATTCTCCTTCTTTTTAAATTTCTGAATGTCTATGATAAGATTTCATATATTCAAATATCACTTTGCTCATTTTTAATATGCATGTGGTTTATTCACAATTACGCAGAGAAATCCTAGAAGAATACACTATAAAGATGAAAATGTTTACAGAGGTTGTCTCAAAAGCCATGGCAAAGTCATTGAATTTGGAGGAAAATAGTTTCCTGGATCAGTTCGGCACACAAGCACCTCTACAAGCAAGGTTTAACTACTACTCATGTTGTCAAAGACCAGATCTTGTTCTTGGCTTAAAAGCTCATGCAGATGGATCAGGGTACACCATTATCTTGCAGGATGATGTTGAAGGTCTGCAAGTATTAGAAGACAAGAACTGGGTCACAGTGCCCACCATTTCAGATGCCCTCCTAATCCTAATGGGGGATCAAATGGAGGTAGGGTCACAGTGCCCAACATTTCAGATTGCCACCTAATCCTGACCCACAATGGTTTAAATATTAGTATGTAGTTTTCATTGTGAAAAAATTAAATACAGGATGAGGCATATCTAAGTCGTATAATTGGTTTCCTACATGATTGACAGATAATGACTAATGGATTGTTCAAGAGCCCAATGCACAGAGTTCTGACTAACTCAGAGAGGGAGAGGATTTCTGTAGCTGTTTTCTACACACCTGAACCTAACAAGGAGATTGGACCAGAAGAAGGATTAATCAATGTAGAAAGACCAAGAATATTCAAGAAGGTGAAAGATTATGCTGATGTACACTGGGAATACTACCAGCAGGGGAAGAGAGCACTCCATGTAGCAAAAGTTTAGAGCTGTACTGTACCGGCAAGAAAAGAAAGCACTTCTTCTAGCAAAAGTTTGAGATGCACTATGTTATCCTCGTGTGCTGTTTGCAGTTGCACTTATCTCTCTGGTTCTCAATGGATATATGATTATTATCAGCTTGAAAAGAACGATAACTCCATTTAGTTCCCCGCCATTTTCATGCACCCAATAACATTTTTCACATCAATGCCACCAAAAGCAACTAAAGGAAAATGGCGAACTTAAAAGGTAGCTATGTCCACCAGCTGGCAACAGCCACAACTAAACAAGTGCTAAACCTACTACCAAACAGAAGATAGTGTATCAGCATGAAGCCCAATCAGCTTGAAACGGTTGTGAAAGCCCATCTGTAAATGCAGTAAACAAGCCAAGACCAGCTTGAAGTTCAATGAATGCATTTTCAGATCTCCATGTCATTTAATGGGATCCATGTTAATCCAAGAAGAATGAATGTACTACATGTCTTAGGATAAAATGCAAAAGGCTTGAATAAAAAGGAGTGATGCATTATCATTTCTGCCCCTTAACAATCATTTTTCCTTGGCCAGAAAGACTCTGATGTAACTATGTTCTAAGATTTAGCATTACTTGATTTTAAACGAATTACCAACCAAACCAATGAATTTTAGTTGACTCGGTTCAGTTCAGATTTTATTTTCAAAACACTTCCATATATACCCGATTTATTTTTACCAAACAAAAGAAATTGACCAAATATTCAGCCCTAGGTCTAACCATAAGGTTACTGGAAAAGGGCACAACAAAATGGAAGTTACAAGGTTCCGAACGACATAAACTAATTCAAGATATCAAAGAAGTGCTGTCCCAAAATCCTCCGCTCATAGGAACTATAACAACACTTGAAAGTTGAAATTGAATAAATAAGAAAAACAAGTTAGTCCTATACATGTGACCTGCTATCAAGAAAAGAATTGCAATAGCTAGAAAACAGAGCTTAAGAGTATTTCCATAATTAAAATCTCCAAATGTAATTTGAGAACCATCAACAGCATAAACGAGTAGAGAAAGTCTAAAATGAGATCAGATATTCAATTTTTATGAGCCTTCTGCTATCACACTGTCATCCCACCATTTAATTTCTCTCTCCTAATAACTCAGGCAGGTTCGAGGTTACTACTATCAATATTCCCAGCATAACTATTCAAACTGTTCAGGAAACCAAAGAACTAACAACTTCGACCAATGCCCCAAGCACATGTTTCACGCGAAATACTACCTCACTACTCGACAATTTTCTAGTAGATAGAAAACCTACCATAATGATGGAATAAGTGTTCTATCCAAGAGTTCGTTAGGTTTGTCAAAAATATGCATTCTCATGCCATAATGATGGAATAAGTGTTCTATCCGGCCAAAGTTACAAATGAAACAAAATACTGGAATAAGGTTTTTGAATCCAAGAGTTTAAACATGAAACTATGCAAAAGGACTTAAAAATTAGCATTATTAGAGTCACAAGGATTTGAACCAGAATCTAATGTTTAAAAGTAAAATTTTAAAGAAACGGCAGATTAGATAGCACTAAATGTCTAAATCCTTCATTCATTAGGTAAAGGCAAAATTCTATTGTACTGCTGGATCAGTTAGCAACAATAGTAGTGTGGATCAAATTAGTTAGTATTTAGAAGCATGCTACTAAGATCTTAAGGAAGCATTTACACTCAATGAATCCATCTTAAACCTAACTAATGAGTAATGAATCCAACCCAATTGCAAAACTAGTACAACAGCAATAGTGAACACAATGAGGCAATCCCCAGAAGATAATTTTAGTGTTGAAGCTTTTTAATAGCATTTGGTATGCATAATTAGCTTATAGAAACTACATTTTTATGCACTTGGGATATATAATACTCAATTCACTGAAAGCATATCCAAAATTCTCAAGCTTATAAAAAAGAAAAAAACTTTTACAAGGTAGAACTCATGAATGAACTAACTCTACATTTGTTATGACGTAATGGAATGTGACATAATAAAATATTCCATTCATTTATTACATGCTACCAATTGTAGCTTAAGTTCTCTCCAATAATTGCATTCGCTTTTCACTCAAAATTTGAGCTACTACAACTAGCTGAACCATAAAAACAAGTAGATAATTTAATCAATAAATTCCTAAACTATTTCATCAACAAATAAATAAAATTTTAATAGTACCATAGAGGAATTTCTTTTATGTTCAAGATCTTTCTTGTTCCATTGTATCTTTAGAAGGTTCCAAAGGAGCACCATTATGAAGCAACTTCTGTATCTTAGGCCGCTCCTCTGATCCCTCAACAGTCCCAAACAACTGCCTCCTATAAACTTGATGCAACTTCCCAAATAACTCCTTTTTAATAGCCTCAAATGCCATATCCAGTCTCTCCAACTGCTCCATAGCATTCTGATTATACATGAACAACCCATAATACAACTCAAAACTATCACCAGCAGTATTCTCCACCAAATCCAACAAAGTCTCATAACCTTTGGTATTAATTGGTGAGGACTCCAAACCAAACTTCTCCAACACCCTCCCCATGGTGTGAGTCACAAACTGTGACCCTGCCGCGTACCTATCATGCTCAGCACAGCTCATTTCTACCATCCTACATCCTTCTTTGGCAAAAATATCAAGAAATTTGTCACACCTATTTATCCTTTCCTCTTCATTCCCAATTCTAACTTTATCATACACAAAAGGCAAACCAACCCACGAATTTTTCCCACTTTCAGGCCCAAACATTGGATGGGTGCACAGAATATCAAACTCAAGTGGCAAATACTTCAACAAAATATTCTTAGCAAATTCTTTCACAGATAACACATCAACAAAAAGGGTACTCCTTTTCAATCTCTGAAATGGGAAAGACTTGAGCACCTTTTCTGAAGAGAGTATAGAAGTGCATAAAATCAAAACTTCAGGATGGCTCTCGCAGAGGTCATGTGGGTTGGTGTAGAATGTGACGCCAAGCTCTTTAGCAGCACCGCCGTGGTTGGTGCGGGAGTAGGCCAGAAGGGTATGGCCTTGACGAGAGAGGGTTTTGGCGAGGAACTGTGCAAAATTGCCAAACCCAATTATGGCGATCTTGAGAGATTGGGACTTGAGGTGCTGGGATAGGAGCTGGGACTCGTAGTCGTAAGGCTGAGCAGCGTCGATGGAGCGGATGCGGAGAGGAAGAGGAAGGAAACGGAGATGGGAGGATTTTGGGGGATTGAGAAGGAGAGGAAGGGAAACGGAATGGAAGAAAGAGGGAAGAAATGGAGGGAAATGGAAGAAGGAAGTTGAGGGCTTTGTGGAAGAGAATGGAAGCATTGTTGATTTCGCCGGAGATTGTGGGAAGTCGAAGGAGAAACAGAGAAGGAGTATGCAGTATGCACAGTTGAGGGAGAGTTCAGAATTTGACTGCGTTTGCGGTGGAGAGCCGGAGAGGAGTGTACAGAGCAATGGAGGAAGAGACGCCGAATATATCGGATGAACTAGTTAATTTTATAAAAATAAAGGACTTACTAATAAGTTACTCAAAAAAAATCAAAAATTAAAAAAGATGAATTATTTTTTTAGAATTACTTGTAAATAATCATTTATTAATCTCTATTAGTTTTTAATTTTACTTATGTATTATTATAATATAAAAAAATAAAATAGATAAATATTTAAAAATTAAAAATAAAATAAAATTAAAGAGACTTATAATAATTAATTTATATATTATTATAGTATAAAAAATAAAATAGACAATAATTTTAAAAAAATTATAAAACAGAAAAAAATATCTAATTTTTATAATATTAATCATTTATAGTATTTACTTATTGTAATTTAAACTATTATCTACTTTATTTGATTAAAATTAAAATAAATTAACTCACTTTTTTAAAAGATTAAATATTTTTATTTTAAAAAAATATTAAAAAATTAATTAATTTTTTAAAAATAAAAATTAAATATTTAATTTGGATAAAAGATGCTATTGATAGTAATTCACTTGCTTTCTAAAGTAATGATGAGGGGATATGTTATTTTATTTTATAATTTTTGTCTATTTTTATTTTTTTTATATATTAAAAAATATAATTTTTTAATTATATTAATTTTAAATATATTAAATTTAATTAAATATTAAGAGATAATATGAGAAATTTTTAAAAATAAAATAAAATAAAATTATAATAATCAATTTATATATTATTATAATATAAAAAATAAATAATAATTTTAAAATAATTAAAAAAATAAAAATAAATAAAAATGATAGAAGGAAAAAAGTATAATTTTATGGGTTACAGCTTATTAATATATTTTTTTTCAATTATTAAAGAAGTAGAAAAATATATCTTATTTTACATTGGCCAGTTTCAATCATGATCTTCTAATTTAATGTGTTTTTTTAGGTATGGTTTTTTAAATTTATTTATTATAATTATAATTAAAAAATTTTTAATTAATATACTAGTCGGTCTAGATATTTATCATAAATTTTATGGATCAGAGTTTATTCTGCTCGGTGATCAAATTCTACCAAAAAGTTATCCATATATATATATATTATTTTTTATTTTTTATTTTTTTCTACCATTGAAACACAACGCAAAAGTCAAGTCTCCTGAAAATGAAGGAAGAAAGAAAATAAATAATTATAGAATAGATTGATAAGGAAACATACACATATTTGAAAAATATTACAAAAGTTAAAAGTAGGGTACGCCTTGTCTTGTTTTAACCACACGTGCATTGAACATACACGCACTCAAAAAATATTACAATGGATGAAAAGGATCAAATTGTAAAAAAATAGAAAAAGATGGAGACCTTTTAGTAAATTTTTCAAAGCACATGAACTGACAGCTAAAACATAGCAATACGCAATTTAATCTCCAACCCAAAAAGAAAAAGAAGACAAGAGCAATATGCAAAAACTAAGTTATAAATCTCTTTATTTATTGGGTATAATATATTTATTTATATATAATAAATATAAAATATATTTATTTTTAATATTAAATTTACATTCAAAAATATATTTTTTTAATAAAAAAATTAATTATAATTTTACGTTATATTAATTTAATTATTACACTACAATATTTTTCCGGATCAATAATGGATTTTTCCGTTACTAATCAATGAAAAATACATTACTAACCAGTTTAGTAACAGATTAGTAATGAATTTACATCCGTTACTATGAACCTCGTTGCTAATGCAATAATAACCGATTAACGATCCGTTACTGATTTAGTAACGGATTTATAATGAAATTTAGTAAATGATGTGATAATCCGTTACTAAATTATATCTAGTAGGACTTTAGTCTAAAATGGGTTTTGAAAGCATTTTTTAGCTTGGACTGGGTCGCAGAGGAGCCCATACTTTTGAGTCTTTAGTAATTATTGTATTAGTATCATTAGTCTCTCATTAGTCTATGAATCTTTAAGTTCAGAAAATCTTTCTTCTTCTTCTTTTTTTTATTTTATTTTATTGTGTTATTGTGTTGCTTTTGAAGGATACAAATGAGGGGTCATTCCCCTGCTCCCTTTGTTTATTCTCCATATGAAGGGGTGTGTGGGGCTCATTTGCCCCATCCCGTCCTTCAAATCTCCTTCCTCTCTAGCACTTGTATTTTTCTCTCAGTCACCAGTTTTAAGAATTTGTTCTTTGTGTTCTTCGTGTTTCTTTGTTAAGGTATTTTTCTTAAATTTATTTCTAAGTTTTTCTTGTGGTTTTTATTGGATACTTTTCAATCTTTCTAGTTTATTTTACTTGAAAATTTCTGATTTTTAAGCCTCTAGTGACAGTTTCAGTTTGCGGCAATGGTTTTCGACCTCCGGTGATAGTTTTCGGTCTCCGACGATAGTTTTTGGCCTTCGGTGATAATTTTCAGTTTTCAATGATAGTTTTCGGCCTCTGGCGATAGTTTTTTGTCTTTCAACGATAGTTTTCGGTCTTCAGCCTCAATTTTTCGGCTGACGATTTTTGTGCTTTAGTTTTTGTCAGATAGTTTTTGGCTGATGTTTTCGATTTTCGGCTTCTAGTTTTCGGCCAACGGTTTTCAATTTTCGGCTTTTGGTTTTTAGTCGATGGTTTTCAATTTTCAATTTTTGGACATTGATTTTCGATTTTCGATCTCAGCTTTTCGATTTTCAACTTCTTTTAATACCTAGCTGGTATAGTATACTAGAAGTTGTTCCCCTTTTGTTCTCATACCAAAACTGAGCTTATGATTTTTTTATGTTATTGAAAGGTATAAGAACAGTTTTTCTCCTTCTCTAGGTGTATCAAGAACTATTGGTGAGAAAAGGAAAGTTTTAGTTCCTTGAAAACTTTTGGTAGTATTCTCCCCATCGAAATTGCTTCCTGGCTTTCAAGGCTTGATAGAAAGGAAGACATATTCTTGTGGAGCAAGACATGAATCTACCAGTATTATTATTCTCCCACTCAACCTCTGTGCTTCCTTAATTATTTTTGGAGGTTGCATGTCGAGGATGGCTTTGATATTCTTTGGGTTAGTTTCAATTCCTCTTTCAGACACCATAAAATCCAGAAACTTTTCAGCTTTGACTCAAAAAGTGCACTTCTCATAATTGAGCTTCATTCTCGCCCGATCTGGGATGCCAAATGCTACCATGATATCTCATGCATGATCCTCCACCTCCCTACTTTTGATGATCATGTTATCGATGTATACTTCCACTATTTTCCCTATATGCTCTTTGAATAATTCGTTCAACAGACGCTAGTACGTGGCTCCTATATTCTTGAGACCGAAAGGCATGACTTTATAACAGAAGACTCCTTCATCAGTAATAAAGGTTGTCTTTTCGGCATCTAACCCTTCCCTCATGATTTGATGATATCCTAAAATTGCATCAACTAGGAAACAAATAGCATGTCCAATAGTTACATCGATTAGTCTATCAATGGAGGGAAGAGAGTAGTGGTCCTTTAGGCATGCCCTGTTTAAATCTGTGAAGTCGACGCACATCCTCCATTTCTCGTTTGCTTTTTTTTTTACCAATACTATGTTTACTACCCAGGTTGGGTATTGGACTTCTTGGATCAGGCCAACTTCTTAGATCAGGCCAGCTTCTTTCAGTTTTTGCACCTCTTCAGCGATTGTTCTTTTCCTTTGAAGGGCAAAATTTGTTTCTTTTGCTTTACTGGCTTGGCAGATGGGTCTACATTAAGCTTGTGTGTAATGATTATGGGATCTATCCCTATTACATCTTCTGGTTTCCAAGTAAAAGTTGATATACGGCTCTTTATAACTTCTAGGACTTTGGCACGATTCTTCCCTTCCAACGTAGCGTCTAACCTGACTAGTTTACGTTCTTCTAACTCCTCCATAGTCACCTCGTCTACTGGTTCTGGGAAAAAAGTCTACTCAGATTTCTCTAGAAGATCTATGGATAGAGAAGTTTGGCAAATCACTTTAATGGACTACTTGTAATATTCTTGGGTCGATTTCTAGTTCGCTCTTGCGACTGCTATACCTCTAATGGCAGGAATTTTCAGGCACAAATACTCCACATGAATGATTACTTCATAGATGTTCAGGATGGGTTATCCTAGTATCATGTTGTAAGATATAGGAATGTCAACTACTGCAAACTCTGAATAGATCTCCCTTTTAAACTGCTTGTCTCCAAGAAATATGGTTAGGTTTGTAATTCTCAATATTGGCACTGACTTATCTCCCAATCCCACCAAAGGGTAGGAAAACCATGACGGGTCCTTCTTCTTGTTTAAACCCAGCTTGTTGAATACTTCTAACGTTATCAGGTTCATGGAACTCCCTATATCAATCAAAATTTGATTTACTACGAACCTATTTATCCTGGTTGAGATCACTAAGGGGTCAGAGTGAGGAGATGAGACTTTATTATTTGCTTCTGACATGAAGTTTATTGGATGTCAGGATAATGCCTCTACTATCATAACGTTTGTCTCTTTTTGTCTTTCCCTCTTATGTTCATCTCTTTATAACTCAGGACCATCAATCATATTAATTGTCTCCAGGGTTTCAAGGTCATCTTCCTCGGTTCTGTCTTTTTCTCTGGGAGCTGTCCTGACTCTTCTACTTTCATAACTTGCCCTGCCATCTTTGCTTTAATTGGTGAACTTATTCAAAACTTCCTTCTTTACCAGCTTTTTGATTTCATCCTTTATGTTTTGGCATTCATCCGTTATGTGGCCGTAACCGTCATGGAATCGACATAACTTACTTTTGTCTCTTCCATTTGAAGTATTAGGATTCATTCTCCGAGGGTACTTGATATGCTTACCATTATTTTGAATTCACATGAGGACGTGAGACCTACTTTCAGTTGAAGGGATATAACTTCGAAACCTTTTTCTTCCCCTATCGCTATGTACCCCTCCAAATGTCCCTCTTCTATCCTCGAACTTCTTCTCTCTCTTTTCTGCTTTCTAGGCTTACTTCTCATCATCTAAACGTATGTATTTTCGGGTCCTTTCCATCAGCTGATAGTCTCTTACTAGATTCTTGATCAAAGACTCCATAAATCTTGTGTTACGGTATCCCTTTTTGATGGCTTCACAAGCTATTTCATTGTTCAGGTTGTCTACCTAGATGGCCTCGACATTGAATTTATCTACATAGCTTCCAAGGGACTCCTCCTCTCCCTGTCTTATCTTTTGAAGGTTAGATGATAACTTTTTGGGGGAATACATGTGATGAATTATTGTTTAAAAGTGTAAGCTAGTTCCTTGAAATTATAAATAGAATTAGCTAGGAGGTGTTGGTACCACTTTTGAGTGAGCTAGTCCAATGAGAGTAGATGGAAATACCCTACAAAGAACTATGTCATTGACATCTTGCAAAACTATGGTTGTACGGAAGTTTACCAGATGGCTATGTGGGTTAGTCTTCTCATCATACTTATCCAAAGAGGGTAGCTTCAATTTGTCTCGAAAAGATTATGCTAAAATCTCAACAGAGAGAGGAGAAACATTGTAACAGCCCGGCCCTTTCACCGGCACTGTTACCGTTCACGGCCCAGGGCTATCCCTCGCCTGGCCTCTTGCCACCTCGGACTTTCCACTGGCGTCGTGAACAGCTCTTAACATCCATTCACCCTCACGGGTTCCTGGCAGGATTTGTCCCCTTGGGTTCTCGCATCGCATCCTTCCCCAAGTGGATTTGGCCCAAATTTCCCTTTTGGAAATTAGGTCGCCTCCCCCACTACTCGAACCCTTGACCTCCCACTTTAAGGGAATAGTCTGGTTGGAACAATTGGTACTCACTCTCACCAGACTATTCCCTTAAAGTGGGAGGTCAAGGGTTCGAGTAATGGGGGAGGCGACCTAATTTCCAAAAGGGAAATTTGGGCCAAATCCACTTGGGGAAGGATGCAATGCGAGAACCCAAGGGGACAAATCCTGCCAGGAACCCGTGAGGGTGAATGGATGTTAAGAGCTGTTCACGACGCCAGTGGAAAGCCCGAGGTGGCAAGAGGCCAGGCGAGGGATAGCCCTGGGCCGTGAACGGTAACAGTGCCGGTGAGAGGGCCGGGCTGTTACAAACATCTCCAATTCTGAAGTCGTTTTCCAACTGCTCCTTTGGAAATCTTCTTACCACATCCATCAATCTTGTGTCTAGATGCCCGTCTTCTTGGGTTTTAGACTTCGTTCCGACAATTTCCTAACTCTCCGCTATCCTCTCCATGGATCATTTTTATTTTCCTCAATACGGATGCCATGGAATCTTTGTGGGATGACATCCCTATCTTTGTTTTTTCAGAAGTTCTGTCAACATCTTCAATGTCTTTAAAAGTTGTTTCTATGTTAATGACTCGTCTCCGGGACATAAATCCATACTAGCAAGATTTCTCTTATTGACTGCTTTGGTAATACTGTTGTTGTCTATTGTCAGGATTAGGGGTACAAAGATTAAGAATCAACTAAAGAAAGAAAAAACCGAAGCAAACAATCATGAAATTTGTGTTCCTATGAAAAACTTTTTGCTTCCCACATATGATACTAATGATGCTGTGTCGACTTTTTCTTCAGATGATGGCGACTTTTTCTTCGGATGATGGATTTGCAAAATAACAAGAGATATTGAATGATTTGGTGGACAAAATCACATACGCTCAAATCAATAAAAGATTCAAAACCAATTTAGAGAAAAAATTAAATAAATTACATACCTAAAGATTGTCACTTTCACTTTAAATAGCTTGTCAATATGCTTATCCTAATAAAATTTAAATTCTGTAATCGAGTCAAAATCCGAGTAGAACTTTAATTTGAAATGGACTTAGGACTTTTTTAATCTGGATTGGATTATTAAAAAGCTCAGACTTCTTTAGTGACTCTTGTATTAGTATTGTGATTCAAAGGATATTTTTTTTATACATATAAAATCTTCAGCTATAATCCTAATAAATTAATTTAGACTTTGCAAAATTTTTTTTAAAAAATAACTATAATTAATTGAAAAGGAAACTGATCTTCATAATAAATTCTTCTCTTTTTTTTTTCTTCCAAATCCCAATAATAAACTCAAATCAAATGAATGAGAGTTTTTCAAATTGCCATAATATATGAAAATCCCCCCCTCGGAAAAATGAGGTGATCAGGAGTTTTAAAACCACCACAAACACAATCAATCAAGAGTCCAAAATGCCATCCCTCCTCTAGAGGAAAAGGCTGACATACAAAATTTTAAACCCAAATTGTTCCAAAACAACTAGAGAGTAACGTATCAAATTCTCAAAATTCCTTGCACGTTGACTCGACCATTTGTAAGTTTGCAACCAATGATCTTTTTTTCTCGCCACCATCTTTAATTGTCATCAGCACATCAAGATATAGTATTTTCACTAAACTAGCTTTAAAATCCCATTAAATGGGACAAAAGATAAATGCAGAAGCAGGAGTGTGGATAAGCATTCTACAAAAAGAAATCAAGTTAAACAACAGCTCTCCTTCCCTACGTCTTCGTCATTATCCTCTCATTTCAGAATATCTTGAAAAGCAGGCCACCATGAGTGGCAAAGAAGGGAGCAAAGACGAGAGATTCCACAGCCATAAGCTTGATGAGAATGTTGAGTGATGGGCCTGATGTGTCCTTCAGTGGGTCACCAATTGTATCACCAATCACTGCAGCTTTGTGTGGCTCTGACCCTTTTGGGCCTAGCGTCCTTGCATGCTCTGACGCACCAGCCTGAGAATAACCATAAATATTACTTCACAAATTCATATATGCATCTCCCCAAAAACAAAATCATATCTGCATTACGGTGATCATAAACAACAGGAAATGCAGTCAATTAGGTATACCTCAATATACTTCTTGGCATTATCCCATGCACCACCAGTGTTAGATGCAGAAATTGCTATCTGATAAAACCAAGTACCATAAGGCAACATCAGATCAAACAAGATACAATGATTTTTTCATCCAGTGTCTTTTTTTTTTTTTTTAATCCAGTTGAGGTAACGCATGAAAGTTTCATTACCTGAACACCAGAAACAAGAGAGCCAGCCAAAACACCAGAAAGAGTCTCAACGCCAAAGAAGGTTCCAACAATGAGGGGTGTAAGCATGACAAGAGCACCTGGTGGAATCATCTCCTTGATGGATGCATCAGTAGATATCTTGACACAAGTAGCATAATCAGGCTTGGCATGACCCTCCATGATACCAGGAATGGTGTTGAACTGCCTGCGAACCTCCTCAACCATCTTCAAAGCTGCACTTCCCACACTTTTCATGGTCATGGCAGAGAACCAGTAAGGAAGCATAGCACCCACAATCAGACCAATGAAGACCTTTGGTGTCAAGACATCAACAGTTGAAATAGATGCACGGCTCACAAAAGCACCAAACAGAGCCAAAGATACTAGTGCAGCAGATCCAATGGCAAATCCCTAGAAAACAAATGCAAAATGAAATGAAGTTGAAGCAATTCTGAGCTCGACAAAAGGTAGGAAAGAGCACATTAAAACTCTAAAAAACAGGCACCAAAACAATAAATCATTTTAGACCATCTTATGATCAATACAAAACACTGAGATTCTTTATCCACAAGTGCCCTTACGTCAACAATATCATGTCTCTTTGCACTGGTTATGAAGTTCAAAAGCAGGCTTGTAGCTGTCCGTGCAGGGTTTGCACAGTCACTTAAAGAATATTCACAAAATCATAAAATAACAATAATGCTAATCTAAAACAGCAATATCTTTATACCTTCCCAATAGCAGCAGTAGTATTGCCAGCTGCATCAAGTGCATCAGTTCGTTCACGGATGCGGTGACTCATACCAGCCATCTCAGCAATGCCTCCAGCATTGTCACTGATGGGACCATAAGCATCAATTGCTAATCCAGTGGCAATAGTGCTCAACATTCCAAGAGCAGCCACAGCAATGCCATACATGGCTGCAAAACTAAAACTAACAAAAATACCAATAGCAATGGCAAAAATTGGAATGATGACAGATTTGTATCCCAAGGCAAGGCCAAAGATGACATTAGTGGCAGCTCCAGTCCTGCAAGAGTCGGCAACATCTTGCACAGGGCTGCAGACAAAAATACAAGCGTGGCATTAGAAAAAAATAACAATAAAATGTCTGTCTGAATGTAAATAAGATATCTATTCAAACGGCAAAATATTTGGCACCTGTATGCATTGCTGGTGTAGTACTCGGTTACAAATCCAATAATAAGTCCAGCCCAGAGACCAACAGCCACACACAAGAACAACTGCCTGGAAATGAGAATCACGGTATTAATTATATCATACCAATACAGAACTACAAACTCAAATCACATACTATATCAACATAGAATTATAACTCATCACATAGGATACAAAATTAATGGATACTAAAAAAATTACAATTCATTAGGGGCACATTGAGATGCATTGCAGTTGAAGTCCTTTGTCTGGCCAACACTACAGTATTGATGACCATTATATAATAAAACCATAAATAAAACACACCATTAGATATAACCAGAAGTCAGACCAAGCACAAACTCAAGACAGATTACTTCTGGTAGTGTTTAAAGAAAATTTTCATTGCAAGTGTGGCATATGCAAAATCATTTGTGAGCCTCCTCCACGATGCAAGTCAAGTAAAGAAAGAGAAACTTCTATAACCAATCTGCTACCGCATTCACTGAAGTGATATATAAGCAAAAGGAATGACAGGCCAACCTGAAGGACAGAACATTTTGATCACTTATAAAAATTATTTAACTGCTATAAGCCCCAAAATAACAGCAAAATGTCTGCCTGTGTGTCAGTGTGCATTCGTCAACTAGCTGAACCAGTTTTTTACCACAATAGCCAACATCCCAAAATCAAAGGTACAAAAGTTTCAAATGATAGCAGAGTCTAACCCTAAATAAAAACCCAAGACTATACACTCGTATCAAATTCCATGTAACAAAAGCTTTATCCATAACAATATGTACTTGGAAAAAAGAGACGTAAAACTTACCAGTTCTTAACAACCTTCTGAGTTCCAAAATTATAAATTGTGAAAGACGAAGGCAAGCCAATCCAGGTTACAATAGCAATCCCAACAGTCATAAGAATAGTGGAGATAATGAGCTGCTTCTTTAATGCCGGTTCAATTTCCTTTACAGCCTTGATTTCAAAGAAATCAGTGGCAAAGAGAGTTGTAATCAAACAAACAAGGATACCAACAGAACTAATGAGCAAAGGATATAACATGGAAGTGAATTCATGGTTGATTCCAAACGAGGAGATGGAGGCAACAACAAGGGCAGCACAAGATGACTCAGCATATGAGCCAAAAAGATCAGACCCCATACCAGCAATATCTCCAACATTGTCACCAACATTGTCAGCAATGACCTACAAGGGTAACAATTAAATACGGTTAGTGAAACCCAAAACAAGTCTCAAAGAATTACATTGAATAGGAGCGGCGGGATGCTTACAGCTGGGTTTCTAGGATCATCTTCTGGAATGTTTCTTTCAACCTTTCCTACAAGATCAGCACCAACATCAGCAGCTTTGGTATAAATACCACCACCAACCCTTCCAAAGAGAGCCATGGAAGAACCCCCAAGACCATAACCAGTAATAGATTCAAAGAGCCCTTCCCAATCTTCTCCATAGTACAGCTTGAAGAGATTTATAGCAATGTAGAGAACCAACAGACCATTTGCAGCAAGGAGAAAACCCATTACTGCACCAGACCTGAATGCAGTAATAAAAGCCTTGCCAACACCCTTTCTAGCTTCCAGAGTTGTTCTTGCATTGGCATAGGTAGCAATTTTCATCCCTAGGAAACCAGAGACAACAGAGGTGAAAGCACCAAGCATAAATGAGACTGTGCTGAATATTGCAGTAGCAAGTGCCGGCTTGCACATCTTCTCTTTATCATAAGTACATGGTTGGCTCTTTGTGCTAAAGCCCTCAACAGAACCCAGGAAAAGGAAGATGAGAATTGCAAAAGCCACCATGAACACCCCAACATACTGATATTCAGTGAACAGAAAAGAAGTGGCACCTGTTGCATCCATATATCCATGTATTTAATATCCATGTACAGAAAACTAATCAATTAGCAAAAGAGACACAGCAAAGATTATTTGAGAATTAAAGATGGAAGAATAACTTAAAAAAAAAAACAATAGCAGCAATTGGCACAAAACAACGTCATGCAGTAAAAGGGGGGAAGGGGGAGAGGAAGAGAACAAGAAGAGCAGAAGTAGAATATAATAGGGCTGCAATACAGGATGACAGCGTTGATTATATGCAGGAGTAAATTGGGGGGAAAATAAGAAATATGTAACAATAAAATGGATGGTGGCAGTAAGTAGTTGAAAATATATGTACTTGAGCATGTCTTATTACACTGCTCCTTACTCAAAGTTGCCACACTAAATATTTCTGCACCCATAGTTTTCCCCATGACCAGTAATTCAACATATTGCAAGATTTGAAGCCACAGAAACACCATAAATGCAGCACAGTATTATGATACTCAAGAAGCGAGGTACTTTATTCTTATCTACAAACCTATCATCCATTTGGGGCATACTTGATGCACCAAAATCACTATTAGCAAGCTATACCCATTCATAAAGTAATTACAAGTCACCTTAAAGATAAGGTACAACCAGTTACCCCAGCTTTCTTTTTTCTAATTTTACGTATCTAAATATGGCGTCAACCTCTCTCCCTCTCAAATCAAAAGTGTGTGTGTGGTTATATGTGTGTATTATCGTGTCCTGTGTAATGTTATAAGATGTGTACATGTTGCCCCATAGAGTATTGGAGAAAAATAATACAAATGCTTATCGTACACATCATTTATTTCTCCTTATATTATTAGACAGCAGTAACTTTTTTGGATGCCAAAGATGGCTTCAGATAATCTATGCATTACATCTTAACTATTAGTCCTCGTTTGCAAACTGTAGAACCAATATCACACTACTATTATACCAAAACTGCCAGTAAGACAAATTGAGCAAGACAAAATAATAACTCTAGTTATGACTATACGACAAGGCCTGAAGCAAATAAGTATATAAATAAATCAGATAACACTATTCCCAAAAGTAAACGAATGGTTTACCCACCCACCTCAAAACAAACCAAAAAGAAAAAAAAAAAGAACACGAGGACTATTATCATATTTCCATTCTTCGTAGATATGAAAAAGATTCTTCATCGAGCGGACAACATCCACGTGCAGCACACGTGGTGTGCATACACCAGTGACATTGACACCCAAAAGCCACATATCCTTGTACACATAAGACAAAAAACAATAATAACAATAATAATAAATAAATAAATAAAGTGCCAATTAATATTAACCACACCTCATAGAGCTGTGTTATAGCCCATTATAATTATAGTTTTCATTCTAATTTCTAAAACAATCCAAGATAGACCAAAATAACAAAGAAAAAACAGTTTTTTTATTATTATTTTCACAAAACACGCAAAGGTAGATCTAAACAGAGCAAATACAAGCATCCAGAAAGGTTCTTGCGCTTGAGTGCAAAACCTAAAATGATCAATGAAAGGGAGATAGTAATATCAAAGCAGAAAAGAAGGAGCTTTATCAGATTTCTTCATGGTACAAAACGTAATTCATAAAAATGCAACAGAAAGCAACAGACAAGTTCGGACCATAAATTTCTAGGCATTGAAATCTGAAAAGAAAAATCACTTTCTGCTTTGAAAAGCAAAAAGTTTCCAATTTCCTTCCATTTACCTTCTTGTCAACAATCGAACGGATTCTAAAGCTAAATTCCATCTTAATAATACATAATAACAGAAAGGAAAATGGAAAATCGAGCGTTTGAAAGTTAGTCTCTTCCTGGTCACCAAAGAACAGACAAAATTCAATTTTAAGCCCAAACTAAAACCATTTAAGTTCAACTTCTCATCACTCCAGCTTCCACCTGATAACAGTAGCACATCAAAAGAATTCCATACAATGAATAGAGAAAAGCTCAAACTTATTAATGTAAACACAAAGAGAGCCAATTTGAACACAGAAATGAAAAACATAAACAACCAGATCTAAAACCAGAACTCAAAGATCTAAGCTTGTTTATACCTTCAGATATTGCACTCTGTATTTCAGCGCACTTGGCCACAACGCTGTGGTCATTAAGACCTTCCTCTTCTTCAATCAGGTAATCATTGTAGCCATTCTTGTTAGCACTGCCCGGCGCGTGGCGCTCCGCTGTGAGCTTCACGCGCGACACCAAGTACCACTGAACTAATGAGAAGACTATGCCAACAACCGCACACACCGGCACCAATATCTCCGTCCCCAATTCCGATAGCACCGCCGATCCCATCCTCCTCTTCTGGACCCTACCACAATTCTCCGGTATCAGGCCGCCGCAAACTAATTCTAGTTAGACAAAGCCTGAGAAGAGTGAAGTACGAAGTATGAAAGAGAACGAAGCCTCTCGGTGCGGTTCTAATGATTTATTTATACCGGAACCGCATGGCATTTGGGGAAAGTGAGGAATGATACTCCACGATTCGGTCTATTTTATCTAGTTGCATGTGGGCCGTCAGTTATTCCCAAATCTGACGATCCTTGGACAGGAGATGATCAATGGTGATCTATGAGACTAATGTCGCAAGATTATTTGTAGGGTTGGATAAGCTGGAATAAAGTGGAGAAAATGTTTTACATCCACGATAGTGACCGTTACATTCTTTTCCATCACGTTACACAAGAAATTTTTTATGTATGATGAACGGTCACCGATCTAGGTGTAGCGTAAGATACGGTGGAGTTTCATGATGGAACAGATATGATAGGATAACTTTAGCGCGTATTTTGGACGCATCAATGTCGGAATCCCTTCCATTTTTACTCGATAGTTTCATCCATGTTGTTTTCCCACAGCGGGGAGGATACTATTATGTGTTCGTATCATCATTGTAGATGATGTATATCAAAAGAATCTGGACCGTTGAAAAGAGGATCACAGTAATGACAACAACGTTGGAAGTTTTACTACGTTGTAGAGAAAGCGGAGACCACCGGATACTATGTACTTGGAAACAGGGGAAAATAGATAGGATATTGTTGATTTGTTGTAGGGTTTTGTTTGAACGGCTTGTGAGTGATTCATGACGTAGCGTGTATTCAGTGGCGTGCAGCGCCTGATAGGATAATATTATATTTATTATTTTATTATTTTTATTTTTTAATTAGTTTTTATTTCCTTTTTTTTCTGTTTATTTCCCCTATATTTCTGCACTCCACTATTCCAGGAGAATATTTTTTATTTAAAAAAATAGAATATTTTTTACTTTTTTTATTCAAATTTAAAATGAAATCCGCCCATTTCATAGAATATTTTTTATTTAAAAATAGATTAAAATAGAAAATACATTTTAAGGATTGAGGTGAGCTCACAATGCTGGTGGTCCCTATCCACCGCTAATTTTGATTGGTTAGGACTGAAAATCATTTTAGGATATAAATGAAATTTTAATTTTAATTACAATAAATAAGAATTAAAATTCCAATTCTATTCACTCACTTATTGTTAATTAAAAATGTAATTTTTTTATTTCTATTTACTATTAGAGATATCTTAATCAGTGTTTTTGAAATTATAAAATATTGAATTATTAATTTGAAAATTTTAAACTTTCTGTAACTTTAAATATTATATTATTATAATTAAATAATTATGTTAAAAAATCAATAATGTATTTGATTAGCTGTTGCTTTTTATTTATTTATTTTTTTAACATGAGATATATAATAAGAGCAGTGATTAATGTTATGGCCAGAGACTGCTCTCATGGTTTTTTTTTAAATATATTTTCAAAGTTCAAAGTTTAATTTAGTATATATAGGGAAGGTTATTATATATATATATTTTTTGAAATTGGGATTGGAGTAAAAATAAAGATTTTTGGCAAAAGAAGAAACTATACAGAGATTATTGGATAATGGGTTCAATACTGTTTCTCACACTTCTTTAAAGGAAGATTGGAATCGTCTCCTTGAGCAGAAAGAAACTAGGTTTAAACAGTGCGCAAAGTGCTTTTGGTTTAAAAATGGGATCGAAATATAAAATTTTTTCATGTACAAATTAATGGTAGACGAAAAATGAATTGTATTACTAAATTAAAGAAGTCGTCAGGTACCTGGATTGAGGATGAACAGGAAATTAAAAATTATGTTCTGCATTATTTCCAGTCTATTTTTTATGGCGGTTTTGTAGATTGTGAATGGGTTTTTGAGTTGGTGCCGCATTTGATTAGTGATCCCGATAATGCTGATTTTTGTGCTCCTTTCTCGAATGAGGAATTTAGAGCTGCTATTTTTCAGATGCATCCAGACAAGGCACCTGGGCCAGATGGGTTAAATCCTGTAATTTACCAGAGATTTTGGCACTTGATTGGCAATAATGTTTCTGATGGTTGTCGCCTATGGTTCAACAAGGTGCTTTTCCTTCTTCTCTTATTGAAACATTGATTGTTTTGATCTCTAAAGTGGATAGCCCTGAAACTGTTAAAGATTTTCGTCCAATTGCGTTATGTAATGTGTTATATAAGATTGTGGCTAAAGTTTTGGCAAACAGAATTAAAAGGGTCCTTCCTATGATTATCTCTGAGAATCAGTCTGTCTTTATCACTCATCGGTTGATTATCGATAATGTTATGTTTCGTTTGAAATGATACACAATATGAAAATTAATAAGGGTAGGAATGATGGTAATTGTGCACTTAAAATTGATATTTCTAAGGCTTATGATATGGTAGAGTGTGAGTTTCTAAAAGGCATGCTGGAACAATTTGATTTTTCTACTCAATGGATTAGGTGGTTGACTATGTGTTTTTCAGAAATCTTTTACAATATCAATTTTAATGGTGATTGGATTGGTTTTATTGTGCTTGGTAGAGGTTTTCGACAGGAGGATCCTATTTCTCCGTATCTCTATTTGGTGTGTGCGGAAGGCTTATCGTTACTACTTAAAGATGCTGAATCTAGGGGCTGGTTGCAGGGCTGTAGGGCAGGTGGTAGATGACCAAATATCTCACATTTATTTGTTGCAGATGATTCTCTTCTATTTTTTAATGCTAGACTGGAGGAAATAGATAGTATTAAATTTATTCTCAATACCTATGCGGCTGCTTCTGGACAAGTGATGAACTTCAATAAATCTGGCATTTTCTTCAGTCCCAATGTGGTCTCCTCTGTAAGGTATAATATCAGTAATATCCTGGATATGTTCATTCACCATTAAGTCACAGTGCCTATCTGGGGTTACCTTCTCTTATTGGGAGGAATAAAAAAGCAATTTTTGATTTTTTGAAAGAAAGAATGTGGAAGAAGATTAATTTATGGAGCAACAGATTCCTATCTAGAGCAGGCAGGGAGGTTCTCATAAAATCTGTGTTGCAGGCTATACCTGCATATTGCATGAATATTTTTTTGATTCTCATTATTGTTTTGAATGAATTGCATAGAATGGTCAATGGCTTTTGGTGGGGGGTAAAAGAGAAGGGTCGAGGGATGTTAAAGGGCTAGCATGGGAGAAGATGTGTAGTAGAAAGAAGTAGGGGGGTATGTGATTTCGGGACTTTAGGAGTTTTAATTTGTCTTTACTTAGCAAACAACTGTGGAGGTTCTTAACAAATCCTAATACCCTTTGTTATAGAGTGTTTAAAACAAAGTACTTCCCAAATGGTGATTTATTTTCCGCTAATGTAAGTAATGGTGCTAGCTTTGTTTGAAAAAGTGTAATGGCATCAAGGGAGTTGATTCGAAGGGGTACAAGGTGGAGGGTGGATAATGGAGAAAAGATTTTAGTAGCTTCAGCTCCCTGAATTTCTAAGGAAGATACCTTTTTTGTGGATGATGGCCCCGATTTTATTGAACCACATTTGCCTGTTTTTGATCTTTTTGAAGGTAATGGGAGGGTTTGGAATATTGCTCATTTAATGGAACTTTTTTCTTCAAGAGATATCAGGGTTATTATTAGTATTCCCATTAGTATTACCAATAAGGAAGATTCCTTCTTGTGGCACTTTGATAAAAGAGGTGTGTCTACGGTGAAGTCCGCATACTTTGTGTGTATGGACTTGCTAAGAAGGTCATCTTTTAATGTGGGGGTGAGTTGTGGATTAGTTTGTGAAATGTTTCGGTCCCTCCAAAAGTGAAGGATTTCTGTTGGAAAGCTTGTAGAAATACATTGCCTACAAAGGATAACTTAAGGCAAAAGGGTGTGGATATGGATGCTAAATGTCCTTGACGCCATGAAGATGAAAGTGTCAATCATATTTTATTGCATTGTCCTGTGACCAAGGAAGTTTGAAGGTTAGGGGGAGTGGGAGATTTTCAGCCTAATGATAATTTTTTTAATTTTTACTACAGATTTTGAAATCTCAAGATAAGGTTCGAAAAACCTTTGTAATTGTCTGTGCATAGAGATTATGGTCAGCAAGGAACTCATTATTATGGAACCAGGTGTAAAATTTAGCAGCTCACCTTGTGAAAGACGTCATGCATCATATCTCAGATTGGGAAGCTGCTCAACGTGCTGGTGCTTTGCATAGAAATACCACTGCTACTTTATATCAGGGCAGGAACTTGTTTTATTCCTCCAACCCTGCTCGTGATCCTGAAGCCATTCCTCCCTAAATTCGTGCGTCATCTTTAAGGTTGGACAATTTCAGTTGGCTTTGTCAAGTTGATGGGGCTTTATTTCAAGTTCAAGATTTTATTGGTTACGGTTTTGTTGTAGAAAACTCTGAGAGTATATTTCAATATGGTGTTTCTGGTTTTTCGGAAGGTAATGGTACGCCGGTAATTGTTGAAGATTTAGCTCTCCATCACTGTTTGCTCTTTGCGATAAAATTTTTGTCTTTTGATAGCTGTATTCTTATGGACTGTTTGCAGGTGATTCAAATTTTTCAGTCTCCATATTTAGATATTTCTGAACTGGATTTAATTTTGAATGATTATAAATCTTTGTTAGACTCTAAAATTGATATTTTTATTAGACGGATTCGTCGTCATGTCGTTCTAGTTGCTCATACTTTGGTTAGAGAATCTATTAGGTATGATCGTCTCTCTGTTTGGAATGATATCCGTCTTTATTTGATGAAATTTTATTAATACAATCAATAATTTTACTTTAAAATAAAATTCTGATAAAAGAAAATTTGATATTAAAGAATGAGTCGGTCTAGCTATACTAGTTATTATTTATAAGTACATTTCAACTCTGATAAAAGAAAATTTGATATTAAGGGATGAGTCGGTTTACTTGTAGTATGAATTTTAGTGTAGATTTTTTGAGCGTCTGATCCATGATTTGATTTTTTGAAATCCTATATTTATTGTGAATAGATGGGTGTGTGGACTTATTCACTAAGATATTTATCAAAATTGACATAATTTTAATCTAGTAGTTATAGTTCATATATATAAAAAAAAATCTATATATTTCTCTTTTGTTTATTTACTTTAGATGAGAGAATGACTACTCACCTATGTATTTTCATTAATATACTATTTTCGTATTATAATAATTATTATTTTAAAATTTTATTTTTTTATATTATCTATTAGTTTAAAAATTTTAAAGTAACATTAATTTTTAATTTTTATATGTACTTTTTAAATTGTTTAATATTAATATATAAAAAAATGACCGTTTAAAAAGTATTTTAAATAAATTATCATAAATTTCTTTTTAAATTAAGGTTATTAATTATTTTTATAGTAAAAAATAAATTATCATATCTTAATAATTTTTCTGTCTCATAATCTTTATTTTTTTTATAAATATTAAAAAATATTTACAGAATTTTCTTGAAAATAAAATAAAATAAATAGAGTTATAATAGTCGATTTAAATATTAGTATAATCTAAAAAAAATTGGACAATAATTTTGGAATAATAAAAAAAACTATAGGACAAAAAAGTAATTTAATTCAATTGATATTTTTTAATAAATTTTTTATTTGAAACGAAACAATTTAATTATTTTTAATTTTAAAAAAATATTTTTAAGAAAAGTTGAAATTTTTTATTGTTTTATAAGAATTGCTCTTTTTAAATAAGCATACCAAACCAAGTATTAGGAAAAGATGAGCGGAAAAGTTTTGGAGAAAAAGCCTTTAGAGCTTCTGAATTATGCTCTAATTAGCTTCTGAATCCTACATAGTTTCTGAATCAAACACCGTCAATGATATAAAAGAGTACATCACTTAAAAGAAAATATCATACAAAAAGTAAAAACACCAAAACAAAAACTTTTCAGTATGGTGTGATAATTTCTGTTGCCAATAAGAATTGACACTCAGAATAGCAATGACTCCCAAAAAAAATATGATAAAAGATGCTGAAAAGCTTGGAAAAAAGACTTTTTTATCAATTTCGTACCATTGTCCATCAGTTTTATGTGCCAAACTTGTTGGTGATTGGGGCGACTCAATATCACTGCTGCAGTTTTTGTCTAGCAGAGCTCCACAAAGAAATGGATTCCCCTTTAGCTGGTATTATCAAATGTGCTAAACTGCCCCTTCATATCTGGAATCTTGCCGGATAAATTGTTGTAAGCAACAGAAAACACTGCCAGAAAGTGTAAAGCTATCAATTGTGAAGGGATCTGTCCGCTTAAGTTATTATGAGAGAGGTCGAAACTCTCTAATTGGGTAAGGTTTGACAAAGATGCTGGAATGGATCCTGTCAAGTAATTGTGGGATAAGTTTAAGGCACGAAGTTGAGATAACTTCCCTAACTGGTCTGGAATCTGACCTTCAAGATTGTTGTCTGACAAATCTAATCCAAACAAGTAGTTGAGAATGTCACCCTTAAAGGCATAATTCATATGTTTCGTGACAAACTCAACTTCTTCAACCTTGGAGGTAAAAATATAGTAACTGCTCGAATACTTTTCCAGGCCTATGACACTTTCACGGTAGACTTCATCTCCTGTGTAATCTAGAGAATAGGATACGTCAAACTGACCATAAAGCTCTTTCCTTCCAAAGGAGAGATTATATAAACAGTGGGGTATGGACCCAGAAAAATAATTTCTTGAAAGATCCAATAAGCTGACGTTGTTCAGTTGGCACAAACCACTTGGAATGTGGCCATTTAAACGATTTCCACCTAATAAAAGAACCCGTAGATTTGGAAATGCACCAAATTTATTGGGAAGGCTACCAGATAATTCGTTCTCTCTCAAGTTTAACGTCAACATATTTGAAGAATTGAGAAAAGCTTCTGGTAGTGATCCATTCAATCTATTACCTTGCAGATTCATATGCTGTGGGCCTCGTGAATCCCATGAATGTCGTACGTTGAAGCAAGAGGGTAATGCTCCAGAAAGGGAGTTGTGAGAAATGTCAACGTATGCAACCGAAAAAATTTCACATGAAAGCTGACCTTCAAAATAATTTTGAGAAAGGTCCATCAGATAAAAATATGTAATGTTAGTCACCCAGCGTGGAATCTCACCATGAAAGTAGTTGTTGCTAAGATCTAATTCCCTCAGGAAAAGAATCTTAATAACTAAACTTGACAGACTTCCGTCGAACTGATTATCATTCAACTGCAAAATCGCTAATTCAGTAAGGTTAAATCGACTGGTGAATATTTGACCATGGAAGTTGTTATTCGATAACCTTAGAATTTGCAAAGAGGTGCAACCCGAAATCAATTTTTCTGGTACATGTCCGGAGAAGTTGTTAGACGATAAATCCAAAATTTGCAGTTTGCAGTCAGTGCCAGTTGAGAAAAGGAAATCACCTTGAAAACCATTTCTGGATAAATCAAGAAACTTCATATTGGGAAAGATCTGTCCAATATCTTGAAGTTGTCCAAAAAATTGATTGTCTGAAACATCCAACATAGTAGTATTGAAGCTGCTGTAAGTTGGCAGATGAATTTGACCCTTGAAACTGTTATTCTTGAGAATCAGTCGATCCAATTCTGCATTGTTCTGGAGCAACCATGTGGGAAAGCTCCCATTTATTTTGTTGTTAGACAAGTCTATCAGTTTCAATTTGAACTGGTGAAACAGAAATTCAGGCATATTGTCCAGACAATTTTGCAGGACCAGAACCTTCAACTGGAACGATGGAATCCAACCAGGGTATTTACTCACAACCTCAAATTTGTTGTTGTCGCTTGCGAATTTAACCACTTCAATGTTGGAATTGTTAGCAAATACATTGAATGAGAATTGGCCCTCAAAAAGATTATAGCTGAGATCAATATACTTGAGAGATTGGAGGCTGGCTAACCAAGATGAAGGAATCTGCCCTGTGAATTGGTTATAGGATAAATCTAAGAATCTCAGAGATGTCAAATTTTGGAAGCATGGAAGAAGATTGTCTCCAAAAAAGTTATAGCTGAGATCTAACTCTTGAAGTCTCGTCAAGCTGCACAAACCTGTCGGAGTAACGATGATTGATGTTATCTAAAAGCAATTTAAATATGTAAAATTAATGAGCAAATCAACAAAAAAACAACTAAAACTAATTTTTAAAAGAAATTTAAATGTATAATTTCATACTTTGAATTGGCTGAGTTCCATTTAATCCGCTCCTGCCGAGATTGAGCATCGTTAAATTTTTCAGTCTAACTATATCTGCATTGAGCACTCACAAGAGAAATTGGTGAGTTTTTACAATAGTATAATAAGAAAATGGAAGAAGAGAAAAATTGAAAAGAGAGATTGAAAGTTGAAGACCAGGAAGATGGCATACCTCGGTATAACAGTGGCCCTCGCAAACTGTTACCATACAAGTCTAGAATTTCAACCGAAGAAAATATGTTTGAAAAGCTGAATAAATCAGTATTGAAGGCATTCCAGGACAAATCCATGTACTTCAATTTGCTAAGCTTGGAGATATTTTTGAAATCTGTGATATGAAGTTAAACTTGAATTACAATACAAATTTCAAACAAATTGATCGCAATTCATTGTGATATATATGAAGTTTAATTACCTTGAATTGGTAAGGGACTTTTGATGTAATTTTCACTTACATCCAAGTATTCCAAGTTCTTCAGCTTACTTAATTCTGAACCAGCAACAAAGCAGAAAAACAACAAATAAAAATAAAATCGAAATAATGGGAATCTTAGAGCTAAATTACGGATGGAGTGATAGCCGATATTTCTTCTATCACAAACCAATTCAATACGAGAATTTAATGAATCAAATGAGTATGCTAAAAAATAAAGTTTCAAGAATCAAGCGTACCTTGGATGGGAAAGGGACTTTCGTATATGCTATTTTGTTGAAGAATCAGCATTTTCAGCGACGTAAAAGGACTCAATGATAATAAGATGCTGTTATTTAAATGATTATATCGAAGGTCTAAGACTTCTACCTTCTTCAATCCTGATAATCTTTCAAAACCTGCACAAAATTATAGCACGTAGCTCAAAGTTACTAGACTTTAATAAAGATGATGAAGAAGAAAGAAACAAACAGAAAGAGAGGAGGAGTTTGGCTATTTTACCTTCCTCGTCAATGAAACCACCGATTTTATTGTAGGATAAATTTAGACTTCTCAGCTCCTTAAATGGTTGAAACATGGAAAACTTTAGAAACCAAATATTTTCATCATCATAAATTGCATCACTGTGTATATCATATTGTCTTGAATTATTGAGGAAAAGATGAGTCACGTGACCTGTAGTGGAATTACATGTAACACGCTCCCATCTACAACAATCACTGAGTGAATCATCAAACCATGAAGGAAGAAGATGGTCTGCATCAGACCCATCTGATCCAACAAAACCCTAGAAATCTAAGAGACCCAATCTCTCCTCTTCAAAGCAACCACTGTTTCTATGGATTTGCAGCCATAGCATCAAAAGAACCAACACCAACCGCTTTGCTAAATTAGCAAACTCCATTTCAAACTATGATGCTCTCTCGTTGATCACTCCTATTCCATCCTTATTATATTCATAACTAGTTGTCCATTGGGTAATTTACATTATAGTATACGAAATTTAACAAAATTCATAATTTAATCCCTACTTTTTTATTAGTATATAATTTAGTTTTTGAATTTAATTTAATTTTATTAATAAAATAATTATTTTATTAAATTTACAATTACTCAACTACTAACCAGTCAGTTTTCCAACCAGGAGAGTTGTTTTATATCACACGTGGAAGAAATTCCTACGCCTAAACTTATTGACTGGTGAGAAGGTCAAAGTCTTTCTTTTCATTAAATTTATAAATAAAATATATCACATATTTATATTTTGCATTTATAAAAAAAAAGTATATGATTGAATAATCCATCTACAGAAGATAATATAATTTGTCATGATTATTCATAAGAAGATATTTTTTTTAAAAAATAATAATAATAATTAGCACAAGAAAAGGAAAACATAATCAGCAGTGAGCAAAGCAAAATTAGTTTCAACCAAATTAAGTTGGCATTGAAGAATCATTATCCAATACATAGGCCCACATAAAGTTTATTATTGAAATAATTGCAGCTAAATTTCAGACACATCGCTATAAAAAAATTAAAGAAAACTCATTAATATTTTAAATAATTTATTAAAATATTTTTAATATTTTAAAAAATTTATTAATTAATTTTTTTATATAAATTTATTTCACTTATAAAAAAATTAAAATATTTTCTCTTTTATATATAAGTTTTTAACTTAAAATCATTAATAGATGGAAAATAAATTATAATATTTTATTTTACACTATAAATTAAAATTAAAAAAAAAATATTAGTAAAAAATCACAACATAAATACCTTTCTCGTCAATAGAATTTATATTTTTTTTAGTAATATATATGAAATTTATAATTTTATTATAAAATAAATTTTTATTAAGCTTATTGTAATTCTCAAATAATTATTTTGTTTATATTTTTATTTATTCGTGATTTTTTATTATATATTATTTAATAATTTATAAAATTTAAATTTAAATTCTTTGAAATAAAATCTTATAATTTTAGTAATATAATATTACAACCATATAGGATATAAAATATAAAACATATTATTAAAATTATATAATAAAATCATAATATCATTAAAAAATTTCTAAAAAATAAATAGGAATAAAAAATTTAAATAATAATAATAATAACAAATTCTCGTTTCTTATCAATTTTTCTCATTTAATATATGAAATTGATGTTTTGAAGAGTAAAACTTTTATTTTTAAAAAAATTGCAAAGTCTTTCTACGTTTTAAATTTTTCCAAGAAGAGAGCGATTTTACGTCTCATTTTTAAAGATGAACTGATTAATTTTCCAATTAAAAAAGACACTAACGTATAACACACTTCCAAGAATTTTCTACATATAAAGTTGTTAATGTCAGTCTCCTTTGAAGACGACATACGCATTAATTCTCTATGTGCCTGTGCAATCTTATCATTTAATACCAAGACTTTTGAATATTTGATCAATTTTTAAATATTTTACTTTTTAATTTTTGAAAAATTCAGAAAAATAAATAGAAATAAGAAATTTAAATAATGATAATGAAAAACAAATTTTAGTTTTCTTATATTTTTTTTTCTCATTTAATATATGAAATATTGATGTTTCGAGCAGAAATTTGATTGAAATTTCTATTGGGTGATGGTGGTAATCAATGAATGAATATTTAATATAAATTGAAAATTAACCAGAATTAATTAATGTTTTAAAATTTTATAACATGATTATTAAATAAAAAAATTTTAAAAAATATATATATATTTTTTTAAATTATATTATTAAAATAAAAAATTATCGGCATAAAAAGCAGGCATAAGTTAATTTGAATTAATATATTGTTTATTTATTAGTAGAAAAGCATTAAAAAGATAAATTTACTTTAGAAGACTTAGTCAATGGTTATCACAAATAAATCATGATTACTTTGATCATCAATTAATTCGCGAAATAATAATCGAAGAGATATGGATTCTATAAATATATAATTATATAAATTAATTCAATTATATTTTACGGTTATTTAAACAGTTAAAAATTAATAAAATTATTATATTAATAAATTTTAGAATAAAATTAATAATTTAAAATTTTAAAATAAAATTAAATATATAGATTTTTTAATAATTATATATTTTATTAACAAAATATTTTTATTTAGGAGATGAGAAATAAAAATTAAATTTATGACTGTAAATAAATTATATATTTTTTTAATTATTTAATCAAAATAAATTAGATAATTAAATTTTAAATTAATTTATATATTATTAATTTTTTTAAAATTTATTTTAAATATTAATATAATTTAAAAAATATGTTTGACTAATTTATATTTGAGAGTTAAAAAAATTAATTTTGGAAGATATTTTAAAAAATTTAACTTTGTATGTTTTTTTAAGGTTCAAAGTAAACATCCCTTAAATACGGGGAAGAAAAGTCATCCAGAATTTAAAACTATCACATCGAAAGAAAAACGTGTTTTCTTGCAATTTGCAAAGACTAAGAAGTCCACTGCAACTTCATCCGTTATTAGTTAAGTTTTCATGATACGTGGCACTAACGGCTAACACTCAACAGTTTTTAATATATATATATATATATGGATAATTTTATCAAAATTTAATTAGAATTTGGAAAATCATTTTTAGTATTTTCTTTATAATAAAAGTTTTCCTAAAAAATATAAGTAAAATCATATTATAAGTTTCCATAATTAAAATTAAAATTAAAATTAAAATAATTATTTAAAAACATTTGTTTACATTGATAGAAAATTAATAATAAATAAATGAATAATTTATATTAAAAAATCTAAAAGCAAAACGAGTTTTTAAATATATTTTGTAATCATTTATGTTTTACGTATTTGAAATACATATTGTCAAATTTAATTTATTTTTTATTTTAATTATTGTCATTAAAAATGAAAAATTAAGTTATTTAAAAAATAAAAGTAAAGCGATTTTTTATAAGTGAGCATAAACTGTCATTTAATTTACGATTAATTATTATTTAAATCAGAGTTATTTATTTATCATTTTATTTCATGAAATCATCCTTTTATTTAGGACGTGTTTGGTAAATTTTTTAAAAATAATGGATAGAAATCAGTTCTATAATTAAAGCTATTTTTTATCCATTGATAACTGTTTGGCTTTTATTTTTTATTTCGATCCTATTATCTTTAAAATTTTATTAATTATAATTTTATAAATTAAAATTTTATTAATAAATTATTTAAAATTATAAAATATAATAAATAAATTAAAAATACTAAGATAATATTTTTTCATTGTTATATTATAAAAATTATGTATATGTATAAAAAAATATATTTAATTTTTAATTATTATATATGTTATATAATAAATTAATAAATTTAGTCATTTATGCATAATTTACCAAACGCTTACAAATATATTAGTTAAAATCTGTTATCAGCTACCCATCACATTTAACTAACTGTTATCAGTTATATTTAATAATTAAATTAATATTAAGTTTAGTTTTTACTGTTATTTTTTAATTTTTTATTTGGCAGAATTAATTTTATAATAAAAAATTAAATAAATTTTAACAAAATTATATATAGTTTATTTTTTAAAAATAAAAAATTTGTAAGACAAAAAATAATACTTTTATTTAAAAAAATTTCCAATCAGTTTTTCACATTTAGAGAGCTTGGATCTTAGCTTCAACAAGTTGAGCGGTGAAATCCCCAGCCAACTAGTTGCCCTGAGTTTTTTGGAAACTTTTAATGTTTCATACAACAATTTGTCAGGTAGAATCCCTGATGAAGGCCAATTTGGGACCTTCGATGAAAGCAGTTACAGAGATAACCCTGGTCTTTGTGGACCAATAGTTAACAGGAGCTGCGATGCTGCTGAAGTTCCACCAACGCCGCCATCAAATGATAAGGAAGAAGAAGAAGAAGGTGGTGTTGACATGGCGTGGTTTAACTGGAGTTTCAGTGCATCATACGTCACAATCGTATTCGTGTTGACGGTAACCCTCAGAATCAACAGAGAATGGCGCATGTTATGGTTTTATTGGGTTGATGTTTGTATTTATTATATTTCCATTCAGCTTGTGGAAGATTACACTATGCTCAAAATTTTTTTTATTAATCCCATTATTTACTTTCCATTTTCATTTTTATCCACATCTTCAAATTTAATAAAAATATAAAATATAAAAAAATATATATAATATAAAACTATAATATTATATAAAATATATAATATTTTTTTATTTTAAATTATTAATTTAAAATATAATTTTTATCAAATCAGCCAATAAATTAATATACATTACCACTGCTACATCAAATATTATTAAATCCACATCAAATTCTCAATAAAATATCATGTGTCGTTTAGTTAGAATTAACTACCAGATATATAACCGGTCAATATATTTTGTTGTTAGACATATTGTCCAGAAATTCAGGCATATTGTCCAGAAATTCAGGCCTTCAATTGGAATGATGGAATCCAACCAGAGTATTTACTCACAACCTCAAATTTGTTGTTGTCACTTGCGAATTTAACCACTTCAAGGTTGGAATTGTTAGCAAATACGTTGAATGAGAATTGGCCCTCAAAAAGATTATAGCTGAGATCAATATACTTGAGAGATTGGAGGCTGGCTAACCACCGATTTTATTGTAGGATAAACTAAGACTTCTCAACTCCTTAAATGGTTGGAAACATGGAGAACTTCAGAAACCAAATATTTTCATCATCATAAATTGCATCATTGTTTATATCATATTGTCTTGAATTATTGAGGAAAAGATGAGTCACGTGACCTGTGGTGGAATTACATGTAATACGCTCCCATTTACAATAATTACTGAGTGAATCATCAACCCATGAAGGAAGAAGATGGTCTGCATCAGACCCATCTGATCCAACAAAACCCTTGAAATCTAAGAGACTCAATCTCTCCTCTTCAAAGCAACCATTGTTTCTATGGATTTGCAGCAACAGCATCAAAAGCACCAACACTAACCACTTTGCTATATTAGCCAACTCCATTTCAAACTATGATGCTCTTACATTGATCACTCCTACTCCATCCTTACTTATATTCATAACTAGTTGTCCATCATCATATCCTTAGTTATATATTTTTTAGGGTAATTTACATTATAGTATATGAAATTTAACAACACTCATAATTTAATCCCTACTTTTTTATTAGTACATAAATTAGTCTTTGAATTTAATTTAATTTTATTAATAAAATAATTATTTTATTAAATTTATAATTACTCAACTACTAACCAGTCATTTTTCCAACCAGGAGAGCTGTTTTAGATCACACTTGGAAGAAATTCCTTCGCCAAAACTTATTGACTGGTCAGAATGTAAAAGTCTTTCTTTTCATTAAATTTATAAATAAAATATATCACATATTTATATTTTGCATTTATAAAAAAAGTATATAATTGAATAATCTATCTACAGAAAATAATATAATTTGTCATGATTAGTCATAAGAATATATTTTTAGAAAAAATAATAATAATAATTAGCACAAGAAAAGGAAAACATAATCAGCAGTGAGCAAAGCAAATTAGTTTCAACCAAATTAAAGTTGGTATTGAAGAATCATTATCCAATACATAGGCCCACATAAAGTTTATTATCGAAATAATTACAGCCAAATTATACATTAAAATGTTCGTTTTGTTTTAAAAAAAAAATCTATTAATTAATTTATTCATTAATTTTAACCATTAAATATTTTATTATTTAATTTTTATAATTTTAAAAAATTTATTAATGATTTCTTATATTTTTAAAAAATTTATTAATGAATTTTTTTGTTAAAAATATTTAGATTTTTTTATAATATTTAATAGTTAAAATTAATTAATAAAATTTTTAAAATATTAAAAATATTTTAATATTTTTTTTAAAATAAAAAAACTAACTAATAAATAAGCAACTAAATAGTTAATTTGAAAAAAAATTAAATCACTTGAAAGTAAGTTCTTAAGTGAGCGAACAATTTTGAATTGATTTTTTTAAAATAACTTAAGTTCTTAAGTGAGCGAACAATCCTAAAACACGTTAAGCTGACTTGATTTAATGGCTAGAAATAAATTTAAAAATATTTTTTATAGAAATAATTTATTTTTTATTATTTAATTTTAATTTAAAAATAAAATATATTAATAAATTTATATATAGATATGTTAATAATATTTTTAAAATATAAAAAATAAATTTCTCTTTTTAAAAATAATAATAATTTTCTGTAAAATAATTTAATTTTTCTTTAAACTATAAAATTTTATAAATATTATTTTATTTCTGGCAGCATATATCAAGATTATTAATGCACTACACAAGATACAACTATCTTAAATAATTTAAATACATTATCAGAAGGGAAAAAAAAAGTTATTTCTCTATATCAATTACAATTTAAATAATCCAGAATTTCCTCTAATATTATCAAACATGTTTTGTTCTTCTAATTGCAATATGTAAACAAAACTTAGATAAATGGCAATGTAAGGTTGTCAGCCTTAGAAGAAGAGAGAGCGATAAATCTAATCACCATTGATGATACAAAAGACTAGAAGAGTACATCGATTAAAATAATATATCATACAAAAAGTAATAACATGAAAACATGAATTCTTCCATAGGATAGCATAATTTTTGTCGCCAGTAAGGATTGACATAGAGAACAATGATGACTCCCAAAAAGAACATGATAAATGATCCACAGAAGCTTGAAAAAAAGACTACCTCATCAACTTCATACCATTTTCCATCAGCTTTATGTCCCAAACTTGCTGATGGCTCATTGTCACTGCTGCAATTTTTCTCTAGCAGAGCTCCACAAAGAAATGGATTCCCTTCGTAGCTGGTGTTGTCAAATGTGCTAAACTGCCCCTTCATATCTGGAATCTTGCCTGATAAATTATTGTAGGCAACAGAAAATACTGCTAGAAAGTGTAAAGCTATCAATTGTGAAGGAATCTGTCCGCTTAATTTGTTATGAGAGAGGTCGAAGCTTTCTAATTGAGTAAGGTTTGACAAAGATGCTGGAATGGATCCTGTCAAGCAATTGTGGGATAAGTTTAAGGCACGAAGTTGAGATAGCTTTCCTAGCTGGTATGGAATCTGACCTTCAAGATTGTTATCTGACAAATCTAGTCCAAACAAATAGTTGAGAATGTCACCCTTAAAGGCATACTTCATATGTTTTGTGACAAACTCAACTTCTTCAACCTTGAAGGTGCGAATATCATAACCGATGGAGTACTCCTCCATGTGTAGGAGACTTTCACTATAAACATTGTCTGTTTCGGTCCAAAGCCCAGTTGGCAAGCTGAACTGATCATTAGGCCAATTATTGTTTCCAAAGGAGAGATTATACAAACAGTGGGGTATGGACCCAGAAAAATAATTCCTTGAAAGATCCAATAAGCTGATTTTATTCAGTTGGCACAAACCACTTGGAATGGAGCCATTTAAATGATTTCCTCCTAATAAAAGAACCCGTAAATTTGGAAATGTAACAAATTTATTGGGAAGGCTACCGGATAACTCGTTATCTCTCAAGTTTAATGTCAACAAATATGAAGAATTGAGAAAAGCTTCTGGTATTGCTCCAGTCAATCTATTACCTTGCAAATTCACATGTAGAGGACCTCCTAGATACAATATATGTTGTACGTTAAAGCAAGAAGGTAATGATCCAGAAAGATAGTTGTGAGAAAGGTCTACGTGACTTCCAGCTAACAAAATTTCACATGAAATCTGACCTTTAAAGTGATTTTGAGAAAGGTCTACATAAGACGCTTGTACCATGTGATTCGTCCAGAGTGGAATCTCACCATGAAAGCTGTTGTTGCTAAGATCTAACATGTACAATGTAGGAATCTGAAAGACTAAACTTGATAGAGTTCCCTCGAATTGATTATCATTCAATTGCAAAATATTTAATGAAGTAAGTTTAAATCGAGCGGTGAATATTTGACCATGAAAGTTATTACTCGATAACCTTAGAACTTCCAAAGAGGTGCAACTTGAAATCAGTGGTTCTGGTACATCTCCAGAGAAGTTGTTAAAAGACAAATCCAAACTTATCAATTTGCAGTTGTAGCCAGGTGAGAAACGAAAATCACCTTGAAAGCCATTTTTGGACAAATTGAGAAACTTCATGTTGGGAAATATCTGTCCACCAATATCTTGAAGCTGCCCAACAAATTGATTGTCTGAAACATCAAACTCGGTAATATTGAAGTTAGTGTAGGTTGGCATGTGTATTTGACCCTTGAAACTGTTATTCCTAAGAGTCAGAATGTCCAGTTCTGTATTGTTCTCAAGCAACCACATGGGAAAACTTCCTTTTATTTTGTTGTTAGCGAAGTCGATGGCTTTCAATTTGAACTGGTGAAAGAGAAACTCAGGAATACTGTCAAGGGCACAATTTTGCAAGACAAGAACTTTCAACTGGAATGATGGAATCCAACCAGGGTATTTACTCACAACCTCAAATTGGTTGTTATCACTTGCGAATTTAACCACATCAAGGTTGGAATTGTCAGCAAATGCATTGAATGAAAATTGGCCCTCAAAAAGATTGAAGCTGAGATCAATAAATTTCAGAGAGTGGAGGCTGGCTAACCAAGATGAAGGAATGTGCCCTGTGAATTGGTTCCCGGACAGATCTAAAAATCTCAGAGATGTAAAATTTTGTAGGCATGGAAGAAGACTGCCTCCAAAATCATTATGGCTGAGATCTAACTCTTGAAGTTTTGTCAAGCTGCACAAACCTGGAGGAGTAAAAATTATTGATGTTATAAATTAACAATACCTACAAGAAATTAGAAATACAAAATATCAAAATACTATATTAAGATATTAATTTTTATTTCCGTATCTCTTAATATACTAGAAAAATTAAATTATATTTATTTACCACGTATTGGCAGACTTCCATTCAATCTGTTCCCATTAAAACTGAGAACCGTTAAATTTTTAAGTTGAAATAAGTCTGCGTTAGAGAATACGAATAAGAAAAATGAGTTGAATACCAAAAAGATAAATAAAAAAAATCTCTAGTACTGTATTAATAAAGTGGAAAAAGAGATGGAGATGGCATACCTTGGTCTGGAAGTGGCCCTTCCAAATTATTAGATGACAAGTCTAGAATTTCAACCGAAGAAAATTTGCTTGAGAAGCTCAATATATCAGCGTTGAAGTTATTCTGGGACATATCCAAGTACTTCAATTTGCTAAACTTGAAGAATTTTATAGAATCTGTGGAGCTTTGAATTTTAGCTGAGTGTATATACATGTAAATATAGGCTATTATCCCATTCCAACATTGAAGTAGGAATGTGATATGAAGTTTACCTTGAATTGGTATGGTATTGTTGAAGGAATTCCAACTCACATCCAAGACTTCCAAGTTCTTGAGCTTACTAAATTCTGAACCAAGAGAAGAAAACAATAAAAAGAAATCCATGAAAGAAAACCAATATTCCCAGAATCAAACATACCTACCTTGTATAGGGAAGGAACCTTCCATATAATTCCCACTAAGAATCAATTGCTTAAGAGATGAAAGAGTAGTGCCCAATGTTGATAAGTTACTACTACTGAAGCTACTATAACCTAAGTCCAACACCTCTAATCTTTCAAAACCTGTTGCACCATACAGCTTTTATGTTATTACAATACATATTTCAAAGTTGCCTAGTTATGCATCATGCAATAGTACAAAACTTGAATTCTAGGATGAAATACAGCTCAAATAATTAATAGAATTGGTGAATGAATGTGGATAAACATACCTTTGCTAGGGAAGGAACCTCTCATATTGTTTCCGTTAAGAATTAAAGTCGTAAGCGATGGAAGAGTAGTCATTGATAGTAAGATGCTATTATTTAAATAATTATGACTAAGATCTAAGATTTCTAGCTTCTTCAATCCATCAGAACCTGTACATACGGCTTGTGTTATTAGTTACATGAAATTCAGGTACATCCATTAACGAAAAAAAAAAAATAGGTAGAAGACCATAGCATATATACCTTTCTCATTAATCAAACCACCCATTCCACTATAGGATAAATTAAGACTTCTTAACTCCTTAAATGACTCAAACATGGAAAGATTTAGAAACCAAATATTTTCCTCGTATTGTCTTAAATTGTTGAAGGAGAGATCAACCACGTGACCAGTGGTGAAATTGCATGTGACACGCTCCCATTTACAACAATCACTGAGCGAATCATCAACCCATGAAGAAAAAGGATGATCAGCGTCAAACCCATCTGATCCAATAGATGCCTTCAAATCTAAGAGACCCAATCTCTCTACTTCAAAGCAACCATTGTTTCCATGGATTTGAACACACAGAATGAAAAGACCCAACAATAACCACTTTGCTAAGTTAGCCAGCTCCATTTTGGAAAAATATGATGCTCTCATTCACTACTACTCCCCGTATTTATATTCACAGCTGATAATCTACCATCACATCCAAATGATAAAAGATTGTTTTTAATTTCTTTTTTTTTTTTCAAAGTTTTTTAAATTTTGTAATATTTTCAAAGGCACTAACGTGTAACACACTTCCAAGAATTTTCTACATATAAAGTTGTTAATGTCAGTCTCCTTTGAAGACGACAAATGCATTAATTTTCTATGTGCCTATACAATCTTATCATTTAATACCAAGACTTTTGAATATTTCAATTTTTAAACATTTTACTTTTTAATTTTTAAAAAATTCAGAAAAATAAATTTAAATAATAAAAACAAATTTTAGTTTTCTTATCAATTTTTCTCATTTAATATATGAAATATTGATGTTTGGAAGAGTAAAACATTTTTTTAGGAATATAAATCTTGCTACCTTTTAAAAATCTCCCAAAAGAAAATAATTTTACGTCTCATTTTCAAAGAAGAATTGATTAATTTTCCAAAAATTTTCTACATGTAAACTTGTTAACGTCAGAGTCTCCTCTAAAGACCGCATATACATTAATTTTGTACGTGCTTATCAATCTTGACTGTCTGATGAATAAATACAACTTCTCAATTAATATTAGTGACTTTTTAATTTGACGATAAACTAGCGATTTGGGTTTTTTTTAAAAAAAATAAAAAAAATTCCACGAAGTTAAAAGCAGAAATTTGATTGAAAATTTCTATTGGGTGATGGTGGTAATCAATGAACATAATATATTTACTTTTTTTTTAAAAGTCCAAAGTAAACATCCCTTAAATAGCGGAAGAAAAGTCCTCCAGAATTTAAAACTATCACATCGAAAGAAAAATGTGTTTTCTTGCAATTTGCAAAGACTAATAAGACCACCGCAATTTCATCCGTTATTAGTTAAGTTTTCATGATACGTGGCACTAACGGCTAACACTCAACAGTTTTTAATATATATATATATATATATATATATTAAATTTTTAAATATATTTTGTAATCATTTATGTTTTACATATTTGAAATATATATTGTCAAATTTAATTTATTTTTTAATTAGAAAATATTTTAATTATTATCAGAATATAATGAATTTTTAATATTCTCTTTTTTTATTAAAAATGAAAAATTAAGTTATTTAAAAAATATATGTAAAACGATTTTTTATAAGTGAGCATAAGCAGTCATTTAATTTACGATTAATTATTATTTAAACCAGAGTTATTTATTTATCCTTTTATTTCATGAAACCATCCTTTAATTTGTATAATTTCTCCATCAAAATACGCTTACGCTAAGGACGTGTTTGGTAGATTTTTTAAAGATAATTGATAGATCAACTGTATTTTAAATCAACTCTATAATTAAATTTATTTTTTTTATTCACTGATAGTTGTTTGACTTTTATTTTTTATTTTAATCGTATTACTTTTAAAAATTTATTAATTGTAATTTTATAAATTAAAATTTTATCAATAAATTATTTAAAATTATAAAATATAATAAATGAATTAAAAATACTATAAATAATAATTTGAACAATTGTAATATTTTTTTTATATTTATAATACTCATTGTTATATTACAAAAATTATGTATATGTATTAAAAAAATTATATTTAATTTTTTAATTATTATATATATTATATAATAAATTAATATTTATTTTATTAATAATATAATAAATTGAGTCATGTATGCATAATTTACCAAACGCTTAAAGATGTATTAGTTAAAATCAACTACCCATTATCACTTATATTCAATAAAGTTTAATTTTTACTGTTATTTTTTAATTTTTTATTTGGCATAATTAATTTTATAATAAAATATTAAATAAATTTTTTTATTTTTTAAAAATAAAAATTTTCTAAGATAAAAAATAATACTTCTATTTGAAATAAAATTTTTTATAAAAAATAAATTGAATTAGATTTTTATAAAATTTTTTATTTTAAACAAAACGTAACCAACAATTTTCCATCAATTTTCTGAAAAATTCTAAAGAAAGGGAGTGATCCCCAAATATACTTTTTCATAATTCATTTTTAAGTAGTGGAAGAATATAAGAATATTTTACTTTTACTTTTTAATTAGAAAATATTTTAATTATTGTCAGAATAATGCATTTTTTAATATTCTCTTATTTTTCACTAAATATAAAAATTAAATTATTTAAAAAATAAAATATAAACTATTTTTTATAAGTCATCATAAGCCGTCATTTAGTTTCCAATATAAATTTTCTAAGCTGATTCGGACAAATGCCCACAAAAATATTATTCCTTAATTTCATAAATTTTATCTATTTCACCTTTTCATATAAATTAAAAAATTATTATTATTTTATCATAAACTCCTACAGGAAATTTTTTTTTTAAAATTCTTGAATTTTTAAATCAGATTACGATCTTATTAATTTAGCCAAATATATAATTTAATTTTTATAAATACATAACTATTTAATTTTGATATGCAAACTTAATTTATCCGCTCTAAATTTTTAAATATTAAATTGTTATGATTTTAAAAATTTAAATATTCAACTGATAATGGAGTAAGGGCAATGGGAGCCAGACATATCATAATAATATTTATCTAAATTGAGTCTATATATATTTATGGCAATTTTAAATAATATTTATAAGATTTTATTTATTTATTTTTTAAATTTATGATAAATTATTATTATGCTATATAAAATATAATTTTATTATACAATTTAAATAAGTTATTAGAAAGAATAAAAAGTTATTTCTATGTATCAATTACCATGAAATTAAATTAACTCATACATGATCCAAGTTCTTAATTCTCCATACAAAAATATTGTTAAAATTTAAAATTAAAATCTCCTACACAATAATTAACATTTATTTTCTTAAATTCTAGAATCCCCTCCAAAATTATCAAACCTGTTTTTATTTACTGCAATTAATATCTAAGTTCATAAATAAAATTTTATTTTAATGGTAACATTCACAGCCGCAAAAACAAATTCAAAGCGGTGGATATAAATTATTATATTATATATTTTAATTTAATCATAAATCAATAGTAATAATTTAAAAAACGTTATTTAATTTTATTATTAAATTTAAAATATTAAATATAAAATAAATTTTTTATTAAAATATATTATTATATATAATGAAAAAAAAATAGATATTCTTTTTATAATACTTTAAATTGTTATTGATTAAATTTTATAACTTTCGTTAAAATACCATTATTTAATTCTTAAAATATAGCAGTGGGTGTGAGTGTTAGAAGGAAAAGGGAGAAATAAGGTTTAATCACCATTAATATACAAAAGAGTACATTAATTAAAATAAAATGTCATACAAAATTCTTTGATAGGATCTGCACAATTTTTAGCGGCAATAAAAATTGACATAGAAAACAATGATGACTCCAAAAAAGAACATAATAAAAGGATTTTGAGAAGCTTGAGAAAAAGACAACCTCATCAACTTCATACCATATTTCATCAGCTTAAGCTGCCAAGCTTGCTGATGGTTGGGGTGACTCATTATCACTGCTGCAAATTTTCTCTAGCAGAGGTTCATAAATAAATGGATTTTCTTCATAGTTGGTAATATTAAATGTACTAATAATATCTCTTCATATCCGGAATCTTGTTTAATAGGTTGTTATAAGCAATAAAATATATTTTTTAGAAAGTTTAAAACTATTAATTGTGAAAGAATCTATTCACTTAATTTATTGGAAAAGAGGTCGAAACTCTATAATTAAGTAAGGTTTGATAAAATTTCTGGAATCGATCCTTTCAAACAATTACGAGATAAGTTTTAGATATGAAATTTAGATAGTTTCTTTAGTTCAAAAGGGAATAATGTTTATAATTCATATAAACGGCATAATATTATTTCTTTTGTAGAAATTCAATACATATCCTAATTATTTAATTATTTAATAAAAAAAAGTGTATATAATCCATATAAGGGTGCATTATCCCTTTTCTGCCTGACCTTGAAAATTGTATTTCATATGTTTCGTAACAAACTCAACTTTTTTAATTTTGAAGATGCAAACAACAAGATTAATTGATGGAGTATTCCAATATGCTTTCAATCTTCAATAAGCATATGTTTCTAAAATTCCTAATTGTTATTTTTTTATTTTTAAATTTATAAAAGAGATCATTTAGTACATTTATATTGAAGTTGAAAGTTATATAAAATATTTAGAGATCTTAAAAAAAATTAAATTTTACATTCAAATTATAAAATAAAGAAAAATATGAAGAATAAGAAAAAACAAAATATCTTGTGGCCTAATCATGAGTTCGTAATCTAGCCGTAAGACATGTTTTTTTTTATCCAGATAAATAGTGATTTTCATAGCCAGGCCGTGAAGAAGACCCTCATTCAAGACCTAACCGTGACACAAACCAAAAACCTGAATTTTCTTTTATTTTAACTCTAGACTCAAGATTAAATATCTAAACACTATACAAAACTTCATTTTCTCACCTTCACAGCAACTCTAGGAAGACTCCTCATGCAATTTAAATTTTGTAAATTATTTTAATCTAAATTGTTTTAAAATGTCGAAAGTAATTAAAAATAATTTAATATTTCATATGATTTAATTTAAAAATTATCAGTGTCAATCAACTCAATTTAGTTGAATTTTAATTTTAAAAATAAATCATTAAAATAAAGTTTTTTTTTTGAAAAATATAATATTTCAAACACGAAAATGTAATTTATCGTAAACACTATCGTATACTAACGATGTTGAAACTGGCCGACTGCTTAATTTATGATATATTCTGATTAGGCTATCTAAAAAGTTAATAAAGACCATTATGCTGATCAAACCGGCCGGCCAGCTTCTCAACTAAGCTTTTGTTTTTGTCCGTTCTGGACGTTTGTATACAAGAAGGAGCTGAGAAATTTAATGATCTGTAACTCAGCAATAATTAAGTGACTTGATTTTCAAATGAAAAAGCTCTATTTTAAGTTTTCATTATGGGCATTTCTCGTTATAATTTTCCTGCAAATGAATGGATCCAGAGCTTGCCTGGAAAAAGAGAGGATAGGTTTGCTGGAGTTTAAGGCTTTCATGAAATCAAACTGTGAGGTTGATGACAATCTTGATTCATGGGTTGAAGATGGAACCAGTGACTGTTGTGATTGGGATAGAGTCACGTGCAGCTCCACCTCTCGTCGTGTCGTTGATCTCTCTCTCTCTATTGGGTAGCAAAGCATTCATCTCTTGGAATTACTTGCAGTTTAAATCTCTCCATGTTTTATCCTTTTGAAGAACTGCTCAGTCTTGATTTTTCTAATAATTGGTTTAATGGTTGGATTGACAAAGCAGGTACTTACTCGCTATCTTTATTATTATAATTTATCTTTAATTTTTGTTTTTCTTTTTATAATTCCACTTAACCTAATATAATTTGTTATTATTATTATTATTTTTATATACTTTATATAAGTTTTGTTATTATTATTATTAAAAAATTACTATTTAATTCATAGAAAATTTATCAATTAGTTAATATTTTGATTTTAAAAAATATATTAAAATATCTTGAATAATAACAAACGCAAAATTACATGTTTATGCAGGTTCCGAAAGAGCAGCATTACGCTTGAAGAAGTTAGAGATTTTAGATCTGAGTGACAATTCCTTCAACAATAGTATCTTATCATTTGTTGGCATTCTTACATCAATTAAGACTTTAAATCTTAGTGGCAACGACCTGGTTGGTCTGTTCCCTGTCAAGGGTATGTTTCTTGGCACTGTAATAATGCTTAATGACCTAATATTAATTCATAAATTATATATTTATTTCATTTATGAAATAACTTTTACTACATAATTTATGACCCAATAATAGAATATGATATCTGAATTTTTTTTTCTTTGTTTACGAAATTACATGGTTCAGACTTGGCTTATTTGGAAAACTTGGAAACTTTGGAGATAAGTAGTAATGAAATCACTGGCCTCTCAGTGGAAGGTAAACCTGCTCTCTCTCTCTTCTTGCATATCAATCCACCAGAATCTGCATCAATCTAAATGAGTTTTCAACATAAAAAACTTGAAATTTTATTTATTTATTTTATTTTATAGCTCGTGATTATTAAAATATTCTATATGATATGCAGGTTTTGATAGATTATCAAGTCTGAAAAAACTAAAAGTTGTAGATCTTGGTGAAAACGCCTTTAATACAAGTAGTTTATCATCTTTGAGTTGTCTTGTATCACTCAAGATTTTGATTCTCAGAGGCAACAACATGGATGGTCGGCTCTCATTCATGGGTAGTTTCTTACATCGCCATCTTTCTACATCATCTGTTTTTATTTTATACTCTAAAATTTGTTCACTATGCATACTACATTTAATTTATTTTTATTAAAAGAAAATTGAATCAATTCCGGTGCACACACTAACTGGATTTTAACATTTGATAATCCAATATGAACTTTCTTTTAGGCAAACAGTGGGAGCTTTTTGAATGAATTGAAACAAGAGAAGTGTATGCGAAGAATTTTTAGGATTTCAAATTATAGGCTAAGTTATAGCATAGTGCCTAAAGTTTAACAAAATTTACATTTTAATCCTTATTTTTTTAATAATAAACAATTCGGTTCTTGAATTTAATTTATTTTGTTAATAAAATAATCACTTTTTAAAATTTATTGTTAGTCAATCGTTAATTGAAAATTTCAATCCAATTAAGTGGACTAAATTGTTATAAATATTTAAATTAAGAATTAAAGGAACTTAATTGTTATAAAAATTAAAATTTGAAGGACTAATTTTACAACTATAATAATAATATTTTTTTATGAGTGAAATTATTATTATTATTATTATTATTATTATGTATCTTATATTCGCGATATGATGATTTATTGATTAGAGGCATTACATGTGTTAGAATTAGCTGATCTAAAAAACTTGGAAACCTTGGACTTAAGTTACAATGAATTGGAGAGCCTCTCAATGGAAGGTAATTTCACTTCACATCTCATGTCTTTTCAATTTCATTACCTAGATCTCCTGTCTTTCAGGCAAACTAAATCAAGGTGGCCTTAGCCTTTCTTTTGCTTATGCCAATTGATGGAAATGTCAAAAAATCATCAACTGTAAAGTGATTAGCTATTTAAATGCAGGTTTTGAAAGGTTATCAAGTTTGAAAAGGCTAAAATTTTTAGATCTTAGCTATAATGTCTTGAACGGCAGTGCCATGTCAGCCCTAAGCAATTTTGTATCACTTAAGACATTGATTCTTAACTGCAATGGAATGGTTGGTCAATTGCCTCCTAGCACAGTTATGACATTAATCCATTCTGAACGACACCGTTTTAATTGATTTGATCTCTAATCTATACTTTTTGCACAATCACATGGCTCAGAATTAGCTAATATGAAACACTTGGAAACGTTGGATATTCCTTGGAAGGGTCAGAAGGTAATTTCGTATAACCCTACCCATAAAACAATGTACTAAAAAGCCTCTTGGTTATTAATGTTGAAAAGGTGATTCCAACATTTTCATAGGCATTTTTCTTATTGTAGGATTATGTGGATTGAAAAGACTCACTGAGTTGGATCTCAAAAATAATAAATTCTCAGGCCCACTTCCTCAATGTCTTGGAAACATAAGCAACCTCCAGTATCTTGATCTCTCATCAAATCAGTTCACTGGCAACATGGAATCCATCCTTTCTAAACTTACGTCCCTCGAGTGTTTAGTTCTCTCTGGAAATAACTTTGAAGGCTTATTCTCATTTAGTGCTTTGGCTAACCACTCCAAGCTTGAGATATTTGAACTTTCTTCAGGAAGTAGTAAGCTTGAAGTGGACACACAGAATCCTACATGGTTTCCTACGTTTCAACTGAAGCTGTTTCACTTGTCAAACTGCCACTTAAATGTCCAAACTAGAACAGTTCCTAGTTTTCTTCTCTATCAGCATGACATGAACTTCATTGATCTCTCTCATAATAAGCTGACTGGAGCATTCCCCAGTTGGATCTTGCAGAATAACTCAAAGTTACAAGTTATGAATTTGATGAACAACTCATTCGCAGGATCATTTCAGCTGCCAAATTTCAATCATCGAGATTTGGTTAAGTTAGAAATTTCAAGCAACAACATCACAGGTCAACTCCCTAAGGAATTTGGTTTGGTTCTCTCAAATCTATGCTATATAAACATGTCAAGGAATAGTTTTCATGGAAACGTTCCATCTTCAGTTGGTGAGATAAGACAACTACGTTACATGGATTTGTCCTATAATAATTTCTCAGGAGTGTTGCCTGGAAGTATACTTGGGAATGGTACCGATTTGTATTATTTGTATCTATCAAACAACAACTTCAATGCCATAGGAGGAGAGTCGTCGAGCATCAGAGCCGAACTATTTGTTTTGGACATGTCAAATAACAAACTATCAGATACAATTCCACTACAGCTATGTAATATGGTAAGTCTTAGAATTTTAGACCTGTCAGAAAATAGGTTGCATGGGTCTCTGCCTTCTTGTTTCAATTCTCCATGGCTGCAATTTCTATTTCTACAAAAGAATAGTCTAAGTGGCTCCATCCCGTACGTGCTTTCCACAAGTCCTAGCTTAGTGGCACTTGACCTGAGGGATAACAAGTTTACTGGGAACATTCCAACTTGGATCGATCAGCTTTCAGAATTGCGTGTGCTTTCATTGGGAGGGAATCCATTAGGAGGTCATCTTCCTGAGCAGCTCTGTGAATTGAGAAATGTGAGCATATTGGATCTTTCACGTAACTTGCTTTCTGGTTCCATACCTTCATGCTTTAATAATATCTCATTTGGGAATGTGAGAGAACATAATAATTTTGAGTACACACCTAAAAGCTTGGGGGACTTCTTGCCTTTTACCTCTTATTATTCTCTATACGATGGCACTCTTGAATTTGAGGTGGAAGAGTTGTTTCATATGTCTTCTTCAAAAGAAGTAGAAGTGGAATTTGCAATGAAGTATAAATACAATCCCTACAAGGGTGACATCGTCAACTTACTGGCAGGTATTGATTTATCATGCAACGAGTTAAATGGGAGTATCCCTTCAGAATTTGGAGACCTCCATGAAATTCTATCGTTGAACTTGTCTCAAAATCACCTATCAGGGTATATTCCAATCAGTTTTTCAAATTTAGAGAGCTTGGAAAGCTTGGATCTTAGCTTCAACAAGTTGAGCGGTGAAATCCCCAGCCAACTAGTTGCCCTGAGTTTTTTGGAAACTTTTAATGTTTCATACAACAATTTGTCAGGTAGAATCCCTGATGAAGGCCAATTTGGGACCTTCGATGAAAGCAGTTACAGAGGTAACCCTGGTCTTTGTGGACCAATAGTTAACAGGGGCTGTGATGCTGCTGAAGTTCCACCAACGCCGCCATCAAATGATAAGGAAGAAGAAGAAGAAGAAGGTGGTGTTGACATGGCGTGGTTTAACTGGAGTTTCAATGCATCATATGTCACAATCATATTCGTGTTGATGGTAACCCTCAGAATCAACAGAGAATGGCGCATGTTATGGTTTTATTGGGTTGATGTTTGTATTTATTATATTTCCATTCAGCTTTTTGGAACTGATCGTCTATGCTTGTAGGCTGATGCTTGTGGAGGATTACACTATGCTATAAGGGCCAAAATTTTCTCAGCATTAGGCATTGGCCTTTCTTTATCACCAACTCTTGTGATAAATCAATTTTCCATTATGTTTTGAATGCCATAAACAGGTGAGTCAATGATTTTAATTTTAAGTGAATTTTTTTTTCTTTTTTCTTTTCTTGCTAGAAATTAAATATATATCCATCTAATAAAATAGTTCATCTGATTTATTTGATATTATAGTTAGAGTTGTGAATAAGAAAAATATTTTTTTAAATATATTAGTTACGAAATAATAAAATTTATTTAAAATTAAATAGTAAAATAATTAATGATAAAATTAAAAAAAAATTAATTAATAAATCTTTTAAATGGTAAAATATATTTGAACGTGTATCCATAAGTTTAATATGGTGATAAACATTTAAAAAAATATTTGCATATATTTTTTTAAAATTGAAAAATATTTTTTTAAATATATTAGTTATAAAATAATAAAAATTATTTAAAATTAAATAGTAAAATAATTAATGATAAAATTAACAAAACAATTAATTAGTAAATCTTTTAAGATGTCAAATACAGCTGAATGTGTACCCATAAGTTTAATATGGTGATAAACATTTAAAAAATGTTTGCATATATATTTTTAAAATTGAAAATATTAATGAGTGAGTTGTAAGTAAAAAAAATAAAATTTTAAATATATTAGTTAGGAAATAATAAAATTTATTTAAAATTAAATAGTAAAATAACTGCTGGCAAAATAACGGAAATATTAACTGATAAATTTTTTGAAATGTCAAAGTGTGTTTGAATGTACAATGCTATCACTTAGTCTAATATAATATTTTTAGTTATAGATTTGGTTATAATTACTTTTGATCTAATATAGTATTTTTTTAATATAATATTATTTTTATAATAAAAATATTATTTTTTATAATTGAAAATATCAATATTTTAATTAACTTAAAAATTAAAAAAATTACATAAAATTAGTAAAAAGTTTTAAAATTACAAAAATTAATTTTATTATTAAAAATTAATTTTTTATTATTAAAAAATAATATTACGTTAGATCCGTATTTATTTAATCCCTTAGTAAAAGTTTAGAGGTTTAATTGATAAAAAATATAAAAATTTAATTAAACTTATTTTCAAATAAAATTTATAGAAATTTTTAAGTAGCGAAAAAAAACAGTAAGCTGCAAACATATTATTGATGATGTGGAGACGGACGTTAAACAACTTGTAAAAAATGTTTGCCAACTTGGATAGTGGGTAATCATTTATCCTAACTGAAAGGTTGACAAAATAAAGAATAACAAAAGATAAAGAGTGAGAAAAGAAGAGAGATGAAATTTATAAGAGGTTTTTTTATTAGATGACAAAATAAATATTAAAAAAGTTAAAAAATTTAGTATTTATTATATATTATTAATATTCAGATTTCATTCAAAAAAACTATATTTTTATAAAAATAAAATTTATTAAATTTTAATAGTGGTGGGTAGCAATATCAGATGGGGCAGTAAAGAAGTAGAATTAATATTCTTAAGATATTATTATTTTTAATAAATAATGGAAAGATGGAAATTATTATTCTTAGGATATTATAATCTCCCATGCCAATTTTCAATTTTATTTTAGAAAGATTCTGGCATTTATTGAGCGTACATTTAATAAAAAAAAAGGCAAATTTTAATATGATCCACTTATAACCCACGAGTTAACTTTAAATTCTGTTTTTATAATAAAATGGGTTTATAATAACTCAACTGATTAAAAAAATAATTAAAATTTTAAATATATCAGTATTTAATTTAAATTAAAAAATTAATCAACTGAATTAATTTAAAATTTTAGTCCATAATTTTTATTATTATTTATTTAAATTTTTAATTTTAAAAATTTTAATTATTTTTAAACAATTTAAAAAAAATAAATATTAGTGATAAAAATATATTATTTTTTTATGATATAAAAATATTAGATTATAATTAAAATTGAAATTTTTTAATTAAATTTTAAAATATTAAAAATAAAATTAAAAAAAAGTATATTAAAAATTTCATTTATCAAACTGAACTGAATCAAATTAAATTAATTTAATTCAATTTGATTTTTATAAATATTAAAATTTTAATTTTTAATTTATTCAATTCAAATTAAAACTATTAAATAAGTACCGGTATTTAAAAGTACATATATCTTTAAAAAAATAAATATATTTATTCGATTCAAATTAAATTTATCAAATAATAACCGCTATCTAAAAATGTATACACCTTTGAAAAATAAATACACATATATAAAAAATAATTTTTTATATCAAATTTATATGAATTTATGGTACAAAGTAATAATATTTATACTAAATATAAATAAAAACTATTCATATTAATTATTAGAGTGGATTCTATTTAATATATATATATATATATATACAACATAGGGACAAAAAATTATTTAAGCATTATTTTGAAAAAACAAAATCTTTAGATATTAAATTGCTAATTTTGCTAATTTCAAAATGATTATTATTAATTTCCTTTTGTTTTTTCTTGTTGCGTGAACTTTTGCATTTGCTTTCGGGGAAAGCATTAGAGATGCTGAGAAACAAAAAGTATATATAACCATACAGACGACAAAGGGTAGGGGAAAATATTCAAATTATATTATTTTTCTTATCTAATTTTATTTTATATAATATTCAAATATTATTTTATATCAATGATAAATAAAACAATTTTATACTTGTAAATAATAGAAAGATAATTACTAAACTATTTCTATTATTTTGACTCATATTATTTTAATTCACTCATAATAAATTTATTTAAATAAATAATAATTTATAAATATTTAAAAAATGCTAGGACATTTATGGCATGTAAATATAGGAGAATCACGGTTTTAATTTGGTGAATATTTTTAGCTTGCGTTTAGATTTTTAGCTTTAAATTGAAATTTATGCAAATATTTTATGAGTGTGGAGAATTGTTATATATGAAATAATATTCGCTCAAAATATATAATGAGATACTATTATATAATTAAATTTTATCGTAAAATTTTAATAAATTGTAATACTCGATCGCATAAATCTCACCTAAAAAAAGAAAATTTGAGTATTATAATGGATAATATTCAAACTGATAGAAAACGCGCTCTTTCGTGAATCAATCAAATATTCTACAAGACAAGTTATCGTTAGAGAATTGAATCCACTCAATTTCATTATTTCTAAAATTGCAGAATTTCTTATTTAAATAAATTAAGATTAATAAAAAATAAAAAAAAATAAAAAAAACTTGGGTTAGGAATTGGTAGTTTGATTGAAAGGCTTGGAGTTGGAGACATGAAGAATACATTAATTATTAAAGATTTACATGATTAATAGGATCGATTAAGTAAGATTATGTGATGCAAGCGCAACATTGAAGAGGAAAGAGAGAATAGGAACGAAGACTGAAGAGTCCTAATAAAGCAATCAAAGAAAGAAAATAAATGAGTAAAGCAAACAAACTACGAACAATAGCACAGCCAAAAGCACCTGAAACAACGCCTGTCCTCAGGAAAGTCTTTTGCTTTCCCTAATGTCAAACTGCAATTCTTCACGCAAAAGTAGAAGAAGAAAAAAAAGCCAGAGCAAGAAAAGGGAAAAAGAAAATTACCATTGAGGTGGAGATCGAGAAGGAGAGAAACACGCACACGCACAACTCCTTGAAATGTCTGACCACCAGCTGCAGGGGAGTCCTGCTGCTGGTGGCTGCTTGCAGCTGCAGTCTCCCTCGTTTATTGTTTCAATGCCACCCTCTCCCGCTGACCTCGCATGACTCATTATTCAATGCCAGCTCATTCTCCATTTATGTCATCACTTCAGTACTCTTCAATTTCAAATTTGATCTCTACTCTACAAAAATAATTTATTTCTTTTTAGTTTTTCAAGCTTTTGATGGCTTGGTTCTGGCCATTATTACTGCACTGCCACCATCAGTCAACTTCTATCTGTTTTTTACTACCACTTGATTAGTGGGAGATTTGGACTTTGAAAGACATGAATTTCTTGGTTGTCATATGAGAAAACCCTTTTGGATTTAGCCTTTCTTTTAATGAGTTGAAGAATAATTAAGAACAATTCATTAATTAAGCATATTCTTAATTAGTATTAATTAATTTTATGTCAAGGTGGGACCACCAACCATTCCTTGTACTCAAAATATTATAACAGAAAAATCTTGGATTTTGCCGCAAGAATTATTATTAATCTTAAAATAAACATGAGACACCGTTTAACGAAGAAACTCTACAAATAGCCAAAAAAGTCTCTCTTTTATTTCTTCCAGACCAAAGTATCAACCCATTATCTCTCTCATGGCTTCCACTTCAAATAACACCGCCGCCATGCGCCACAGTTCACCCTCCTATGGATCTGACCCGTCGTCGCCGAACACCACCTTCGTACTAGCCGACCCATCCACCTTCCGCACCATTGTTCAAAAACTCACCGGAGCGCCCGATGACCTATCAACCCAAAAGCTCCCTCTCACCGACCACCCAAGTCGACCATCTGCAATTCCAGGCCCTAAAAGACCTGCAGTCAAGCTTCATGAAAGGAGACAGAACGCCAAGAACTTACAAATCAACCTTAACAGCAGCTCCACTATTAACAGCGGCTTCGAGCATCCTCATGATCTCTTGCAGTTCAGACAGCGAGCGGGTTTCATGGTGTCGCCGGTTTCGACTTTGGACTTCTTTGGTGCGCGCACGAGCCCTAGGTCACCCTGCGAGGAGTTTTGTTCCCGTGGGAGTAGTCCCAGAGAGGAGGAAGAGAGAGCCATTGCTGAAAAAGGATTTTATCTGCATCCGAGCCCTTTGAGCACTCCCAGAGGAGCTGAGCCTCCGGAGTTGTTGCCTCTGTTCCCTTTGCGTTCTCCTAGAGACGACAACGGGGATCAAGATGATGATCGTAACTCTTGTTCTTGAATTAGGACTCTACTATTCGAGAAAAAAGAAATTAGGACTCTACTACTAATTAATCTAGGACGCTAGTTAATTATTTAATATTATTATTTGTAAAACGATCCCTTAATTTTGATGGAAATGTTAATTAATGAGGTGCTTCAAAAATTAATAATAGATTTTTTTTCGTAATTTTATTCTGAAAGTAAATTCAATTAAACTTTTAATAGATTAATTCCTGAATACTTCAATCTCTCTTTCATTTAAATTAAATTTTTTTTTTATCTATTTTTACTATTAAAAAAATAAAATATATTTATCATCTTTTTAAAATAAATAAACTGAAAATCTTAAATTTTAATATAATTAATAAATTAATTTTTATATTTTTTAAAATGTATATTTATATTTCGCTATGATTAATTTATCTTCGTATATTATAATTTAAATATTTTACTTTTTTTAATTTAAAATAGCACTTAAATTTCCATTAATTTTTATATATATCTCATTTAATTAATTTTTAATATTTTTTATTTTTTAATTTCCATTCGTACAAATATTTCAATATTTATAATTTTAAAAACTTTAAAAATACTTACAAATTTAACCAGATGAAAAATTATAATTTTAAATTGATTAAATATCGAGATTTGAAAATTTAATTTTAAAAATATAAAAATTAATTTATTAATTACATTAAAATTTAGAGATTAAAGTATAGTTTATATAATATAAGATTCTTCACCTACATTAAAAAGGATTTTAAGTATTCATGAGAGTATTCATGCCTGTGTTAAATAATGAAATTATGGATGGAATGATATTCAATTTAAACATATTGATTATATAGGGATTTAAGTGTTTAATTTTAGAAATATAGAGATTAATCTGTTATTTATATTAAAATATAAAGATTGAAGTGTAATTTATTTATTTTTTAAATCAATGTTTTAATTTTATATAAGGTAAATAAAAGATGATGCAATATAATATTAATAAAATATTATTTTTATAATTTTTATATAAAAAAATTTAATATTTTAATTAATATAAAAATTAAAAAATACATGAAAATAGCAAATAATTTTAAAATTATAAAAATAGATTTTCTTTTTATTAAATAATAATTTATTATTAAAAATAATATTTTACTAAATTTAAACTTATTTAGCTTTAAAGATAAAATTTAGAGACTCATTTAAAAAAATTAATTAAATTTATTTAACTCCGATCAAAAAATATAAAAAAATTAACTAGATTTAATTCTATTTTATTTTACATCAGTGAAATGAACTAATTGTAGTTCATTCGCAATAGTTCTTGTTGTTTCGTTTTTTAAAAAAAAAAATCTTTGAATTTATATTTCATTTCTATTTAATATATTAAAATTTAATAAAAATATATTTAAATTAAATAAAAATGAATAGAGGATGATAAAAGCATCTCCAAAATTAGAATTATTATTAAATTAACAATAAACAACTATAAATATTTATACATGAGAAAAAATATTTTAAAAATTTATTTACATACCCGATGCAATATACTTTCGACCTAAATTTCTTTTTATAATTTTTTTATAACTTGATACTTTCAACTTTTCTTTTTATTTAAATTTATTTTTTTTTCATGACAATTGATTATCGATGAAAAAAAAGATACTGTTATTCCTATTAAAATATTTAGAGATATTTCAACCGTCACTCATAATTTTTATATGGTGGAGAGGTTTTTCACGTACAATCCAATTCATTTTATTTTTAATAAAAATAAAAATTTTTAGTGGTTAAAAAATTTATTAGGTTTAATTATTTCTGTTCATTTGTGATGATATTTTTTTTATAAAATTTTATTAATATAATAAATAGTTTTGCTTTAAAAAAAATTATTTACATTAGAAAGACTTTTTTTTTTAATTTTGCTTTACAAATTATATCGGTTCTGTTTTACACGGGAAATCAAAGTAAGTGGTGGACTGTCAAACAGTGGTACCCTTTGATTTTAATGAGGACAGTAAGATGCAGGAAGCAAGCGGGTCTTTTTCTAACGCAGCAACGGCTAGGATTCGTCCTTGTTTATTATTATTGGAAGAGCATATAATAATAAGCAACGACTCGAGTGTATACGAAAATAAATTTAATAAATTATTAATTAAATTATCAATATATATATTTTAGAATTTTAGCTTCTTACAAGAACGATTTTACATTATAAATATTTTTTTATTATTTAAATTTTTTTATTGGAGATAAATAAATTAAAAATTAATAAATGTCATAGTTATTTCTTTAGATTTTTTTTTTTAATTTACAAGGCAAGTGTGAAATTTGAATCATATTCTAGAAACTATAATATATAAAATAATTAATTAATAAAAAATAAAATAATAATTTAATAATAATTGCACTAATAAATTTAATTGGATGGTGAATATATCTTAGTAAATTTTTAAATTTTTAATTTTTATTTAAAAAATAATAATTTTTAAAAAAATTACTCATAAAAATTTTACTTTTATATATTATTTATTAAATTATCATTTAATTTAGTTAATAATTTTAAGGCATATAATTTTAGGATCACAATTTGTTCTCATCCTATTTCGGTTACATCACGTACTTGGATTGGATCAATGGCTGCCTTTCTTTTCTCGTCTTGAATTCCTGTCGTCATTTCTAATAATTATTTTTCATATTATTATTATTCTTTAATTTTAAATTTATTTTTTATATTTAAATACAAAAATATTATATTTTTATGACAAGAATAAAAGGGCAACCGAACTCTCCATGCTGATCTTGATTTTGGCTATACATTCATAGAAACTAAGTTATAAAGCTCTTTGGCTATACATTCATAAAACTTGCATGATGATCAACACTAATTCTTTATTTGGAATAAAAGATTTAACAAATGAAAGAGTACAAGGATGCACTGAAAACCCAAAAGGAAAGAGACAGAATCAGCCATGAAAAGTCCTTGAACTATCAAAACGAAATGTTTTCATGGATCTAGATAACAAGGAAAAATTGTTCACCTGTTGTATCATTGTGGAATTAGATTCCAAGAAAAGTTTTTCTGATCAAATGAAGTTGTCTGCTAACATCCTCCATACTCATTCGTCCTTTGGGTGATTCTGCTGAACAGCCAATGCCAATTTCAAGCACTGAAACTACACAACTTCGCGCTTTTGCACTCATCTTGCTCAGGTTAGACAATTCTCTTTCTTCTTCTGTTGCTGTTCTTCCAGAATTTGTTTCTTGTGTTTCTGCTGTGATGAGGTTAGGGTCAACAATCTGCATAAGGCTTTCTGGCAATGCTGTCTTGACAAAGCTATGAAGATTTAAGCCATCTTTGAATATTTCATCAGTTGGTCTTCTTCCTGAGAACATCTCTAATACAAGGATTCCAAAGCTATACACATCCCCCTCTCTAGATGCTGGACAACCCATTCCATATTCTGCAATTCATAGAATCATCATTTTATTAATCTGTTAAAAGACATTCCGGCAAAAAAATTCTAACCATAGTGGCTTTGATATCAATTGCCCGGCTCAAATTAATGCAAATAACTTTTGAATCCACTTTCTTTACATTTTTTTTATTCCACTGACGTGGGATGGATACTACAAAAAGAAAGAAGTCGGATCAGGTTAGTACCTGGAGGAGCATAACCGATTGTTCCTTTTATTCCAGTTGTGGTAGACAAGCTTTGAGATGAAGATTTGCTTGTTGAAACGAGTCTTGCAAGACCAAAATCAGATACATGAGCAACCATGTCGTCGTCGAAAAGAACATTGCTGGGTTTCAGGTCACAATGAATAATTGGATTTTCACATTGCTCATGAAGATATTGCAAGGCCGAGGCCACATCGACGGCAACATTTAATCTCTGAAGCAAGTTTAAATTCCATGATTGATTTTTGCCTTCTATTTCAGGATGCAACCACTTCTCCAAGCTCCCATTTCCCATGAATTCAAGGATTAGAGCTTTGAAATCATTAAGTTTGTAATCCATGCTTGAGCAACATGTCAACATCTTCACAAGATTTCGGTGTCTGATATTCCTCAACACAATGCATTCAGAAATAAAGCTCTTGGAAGCACCCTTATGTTCAAGCTTGAGAACTTTAACCGCTACTGGTCTTTCAACTTGATCTAGAAATCCTTTATACACAGAGCCGAAGCTGCCAGATCCGATCAAATTTTCCGGAGAGAATCCATTCGTTGCACGACAAATATCTCCATAAGATACCTTCAGAAATTGCTTCATCATTGAGGATGAAGAAGATGACTTCTGCTTTGGATTTCTTTTCCAATAAACAAAAAGAAAGGCTAATGTCAATAAGATACACACAGGCATTACAGTTAGTATAATTTCCAGCTTATGAAAAAACAACCCTCCTCTCTTGTTCGGGCATTTTGGTAGATTGAGTTCTGAGACACCGCCGCAAAGCTTATCATTACCAATTAATGATACAGCACTTGCATTTCTGAAAACTCCTCCAGTTGGTACTTCACCCTCAAGATCATTGAAAGAAAGATTCAGGAAAAGTAAATATGGAATGTCCTGTAGATCTTTCGGAATTCGCCCTGTCAACTTGTTTCGTGAAAGATCTAAATATTGAAGGCCTCTCAGGGAAGCTAAAGATGGAGGGATGGTCCCTTGAAATGAATTCCCTTGCAGATAAAGGAATTCCAAGCTCAAGCAATCTCCAATTGTTGCAGGAATTTGGCCTGAAAGATTGTTTTCTGAGAAATCTAGTGCTCCTATATTTGATAGCTTCCCTACTTCAAAAGGCAGGACTCCAGTTAAAGAGTTTTGAGATAAACTCAGTAATCTTGTGAAGGAACGAACAAGTAAAATCTCAGGGGGTATAACTCCATTCAGATGGTTCTGTGAAATGTCTAAGAAATACAAATTTTGGCAATTTCCAATGCTTGAAGGAATGCTTCCCTGAAAATTGTTGTCTGGTAAGTAGAGTTCAAGCAAATGTGTAAGGTTTCCGATGGAGGATGGAATCTCTCCGGACAACCTATTTCCACCTAAACTCAACGATTGTAGTTTCTGAAACTTCCCAAAGTAATTGGGGAAGACGCCTGAAAGAAGATTATTATGCAGGGCTATTCCAGTTAACTTGATGAGATTCTCTAACCCTGCAGGAATGGTGCCTGTGATTTGATTCTCCCCAATATAGAACAGATCAAATTCGGTTGACAAATTTGCTACAGAATTTGGTAAAACACCTCCAAAATTGTTTCTACCCAAATCCAAGATTTTCATCTTGGTACAGTTTGTCAAAGAGTCTAGAAAAGCTAAGTCATTGGTTGAATTACTTCCCAGAGCATTTCCATGAAGTCTTAGCCGCCAGAGGTTTTTAAGATTTCCTAAATTCATTGGAACTTGTCCAACAAAGTTACTCCAACCAAGATTAACTATTTCCAGATGAGAAGCATTGAATAGAGAATTTGGAATTGTCCCAGAGAAATTATTGTTCCCAACTGAGAAAAATATGAGATTTGGGAGAGTGATGCCTAAGTTTTCTGGCAGATTCCCATGGAGTTGATTTTGTATGACAGAAAACTTTCTGATGGAGGAGATATTGAAGAGGGGCAGAGGAATTGTGCCAGATAGTTGATTTGCTCCAACATAAAGAACTGTTAAGCTTGTTAATTTGCCCAAATCGTCAGGAATATTTCCCAACAATCTGTTACACGATACACAAAAGAAAGTGAGCGATGAAAGGTTGCCCAAGGAAGCTGGGATTTCTCCTGTCAGGTTGTTTGCAAAAAGATTAAGAGTCTGAAGCTTAGTTAAAGAACCAAGTTCAGCTGGGATTTTTCCTGATACATGATAATTCCAACCCAAATCAAGAAACATGAGCTTGGAACATCGAGTTAAGTTGATTGGAATTTCGCCTGCTAAAGTATTGTTGTTGAGAAACAATTCTTCCAGGCGAAACAAGCTGCCAACTTCTTGTGGAATTTCACCATGGAAACTGTTGTTTTGGAGGTTGATGACTCGAAGAAAACTCAGGTTGCCAATATAAGGTGAGATTGTTCCAAATAAATTCTGCCCTTCCAAATCCAAGGATTTGACTCTCTGATGACGGCGACTGCATGTGATTCCAAACCAATTGCAAAATGGGAGAGAGTCATTCCATGAATCCAAGAGTTGATTTGGATCACCAGCACTTATTGCTTCTTTGAACTTGAGCAAAGCAAGTTTATCAGTCTCATTTCCATGGATTTGAACACACAGAATGAAAAGACCCAACAATAACCACTTTGCTAAGTTAGCCAGCTCCATTTTGGAAAAATGTGATGCTCTCATTCACTACTGCTCCCCGTATTTATATTCACAGCTGATAATCTGCCATCACATCCAAATCATAAAAGATTGTTTTTTTAATTTCTTTTTTTTTTCAAAGTTTTTAAAATTTTGTAATATTTTGAAATGGTTTATTTCAAATTAGTCATTTGCGAGAGCATTTAAATTTTTTTATAATATTATTATATAAAACAATATAAAACTATTTTAAATAATAATATTTTTTATACGAGTTTATTTCGGTTATAAGAAGATCAAAATATTTTTTATTCTATATAGATTTTTAATCACTTGAAATCATTAATTAATAGATAACAAATCATAATATCTTATTTTAGACTACAAATTAAAATAAAAATAAAAAAATAATTAGTAAAAAAGCACAACATAAATACCTTTCTCGTCAATGGAATTTATATTTTTTAATAATATATATAGAATTTATAATTTTATTATAAGATAAATTTTTATTATGTTTATAATAACTTTCATATAATTATTTTATTTAAATTTTTATTTATTCATAATTTTTTATTATATATTATTTAATAATTTACAAAATTTAAATTTAAATTCTTTAAATAAAATCTTATAATTTTAGTAATATAATATTACAACTATATAAAATATATTATTAAAATTATAATATCACTAAAAATTTCTATAAAATAAATAAAAATTAATGTTTTAAGATCCAAAAAATAAGTTTCATCACAGTGTGTGAGTTTAGCCGGAGAGGAAGGTGTCCCATTCCTTTTATTGATTTACTTTTGTTTGCTAGTGACGTCTAACGGCTTTTCTATTATAGTACTACCTGTCTTTGTCATGCAAGTCTGTACGTACGGGCAGGACTGCGAAATGACTGCTATCCTTCATCATGTCACATCACTGGACTGAGTTTGTTCTCATAGGATCTGGGCTCACGGATGACCCAGCTTGCCTCCGCGCGTTTGGATCAAGACTTAAAATGCTGGACCGATAAACCGAAAAAGGCTTCATGAATTTTGAGTCAGCGCTATGTTTTTGAGTCCGGTCTTGCCAGAGACGATGAAGTCCGGTGGTCCTGAGAAATAAAAAATTTAAATAATAATAATAATAACAAATTCACGTTTTTTATAATTTTTCTCATTTAATATATGAAATTGATGTTTTGAAGAGTAAAACTTTTTTTTAAAGGATTTTACGTCGCATTTTTAAAGATGAACTGATTAATTTTTCAATAAAAAAAGACTCTAACGTATAACTCACTTCCAAGAATTTTCTAAATATAAAGTTGTTAATGTCAATCTCCTTTGAAGACGACATATGCATTAATTTTCTCTGTGCCTGTACAGTCTTATCATTTAATACCAAGACTTTTGAATATTTGGTCAATTTTTAAACATTTTACTTTATAATTTTTGAAAAATTCAGAAAAATAAATAAAAATAAAAATAAAAATAATAATAAAAATAAATTTTGGTTTTCTTATCAATTTTTCTCATTTAATATATGAAATATTAATGATGTTTCGAAGAGTAAAACATATTTTTTAGAAATACAAATCTTGTTACCTTTTAAAATTTCCCAAAAGAGAATAATTTTACGTCTCATTTTTTAAAGAAGAATTGATTAATTTTCCAAAAATTTTCTACATATAAACGTCAGAGTCTCCTCTAAAGACCACATGTGCATTAAAAGCAGAAATTTGATTGAAATTTCTGTTGGGTGATGGTGGTAATCAATGAACATAAATATATTTACTTTGTTTTTTTTTTTTTAAGGTCTAAAGTAAACATCCCTTAAATACTGGAAGAAAAGGCCTCCAGAATTTAAAACTATCACACCGAAAGAAAAACGTGTTTCCTTATTTGCAAAGACTAATAAGTTCACTGCAACTTCATCAATTTGCAAAGACTAATAAGAGAAGTCCTCCAGAGGACTTCTTCCCCGTACTATTATGCTTAACAGTATTTAATAAATTTTTTAAAAAATAACTATAGACTTATTAATTTTATTTTAAATTAATTTTATAATTAAAATTACATCTCCATTTATCTCTGCCATTCTACGAGTCTCTTTCTTTTTGCGTATGGCATCACCACTCCTTTTAGTGGCATCCACTAATTCGAAACTTAATTTGAAAGCTATATTTCAACTCGAAAGTTTTCAAGATACTCCATATGAGATCGATTTAGTGATTACTCTCGGAAGCATAGCTGGCTTTTTTGGCTCTCTCTTTAACCCTATGTCTCTTATCCCTATGTTTTTATCCTTGGTCTCATTCATCCTTTCACAAGCTCATCAAGTGGACTTGGAAGCCTCAGTTGGTATTGTCGATTGATATACTCCGAAAACCCTGCTATCTGAATAATTGACTTCCAGAGGGCTTCTTCTCCGGTTTGCTACCCTTAGTAGACTTTGGGGCTAGAGATGTTCCAACTAATCCCTACTTTTTGCGTCTCTCCTACGATAACTTAGCTTCCGCATACCTACTATAAGTCTTTCATTCCTTTTTCATTGAAGGCCTATCGATTTTCCACGGGATGAAAAAGACATATATGGTAGAATCGTAATCATAGGATACGCGACTACTTTAACAGCACAAACTCTATGCCATCACTCCCATTCGTTAGTACTAAGGGCGCAGCGATGATGAAGAGCTAGTGAGTGGGTAAGATAAAGTGTAGCGCAATCTGGTTAGCATATCTGTCACCCAGAGCCCGGATAAGCCTTAAAAAAACACACACACACAATGAACACGCTCGTTTGCTATCCACACCAGAATAAACAGAATAAAAAATTAAAATCATCAAAAAATATTTCGCAGATAGTAAAAAGAAGAAATGCTCTATTGGCAAACAATCCAATAGATAATCAGTCTCTAGTCTCAGAAGAGTGCTTACAAAAGGACCCAAGGTATAAAGGAAATTTCAATGAATATATTACTGTAAACAGAGACTGAATTTATACAGGTAAGTGAAACTAAATCCCTAAACTAAAGGAGATACAATCAGATACAAAGAGATACAGTTTATAGAAATATAAACGGAATAGCTATGCCTAAAGAATAGGTCTTTACGATAGTGCCTTATCACCTCCCCGCAAACTAATGGAGGGAACCACCTTTAGTTTGAATTTCAGCTCAAGAAACCGAGTTTTAGACAAAGGTTTCGTAAGCAAATCCGCAATCTGATCAGTAGTAGCAATATAAGATACCTGGAGAAGCTTTTTGCGAACAAGATCGCGGACAAAATGAAAATCAAGCTCAAGATGTTTGGATTTGGAGTGAAAAACGGGATTTGCTGCCAAATATGTTGCGGAAATATTATCACACCAAATTTTAGGAGTGACGGATATATGCTGCTTTAACTCAGTGAGAAGACCTTTCAGCCAATACAACTCAGAGGCAGTAGTAGCAAGGGCACGATACTCAGAATCAGTGCTGGAACGAGCAACAGTATTTTGTTTTTTTGAACACCAAGAAATCAAATTGTTGCCATGAAAAACGACATAAGCACTTGTACTCTTGCGATCAATTTGATCACCTCCCCAATCAGCATCGCTATAAGCCACTAAATGAGTATTGGATGATGGCCGAAGCAGTAAACCATGAGAAATTGTGCCACACAAATATCGCAGAATGCGTTTTACACCTTGCCACTGAGAAACCGACGGTGAGTGCATAAACTGGGACATCCTATTAACAACCATTGTAATATCGGGCCGTGTTAAAGCAAGATACTGCAACATGCCCATAACTTGTCGATACAGTTTAGGATCCTCAAAAGTATTGCCACAATGTTGAGTTAGGGACAGTTGCGGTGTGGCAGGCGTAGGAACAGAAGTCGCATCATGCATATTGGCTCTGCGCAGAAGCTCTTGTATATATTTTGATTGAGAGAGATGAAGGCCCGCATCTGTAAAAGTGACTTCGACGCCCAAAAAATAGTGAAGAACACCAAGGTCTTTGAGGGCAACTTTGGACCCAAGTGCTTGGATTAAACGTTGAAGGAGGGATGAACTAGAACCTGTTAGTATCAAATCATCAACGTAAACCAAGCAAAAAGCAAGATCAGTGTGATGAGAATACACAAACAAAGAAGAATCTGCCTTTGAACCACAGAATCCAATATCCTGCAAAGCCTTAGAGAGACAAAAATACCAAGCACGAGGGGCTTGTTTGAGGCCATATAAGGACTTCTTTAAGGCACAGACATAGTCAGATTTGGTTGAATCAACAAACCCCTGCGGTTGTTCCATGAAAACAGGTTCGTCAAGCACACCATGAAGAAAGGCGTTGGAAACATCAAGTTGACGAATATCCCAGTGATTATGAAGTGCAATAGATAAGACCAAACGAACAGTGGCAGGCTTAATTACTGGACTAAACGTCTCAACAAAATCAAGGCCGGGACGTTGATGAAAGCCCTTCGCTACCAGGCGTGCCTTATAACGGTCAACCGAACCATCAACCTTGGTTTTAATGCGGAAGACCCATTTGCACCCTATTATATTGGTGGCTTTAAAGCGAGGAACTAAGTCCCAAGTGCCATTTGATAATAAAGCATCAATTTCAGCAGACATAGCCTCCCTCCATACGGAATGTTTTGCTGCTTCGGAATAAGATGAGGGTGCACTTGAAGAAGTAACAGTCTGATATAATCGAGGTTTTAAACTGCCAGTTTTCGACCGAGTGATCATGGGATGAGAACTGTTATTGTTTGATGGTTGGGAAGCCAAAACAGCAAGCGGAACAGGTGGAGGCAGTAAGGGTATTGGAGCAGCAGATGTAGGAGATTGTGGTGGCATGGGAGCAGCTGCTAGTGGTGACGACCGGTCAATTTGAGTAGAAGGAGAAGGTAGAAGAGGTGGCAGAGGTGAAGGAGGTGCAGGTGGTGGAACGGGTTGTGGAGATAAGGTAGAAGGTGGAACACGTTGTTGAAGAGGAGCAAATAAAGGAAATTCTGGTGGAGAACCGAGGACTGAGGAGCTACCATCACTTTGCTTGAACGGAAAATCCTGTTCATCAAACAAAACATGACGGGAATAAAAAAGTTTATGAGTAGATAAAGAAAGACATTTATATCCTTTATGCAGAAGACTGTAACCAAGGAAAACACATTTTGTAGATCGAGGTTCTAATTTATTAGAAGTGTATGGTTTAAGCCAGGGAAAGCAAGAACAACCAAAAATTTTGAGAAAATTATAATCAGGCTGCCGACCAAATATTTTTTGATAAGGAGACATGTGATTAAGATTGGGAGTAGGTAAGCGGTTAATGGTGTAAACGGCAGTAGCAAAAGCATGATCCCAATATTTAGAGGGAACAGAAGCATGAAACAAATTGGCTCGACCAGTTTCAGTGATGTGTCTGTGTTTTCTCTCGGCACACCCATTTTGTTCAGGTGTATGGGGACAAGAGCTTCGTTGAATTATTCCATGTTGAGCAAGGTAAGGTTTTAGTGCTTGGAACTCCCCTCCCCAATCAGATTGGAACATTTTAATAGAAGTATTAAAGTAATTTTCAACTATTTTGCGGAATTGATCAAAACAAGAACGAACATCTGATTTGTGCCGCAAAAAATAAATCCAAGAGTATTTGGTATAATGGTCATAAAAAAGAACATAATAACGGCAGCCATCTAAAGTAGCAATGGGTGCAGGACCCCATAAGTCCGAACAAACAAGTTCCAATGGTTTTTTTGCAACAAATGTGGAATCAAGAAATGGCAATTTATGTGTTTTGCTAACACAACAGGTTTCACACAATGATTTATTTATTTTATTGAAACAAGACAAATTATTGGATGACAAAACTCTGGAAACAGTTTTAGAGCAGGCATGACCAAGCCTAGCATGCCAAGTAGACAAAGAAACTAAATTGCAAGAAGGAGATATAGACGCAGAAGCCAACACATAGAGTCCATCTTTAACATGCCCCCTGTGAAGTATCTGTTTCGACTGAAGGTCCTTAATAACAAAACAATGAGGAAAAAATTCGAGTGAAACACCATTAGAAAGAGCAAACTGACGAACAGAAATTAGATTAGAATTAGCATTAGGAACATGTAAAATATTACGGAGTGAAAAACGATTAGAATCAAGAGATAAAGAGGCAGAACCAGTATGAGAGATTGGAAGAGTTTTACCATTTGTGAGAGTAACTTCGTCAGTGCCAGAATATTCAGAATGAAGAGCAAGATTATCCAGTTCAGATGTCAGGTGATGGGTCGCTCCACTATCCACAATCCAGGGTTGAGGGGTAGCAGTTGGAGAAGATGTGTGATGACTGACAGGTCTGGGATTATGTCTATTATACCTTGGACTTGGACACACATTAGCCAAATGACCTTGGCCGCCACAGTTATAACAAACTGGAGATGATGTAGAATTTGTGTTAGAGCCAGAAACTCGACCAACAGAACTGGAGTAACTACCACGTCCACCACGCCCTCGACCACGAGAAGGGCCACCACGATAACCAGAAGTATTGAGGTGAGCAAGTGCAGGCACAATTGGTTCAGCCGATTGCAATTGCAATTCTTCAGAAAGCAATAAACCCAATAAGTCATCATATGAAACGGATGCCAAACGTGCCTCAATATTACGGGTAAATGGACGGTAATCAGGTCCTAACCCACGAAGAATATGATCGACAAGATCATCCTCAGAAATCGCAGCATCAAGAGAAAGTAACTGATCATAAATCTGTTTGGCACGACTCATATAGACTGGAATGGAGTCCGTACCTTTAGAAAGGACATAGAGGGAGGACTTAAGTGTGCGAATTTGAGCTTTTGAGCCAGAAGCATACTGGATTTTTAATCGAGACTAGGCATCATGAGCCGTAGCAACACCAACAACCTGAGAAAGAACAGATTCGGATAAGGAACTTAGAATCCAACCAAGAACAGTCTGGTCTTTAAAAAACCAAGTAGAATAAGCAGGATTAGGAGCATCATTGATCTCCTTAGGTGGAGCAACAGCAGACCCATCAATGTGATGAACGAGCTGCTGACTATGAAGAAGGGGAAGAATCTGTGTTTTCCAGAGTAAGTAATTGGTCGAAGTTAATTTGACAGTGACATGATTGTGGATCGAAGGGATGGAAGAAGGAATTGTAGAAGAAGAAGCCATTGGGAAAAGCAGAAAAGAGTCGAGAAAAAAAAAAAATATAGGGCTCTGATACCAAAAAGGACCCAAGGTATAAAGGAAATTTCAATGAATATATTACTGTAAACAGAGACTGAATTTATACAGGTAAGTGAAACTAAATCCCTAAACTAAAGGAGATACAATCAGATACAAAGAGATACAGTTTATAGAAATATAAACGGAATAGCTATGCCTAAAGAATAGGTCTTTACGATAGTGCCTTATCACTTACCAGATCAAGGAAATGAAATTCTTTTGCTGCGTTGAAGGTTTGAAGGAAGAATCCACAATGCTTTGACATTCCTTTTCAAATAGATTGCCCTAGTTACGGTCAATATCGTCCTAAATCACATCAATATCCTCGCTAGCATTAATATCGTCACTGAATATCTGCTCAATCCGAAGGAAATTATGCAGAGGTTTTTCATCAGAAAAGGCCAATCTTTTGAAATCAGAATTGATTTTTCTTGATATCTAACATAATGCATGAAAATATCCTTGAACAGCCACAAGATGACCCGAAAATCATTAGCAAAGACTTCTGCAGAAATTGAGTGAAAATAATACCATGTGGCAAGTCTCCATCGTTTATATGGTTACTTTTTAAACGGTGAGATCTTCTCTATACACCGGAGCCATCTCCTTCATTTAATCATTTAGAAATATATAGAAGTGCAAATAAGAGAAATGCAGAGAAAATAATAAAAAAGAAAGAAAAAAGAGAAAAAGAAAGAAAATAATAGAAAAATAAAAATTATAAATGAGAAGAAAGAATGAGAGTAGAGTAAAAAGGTGTTAGAGAAATGAGAAAAAGAAAAATGATTAGAGAAGAAAATAAAGGAAGAGAAATAATAAAAGAAAATGTAGATATATAGAAAGAAAATGATAGAATATAAGAGAAAATAATATGAATGAAAATTATGGAGGAAATGGAAGAAAAGGAGAGAAAAGGAAAAAATTAATGGGAAAAATGGAAAAAGTAAAAAGAAAATTATGGAAAAAAATAAAAAAATAAAAGAAGAGAGAAAAAAAGATAAGAGATGAAAAGAAAATAATAGAAAAAATTACGTGACAAATGAAATGAAAGAAAATTATGATAAGGAAAGAAAATAAAAGAAAGAGAAAAAAATTAAAAAAATAAAAATAATAAAATGAGTGAATGATTAAAGAAAATAAGGTGGTATTATATTTATAAAAATTAAATTATTAACAGATTTAATAAGGGATTCGGAATCCGTTACTTAAATTTTGAAAACAGAAGAGTGATCTTTTTCTATAAAAATTATTAATTAAAATCGTTAATAATCAAAAAATATGAATTTTTAAAAAGAAAATGTAAAATTTTAGGCTAAATTTATTTTAAATTTATCAACAAATTTAGTAATGAATGGCATCTTGATGAATTTAATATTTTTTTATTTATTAATTTAATAATAAAATTTAATTTGTTAGTGATTTATCAATAAATTTATTAATAAATTTTAAATTCGTTAATAAAATTTAATATCAATTATTTTTTATATTTATAAATTCTTAACGAACTTTAAAAATTTATTAATAAATTTTTACCTATAATTTTTTATATTAAAAATTATTAACAAATTTTTTAAAAATTTATTAACGGATTAAAATCTATTGATAATTTAAAAATTTTTTTATAGTGCGTTAATTTTCGTATTTAATATAAAATAATTTTTTTATTAAAATATATTATTATATATAATAAAAAAATAAATTTTATCTATAATAATTTATATTATTATCTTAATAATATTAAAATAATAATTTTATAATTATTGTACAAATATCATCATCTCAAGAGAAAAGTAAGATTAATCACCATTAATGAAACAAAAGAGTGCATCACTTAAAATAAAATATCATACAAAATTCTTCCATATGATGATTGCATAATTTGGTCGCCAATAAAGATTGACATAAAATAACAGTGATGACTCTAAAAAAGAACATGATAAAAGGATGTTGAGAAGCTTGAGAAAAAGACATCCCATCAACTTCATACCCTTTTCCATCAACATATCAAAAGGGGTGACTCCTCCGTGAAGAAGACCCTTATACAAGACCTAGCCATGAGAGATATCAAAATCTGATTTTCCTCTTATTTTGACTCTAAACTCTAGGTTTAATATCTACACACTATAAAAACTTCATTTTCTCACCTTCACAGCAACTCTAAGAAGACCCTCATGCAAAGTAAATTTTGTAAATTATTTTAATATATATAACAATTAAATACTTTAAATTTAAAGTAAATTGTTTTAAAATGTTGAAAGTAATTAAAAATAATTTAATATTTCATATGATTTAATTCAAAAATTATCAGTGTCAATCAACTCAATTTAGTCGAATTTTAATTTTAAAAATAAATCATTAAAATAAAGTTTTTTTTTTTGAAAATATAATATTTCAAGGTCGAAAGTGTAATTTATCGTAAACACTATCATAAACTGACGATGTCGAAACTAGCCGACTGCTTAATTTATGATATATTCTAATTAGGCAATCAAAAAAGTTAATAAAGACCATTATGCTGATCAAACCGGCCGGCCAGCTTCTCAACTAAGCTTTTGTTTTTGTCCATTCTGGGCGTTTGTACACAAGAAGGAGCTGAGAAATTTAATGATCTGTAACTCAGCAATAATTAAGTGACTTGATTTTCAAATGAAAAGGCTCTATTTGAAGTTTTCATTATGGGCATTTCTCGTTATAATTTTCCTGCAAATGAATGGATCCAGAGCTTGCCTGGAAAAAGAGAGGATAGGTTTGCTGGAGTTTAAGGCTTTCATGAAATCAAACTGTGAGGTTGATGACAATCTTGATTCATGGGTTGAAGATGGAACCAGTGACTGTTGTGATTGGGAGAGAGTCACGTGCAGCTCCATATCTCGTCGTGTCGTTGATCTCTCTCTCTATTGGGTCGCAAAGCATTCATCTCTTGGAATTACTTGCAGTTTAAATCTCTCCATGTTTTATCCTTTTGAAGAACTGCTCAGTCTTGATTTTTCTAATAATTGGTTTAATGGTTGGATTGACAAAGCAGGTACTTACACGCTATCTTTATTATTTTAATTTATCTTTAATTTTTGTTTTTGTTTTTATAATTCCACTTAACCTAATATAATCTGTTATTATTATTATTATTTTTAAAAAATTACTATTTAGTTCATTATGAAAATTTATCATATATTAATATTTCGATTTTAAAAAATACATGTTTATGCAGGTTCCGAAAGAGCAGCATTACGCTTGAAGAAGTTACAGATCTTAGATCTGAGTGACAATTCCTTCAACAATAGTATCTTATCATTTGTTGGCATTCTACAAGAAATTATGAAGTGAATAATATATTATTGAATGTAGCTCAGATAATACAATGAGCTATAATACACTGCTTTAAATAAAAAATAATAACAACTGCTGTAGCAACTAAATAGGTAAGGGTGTAAACGAACCGAGCCGAGCCGAGCTTTGAAGAGCTCAAGCTTGATTCGTTAAAATTTTTTCGAACTCGAGCCGAATTCGAGTTTTACTCATTTCGAACTCGAGCCGAGTATTAAGAAGTTCAAGCTTGGCTCGTTTAGCAAACGAGCTTAGACGAGTCGAGTTTTTATCGAGCTGAGTCGAGCTTTTATCGAGCTTAGTCTTGAATAGTTCACGAGTAGTTTAATTTATTTACATGTATAATGAGTTTTAATTTAAAACTAATAAGTTTAAAACTAAAATAATTTTAGTTAAATAAGTATATCTACAAATTAGCACGTAAACTTATAAAGATGAGCTTTTAAATCTTAATGATCCAAATATATGCAAGTTTAAGAGTATAACTAAACTATATAGAGCTGAATTTTAGAAAATTTAGATTTGGCTCATGAAAGTATATGCAGAGTTTGAGTTTATTTCTCTTATGATTGTAATTTCAGTTTACTTAACGAGACTGTTCACGAGCCTGCTCATGAACTCAGAAACGAGCCGAACTCACGAACCTTAACGAGCCAAATATTATGGAGCTCAAGCTTGGCTCGTTTACAAAACGAGCCTAAAAATTAAGCTCGAGCTTGGCTCGTTTAGAAATCGAGTCGAGCTCGGTCGAGCTTTTATCGACGAATAGCTCACGAACGGTTTGGTTCATTTACACCCCTATAAATAGGAGAAAGTGGAGAAAGTGGAGAAAATGACTGAGCTATTTCAGGTAATCAAACCCATTACCCGTGGGATCCTAACCACTAAGACTTATTCAAACTAAACATATTTACAATAATACACCTTATCTCTCCACAGCTCTAGCACATGGCATCCAGCCTTATAACTCCAGAGGGATATTTGCATCCTTATAACCCCTTAAGTCATTATCCCCCCTCAAACTTTGTCGGGACTGTAGACAAAGTTTGTGACGAAATTGAGTCAGGCGAGCCTTTGTCATGGGCTTTGTAAAAATGTCAGCCAGTTGTAATGACAACGGAATATGCTTAGTAGTTAAAACCCCTTGAGCAACGCGTTCTCTTACATAATGATAGTCCAGAGCAATGTGTTTGCTACGAGCATGTAGTACAGGATTAACAGTAAGATACAAGGCACTTAAGTTGTCACCATGAAGAGCTGGAGGATGATGGATGGGAACTCGTAAATCAGCCAATAAATAGCCCAACCATGTGAGCTCGGCGGCAGCATGAGCCATAGCTCGATACTCCGCCTCGGTGCTGGAACGAGCCACTGTATTCTGTTTCTTGGCACACCACGAAATTATATTTGAACCTAGAAAAGTACAGTAGCCGGTGGTGGATCTCCGAGTAGTTGGACAACCAGCCCAATCTGCATCAGAAAAAGCACTAAGAACAAGTGAAGTGTTAGCGGTTAGAGATAGGCCGTAGTGAATAGTGCCTTTTAAATAACGTAAAATCCGCCGAACAAATTTTAAATGGGAGACGTCAGGTGTGTGCATAAACTGAGAAACGTAATTCACACTAAAAGAAAGATCAGTGATATGCGGTTGTCGAAACCGTAAAAAATAACCTATTATTAATCAACAAATAAATTTGCAGATAGTGGCAATAGGGTCGAACCACAGGGAATTGACACCAAGTATCTTCCTAATAATGACTAAGGCAAGTAATAACAAGTAAGTAAAAGAGGGGGGTTTGTTTTGATGTGTTAAAAGCTAAAAGCAAAAGAGAACAATAATTTAAATAAGTGAGAATATCAATGGGAAATAGATTCTAGCTGAAGTGTGAGCCTAATTCAGTTTGTTCAGAATTGATCATTGATTATTAAAGACTCCTATTTGATTTCAATAAATCAGTTTTGGTTGTGGAAGACGCTTCTCACAATCCAAATTCCTCCTTAGTTCTAGTTTGATTAGGAAACGTTCGCTAATCAAACACTGATCAACAAGTTGCCAAGGAACGTCCTTGGGGCATTTAGCATCGAACAACCGTTGATCGCATTAAGACTTAGAGAAACCCAATTCTATCCTTGCCAACCGCGTGGTCAAGGCTAGGTTATGCAACTGATTATATTTATGTTCAAACAATTTAAGCAATTACGGACCTAAATCATTCAAACAATTTATCACTTAAGCAATTTAAAAGCAATGGGCCCTTATTGATTCTAAAAGCAAAGTAATAATTATGGAAAAGATCAGATTGCATAAATATTGAAACAAGCAAGAGTTCAACAATGGAGTATTAAACCTCCCAATTCATCACAAATCTGAATATTCTCAACTTCAACTAGAAAATAATGAATTTAGCCACTCATGGTGACTAAAATACAAAAATAAAGAAGAAAAGAAAGAAGGAAAGTTTCTGCTGTGTTGCTGGAGAATTTCCGAGGATGGCAGATGCTGAAAGAGATGATGCCATGTTGGTTTGGATGTTGCCCTTATATAGCTGGAGAATCCCAATTCCAATTTGATTAGGGTTTTGGAATCTCAATTTGATTTGGTCTTCTTTGTAGTCTTTGATTCCTCTTTGGATTTTGTATTTGATTGAGAATGGAACTCTCTAAGTGAAGGGCGTGGCTCTTGGGACTGATCTTGTGGTGTTTGAAGTGGACTTGGACTTCTTTTCTTTGAATTTCTAATTTCTGCCCTTTTCCCGCTCTGCTGTCAACTCCTGCTGTCAAGGTGATTTGGGCAGTTTCTGCGAGTGATTTGGGCAAATCACTTGCCCAATCTGCCCCAATCGCTTTCTGGGATTCAGTCCAGTTTCTGTCTCTGTCTCTGCGAGTGATTTGGCCAGTTTCTGCGAGTGATTTGGGCAAATCACTTTGACCCAATCACTTTTCCAGCTTTTTCTTCACTTTTTCTCTAACTTTCCAATTTCTTCCTTTTCTGTAAAAACATGACAAAAGCACAAATTAAGCTAGAAAAATGTGTAAATAAACAGTAATAAATATAATAAAAATGTGGCTAAATTATGCTTGATCAATCAGGCCGGGTCAGTGTAAGATACTGCAAAGAACCAACAAGGCTACTGCAAAGAACCAACAAGGCTACTGCAAAGAACCAACAAGGCCCCGGAAATAGCGAGGATCAACAGTTGTGTCATCTGGAGTGGAAACTGTTTTTTGTACCGAAGGCGTAGGCATAGGCCGACAATCTAATATTTGAGCACGCTTCAGAATAGAATGAGCATAATGAGTCTATGATAAATGGAGCCCAGTGGGTGTAGTGTGAATCTGAATGCCCAAGAAATGATGTAACGGACCGAGGTCCTTCATAGAAAATTCAGAATTTAAGACCTGCAAGAATGATTAAACTAGAGGAGGGGAAGAGCCTGTGAGGAGCATATCATCAACATAAATTAATAAGACCAAAATTCCTGTCAATGAATGAAAAATGAAAAGAGAAGGATCGGCAAGACTGCAATAGAAATCATATTTAATTAAAAAAACACTTAATCGATCAAACCAGGCACGCGGTGCCTGTTTTAATCCATACAATGCACGCTGAAGCTTACAAACATAAGAGGGATGCGCAGAATAAATCATTCCAGGAGGTTGTTCCATATAAATATTCTCAGAAATGAAACCATGCAGAAAAATATTTTTAACGTCAAGTTGACGAATAGGCCAACCCCGAACTAAAGCAACAATTAAAACTAAACGGATGGTACCAGGTTTTATAACGGGTGAAAAATTTTCAGTGTAATCGACACCGTCAAGTTGATGGAAACCCTTAGCAACTAAACGAGCTTTTAACCGTTCTAACGTGCCATCGGGTTTTAACTTAGCTTTATAGACCCACTTATACCCTATAACATTTAAATCAGCAGTGCGAGGAACTAATGTCCAAGTCTCATTCTTAATTAAGGCATTAAACTCATCAAGCATAGCATTTTTCCACCCACTATGAGCAAGGGCATGTTTGACACTCTTAGGTTTAGGAGGAATAGACGGAGACACAGTAACATTCAAAGCATATTTGGGGTTGGGTTTAGCAATTCCTGACTTCGACCGAGTAATCATAATATGTGAAGAAGGTAAATTCAAAGCATGTTCATCAAACATAGTATCATCAAGAGAAGCAGAATTACCTGGTGCAGTTAATAATAATTTTTCAAATTGAGAAACGAGAGATTCACTTACTGAACAGTCCAATGAATGTGTCTCTGTGGGCTGCTCTGGAAGGTCATTCGAGACAAACAATTGCTGGTCTGGTATTGTTGAACATTGTTGCACCTGGTCTGCAATCCGAAGCTCCTCTGGACCTTGATAGGAACTTTGTGCAGGAGCAGACGAATCTGCCACCACCACCACTTGGTTTAAAACTGACGAACTAGTCTCCGGAACATCCGTTGGCACTGGAACAGTAACATGTGACAGAACTGGGGACTGAACAGCAGTGAAATCAGCTGCTGTTTGCTGCAGAACTGAGGATGTAGATGAGGGCTGCAACACCACCGCAGAAGGCACAACTGCGGCAGGCTATTGGACCTGTGTGGCTTCACCTTCAGACGGCAGAATACTTGTGTTATGAGCATGAGAAGAGTCTGGCGAGGTAGCAATCTCAGAAGGCACACTCCCCTGTAAAGAAGGAAAAAATAGTCTCATTTTGATTACTTTCATCAGAGTCGGTACATAAACTAGAAGAAGCAGGCAACCACGAATTCATAACTTGAAGAGCAAAAGATGGATCAGCAGAAGTAGATTTGAAAGGAAAAACAGCCTCATCAAAAGACACATGACGACTTATAATAAATTTCTTAGTTCTAGGAAAAACATTTATACCCTTTGTGTTTCTCACTATAACAAAAAAAAAAAAAAACACATAAGCAAGACTTTGGATCAAACTTATGTGCCTTAGAGTCCCAAATGTACGGAAAACATTTGGAACCAAAGATACGCAACGAACTGTAATCAAAATGAAAACCATGAAGCATATAAAAAGGAGTCTCATTTCCTAAAACAGTAGTAGGTAATCTATTTAAAAGAAAGACAACTGTTTGAAATGTTTCAACCCACATATATAAAGGTACATGACTATGGTACATCATAGTTAATCCTAATTCACGAATTACTCTATGTCGCCGTTCAACGGCACCTGTTTGCTCAGGAGTATATGGACAAGAAATGTGATGCTTAATACCATGTGTGAGAAAATGAGAAGACAAAGCATTATTAACGAACTCACCTCCTCCATCTGAATGAAAAACTTTAACTTGCTTTCCGTATTGACGCAATATAAATTGTTCAAATGCCAAGTAAGTAGCAAAGAAATCAGATTTTGGTTTTAGATGAATAATCCAGGTATATTTTGAGAAATCATCAACAAAACAAGCATAGAACTTAAACTTAGCAAAAGAAATAACAGGCGTTGGACCCACAAATCGCAATGAATTTTATCAAAAACAGAAGAACTAGTATGTTCAGAAGCACTAAAAGACATTTTACTTAATTTGCCTAACTGACAGCTATCACACAAAAACTTAGAACGCAAAGAGCCTGTTACATCAACTAGATTTTTATTGAATAAAACAGAAACAGCCGAAGCTTGTGGGTGTCCTTGTAATACCCCTGTAGGTGGATTTAAAGTATCCCACATCGGAAAGAGGTTGAAAGGGTGGGGGCCTTATAAGGTCAAGCCCTGGACACCCAGTGGACGCGTTTTGGGAAGACAGGATAGTAAATCCCTTGACCCAGAAACAAAACCGTGAGGGGAAGGACGCTGGGCGTGAACCCAAAGCGGACAATATTCATTGGTATGGGCCCAGAGGATGTTACAGATTGGTATCAGAGCCTGGGCCTCATGAGTACGGTGTGCTGAGCGAGGACGCTCAGACCTTATGGGGGGAAGAATGTAATACCCCTGTAGGTGAATTTAAAGTATCCCACATCGGAAAGAGGTTGAAAGGGTGGGGGCCTTATAAGGTCAAGCCCTGGACACCCAGTGGACGCGTTTTGGGAAGACAAGGTAGTAAATCCCTTGACTCAGAAATAAAACCATGAGGGGAAGGACGCTGGGCGTGAACCCAAAGCGGACAATATTCACTGGTATGGGCTCAGAGGATGTTACAGTCCTAATCTCTGATGCCAAAGCTCAGCAGTACCAGCCTTAAACCGATTCGAGAAGTAGGCCTCAGGAATTCCAGATAATGTATACATATTACGCCTCCTTGGCCCTTTCAAAAGTACCTGCCCTGTTTCCCGATCCTTAACACAAACAGAAACATTAGAGAACTCACAGTTTACTGGACACTCATCAGTTAGTTGACTAATTGACAACATGTTTTGTTTTAAATCAGGTACAGACAACACATTAGAAAGAGGCAGATTATACTTTTGTTTCAAAAAAGATATACCAATACCATCAATTGGCAAGAACGCACCATTTCCGATTGTGATAGAATCAGACCCAAGATAACTACTAATATTTTTTAACAAATGTTTGTTACCTGTCATGTGATTGGACGCACCTGAATTAGCTACCCAGTCGGCATCGTGAACTCCATTGTCGAGTGTGAGAGCTGCAAGAGCTTGTGGAGGGCTTTCACGTTATCCTTTAGAAACCCACCAGCAAATTTTAGCAATATGTCCTTTTCTACCACAATATTGATAAATTTCATCCCTATAAAGTTCCCGTTGTCATTCGCCTCTGGCCTGGTGGTGGTGGACGGCGTTGGGCAGAATACCCCCATTTGTTCTGATTCTGACCTCGGGTCTGCTGGGCTTGAAATTCTCATCCTTGCGAATCGAAACTGAAGCGTCGATCTGAGCTGGGATTTGTGTGTTTCTGTTGATTCCCATAGAAAGCTACATGTGACACGATCTGTTCCAGCGAAGTATTGGTCTGACTTGAGAACCAATTCCGCCGTTGATCATGATTTTTCAATTGTGACACTAACTCATTATAGTTAGGTCGTGGTGGCTTGAGCATAGTAGTGGTGAAGGTCTCGTATTGTGGACCTAAGCTAGTGAGAAGACAGAAGACTTTCTCACCATCGGGCACTTTTTTACCAATTGCAGCCAAATTGTCGCAAATCTCTTTAAACAAGCGTAAATGCTCTGTTATAGAGTTGTTGTCGTCTTTTCGAAAATACGTTAACTGTTGTCGAAGGGTAAACTCTCTCTCTTGTGAGTCTTGAGCATAGGCTTCTTTCAAAGCGCTCCACACATTTCTCACAGTTTCTAATCCGATGACAAGTCCCAGAGATTCTTCACTGAGAGTCCCGTAGATCCACCCTCGAAGCAATCGATCGGACTTTTGCCAAGTTTTAAAAGCATCTGACTGTTGTGGTTGATAATTTTCTGGAACTGGATTTGGAGAAGGGTCGAACTTCTGATCTTCTGGAAAATCCTTCACAAGGTGATCGGATAATTCCTGACTCTCAGCTAAACTCAGGACCTGTTCTCTCTAAAGTGGGTAATTTGTCTGTTTAAGTTTTAGAGTTACGAAATTAGCTACATTCAAAGTAGGAGAAGCCATGGGAGCGGATAGAACCAGCTCTGATACCAACAAGAAATTATGAAGAAGTGAATAATATATTATTGAATGTAGCTCAGATAATACAATGAGTTATAATACACTGCTTTAAATAAAAAATAATAACAACTGCTGTAGCAACTAAATAGGAGAAAGTGGAGAAAGTGGAGAAAATGACTGAGCTATTTCAGGTAATCAAACCCATTACCCGTGGGATCTTAAGACTTATTCAAACTAAACATATTTACAATAATACACCTTATCTCTCCACAGCTCTAACACATGGCATCCCGCCTTATAACTCCAGAGGGATATTTGCATCCTCATAACCTCTTAAGTCATTAATTCTTACATCAATTAAAACTTTAAATCTTAGTGGCAACGCCCTGGTTGGTCTGTTCCCTATCAAGGGCATGTTTCTTGGCACTGTAATAATGCTTAATGACCTAATATTAATTCATAAATTACATATTTATTTCATTTATGAAATAACTTTTACTACATAATTTATGACCCAATAATAGAATATGATATCTGAATTTTTTTTTTCTTAATTTGTTTACGAAATTACATGGTTTAGACTTAGCTTATTTGGAAAACTTGGAAACTTTGGAGATAAGTAGTAATGAAATCACTGGCCTCTCAGTGGAAGGTAAACCCATTTAACTGCTCTCTCTCTTCTTGCATATCAATCCACCAGAATATGCATCAATCTAAATGAGTTTTCAACATATAAAAATTGAAATTTTATTTATTTATTTTATTTTATAGCTCGTGATTATTAAAATATTCTATATGGTATGCAGGTTTTGATAAATTATCAAGTCTGAAAAAGCTAAAAGTTGTAGATCTTGGTAGTAACGCCTTTAATACAAGTAGTTTATCATCTTTGAGTTGTCTTGTATCACTCAAGATTTTGGTTCTCAGAGACAACAACATGAATGGTCGGTTCTCATTTCAAGGGTGAGTTTCTTACATCGCCATTTTTCTGCATCACCTATTTTTATTTTATGCTCTAAAATTTTTTCACTATGCATACTACATTTACATTATTTTTATTAAAGGAAAATTGAATCAATTCCCGTGCAGACACTAACTAGATTTTAACATTTGATAATCCAATATGAACTTTCTTTTAGGCAAACAGTGGCAGCTTTTTGAATGAATGTAACAAGAGAAATGTATGCGAAGAATTTTTAGGATTTCAAATTATAGGCTAAGTTATAGCATAGTGCTCAAAGTTTTAAAAAATTTACATTTTAATCCTTATTTTTTTAATAATAAACAATTCGGTTCTTGAATTTAATTTATTTTATTAATAAAATAATCACTTTTAAAATTTATTGTTAGTCAATCGATTAATCGAAAAATTCAATCCAATTAAGTGGACTAAATTGTTATAAATATTTAAATTAAGAATTAAAGGAATTAACTGTTATAAAAATTAAAATTTGAAGGTCTAATTTTACAACTATAATAATAATATTTTTTTATGAGTAAAATTATTATTATTATTATTATTATTATTATTATTATTATTATTATTATTATTATTATTGATAATGATGTATCTTATATTCACGATATGATGATTTATTGATTAGTGGCATTACATGTGTTAGAATTAGCTGATCTAAAAAACTTGGAAACCTTGGACTTAAGTTACAATGAATTGGAGAGCCTCTCAATGGAAGGTAAATTTCACTTCACATCTCCTGTCTTTTCAATTTCATTGCCTACATCTCCTGTCTTTCAGGCAACCTAAGTCAAGGTGGTCTTAGCCTTTCTTTTGCCTTTATAACATCCTAACCAATTGATCGAAATGCCAAAAAATCATCAATTATAAAGTGATTAACTATTTAAATGCAGGTTTTGAAAGGTTATCAAGTTTGAAAAAGCTAAAATTTTTAGATCTTAGCTATAATGTCTTGAACGGCAGTGCCATGTCAGCTCTAAGCAATCTTGTATCACTTAAGACATTAATTCTTAACTCCAATGGAATGGTTGGTCAATTGCCTCCTAGCACAGGTATGACATTAATCCATTCTGAACGACACCGTTTTAATTGATTTCATCTCTAATCTATACTTTTTGCACAATCACATGGCTCAGAAGAATTAGCTAATATGAAACACTTGGAAACGTTGGATGTAAGTTATAATTCCTTGGAAGGGTCAGAAGGTAATTTCGTATAACCCTACCCATGTACTAAAAAGGTGATTCCAACATTTTCATAGGCATTTTTCTTATTGTAGGATTATGTGGATTGAAAAGACTCACTGAGTTGGATCTCAAAAATAATAAATTCTCAGGCCCACTTCCTCAATGTCTTAGAAACATAAGCAGCCTCCAGTATCTTGATCTCTCATCAAATCAGTTCGCCGGCAACATGGAATCCATCCTTTGCAGCTTATGCGGCACAGTCCCAGCAGACAGCTTCTGATAGTGTGGCTCGGCCAGTGGCTCCAGCCGCGACGCAGGCCAGTGGCAGAGGCAGAGGGAGAGGGAGAGGGGCAGCCTCTTCTTCAGCGGGTTTCAGGGGTGAAGGTCCATCAGCTCCAGCGCGGATCTTCACCATGACACAACAGGAGGCAAATGCATCAAACACCGTGGTGTCAGGTAATCTCATCATTGGTTGTTCAGATGTTTATGCCTTAATGGACCCTGGTGCATCTCATTCTTTTATTGCTCCGAGAGCCGTCGAGAGGTTGGATTTGATTGTCTCTAGGTTAGAGTGTCCCCTATGAGTCAGTGGACCCAAGTGCGACCCATCAGTGGCAGAGCTTACGTCCCTCAAGTGTTTAGTTCTCTCTGGAAATAACTTTCAAGGCTTATTCTCATTTAGTGCTTTGGCTAACCACTCCAAGCTTGAGATATTTGAACTTTCTTCAGGAAGTAGTAAGCTTGAAGTGGACACACAGAATCCTACATGGTTTCCTACGTTTCAACTGAAGCTGTTTCACTTGTCAAACTGCCACTTAAATGTCCAAACTAGAACAGTTCCGAGTTTTCTTCTCTATCAGCATGACATGAACTTCATTGATCTCTCTCATAATAAGCTGACTGGAGCATTCCCCAGTTGGGTCTTGCAGAATAACTCAAAGTTACAAGTTATGAATTTGATGAACAACTCATTCACAGGATCATTTCAGCTGCCAAATTTCAATCATCGAGATTTGGTTAAGTTAGAAATTTCAAGCAACAAGATCACAGGTCAACTCCCTAAGGAATTTGGTTTGGTTCTCTCAAATCTGTGCTATATAAACATGTCAAGGAATAGTTTTCATGGAAAGGTTCCATCTTCAGTTGGTGAGATAAGACAACTACGTTACATGGATTTGTCCTATAATAATTTCTCAGGAGTGTTGCCTGGAAGTATACTTGGGAATGGTACTGATTTATATTATTTGTATCTATCAAACAACAACTTCAATGGCATAGGAGGAGAGTCGTCGAGCATCAGCGCCGAACTATTTGTTTTGGACATGTCAAATAACAAACTATCAGATACAATTCCACTACAGCTATGTAACATGGTAAGTCTTAGAATTTTAGACCTGTCAGAAAATAGGTTGCATGGGTCTCTGCCTTCTTGTTTCAATTCTCTATGGCTGCAATTTCTATTTCTACAAAAGAATAGTCTAAGTGGCACTTGACCTGAGGGATAACAAGTTTACTGGGAACCTTCCAACTTGGATCAATCAGCTTTCAGAATTGCGCGTGCTTTCATTGGGAGGGAATCCATTAGGCGGTCATCATCCTGAGCAGCTCTTGAATTGAGAAATGTGAGCATATTGGATCTTTCACGTAACTTGCTTTCTGGTTCCATACCTTCATGCTTTAATAATATCTCATTTGGGAATGTGAGAGAACATAATAATTTTGAGTACACACCTAAAAGCTTGGGGGACTTCTTGCCTTTTACCTCTTATTATTCTCTATACGATGGCACTCTTGAATTTGAGGTGGAAGAGTTGTTTCATATGTCTTCTTCAAAAGAAGTAGAAGTGGAATTTGCAATGAAGTATAAATTCAATCCCTACAAGGGTGACATCGTCAACTTACTGGCAGGTATTGATTTATCATGCAACGAGTTAAATGGTAGTATCCCTTCAGAATTTGGAGACCTCCATGAAATTCTATCGTTGAACTTGTCTCAAAATCACCTATCAGGGTATATTCCAATCAGTTTTTCAAATTTAGAGAGCTTGGAAAGCTTGGATCTTAGCTTCAACAACTTGAGCGGTGAAATCCCCAGCCAACTAGTTGCCCTGAGTTTTTTGGAAACTTTTAATGTTTCATACAACAATTTGTCAGGTAGAATCCCTGATGAAGGCCAATTTGGGACCTTCGATGAAAGCAGTTACAGAGGTAACCCTGGTCTTTGTGGAGCAATAGTTAACAGGAGCTGCGATGCTGCTGAAGTTCCACCAACGCCGCCATCAAATGATAAGGAAGAAGAAGAAGAAGGTGGTGTTGACATGGCGTGGTTTAACTGGAGTTTCAATGCATCATATGTCACAATCGTATTGGTGTTGATGGTAACCCTCAGAATCAACAGAGAATGGCGCATGTTATGGTTTTATTGGGTTGATGTTTGTATTTATTATATTTCCATTCAGCTTTTTGGAACTGATCGTCTATGCTTGTAGGCTGATGCTGGTGCGCTTGTGGAAGATTACACTATGCTCAAAAATTTTTTTATTAATCCCATTATTTACTTTTCCATTTTCATTTTTATCCACGTCTTCAAATTTAATAAAAATATAAAATATAAAAAAACTATAATATAATATAAAAAATTATATAATATAAAACTATAATATTATATAAAATATATAATATTTTTTTATTTAAAATTATTAATTTAAAATATAATTTTTATCAGATCGGCCAATAAATTAATATACGTCTCCACTGCTACGTCAAATATTATTAAATTAACAAAAATCCAGCTAACATCAAATTCTCAATAAAACATCATAACATCATGTGTCGTTTAGTGAGAATTAACGAGCAGATATATGACCGGTTAATATATATTTGACTTAATCTACTACGATTATCAAGTATCCATTTGTATGAATATGAATTTATTTTAATTAAATTATATATATATTAATATTACACAACAATAGTGGAGTTTAAAATCTATGTAGAAATTAATTTTTATAAATTTTTATAAAATTATAAATTATTTAAGTTTTTTAATAAAATTTTAATATATAAAAAATTAAACATTTTATTCTAAATAATAGAATTTATTAAAAGATTGAAATTATTATAAAATTGTTGATCTCAAATAGGAGATTAATTATGTTTAATTCTTAAGCTTGTATATATATATATATAAATTGTTGATCTTAAAATTGTGTATATATATATATAAATTCAATCCCTACAAGGGTGACATCGTCAACTTACTGGCAGGTTTATAATTTGGAATAACAACTCAAATCCAATTAAAAAGATAATTAAAATTTTAAATATTCAACACATTTAGCATATGATGAGCATTATTTAATTTAAATTAAAAAAATTAATTGAATCAAATTAATTTAAAATTTGGTTTAATTTTTATTATTAAAAAAATTAATCGAATCGAATTAATTTAAAATTTGGTTTAATTTTTATTATTTCTGTTAAGTTTGATTTTTAATTTTAAAAATTTAGTTTGATTTAATTCAATTAAAATTAAAAAAAATTTAAAGTGATAAAAATATATTATTTTTAATAATATAGAGATTAAATTATAATTAAAATTTAATATTTTAATTAATTTTAAAATATAAAGAATAAAAAATTTATTAAAAAATTTAATTGATCAAAATAAATTGAATCAAATTAAATAAGCTAAATTGATTTGATTTGATTTTTATTCGAAATCGATTCGATTTTTATAAATACTAAAATTTTAATTTTTAATTTATTCGGTTCAAACCTGACGGCTATTTAAAATATATATACCTTTAAAAAAATATACATATATAAAAAATAATTTTTATATCAAATTTATATTACAAAGTCATAATATTTATACTAAATATAAATAAAAATTGTTGATATATATATATATTGATAACCGCTGGATTTCTTCATCCCGGTCTGGGGCCAGACCCATGATAATAACCCATTACTTGGAGGCCCTCAAGTCTCCCGCATAAATCAGGTCCAGCCCGCTCTGCCTTAAGACCGGGCTCCATCTAAACTTCTCACTCAGGCCGGCCCAGCCCTTACGGCCCATCAAACAGATCTTCTCTGGACTCAGTTTTAATCTTATCTTCTGATCCAGCCCGGAAACAGGAAGAAGATCAACCCATCCGTCTTATGGGTTCATCCGCATGCGCGCCCGGGGAGAATCAGAGGCCGTTACTCATGAGGCAGGGATCTGATATTCTCGTATGTCCGTATCAACATGGCAGAGACAGATGGCCCAATGACAGACAGCTTGTTATACGTCACCAGCAGATAAAAGGAAACATATAAAAGGGGAGACACTCTCCTCTTACACAAAGTTTTTTCCCAAGTTTACAGAACTCTTGTAAAACTCTATTTTCTGAATATCAGATCATCATATATATACACAACATAGGGACGAAAAATTATTTAAACATTATTTTCAAAAAACAAAATCTTTAGATATTAAATTGCTAATTTTGCTAATTTCAAAATGATTATTATTAATTTCCTTTTGTTTTTCCTTGTTGTGTGAACTTTTGCATTTGCTTTTAGGGAAAGCATTAGAGATGCAGAGAAACAAAAAGTATATATAAACCATACAAAGACGCCAAAGGGTAGGGGGAAAATATTCAAATTAGATTATTTTTCTTATATAATTTTATTTTATATAATATTCAAATATTATTTTATATTAATACTAAATAAAACAATTATATACTTGTAAATAATAGAAAGATAATTACTAAACTATTTCTATTATTTTAACTCATATTATTTAATTCACTCATAATAAATTTATTTAAATAAATGTTAATTTATAAATATTTAAAAAATGCTAAAACATTTATGGCATGTAAATATAGGAGAATTAAGTTCATTTAAAATTGCAATCACGGTTTTAATTTGGTGAATGTTTTTTAGGATGCGTTTAGATTTTTAAAAGTGAAATTTGTGCAAATATTTTATTTTTTTAACTGGACACTATGAATTGGAGAAGTAAAACCTAATATCTTTTAAATGCATTTATCATCGGATTAAACATGTGAATATACATATTTTATGAGTGTGGAGAATTATTGATATGAAATAATCTTTATTCAAAATATATAATGAGATGTTATCATGAGACTGAATCATGTGGTAAAATTTTAGTAAACTGTGACACTCGATCACAAAAATTTCATTCGAAAGAAAAAGAAAAAGATCCGAGCAATATAATAGTTAATATTCGGAGTGACAAAAGGCATGCCTTCTCATGAACCAATTAAATTTTTTATGAGACAAGTTACCATTAGAAAATAAAATCCAATCAATCCCTTTATTCCTATAATCGCACAATCTCTTATTTACTGGTAGACACCAATTGGATTTTAAAAAAGATAATTAACTCCACTATATTTTTACAGAATAAAGTATATACATCATTCAAGTTACGCATTCTAAAATATATACATAATTCAAGTTACGTATTCTTACACATTTATTTTTTAGTTAAATTATTTTCTTATATTCGCTATTGTGACAAATTACTAGTTTGAACGTCAAAATGACATGCTAATAAGTAATAACCACTTCACTTTCTCTTCTTCGCATAATGTTTGACCATTGTTGAACTCATTTTCCGTCAGCCTTTTACTGTATAATGGCATTTATCAATTTCAGATTAAGCCAAATTGATCAAGCATAATTTAGCCACATTTTTATCATAATTATTGTTGCTTATTTACACATTTTTTAGTTTAATTTATGGTTTTTATCTTGTTTTTACAGAAAAGGAAGAAATTAGAAAATGGGAGAAAAAGTGCAGAAAAAGTACAGAAGGATGATTTGCCCAGTGATTTGCCCAAGATCACCAGCTAAACTGCTCCAATCACTGCCCAGATCAAGCTAAAGCAGAAACCCGGAGGCAACAGACAGCAGTGATATGGGCAGTGATTTGCCCAAGAAACTCGAAGATCACTGGCCAAATCACTCGCAGAGACATAGAGGACTGACTCACAGAGAAGCGATCTGGTCAGTGATTTGCCCAATCACTTGAAGAAACTGGTCAAATCACCGGGCAAATCACTTTGACAGCAGAAACTTACAGCAGAGCGGGAAAATGGGCAGAAAACAGAAATCCGAATTTTCAGAAGTCCAAATCCAATCCAATCACTTCCAACACAAAACCAAGAGCCACGAAAGAGTCTCTCATCCAAGGAATTCCAATTGCAATTAAAATCAACATCAAAAGAGGAGTCAAACACCAAATCAAAGAGGGATTTCAAAACCCTAGATGGAGAGAAATTCTGCAGCTATAAAAGGAGAGCCTCCAAACCAGCAAAATTATCTTCTGATCAGCAACTCAACTCGCCAGAAACTCTCCAGCATCTTCCTTTTCTTTTCTTTTCTTTTCATCTTTTTGTGTATTTAGTCCACCATGAGTGGCTAAACACTTTCCTTTCTAGTTGAAGTTGGTGAATTTCAGATTTTGTGATGAATTGGGAGATTTAATACTCCATTGTTGAACTCTTGTTTATTTCAATATTTATGCAATCTGATCTTTTCCATAATTATTACTTTGCTTTTAGAATCAATAAGGGCCCATTGCTTTTAAATTGCTAAAGTGATAAATTGTTTGAATGATTTAGGTCCGTAATTGCTTAAATTGTTTAAACTCACATTTAATCAAGTTGCATGATCTAAACTTGACCACGCGGTTGGCAAGATTAGAATTAGGTTTCTCTAAGTCTTAATGCAGTTAACAGTTGTTCGATGCTATAATGCCCCAAGGACGTTCCTTGGCAACTTGTTAACTAGTGTTTGATTAGCGAACGTTTCCTAATCAAACTAGAACTAAGGAGGAATTTGGATTGTGAGAAGCGTCTTCCACATCCAAAACTAATTTATTGGAATAAATAGGAGTGTTAAAGAATCAATGATCAATTCTAAACAATCTGAAATAAGATCCATATTTCAACTAGAAGCTTTTCTCTTATTGATTTACTCATCTTTAAATTATTGCTTTCTTTTGCTATTTAGTTTTAAATCATCAAACTCAAACCCCCCTCTTTTAATTATTTGTTATTTACTCATCTTGGTTATTATTAGGAAGATCTTTAGTGTCAATTCCCTGTGGTTCGACCCTATTGCCACTATCTACAAGTTTATTGTTGATTGTTTAATAGGTTTATTTTTGACGGCTTCGACAACCGCCTATCAAAAATTGGCGCCGTTGCCGGGGATTTGATTAAAACTAACGTATTTTCCTTTTATGATCAGGGCTGATCGTAAAGAAGCTCTTCTTTACGATCCAGAAATTGAACACACTGTCAAGACCTTACAAGCATGGCTACGGTAAGTATGTCTTTTCTCTCTTCTCAAATTTCTGAACTAACCTCTATTGTGAAAAATTATAGTCAAGCTCGACAAGTTCAACAACTTCAACAAGCACATGCATTTGAAGGATTCTATGGACAGGCAAGACATAATCCCTACCTTGACACATACAATACAGGTTGGGGAGACAATCTGAGCTATGACTATGCTAGGACAGACCACTACCATGACTACCAAAGAGATCTGCAATACAATCCAAGTTGGAGGGACAATCCGAATTATGGCTATGCAAGGGCTGACTACTACCAAAACTATCAAGCCCAAGCAACACCTCAAAACTCCCATATGGAACTTGAAGAGATGGTGAGAAAATTGGAAATTTCTGGGAAAATTCTCCAACAGCAAGTGGATCAAGCGGTCAACTCAATGAACGCGCACATATTAAGAAGGGAGGAAGAGCTTCAAGATCTATGGGACGATGACGAAGAAACAAACCAAGCTGCTGAATCTGCGGCACAAATCACCACTGCAGAACCTACTGCTGTCCAAAAATCAGCACCAACCGAAGCTCCTGCTGCAAAAACAGCACCTGCTGTCCAAAAATCAGCAACCTCAGAAATTGCCCCAACTGAACCAGAAGTTGCTGCATTTGCTGAAACTGCCAAAATTACACCAGAAATTACAGAATTTGCTGCTGTCTAAGTTGCTGAAAATAGAGACAGCAACTGCTGTCAAACTGCCACAACCATTGCTGCCCACAAATCAGCACCAGCCGAAGTACCTGTTACATCCCCTGCTGCTGTCCATAAACCAGCAACTGCTGGAAGTGCCCCAACTGAACCAAAATCTGCTGAAATTTCTGAAACAAACCAGCCCCCTGGAGAATCCAGCACAACCAGATTGCTAGCACAGGTAAGTTGTTGTTTGCCCTCCCAAACTGAGATAAATCCAAGGCAAAATGCTAGTGCCATCACATTGAGGAGGGGAAAGGAGTTACAAGACAATAGGGATGAAAAATTACAAAAACAGGGCATGGAAGAAATTCTGCCAGAAAGTGATCAGGGCAGTGATTTGCCCAGTTTACTCGTAGGAACTGACCCGATCGCTGGGCAAACTAAGCTGTCCAGCAGTGGTTTGCCCAATTCTCCAGAGAAGGCAGAAAGTGATTTGCCCAAATCAACAGACCAGGCAGAATCAAGTCAAAGGCAGAAACAGCAACCTATGGAGAAATTCAAGGTACCTCCTCCCTTCCCAAAGAGATTTGCAAGGTCCCAAAAGGAGAAAGAGGAAAAAGAGATATTGGAGACACTTCGCAAAGTGGAAATTAACATTCCCCTACTTGATGCTATCAAACAAATACCAAGGTATGCTAAATTTCTCAAAGAGCTATGCACCAATAGGAGAAAACTTGCTGAACATAAAAAGGTAAGTGTGGGGGAGTGTGTTTCAGCTGTAATCCAAAGGAAACTTCCAACCAAATGCAAGGATAGAGGAATGTTCGCGGTTTCATGCAAAATAGGCAATGTGGGGATAAAGAAAGCCATGTGTGACCTTGGAGCTTCAATAAATGTCATGCCTCTGTCTATTTTTAACTTGTTGAATGCAGGTACACTCAAGGGCACCAGCATTGTGATCCAATTAGCTGACCGATCCATTATCTACCCCAAAGGAGTGCTAGAAGATGTGTTGGTGCAAGTGGACCAATTAGTCTTTCCAGCAGATTTTTATGTTATTGACATGGAGGAGGATAAGGGCAACATCACCTCTGATATCTTACTTGGGAGACCATTCTTAAGTACAGCAAGAACTAAAATTGATGTGCATGATGGCACATTGACTATGGAGTTTGAAGGGGAAGTTATCAAATTTAATGTTTATGATTCCATGAAATTCCCCAATGATGTTTCTCATGTTTATGGCCTTGATGTTATTGATAATTTAAGTCAAGAAGTTTTTAATTTTGATCAAGAAAACTTACTTTATGAAGGTCTTTGCAGGAGAGAAGAAGTGGACAGCAACATCTCTGAAGCAGACAAAACAGGAGACTGCTGTAACTTGCTGGATGTGGGCGATTTGCCCAGTGATTTGCCCAGAACACCAGAAAATCTGCTCAAATCACAGCCCAAATCAAACAGCAAACAGCAGAAATCAGCCCAGACATCAACTGCACCAGAACTGAAACTATTGCCTAGCCACCTCAAATATGACTACTTGGGAGCTGGAAATACACTTCCAGTAATTATTTCCAACCAGCTCAACCAAGAAGAAGAAGAAAAGCTCCTTGATGTGTTAAGGAAGCACAAAAAAGTAATTGGGTGGACCTTGGAGGACATAAAAGGCACCTCAAGACCATTCGGTGGAGGCTCAAGACAGGATGCAACACATGGAAAGCATGTTGCAGCTGCTGGTTCAACACTTTCTGCCCCAGCACCGTGACAGATAGCGATTTGCCCAGTGATTTGCCCAGTACTTGCCCAAGTCACTGGTCAAATCACCCCCAGGCCAGGAAATATCTTTCCCTTTTCTCCTTCATTTTTCTATATGTTTATTCACACATTGAGGACAATATGTGGGATAGGTGTGGGGGTACTGGAGAGTATTTATTCACTGATCACACCATCTTTTTTATTTTTTTTTTTTATTTTTTTTTATTTTTTTATTTTTTTTTTTACTTTTTGTTTCTTTTTGCATTATTCTTACCCCTTTTTGCACACACCAGAAATTTTTTCACACTCCTAGCACACACACACAGAATTTTGTAGCTAATTGCTCTACTCAACATAGATAACAAGGTTAAAAGAGTGCCCTTATCTCATGACCCCATTGATTTGCCACCCCTTTAAGCCTAAATTGAATCATTCGCAGTATGTTACCTTCACTTTGGGAGTTTTTCTCTTGAATTGAATTGATAAGCGGTTGTCGAAGCCGTCAAAAATAAACCTATTAAACAATCAACAATTAACTTGTAGATAGTGGCAATAGGGTCGAACCACAGGGATTTGACACTACGGATTTTCCTACTAATGACTTGGACAAGTGAATAATAAGAAATTAAAAGAGGGGGGTTTTGTTTTGATGATTAAAACTAAATAGCAAGAGAAAGCGATAATTTAAATAGATGAGAATTTCAATAGGAGAAGAATTCTAGTTGAAGAATGGATCTATTTCAGTTTGTTTAGAATTGATCATTGATCTTTTCGATACTCCTATTTATTTCAATAAATTAGTTTAGGATGTGGAAGACGCTTCTCACAATCCAAATTCCTCCTTAGTTCTAGTTTGATTAGGAAACGTTCGCTAATCAAACACTAATCAACAAGTTGCCAAGGAACGTCCTTGGGGCATTGTAGCATCGAACAACTGTCAACTGCATTAAGACTTAGAGAAACCTAATTCTAACCTTGCCAACCGCGTGGTCAAGTTTAGATTATGCAACTTGATTAAATGTGTGTTTAAATAATCTAAGCAATTACGGACCTAAATTATTCAAACAATTGTTACTTAAGCAATTAAAAGCAATAGGCCTAAATTGATTCTAAAAGCAAAGCAACAATTATAGAAAGATCAAATTGCATAAATATTGAAAATAAATAGAAGTTTAATAATGGAGATTTAAATCTCCCAATTCATCACAAATCTGAAATTCACCAACTTCAACTAGAAAAGGTTGGATTTAGCCACTCATGGTGGACAAAATCACAAAAGGAAGAAGAAAGAAAAGAAGGATAATTTCTGCTGTGTTGCTGGAGAATTTCCGAGGATGGCAGATGCTGAAAGAGATGATCAGATGCCTTTGATGCTGCCCTTTTATAGCTGGAGAGTCCCAAGTCCAATTTGATTAGGGTTTTGTAATCTTAATTTGATTTGGTCTTCTTTGTAGTCTTTGATTCCTCTTTGAATTTTGTGTTTGATTGAGAATGGAACTCTCTAAATGAGGGGCGTGGCTCTTGGGACTGATCTTGTGGTGTTTGAAGTGGACTTGGACTTCTTTCCTTTGAATTTGGATTTTCTGCTCTTTTCCCGCCTCTGCTGTATTTTCTGTTATTAAAGTGATTTGGGCAGATTCTGCAAGTGATTTGGGCAAATCACTTGCTCATTTTGCCCCAATCGCTTCCTGGGGTTTAGTCCAGTTTCTGTCTTTGTTTCTGCGAGCGACTTGGCCAGTTCCTGCGAGTGACTTGGGCAAGTCACTTTGACCCAATCACTTTTCCAGCTTTTTCTTCACTTTTTCTCTAACTTTCCAATTTCTTCCTTTTCTGTAAAAACATATCAAAAACACAAATTAAGCTAGAAAAATGTGTAAATAAACAGTAGAAAATATAATAAAAATGTGGCTAAATTATGCTTGATCAAATACCCCCACACCTATCTTTTTGCTTGTCCTCAAGCAACAAACAACTTAGTCAATCAAGCTCCTTTTTCTTTTGAGCCTAAGTACCACTTAATCAGCCCCCCCTAGACTCCTAAATTGAAACACTACAGTGTAGGATGCATGTACTAAGGTTGTCCCCTTCTTTCCTTGTTTCCTATCTCTCACCATGGCCAAGGGAAAGTTTTTTATTTGATCATGCTTATTAATTTATATTAGGTTTAATGCAATCCCTTAAGAGTGACTTGCCCTATTTTAAGCATTTTTAATTACCAGCACTTTTTGTCCTTGCCTGAAAAAATCACCAACCTTTTTACGCGATGGTGCATATGGGTGATACACCCCCGGTTACTCAGTTGGTCACTTGTCCAAGTGGCTACTAGCTCTGTTCATAATCTTAGACCATCGAAACTTTATTTTATGCTTGAAAAGTCACCAACCTTTTTACGCGACGGTGCACATGGGTAATACACCTCCGGTTACTCAGTTGGTCACTTGTCCAAGTGACTATTAGCTCAGTTCATAGCCTTAGATCATAGGAACAGGTTGTGCTTTTTGATTTGCTGAGTTTTTCTTTTTCTTTTTCCTTTTTATATCAATTTGGGCAAATCAACTCAAAGAGAATTACATTAACTTTTATTGCATGTATTTTATTTTCCTTTCCTATTGGCCACAGCAGTTTCAAGAACTCAATTCAAGAAGAAAAACTTCCTAAGTAAAGGCTACACACTGTGCATGGTTCAATTTAGGTTTAAAGGGTTGGATAATCAATGGGGTCATGAGATAGGAAGCTCTTTTTACCTTGTTATCTATGCTGAGTAGAGCAAAAGCTAAGTCAAAATTCTGTGTGTGTGTGTGCAAAAAGTGAAAAAATGTGTGAAAAATTTTGGTGTGTGTTTATGGGGCAAAAAGATGCAAAATGAAACAAAAAAGAAAGCAAAAAATATAATGTAATCAATGCAAAAATATAACCTAGCAGTAAATACCCCCACACCTATCCCAAACATTGTCCTCAATGTTTAAACATAAATATGAAAAAATTAATAAGGAGAAGGAAAGGGACTGCCTGAGATGTGGGTGATTAGGCCAAGTGATTTGGGCAAATCACTCGGCCAAATCACTGTCGTGGCTGGTCTGTGGGCAGAAAAATGGTCCACCAGCAGCTGCAACAAGTGCCCCATATGCTGCATTCTGTCCTTGATTCTGGTGAGATGAGCCTCCACCAAAGGGTCTTGAGGTGCCTTTTACGTCCTCCAAGGTCCACCCAATTGCTTTCTTGTGTTTCCTTAACATATCAAGGAGCTTTTCTTCTTCCTCCTTGCTGAGTTGGTTGGAAATAATTACTGGAAGTGTATTTTCAACTTCCAAGTAGGCATATTTGAGGTGGCTGGGCAAGGGCTTCAGATCTGGTGCAGCAGCTATCTGGGACTTTGCCTGCTGTCTGCTGATTGATTTGGGCAGATCATCGCTGATGATTTGGGCAGATCGACTGCCTATCGTGTCTGTCTGCATTGGTGATTTGGGCAAATTGAATTCTGCTTGCACTGATGATTTGGGCAGATCGCCTTCTGTCATGTTTGTCTGCTCACTGATTTGGGCAAATTGTCTGGGTGATTTGGGCAGATCACTCTCTACCAAGTCTGTCTGCTCTAGTGATTTGGGCAAGACAGGGTCTGTTTGCTTAGGTGATTTGGGCAGATCATCTGTTGATTTGGGCAGATCACCCTCTGTCATGTCTATCTGCTCACTGATTTGGGCAGATTGTCTGGGTGATTTGGGCAAATCACCTTCTGTCATTTCTGTCTGCTGGTTGATTTGGGCAGATTGCCTGGGTGATTTGGGCTGATCACTATCTGTCAAGTCTGTCTGCTCCAGTGACTTGGGCGAGACGGGGTCTGTTTGCTTAGGTGATTTGGGCAAATCACCTGCAGAAACTGCCCAAATCACTGTCTGGTATGTGTCTTTTTCGGTGCTGGTGCTGGTGCTGTCCATTTTTTCAGATCTTGGAATTTGCTTCACAGCATCTAGTAGGGGAATGTTGATTTCTACTTTGCGGAATGTCTCAAGTATTTCTTTTTCTTCTTTCTCCTTTTGGGACCTTGCAAATCTCTTTGGGAAGGGAGGAGGTACCTTAAATTTCTCCACTGGTTGCTGGTCTGCCTTGGTCTGCTTGGAGCTGGATTCTGCCTGGATGGTTGTTTTGGGCAGATCAACTTCTGCCTTTCCTGGCGATTTGGGCAGATCACCGCTGATGATTTGGGCAGATCGACTGTCTGATTTGCCCCAATCGCTTTCTGGCAGTTTTTCTTCCATGGCCTGTTTTTGCAATTTTTCAGCCTTGCTGTCTTGCAACTCTTTTCCACTCCTCAATGTGATGGCACTGGCCTTTTTCCTTGGATTTATCTTAGTTTGGGAAGGTAGCTTTCCTTGTGACTCAAGTTTGCTCAAGGATGAAGCCATTTGTCCCACTTGTTGCTTCTTTGCTGGCTGTTCAGGAGCTGTTTGAGTGGTATATGTTGCTGGTTCAGCGAGTGCAACAACTTCTGGTTCAGTGGTGTCAATTTCTGAGGTTGCTGGTGTTTGGACAGCAACAAGGGATGTAATGGTGGCAGATTCAGCACTTGCTGATTTTTGGACAGCAGGTTCAGCAATTGCTGATGTAATTGTGGAATTTTCAGCAGATGAACAGCAACTGCTGTCTCTATTTGCAGTAGTTTGGACAGGCAGATTTTCAGCTTGAATTTCAGCTTCTTCACGTGCAACAGGGGGTTTTGCCATTGCTGGATTTTCTGCAGTAATCTGGAACTTGGTTTCTGGTGTAATTTCAGCAGTGGCAGGTGTGGCAGTAGATCCAGCAGCTTGGTCTGTTTTTGGGGAACCTTCGTCATCGTCCCATAGATCTTGAAGCTCTTCCTCTCTTCTTAATATGTGCGCGTTCATTGAGTTGACCGCTTGATCTACTTGCTGTTGTAGAATTTTCCCAGAAATTTCCAACTTCCTTACCAACTCTTCAAGTTCCATATTGGAGTTTCGAGGTGTTGCTTGGGCTTGATAGTTTTGGTGGTCCTGGTAGTTGTTAGCCTCAGTGTAGCCATAGTTCGGCTGATCTCCCCAATATGGATTGTATGTGTCAATGTACGGATCATGTCTTGGCTGTTCATAGAATCCTCCATATGCATGTCCAGACTGGCTATTGAATCCTCTAAATGTATGCACTGGTTGGTCATATTGATAAAGTGTGGGACATTGATCAGTTGGGTGTCCCACATATCCACAGATCCTACATGATCTTGGTGGCTGAAAGTGTTGAGCTCGACCTTTGACATAACTATCCACAAGAGAGGTTAGTTCAGAAATTTGAGAAGAGAGAAAAGACGTACTTACTGTAGCCATGCTTGTAAGGTCTTGGTAGTGCGTTCAATTTCAGGATCGTAAAGAAGAGCTTCTTTACGATCAGCCCTGGTCATAAAATGAAAATACGTTAGTTAGATCAAATCCCCGGCAACGGCGCCAATTTTTGATAAGCGGTTGTCGAAGCCGTAAAAAATAAACCTATTAAACAATCAACAATTAACTTGTAGATAGTGGCAATAGGGTCGAACCACAGGGATTTGACACTACGGATTTTCCTACTAATGACTTGGACAAGTGAATAATAAGAAATTAAAAGAGGGGGGTTTTGTTTTGATGATTAAAACTAAATAGCAAGAGAAAGCGATAATTTAAATAGATGAGAATTTCAATAGGAGAAGAATTCTAGTTGAAGAATGGATCTATTTCAGTTTGTTTAGAATTGATCATTGATCTTTTCGATACTCCTATTTATTTCAATAAATTAGTTTAGGATGTGGAAGACGCTTCTCACAATCCAAATTCCTCCTTAGTTCTAGTTTGATTAGGAAACGTTCGCTAATCAAACACTAATCAACAAGTTGCCAAGGAACGTCCTTGGGGCATTGTAGCATCGAACAACTGTCAACTGCATTAAGACTTAGAGAAACCTAATTCTAACCTTGCCAACCGCGTGGTCAAGTTTAGATTATGCAACTTGATTAAATGTGTGTTTAAATAATCTAAGCAATTACGGACCTAAATTATTCAAACAATTGTTACTTAAGCAATTAAAAGCAATAGGCCTAAATTGATTCTAAAAGCAAAGCAACAATTATAGAAAGATCAAATTGCATAAATATTGAAAATAAATAGAAGTTTAATAATGGAGATTTAAATCTCCCAATTCATCACAAATCTGAAATTCACCAACTTCAACTAGAAAAGGTTGGATTTAGCCACTCATGGTGGACAAAATCACAAAAGGAAGAAGAAAGAAAAGAAGGATAATTTCTGCTGTGTTGCTGGAGAATTTCCGAGGATGGCAGATGCTGAAAGAGATGATCAGATGCCTTTGATGCTGCCCTTTTATAGCTGGAGAGTCCCAAGTCCAATTTGATTAGGGTTTTGTAATCTTAATTTGATTTGGTCTTCTTTGTAGTCTTTGATTCCTCTTTGAATTTTGTGTTTGATTGAGAATGGAACTCTCTAAATGAGGGGCGTGGCTCTTGGGACTGATCTTGTGGTGTTTGAAGTGGACTTGGACTTCTTTCCTTTGAATTTGGATTTTCTGCTCTTTTCCCGCCTCTGCTGTATTTTCTGTTATTAAAGTGATTTGGGCAGATTCTGCAAGTGATTTGGGCAAATCACTTGCTCATTTTGCCCCAATCGCTTCCTGGGGTTTAGTCCAGTTTCTGTCTTTGTTTCTGCGAGCGACTTGGCCAGTTCCTGCGAGTGACTTGGGCAAGTCACTTTGACCCAATCACTTTTCCAGCTTTTTCTTCACTTTTTCTCTAACTTTCCAATTTCTTCCTTTTCTGTAAAAACATATCAAAAACACAAATTAAGCTAGAAAAATGTGTAAATAAACAGTAGAAAATATAATAAAAATGTGGCTAAATTATGCTTGATCATGAATCCTTAAATGTGCTAAGGTCAAGGGAAATAAAAATACAAATACATGCAAACACAAAGCTAGTGTAACTCCCTATGAGCTGATTTGCCCAAATTATCATGAAAAACCAGCACAAAGCACAAATCACAAACTTGTTCCAATGGTCTAAGACTATGAACTGAGCCTAATAGCCACTTGGAGAAGTAACTGACTGAGTAACCGGGGGTGTATCACCCATGTACACAATCGCGTAAAAAGGTCAGTAACTTTTTCAAGCAAATAAGTTTCGATGGTCTAGACTATGAACAGAGCTAGTAGCCACTTGAACAAGTGACTAACTGAGTAACCGGGGGTGTATCACCCATGTACACAATCGCGTAAAAAGGTTAGTGACTTTTTCAAGCAAGGATAAGAATAAGTGCTGCTGAAAATAAAAACAAAAATAAAAAGAAATAGAGAAGAAAAGGGGCAAGTCACTCCTAGGGGTTACATTAAAACTAACATAAAGGAATAAGCATGATTGAGTCAAAAACCTTTCTCTTGACCATGGTAGGTGAAAGGAAACAAGGAAAGGAGAGGATGACCTTAGTGCATGTACTCTATACTGTGATAATTCAGATTAGGAGTCTAGGGGGAGCTGATTAAGTGGTATTTAGGCTCTAAGGAAAAAGGGGGCTTGATTGGCTAAGTTATTTGTTGCTTGAGGACAAGCAAAAAGCTAGGTGTGGGGGTATTTGATCAAGCATAATTTAGCCACATTTTTATCATAATTATTGTTGCTTATTTACACATTTTTTAGTTTAATTTATGGTTTTTATCTTGTTTTTACAGAAAAGGAAGAAATTAGAAAATGGGAGAAAAAGTGCAGAAAAAGTACAGAAGGATGATTTGCCCAGTGATTTGCCCAAGATCACCAGCTAAACTGCTCCAATCACTGCCCAGATCAAGCTAAAGCAGAAACCCGGAGGCAACAGACAGCAGTGATATGGGCAGTGATTTGCCCAAGAAACTCGAAGATCACTGGCCAAATCACTCGCAGAGACATAGAGGACTGACTCACAGAGAAGCGATCTGGTCAGTGATTTGCCCAATCACTTGAAGAAACTGGTCAAATCACCGGGCAAATCACTTTGACAGCAGAAACTTACAGCAGAGCGGGAAAATGGGCAGAAAACAGAAATCCGAATTTTCAGAAGTCCAAATCCAATCCAATCACTTCCAACACAAAACCAAGAGCCACGAAAGAGTCTCTCATCCAAGGAATTCCAATTGCAATTAAAATCAACATCAAAAGAGGAGTCAAACACCAAATCAAAGAGGGATTTCAAAACCCTAGATGGAGAGAAATTCTGCAGCTATAAAAGGAGAGCCTCCAAACCAGCAAAATTATCTTCTGATCAGCAACTCAACTCGCCAGAAACTCTCCAGCATCTTCCTTTTCTTTTCTTTTCTTTTCATCTTTTTGTGTATTTAGTCCACCATGAGTGGCTAAACACTTTCCTTTCTAGTTGAAGTTGGTGAATTTCAGATTTTGTGATGAATTGGGAGATTTAATACTCCATTGTTGAACTCTTGTTTATTTCAATATTTATGCAATCTGATCTTTTCCATAATTATTACTTTGCTTTTAGAATCAATAAGGGCCCATTGCTTTTAAATTGCTAAAGTGATAAATTGTTTGAATGATTTAGGTCCGTAATTGCTTAAATTGTTTAAACTCACATTTAATCAAGTTGCATGATCTAAACTTGACCACGCGGTTGGCAAGATTAGAATTAGGTTTCTCTAAGTCTTAATGCAGTTAACAGTTGTTCGATGCTATAATGCCCCAAGGACGTTCCTTGGCAACTTGTTAACTAGTGTTTGATTAGCGAACGTTTCCTAATCAAACTAGAACTAAGGAGGAATTTGGATTGTGAGAAGCGTCTTCCACATCCAAAACTAATTTATTGGAATAAATAGGAGTGTTAAAAAATCAATGATCAATTCTAAACAATCTGAAATAAGATCCATATTTCAACTAGAAGCTTTTCTCTTATTGATTTACTCATCTTTAAATTATTGCTTTCTTTTGCTATTTAGTTTTAAATCATCAAACTCAAACCCCCTCTTTTAATTATTTGTTATTTACTCATCTTGGTTATTATTAGGAAGATCTTTAGTGTCAATTCCCTGTGGTTCGACCCTATTGCCACTATCTACAAGTTTATTGTTGATTGTTTAATAGGTTTATTTTTGACGGCTTCGACAACCGCCTATCACAAATAACAATATTTTAGCATGTATTTTTAAGAAAAATGGAAACTCTCATAATATTAAAATAATATTTAAATTTAGATAATTATATAAAAAAATTTAAATATTAAAACACGATTTACATTATAAAATTTATATAATAAATATTGGAATGCAATATTAATTAATTAACTAGTGATATAATATTAGGCAAAGTCTTGAAGGCATTGTATAATATAACAAACCTTACCACTGCTAGCGTGACTAACGGGAATAATAGACACTTTCCTATTCTAACATCTATAATTTACACGTCATGATTATTCCAGGAAGAGATATTGATGAATAAAAACGTTTATGTTAAATTTTGCTTCAAATAAATTAGGACTAACAAAGAAATGAAAAAAAAAAAGGAATAGAAAACTTGGCTTATGAATTGGTAGTTTGATTGAAAGGCTTGGAGTTGGAGACATGAAGAATACATTAATGATTAAAGATTTACATGATTAATACGATCGATTAAGTAAGATTATGTCATGCAAGGGCAACGTTGAAGAGGAAAGAGAGAATAAGAACCAAACCATCCTAATAAAGCAATCAAAGAAAGAAAATAAATGAGGAGTGAAGCAAACAAACTACGAACAATAGCACAGCCAAAAAGCACCTGAAACAACGCACACGCAATTCTTCACGCAAAAGTAGAAGAAGAAGAAAAAAAAGCCAGAGCAAGAAAAGGGAAAAAGAAAATTACAATTGAGGTGGAGATCGAGAAGGAGAGAAACACGCACACGCACACGCACAACCCCTTGAAATGTCTGACCACCAGCTGCAGGGGACTCCTGCTATACACATCCCCCTCTCTGGATTTGGAATAAAAGATTTAACAAATGAAAGAGTACAACGATGCACTGAAAACCCAAAAGGAAAGACACAGAATCAGCCATGAAAATTCCTTGAACTATCAAAACGAAATGTTTTCATGGATCTAGATAACAAGGAAAAATTGTTCACCTGTTCTATCATTGTGGAATTAGATTCCAAGAAAAGTTTTTCTGATCAAATGAAGTTGTCTGCTAACATCCTCCATACTCATTCGTCCTTTGGGTGATTCTGCTGAACAGCCAATACCAATTTCAAGCACTGAAACTACACAACTTCGTGCTTTTGCACTCATCTCGCTCAGGTTTCCATTACTGTTAGACAATTCTCTTTCTTCTTCTGTTGCTGTGATGAGGTTAGGGTCAATAATCTGCATAAGGCTTTCTGGCAATGCTGTCTTCACAAAGCTATGAAGATTTAAGCCATCTTTGAATATTTCATCAGTTGGTCTTCTTCCTGAGAACATCTCTAATACAAGGATCCCAAAGCTATACACATCCCCCTCTCTGGATGCTGGACAACCCATTCCATATTCTGCAATTCACAGAATCATCATTTTATTAATCTGTTAAAAGACATTCAGGCAAAAAAATTCTAACCAGAGTGGCTTTGATATAAATTGTCCCGGTTCAAATTGATCCAAATAACTTTTCAATCCACTTTTTTTAAATTTTCTTTATCCCGCTTACGTGGGATGGATACCACAAAAAGAAAGAAGTCGGATCAGGTTAGTACCTGGAGGAGCATAACCGATTGTTCCTTTTATTCCAGTTGTCGTAGACAAGCTTTGAGATGAAGATTTGCTTGTTGAAACGAGTCTTGCAAGACCAAAATCAGATACATGAGCAACCATGTCGTCGTCGAAAAGAACATTGCTGGGTTTCAGGTCACAATGAATAATTGGATTTTCACATTGCTCATGAAGATATTGCAAGGCCGAGGCCACATCGACGGCAACATTTAATCTCTGAAGCAAGTTTAAATTCCATGATTGATTTTTGCCTTCTATTTCAGGATGCAACCACTTCTCCAAGCTCCCATTTCCCATGAATTCAAGGATTAGAGCTTTGAAATCATTAAGTTTGTAATCCATGCTTGAGCAACATGTCAACATCTTCACAAGATTTCGGTGTCTGATATTCCTCAACACAATGCATTCAGAAATAAAGCTCTTGGAAGCACCCTTATGTTCAAGCTTGAGAACTTTAACCGCTACTGGTCTTTCAACTTGATCTAGAAATCCTTTATACACAGAGCCGAAGCTGCCAGATCCGATCAAATTTTCTGGAGAGAATCCATTCGTTGCACAAAAAATATCTCCATAAGATACCTTCAGAAATTGCTTCATCATTGAGGATGAAGAAGATGACTTCTGCTTTGGATTTCTTTTCCAATAAACAAGAAGAAAGGCTAATGTACACACAGCCATTACAGGTAGTATAATTTCCAGCTTATAAAAAAACAACCCTCCTCTCTTGTTCGGGCATTTTGGTAGATTGAGTTCTGAGACACCGCCGCAAAGCTTATCATTACCAATTAATGATACAGCACTTGCATTTCTGAAAACTCCTCCAGTTGGTACTTCACCCTCAAGATCATTGAAAGAAAGATTCAGGAAAAGTAAGTATGGAATGTCCTGTAGATCTTTCGGAATTCGCCCTGTCAACTTGTTTAGTGAAAGATCTAAATATTGAAGGCCTCTCAGGGAAGCTAAAGATGGAGGGATGGTCCCTTGAAATGAATTCCCTTTCAGATAAAGAAATTCCAAGCTCAAGCAATCTCCAATTGTTGCAGGAATTTGGCCTGAAAGATTGTTTTCTGAGAAATCTAGTGCTCCTATATTTGATAGCTTCCCTACTTCAAAAGGCAGGACTCCAGTTAAAGAGTTTTGAGATAAATTCAGTAATTTTGTGAAAGAACGAACAAGTAGAATCTCAGGGGGTATAACTCCATTCAGATGGTTCTGTGAAATGTCTAAGAAATACAAATTTTGGCAATTTGCAATGCTTGAAGGAATGCTTCCCTGAAAATTTTTGTCTGGTAAGTAGAGTTCAAGCAAATGTGTAAGGTTTCCGATGGAGGGTGGAATCTCTCCGGACAACCTATTTCCACCTAAACTCAAAGATTGCAGTTTCTGAAACTTCCCAAAGTAATTGGGGAAGACGCCTGAAAGAAGATTATTACGCAGGCTTATTCCAGTTAACTTGATGAGATTCTCTAACCCTGCAGGAATGGTGCCTGTGATTTGATTCTCCCCAATATAGAACAAGCCAAGTTCGGTTGACAAATTTGCTACAGAATTTGGTAAAACACCTCCAAAATTGTTTCTACCCAAATCCAAGATTTTCATCTTGGTACAGTTTGTCAAAGAGTCTAGAAAAGCTAAGTCATTGGTTGAATTACTTCCCAGAGCATTTCCATGAAGTCTTAGCCGCCAGAGGTTTTTAAGATTTCCTAAATTCATTGGAACTTGTCCAACAAAGTTACTCCAACCAAGATCAACTATTTCCAGATGAGAAGCATTGAATAGAGAATTTGGAATTGTCCCAGAGAAACTATTGTTCCCAACTGAGAACAATATGAGATTTGGGAGAGTGATGCCTAAGTTTTCTGGCAGATTCCCATGGAGTTGATTTTGTACGACAGAAAAGATTCTGATGGAGGAGATATTGAAGAGGGGCAGAGGAATTGTGCCAGATAGTTTATTTGCTGAAACAGCAAAAGCTGTTAAGCTTGTTAATTTGCCCAAATCGTCAGGAATATTTCCCAACAATCTGTTATACGACACACGAAAGAATGTGAGCGATGAAAGGTTGCCCAAGGAAGCTGGGATTTCTCCTATCAGGTTGTTTGCAACAAGACTAAGATTCTGAAGCTTAGTTAAAGAACCAAGTTCAGCTGGGATTTTTCCTGATACATGATAATTCCAACCCAAATCAAGAAACATGAGCTTGGAACATCGAGTTAAGTTGATTGGAATTTCGCCTGCCAAAGTATTGTTGTTGAGAAACAATTCTTCCAGGCGAAATAACCTGCCAACTTCTTGTGGAATTTCACCATGGAAACTGTTGTTTTGGAGGTTGATGACTCGAAGAAAACTCAGGTTGCCAATATAAGGTGAGATTGTTCCAAATAAATTCTGCCCTTCCAAATCCAAGGATTTGACTCTCTGATGACGGCGACTGCATGTGATTCCAAACCAATTGCAAAATGGGAGAGAGTCATTCCATGAATCCAAGAGTTGATTTGGATCACCAGCACTTATTGCTTCTTTGAACTTGAGCAAAGCAATTTTATCAGTCTCATTTCCTGAAGCATTAGCTTGCTTCCACCACTCTAAGTTGAAAGAAAGTAAGAGAATCACTTGAAGGTATATGATAAGAGAAGGGGAATGCAAACTGGCATCACACGATCTCATTTAGTTTGGAGAGACTGGCAGCATTATAACTTTCCCAAAACATGAGTTTCTTATGGTCTATATATAAAAAAACAAACATTACATGACAAACGGCATTAACTCACATGATGTTTGTCAAATATTTGAGTCTTAATTTGTCTTGTGACGATTGTTGTGGTAATATTCATATGTACGTTTATGAAAGATAGATTTAATAGCATAGTGCTGGCCGTCCTTAATTTTTATTTTAATCAGAAAAATATTTTCTTTGCCAGTAGTCACAACTTAATTTCACATTGATAGAAAATTAATCATAAATAAATTAATAACTTATATTAAAAATTCTAAAACCAAAACAAGTTTTTAAATATATTTTGTAATCATTTATGTTTTACGTATTGAAATATATATTGTCAAATTTAATTTATTTTTTAATTAAAAAATATTTTAATTATTGTCGGAATATAATGAATTTTTAATATTCTCATATGTTCTATTAAAAATTGAAGATTTAAGTTATTTAAAAAATAAAAGTAAAACGATTTTTTATAAGTGAACATAAGCGGTCATTTAATTTATTATTAATTATTATTTAAATCAGAGTTATTTATTTATCATTTTATTTCATGAAATTATTTTTTTTATTTTTATAATTTCTCCATCAAACGATTTTCCATGTTGCGTTTGGTTTTGCCACTGTCGACAGATACACTGCTAGAGTCTCCTCCTGTCGTCTCCAGACTGTTCACATTCCTGTTTCGGTTTGAAACTTCGTGGTCAGGTACATGATGCTGATAACTATTTCGAAGTCATACAGCACAGGCTTTCCCAAAATTGCGTTGTAGCTCAATGGGAGCTTTACCACTAGAAAGACTGCGTAGCGGGTGTGAGACAAGAGCGGTTCTCCCAATGTTAGGGCTATCTTCACTTTCCCTTCCACAGCCACCGGAGTTCCCCTATTCCTTTGACCGGGGCCTGATCCCTTACTAGCTGCTTCTCTGGTATTCTCATCTGCTGAAAGACCCTGTAGGGTAGCAAGTTCACCTTATTTCTGTCGTCTACCAGGATCTTGCGGACCCTGTAGTTGTGAATGACGTCCTCGATTACTATAGCATCATCGTGAGGCATCTGAATCTCGTGAGCGTCTTCAGGGGAGAAGGAGATGGTCATGAGGGAATGTTATACTATTTGCAAAACTTCATTACTGCTCCCTTCTCTACTCCGACTTCTCTTCTTTTCCCTTTGGCTCATCCAACCTCCTGTTGCCCCTACGACCATGTTGATGGTTCCGCTGGAGTCGTTATTCACTGACCCTGTGTAACAGCCCGGAAACCGGTACACCTCTAGTAACGGCCCGACCTGCTCGGCGCTAGGATTCGGATCGGCTTAAGGCCGCCGGAACCCGTAGCAAGCCTGCTAAACATCCTGAAACTCTAGGTATAATCCCGCGCATGATCAAACTTTTTCATAAAACTTAGGCCTTGGTCTCATAAAAACCTTTAAACTTGTTTTCCTTTCCTTAGCTTGACCTATGCATGAAAACATAGAACCACCTACCAAAAGGGGCATCAAGCTTTCTTTAAACTATAACCGCTTTGGGTCAAGGGATTTGAAACCCTTTCTTCCCTCACGGGCCATTCAAATCTCATAACATTAAAACATCTCATATAACTTGAAAACATTCTTAAAACATTTCTTTAACTTTCTTATTGATCATGCAAAACCAAGGGATTTACCAACACTTCTAGGCAAAGCACAATTCTATACATCTCAAGCATATACTTTACTTAACTCGGCTCTATCTCTTTATAACATTACTCTTTCTATTCTTTCATATTCTTTATATACATAAGGACCATACAACAAGTCCATCTATCATGTCCATATATCATCATGTCCACAACTAAACTATGCAAGCATACAAGCATTCATGGCATTACATAACATATCATCTCTTTAGCAACTTACATTACATACTATCACTATCTCCATGAACATATACAATAAGCAGCTAAGCTATTACAACCAAACATGGCAACCCATGCTTGAACCTCTTCTATCCCATAGCTCTTTCTGACTTACTCTGGCTTACTTACTCTGGCCCTGCAAAACTGGGTTAAGGGAATGGGGTGAGCTACAAGAGCCCAGTGAGTAGAAACAGAGAAAAACATTTGATTTAGTTCCTCCATTTTTAGGTATATTATTATGCCTTTTATTGTTCCACCCTTTTTATGTATTTTATTATAAAGACATTTTATTCAATTCAATTATTCTTCTTATTCATGCATTCATGAAATGCGTCATATCACAACAAACATCTCACCCCCGCTTGAGTTCATGCTAGCAAATCTCTTCCTCTTGCGGGTGATTTTTGAGGGTTCACGTAACGTCCTTCCCCTCAGGGTTAGACATGACCCCAACGTTCCCTCTGTCAAAACTTGGCCCCGAAGGAGCTCTCATGGGGCTTTCCTACATGTACTCGCCCGATTGACAAAGACTCATTGACAGACTTGCGGGCTATTGAGGTCGCCTTGGTCCACCCATCACATCATATACATAGCACATTATGCAATGCGTCACCTTCGTGAAACTAGTGCAATCATCCTATAACATATAAACATGGTGCATGGGCATGATGAACTAGTGCAAACATCCTATTACATAACATGATGTATGAGTATGCTTTAGACATTAAAATTTCTTAAAGTAAAACATTAAGTTTAGTTCTACTCACCTGAAGCCTCTGCTCAACAAACTCAGGGTCAACTAGCACTGAGGCTAGACACCTCTCCTCGGGTCCAATCCTACACAGATGGACTCACATGAGGTACTAAACACATGCTAACAACTCATAAGAAACTCCCCAAAAACCCCTCTAAACATCATAGAAATACGCATAGGAAAACAGCCATGAAAAGGCTGGACAGGCACTTTCGGCGGCACCTTCGGCGGCCGAAAGTCTCCTCCAGAGACGAAACTCGGGTAGGTTCGGCGGCACCTTCGGCGGCCGAACCCTCACTCCAGAGACGAAAGTCAGGCACTTTCGGCGGCCGAACATTACCTTCGGCGGCCGAAAGTCTGCTTTCAAGCCACAACTCCACTTTCGGGGGCAAGGTTAGGCGGCCAAACCATGCATCCTCAGGCACGTTCGGCGGCCGAAACCACCTTCGGCGGCCGAACCTGAGTTCATCAGAACTCAGCCTTTGCACACCAGCCTCCAAAACCTTCCAAAACAACCCCAAACCTCACATACTCTCTCCCAAGCATGCATACACACTCCCACAAGCAAAGAGAGCAAAGAAACTAGCTTAAACTCCTCAACACATCATCACATAACATACATTGGGCATCAAACCTATAAAAGCCTAAACATGCATATCTACCCATACTCAACCATATAACCTCCATAAAAGCCCTATGAGGTGGATTGAAAGTATCCCACATCGGAAAGAGGTAAGGAGGGGGGACGCCTTATAAGGGCAAGCCCCAAGAGACCACAGTAGACGCGTTTTGAGGGGAAGGACGCTTGCGTGAACCCTCAGAAACAAATCCGTGAGGGGTAAGATGGGCCGAAGGTGCTCTCCCAAAGCGGACAATATCTACTGTTGTGAGCCCAGAGGATGTTACAATTGGTATCAGAGCCTGGGCCTCACGAGTACGGTGTGCTGAGCGAGGACGCTCAGGCCTTATGGGGGGTAGAAGCCCTATGAGGTGGATTGAAAGTATCCCACATCGGAAAGAGGTAAGGAGGGGGGACGCCTTATAAGGGCAAGCCCCAAGAGACCACAGTAGACGCGTTTTGAGGGGAAGGACGCTTGCGTGAACCCTCAGAAACAAATCCGTGAGGGGTAAGATGGGCCGAAGGTGCTCTCCCAAAGCGGACAATATCTACTGTTGTGAGCCCAGAGGATGTTACACCCTGCACCCTGCCTACGGGGCCTCTCAGCTATGGCATTCTGTTGGGGTCTCTCTCTTTCTGATTTCTTCACAATGTTTCAAAGATACCCCCTCTTTATCAGCTTCTCTATCTCACTGATCAGTTGGTAGCAGCTGTTGATATCATGGTCGTGGGTCCGGTGGTATTGGCAATACTTGTCTAGATCCCTCTGGCTAGCGTCAGCTTTCATGGGCTTGGGCCATTGGACGAAGTCCTTATCCTGTACCGCCATGAGCACTTCGGCTCTAGATGCATTCAAGGGGGTGACTGTCTCGGGGATCCGGGGCTAATATGCCCTCTATTCTCTTCTGTCCCAGGGCTGCCTGTACATTTCAGGCCCCTTATTCAGCCGCCTCTCCTGCGTTTCAGACCTTCTCTCCTCTACTGCTTTTCCCTTGTCTCTAGCCTCTCTGGCGAATCTGCTGGTCGTTAAGGTGTCATCTTGCCTTATGTACTTCTCCGCTCTCTTCATCAGCTCTGCCAGGGTGGTAGGCGGCTTCCTACATAGCGACCCAGAGGACTCGGAGGGATATGGTTCCCTTCTGCATGGCTTCCGCTACTCGGCTCTCATCCAACTCAAGGATCCGCAAAGCCTCTGTGTTGAAACGGTCCACATACTCCCTCAATGATTCATTCTTCCTTTGTCGGACCGTTTCTAAGTAGCTGGTCTTCCTTTCAGCCGGGACTCCTGCTATGAACCGGCTGATGAATATGTTGGCGAGGTCCCCAAAGCTTTTAATGCTCCCCACCTCCAAGCTGTTGAAGCATGCCCTCGCTGGTCTCGTGAGAGTTGTAGGGAAGACCTTACACATCAGGGCATCTGACAGAGTCTGGAACTCCATGAATGTTTTCTAGTTCAGGATGTGCTCCCAAGGATTCCCTGCTCCGTCATATGTTGCCATTGGTGGCATCATAAACTTTTTTGGGATGGTCTCCTACTGGATCCACCCTAAAAATGGTGAGGATGTAGATAAGAGGGTCTGCCTGTTGTCTCTTGCCCCTAGCTCAGCTAGGAGCTGCTCCTTCATTCTCCGCAACTTTCAGTCTACGTCTGTCTCTTCCTGCCTCGGCCTTTTCTCCAGGCAATACCTTTCTTCCCATTCCTCGCTTTCCATCCTCCCAGTTGTCCCCGCAGAGTAGCTCTTTACTTCGTCACTTTCAATGAGATTTCTCACCCTCCTTCCTCGGGCTCTAACTGCCGGTTTCGCTTCTCTACCGGCTCCTCCACTCCCTTCTCTGGTCCTCTGACTACTTTGTTGGGGGATCTGGTAGTTGAAGGTGGGTTGGAGTTCAGTGGCATTGAACCCTTCAGCTACAGGGGGTACGTTCAGTGGAGTATTGAGGCCCCTCTTTTGCAGCATCTGCCTCAGCTAGTAGGCAATGTTCTGTAGCTGAAGAGCCATGGCTTGGAGTTCTTGGTCGGACAAGGGAGTTTTGGGTGCATTCTCTGCCGAGCTCGGTGAGGGATTAAACAGCACGAGTGGTTGGTTGGAGGGGGTTGTAGGACTAGAGAAAGAGAACTATTGACCTTCTTGAGCAGAGCTCAGGTCATTTGGGATGTTGCTGGTATGGTTTTCGTTGTGGTTTTCCCTCAGCTCAGCACTGAAAATGGTGAGGACGTAGATAAGAGGGTCTGGCTATTGTCTTTTGCCCCCAGCTCAGCTAGGAGCTGCTCCTTCATTCTCCGCAACTTTCGGTCTACATTTGTCACTTCCTGCCTCGGCCTTTTCTCTAGACGATACCTTTCTCCCCATTCCTCGCTTTCCATCCTCCCAACTATCCCCGCAAAGTAGTTCTCTGCTTCATTATTTTCAATGAGCTCTCTCACCCTCCTTCCTCGGGCTCTAACTACTGGCTCCGCTTCTCTATCGGCTCCTGCACTCCCTTTTTTGGTCCTCCGACTACTTTGTTGGGGGATTTGGTAGTTGGAGGTGGGTTGGAATTCATTGGCATTGAACCCTTCAGTTACAGGGGGTACGTTTAGTGGGGTATTGAGGCCCCCTCTATTGCAGCATCTGCCTCAGCCAGTGAGTAGTGTTCTGTAGCTGAAGAGCCATGGCTTGAAGCTTTTGGTCGGACAGGGGAGTTCTGGGTGCATTCCCTGCCGAGCTCGGCGAGGGATTAAATAGCATGGGTGGTTGGTTGAAGGGGATTGTAGGACTAGAGAAAGAGAACCGTTGACCTTCTTGAGCAGCGCTCAGGTCGTTTGGAGTGTTGTTGGTATGGTTTTCGTTGTGGTTTGCTATATGGATCTTAGTGGGTGTTATGGAAATGGAACTCCGGTGACGAGAAGATCTCTTTTGTTCCCACAGACGGCGCCAATTGATATTCTGTTGATGTTTTGAGATCCAGAAAATAGGGTTTACAGTATGTGTGTAAGCTTGGTCAGGGAAGATCAACCCTCCTCCCTTTATTCCTTTTCCTTTTGTCCTCTAGTGACGCATAACCGCCACCTTACTACGGTATCACCTGTCTCTGTCACTCAGTCCTGTACATACGGAGATGTCAGCATACTCCTCTCTGTCAGGCGGCCATTTAATTCCCCCCGGCGTATATGCTGGTAGGGCTGCAAAGTGACTAAGTCTGCTCTCCTGCCCCCTGTCATACTACCGGACTACGCTATCTTCTGTTAGACCCGCGCGTATGGCTGGTCCAGTTTGCCTCACTTCGCCGAGTTAGGGCCTGCAACGTTAGGTTAGTCTGCGTGAGAATAGCTTGATCAGCTTTGAGCCTATATTCCTCTCTAGGGTCCGACCTCACCTCAGAATGTAAGAAGTCTGGCGGTTATCATTTTACCTTTATAAAAAATATATATATAATTAAATAATCTATCTACAAAAAATAATATAATTTATCATGATTAGTCATAAGAAGATATTTTTAGAAAAAAATAATAATATTAATTAGCACATGAAAAGGAAAACATCATCAGCAGTGAGCAAAGCAAATTAGTTTCAACCAAAATCATTATCCAATACATAGGCTCACGTTGAAATAATTGCAGCTAAAAAAAATTAAAGAAAACTCATTAATATTTTGAAAAATTTATTAAAATATTTTTAATATTTTTAAAAATTTATTAATTAATTTAAAACTATCAGCAAATGAGAATAGCGGATGAGAATACCGGAATTTAAAACTATCAGGAAAAACGTGTTTCCTTGCAAATTTGTTGACGCTAACGGAATATAACTAAAATCATATTATAACTTAATTTCCATAATTAAAAATTAAAATTAAAATATTTATTTAAAAACATTTATTTACATTGATAGAAAATTAATCATAAATAAATTAATAACTTATATTAAAAACTTTAAAAGCAAAACAAGTTTTTAAATATATTTTGTAATCATTTATGTTTTAGCGTATTAAAATATATATTGTCAAATTTAATTTATTTTTTAATTAGAAAATATTTTTATTATTGTCAGAATATAATGAATTTTTAATATTCTATATGTTTTATTAAAAATTGAATATTTAAGTTTTTAAAAAATAAAAGTAAATCGATTTTTTATAAGTGGGCATAAGCGGTCATTTAATTTATTATTAATTATTATTTAAATCAGAGTTATTTATTTATTATTTTATTTCATAAAATTATTTTTTTATTTTTATAATTTCTCCATCAAATGATTTTTCATGCTGCGTTTGGTTCTGCCACTGTAGACAAATACACTGCTCGAGCCTCCTCCTGTCGTTCCCGGACTATTCCCACTCCTGCCTTGGTTGGGAACTTCATAGTCAGGTACCTGATTCTAGTCACTGTTTCGAAATCATACAGCACAAGCCTTCCCAAAATTACATTGTAACTCAATGGGAGCTTCACCACTAGGAAGACTGCGTAGTGAGTGCGAGACAAGGGCGGTTCTCCTAATGTTAGGACTACCTTCACTTTCCCTTCCACAGCCACTGGGGTTTTCCCTATTCCCTTGATCGGGGCCTGATCCCTTACCAACTGCTCCTCTGATATTCTCATCTGCTAAAAGACCTTGTAGGGTAGCAAGTTCACCCTACTTTCGTCGTCTACCAAGATCTTGCGGACCCTGTAGTTGTGAATGACGGCCTCAATTACTAGAGTATCATCATGAGGCATTTGAATCCCGTGAGCGTCTTCAAGGGAGAAGGAGATGGTCATGGGGGAATGTTCTACTATTTGCAAGACTTCGTTGCTGCTCCCTTCTCCACTCCGACTTCTCTTCTTTCCCCTTCGGCTCATCCAACCTCCTATTCCCCCTACGATCATGTTGATGGTTCCGCTGGAGACGTTATTCACTGACCCTGCTCCCTGCCTATAGGGCCTATAAGCTATGGCATTTTGTTGGGGTCTCTCTCCTTCTGGTTTCTTCACAAAGTTCCGGAGATGCCCCCTCTTTATCAGCCTCTCTATCACACTGATCAGTTGGTAGCAGCTGTTGATATCATGGACGTAGGTCCGGTGGTATTGGCAATACTTGTCTGGATCCCTCTGGCTAGCGTCAGATTTCATGGGCTTGGGCTATTGGACGAAGTCCTTATCCTGTACCGTCATGAGCACTTCGGCTCTAAATGCATTCAAAGGGGTTATTGTCTCAGGGATCCAAGGCTAATATGCCCTCTGTTCTCTTCTATCCCAGGACTGCCTGTACATTTCAGGCCCCTTATTCAGCCGCCTCTCCTGCTTTTAGGGCCTTCTCTCCTTGACTACTTTTCCTTTGTCTCCGGCCTCCCTGGCGAATCTGCTGGTCGTTAAGACGTCATCTTGCCTTATGTACTTCTTCGCTCTCTTCATCAGCTCCGCCAGGGTGGTAAGCGGCTTCCTATATAGTGACCCAAAGAACTAGGGGGGATATGGTTCCCTTCTGCATGGCTTCCACTGCTCGGCTCTCATCCAACTCAGGGATCTGCAAAGCCTCTGTGTTGAAACGGGCCACATACTCCCTCAGTGATTCATTCTTCCTTTGTCATACTGTTTCTAAGTAGTTGGTCTTCCTCTCGGCCAGGACTCTTACTATGAACCGGTTGATGAATATGTTGGCGAGGTCCCCAAAACTTTTAATGCTCCCTGCCTCCAGGCTATTGAAGCATGCCCTCGCTGGTCCCATGAGAGTTGTGGGGAAGACCTTACACATCAGGGCATCCAATAGAGTCTGGAGCTCCATGAATGTTTTGTAGTTCAGGATGTGCTCCTGAGGGTTCCCTGCTCCGTCATATGTTGCCATTGGTGGCAGCATGAACTTTTTTGGGATGGTTTCCTACTGAATCCACCCTGAAAGTGGTGAGGATGTAGATAAGAGGGTCTGCATGTTGTCTCTTGCCCCTAGCTTAGCTAGGAGCTGCTCTTTCATTCTCCGCAACTTTCGGTCTGTGTCTGTCTCTTCCTGCCTCGGCCTTTTCTCCAGGCGATACCCTTCTTCCCATTCCTCGCTTTTCATCCTCCCAGTTGTCCCCGCAGAGTAGCTCTTTATTTCGTCATTTTCAATGAGCTCTCTCACTCTCCTTCCTCGGGCTCTAACTGCCGGTTCCGCTTCTCTATCAGCTCCTCCACTCCTTTCTCCAGTCCTCTAACTACTTTGTTGGGGGATCTGGTAGTTGAAGGTGGGTTGGAGTTCAGTGGCATTGAACCCTTCAGCTACAAGGGGTACATTCAGTGGAGTATTGAGGCCCCTCTGTTGCAGCATCTGTCCCAGCCAGTGGGCAGTGTTCTATAGCTGAAAAGCCATAGCTTAGAGTTCTTGTTTGGACAGGGGAGTTCCGGGTGCATTCCCTGCCAAGCTTGGCGAGGGATTAAACAACACAGGTGGTTAGTTGGAGGGGGTTGTAGGACTAGAGAAAGAGAACTGTTGACATTCTTGAGCAGAGCTCAGGTTGTTTGGGGTGGTGCTGGTATGGTTTTCGTTGTGGTTTACCCCCAGCTTAGCTCTGAAAATGGTGAGGACGTAGATAAGAGAGTCTGGTTATTGTCTTTTGCCCCCAGCTCAGCTAGGAGCTGCTCCTTCATTCTCCGCAACTTTCGATCTACGTCTGTCTCTTCCTGTCTCGGCCTTTTCTCCAGGCAATACCCTTCTCCCCATTCCTCGCTTTTCATCCTCCCCATTCTTCGCTAATAAATTTATTAAAAATTTAAATAATTTTAAAATAATTATTATTTCAATTAAATAGTGAATTTTATTTTAATATTATTTTTTTATTAATTTAATAAAATTTAAAATTATATTATTATTGTTACTAAACTTTTAATTTATGTTCAATGTTTATTAGAAATACATAGAAGTGAAAATAAGAGAAAAGAAAATGAGGGAAAATGATAAAAAAGAGAGAAAAAAAAAAGGAAAGAAAATGATAGAAAAATAAAAATTATGAAAGAGAAGGAAGAATGAGAGTAGAGTAAAAAGGTGTTAGAGAAATGAGAAAAAAGAAAATGATTAGAGAAGAAAATAAATGAAGAGAAATAAAAAAATATATAGATATATAGAAAAAAAGGATAGAAGAAAATAATATGAGATAAAATAATATGAATGAAAATTAAATGGAAGAAAATGAGAGAAAAGGAAAAAATGATGGGAAAAATGGAGAAAGTAAAAGGAAAATAATGGAGAAAAATGAAGAAAATAATAGAAGATGGATGATGATGAGAGAAAAAAAATAAGAGATGGAAGAAAAATAATAGAAAAAAATAAGAGGAAAAAATTATGAGATAAGAAAGTGAAATGAAAAAAAGTAAAAAAAAAAGAAAGAAAATAAGAGAAAGGGAAAGAAAATGGAAAGAAAGATTTAAACACTTTAACACCTAAATCATCATCGGGACCAGTTCTTCCCTTGATAAAATGAGTCACAACACAAAATTAAAGCGAGTATAGTCCAGCATATCTCTATTATCCTTATAATTATGGAATTGCCGACTTGGTAGCTAGCGATATCCCACATTAAGTATTCGGTTACATTATCGTCAAATTATCAAAAATATCATATTTATGTTTTACTCTTTTAAAATATAAAAAGAGAAGGATCATGAAAGTAATGGTACATTATTCTCTAATACCACTCAAATTCTAAATAATTCATTACGTTTTCTATTTTTCGATATACTAATTAGAGCATCAGAGTGACTATCGTAGGAGTTCACCACTTCTTCACGTTCTCTTTTTCAAGATTGTTATCTGACAAATTTAGTCCAAAAAAGCAGTTGAGACTATCACCTTTAAAGTCATATTTCATATGTTTCATAACAAACTCAACTTCTTCAATCTTGAAGGAGCAAACATCAAGATTAATCTTAGTATTTCAATATGCTTTCAATCTGATGCTTGTTTTTAAAATTTTTAGTAGTTATTTTTTTTTTTGTAAATGAAATCAATTAATACATTTATACTAAAGTTCAGAGTTATTAAAAGTATTTAGAGATTTAAAAAAAAAATCAAATTTTACATCCAAACTATAAAACAAAGAAAAATATGAAGAACAAAAAGAAATAAAAATATCTCACTGCCGAATCATGAAATTACAATCTAGCTGTAAGACATGTTTTTTTTGTCCAAATAAATAGTGATTATCATAGCTAGGCCGCGAAGAAAATCCTCGTGCAAACCCTAGTTGTGAGATATATCAAAATCTGATTTTCCTTTTATTTTGACTCTAAACCCTAGATTTAATATCTAAACACAATAAAACTTCATTTCCTTCACAGCAACTCTAAGAAGACCCTCATGCAAGGTAAATTCTGTAAATTATTTTAATCTATATAACAATTAAATATTTTGAATTTAAAGTAAATCTTCTTAAAATGTTGGAAGTAGTTAAAAATAATTTAATATTTCATATGATTTAATTCAAAATATCAGTGTCAATTCACTCAATTTACTCAAATTTAAATTTTAAAAATAAATCATTATAATAATTTTTTTTTTTTTTAAATATAATATTTCAAACTCGAAAGTGTAATTTATGGTAAACTAGCCGACTGCTTAATTTATGATATATTCTAATTTTAGGCTATCAAAAAAGTTAATAAAGACCATTATGCTGATCAAACCGGCCGGCCAGCTTCTCAACTAAGCTTTTGTTTTTGTCCGTTCTGGGCGTTTGTATACAAGAAGGAGCTGAGAAATTTAATGATCTGTAACTCAGCAATAATTAAGTGACTTGATTTTCAAATGAAAAGGCTCTATTTTAAGTTTTCATTATGGGCATTTCTCGTTATAATTTTCCTGCAAATGAATGGATCCAGAGCTTGCCTGGAAAAAGAGAGGATAGGTTTGCTGGAGTTTAAGGCTTTCATGAAATCAAACTGTGAGGTTGATGACAATCTTGATTCATGGGTTGAAGATGGAACCAGTGACTGTTGTGATTGGGACAGGCTTTCACTATGCACACTACATTTACATTATTTTTATTAAAGGAAAATTGAATCAATTCCGGTGCAGACGCTAACTGGATTTTAACATTTGATAATCCAATATGAACTTCTTTTTGGCAAAAATAGATACAAGTTATATTAATCCAGTGGCAGCTTTTTTAATGAATGTAACAAGAGAAATGTATGCGAAGAATTTTTAGGATTTCAAATTATAGGCTAATTTATAGCATAGTGCCTAAAGTATAACAAAATTTACACTTTAGTCCCTATTCTTTTAATAATAAACAATTCGGTTCTTGAATTTAATTTATTTTATTAATATTGAAAAAGTCAATATAATTAAATGGACTAAATTATTATCAATATTTAAACTATATGAACTAAAATTGTTATAATTATTAAAATTAAAAGAACTTAATTGTTATGAAAATTGAAATTTGAAGGACTAAATTCTTACACTCTAACAATGCGTAGACGATTTTGTTAACAGAATAAAACTTTAGAAATTAACTATTTATTATTAAAATGATAAGAACTAAATGATAGATTTTATTAGTTAAATTTTAGGGTTTATACTATAAATGACTCTAAAGGTTAATTTTTAAGTAATGGTCGGACTCCAACTCAAATTAAAATTGATTTATATAACTTTTTTAAATTTAATTTAAAAATTCATATAAATATACGATTAACCCTAGTTAACTATATACTTTCCAAACTCGTAACACTTGTCTAATTTAAAAATTAAAATCCATATTTCAAATGAGTCCCTATATTTATTTGGTTTTTGAACCAACACCTGAGGTGATCTAATCTAAATGGATCAATTTTGTGTCAAATAATTTTTGTCTTTATGTTTACTCTCCGAGTAAATCCTTAATCTCGAGGATTTTTTTCATGCAAATTGAAATGGATTTTAAGTGGATTTAGATAGAAAAAGATTCAATAAATCAAAATTTATCATATGTACTTGTGAAAATATTACTGTTAAAAATATTTTTTTATCAATGTCTATGATTTTTATTTATTGTTATATTTTTTATATATTAATTACCGTAATTATTAATATTGCTATCATATATTCACCAATATAATAATAAAATTAATGTCATTGCAAAATGTTTTTACTATTAGTTCTACTATTTATTATTGTGATAAATGAATACTTTAACTCTATAAATATAAATATTATATTAACGTTGGGATGTAGAGAAGCTAATGAATATTTTTAGTGTTGCTGATATGAGAGCTATTCTTACTATTCCATTGCCTCTATTCCCAAAACCGGATAAATTAATTTGGCACTTGCATAAGAAGGGTGTGTACTCAATTAAATCTGCCTATTTTTGTGTCTTAGAATTATCGGGTAGGACTGGTGTGCTGGGTTATAATGAAGGGTGGAATCGTCTTTGGTCTCTTGATGTTCCCCCCAAAGTTCGTGATTTTCTTTGTCGTGCTTGTCGTGGAGTGCTTCCTACTCGGGATATTCTTTCGAGGCGTGGGATACATGTACCTGCTGCATGTCTTTTTTGTGATCATGATGAATCTATTTCACATGTTTTTTTGCATTGTCCAATGGCTGTTGAGTTATGGAGACTTGCTGGTTTTTCTACTGCTGTTGATTTTTCTATATTCATGGATTTCTTTATTCATATTTATAATGCTTTTGGCAGAGAAATGACATCACGTATGGCTATACATGCATGGAAGTTATGGCATGCCAGGAATGAAAGATTGTGGGTCAATAAAGTTTTGTCACCTAGTGAGGTTCATCATGCTGCTAGCTCCTATTTTAGTGATTATGTGGCTTCACTTGTGTCTCGACAAAGGATGTTATCCCACCCATCTGTTCCTCATGTGCTCCCATTGGTTGAGGCTACCACTCTTGAAGTTGAGTGGATCGCATTCATTGATTGTGCAGTCTTTGCTAGTGCGGATTTGTTCGGTTTTGCAGCAGTATTTGAGGATTTGGAAGGTTTCTTTTCCATTGCAATTTCGGGTTTCTATGAGAGGGGTGGGCAACCTGTTATTGCTGAAACTTTGGCCTTGCGTCAATGTTTATCTTATGCTAGAGATTGTTTTCTTCAGGTTGGTTGTATTTTTACGGATAACCAATCCTTAACCTTGGCTATTCGCTCTCCTCTGAATGACTTTTCGGAGTTTGGATTAGTTGTTTCTGATTGCAAGGATGTTATGCGGTCTCATAGTAACATTCATGTTCGTTGGGTACGGCGTTCAGAAAATAGAGTCGCCCCTTTATTAGCTAGAGAGTCTATTCATCATGGTAGATTCAATATTTGGATTGACATTCATGATTGTCTCTTGGATTATTATTCTACAAGATAAATAAAGTTTTTCTTGATTCAAAAAAAATATTATATTAACGTGCTTAAGTATAAATACGAGATTCGATACTTTTACAACTATAATAATAATATATTTTTTTATAAGTAAAATTATTATTATTATTATTATTGATGTATCTTATATCCGCAGTATGATGATTTATTGATTAGAGGCATTACATGTGTTAGAATTAGCTGATCTAAAAAACTTGGAAACCTTGGGCTTAAGTTACAATGAATTGGAGAGCCTCTCAATGGAAGGTAATTTCACTTCACATCTCATCTCCTTTCAATTTCATTGCCTACATCTCCTGTCTTTCAGGCAAAGTAAATCAAGGTGGTCTTAGCCTTTCTTTTGCTTATACCAATTGATCGAAATGTCAAAAAATCATCAACTGTAAAGTGATTAGCTATTTAAATGCAGGTTTTGAAAGGTTATCAAGTTTGAAAAAGCTAAAATTTTTAGATCTTAGCTATAATGTCTTGAACGGCAGTGCCATGTCAGCCCTAAGCAATCTTATATCACTTAAGACATTGATTCTTAACTCCAATGAAATGGTTGGTCAATTGCCTCCTACACAGGTATGACATTAATCCATTCTGAACGATACCGTTTTAATTGATTTCATCTCTAATCTATACTTTTTTGCACAATCACATGGCTCAGAATTAGTTAATATGAAACACTTGGAAACGTAAGTTATAATTCCTTGGAAGGGTCAGAAGGTAATTTCGTATAACCCTACCCATAAAACAATGTACTAAAAAGCCTCTTGGTTATTAATGTTGAAAAGGTGATTCCAACATTTTCATAGGCATTTTTCTTATTGTAGGATTATGTAGATTGAAAAGACTCACTGAGTTGGATCTCAAAAATAATAAATTCTCAGGCCCACTTCCTCAATGTCTTAGAAACATAAGCAGCCTCCAGTATCTTGATCTCTCATCAAATCAGTTCGCCGGCAACATGGAATCCATCCTTTCAAAACTTACGTCCCTCAAGTGTTTAGTTCTCTCTGGAAATAACTTTGAAGGCTTATTCTCATTTAGTGCTTTGGCTAACCACTCCCAGCTTGAGATATTTGAACTTTCTTCAGGAAGTAGTAAGCTTGAAGTGGACACACAGAATCCTACATGGTTTCCTACGTTTCAACTGAAGCTTTTTCACTTGTCAAACTGCCACTTAAATGTCCAAACTAGAACAGTTCCTAGTTTTCTTCTCTATCAGCATGACATGAACTTCATTGATCTCTCTCATAATAAGCTGACTGGAGCATTCCCAGTTGGGTCTTGCAGAATAACTCAAAGTTACAAGTTATGAATTTGATGAACAACTCATTCACAGGATCATTTCAGCTGCCAAATTTCAATCATCGAGATTTGGTTAAGTTAGAAATTTCAAGCAACAACATCACAGGTCAACTACCTAAGGAATTTGGTTTGGTTCTCTCAAATCTGTGCTATATAAACATGTCAAGGAATAGTTTTCATGGAAACGTTCCATCTTCAGTTGGTGAGATAAGACAACTACGTTACATGGATTTGTCCTATAATAATTTCTCAGGAGTGTTGCCTGGAAGTATACTTGGGAATGGTACTGATTTATATTATTTGTATCTATCAAACAACAACTTCAATGGCATAGGAGGAGAGTCGTCGAGCATCAGCGTCGAACTATTTGTTTTGGACATGTCAAATAACAAACTATCAGATACAATTCCACTACAGCTATGTAATATGGTAAGTCTTAGAATTTTATACCTGTCAGAAAATAGGTTGCATGGGTCTCTGCCTTCTTGTTTCAATTCTCCATGGCTGCAATTTCTATTTCTACAAAAGAATAGTCTAAGCGGCTCCATCCCGTACGTGCTTTCCACTAGTCCTAGCTTAGTGGTACTTGACCTGAGGGATAACAAGTTTACTGGGAACCTTCCAACTTGGATCAATCAGCTTTCAGAATTGCGTGTGCTTTCATTGGGAGGGAATCCATTAGGAGGTCATCTTCCTGAGCAGCTCTGTGAATTGAGAAATGTGAGCATATTGGATCTTTCACGTAACTTGCTTTCTGGTTCCATACCTTCATGCTTTAATAATATCTCATTTGGGAATGTGAGAGAACATAATAATTTTGAGTACACACCTAAAAGCTTGGGGGACTTCTTGCCTTTTACCTCTTATTATTCTCTATACGATGGCACTCTTGAATTTGAGGTGGAAGAGTTGTTTCATATGTCTTCTTCAAAAGAAGTAGAAGTGGAATTTGCAATGAAGTATAAATACAATCCCTACAAGGGTGACATCGTCAACTTACTGGCAGGTATTGATTTATCATGCAACGAGTTAAATGGTAGTATCCCTTCAGAATTTGGAGACCTCCATGAAATTCTATCGTTGAACTTGTCTCAAAATCACCTATCAGTGTATATTCCAATCAGTTTTTCAAATTTAGAGAGCTTGGAAAGCTTGGATCTTAGCTTCAACAACTTGAGCGGTGAAATCCCCAGCCAACTAGTTGCCCTGAGTTTTTTGGAAACTTTTTGTGTTTCATACAACAATTTGTCAGGTAGAATCCCAGATGAAGGCCAATGTGGGACCTTCGATGAAAGCAGTTACAGAGGTAACCCTGGTCTTTGTGGACCAATAGTTAACAGGAGCTGCGATGCTGCTGAAGTTCCACCAACGCCGCCATCAAATGATAAGGAAGAAGAAGAAGAAGGTGGTGTTGACATGGCGTGGTTTAACTGGAGTTTCAATGCATCATATGTCACAATCGTATTCGTGTTGATGGTAACCCTCAGCATCAACAGAGAATGGCGCATGTTATGGTTCTATTGGGTTGATGTTTGTATTTATTATATTTCCATTCAGCTTTTTGGAACTGATCGTCTATGCTTGTAGGCTGATGCTTGTGGAAGATTACACTATGCTATAAGGGCCAAAATTTTCTCAGCATTAGGCATTGGCCTTTATTTATCACCAACCCTTGTGATAAATGAATTTTCCATTATGTTTTGAATGCCATTAACAGGTGAGTGAATTTTAAGTGAATTTTTTTCCTTTTTCTTTTCTTGTTAGAAATTAAATATATATTCATCTAATAAAATAGTTCTTTTGATTTATTTGATATTATGGATAGAATTAGGGGATAATAAAATTTATTTAAAATTAAATAGTAAAATAATTAATGAAAAAATTAATTAGTAGATTTTTTAAATCAGTTACATTTGAATATATTTTTTAAATTTAAAAGACAAATCAGTGAGTTATAAAATGGGTTTATAATTTGTAATAACTCGACTCAAATTCAATTAAAAAAATAATTAAAATTTTAAATATTTATCATATTTGATATATTTATGATTAGTATTTAATTTAAATTAAAAAAATTAATCGAAATGATGATTTTTATTTAGTTATGTTTGATTCAATTTTTAGTTTTAAAAATTTTAATTATTTCAATTCAGTTTAATTTAAATTAAATTAATTTTAAAAAAATAACATTAGTGATAAAATATATTATCTTTTATAATATAGTGAGTAGACTATAATCAAAATTAAAATATTTCAATTAAATTTTAAAATATTAAAAATAAAATTAAAAAATAAAAAGTGTATTAAAAAGCTCATTCATCAAACTCAACTGAATCAAATTAAATCAATTTGATTCGGTTTGATTTTTATTTAAAATTGATTTGATTTTTATAAATATTAAAATTTTAATTTTTAATTTATTCAATTTAAATTATCACTGTCTAAAAATATATACACAAAAAAATGTATATATATAAAAACTAATTTTTATATCAAATTTATATGAATTTATATTATAAAGTAATAATATTTATACTAAATATAAATAAAAATTATTCATATATATATTATTTATATTAATTATTAGAGTGGATTCCATTTAATATATATATATAAAACATAGGAACAAAAAATTATTTAAACATTATTTTCAAAAAACAAAATCTTTAGATATTAAATTGCTAATTTCAAAAGGATTATTATTAATTTCCTTTTGTTTTTCCTTGTTGCGTGAACTTTTGCATTTGCTTTTAGGGAAAGCATTAGAGATGCAGAGAAACAAAAAGTATATATAACCATACAAAGACGCCAAAGGGTAGGGGGAAAGCATTCAAATTAGATTATTTTTCTTATATAATTTTATTTTACATAATATTCAAATATTATCTTATATTAATAATAAATAAAACAATTTTATGGTTGTAAATAATAGAAAGATAATTACTAAACTACTTCTATTATTTTAATTCACTCATAATAGATTTATTTAAATAAATAGTAATTTATAAATATTTAAAAAATGCTAAGACATTTATGGCATGTAAATATAGGGGAATTAAGTTCATTTAAAATTGCAGTCACGGTTTTAATTTGGTGAATGTTTTTAGCATGCATTTAGATTTTTAGCTTTAAATTGAAATTTGTGCAAATATTTTATGAGTGTAGAAAATTGTTTGTTATGAAATAATATTCATTCAAATTATGAAATAATATTCATTCAAAATTTTATAGTAAATTGTAACATTCGATCACAGAAATCTCACCTGAAAAAAAAGATTTGGACATTATAATAGTGGATACTTAGAGTGATAGGAGACACACCCTCTCATGAACCAATCCAATTTTTCATGAGATAAGTTACCATTAGAAAATATAATCCAGTCAATCCCATCATTCCTATAATCGCAAGATCTCTTATCTATTGATCGACACCAGTTGAATTTTAAGAAGATTCGTTAATTAATTTCATTATATTCTTACGGTATAAAAATAAAGTATATATATAATTCAAAATATACATTCTTACATCCTCATTTTTTAACTAAGTCATTTTCTGCCGGATCAATTATTTTCTTAATAATACTGCCTTTTACTATATAATGGCATTTATCAATTTCAAATAAAAACGAATAACAATATTTTAGCATGTATTTTTAAGAAAAATGAAAACTTTCATAATATATTAAAATAATATTTAAATCTTGATAATTATATGAAAAAATTTAAATATTAAGATACGATTTACATTATAAAATTTATATAATAAATATTGGAATGCAATATTAATTAACTAACTAGTGATATAATATTAGGCAAAGTCTTGAAGGCATTATATAGTATAACAAACCTTACCACTGCTAGCCTGACTAACGGGAATAATAGACTTTTTCCTATCCTAACATTTATAATTTAAACGTCATGATTATTCCAGGGAGAGATATTGATGAATAAAAACGTTTACGTTAAATTTTGCTTCAAATAAATTAGGACTAACAAAGAAATGAAAAAAAAAAAAAAAGAAAAGAAAACTTGGCTTAGGAATTGGTAGTTTGATTGAAAGGCTTGGAGTTGGAGACATGAAGAATACATTAATTATTAAAGATTTACATGATTAATAGGATCGATTAAGTAAGATTATGTCATGCAAGCGCAACGTTGAAGAGGAAAGAGAGAATAGGAACGAAGACTGAAGAGTCCTAAGATTTAAGAAAACATAAATTTAAAAAAAGCATCAGAATGCACTCCGAGATTTAGCCTGGTGGAAAGTGCATCTTTGTAGTATTGAGAGGTCTAAGATTCGACTCTCCAACCCCTATTTCAAAAAAAAAAAAAACATCAAAATACCAAACCATCCTAATAAAGCAATCAAAGAAAGAAAATAAATGAGGAGTAAAGCAAACAAACTACTACGAACAATAGCACAGCCAAACTGCAATTCTTCACGAAAGTCAGGAAAGTCTTTTGCTTTCCCTAATGTCAAACTGCAATTCTTCACGCAAAAGTAGTAGAAGAAGAAGAAAAAAAAAGCCAGAGCAAGAAAAGGGAAAAAGAAAATTACCATTGAGGTGGAGATCGAGAAGGAGAGAAACACGCACACGCACAACTCCTTAAAATGACTGACCACCAGCTGCAGGGGAGTCCTGCTGCTGGTGGCTGCAGTCTCCCTCGTTTATTGTTTCAATGCCACCCTCTCCCGCTGACCTCGCATGACTCATTATTCAATGCCAGCTCATTCTCCATTTATGTCATCACTTCAGTACTCTTCAATTTCAAATTTGATCTCTACTCTACAAAAATAATTTATTTCTTTTTAGTTTTTCAAGCTTTTGATGGCTTGGTTCTGGCCATTATTACTGCACTGCCACCATCAGTCAACTTCTATCTGTTTTTTACTACTACTTGATTAGTGGGAGATTTGGACTTTGAAAGATCCAAGCTTTCATTTTCATAGTTATTCCAGCTTAATTTGCTTCATCCTAGACCTACCCTTTTAAGTTTTGTCCATGAATTTCTTGGTTGTCATATGAGAAAACCCTTTTGGATTTAGCCTTTCTTTTAATGAGTTGAAGAATAATTAAGAACAATTCATTAATTAAGCATATTCTTAATTAGTATTAATTAATTTTATGTCAAGGTGGGACCACCAACCATTCCTTGTACTCAAAATATTATAACAGAAAAATCTTGGATTTTGCCGCAAGAATTATTATTAATCTTAAAATAAACATGAGACACCGTTTAACGAAGAAACTCTACAAATAGCCAAAAAAGTCTCTCTTTTATTTCTTCCAGACCAAAGTATCAACCCATTATCTCTCTCATGGCTTCCACTTCAAATAACACCGCCGCCATGCGCCACAGTTCACCCTCCTATGGATCTGACCCGTCGTCGCCGAACACCACCTTCGTACTAGCCGACCCATCCACCTTCCGCACCATTGTTCAAAAACTCACCGGAGCGCCCGATGACCTATCAACCCAAAAGCTCCCTCTCACCGACCACCCAAGTCGACCATCTGCAATTCCAGGCCCCTAAAAGACCTGCAGTCAAGCTTCATGAAAGGAGACAGAACGCCAAGAACTTACAAATCAACCTTAACAGCAGCTCCACCATTAACAGCGGCTTCGAGCATCCTCATGATCTCTTGCAGTTCAGACAGCGAGCGGGTTTCATGGTGTCGCCGGTTTCGACTTTGGACTTCTTTGGTGCGCGCACGAGCCCTAGGTCACCCTGCGAGGAGTTTTGTTCCCGTGGGAGTAGTCCCAGAGAGGAGGAAGAGAGAGCCATTGCTGAAAAAGGATTTTATCTGCATCCGAGCCCTTTGAGCACTCCCAGAGGAGCTGAGCCTCCGAAGTTGTTGCCTCTGTTCCCTTTGCGTTCTCCTAGAGACGACAACGGGGATCAAGATGATGATCGTAACTCTTGTTCTTGAATTAGGACTCTACTATTCAAGAAAAAAGAAATTAGGACTCATACTACTAATTAATCGAGGACGCTAGTTAATTATTTAATATTATTATTTGTAAAACGATCCCTTAATTTTGATGGAAATGTTAATTAATGAGGTGCTTCAAAAATTAATAATAGATTTTTTTTCGTAATTTTATTCTGAAAGTAAATTCAATTAAACTTTTAATAGATTAATTCCTGAATACTTCAATCTCTCTTTCATTTAAATTAAATTTTTTTTTATCTATTTTTACTATTAAAAAAATAAAATATATTTATCATCTTTTTAAAATAAATAAACTGAAAATCTTAAATTTTAATATAATTAATAAATTAATTTTTATATTTTTTAAAATGTATATTTATATTTCTCTATAATTATAATTTAAATATTTTACTTTTTTTTATTTAAAATAGCACTTAAATTTCATTAATTTTTATATATATCTCATTTAACTAATTTTTAATATTTTTTATTTTTTAATTTCCATTCATACAAATATTTCAATACTTATAATTTTAAAAACTTTAAAAAATAGTTACAAATTTAACTAGATGAAAAATTATAATTTTAAATTGATTAAATATCGAGATTTAAAAATTTAATTTTAAAAATATCAAAACTGATTTATCAATTACACTAAAATTTAGAGATTAAAGTGTAGTTTATATAATATAAGATTCTTCACCAACATTAAAATTAAAAAATATTTTAAGTGTTGATGAGGATATTTTAAATATTTGAAATATTTATTCTCTTCTTGATCGGTTAAATAATAAAATTATAGATAGAATGGCCTTTAATTTAGACAGATTTTAAGTGCTAGTGAATGCTAATGAGGGTATTTTAGATATTTGAAATATTTATTTTCTTCTTAACTGGTTAAATAATAGAATTATAGATGGAATGATCTTCGATTTAAATGGACTGATTATATAGATATTTAAGTGATTAATTTTAGAAATATAGAAATTAATCTGTTATTTATATTAAAATTTAAAGATTAAAGTGTAATTTATTTATTTTTTAAATAAATATTTTAATTTTATATAAAGTAAATAAATGATGATGTAATATAATATTAATAAAATATTATTTTTATAATTTTTATATAAAAAATTTAATATTTTAATTAATATAAATATTAAAAAATACATGAAAATAGCAAATAATTTTAAAATTATAAAAAAAGATTTTCTTATTATTAAATAATAATTTATTATTAAAAATAATATTTTACTAAATTTAAACTTATTTAGCTTTAAAGATAAAATTTAAAGACTCATTTAAAAAAATTAATTAAATTTATAACTCCGATCAAAAAATATAAAAAAAAAAAATTAACTAGATTTAATTGTATTTTATTTTACATCAGTGAAATGAACTAATTGTAGTTCATTCGCAATAGTTCTTGTTGTTTCTTTTTTAAAAAAAAAAATCTTTCAATTTATATTTCATTTCTATTTAATATATTAAAATTTAATAAAAATATATTAAAATTAAATAAAAATGAATGGACGATGATAAAAGCATCTCCAAAATTAGAATTATTATTAAATTAACAATAAACAACTACAAATATTTATACATGAGGAAAAATATTTTAAAAATTTATTTACATACTCAATGCAATATAATTTCGACACAAATTTTTTTTTAATCCCTTTATAACTCAATACTCTCGTCTTTTCCTTTTACTTAAACTTAATTTTTTTTCTTTCTACTTAAACTTAATTTCTTTTTTTTTAATTTCATGACAATTGATTATCGATGAAAAAAGATATATTGTTGTCCCTATTAAGAGTTTCAGAAATATTCTAATCGTTACTTATGATTTTTGCACGGTGGAGAGATTTCTCACATACAATCCAATTCATTTTATTTTTGATGAAAACAAAAATTTTTAGCTCTCGTATAGAACTTTCTTGGTCAATAGATAAGAATTGGGAGGAGGCCTTTTGTTAATATGGAAGAGTTATATATCCGTTTTTGTGGTTGATTTTTTTTTAAATTTTATTAATTCGGTTATTTCGAAAGGTAGTGTTGAATAGAGATTTACTAGTTATTATGTGTTTTCGGAATCGCAACAATGACGTTAATTTTAAAATTTTATTCGAGTTTTATCTCATAAAAATTTTTTTTCGTGATTTTATTCAGAAGATTTTAATAATTTATAATCGAGAGATGAAAAAGAAATAGAGTATTTTTGTTAAATTATCTTATGTAGGGATTTAATTTTGAATGATTGTAAATTTTTATTAGATTTTAAAACTGATATTTTATTAAATACATTTATCATAATATTATTCTAATTATTTATAGTTTGACTAGAAAATTTATTAGATATAATTATTTCCGTTTATCATACTATTTTTTTATAAAATTTTATTAATATAAAAAGTAGGTTTGCTTTAAAAAAATTATTTACATAGAAAGAGTTTTTTTTTTTTGCGTTACAAATTATAAGGTTCCTTTTTACACGGAAAATCAAAGTAAGTCGTGGACTGTCAAACAGTGGTACCCTTTGATTTTAATGAGGACAGTAAGATGCAGGAAGCAAACCGCGTCTTTTTCTGACGCAGCAACGGCTAGGATTCGTCCTTGCTTATTATTATTGGAAGAGCAGATAATAATAATAAGCAACGACTGGAGTGTATATGAAAATAAGTTTAATAAATTATTAATTAAATTATCAATATATATATATATATATAAGTTTCAATATAAATACCTAACCAAATAATTTAGAATTTTAGCTTCTTAAAAGATCGATTTTACATTATAAATATTTTTTTATTATTTAAAATTTTTTATTGGAGATAAATAAATTAAAAATTAATAAATGCCATAGTTATTTCTTTAGATTTTTTTTTAATTTACAAGGCAAGTGTGAAATTTGAATCATATTCTTAATAAGCAAGAAACTATAATACATAAAATAATCGATTAATAAAAATAAAATAACAATTTAATAATAATTAAACTGATAAATTTAAATGAATGATAAGTACATCTCAATTTTATTGAGATCTCATTTAAATTCTCAATTTTCATCTAAAATAATAATAATTTTTAAAAAATTACTCATAAAAATTTTACTTTTATATATTATTGTCGTCATTTTTAATAATTATTTTCATCTCAATATATTAATTTCGTCTTGAATTCTTGTCGTCATTTCTAATAATTATTTTTCATATTATTATTATTCTTTAATAATTTTCGTCTCAATATAATAATTTTGATCTTGAATTCTTGTCGTGATTTCTAATAATTATTTTTCATATAATTATTATTCTTTAATAATGAAGGATAAGTACATCTCAATATAATAATTTTCGTCTTGAATTCTTGTCGTGATTTCTAATAATTATTTTTCATATTATTATTATTCTTTAATTTTAAATTTATTTTATATATTTAAATATAAAAATATTATATTTTTTAATAAAATATACATATATTTTATTAATATTATGCTAATTTTTTTAATAATAAATTTACTATTTTATATTAATAAAATTAAAATAAAAAATAAAAAAAAAATCCCACAGAAAAATTTACACCCTATGCTCCTTGACAGAAAATTTCTTTATCTTGAATCTCTAGGCACTCACTCGTCCCATTGCTGTTTCTATATAACTTCAACCGGTAAGAACCTATTTGGCATTACTGCTAGATCGAACTCCCAGTTAAGAAAAATATTTGCTTAAACATATTATAATTTAATCATAAAAATACTAGAATAATAAAATAATTTTTTTAAACTGTTTTTCTCAACAATATTTTTTTTAAAAAAAATATTTTTTAAACATTTAAACTTAATTTCATATCATTACTATTCTTTTTTTTTTTAAAAAAAAAATTAATGTTGATCCCGGAAGAAATGGAAGTTGGTAGATTCTGAAATTTTTTATGACAAGAAGAAAAGGACAACCGAGCTCTCCATGCTGACCTTGATTTGGCTATACATTCATAGAAACTAAGTTATAAAGCTCTTTGATTTTTCCTTTTTTTATTTTTTATATCTATCTTTGAGAATTAATAAAACTTGCATGATGATCAACACTAATTCTTTATTTGGAATAAAAGATTTAACAAATGAAAGACTACAAGGATGCACTGAAAACCCAAAAGGAAAGAGACAGAATCAGCCATGAAAAGTCCTTGAACTATCAAAACGAAATGTTTTCATGGATCTAGATAACAAGGAAAAATTGTTCACCTGTTCTATCACTGTGGAATTAGATTCCAAGAAAAGTTTTTCTGATCAAATCAAGTTGCCTGCTAACATCCTCCATACTCATTCGTCCTTTGGGTGATTCTGCTGAACAGCCAATACCAATTTCAAGCACTGAAACTACACAACTTCGTGCTTTTGCACTCATCTTGCTCAGGTTTCCATTACTGTTAGACAATTCTCTTTCTTCTTCTGTTGCTGTGATGAGGTTAGGGTCAATAATCTGCGTAAGGCTTTCTGGCAATGCTGTCTTCACAAAGCTGTGAAGATTTAAGCCATCTTTGAATATTTCATCAGTTGGTCTTTTTCCTGAGAACATCTCTAATACAAGGATTCCAAAGCTATACACATCCCCCTCTCTGGATGCTGGACAACCCATTCCATATTCTGCAATTCACAGAATCATCATTTTATTAATCTGTTAAAAAGACATTCTGGCAAAAAAATTCTCACCATAGTGGCTTTGATATCAATTATCTGGTTCAAATTGATGCAAATAACTTTTGAATCCACTTTCTTTACATTTTCTTTATCCCCACCATTGACGTGGGTATTAAAGATAAAGACTAACTATAACAGTTTTATCTATTTGTAACTTGAGTTATAGCTGTATACTTATCTTGTATTTAGTTAGTGATAAGGGTTAGAGTTGTGATAAGGTTTAGAGTCATGATAAGGTTTAGAGTCATGATAAGGTTAGAGTTGTGATAAGATTTAGAGTTATGATAAGGTTTATAGTTGGTTGAGATAATATTTGTTATTCATATAATCTGTATCAAACTCAACCACTGGTATATACTATATAAATGTATTCTATACAGAAATACAAATACATAGAATTCTCAATATCATAAATCTTCTATATGGTATCAGAGCCACAATCTGCTCTCACGAGTTTTCTGATCCAATTTTCTTTTAATTAATGGCTTCGTCATCCAATACCGTCATTCAATTAAATGCTCCAACGCATTTTCCAATTAAACTTACTCCGGAGAATTTTCCTGTTTGGAGAAAACAGATCCAATCAACCTTAATTGGTCTTGATTTACTTGATTTTATTGATGGTTCACGGGTTGCACCATCACAATTTCTTTCTGAAAAAGACAAAACAGCCAACCCAGCTTTCGCCTTATGGTTTCGACAAGATCAAATTTTGATCAGTGCTCTTTTAGGAAGTTGTTCCGATACTATTCAACCCTTGATTTCTTCAGCCAATACTGCGAAAGAAGCATGGGATCGGCTTCACCAGAGTTTTGCTAATGTTTCTCGTTCTAGAATTCTGTCCTTAAAAACTAAATTAGCACAGAACTCTAAGGGAACCAAACCGATTGCTATTTTTCTCAATGAGATGAGGGCTATTGCAGATGAGCTTGCTCTTACCCAGAATCCGGTGAGTGATGATGACTTAATTGTTTATATTATCACGCGATTGGGAGATGATTACAGTCTCATAGTTGCTGCGTTAAAAGTTCGTGAAACCCCAATAACCTTTTCTGATCTCTTTGAAAAACTTACTGATCATGAACGATCCCTACAAGAAAAAGATTCCACAACTGTTTCAGCTATGTCACAAGTGATTGCTACTGTCAATTACACTCAACGTTCTGGAGGGCGTTCACACAATCAGAATGGCAATTATAATCGATCTCCACAAAACTCCAATTATTCTGGAAATCGACGTGGTGGTCGTGGTTCTTACTCTGGTGGTCGAGGTCGAGGTTCTTATCGACCTGATGTGGTATGTCAATTTTGTGAATATACTGGGCATACTACTGCTGAATGTCACAAATTGGCTCGCTTTCTTAAGGAGAATAATATGTCTTTGAAGACTGATACCTCGCATTCTTCAGCACCGATACCTGCAGTTAATGTTACTTCTTCTATGGCTGCTTCTTCTCCACAACAATGGTTGTTTGATAGCGGAGCTTCTCATCATGTTGTGTCGAATCCAGCTTCTTTGCAAAGCTATTCTGACTATGGAGGTCCTGAGGAAGTACAACTTGGTGATGGTAAAACGCTTGCTGTATCACATACTGGTTTTGTGCAAATTCCTACTTACTCTAAGAATTTATCATTGCCTAATGTGTTATGCGTGCCTAATCTGCGCAAGAATTTGGTCTCAATTGCTAAGTTGTGTCGCACTAATCATGTTTCTGTGGAATTTTTTCCATCTTATTTTGTTGTGAAGGATCTGTACACGGGGGCGTCTCTACTACGGGGAGAGAACATTGATGATATCTACTGTGCAAGTTTTTCCAGAGTTAATTCTCAACGTTCTCAGCTGAATGTTACTACTCGGTGTCTGTCTTTGCTTTCTGAATGGCATCACAAGCTTGGTCATCCCAACAATAAAGTCCTTTTGTTAGTACTTCGAAATATTGGTCTTCAGTCTATGTCTAAATATGTTTCTAGTTTTCATTGTACTTCCTGCTCTATGAGCAAGAGTCATAAATTACCGTTTTTTGAGAATTCTCTTGTTAGTAATAAGCCTTTGCAACTTGTTTATTCCGATGTTTGGGGTCCTACACAAAAATCTATTGATGGCTATGCATATTACGTTACATTTATTGATCATTATTCTAAGTATGTTTGGCTATATCCCATGAAGCAGAAATCTGATACTCATGATTTGTTTATCCACTTTCAGAAATTGGTTGAAAATTATTTTCACACTAGAATTGTTTCCGTGTTCACTGATAATGGTGGGGAGTATCAAAAGCTTAAGAATCATTTTTTGTCTTGTGGTATTTCACATTATACAACACCTCCACATACGCCAGAGCATAATGGTACTGCTGAACGTCGTCATCGCTCAATAGTTGAAACAGGTCTTGCTATGTTACAATTTTCGTCTTTACCTTCTAATTATTGGTCTCATGCTTTTCAGGCTGCTGTTTATTTGCTCAATCGGTTGCCTTCGTCCGCTATTTCGTTTCAAACACCTTTCTCTAGATTGTTTGGTATGCCTCATAATTTTAAGAGATTGAAATCTTTTGGTTGCCTTTGTTTTCCATGGCTAAGGCCATATAATAATTCTAAACTTCAGTGTCGTTCATTGCCTTGTATTTTTCTTGGATATTCTCCAACTCAATCTGCATACAAATGTTACGATCCAAAGGCTAATCGTTTGTATTTGTCTCGTCATGTTCAATTTGTTGAGCATATTTTTCCATCTGAAACTTGCACTAGTTCTCATCAATTTACAGATTATTTTCGAGATGCTTCTTGTACAGGTTCGGCACAACAACCAAATCCATCACCTGTTGCACCAACTGCAGTTGCTTCGGTTCCATTGGCAATTTCTATTCCAAGTGATTCTGATTTGTTGGTTTCAAGTACTGGTTCCGAATCTATTACAGCATTATCAGCAGAATCTGATCAATCTACCATGCCATTAATTAGTACTGAGACTCAACAAGTTGACCCTTTGATGACTGAATCTTCTACTACTGATTTAGATTTGCCACTACCGATTGTTTCACAAGACTCAGTTCCAGCTCCTGTACAACGGCAGCAGCGACAAAGGAAGCCTAACTCAAAGTATTTTAATTCTTCTTTTGTTAATCTTACAACTAAATATCCTTTACCGGATACACTCGAGCCAAGAACAGTGAAACAAGCTCTGGCCAGTTCACTTTGGCGGCAGGCGATGGATTCAGAGTACAATGCTCTTTTGAAAAATAAAACTTGGGAGCTGGTTCCGAGAGACAAACATCATCTTATTAGTTGCAAATGGGTGTTTCGGATTAAGCGTAAACCGGATGGTACTATTGATAAGTACAAGGCACGTTTGGTTGCCAAAGGATTTCTTCAGGAACCTGGGCGTGATTATTTTAAGACATTTAGTCCGGTTACAAAACCGGTTACAATTCGGGTAGTTCTTACTCTTGCAATTTCTAAAGGATGGCAGTTAAGGCAATTGGATGTAAATAATGCCTTTTTACATGGCACACTTTATGAAGATGTCTACATGCAGCAACCTCCAGGATATGTGCAACCTGAGTTTCCTGATTATGTTTGCAAACTGAAGAAGTCTCTTTATGGTTTGAAACAGGCTCCACGAGCTTGGTATCTTGAACTTACTTCTTTTTTGCTCAAACTTGGTTTTCGCAAATCAAATGCTGATGCGTCCTTGTTTATTTTTTCCTCCAATGGGATTATTGCATATTTTCTAGTATATGTTGACGATATTGTACTTACAGGTAATAACAATCATTTTCTGCATACCTGTGTACAGAAGCTATCTGCTCAGTTCTCTGTCAAAGATTTGGGAATATTAAATCATTTTTTGGGGGTTGAAGTGATTTCTACAGCTGCAGGATTATTTCTTTCACAACATCGACATATTGCTGATTTGTTAGACCGATTTGATATGGCTGGAGCTAAAGAGGTGAATACTCCTATGTCTACAGGAGACAAGCTCATCTTAAATGATGGTTCTAGTTCGACTGATTCCACCGTATATCGCCAAATTGTTGGATCTCTTCAATATTTGGCAATTACGCGTCTTGATGTTTCTTTTGCAGTGAATCGGCTGTCACAATTTATGCATGCACCGACGCAAACTCATCTTCAAGCACTGAAACGTGTTTTGCGATATCTTAAAGGAACCATACATTATGGCTTATTTCTCAATCGAAATTCCACTCATACTCTGTCTGCCTTCTCTGATTCTGATTGGGGTGGTGTCCTTGATAATGGGCGGTCTACAACAACTTATGTTCTATATCTTGGTTCTAATATTATATCCTGGAAATCTAGTCGCCAAAAGACTGTCTCCCGATCTTCTACAGAGGTTGAGTACAAAGCCTTAGCCAATGCTGCAGCAGAGGTATTTTGGGTTCAAAGTTTATTACAAGATTTGGGAGTACCAATATCACAACCACCAGTCCTTCATTGTGATAATCTTGGTGCGACTTACTTCTGCGCCAATCCAATCTATCATACTAGGATGAAGCATCTTGCACTGGATTACCATTTTGTTCGCGAGAAAATTAATGCTGGACAGTTAAGGGTTCTTCACATAAGTTCAAAAGATCAAGTTGCTGATGTGCTTACAAAGGCTTTAGGAAGAACTCAGTTTTGTTACTTTAGAACCAAGATTGGAGTCTCCGATGGCGCCTCAATCTTGCGGGGGCGTATTAAAGATAAAGACTAACTATAACAGTTTTATCTATTTGTAACTTGAGTTATAGCTGTATACTTATCTTGTATTTAGTTAGTGATAAGGGTTAGAGTTGTGATAAGGTTTAGAGTCATGATAAGGTTAGAGTTGTGATAAGATTTAGAGTTATGATAAGGTTTATAGTTGATTGAGATAATATTTGTTATTCATATAATCTGTATCAAACTCAACCACTGGTATATACTATATAAATGTATTCTATACAGAAATACAAATACATAGAATTCTCAATATCATAAATCTTCTATAGTGGGATGGATACCACAAAAAGAAAGAAGTCGGATCAGGTTAGTACCTGGAGGAGCATAACCGATTGTTCCTTTTATTCCAGTTGTGGTAGACAAGCTTTGAGATGAAGATTTGCTTGTTGAAACGAGTCTTGCAAGACCAAAATCAGATACATGAGCAACCATGTCGTCGTCGAAAAGAACATTGCTGGGTTTCAGGTCACAATGAATAATTGGATTTTCACATTGCTCATGAAGATATTGCAAGGCCGAGGCCACATCGACGGCAACATTTAATCTCTGAAGCAAGTTTAAATTCCATGATTGATTTTTGCCTTCTATTTCAGGATGCAACCACTTCTCCAAGCTCCCATTTCCCATGAATTCAAGGATTAGAGCTTTGAAATCATTAAGTTTGTAATCCATGCTTGAGCAACATGTCAACATCTTCACAAGATTTCGGTGCCTGATATTCCTCAACACAATGCATTCAGAAATAAAGCTCTTGGAAGCACCCTTATGTTCAAGCTTGAGAACTTTAACCGCTACTGGTCTTTCAACTTGATCTAGAAATCCTTTATACACAGAGCCGAAGCTGCCAGATCCGATCAAATTTTCTGGAGAGAATCCATTCGTTGCACGACAAATATCTCCATAAGATACCTTAAGAAATTGCTTCATCATTGAGGATGAAGAAGATGACTTCTGCTTTGGATTTCTTTTCCAATAAACAAGAAGAAAGGCTAATGTCAATAAGATACACACAGCCATTACAGTTAGTATAATTTCCAGCTTATGAAAAAACAACCCTCCTCTCTTGTTCGGGCATTTTGGTAGATTGAGTTCTGAGACACCGCCGCAAAGCTTATCATTACCAATTAATGATACAGAACTTGCATTTCTGAAAACTCCTCCAGTTGGTACTTCACCCTCAAGATCATTGAAAGAAAGATTCAGGAAAAGTAAATATGGAATGTCCTGTAGATCTTTCGGAATTCGCCCTGTCAACTTGTTTCGTGAAAGATCTAAATATTGAAGGCCTCTCAGGGAAGCTAAAGATGGAGGGATGGTCCCTTGAAATGAATTCCCTTGCAGATAAAGGAATTCCAAGCTCAAGCAATCTCCAATTGTTGCTGGAATTTTGCCTGAAAGATTGTTTTCTGAGAAATCTAGTGCTCCTATATTTGATAGCTTCCCTACTTCAAAAGGCAGGACTCCAGTTAAAGAGTTTTGAGATAAACTCAGTAATCTTGTGAAGGAACGAACAAGTAAAATCTCAGGGGGTATAACTCCATTCAGATGGTTCTGTGAAATGTCTAAGAAATACAAATTTTGGCAATTTCCAATGCTTGAAGGAATGCTTCCCTGAAAATTGTTGTCTTGTAAGTAGAGTTCAAGCAAATGTGTAAGATTTCCGATGGAGGATGGAATTTCTCCGGACAACCTATTTCCATCTAAACTCAAAAATTGTAGTTTCTGAAACTTCCCAAAGTAATTGGGGAAGACGCCTGAAAGAAGATTATTATGCAGGGCTATTCCAGTTAACTTGATGAGATTCTCTAACCCTGCAGGAATGGTGCCTGTGATTTGATTCTCCCCAATATAGAACAAACCAAGTTCGGTTGACAAATTTGCTACAGAATTTGGTAAAACACCTCCAAAATTGTTTGTACCCAAATCCAATTTTTTCATCTTGGTACAGTTTGTCAAAGAGTCCAGAAAAGCTAAGTCATTGGTTGAATTACTTCCCAGAGCATTTCCATGAAGTCTTAGCCACCAGAGGTTTTTAAGATTTCCTAAATTCATTGGAACTTGTCCAACAAAGTTACTCCAACCAAGATTAACTATTTCCAGATGAGAAGCATTGAATAGAGAATTTGGAATTGTCCCAGAGAAACTATTGTTCCCAACTGAGAAAAATATGAGATTTGGGAGAGTGATGCCTAAGTTTTCTGGCAGATTCCCATGGAGTTGATTTTGTATGACAGAAAACTTTCTGATGGAGGAGATATTGAAGAGGGGCAGAGGAATTGTGCCAGATAGTTGATTTGCTGCAACAGCAAAAACTGTTAATCTTGTTAATTTGCCCAAATCGTCAGGAATATTACCCAACAATCTGTTATACGTTACACAAAAGAAAGTGAGCGATGAAAGGTTGCCCAAGGAGGCTGGGATTTCTCCTATCAGGTTGTTTGCAACAAGATTAAGATTCTGAAGCTTAGTTAAAGAACCAAGTTCAGCTGGGATTTTTCCTGATACATGATAATTCCAACCCAAATCAAGAAACATGAGCTTGGAACATCGAGTTAAGTTGATTGGAATTTCGCCTGCCAAAGTATTGTTGTTGAGAAACAATTCTTCCAGGCGAAATAACCTGCCAAGTTCTTGTGGAATTTCACCATGGAAACTGTTGTTTTGGAGGTTGATGACTCGAAGAAAACTCAGGTTGCCAATATAAGGTGAGATTGTTCCAAATAAATTCTGCCCTTCCAAATCCAAGGATTTGACTCTCTGATGCCGGCGACTGCATGTGATTCCAAACCAATTGCAAAATGGGAGAGAGTCATTCCATGAATCCAAGAGTTGATTTGGATCACCAGCACTTATTGCTTCTTTGAACTTGAGCAAGGCAAGTTTATCAGTCTCATTTCCTGAAGCATTAGCTTGCTTCCACCACTCTAAGTTGAAAGAAAGTAAGAGAATCACTTGAAGGTATATGATAAGAGAAGGGGAATGCAAACTGATATCACACGATCTCATTTAGTTTGGAGAGATTGGCAGCATTATAACTTTCCCAAAACATGAGTTTCTTATGGTCTATATAAAAAAAGACAAATGTTGATAAGTTACTACTACTGAAGCTACTTGAACCTAAGTCCAACAACTCTAATCTTTCAAAACCTGTTACACCATACAGCTTTTATGTTATTACAATACATATTTCAAAGTTGCCTAGATATGCATCATGCAACAGTACAAAACTTGAATTCTAGGATGAAATACAGCTCAAATAATTAATCGAATTGGTGAATGAATGTGAATGAACATACCTTTGCTAGGAAAGGAACCTTTCATATTGTTTCTGCTAAGAATTAAAGTTGTAAGTGATGGAAGAGCAGCCAACGATGAAAAGTTGCTATTATTGAAATAATTATCACTAAGATCTAAGATTTCTAGCTTCTTCAATCCATCAAAACCTGTATGTACAGCTTGTGTTATTAGCTACAGGTACATCCATTAACCAAAAAAAGATAATAGGTAGAAGACCATACCATAAATACCTTTCTCATCAATCAAACCACCGAATCTGTTATGGGATAAATTAAGACTTCTTAATTCCTTAAATGACTCAAACATGGAAAGATTTAGAAACCAAATATTTTCCTCGTATTGTCTTAAATTGTTGAGGGAGAGATCAATCACGTGACCAGTGGTGAAATTGCACGTGACACGCTCCCATTTACAACAATCACTGAGCGAGTCATCAACCCATGAAGAAAAAGGATGATCAGCGTCAAACCCATCTGATCCAATTGATGCCTTCAAATCTAAGAGACCCAATCTCTCTACTTCAAAGCAACCATTGTTTCCATGGATTTGAACACACAGAATGAAAAGACCCAACAATAACCACTTTGCTAAGTTAGCCAGCTCCATTTCGGAAAAATGTGATGCTCTCATTCACTACTACTCCCAAATGGAAAATTGTGAAGCTCTTGTTCATACTACTGCCCATATTTATATTCACAACTCATAATGAATCAGTCCGGCCTGTTTTAAATAACTTTTGAACCCACCAAGTTACTATTATATATAATTACAATTTTCAATCTATCTCTCACGTGTCTCAAACTAACCCAAATAACTTTTGAATTTACCCAAATAATTTTTGAATTTATCTAAATAACTTTTGGACTCACTTTTCACTTAACCCAAAATGATTAACCCAAATTATTTAGTTCGTGCTAACTTTGATTTCTTTAAATCTACCAATGTTGGACAGACCAGTTGCCGCAATTCTACAAGCAGGCAGCTGATCGTTAAACTCGGTCCCATTAAATTTGCGACTTGCGACGTCCTTGTTGCAACTGAATCGGTTACAATTGCTAATCAGGACCGGACTCTTGGGTGTTGTGGTTCATTAGTATCTCGGGCGGCTCCACCTCGTCTGTCACGGATAGCCCTTTCCTTGCATGCTAACTAGCTCCGCATAATTTGTCTGATTCAGGGTGGCTATGATACCAATTGAAACAGGCCGGTCTAAACTGACCCAAATAATTTTTGGATCCACTTTTCACTTGGCCCAAAATGATTAACCCAAATTATTTAGTAGTTTTGTGCTAGTTTTGATTTCTTCAAATCTACCAATGTGGGAGGTAACTGCCGCAATTCTGCAAGCAATCTACCGATGTGGGAGGGAACAGCTGCCGCAATTCCGCAAGCAGGCAGCTGACCGTTATACCTTTACTCGCAAGACCCACTAATTTCGCACAATTTATTTGACTAGGATGGCTCTGATATCAATTGAAACAGTCCGACCAAACGAGTCTAAATAACTTTTAAACCCGCTTTGTATTTAATCTAAAATGATTAACCTAACTTATTTAGTAGTTTCATTTTACCGTTTGTATATAATTTCAATTTTCAATCACCTTTCCACATGGAAGGACTTCCGCACCGGAAGCATTTACCGCTACACATAATCTACCATCACATCCAAATGATAAAAGATTGTTTTTAATTTTTGTTTTTCAAAGTTTTTTAAATTTTGTAATATTTTGAAATGGTTTATTTCAAATTAATCTTTTGTGGGAGTATTTAAATTTTTTATATTATTATTATATAAAACTATTTTAAAAAATAATATTTTTTATATGAGTTCATTTCGCTTATAAGAAGATCAAAATAATTTTTTATTCTATATATATATAGATTTTTAATTACTTGAAATCATTAATTAATAGATAATAAATCATAATATCTTATTTTAGACTATAAATTAAAATTAAAAAAAAATAATTAGTAAAAAAGCACAACATAAATACCTTTCTCGTCAATGGAATTTATATTTTTTAATAATATATATGGAATTTATAATTTTATTATAAGATAAATTTTTATTATGTTTATAATAACTCTAATATAATTATTTTATTTATACTTTTATTTATTCATAATTTTTTATTATATATTATTTAATAATTTACAAAATTTAAATTTAAATTCTTTAAATAGAATCTTATAATTTTAGTAATATAATATTACAACTATATAAAATATAAAATATATTATTAAAATTATATAATAAAATTATAATACCATTAAAAAATTTCTATAAAATAAATAGAAATTGATGTTAATAAGTTTCACATTGTGTCGTGTGAGTTTAACTGGAGAGGAAGGTGTTTCATTTCTTTTATTCTTTTTCTTTGATTTGCTAGTGATGTCTAACTGTTTTTCATGTGTCTGTCACGCAAGTCTATACGTACGAAAGTGTCAGAGTTTTTCTCTATGTTAGGCGGCCATTTAATTTTTCTTAGAGCGCATGCGGACAAGATTGCAAAGTGACTTCACCCTTTTATCGTGTCACATTACTGGACTGAATTGGGCTCACAGATGACCCGACCTGCCTCGCGCGTTTGAATCAAGACTTAAAATACTGGACTGGTTGATTGAAAAAGGCTCTATAAATTTTAAATCCGCGCTATGTTTTTTGGATTCGATATGAGGAATAAAAAATTTAAAAAATAATAATAATAATAAATTCACGTTTCTTATCAATTTTTCTCATTTAATATATGAAATTGATGTTTTGAAGGGTAAAACTTTTTTTTAAAGGATTTTACGTCGCATTTTTAAAGGTGAACTGATTAATTTTCCAATAAAAAAAAGACTAACGTATAACAGACTTCCAAGAACTTTCTACATATAAAGTTGTTAATGTCAGTCTCCTTTGAATACGACATGTGCATTAATTTTCTCTGTGCCTGTACAATCTTATCATTTAATACCAAGACTTTTGAATATTTGGTCAATTTTTAAACATTTTACTTTATAATTTTTGAAAAATTCAGAAACATAAATAGAAATAAAAATATAAAGAATAATAAAAATAAATTTTGGTTTTCTTATCAATTTTTCTCATTTAATATATAAAATATTAATGATGTTTCGAAGAGTAAAACATTTTTTTTAGGAATACAAATCTTGCTACCTTTTAAAATTTCCCAAAAGAGAATAATTTTACGTCTCATTTTTCAAAGAAGAATTGATTAATTTTCCAAAAATTTTCTACATATAAACGTCAGAGTCTCCTCTAAAGACCACATGTGCATTAATTTTGTATGTGCTTATCAATCTTGACTGTCTGATGGATAAATACAACTTCTCAATTAATATTAGTGACTTTTTAATTAATTTGTTGATAAACTAGCGATTTGGGTTTTTAAAAAAAAAAAAAATTTCCACGAAGTTAAATACAGAAATTTGATTGAAATTTCTATTGGGTGATGGTGGTAATCAATGAACATAATATATTTCCTTTTTTTTTTTAAGATCCAAAGTAAACATCCCTTAGATACGGGAAGAAAAGTCCTCCAGAATTTAAAACTATCACATCGAAAGAAAAACGTGTTTCCTTGCAATTTGCAAAGACTAATAAGTTCACTGCAACTTCATCAATTTGCAAAGACTAATAAGAAAAGTCCTCCAGAGGACTTCTTCCCCGTACTAGTATGCTTAACAGTGTTTAATAAATTTTTTAAAAAATAACTAGACTTATTAACTTTATTTTAAATTAATTTTATAATTAAAATTAAAACTCTATTTACCTCTGCTATTTTACGAGTCTTTTTCTTTTTTGCGTATGGTATCACCACTCCCTTTGCTAACATCCACTAATTCAAAAGTTAATTTAAAAGTAATATTTTAATTAGGACACTTTCAGGATGCTCCATATAAGATCGAATTAGTGATTACTCTCGAATTAGGACTCTATATTTTTTTTATTTCTTATCAGGTGATAGCTGTGTGACTTTTATTTTTTATTTTAATTATATTATCTTTTAAAAATTTATAAATTATAATTTTATAAAAGTTTTATCAATAAATTATTTACGATTATAAAATATAATAAATAAATTAAAAATACTACAACCAATAGTTTGAACAATTGTAATATTTTTTTAATTTATAATACTCATTATTATATTATAAAAATTATGTGTATAAAAAAATATATTTAATTTTTTTAATTATTATATATATTATATAATAAATTAATATTTATTTTATTAATATAATAAAATGATAAACACTCTTATTAGTCATTTTATATCCTAATAATAATAATTATATATAATTTATTAAATATTTAAAATATATTAGTTAGAATCTCCTATCAACTATTAAGATATATCCAACAATTAAACTAAATAAACCCTTAATAAAGTCCAATTTCTACTATTAATTTTTAATATTTTATTTGACATAATTTATTTTATAATAAAAAATTAAATAAATTTCAACAAAATAGTATATAATTTATTTTTTAAAATAAAAATTTTATGAGATAAAAAATAATATTTCCAATTGAAATAAAAATTTCAACAATTAAATCAAATAAACTCTTAATAAAGTCCAACTATTAATTTTTAACTTTTTATTTGACATGATTGATTTTATAATAAAAAAATTAAATAAATTTCAACAAAATCATATATAGTTTATTTTTTTAAAATAAAAGTTTTGTAAGATAAAAAATAATATTTTTATTTGCAATAAAAAATTTCAATAATAAAACCAAATAGACCCTTAATAAAGTACAATTTCTACTATTAATTTTTAATTTTTTATTTGACATGATTGATTTTATAATAAAAAATTAAATAAATTTCAACAAAATCATATATAGTTTATTTTTTTAAAATAAAAATTTTGTAAGATAAAAGTTAATATTTCCATTTAAAATAAAAAATTTCATAAAAAGTAAATTGAAATAAATTTTTATAAAATTTTTTATTTTAAACGAAGTGTAATCCCCAAATATACTTTGTCATAATTTATTTTCAAGTATTGGAAGATGTATGAGAATATTTTACTTTTATTTTTTAATTAGAAAATATTTCAATTATTGTGAGAGCAATGCATTTTTTTAATATTTTTTTTTATTTTTACTGAATATAAAAATTAAGTTATTTAAAAAATAAAATATAAATTTTTTTTTATAAGTCATCATAGGCAGTCATTTAGTTTACGATATAAATTTTCTGAGCTGATCCGAATAAATGCCCACAAAAATATTACTCATTAATATCTAAGTCTATAAAGAAAAATATTACACATTAATTTAATAATAAAATTTCAAATGCTTTAGTAATTTTTTTTGAAAATATTACTAACAGTCCAATAATATTTTAAACACCTTTTTAAATTTAATAATGGATTAAAATCCATTAATGATTTATCAATGAATTTATTAATGGATTTTAAATCCGTTAACAAATTTTGATATCAATTATTTTTTATATTTATAAATTATTAACATACTTTAAAAATTTATTTGATAAATTTTTACATATAATCTTTTATATTAAAAATTACCAACATAATTTTTAAAAATTTATTAACGGATTAAAATCTATCACTAAAATCTATTGATAATTTAAAAATTTTTTATAGTGCATTAAATTTTCATGTTTAATATAAAATAAATTTTTTATTAAAATATATTATTATATATAATAAAAAAATAAATTTTATTTATGATAATTTTAAATTATTATCAAACTATTATTTTAATGATATTAAAATAATAATTTTATAATTATTATACAAATATCATCTTTTAATTTTTAAAATATAGCAATAGTAATTTTTAAAATATAATAATAGTAAGAGTGTGTATTAAAAGAAAAGAGAGAAATAAGGTTAATCACCGTTAATGAAACAAAAGAGTACATCACTTAAAATAAAATATCATACAAAATTCTTCCATAGGATTGTACAATTTTGTAGCCAATAAAGATTGACATAAAAAACAGTGATGACTCTAAAAAAGAAAATGATAAAAAAATCTTGAGAAGCTTGAGAAAAAGACATCCCATCAACTTCATACCCTTTTCCATCAACATATCAAAAGGGGTGACTCCTCCATGAGAAGCTTGAGAAAAAGACATCCCATCAACTTCATATACTTTTCCATCAACATATCAAAAGGGGCGACTCCTCCGTGAAGAAGACCCTCATACAAGACCTAACCATGAGACATGATTTTCCACTTTGACTCTAAACTCTACGTTTAATATCTACACACTATAAAAATTTCATTCTCACCTTCACAGCAACTCTAAAAAGACCCTCATGCAAGGTAAATTTTGTAAATTATTTTAATGTATATAACAATTAAATACTTTAAATTTAAAGTAAATTGTTTTAAAATGTTTGAAGTAATTAAAAATAATTTAATATTTCATATGATTTAATAAAAAATGGTCAGTACTTGAATTTTAATTTTTAAAATAAATCATTAAAATAAAGTTTTTTTTTTTAAAACATAATATTTTAATCTCGAAAATGTAATTTATCGTAAATACTATCATAAACTGAACTGACGATATTGAAACTAGCGGACTGCTTAATTTATGATATATTCTAATTAGGCTATCAAACAAGTTAATAAAGACCATTATGCTGATCAAACCGGCCGGCCAGCTTCTCAACTAAGTTTTTGTTTTTGTCCGTTCTTGGCGTTTGTATACAAGAAGGAGCTGAGAAATTTAATGATCTGTAACTCAGCAATAATAATCAAGTGACTTGATTTTCAAATGAAAAGGCTCTATTTTAAGTTTTCATTATGGGCATTTCTCGTTATAATTTTCCTGCAAATGAATGGATCCAGAGCTTGCCTGGAAAAAGAGAGGATAGGTTTGCTGGAGTTTAAGGCTTTCATGAAATCAAACTGTGAGGTTGATGACAATCTTGATTCATGGGTTGAAGATGGAACCAGTGACTGTTGTGATTGGGATAGAGTCACGTGCAGCTCCACCTCTCGTCGTGTCGTTGATCTCTCTCTCTATTGGGTAGCAAAGCATTCATCTCTTGGAATTACTTGCAGTTTAAATCTCTCCATGTTTTATCCTTTTGAAGAACTGCTCAGTCTTGATTTTTCTAATAATTGGTTTAATGGTTGGATTGACAAAGCAGGTACTTACTCGCTATCTTTATTATTATAATTTATCTTTAATTTTTGTTTTTCTTTTTATAATTCCACTTAACCTAATATAATTTGTTATTATTATTATTATTTTTATATACTTTATATAAGTTTTGTTATTATTATTATTATTATTATATACTTTATATAAGTTTTGTTATTATTATTATTATTATTATTAAAAAATTACTATTTAATTCATAGAAAATTTATCAATTAGTTAATATTTTGATTTTAAAAAATATATTAAAATATCTTGAATAATAACAAACGCAAAATTACATGTTTATGCAGGTTCCGAAAGAGCAGCATTAGGCTTGAAGAAGTTAGAGATTTTAGATCTGAGTGACAATTCCTTCAACAATAGTATCTTATCATTTGTTGGCATTCTTACATCAATTAAGACTTTAAATCTTAGTGGCAACGACCTGGTTGGTCTGTTCCCTGTCAAGGGTATGTTTCTTGGCACTGTAATAATGCTTAATGACCTAATATTAATTCATAAATTATATATTTATTTCATTTATGAAATAACTTTTACTACATAATTTATGACCCAATAATAGAATATGATATCTTTTGATATCTTTTTTTTTTTAAAATAGGGGTTGGGGGAGTCGAATCTAACAGGATGCACTTTCCACCAGGCTAAGTCTTAGAGTGCAATAGAATATGATATCTGAATTTTTTTTTTCTTTGTTTACGAAATTACATGGTTCAGACTTAGCTTATTTGGAAAACTTGGAAACTTTGGAGATAAGTAGTAATGAAATCAGTGGCCTCTCAGTGGAAGGTAAACCTGCTCTCTCTCTCTTCTTGCATATCAATCCACCAGAATCTGCATCAATCTAAATGAGTTTTCGACATATAAAACTTGAAATTTTATTTATTTATTTTATTTTATAGCTCGTGATTATTAAAATATTCTATATGATATGCAGGTTTTGATAGATTATCAAGTTTGGAAAAACTAAAAGTTGTAGATCTTGGTGAAAACGCCTTTAATACAAGTAGTTTATCATCTTTGAGTTGTCTTGTATCACTCAAGATTTTAGTTCTCAGAGGCAACAACATGGATGGTCGGCTCTCATTCAAGGGTGAGTTTCTTACATTGCCATCTTTCTACATTACCTGTTTTTATTTGATGCTCTAAAATTTTTTTACTATGCATACTACATTTAAATTATTTTTATTAAAAGAAAATTGAATCAATTCCGGTGCACACATTAACTGGATTTTAACATTTGATAATCCAATATGAACTTTCTTTTAGGCAAACAGTGGCAGCTTTTTGAATGAATGAAACAAGAGAAATGTATGCGAAGAATTTTTAGGATTTCAAATTATAGGCTAAGTTATAGCATAGTGCCTAAAGTTTAACAAAATTTACATTTTAATCCTTATTTTTTTAATAATAAACAATTCAGTTCTTGAATTTAATTTATTTTGTTAATAAAATAATCACTTTTTTAAAATTTATTGTTAGTCAATCGTTAATCGAAAAAGTCAACCCAATTAAGTGGACTAAAATTATTATTATTATTATTATTGATAATGATGTATCTTATATTTGCGATATGATGATTTATCGATTAGAGACATTATGTGTTAGAATTAGGTGATCTAAAAAACTTAGAAACCTTGGACTTAAGTTACAATGAATTGGAGAGCCTCTCAATGGAAGGTAATTTCACTTCACATCTCATGTCTTTTCAATTTCATTGCCTACATCTCCTGTCTTTCAGGCAAACTAAATCAAGGTGGTCTTAGCCTTTCTTTTGCCTTTATAACATCCTAACCAATTGATCGAAATTTCAAAAAATCATCAACTGTAAAGTGATTAGCTATTTAAATGCAGGTTTTGAAAGGTTATCAAGTTTGAAAAAGCTAAAATTTTTAGATCTTAGCTATAATGTCTTGAACGGCAGTGCCATGTCAGCCCTAAACAATCTTGTATCACTTAAGACATTGATTCTTAACTCCAATGGAATGGTTGGTCAATTGCCTCCTAGCACAGGTATGACATTAATCCATTCTGAACGACACCGTTTTAATTGATTTGATCTCTAATCTATACTTTTTCACAATCACATGGCTCAGAATTATCTAATATGAAACACTTGGAAACGTTGGATATAAGTTATAATTCCTTGGAAGGGTCAGAAGGTAATTTCGTATAACCCTACCCATAAAACAATGTACTAAAAAGCCTCTTGGTTATTAATGTTGAAAAGGTGATTCCAACATTTTCATAGGCATTTTTCTTATTGTAGGATTATGTGGATTGAAAAGACTCACTGAGTTGGATCTCAAAAATAATAAATTCTCAGGCCCACTTCCTCAATGTCTTGGAAACATAAGCAACCTCCAGTATCTTGATCTCTCATCAAATCAGTTCACCGGCAACATGGAATCCATCCTTTCAAAACTTACGTCCCTCAAGTGTTTAGTTCTCTCTGGAAATAACTTTGAAGGCTTATTCTCATTTAGTGCTTTGGCTAACCACTCCCAGCTTGAGATATTTGAACTTTCTTCAGGAAGTAGTAAGCTTGAAGTGGACACACAGAATCCTACATGGTTTCCTACGTTTCAACTGAAGCTTTTTCACTTGTCAAACTGCCACTTAAATGTCCAAACTAGAACAGTTCCTAGTTTTCTTCTCTATCAGCATGACATGAACTTCATTGATCTCTCTCATAATAAGCTGACTGGAGCATTCCCAGTTGGGTCTTGCAGAATAACTCAAAGTTACAAGTTATGAATTTGATGAACAACTCATTCACAGGATCATTTCAGCTGCCAAATTTCAATCATCGAGATTTGGTTAAGTTAGAAATTTCAAGCAACAACATCACAGGTCAACTACCTAAGGAATTTGGTTTGGTTCTCTCAAATCTGTGCTATATAAACATGTCAAGGAATAGTTTTCATGGAAACGTTCCATCTTCAGTTGGTGAGATAAGACAACTACGTTACATGGATTTGTCCTATAATAATTTCTCAGGAGTGTTGCCTGGAAGTATACTTGGGAATGGTACTGATTTATATTATTTGTATCTATCAAACAACAACTTCAATGGCATAGGAGGAGAGTCGTCGAGCATCAGCGCCGAACTATTTGTTTTGGACATGTCAAATAACAATCTATCAGATACAATTCCACTACAGCTATGTAATATGGTAAGTCTTAGAATTTTAGACCTGTCAGAAAATAGGTTGCATGGGTCTCTGCCTTCTTGTTTCAATTCTCCATGGCTGCAATTTCTATTTCTAGAAAAGAATAGTCTAAGTGGCTCCATCCCGTACGTGCTTTCCACAAGTCCTAGCTTAGTGGCACTTGACCTGAGGGATAACAAGTTTACTGGGAACCTTCCAACTTGGATCAATCAGCTTTCAGAATTGCGTGTGCTTTCATTGGGAGGGAATCCATTAGGAGGTCATCTTCCTGAGCAGCTCTGTGAATTGAGAAATGTGAGCATATTGGATCTTTCACGTAACTTGCTTTCTGGTTCCATACCTTCATGCTTTAATAATATCTCATTTGGGAATGTGAGAGAACATAATAATTTTGAGTACACACCTAAAAGCTTGGGGGACTTCTTGCCTTTTACCTTTTATTATTCTCTATACGATGGCACTCTTGAATTTGAGGTGGAAGAGTTGTTTCATATGTCTTCTTCAAAAGAAGTAGAAGTGGAATTTGCAATGAAGTATAAATACAATCCCTACAAGGGTGACATCGTCAACTTACTGGCAGGTATTGATTTATCATGCAACGAGTTAAATGGTAGTATCCCTTCAGAATTTGGAGACCTCCATGAAATTCTATCGTTGAACTTGTCTCAAAATAACCTATCAGGGTATATTCCAATCAGTTTTTCAAATTTAGAGAGCTTGGAAAGCTTGGATCTTAGCTTCAACAACTTGAGCGGTGAAATCCCCAGCCAACTAGTTGCCCTGAGTTTCTTGGAAACTTTTAATGTTTCATACAACAATTTGTCAGGTAGAATCCCTGATGAAGGCCAATTTGGGACCTTCGATGAAAGCAGTTACAGAGGTAACCCTGGTCTTTGTGGACCAATAGTTAACAGGAGCTGTGATGCTGCTGAAGTTCCACCAACGCCGCCATCAAATGAAAAGGAAGAAGAAGAAGAAGAAGAAGGTGGTGTTGACATGGCGTGGTTTAACTGGAGTTTCAATGCATCATATGTCACAATCGTATTCGTGTTGATGGTAACCCTCAGAATCAACAGAGAATGGCGCATGTTATGGTTTTATTGGGTTGATGTTTGTATTTATTATATTTCCATTCAGCTTTTTGGAAGTGATCGTCTATGCTTGTAGGCTGATGCTTGTGGAAGATTACAGTATGCTATAAGGGCCAAAATTTTCTCAGCATTAGGCATTGGCCTTTCTTTATCACCAACTCTTGTGATAAATGAATTTTCCATTATGTTTTGAATGCCATAAACAGGTGAGTGAATGATTTTAATTTTAAGTGAATTTTTTTCTTTTTTCTAGAAATTAAATATATATCCATCTAATAAAATAGTTCCATGATTTATTTGATATTATGGTTAGAGTTGTGAATAAGAAAAATACATTTTTAAAGGGATAATAAAATTTTACAATTATTATGTGAATTTTACTATAATTTTATGTTTTGAATTTCAGTGAATCTGATTTAAATAAAATTTTCAAATTACTTATAGTATATTACGGCCTCTTTATATTATCTTAATGTAATTATTATCAGAAATCAGAGCTTCTGCGACAGAATATTTCCATCACTGAACATCTTTTTAGGTTGCAAAGGCTTCTGCAACGGATCTAAATCCGTTTTTTATACCCAAAATTTGGCAACAGAATTTATGTCTATCAATAAGTGTTTCGACGGACTTTCCAATGGCACACATTGGTTCCTAAATTCGCGACGGCGAATTTCTGTAACTAGATGTCAAATATGGCATAATATTAATATGTTCCATTGCAATATAATTTTTCATCGCTGATTCATCATCATTCTGTAACTAATTTTCCATTAACCTGTCACAGTTATAGCAGCTCTGATGCAAAATATATATATTAAATAGAAATTGAAAGTTAAGGAGTAGAATACGAGATTTCTCATATTTATTTAGATACACTTATCACTGGATTAAGTCTGTAAATGCATTCATATATATATTATTTATATTAATTATTAGAATGGATTCCATTTAATATATATATATATAACATAGTGACAAAAAATTATTTAAACATTATTTACAAAAAACAAAATCTTTAGGTATTAAATTGCTAATTTTGCTAATTTCAAAATGATTATTATTAATTTCCTTTTTTTTTCCTTGTTGCGTGAACTTTTGCCTTTGCTTTTAGGGAAAGCATTAGAGATGCAGAGAAACAAAAAGTATATATAAACCATACAAAGACGCCAAAGGGTAGGGGGAAAATATTCAAATTATATTATTTTTCTTATATAATTTTATTTTATATAATATTCAAATATTATTTTAAATTAATAATAAATAAAAAATAATAGAAAGATAATTACTAAACTATTTCTGTTATTTTAACTCATATTATTTTAATTCACTCATAATAAATTTATTTAAATAAATAGTAATTTATAAATATTTAAAAAATGTTAAGACATTTATGGCATGTAAATATAGGGGAATTAAGTTCATTTAAAATTGCAGTCTAGGTTTTAATTTGGTGAATGTTTTTAGCATGCGTTTAGATTTTTAGCTTTAAATTGAAATTTGTGCAAATATTTTATGAGTGTGAAGAATTGTTGATATGAAATAATATTTGCTCCAAATATTATCATACGACTGAATTATGTGGTAAAATTTTAGTAAATTGTGATACTCGATCACAAAAGTCCCATCCGAAAGAAAAAGGATTCGAGCAGTATAATAGTCAATATTTGGAATCATAGAAGACACGTCCGCTCATGAACCAATTGAACTTTTCATGAGACAAATTACCATTAAAAAATAAAATCTAGACAATTCCATTATTCCTATAATTGCAGGATCACTTATTTACTAGTAGACACCGGTTGGATTTTAAAAAGATTGACTAATTAACTCCACTATATTCTTACAATATAAAAGTATATACATAATTCAAGTTATACATTCTTATACATAATTCAAGTTACGCATTCTTACACACTTATTTTTAAGTTAAACTATTTTCTTATACTCTCCCATGTGATAAATTACTGGTTTGAACAACCACTCCACTTTCTCTTTTTCGCATACTGACCCACCATTGTTGAACTCATTTTCTGCCAGATTAATTGTTTTCTTAGTAACACTGCCTTTTACTATATAATGGCATTTATCAATTTCAAATTAAGTCAAATAACAATATTTTAGCATGTATTTTTAAGAAAAATGAAAACTCTCATAATATATTAAAATAATATTTAAATCTTGATAATTATTTAAAAATTTTAAATACTAAAATACGATTTACATTTTAAAATTTATATAATAAATATTGGAATGCAATACTAATTAACTAACTAGTGATATAATATTAGGCAAAGTCTTGAAGGCATTGTATAGTATACAAACCTTACCACTGCTAGCCTGACTAACGGGAATAATAGACATTTTCCTATCCTAACATTAATTTACACGTCATGATTATTCCAGGAAGAGATATTGATAAATAAAAACGTTTACATTAAATTTTGCTTCAAATAAATTAGGAAAAACAAAGAAATGAAGAAAAAAAAAAAAACACAAAGCAAATCAAAGAGAAAAAAAAAAACCCTTTCCAATTTTTCTCTTGTAATATTTTATATTTTTTTGAATTTTCGAGTTCACAAGCGTATAAATCTAAATTAATTAATTAAATAGACTCTAGATATGGAATGGTATATACTAGAAAAAATATTGAAATTATTTTTTCATATCATCATATTTTTTCAATTTTCTCCCTCCATTAACATGAATGATTCATAAATTTTTCTTTTTTACAAAGTTCATTCTACTGTTAATTTATTGGACTTTAAATTAGTTGTATTTCTTTTCTAAACTTGATTCAACGTAAAATCAAGATCAAATTATTTAGGACTGACATATCCAATAATTAGCTTTATTTCTTTCCTTTGATTAAAAAGAAAACTTGGCTTAGGAATTGCTAGTTTGATTGAAAGTCTTGGAGTTGGAGACATGAAGAATACATTAATTATTAAAGATTTACATGATTAATAGGATCGATTAAGGAAGATTATGTCATGCAAGCGCAACGTTGAAGAGGAAAAAGAATAGGAACGAAGACTGAAGAGTCCTAAGATTTAAGAAACATAAATTTCAAAAAGGCATCAGAATACCAAACCATCCTAATAAAGCAATCAAAGAAAGAAAATAAATGAGGAGTAAAGCAAACAAACTACGAACAATAGCACAGCCAAAAGCACCTGAAACAACGCCTGTCCTCAGGAAAGTCTTTTGTTTTCCCTAATGTCAAACTGCAATTCTTCACGCAAAAGTAGAAGAAGAAGAAGAAGAAAAGGCCAGAGCAAGAAAAGGGAAAAAGAAAATTACCATTGAGGTGGAGATCGAGAAGGAGAGAAACACGCCCACGCACAACTCCTTGAAATGTCTGACCACCAGCTGCAGGACTCCACCAGCTGCAGGGGAGTCCTGCTGCTGGTGGCTGCTTGCAGCTGCAGTCTCTCTCGTTTATTGTTTCAATGCCACCCCTCTCCCGCTGACCTCGCATGACTCATTATTCAATGCCAGCTCATTCTCCATTTATGTCATCACTTCAGTACTCTTCAATTTCAAATTTGATCTCTACTCTTCTTTTTAGTTTTCAAGCCACCATCAGTCAACTTCTATCTGTTTTTTACTACTACTTGATTAGTGGGAGATTTAGACTTTGAAAGATCCAAGCTTTCGTTTTCATAGTTATTCCAGCTTAATTTGCTTCATCCAAGACCTACCCTTTTAAGTTTTGTCCATGAATTTCTTGGATGTCATATGAGAAAACCCTTTTGGATTTGGGCTTTTTACAAAATTAGGGGTGGGGGAATTAAAATTTGCTGATTTGGGGTTGGGGAAAACTTATTTCCCATTTTGGTGTTCGCCCGCCACGTGGCGGGCGAAAAGAGAGTCTGGCGCTTCTTTGAGAAGCGCCAGACCCTGGCGCCTCTCAAACAGGCGCCAGACTAAGTCTTGGCGCCTGTTCCCGAGGCGCCAGCGTGGAGTTTGGCCCCTGGCGCCTCTCAAAGAGGCGCCAGGTGGCTTAGTTGGCGCCTCTCAGGCGCCAACGTCAAGCTTGGCCCCTGGCGCCTCTTTGAGAGGCGCTAGGGGCCAAGCGTGGCATTTTTTTTAAATATATATAATAATATATTAAAAAAAAATAATATATATTATTATTTGAGTATATTATAATTACAAAATTAATATTATGGTATTTATATATACTTAAACGAATAATATACTTAAAGAAATAGGAAATATTAAAACTAATAATATAATACTTAAAAAAATAAGAAGTATTAATTAACAATTAAAAGTTAATTATACATAAATTAATTCACAATATTGTCAAATATTTCTAATGATAACCATGTAAATGACCGCCGGTGCCACAATGTCGTGGTCTCCTCTCATTTGATCGTCTTGTGTTGTATCGACGCCCGTCAAATGATGGCTCCTGTAAAGCTTCTTGAGAATTTCCAACATCATCGTCAGCCATAGATATATTTAAATCAGGAGGTAGAGATCGAGGTCTTGAACTCTCCCCAATAACTGAATCCTGAGTTGGAAAGCCGAAATCCCCTGAATAAGGGGTTGAAGAAAATAACTCAGGAAAATCCGAAGGAAATAAGCTAAGTCGGCTTGAGGGATCATCCAGTGATTGTCGAGGGAATGCCGGAAAAACAGACTCTGATGGAGTGTGTGGTTGCGCAGGGGAGAAGAAGTCGAACGACGTGCTAGCCATGCCTTCCCCTCCAGTCTGATCGTAATTGGGAGGAGTTGGAGTAAATGACTGAAAAGGCATAGGAGAAGGCCCCGATGTCCATCCTGTATACTGACTTTGAAAATTGTCTCCATAAGTGGGCATTTGTGAAGATTGGCCCAATTCTGTGTATGAGCCGTATGGATGGAATGCAACCGGTGATGGTATCTGCATTACACCAGGGTTTGGCGTAGGGCGTGGAATCTCCGTCTCCCTTGATGGCCTGGTAGTGTGGCGACGATGTCGTGGAGGATTCCTGGAGGACGAGGGTGCGTCGTCGTCTACATCATGTGGAAGCGGTTGGGATGGTGGCGCCGGCTGTGGAGGCGGTATTTGGGAAATGCGATCAAACAAACGAAGTGCATGAAACATTGAATTGACCGCATTTCCAATCTTGTCTACTGTTGGGTGACGAACTTGACTCGCCCATAAGCGGCAGTTCTCTAGACCATCCTCCTGTAAAATGTATTTATTAATATATCTATCCCCCAAAGTTAAGTAATGTAAATATTTATATAATTAATACATAAATCATAAAGGCACGCCCATTACCACAGCACCGATTGATGCACCCCTTTGAGACACCCACCGACGTGCAATCATTCTGTACCATTCCATGTACTGTGAATGATAATGTAATGGCTGGGTCAGAGTATTGCTGGCAACAATCCGTCGGTGCCTTGATTCCCAGACAATAATCCAATGTTGGTTCTCAGTCATCCAGTTCGTAGTTGAAGAAGTTAATTTTATTGAATGCATATCAACTGTTTGACGGGGTTGTTGTGGAATGGGCTGAGAAAATCCAAACTGCCTCAGCACCCTGTCAGGTTGATGCCACTCCACAATATGAAAACATATCAGTGGGACAACCGATCTCCATATTTGTCTTCCCTGTAGACAGTAATCTGGCATAGCGTCCACCACAACATCAGAGTATGGCTCCCATATAAACTGTGTACATATGATAATATAAAAGGTTAGAATTGTGATATTAATTAATATTATGTAATTTAAAGGTATAGAGTGATGACCTCTTCTGCTTCCATGCGATCAAGTTGGTACCGAAGTTGCACAAGCACATGCGTTGTAACTTCAGTAATAGTTCTAGCATTACTCCACCTAAACAATTTATAGTTTGGAATTAGTAACCAAATGTTTTGATAGTATAGTACACAATTTATAGCACATACCGACTGCCAATCGGTGTATCTGGAAGGGGATTTATCTGGGAGATGGTAGGGGCAATTGTTTTTATTCTGTCCCATGCCCAAATCTGTAAAATATGCAGTGGCCCGCCAATTTGCTGCACTTGTGGTGATGTTGCTCTGCAAAGCTCTTTATAAAGCCAGGCAAGACAGGCTGCACCCCAGCTATATTGACCACAGGTGTTGAAATTAGCGAGTAGTGGCAAAAACATTAGATTGACCCTATGAGCAGACCGATCAACAAATAGGGATCCACCTATTAGCCGTAAAATGAAAGCCCGAGCATGCCTCTGAATAGTAACATCATCAGCGTACTCTGGAATCTGGTCAAAGTTATCTCTCAACCAGGTGAGTGCAACAGTATTTCCTTTCATAACTTCACGATCCGGGACTAAACCAAGCAAGTCTTCACATAGTAATTGCCATGACTGTCCCGTTGTCCCAGTAACAGCATTGCCATCAACAGGCAATCCAGATATCAGTCCCATATCTTGGAGTGTAACTGTACACTCTCCATGGGGTAACATGAAAGTATGTGTTTCTGGTCTCCATCTCTCAACCAAAGCAGTTATGAGGTGGTGATCTAAATGGAAGAACCCTAATCGAACAGCTCCGTAAAATCCACTAGCACGGAGATAAGGGATAAGCCTGTCATCAATATCATGACCGTGTAATACAGTAGATGATCGTCGGCATGTGATAACACCGGCCTCTTGTGGATCATCCCACACGACTTGGGACCTATGAGATGCTTGCAGATATAACAATGAAGTATCACGTGGTCCTGGATTAATAAATAATCTACTGTCATTTGAGCTGTCCATTCCTGCAAAGGGTTATTACAATTGTCAATTCCTTATGTCAATAATTTTCATTGGTAGACATGAGGATAACATAATAATATATAGAAGAATCATATGAGTTCACAATGCAATTAACATATGCACAATTTGATCATCTAATAATCATCTTTAACCTGTTGCTCATAAAATGAATAACATACCATTGTCAATATGTTAACATATTACATAACACGATAAATGCATGTTGACATTTCAACAGCATTTAGGTAGACAATGTGGCAAATATTTTGTAAAATCGCCACAATCATCGTCACTATAATCAGACAGGTAATTATTGTGTACGTTGAAATTGTTGGAACATGATAACTGACTATCGTCGTATACACTTGGAAATTCACTTCGTTCAGCATGATATTTATCTAGCCTCATCTCCATAACCCTAATTTCCTTAAGTAGTTGATCCTTGAGTTTATTAACTTCTTCACATGTGTTGCGAGCCATGTCTGCCGATGTAGCTTTTGGAATAGGCAACTCATGGTAGCCACAATAAGCTTCCAATTCGCATCGAATCTCCCACAAACGATCCCAATCATGTTGATGAGTAATTGTCGCATTTCCAAAATCAGAAATTTTTTTGGAATGATATCCGATAAATATATGGTTAGCAAAACCTTGTTCCAAACAAGCATTGATTGGTTGATTTGAAAAACATCGCTTGTGACCATACCAGAAACAATTGTTTGGATCAATATATTTGTCTACTAGAGTGTTATGACTACTATATTTCCTCTTTCCTCTGCTTGATTGGCATGGTGATGACTCACGTAAATCTTTCGAGGATGACATTTACTTGATGTAACATGCATAAAATGTCAACAGGATAACTATCAGAAACAATTAAGGAATCTCAAAAAATTATAGCTATTTTCATAAAATAGGCATGTGAAAATCATAAATGTTTGTTCACAGTACTTGTCTTTTTATTATGTCCGGATTGGCCACATATAGAACAATGATTTTTTCCAGGAATATTAACTTTTGCACCCCTCCAATCCATTTCATTCTGAATTCTCGATGACTTCGGTCGCCCTTTTTTCCTTATTCGGTTCTTGTTTGGAATTAGTGGTAATTCGTAATCCGCAGGCCAATAGTCTGAATTACCTAATGGGTTGAACATGTCTTCGTAACATTTAATTGACCTTTCGAGAGTGTAGTAGCTATCAACGAATTGCTCATAATCCACAGACCTCGACATGCAGGCTGCTATGGCATGTGAACATGGGATACGCATCTCTTGAAATTTTCCACAAGTACAGGTACCTTCTATAAGCTTAACAACTTGTTTTTGCCCAGATTTTGAACTTCGAACTTCAACAACCAAATCATCACGATTAAATGTCGTAACACGATGGCCATTTGCTGACTGTGCATTTTTTTGTATGATTTCACCAGTTGACTGGGTGAATCGATAACCATCTTGTTGCTGCCGAAAAAATTGACTCCTTCTTGTATCGAAGTAATGCGCACATTGATAAAATATTTTTTCGACCATTGCTGTAATAGGCAAGGCTCGAAAGCCTTTCAACATTCCATTGACAGACTCAATGGTGTTAGTCGTCATTGATCCATATCGCTTCCCACCATCGTGGGAACGAGTCCACTTCTCCAAAGGTATCTTCACAGCCCATTCAAAGGTCTCGAGATTGACTTCCTTAATTTTATTCATTGCGTCATAGAATTTTCTCTTTTGGTTATGATTGGCTGTTATGGTAAAAATATATCATTAAATATGAATACGTAGCATACAATAAAAAAATTAAATTTAAATTTAGAACCAGGATTGAAGTTTTACCAGCCTTTCGCAAACATTCCTTCATTGTTGCATTCTTGAATTTTGTGTTGTAATTGCTCAAAATGTGGCGTATGCAGTATCGATGGTGTCCACTTGGTGGTTGCCACCAATCTTGTTCCATAGATTTCTTAATTCCAATGTGACGATCAGAAATGACACATAAACCTTCGCGTTCTGTGACATAAGCTCTCAAACAAGACATGAACCATCCCCAATTATCTGAATCCTCCCTCTCGACAATAGCAAAAGCTAATGGAAATATCTGATTATTTCCATCAAGCCCTGTTGCACACAATATACACCCACTATATTTACCGTATAGGAATGTCCCGTCAACAAAAATTACTGGTCGACAATACTTGAATCCTTCAATAGATTGACGATAAGCCCAAAACATACGATCAAATACACGAGAAGTACGATCCAAACGATCATTTATGTAATGGGGATCATCTTCAATTATGAAGATCGAACCAGGATTGAAGTGGCACATTGCATTCATGTACTTACGAAGCCTTCCATACGATTCATCCCATCCGCCAAAAATTTTCCTAATTGCAAATTGTTTTGCCTTCCACGTTTTTGAATATGAAGGTTCATATCCAATTTTATCTCTAACTTCAGCCTGAAGTGTTTTTATTTTAATTTGTGGTTGTTCTTCTATCATAGGCAAAATAAATTGACATAAAAATTTATTATCCAATTGAGGATGGTCTTTTTCAACCATTGCATTTGAACAAGTATGCGGCCCATTATACGATACAATTTTCCAAACCTCAGATCCCTCCTTCATTGAAGCACGCATATGCCATTTACAGTTATGCTTTTTATTCTTGCATATAATACTATATGTTTTTCTCTTTGTCTCATAAGAACAGAACTGATGATGTCTACGCAAATGATATTCCTTAGCTGCTGCCATGACAGCATCTCTGTTTGGAAAAATCATCCCAACAGAAAACTCCATATTCGGACTCCAAAACATATCAGTCGGTGGCTTTGCATAAGGGTCCACACGCATTAATTCAAAATCTATTTCTGAAAATGGCGGTGGATGAACTAGTGGCAAAATAGGATTAGTATACTGAGCAACAACATTATCATCACCTGATAATAATTCGTCGTCCTCAATCCAACCACTTTCGTACTCGTTAATATCAGAATCAGATAATCTCTCTGAATCAACATATTCATCAACTTCATCCACAACTTCATTAACAAGACTATCAACACCATTAAAGTTTAAGTCTTCAGTACAAAACGGACTAATTGGACTGACTGTAATTTCAGCTTGCTCATCAATATTCGAATGCAAAATACAGTGTGACCTCGTCTTTGGATCAGTATAAGAGGGACCAGCACAATCATCATTCTGATTTCTATGAATATCTCTAACGACATCGACATAAAAGACTATGCTCTCAGACCCAAGACTACTAACGTAATCGAACATCATCTCTACATCGGCATCGTTCATCAGCTTAACTAGTTCAAATTTGTAATCGTTATCATTAATAATTGGTTTTCTATATTCAATCTTGCATATAAATTCGTTGTGGTCTAACAAATTTATAGAACGAACTATTTTCATAAAAAGATCCTCATAATTCAACCTTCGTTTAATACGGAAAAAAAGGTGCTGGCCACCAACATAGTCGTAACCTAATTCGGTTCTAATGACATTACCATCCCAGTGTACAATTCCACATGTCGGAAAACTCATTTTTGTCAAATCTATCATAGGCATTTCAAACAAAACAAAGATTAAGTAAGTATTTAATTAACATTGAAAAATAAGTACAATATATTTAAGTGCAATATAATTACTCATACCTGTTTGTTTTGAATAATTTGATCTTATAGCCTTACAATGAAGATTGTACCCCAAACTGCAATATCAACAGTTAAATAAAGAATATGGTTAAAAATTTTGTAATAATAATTAAATTTTTATTTAACTTATAATTGTAATAATTTTACTGCCATTAAAAATAATATATATATTATTCATAGTTGTTAATATAATATATTTTTGTGAAACAATTATTGTATAAAAAATAATTTTTATTTGATATATATAAGTGAAATAAAATATAAATACTATGTAAAGTTCAATTTTCTAAAAAATAAAATATATATTATTCATAGTTGTTAATATAATATATTTTAGACATTATTTTATCCTAAAAATTGTGTACGTTTACCCCAGCAGATTTCTAAATAAACACAAATTAGAGAAAACTATTATTTTTATTATTTATTTTACATTTTATTCTAAGACATATTTTATGTTTCATGTTTCTCTTTCCCTCATTGAGATATATAATCTTATTTTATAATATACAAAAAAAATAAATAACCTAAAATTATTGCAACAACCATAAAAAAAATTAAATATAAAGATAAGTCTAATTTTTTCTAATCAATGGTTCTTATGTATTAATTAAAAAAATTAAAAGTAACATCAATTGAAATAAATATATTATGTAATAAAAACTGGTACATACTAATAATTTTATTATACTATATAAAGTATTAAATAAATATATTAAATAATATAACTAACCTTTATAAATTTTTTGAAATTGAAACGAGGGTTTTTGAGTAATGGAGGAGAGTAATTTGTAAGGAGAGTTTGTGAGGAGAGTTTGTGAGGGGGGGCGTATAAATGGAAACCTGGCGCCAGTTAAAGCGGCGCCAGGTTTCTCGAGAGCATCTTGGCGCCACTTAAAGTGGCGCCAGGACGCTTCTATCAGTCCCGAGGCGTCCAGTGTTGCACGCCTCGGGACAGCTCTGGCGCCACTTTAAGTAGCGCCAGAACGCTTTCTGTCGGTCCCGAGGCGTCCAGTGTTGCACGCCTCGGGACAGGATTCTGGCGCCACTTTAAGTGGCGCCAGGACTGCTCTTTTGACTCTTCGGGAGTGAATCCTGGCGCCACTTATAGTGGCGCCATGACGCCAAATGTCCCAGCGCACCAGTTCGGCCCCTCTCTTCATGGCAGAGGAATCTCTGCCATGAAGAGAAGTCTCTTCATGGCAGAGAATCTCTGCCATGAACAGTTCGTAGCGCCATTTTAAGTGGCGCCACAACTTTTCTCTCTATTCATGGCAGAGATTCTCTGCCATGAAGAGAAGTCTGTTCATGGCAGAGAATCTCTGCCATGAAGAGAAGTCTCTTCATGGCAGAGAATCTCATTCTCTGCCATGAACAGTTCTTGGCGCCACTTAAAATGGCGCCAAGAACTTTTCTCTTCATGAAGCCAGGACGTGCCATGCAATATGCATGGCCAACTTCTTTTTTTTTTTTTTTTTTTTTTATCTTTTTTACTTGTAAATTAATTAATAAACGACATATTGGTCTTCATATAAAAATTTTAAAATGAATCAAAAAATTAATTATGAATCCAAAAATTAATTATTATTAATTAATTATCAAAATTAATTATTTTTTTTCTCATTAATTATATAGTAATGTGCAATATACTTCAATTTTCAATGCATTTTTAATTATATACAATTAAATTAAATATATATTATTTGATTTTAAACCTTATTATTTAAGATTAATTACTTCCATATTATATTTTATATTTTTCATTATAAAGCCAGATTTTAAGTTAGTATTAAATCAAATTTTAACAACAAAATTTAGAATAAAAATATTCATATTAAATATATATAACACAACAAAATATACATTTTAAAATAAAAAAGATAATACAAATTTAAAATACTAACTCATTACATATATTTTCATTTTTCTATTTATTTTTACATTTTCCAAATTTGCGACCTTCGCTTGAACGTTTAGCGGATTTAAATGTTCTTCCCCTTCTTTGTTCCAAGTAATCATACATATTCGCTTTATAACTGGTACGTTCACCTCCTCCTGAAATTAATAAGTCAGTAAATATAAAGTTAAAAATATATATTACATTAAATATTAAATTTAAATAAATACGTACCTCTTAATCTTCTATTCTCTCTTTTACAGAATTCTTTTTGCGAAATAGGAAGACTATATTGCAGACGCATCCAAGGTGCATAATCCAATTTTTCATAAATACGAAAATAATAATTAATTATATCAGAATAATTTTTAATTTCAGATTTTGACCAAATAAAATTTAAAATTTTAAAATAACATAACGGAACTGTTTCAATCAAAACATTAATCATTTTTATATTCTGCATATTATAACCAGAGCAAATTATTTCTTGTAAATAATAATTAAGCCATAAAATATGTTGAAAAAAATTATTTTCAGAATCCATTCTTAATTTATATATTTCTCTCCACATTTTTTTGACTCTATTTTTAGCTAATTTACCCCGTAAAACTTTTGGAACAACATAAATATAAGCCATAAGTTAATTAAAACAGAAAAAAAAAGATAATAAAAAAGTGTGAAAATAAATAAGTAAAAGCAGAGGAAAAGGGGAGAAGAAAATCAAAGGAGAGGAAAATACGAAGGGGAGTAAAAGGAGAGGAAGCTGGAAATCAAAACGGTGATGGAGGGGGTGGTGGAAGGGGTATTTATGGGAGTGGGAAGGGGGTTGGCGCCTCTTTAAGAGGCGCCAACCATATGTCCCGAGGCGCCTCGGGAAGCTTCAGGTGAAACTTCCCGAGGCGCCAGATCAAGCTGGCGCTTCTTTAAGAAGCGCCAGCCTGGTCTGGCGCTTCCCGAGGCGCCACGGTCAGGCTGGCGCTTCTTTAAGAAGCGCCAGCGTGACCTGAAGCGCCAGGCAACGCTTCCCAAAGCGTCAAGCCACGCTGGCGCCTCGGGAACAGGCGCCAAGACTTAGTCTGGCGCCTGTTTGAGAGGCGCCAGGGTCTGGCGCTTCTCAAAGAAGCGCCAGACTCTCTTTTCGCCCGCCACGTGGCGGGCGAACACCAAAATGGGAAATAAGTTTTCCCCAACCCCAAATCAGCAAATTTTAATTCCCCCACCCCTAATTTTGTAAAAAGCCCTTTGGATTTAGCCTTTCTTTTAATGAATTGAAGAATAATTAAGAACAATTCATTAATTAAGCATATTCTTAATTAATATTAATTAATTTTGTGTCAAGGTGGGACCACCAACCATTCCTTGTACTCAAAATATTATAACAGAAAAATCTTGGATTTTGCCGCAAGAATTATAATTAATCTTAAAATAAACATGAGACACCCTTTAACGAAGAAACTCTACAAATAGCAAAAAAGTCTCTCTTTTATTTCTTCCAGACCAAAGTATCAACCCATTATCTCTCTCATGGCTTCCACTTCAAATAACACCGCCGCCATGCGCCGCAGTCCACCCTCCTATGGATCTGACCCGTCGTCGCCGAACACCACCTTCGTACTAGCCGACCCATCCACCTTCCGCACCATTGTTCAAAAACTCACCGGAGCGCCCGATGACCTATCAACCCAAAAGCTCCCTCTCACCCACCACCCAAGTCGACCATCTGCAATTCCAGGCCCTAAAAGACCTGCATTCAAGCTTCATGAAAGGAGACAGAACGCCAAGAACTTACAAATCAACCTTAACAGCAGCTCCACTATTAACAGCGGCTTCGAGCATCCGCATGATCTCTTGCAGTTCAGACAGCGAGCTGGTTTCATGGTGTCGCCGGTTTCGACTTTGGACTTCTTTGGTGCGCGCACGAGCCCTAGGTCACCCTGCGAAGCGTTTTGTTCCCGTGGGAGTAGTCCCAGAGAGGAGGAAGAGAGAGCCATTGCTGAAAAAGGATTTTATCTGCATCCGAGCCCTTTGAGCACTCCCAGAGGAGCTGAGCCTCCGGAGTTGTTGCCTCTGTTCCCTTTGCCTTCTCCTAGAGACGACAACGGGGATCAAGATGATGATGATCATGATCGTAACTCTTGTTCTTGAATTAGGACTCTACTATTCGAGAAAAAAGAAATTAGGACTCTACTACTAATTAATCTAGGAGGCAAGTTAATTATTCAATATTATTATTTGTAAAACGATCCCTTAATTTTGATGGAAATGTTAATTATGCTGTTAATTAATGAGGTGTTTTAAAAATTAATAATATATTTTTTGAAATTTAAACTAATTTTGCAACACTTAAATCAATGACCGCATTTCTTTTTGTCTTGAATTCTTGTCGCCATTTCTAATAATTATTTTATTATTATTATTATTCTTTAATTTTAAATTTATTTTATATACTTAAATATAAAAATATTATTTTTTTAATAAAATATACATATATTTTATTAATATTATGTTAATTTTTTTAATAATAAATTTACTATTTTATATTAATAAAATTAAGATAGAAAATAAAAAAAATCCCACAGAAAAATTTACCCCCTATGCTCCTTGACAGAAAATTTATTTATCTTGAGTCTCTAGGCACTCATTCGTCCCATTGCTGTTTCTATATAACTTGAACGGGGTAAGAACCTATTTGGCATTACTGCTAGATCGAACTCCCAGTTAAGAAAAATATTTGCTAAAACATATTATAATTTAAAATTAGTTTTAATATAATTTAATCATAAAAATACTAGAATAATAAAATAATTTTTTTAAACTGTTTTTTTCAACAATATTTAAAACATATTATTTTTTTAAAAAAAATATTTTTGAACATTTAAACTTAATTTCAAATCAATTCTAAAGCACTAATCAATAATATTAACCGTTATAATAATTTTAAAGCAGTCATTCTACTATTTAATTGTTCATATAATCATTAATCAAACATTATAAAAAATTAACATCACACTCTAAATAAGTATGAGAAGTCATTCTACTATTTAATTTTTAATTTTTATTTAAAAAAAATTAACAGTATAAAAAATAATTTTTTATAAATTATTCTCTCAATTATTAAATAATTAATTGAAATACTGAAAACAACTTTAAAAATAATTGCCAAATAGAGTCTCAGTATTATTAGCGGCTCTAAGTCTTCTGAAGAGAAATAGTGGGCATGTTGTCGGAAGTATGGAAGGTAAAAAGTTTTGTAGGATAAATAGTGGCAAAGTTGACTCTGGGCAGAAAGGTGAAAAACTGAAAAAGAAAGGAAAAATCAGTTTGTTATTAAAAAAATAAAAAATAAAAAATAAAAAAGAAGACACTTGTTAAATATATTAAATAAAAAATATAAAAAATAATTTAAAATTAATTTTAATTATAAAAAATTAATAAAAAACATTTATTTAAATTGTTTTTTTCATATCATTACTATTCTTTTTTTTTATATATAAAAAAATTAACGTTGATCCCGGAAGAAATGGAAGTTGGAAGATTCTGAAAATTTTTATGACAAGAAGAAAAGGACAACCGAGCTCTCCATGCTGATCTTGATTTGGCTATACATTCATAGAAACTAAGTTATAAAGCTCTTTGATTTTTCTCTGCTTCATCATACTTCATTGTAATTGTATAGTTTTCTTTATTTTATTTTTTATACCTATGATCTATCTTTGAGAATTAATAAAACTTGCATGATGATCAACACTAATTCTTTATTTGGAATAAAAGATTTAACAAATGAAAGAGTACAAGGATGCACTGAAAACCCAAAAGGAAAGAGACAGAATCAGCCATGAAAAGTCCTTGAACTATCAAAACGAAATGTTTTCATGGATCTAGATAACAAGGAAAAATTGTTCACCTGTTCTATCATTGTGGAATTAGATTCCAAGAAAAGTTTTTCTGATCAAATCAAGTTGTCTGCTAACATCCTCCATACTCATTCGTCCTTTGGGTGATTCTGCTGAACAGCCAATACCAATTTCAAGCACTGAAACTACACAGCTTCGTGCTTTTGCACTCATCTCGCTCAGGTTTCCATTACTGTTAGACAATTCTCTTTCTTCTTCTGTTGCTGTGATGATGTTAGGGTCAATAATCTGCATAAGGCTTTCTGGCAATGCCGTCTTCACAAAGCTGTGAAGATTTAAGCCATCTTTGAATATTTCATCAGTTGGTCTTCTTCCTGTGAACATCTCTAATACAAGGATCCCAAAGCTATACACATCCCCCTCTCTGGATGCTGGACAACCCATTCCATATTCTGCAATTCACAGAATCATCATTTTATTAATCTGTTAAAAGACATTCTGGCAAAAAATTCTCAACATAGTGGCTTTGATATCAATTATCCGGTTCAAATTGATCCAAATATCTTTTGAATCCACTTTCTTTACATTTTCTTTATCCCCACCATTGACGTGGGATGGATACCACAAAAAGAAAGAAGTCGGATCAGGTTAGTACCTGGAGGAGCATAACCGATTGTTCCTTTTATTCCAGTTGTGGAAGACAAGCTTTGAGATGAAGATTTGCTTGTTGAAACGAGTCTTGCAAGACCAAAATCAGATACATGAGCAACCATGTCGTCGTCGAAAAGAATATTGCTGGGTTTCAGGTCACAATGAATAATTGGATTTTCACATTGCTCATGAAGATATTGCAAGGCCGAGGCCACATCAACGGCAACATTTAATCTCTGAAGCAAGTTTAAATTCCATGGTTGATTTTTGCCTTCTATTTCAGGATGCAACCACTTCTCCAAGCTCCCATTTCCCATGAATTCAAGGATTAGAGCTTTGAAATCATTAAGTTTGTAATCCATGCTTGAGCAACATGTCAACATCTTCACAAGATTTCGGTGCCTGATATTCCTCAACACAATGCATTCAGAAATAAAGCTCTTGGAAGCACCCTTATGTTCAAGCTTGAGAACTTTAACCGCTACTGGTCTTTCAACTTGATCTAGAAATCCTTTATACACAGAGCCGAAGCTGCCAGATCCGATCAAATTTTCTGGAGAGAATCCATTCGTTGCACGACAAATATCTCCATAAGATACCTTAAGAAATTGCTTCATCATTGAGGATGAAGAAGATGACTTCTGCTTTGGATTTCTTTTCCAATAAACAAGAAGAAAGGCTAATGTCAATAAGATACACACAGCCATTACAGTTAGTATAATTTCCAGCTTATGAAAAAACAACCCTCCTCTCTTGTTCGGGCATTTTGGTAGATTGAGTTCTGAGACACCGCCGCAAAGCTTATCATTACCAATTAATGATACGGCACTTGCATTTCTGAAAACTCCTCCAGTTGGTACTTCACCCTCAAGATCATTGAAAGAAAGATTCAGGAAAAGTAAATATGGAATGTCCTGTAGATCTTTCGGAATTCGCCCTGTCAACTTGTTTCGTGAAAGATCTAAATATTGAAGGCCTCTCAGGGAAGCTAAAGATGGAGGGATGGTCCCTTGAAATGAATTCCCTTGCAGATAAAGGAATTCCAAGCTCAAGCAATCTCCAATTGTTGCAGGAATTTGGCCTGAAAGATTGTTTTCTGAGAAATCTAGTGCTCCTATATTTGATAGCTTCCCTACTTCAAAAGGCAGGACTCCAGTTAAAGAGTTTTGAGATAAATCCAGTAATTGTGTGAAGGAACGAACAAGTGAAATCTCAGGGGGTATAACTCCATTCAGATGGTTCTGTGAAATCTCTAAGAAATACAAATTTTGGCAATTTCCAATGCTTGAAGGAATGCTTCCCTGAAAATTGTTGTCTGGTAGGCAGAGTTTAAGCAAATGTGTAAGGTTTCCGATGGAGGATGGAATCTCTCCGGACAACCTATTTCCACCTAAACTCAAAAATTGTAGTTTCTGAAACTTCCCAAAGTAATTGGGGAAGACGCCTGAAAGAAGATTACCATCCAGGGCCATTCCAGTTAACTTGATGAGATTCTCTAACCCTGCAGGAATGGTGCCTGTGATTTGATTCTCCCCAATATAGAACAAACCAAGTTCGGTTGACAAATTTGCTACAGAATTTGGTAAGACACCTCCAAAATTGTTTCTACCCAAATCCAAGATTTTCATCTTGGTACAGTTTGTCAAAGAGTCTAGAAAAGCTAAGTCATTGGTTGAATTACTTCCCAGAGCATTTCCATGAAGTCTTAGCCACCAGAGGTTTTTAAGATTTCCTAAATTCATTGGAACTTGTCCAACAAAGTTACTCCAACCAAGATTAACTATTTCCAGATGAGAAGCATTGAATAGAGAATTTGGAATTGTCCCAGAGAAATTATTGTTCCCAACTGAGAAAAATATGAGATTTGGGAGAGTGATGCCTAAGTTTTCTGGCAGATTCCCATGGAGTTGATTTTGTATGACATAAAACATTCTGATGGAGGAGATATTGAAGAGGGGCAGAGGAATTGTGCCAGATAGTTGATTTGCTGAAACAGCAAAAACTGTTAAGCTTGTTAATTTGCCCAAATCGTCAGGAATATTTCCCAACAATCTGTTATACGATACACGAAAGAATGTGAGCGATGAAAGGTTGCCCAAGGAAGCTGGGATTTCTCCTATCAGGTTGTTTGCAACAAGACTAAGATTCTGAAGCTTAGTTAAAGAACCAAGTTCAGCTGGGATTTTTCCTGATACATGATAATTCCAACCCAAATCAAGAAACATGAGCTTGGAACATCGAGTTAAGTTGATTGGAATTTCGCCTGCTAAAGTATTGTTGTTGAGAAACAATTCTTCCAGGCGAAATAACCTGCCAACTTCTTGTGGAATTTCACCATGGAAACTGTTGTTTTGGAGGTTGATGTCTCGAAGAAAACTCAGGTTGCCAATATAAGGTGAGATTGTTCCAAATAAATTCTGCCCTTCCAAATCCAAGGATTTGACTCTCTGATGCCGGCGACTGCATGTGATTCCAAACCAATTGCAAAATGGGAGAGAGTCATTCCATGAATCCAAGAGTTGATTTGGATCACTAGCACTTATTGCTTCTTTGAACTTGAGCAAAGCAAGTTTGTCAGTCTCATTTCCTGAAGCATTAGCTTGCTTCCACCACTCTATGTTCGAAGAAAGTAAGAGAATCACTTGAAGGTATATGATAAGAGAAGGGGAATGCAAACTGATACCACACGATCTCATTTAGCTTGGAGAGATTGGCAGCGTTATAACTTTCCCAAAACATGAGTTTCTGGTCTATATATAAAAAAACAAACATTCCAAGACAAACAAAATAAGAGAAAAATAGAATAATAAACTAAAAGTCTTATTAAAATTTTTTAAAAATTAAAAAAGTGAGTTTCTAATAATAAAGGGAAACTATTTATAATCGAAACAAAACCTGATAAATAAAATTATAAAAATACTCAAAATATGAAAAAAATAATTAAAATGTAAAATTGACTCTAAGCGATGGAATTTTCGTATCGAACTTTGTGACCAGGGGAGTTCTTGGTCGAACAGGGGAGTTCCAGTTGCATTTTCTGCCGAGCTCGGCGAGGGATTAAACAGCAGGGCTGGTTGGTTGGAGGGGTTGTAGAACTAGAGAAAGAGAACGGTTGACCTTCTTGAGCAGAGCTCATATCGTTTCGGGTGTTGCTGGTATGATTTTCGTTGTGGTTTGCCATATAAATCTCAGTGGATGTTATGGAAATGGAGCTCCGGTGACGAGAAGATCTACTTTGTTCCCACAGACGGCACCAATTGATGTTCTGTTGATATTTTGAGAACCAGAAAATAGGGTTTACAGTATGTGTGTAAACTTGGCCAGGGAAGATCACTCCTCTCCCCTTTATTCCTTTTCCTTTTGTTCTCTATTGATGCATAATCGTCACCCTATTACAGTGTCACATGTCTCTGTTACTCAGGTCCTTACATACGGAGATGTCAACGTACCCTTTTCTGTCAGGCGACCATTTAATATTCTTCCCGACGTGCATGCCGGTAGGGCTGCGAAGTAATCGAGCCTGCTCTCCTACCCCCTATCATGTCACTGGGCTAGTCTATCTTCTATTAGACTCGCGCGTATGGCTAGTCCGGCTTGTCTCACTTTGCCGAGCAAGGGCCTGCAACGTTGAGTTGATCTGCGTGAGAATGACTTGATGGATTTTGAGCCTATATTTTTCTTTAGGACTCGATCTCACTCCAGAATATAAGAAGTACGTAGTCATCATTTTACATTTATAAAAAATATATATAATTAAGTATCTTATCCAAAAAATAATATAATTTGTCATGATTAGTCATAGGAAGATATTTTTAGAAAAAAAAATAATAATAATTAGTACAAGAAAAGGAAAACATCATCGGCAGTGAGCAAATCAAATTAGTTTCAACCAAAATCATTATCCAATACATAGGCCCACATTGAAATAATTGCAGCTAAATTTCAAACACATCGCTATAAAAACTTAAAGAAAACTCATTAATATTTTGAAAGGCTTATTAAAATATTTTTAATACTTTAAAAAATTAATTAATTAATTTAAAACTATCAGCAGATAGAGAATACCAGAATTTAAAACTATTTTTTTGCAATTTGCAAAGACTAATAAGTTCATTGCAAATTTGTTGACGCTAACGGAATATAACTAAAATCATATTATAACTTAATTTCTATAATTAAAAATTAAAATTAAAATATTTATTTAAAAACATTTATTTACATTGATAGAAAATTAATCATAAATAAATTAATAACTTATATTAAAAATTCTAAAAGCAAAACAAGTTTTTAAACATATTTTGCAATCATTTATGTTTTACGTATTGAAATATATATTGTCAAATTTAATTTATTTTTTAATTAGAAAATATTTTAATTATTATCAGAATATAATGGATTTTTAATATTCTCTTTTTCATTAAAAATGAAAATTTAAGTTATTTAAAATAATATATAATAAATTAATATTTATTTTAATAATATAATAAAATAATAAATACTCTTATTAGTCATTTTACCTCCTAATAATAATAATTATATATAATTTATTAAATATTTAAAATATATTAGTTAAAATCTAACTATTAGTTATAAGGCATATCCAACAATTAAACTAAATAGACCCTTAATAAAGTCTAATTTCTACTATTAATTTTTAACATTTTATTTGACATGATTAATTTTATAATAAAAAATTAAATAAATTTTAACAAAATCATATATATATATATAGTTTATTTTTTTATAATAAAAATTTTGTAAGATAAAAAATAATATTTCCATTTGAAATAAAAAAATTTCAACAATTAAACCAAATAAACCCTTAATAAAGTCCAATTTCTACTATTAATTTTAACTTTTTATTTGATATGATTGATTTTATAATAAAAAATTAAATAAATTTCAATAAAATTATATATAATTTATTTTTTAAAAATAAAAATTGTGTAAGACAAAAGTTAATAATTCCATTTGAAATAAAAAAATTTCATTGAATTAAATTTTTATAAAATTTTTTATTTTAAACAAAGTGTAATCATCAATTTTCCATTAATTTTCTGAAAATTCTAAAGAAATGGAGTGATCCCCAAATATACTTTGTTATAATTTATTTTCAAGTATTGGAAGATGTATGAGAATATTTTACTGTTATTTTTTAATTAGAAAATATTTTAATTATTGTCAGAGAAATGCATTTTTTTAATAATTTTTTATTTTTACTGAATACAAAAATTAAGTCATCATAAGCAGTCATTTAGTTTACAATATAAATTTTCTAAGCTGATTCGAACAAATGCTTACAAAAATATTACTCTTTAATTTTATAATTTTCTTAAATTCTAAGCAGTCATCAACATTTATTTTCTTAAATTCTAGAATCCCCTCCAAAATTATCAAACCTGTTTTTATTTACTGCAATCAATATCTAAGTCCATAAAGAAAAATTTACTTTAATGGCAACTTATATCACTGCAAAAATAAGTTTAAAATATCTGAGTATAAATTATTATTTTATATATTTTAACTGTATTTATAGATTAATAGCAACAGTTTAAGAATTGATGCATCTATTTTCGCTGTCATTACAAGAAACTTTCGAATTATCAATAGATTTTTTCGTTGATAATCCAGTAAAAATCTGTTGATAAAAAAATTATTAAAAGATTATGATCCATTGTTAAAAATCTCACTGTTGATAATACTAATGGATTTATTAATAAAATTATCATTATTATTACTAATAAATTTAAAATCTGTTAGTAAATTGACAAAAAAATAATTTATTAACCGATATGAAATCTGTTGGTAAATCGGTTAGTAAATTATCAACGGATTACAATCCGTTAATAAATTTATTAAAAATTTAAATAATTTTAAAATAATTATTATTTTAATTAAATAATAAATTTTATTATTAATACTATTTTTTTATTAATTTAATAAAATTTAAAATTATATTATTATTATTACTAAATTTTTAATTTATGTTCAATGTTTATTAGAAATACATGGAAGTGGAAATAAGAGAAAAGCAAATGAGGAAAATTGATAAAAAAAAAAAAAAGAGAAAAAAAGAAAGAAAGAAAATGATAGAAAAATAAAAATTATGAAAGAGAAGGAAGAATGAGATTAAAGTAAAAAGGTGTTAGAGAAATGAGAAAAAAGGAAAATGATGGGAGAAGAAAATAAATGAAGAGAAATAATAAAAAAATGTAAATATATAGAAAGAAAATGATTGAAGAAAATAATATGAGACAAAATAATATGAATGAAAATTGTAGAGGAAATGGAAGAAAATGAGAGGAAAGGAAAACAATGATGAGAAAAATGGAGAAAGTAAAAGGAAAATTATGGAGAAAAATGAAGAAAATAATAGAAGATGGATGATGATGAAAGAAAAAAATATAAGAGATGAAAGGAAAATAATAGAAAAAAATGAGAGGAAAAAATTATGAGATAAAGAAAGTGAAATGAAAAAAAGTCAACATAAAGAAAGAAAATAAGAGAAATGGAAAGAAAATGGAAGAAAGATCCAAATATCTTAATATTTCGATCATCATCACGACTTACTCTTCTCTTGATAGGAAGAGTAGCGGTATAAAATTAAAGCGGGTACAGTCCAACATATTCCATTACTTTTATAGTTACAAAATTACTGACTTGACATCAAGCAGTTGGTCACACTATCGCCGGATTATCGAAAAATATAATATTTATTTTTATCCTTTTAAAATAAAAAAGAAGGATCATAAATGTAATGATATGTTATTCTCTAATACTACTCAAATTCTAAACAATTCATTGCATGCTCTGTCTTTCGATATACTAATTAGAGCGTTAGAGTGGCCACTGTAGAAGCCCACCACCACTTCACGTTCTCTTCTTTCAAGATTGTTATCTGATAAATTTAGTCCAAACAAGCCGTTGAGACTATCACATTTAAAGACGTATTTCATATATTTCATAACAAACTCAACTTCTTCAATCTTGAAGGAGCAAACATCAAGATTAATTGGAGTATGTCAATATGTTTTCAATCTTCAATAAGCATATATTTTTAAAATTTCTAGTTGTTAATTTTTTTTCTAGGTTTGTAAAAGAAATCAATTAATACATTTATACAAATTAAGAGTTATTAAAAGTATTTAGAGATTTAAAACAAAAAATAAATTCTACATCCCAACTATGAAATAAAGAAAAATATGAAGAAAAAACATGTGTCTCACATCACAACCTAGATGTGAGACACATGTTTTTTGTTCATAGCTAGGCCGTGAAGAAAACCCTCATGCAAAATCTAGCCGTGAGACATATCAAAACCTAATTTTTCTCTTAACTCTAGATTTAATATCTAAACACTATAAAAACTTCTCACCTTCACAGCAACTCTAGAAAAACTCTCATGCGAAGTAAATTTTGTAAATTGTTTTAATCTATATAACAATTAAATACTTTGAATTTAAAGTAAATTGTTTTAAAATATTAGAAGTAATTAAAAATAATTTAATATTTCATATGATTTATTTCAAAATATTAGTGTCAATCAACTCAATTTACTCAAATTTAATTTATCGTAAGCACTGTCACGATGTCGAAACTAGCCGACTGCTTAATTTATGATATATTGTAATTAGGCTATCAAAAAAGTTAATAAAGACCATTATGCTGATCAAACTGGCCGGCCAGCTTCTCAACTAAGCTTTTGTTTTTGTCCTTTCTGGGCGTTTGTATACAAGAAGGAGCTGAGAAATTTAATGATCTGTAACTCAGCAATAATTAAGTGACTTGATTTTCAAATGAAAAGCCTCTATTTTAAGTTTTCATTATGGGCATTTCTCGTTATAATTTTCCTGCAAATGAATGGATCCAGATCTTGCCTGGAAAAAGAGAGGATAGGTTTGCTGGAGTTTAAGGCTTTCATGAAATCAAACTGTGAGGTTGATGACAATCTTGATTCATGGGTTGAAGATGGAACCAGTGACTGTTGTGATTGGGATAGAGTCACGTGCAGCTACACCTCTCGTCGTGTCGTTGATCTCTCTCTCTATTGGGTAGCAAAGCATTCATCTCTTGGAATTACTTGCAGTTTAAATCTCTCCATGTTTTATCCTTTTGAAGAACTGCTCAGTCTTGATTTTTCTAATAATTGGTTTAATGGTTGGATTGAAAAAGCAGGTACTTACAAGCTATCTTTATTATTATAATTTATCTTTAATTTTTTTTTTTATAATTCCACTTAACCTAATATTACATGTATTACAAAAGTAATACATCTTGTACAAAATAAATTAGATAAAAATTATAAAACAGAGAGAATATTATTATAATAAATAGAGGTTTTAATATAAAAATATTATGCACTTAATTTGTAATAGTGTTGAGTTTAAACATTTAATTAATAATAAATATTTTTATATATAATATTTGTATTTATTAATATATGTGATAAATATAAAATATATTTACTTTGGAATAACTCAACAGAAATCCGATTAAAAAATAATTAAAATTTTAAATATTCATTGACATATTTATGAACAGTATTTAATTTAAATTGAGAAAATAGAATAAAAATTAATTTAAAATTTTAATTAAAATTTTTATTTATTTTTATTTAATTTTTAATTTTAAAATTTTAATTATTTTGATTCAGTTTAATTGAAGTTTAAAAAATTTTTCAAAAAATCATTAATGATAAAAATATATTATTTTTAATAATATAAAGAGATTAAATCATGATTTTTTTAAAGCAAACCTACGGTTTGTATTAATAAAATTTCCAAACAGAGAGATGATCATACTTAATAGATTCTCTAACCAAAGGATGAGCAGCTAGAATGGCATGACGACGAACCTATCTAACAGAAATATCAGTTCTAGAGTCTAACAAAGATTTACAATCATTCAAAATAAAATCCAATTCAAAAATATCTAAATCTGTAGACTGAAGAGCTTGAACCACCTGCAAACAGTCCATAAGAATGCAGCCATTAAAAGGCAAAAATTCTGTCGCAAAGAGCAAACAGTGACGGAGAGCTAAAACTTAAACAATTACCGGCGTACCATTACTTTCCGAGAAACTAGAAACACCACGTTGAAACATACTCTCAGAGTTTTTCACAACAAAACCGTAGCCAATAAAATCTTGAGCTTGAAACAAAACCCATTAACTTGACAAAACCAAATGAAATTTTCCAAATTTGAAGATGACGCACGAATTTGGAGAGAAATAGCTTCAGGATCATGAGTAGGGTTGGAGGAATAAAACAAGTTCCTGCCCTGATATAAAGTAGCAGTGGTATTTCCATATAAAGCATCAGCACGTTGAGCAGCTTCCCAATCCAAGTTACGATGCATGACGTCTTCCACAATGTGAGCTGCTGAATTTTGCACCTGGTTCCATAATAATGAGTTCCTTGCTGACCACAATTTCCATACATAGACCATTACAAAGGTTTTTCGAATCTTGTCTTGGGACTTCAAAGGCTGCAGTAAAAAATTAAAAAAATTATCATTAGGCTGCAAATCTCCCACTCCCTCTAACCTCTAAGCTTCCTTGGACACAGGACAATGCAACAAAATATGGTTGACACTTTCATCTTCATGGCACCAAGGACATCTAGCATCCGCATCCACATCCACATCCACATCCACACCCTTTTGCCTTAAATTATCCTTTGTAGGCAATATATTTTTACAAGCTCCCCAACAAAAATCTTTCACTTTTGGAGGGACCGAAACATTCCACAAACTAGTCCACAACTCACCCCCACATTAAAAGATGATCTTCCTATCAAGTACATACACACAAAGTATATGTAGACTTCACCGTATACACACCTTTTTTTATCAAAGTGCCACAAGAAGGAATCTTCCTTATTGGTAATACTAATAAGAATACTAATAATATCATTGATATCTCTTGAAGAAAAAAGCTCCATTAAAAGAGCAATGTTCCAAACCTTCCCATTACCTTCAAAAAGATCACAAACACGCAAATGTGGTTCAATAAAATTGGGGGCCATCATCCGCAAAAAAGGTATCCTCCTTAGGAATCCAGTGAGCTGAAGCTACTAAAATCTTCTCTCCATTAATTAATCCTCTTCCACATTCTTTCTTTCAGAAAACCAAAAATTACTTTTTTGTTCCTCCCAATAAGAGAAGGTAACCCCAGATAGGCACTATGACTCAATGGTGAATGAACATCCAGGATATTATTGATAGCGGTTGTCGAAGCCGTCAAAAATAAACTTATTAGACAATCAACAATTAACTTGCAGATAGTGGTAGTAGGGTCGAACCACAGGGATTTGACACCAAGGATCTTCCTAATAATGACTAAGGCAAATAAATAACAAATAAGTAAAGGAGGGGGGTTTGTTTTGATGATTTAAATTTAAAAAGCAAAAGGGGGCAATAATTTAAATAAATGAGAATTTCAATGGGAAAGAGATTCTAGTTGAAGTATGAGTCTATTTCAGCTTGTTCAGAATTGATCATTGATTATCTAAGACTCCTATTTTATTTCAATAAATTAGTTTTGGTTGTGGAAGACGCTTCTCACAACCAAATTTCTTCTTAGTTCTAGTTTGATTAGGAAACGTTCGCTAATCAAACACTAATCAACAAGTTGCCAATGAACGTCCTTGGGGCATTTAGCATCGAACAACTGTTGACTGCATTAAGACTTAGAGAAACCCAATTCTATCCTTGCCAACCGCGTGGTCAAGTCTAGATTATGCAACTGATTATATTTGTGTTCAAATAATCTAAGCAATTACGGACCTAAATCATTCAAACAATTTATTGCTCAAGCAATTTAAAAGCAATGCGCCCTTATTGATTCTAAAAGCAAAGTAATAATTATAGAAAAGATCAAGTTGCATAAATATTGAAAGCAAATAAGAGTTTAACAATGGAGTTTTAAATCTCCCAATTCATCATAAATCTGAATTTCCTCAACTTCAACTAGAAAAGAATGAATTTAGCCACTCATGATGGACAAAAATATACAAAGGAAAGAAGAAAGGAAGAGAAGAAGAGTCTGCTGTAATTCTGCAGAATTTTCGAGGAGGAGAAGATGCCTTTGCTGGTTTAGAAGCTGCTCTTTTATAGCTTGAGAATCTCATCCATTTAGGGTTTTGAAATCCTATTTTGGCTTGATCTTTTGTGATCTTTGATTCCTCTTTGGATCTTGTATTTAATTATAAATGGAATTCCTTAGGTGAGAGACTTTCTTGTGGCTCTTGAAACTGTGATGGCAGTGTTTGAAGTGAATTTGGACTTCTCCAAATTTGAATTTTGGTTTGCTGCACTTTTTCCCGCTTCTGCTGTTTTTCTGTGTCAAAGTGATTTGGGCGGGTGATTTGGGCAGATCGCTTGCTGATCAAGCATAATTTAGCCACATTTTTATCATAATTATTGTTGCTTATTTACACATTTTTTAGTTTAATTTATGGTTTTTATCTTGTTTTTACAGAAAAGGAAGAAATTAGAAAATGGGAGAAAAAGTGCAGAAAAAGTACAGAAGGATGATTTGCCCAGTGATTTGCCCAAGATCACCAGCTAAACTGCTCCAATCACTGCCCAGATCAAACTAAAGCAGAAACCCGGAGGCAACAGACAGCAGTGATATGGGCAGTGATTTGCCCAAGAAACTCGAAGATCACTGGCCAAATCACTCGCAGAGACATAGAGGACTGACTCACAGAGAAGCGATCTGGTCAGTGATTTGCCCAATCACTTGAAGAAACTGGTCAAACCACCGGGCAAATCACTTTGAAAGCAGAAACTTGACAGCAGAGCGGGAAAGACAGCAGAAAACAGAAATCCGAATTTTCAGAAGTCCAAATCCAACCCAATCACTACCAACATAAAACCAAGAGCCACGAAAGAGCTTCTCATCCAAGGAATTCCAATTGCAATTAAATTCAACATCAAAAGAGGAGTCAAACACCAAATCAAAAAGGGATTTCAAAACCCTAGATAGATAGAATTCTTCAGCTATAAAAGGAGAGCCTCCAAACCAGCAAAGGAGCTTCTGATCAGCAACTCAACTCGCCAGAAACTCTCCAGCATCTTCCTTTTTTCCTTTCTTTTCATCTTTTGTGTACTTAGTCCATCATGAGTGGCTAATTTCCTTCCTTTCTAGTTGAAGTTGGTGAATTTCAGATTTTGTGATGAATTGGGAGATTTAATACTCCATTGTTGAACTCTTGTTTATTTCAATATTTATGCAATCTGATCTTTTCCATAATTATTACTTTGCTTTTAGAATCAATAAGGGCCCATTGCTTTTAAATTGCTAAAGTGATAAATTGTTTGAATGATTTAGGTCCGTAATTGCTTAAATTGTTTAAACTCACATTTAATCAAGTTGCATGATCTAAACTTGACCACGCGGTTGGCAAGGTTAGAATTAGGTTTCTCTAAGTCTTAATGCAGTTAACAGTTGTTCGATGCTATAATGCCCCAAGGACGTTCCTTGGCAACTTGTTAACTAGTGTTTGATTAGCAAACGTTTCCTAATCAAACTAGAACTAAGGAGGAATTTGGATTGTGAGAAGCGTCTTCCACATCCAAAACTAATTTATTGGAATAAATAGGAGTGTTAAAGAATCAATGATCAATTCTAAACAATCTGAAATAGATCCATACTTCAACTAGAAGCTTTTCTCTTATTGATTTACTCATCTTTAAATTATTTGCTTGCTATTGTTAATTAGCTTTAGTACATCTTCAACACAAAACCCCCCTCTTTTATTTACTTGTTATTTACTTGACCTAGTCATTATTAGGAAAATCATTGGTGTCAATTCCCTGTGGTTCGACCCTATTGCCACTATCTACAAGTTTATTGTTGATTGTTTAATAGGTTTATTTTTTACGGCTTCGACAACCGCCTATCACTTGCCCAAATCACTTCTGAGAATTCACTTCCAGGTTTTTCTGCCTCAACTTGATTTCTCTGCTTCCTCTGTTTGATTTGGCCAAATAGCTCTGACCCAATCACTTTCCTGTGAGATAGTTCCAGGTTTCTTGCTTCAGCTCGATTTGGGCAGTGATTTGGCCAAATCACTTTGACCCAATCACTTTTCCAGCTTTTTCTGCACTTTTTCTCCAATTTATCATTTTCTTCCTTTTCTGTAAAAACAAGACAAAAACCATAAATTAAGCTGAAAAATGTGTAATTAAACAATAATAAAGATAATAAAAATGTGGCTAAATTATGTTTGATCAAATACCCCCACACCTAGCTTTTTGCTTGTCCTCAAGCAACAAACAACTTAGTCAATCAAGCTCCTTTTTCTTTTGAGCCTAAGTACCACTTAATCAGCCCCTCCAAAACTCCTAAATTGAAGTATCACAGTATAGAGTACATGCACCAAGGTTGTTCTCCCTTTTCCTTGTTTCCATTCACCTACCATGGTCAAGAGAAAGGTTTTTGATTCAATCATGCTTATTCTCTTTGTATAAACTCAATGCAACCTTTAAGAGTGATTTGCCCTTCTTTTTAATCACACTTTTTATTCAGCAGCACTTATTTATTCTTGCCTGAAAAAGTCACCAACCTTTTTACGCGAAGGTGCATATTGGTGATACCCACCCCCGGTTACTCAGTTAGTCACTTGTTCAAGTGGCTACTAGCTCTGTTCATAGCTCATTTGACCATTGGAACAGGTTTATGATTTGTGCTTTGTGCTGATTTTTCTTTTTCTTTTCTTTTCATAACAGTTTGGGCAAATCAGCTTTTAGGGAGTTATACCAACTTTTTATTTGCATGTATTTATATTTTTATTTCCCTTGACCACAGCAAATTTAAGGATTCAATTCAAGAAAAGAACTTCCTAAGTGAAGGTAGCACACTGTAAGTGATTCAATTTAGGCTTAAAGGGGTGGCAAATCAATGAGGTCATGAGATAGGAAGCTCTTTTAACTTTGTTATCTATGCTTAGTAGAGCAAAAACTAAGTCAAAATTCTGTGTGTGTGCAGAAAGTGAAAAAAAAAATGTGTGCAAAAGAAAAATGTGTGAAAAGAAAAAATTTTGGTGTGTGTCATAGGGCAAAAAGATGCAAAAAGAAGCAAAAAGAAAGCAAAAGTGTAATCAGTGTAAACACAATCCAACAGTACCCCCACACCTATCCCAAATATTGGGCTTTTTGTCAATTTAGGGGTGGTAAGTTTTTAATTTGCAAATTTGGGGTTAGAATAAAAATATTTGCAGATTTGGGGTTGGAGTGCTAGGTGGCAGCAAAAATAGTTGTCTGGCGCCACTCTAAATGGCGCCAGACCATTATTTAATTAATTTTTTTAAAAAATAGCCTGGCGCCACTCTAAATTGCGCCAGGCCATTATTTGTTTTTTTCTTTTAATTTTGAAGAATGGCCTGGCGCTCCTGACAATGGCGCCAGGCCATAATTGTTTTATTTTTTTAATTATTAAAATATTATAATTATATTAATATATTATTTTTATATTATATTAATTTAATAATTATATTTATATTATATTTTTTTATTATAATAAATTTTTCATAATATATTTTATTAATTTAAATATATTTTTATAATAATATTATAATTAAATAATATTAATTATAAATTTATTTATAAGAATACTGAATTAAATAATTAATAAAAAAATTAATTAATTAATATGAATATTTAAAATTATAAAAATTAAATTTATTTTTATTGAATTGCTGTTATACAGTCATATATAATCACAGAATAATATTAATTTTATTACAATGTACATAATTAAAAAATAATATTAATTTTATGACAATGTACATAATCAAAGAATAATATTAATTTTATAATACTATAGGTTATTAATATTTTTAATTTAAATATTAATAATAAAATATATTAAATATTAATATATAAAATATATTAATATTTAAAATTATAAAATAAAATTATGCTGTTAATTAATTTATTCTGTGATCAAATTAATTAATTAATTTATTTCTTTTTGATAAATTATAAATAATTCAGTATTCTCATATAATATTTAATAGCAAGATAATATAATAATTTCAAATATTTTATACGTATTGTTTATAATTTATCAAAGAGAAAAAAAAATAAATTAAGTAATTAATTCAGTAAAGTGATTTTATATATGTTTAATAGCATAATAGCATGATAATATTATAATTTTAAACATAAATAAAATCACTTTACTGAATTAATTACTTAATTTATTTTTTTTTTCTCTTTGATAAATTATAAACAATACACATAAAATATTTGAAATTATTATATTATCTTGCTATTAAATATTATATGAAAATACTGAATTATTTATAATTTATCAAAGAGAAATAAATTAATTAATTAATTTGATCGCAGAATAAATTAATTAACAGTATAATTTTATTTTATAATTCTAAATATTAATATATTTTATATATTAATATTTAATATATTTTATTATTAATATTTAAATTAAAAATATTAATAACCCTATAGTGTTATAAAATTAATATTATTCTTTGATTATGTACATTGTAATAAAATTAATATTATTCTTTGATTATGTACATTATCATAAAATTAATATTATTATGTGATTATATATGACTGTATAACAGCAATTCAATAAAAATAAATTTAATTTTTATAATTTTAAATATTTATATTAATTAATTAATTTTTTTATTAATTATTTAATTCAGTATTCTTATAAATAAATTTATAATTAATATTATTTAATTATAATATTATTATAAAAATATATTTAAATTAATAAAATATATTATAAAAAATTTATTATAATAAAAAAATATAATATAAATATAATTATTAAATTAATATAATATAAAAATAATATATTAATATAATTATAATATTTTAATAATTAAAAAAATAAAAAAATGTCATTGTGAGGAGCGACGGGCCATTCTTAAAAATTAAAAAAATAAATAAATAATGGCTTGGCGCCATTTAGAGTGGCGCTAGGCCATTTTTTTAAAAAAATAATTAAATAATGGCCTGGCGCCATTTAGAGTGGCGCCAGGACCTGGCGCCTGTTTGACAGGCGCCAGACAACTATTTTTGTTGCCACCTGGCACTCCAACCCCAAATCCGCAAATATTTTTATTTTAACCCCAAATCCGCAAATTAAAAACCTACCATCCCTAAATTGACAAAAAGCCCCCAAATATTGTCCTCAATGTTTGAACATATATATAGAAAAATTGAGAAGGAAAGGGAAAGGGACTTCTTAGCCTGTGGGTGATTTGGCCAGGTGATTTAGGCAAATCACTCGGCCAAATCATTGTCTGTGCTGGTCTGTGGGCAGGAAGTGGTCCACCAGCAGTTGCAACAGGTGTTCTTATATGATGCATTCTGTCCTCAATTCTGTTAAGGCGAGCCTCTATTGTCTGGTTTGGGGCTTCTTCTTCAGGTGCCTGGTTTGCTTCTTGCTGGGGTGCCACTGGAGGTGCTTCCTCTGCTCGTTCATTCGCTGCCACTTCTGCTGGTTCTTCTGCTGGGGCAGGATGCTGTCTGATTAGCTGTCTTCGTCCTGAACACACGCTCATGGCCAATGCAAAACATATAAAGAGAAAAATAAGAGAGAAAGGGACTCCTTAGGGTGGTGCTTGGGGGTCTGCAGGTATGAAGTGTTGAACCAGCAACTGCAGCATGCCTTCCATGTGTATGATTCGGGCCTCCATTCTGTCAAGGCGAGATTCTGCAGATTGATCAACTGTTGGAGGTTTTGCTGATTTGGACAGTGATTTGGGCAAATCACTTGGCCAAATCACCTCTGTTGTAGTTAAGTTCTGCTGATTTTTCCATCAATTTGCGCAAATCGCCTATGCTGGGTTGCCTCCCAGTAGCGCCCTAGTTTAAAGTCGCGGGCTGGACTTTTCTGACTTGATCAAGGCTCAAGTAATAGGGGGAGGGAAAAGGATCCCAACAGAATTAAGTAAGAAGTGCAGCACACCTTTCGTTTTGGTTATAACCCATCCTATTTCTTTCATGTACTCATGAAGTAACATGATTAGTTTTTTCTCTTTCAAGTGAGGTGTGCTTCTAGCCTCTATGTTTGGATTTTTGAGGTGATTGGGCAGCACTTTGAACTCCAATTCATATTTCTCCATAAAATGTGGCTGCAATCTGGTACTGAACTTGGGCAAATCGAATTTTGCTTGCACTGATGATTTGGGCAAATCAAAATCTGTCTGCATTGTTGATTTGATTTCTGCCTGTTCAAGTGATTTGGGCAAATCAGATTCTGTCTGTACAAGTGATTTGGGCAAATTGCCTCTGGACCAGTCTATGCAGCATGCTGTCTCTTCCGTTTCTTTCAAATTTTTCCTGTTCTCCTCATCCTCCTGGCTGGTGTCCCTTGGTATTTGTTTGACAGCATCAAGCAAAGGTATGTTGATCTCCACTTTGTGAAAGGTTGCAAGTATTTCTTTCTCTTCTTTTTCTTTTTGTGATCTTGCAAATCTCTTGAGAAAAGGGGGACGTACCTTGAACTTTTCTGTTGGTTGCTATACTGTGTGCTGCCTCTGACTAGATTCTGCCTGGTCTGTTGATTTGGGCAGATCAACTTCTGCCTTCTTTGGTGATTTGGGCAGATCGCCTCTCCTGGGCAGTTCAGTCTGCCTATCGATTGGGTCTGTGATTTTGACAGATCGACTGCCCTAATCACTTTTTGGCAGATTCTCTTCAGTGACCTGTTTTTGCATTTTCTCAGGCTTGTTGTCTTGAAGCTCTTCTCCACTCCTCAATGTGATGGCACTAGCATTCTGCCTTGGATTTATCTCAGTTTGGGAGGGTAGCTTTCCTTGTGATTCAAGTTTACTCATTGAAGTGGCCATTTGACTCATTTGTTCCTCAAGATTTTGCACAGTGTTTGCTAAGGACTCCACAATCTCTTCAAGGGGTGCATTGGACTTTTGAGGTGCAGCTTGAGCTTGATTTCTTTACTGGTAGCTTGGATATTGATTGGCCCTTGCATAACTGAAATTTGGGTGGTCCCTCCAACCTGAGTTGTAGGTGTTAGAATAGGGATCATACCTTCTTTGTCCATTAAAACCTCCAACAACATTGACTTGCTGGTCCTCTTCTTGAAGGGAAGGACATAGATCAGTTGGATGGTTTATGTTTGCACATATCCCACATGGCTTGGGCTGCTGAATTTGCTCATTCACCTTTCTTGGTGGCTGTTCTTGGTCTCCAAATTGCTGTGAGGCTGCTACCATGGTGGAAATTAAATCCCTTATGGCTTGAGGTGACTTGTCTTCAATTGATCCTCCACATGTTGTGTCTATGAACTTTCTTTCTGAAGGTAGCAAACCTCCATAGAAGTATTCAATGAGTGACTTATCAGAGATGTCATGTTGAGGGCAGCTTGTGCACAATCGATTGAATCTTTCCCAATATTCATATAGCTCTTTATAATCCTTTTGCTTGATGCAACTGATCTCTTTTATGATGCCAATAGCTTTTGAGGTTGGGAAGTATTTGCGCAAGAAGACTCTCACCATCCCATCCCATGAAGTGATGGATCCATGTGGTAAATAGAACAACCATTCTTTGGCAAAATCATCAAGAGAAAAGGGAAAGGCTCTTAATTTAACATGCTCTTCGGAAATACCTTGAGGCCTCATTGTTGAGCACACAATGTGAAATTCTTTGAGGTGTTTGTGTGGATCCTCATTTTTTAGACCTCTGAATTTTGGAAGGAGATGAATTAATCCGGTTTTGAGCTCAAAAGGGGGCTGCCAAAGGTGGGTAAGTGATGCACCATAGTGCTTGATCATCCAAGGGTGTTGCTAGTTCACGAAGAGTTCTTTCTTGTGCCATTAGAGCTCTTGCCTCAATGTTTTTAGCTTCAAATTCAGCAAGGACAGCAGCTGGTTCAAGAGCAGTAGCTGCTGCATTTTCTGCCTCTTCAGGTGCTGCTGTGATTGTCTTTATAGCAGCTGGTTCAGCTACTATTTTAAGGGCTGGTTCTGGGATTTTGTTAGCAAAAATTTCTGGTTGTTGGGCTGATTCTGGTGCAGTTTTAAGGGCTGGTTTTGAGTGCAGTAGCTTGTGCAGCAACAGATTCAACAAGTCCAGCATGTACAGCAGTTTCAGCAATTGCTTCAGCAACTTATTCAGCAGGTACAACAATGATTTGTGCAGTGGATACAGTAGTGATTTGTGCAGCAGATATAGCAACAAGTGTAGTAGGTTCAGCAGGTTCAGCAACTGGTTCAGCTTCAGGTGCAGCTGCTGTTACAGCAGGAGTAGTAGAGGATTCTGCTTCGGGTATAGCAGCTATTTCTGTGAATTGTGCAGCAACTTTTTCTGTGTTTTGTGTGGCAGAATGTATTATAGTTTCCAGATTAGTTGTTGTTGTTGATGAATATAATACCCGGCTAGATTCCGGCATCGAAATCCCTACCTTCTGGTGGAATCTCCGTTGGAATCGGGAATTCTGAAGGTGCCAGAGGCTTCTAGAGGGATAAGATGTGTTTTCAAAAAAATGTTTTTACTGATTTCATGGTTTTAAATGGAAAAGAATTGAGTTTTGAAAAGAAAAGACCAAGGAGGCATTTGCCAGATTCAGCCGCCAAAAGTGAAGTTCGGCCGCCGAACATGGGAAGGTTTCGGGAGCGCTTTTGGCCTCCGAAAGCTTTGTTTGAACGAACCAAGGTTCGGCCGCTGAACATGCATGAGTTTAGGGGGCACGTTAGGCTGCCGAAGGTGGTTGACCAGGCCACCTATAAAGAGCCCTCAGATCGGAAATGGGCGAGTTTTCTCCCCATTCTCGAGCTCAGGTGAGTTTATACTCTCCTTTGGTCATTTTCATGCTTTCTCTACCCATCCCTCAAGTTTTCATGAGTTCTACCCTTGTTTTAAAGTTTTGAAGCTTAAATAGGAGTTTTGGGAGCTTAGAGGCTTTTGGAGCTTGGATCCTCCACACCTCCGAGTTAGGGATCACACCACCCCTCGATCTTCAAGAGGTAAGTGTAGATCCTTGCTTTCCTTGTGTTTTAATGAAGTTTTATGAAGTTTTAATGTTTGAGTATGGGTAGAAATGCATGTTTAGGTTTATGTGGATTTTATGCCCGATGTATGTTATATGATGTTTGTGTTGAGGAGTTTATGTTAGTTTATGCTCCTTTATGCATGTGGGAGAGTGTATGCATGATTGGGAGAGAGCAAGTGAGGTTTTGAGTAGTTTTGATGGTTTTGGCTTATGTAGGTCATAAGCTATTTATGTATGCTTTATGATGTTCTTTGATGTTCTTTGTTGGAGTTTAAGCTTGTTTAAGCTCCTTTGTGCATGGTTAAGGGTTTATGCGTGTTTTTAAAAGGTTGGGTGCTTGTTTGGGGTGTTTGGTAAGGTTTTGGAGGCTGGTATGCACGAGAGGCTGAGTTCTGATGAACTCAGGTTCGGCCGCCGAAGGTAGTTTCGGCCGCCGAACCTGCCTATGGATGCATGGATTGGCCGCCTAACCTTGCCCCCGAAAGTTATGTTTCGGATCTGGAGCAGACTTTCGACCGCCGAAGGTGATGTTCGGCCGCCGAAAGTGCCTGAGTTTCGGATCTGGAGAGAGGGTTCGGCCGCCGAAAGTGCCCCCGAACCTGCATGGCTTTCGGCTCTGGAAGGGACCTTCGGCCGCCGAAAGTGCCCTGTCCAGCCCTTTCATGGGCATTTTCTATGCATGCTTTGAGGTTGTTTTACGGGGTTTTTGGGAAGTTGTTTATAAGTTGTTTAGAGTGTGTTTGGCACCTCATTCGAGTCCACCTGTGTAGGATTGGACCCGAGGGACCGAGGAGGCCATCAGTGTTAGCTATTGCAGAGTCAGTCCAGCGTCTGCCAGAGGTGAGTAGAACTGAACCTTATTTTTTTAAATTAAATCAAATGCCTAAAGCATGTTCATGCATCATGTTTTTATGTAATAGGTTGATTGCACTAGTTTCACGAATATGACGCATTGCATTATTTACTGTTGATGTGAATGGACCAAGGCGACTTCAATAGCCCATAGATCTGTCATATGATGAAAGTCCTGTGTGAGCTCCTTCGGGGGCCGGGCATGAAAGTCCTGTGTGAGCTCCTTCGGGGGCCGGGCATGAAAGTCCTGTGTAAGCTCCTTTGGGGGTCGGGCACCGACAGAGGGAGTTTTGAGGTCATGTCCAATCTGTGATGTGAATTGTTTGTGTTGTGACGCATTTCATGATAGCATGTAATAAATGAACTGTTTTTATTGTTTCTACTCACTGGGCTTTTTAGCTCACTCCTCTCCCCTAACTCCAGGTTTGCAGGTATGAGGTCGATCGGGAAGTCTCAAGAGTTAAGGTTATACTTATGTAATAGATTCGTGTTAGTGTAGACATGTAATATAATTGATATAATGCATTGTAAGATAATGTAATGTAATGAAATGTAAAGTAGAGTTATGTTTATGGATTAGTATTGTGCTTGGCACTAAGGCTTGGTTAGTCCCTTTTCAGTATATGATGTATGTTATGTTTTAGTGTTGCGTTGTAGTTGAACCAAACTTGTGGCATGTGATGTTACCACGCTAGAGTATTTGATGAGGACTCTAGTGTAGGTCTTATATTTATGGTTTCGATGCATGCACATGTTAGGTTTTAGTTCATCGGATGTGATCCAAGCTTGATGTATGTAATGATGACCCAGCTAGAGCATTTGTTGAGGGCTCTAGTATGGGGTTCTTTTATGTTTACAGTTATGTAGCATACAGGTCAAGCTCGGTGTATACATCTGATGTTTAAGTTTTTATGTTAACGTTTTGATCATGTATGGGATTTGACCAGGTGATAGAAAGTATGTTAGGTTTGCTACGGGTCCCGGCGGCCTTAAGTCGATCTGGATCCTAGCGCCGGTAGCGGTCCGGTTTCCGAGTCGTTACAAATACAGTCTTGAGGCTTGATTCCTCGGATTTGCTTGTCTTCTTAAACTCTTGGCAGTATGTTCAATTTCCGGATTGTAAAGAAGAGCTTCTTTACGATCAGCCCTGGTCATAAAAGGAAAATACGTTAGTTAGATCAAATCCCCGGCAACGACGCCAATTTTTGATAGCGATTGTCGAAACCGTTAAAAATAAACCTATTAGACAATCAATAATTAACTTGCAGATAGTGGCAATATGGTCGAACCACAGGGATTTGACACCAAAAATCTTCCTAATAATGACTAAGGCAAATAAATAACAAATAAGTAAAGGAGGGGGGTTTGTTTTGATGATTTAAATCTAAAAAGTAAAAGAGAGCAATAATTTAAATAAATGAGAATTTCAATGGGAAAGAGATTCTAGTTGAAGTATGAGTCTATTTCAGCTTGTTCAGAATTGATCATTGATTATCTAAGACTCCTATTTTATTTTAATAAATTAGTTTTAGTTGTGGAAGACGCTTCTCACAACCAAATTCCTCCTTAGTTCTAGTTTGATTAGGAAACGTTCGCTAATCAAACACTAATCAACAAGTTGCTAAGGAACGTCCTTGGGGCATTTAGCATTGAACAACTGTTGACTGCATTAAGACTTAGAGAAACCCAATTCTATCCTTGCCAACCGCGTGGTCAAGGCTAGATTATGCAACTGATTATATTTGTGTTCAAATAATCTAAGCAATTACGGACCTAAATCATTCAAACAATTTATTACTCAAGCAATTTAAAAGCAATGGGCCCTTATTGATTCTAAAAGCAAAGTAATAATTATAGAAAAGATCAAGTTGCATAAATATTGAAAGCAAATAAGAGTTTAACAATGGAGTTTTAAATCTCCCAATTCATCATAAATCTGAATTTCCTCAACTTCAACTACAAAAGAATGAATTTAGCCACTCGTGGTAGACAAAAATACACAAAGGAAAGAAGAAAGGAAGAGAAGAAGAGTCTGCTGTAATTCTGCAGAATTTCCGAGGAGGAGAAGATGCCTTTGCTGGTTTAGAAGCTGCTCTTTTATAGCTTGAGAATCCCATCCATTTAGGGTTTTGAAATACTATTTTGGCTTGATCTTTTGTGGTCTTTGATTCATCTTTAGATCTTGTATTTAATTATAAATGGAATTCCTTAGGTGAGAGACTTTCTTGTGGCTCTTAGAACTGTGATGGCAGTATTTGAAGTGGATTTGGACTTCTTCAAATTTGAATTTTGGTTTGTTGCACTTTTTCCCGCTTCTGCTGTTTTTCTGTGTCAAAGTGATTTGGGCGGGTGATTTGGGCAGATCGCTTGCCAAATCACTTCTAAGAATTCACTTCCAGGTTTTTCTGCCTCAGCTTGATTTCTCTGCTTCCTCTGTTTGATTTGGCCAAATTGCTCTGACCCAATCACTTTCCTGTGAGATAGTTCCAGGTTTCTTGCTTCAGCTCGATTTGAGCAGTGATTTGGCCAAATCACTTTGACCAAATCACTTTTTCAGCTTTTTCTGCACTTTTTCTCCAATTTATCATTTTCTTCCTTTTCTGTAAAAACAAGACAAAAACCATAAATTAAGCTGAAAAATGTGTAATTAAATAATAATAAAGATAATAAAAATATGGCTAAATTATGTTTGATCAATTATTGATAGACCTTACAGAGGAGACCACATTAGAACTGAAGAAAATGCCAGAATTATTGAAGTTCACCACTTGTCCAGAAGCAGCCGATAGGTATTGAGAATAAATTTAATACTATTTGCTTCCTCCAGTCTAACATTAAAAAATAGTTTAGAATCATCTGCAAATAATAAATGTGAGATCTTTGGGCATCTAACTCCTACCCTACAGCCCTGCAACCAGCCCCTAGATTCAGTATCTTTAAGTAGTAATGATAAGCTTTCCGCACACACCAAATCATGATTAAAATTGAAATATTTTAATTAAATTTTAAAATATTAAAAATAAAGTATAAAAATTAAATATATATTAAAAAGTCTAATCGATTAAATTGAGTTGAATTAAATTAAATTAGATTAATTTGATTCGATTTAATTTTTATTTAAAATCAATTTAATTTTTATAAATATTAAAGTTTTAATTTTTGATTTATCCCGTTTAAACAAAATCTATTAAATGATACACCTTGAAAGAAAAAATACTACATATATAAAAAATAATTTTTATATCGAATTTATATAAATTTATTGTATATATATATAACATAGGGACGAAAAATTATTTAAACAGTATTTTCAAAAAACAAAATTTTTAGATATTAAATTGTTAATTTTAAAATTATTATTATTATTACTATTATTATTTGAAATGAGATTGGAGAGTCAAACTTAAAATCTCTTATATATATTTACCACCAAATTAAATCTGTAAGTGCAAAAAGAATAACTATTATTAAAATTTTTTATTTTTCTTGTTGGGTGAACTTTTGCATTTGCTTTTAGGGAAAGCAAAGAAACAAAAAGGTATATATAAACCATACAAAGACGCCGAAGGGTAGGGGGAAAATATTCAAATTAGATTATTTTTCTTATATAATTTTATTTTATATAATATTCAAATTTTATTTTATATTAATACTAAATAAAACAATTTTATACTCGTAAATAATAGAAAGATAATTACTAAACTATTTCTATTATTTTAACCCATATTATTTTAATTCACTCATAATAAATTTATTTTAGTACTTTATAAATGTTTAAAAAATGCTAAGATATTTATGGCATGTAAATATAGGAAAATTAAGTTCATTTAAAATTGCAGTCACGGTTTTAATTTGGTGAATATTTTTAGCATGCGTTTATAGTTTTAGTTTTAAAATTAAAATTTGTGCAAATATTTTATGAGTGGAAAATTATTAATATGAAATAAAATTATTAAATTCTTATACATATATTTTTAAGAAAAATGGAAACTCTCATAATATATTAAAATAATATTTAAATGTTGATAATTATTTAAAAATTTAAATACTAAAATATGATTTACATTATAAAATTTATATAATAAATATTAGAATGCAATATTAATTAACTAACTAGTGATATAATATTAGGCAAAGTCTTGAAGGCATCGTATAGTATAACAAACATTACCTGAAAGAGATATTGATGAATAAAAACGTTTACGTTAAATTTTGTTTTCAAATAAATTAGGACTAACAAAGAAAAAAAAAAAAAAACATAAAGCAAATCAAAGAGAAAAAAAAAACAATTCAATAGAAATATATAAGACTATATTTTTTAATAGTTAATCAGATAGAATAATATAACTTCATCTCATTAATTAAAAGTTTTGAGTTTACGGACGTATAAGACATTTTAAAACTTAAAAATAAAATACGTTTTCCAATATAAATTTAAATTAATTAATTAAGTAAATGGACTTGGAATGGTATATACTAGAAGAAATATTAAAACCATTTTCCCATACCATCATGCTTCTTCAATTTTCTCCTAATGAATGATTCGTAGATTTTTTTTTTTTTTTTTTACAAAGTTCATTTACTGTTAATTTATTGGACTTTAAATTAGTTTTATTTCTCTTCTAAACTTGATTCAGAGTAAAATTAAGATCAAAATATTTAGGACTGACATATCTGATAATTAGTTCTATTTCTTTCCTTTGATAAAAAAAAAAAAAGAAAACTTGGGTTAGGAATTGGTAGTTTGATTGAAAGGCTTGGAGTTGGAGACATGAAGAATACATTAATTATTAAAGATTTACATGATTAATAGGATCGATCAAGTAAGATTATGTCAGGCAAGCGTAACGTTGAAGAGGAAAGAGAGAATAGGGACGAAGACTGAAGAGTCCTAAGATTTAAGAAAACATAAATTTCAAAAAAGCATCAGAATACCAAACCATCCTAATAAAGCAATCAAAGAAGGAAAATAAATGAGGAGTAAAGCAAACAAACTACGAACAATAGCACAGCCAAAAGCACCTGAAACAACGCCTGTCCTCAGGAAAGTCTTTTGCTTTCCCTAATGTCAAACTGCAATTCTTCACGCAAAAGTAGAAGAAGAAGAAGAAAGAAAAGCCAGAGCAAGAAAAGGGAAAAAGAAAATTACCATTGAGGTGGAGATCGAGAAGGAGAGAAACACGCACACGCACACGCACACGCACAACCCCTTGAAATGTCTGACCACCAGCTGCAGGGGAGTCCTGCTGATGGTGGCTGCTTGCAGCTGCAGTCTCCCTCGTTTATTGTTTCAATGCCACCCCTCTCCTGCTGACCCCGCATGACTCATTATTCAATGCCAGCTCATTCCCCATTTATGTCATCACTTCAGTACTCTTCAATTCCAAATTTGATCTCTGCTCTACAAAAATAATTTATTTCTTTTTAGTTTTTCAAGCTTTTGATGGCTTGGTTCTGGCCATTATTACTGCACTGCCACCATCAGTCAACTTCTATATCTGTTTTTTACTACTACTTGATTAGTGGGAGATTTGGACTTTGAAAGATCCAAGCTTTCATTTTCATAGTTATTCCAGCTTAATTTGCTTCTTTTAGTGGGAGATTTGTCCATGAATTTCTTGGATGTCATATGAGAAAACCATTTTGGATTTAGCCTTTCTTTTAATGAGTTGAAGAATAATTAAGAACAATTCATTAATTAAGCATCTTCTTAATTAATATTAATTAATTTTGTGTCAAGGTGGGACCACTGACCATTCCTTGTACTCAAAATATTATAACAGAAAAATCTTAGATTTTGCCGCAAGAATTATAATTAATCTTAAAATAAACATGAGACACCCTTTAACGAAGAAACTCTACAAATAGCAAAAAAGTCTCTCTTTTATTTCTTCCAGACCAAAGTATCAACCCATTATCTCTCTCATGGCTTCCACTTCAAATAACACCGCCGCCATGCGCCACAGTTCACCCTCCTATGGATCTGACCCGTCGTCGCCGAACACCACCTTCGTACTAGCCGACCCATCCACCTTCCGCACCATTGTTCAAAAACTCACCGGAGCGCCCGATGACCTATCAACCCAAAAGCTCCCTCTCACCGACCACCCAAGTCGACCATCTGCAATTCCAGGCCCTAAAAGACCTGCAGTCAAGCTTCATGAAAGGAGACAGAACGCCAAGAACTTACAAATCAACCTTAACAGCAGCTCCACTATTAACAGCGGCTTCGAGCATCCTCATGATCTCTTGCAGTTCAGACAGCGAGCGGGTTTCATGGTGTCGCCGGTTTCGACTTTGGACTTCTTTGGTGCGCGCACGAGCCCTAGGTCACCCTGCGAGGAGTTTTGTTCCCGTGGGAGTAGTCCCAGAGAGGAGGAAGAGAGAGCCATTGCTGAAAAAGGATTTTATCTGCATCCGAGCCCTTTAAGCACTCCCAGAGGAGCTGAGCCTCCGGAGTTGTTGCCTCTGTTCCCTTTGCGTTCTCCTAGAGACGACAACGGGGATCAAGATGATGATCGTAACTCTTGTTCTTGAATTAGGACTCTACTATTCGAGAAAAAAGAAATTAGGACTCTACTACTAATTAATCTAGGACGCTAGTTAATTATTTAATATTATTATTTGTAAAACGATCCCTTAATTTTGATGGAAATGTTAATTAGTGAGGTGCTTCAAAAATTAATAATAGATTTTTTTCGTAATTTTATTCTGAAAATAAATTCAATTAAACTTTTAATAGATTCCTGAATACTTCAATCTCTCTTTCATTTAAATTAAATTTTTTTTATCTATTTTTAATATTAAAAAATAAAATATATTTATAATCTTTTTAAAATAAATAAACTGAAAATCTTAAATTTTAATATAATTAATAAATTAATTTTTATATTTTTTAAAATATATATTTATATTTCTCTATAATTAATTTTTCTTCATATATTATAATTTAAATATTTTACTTTTTTAATTTAAAATAGCACTTAAATCTCCATTAATTTTTATATATATCTCATTTAATTAATTTTTAATATTTTTTATTTTTTAATTTCCATTCATACAAATATTTCAATACTTATAATTTTAAAAACTTTAAAAATACTTACAAATTTAACTAGATGAAAAATATAATTTTAAATTGATTAAATATCGAAATTTAAAAATTTAATTTTAAAAATATAAAAATTAATTTATCAATTACACTAAAATTTAGATATTAAAGTGTATATAATATAAGATTATTCGCCTATATTAAAAAGGATTTTAAGTATTCACGAGAGCATTTTAAATATTTAAAATATTTATTCTCTTCTTGACCGGTTAAATAATAAAATTATAAATGAAATTACTTTTAATTTGGACAGATTTTAAGTGCTAGTGAGGGTATATTAGATATTTAAAATATTTATTCTCTTTTTAACCGGTTAAATAATGAAATTATGAATGGAATAATCTTCAATTTAAACAGATTGATTATATAGAGATTTAAGTGTTTAATTTTAAAAATATAGAGATTAATTTGTTATTTATATTAAAATTTAAAAATTAAAGTGTATTTTATTTATTTTTTAAATAAATATTTTAATTTTATATAAAGTAAATAAATGATGATGTAATATAATATTAATAAAATATTATTTTTATAATTTTTATATAAAAAATTTAATATTTTAATTAATATAAAAATTAAAAAATACATGAAAATAGCAAATAATTTTAAAATTATAAAAATAGATTTTCTTATTATTAAATAATAATTTATTATTAAAAATAATATTTTACTAAATTTAAACTTATTTAGCTTTAAAGATAAAATTTAGAGACTCATTTAAAAAAATTAATTAAATTTATTTAACTCGGATCAAAAAATATAAAAAAATTAATTAGATTTAATTCTATTTTATTTTACATCAGTGAAATGATCTAATTGTAGTTCATTCGCAATAGTTCTTGTTGTTTCTTTTTTTTAAAAAAAAATCATTCAATTTATATTTCATTTCTATTTAATATATTAAAATTTAATAAAAATATATTTAAATTAAATAAAAATGAATGGAGGATGATAAAAGTATCTCCAAAATTAGAATTATTATTAAATTAACAATAAACAACTACAAATATTTAGTATATCCAACGCAATACAAGTTCGATGCAAATTTTTCTTATTAGTTCTTTTATAACTCAATACTCTTGCTTTTTCATTTTCTTTAAACTTAATTTTTTTTTTCATTTCACAATAATTAATTATGGATAAAAAAGAAAATGATGTTGTCTCTATTAAGAATTTCAGAAATATTTCGATCGTTAATTATAATTTTTATATGGTGCAGAAATTTCTCACATACAATACAATTCATTTTATTTTGGAAGAGATCTTTTTGTTAATGTGGAAGAATCATGTATCTGTTTTTGTAGTTGACTTTTTTTTTAATTTTATTAATTTAATTGTTTCGAAAGGTAATGTTTAATAGAGGTTTACGGATTTCCGGAATCGCAACAACGATATCAGTCTTAGAATTTTATTTGAGTTTTATCTTGTAAAAGCCCTTTTTCATGGTTTTATTTGAGAGAGTTTAATAATTTATACTTAAGAGACGAGAAAGAATGAGAGTATTTTTATCAAATTATCTTATATAAAATTTTGATTTTGAATGATTGTAAATTTTTATTAAATTTTAAAACTGATATTTTTGTTAGATAAATTTATCATAATACTATTTTAACTGTTTATATTTTGATTAAAAAATTTATTAAATATAATTATTTTTCTGTTTGGAATGATATTTTTTTAATGAAATTTTATTAATATAATAAGTAATTTTATTTTTAAAAAAATTATTTACATAGAAAGATTTTTTTTTTTTTTTTTTTGAGTTACAAATTATAACGGTTCCTTTTTACACGGGAAATAAGTCGTGGACTGTCAAACAGTGGTACCCTTTGATTTTAACGAGGACAGTAAGATGCAGGAAGCAAGCGGCGTCTTTTTCTGACGCAGCAACGGCTAGGATTCGTCCTTGCTTATTATTATTGGAAGAGCAGATAACAATAAGCAACGACTCGAGTGTATACGAAAATAAGTTTAATAAATTATTAATTAAATTATCAATATATATATATATAACTTTCAATATAAATACCTAACCAAATAATTTAGAATTTTAGCTTCTTACAAGAACGATTTTACATTATAAATATTTTTATTGGAGATAAATAAATTAAAAATTAATAAATGCCATAGTTATTTCTTTAGATTTTTTTTTTAATTCACAAGGCAAGTGGAAAATTTGAATCATATTCTTGGTATGCAAGAAACAATAATATATAAAATAATCAATTAATAAAAAAATAAAAAAATAATTTAATAATAATTATACTAATAAATTTAAATGAATAATATGTACATCTAAATAAATCTACGAGATCTTAAATTCTATTATTTTAAATACTCAATTTTCATCTAAAAAAATATAATTTTCATCTAAAAAAATAATAATTGCATTAATAAATTTAATTGGATGGTGAATATATCTGAGTAAATTTTTAAATTTTTAATTTTTATTTAAAAAATAATAATTTTTTAAAAAATTACTCATAAAAATTTTACTTTTATATATTATTTATTAAATTATCATTTAATTTAGTTAATAATTTTAAGGCATATAATTTTAGGATCACAATTTGTTCTCATCCTATTTCGGTTACATCACGTACTTGGATTGGATCAATGGCTGCCTTTCTTTTCTCGTCTTGAATTCCTGTCGTCATTTCTAATAATTATTTTTCATATTATTATTATTCTTTAATTTTAAATTTATTTTTTATATTTAAATACAAAAATATTATATTTTATGACAAGAAGAAAAGGGCAACCGAACTCTCCATGCTGATCTTGATTTTGGCTATACATTCATAGAAACTAAGTTATAAAGCTCTTTGATTTTTCCTTATTTTATTTTTTATATCTATCTTTGAGAATTAATGGAAGTTGCATGATGATCAACACTAATTCTTTATTTGGAATAAAAGATTTAACAAATGAAAGAGCACTGAAAACCCAAAAGGAAAGAGACAGAATCAGCCATGAAAAGTCCTTGAACTATCAAAACGAAATGTTTTCATGGATCTAGATAACAAGGAAAAAATTGTTCACCTGTTCTATCATTGTGGAATTAGATTCCAAGAAAAGTTTTTCTGATCAAATGCAGTTGTCTGCTAACATCCTCCATACTCATTCGTCCTTTGGGTGATTCTGCTGAACAGCCAATACCAATTTCAAGCACTGAAACTACACAACTTCGTGCTTTTGCACTCATCTTGCTCAGGTTAGACAATTCTCTTTCTTCTTCTGTTGCTGTTCTTCCAGAATTTGTTTCTTGTGTTTCTGCTGTGATGAGGTTAGGGTCAATAATCTGCATAAGGCTTTCTGGCAATGCTGTCTTCACAAAGCTGTGAAGATTTAAGCCATCTTTGAATATTTCATCAGTTGGTCTTCTTCCTGTGAACATCTCTAATACAAGGATTCCAAAGCTATACACATCCCCCTCTCTGGATGCTGGACAACCGATTCCATATTCTGCAATTCATAGAGTCATCATTTAGTCATCATTCTAACCAGAGTGGCTTTGATATCAATTACCCGGCTCAAACTAATGCAAATAACTTTTCAATCCACTTGTTTTAAATTTTCTTTATCCCGCTTACGTGGGATGGATACCACAAAAAGAAAGAAGTCGGATCAGGTTAGTACCCGGAGGAGCATAACCGATTGTTCCTTTTATTCCAGTTGTCGTAGACAAGCTTTGAGATGAAGATTTGCTTGTTGAAACGAGTCTTGCAAGACCAAAATCAGATACATGAGCAACCATGTCGTCGTCGAAAAGAACATTGCTGGGTTTCAGGTCACAATGAATAATTGGATTTTCACATTGCTCATGAAGATATTGCAAGGCCGAGGCCACATCGACGGCAACATTTAATCTCTGAAGCAAGTTTAAATTCCATGATTGATTTTTGCCTTCTATTTCAGGATGCAACCACTTCTCCAAGCTCCCATTTCCCATGAATTCAAGGATTAGAGCTTTGAAATCATTAAGTTTGTAATCCATGCTTGAGCAACATGTCAACATCTTCACAAGATTTCGGTGTCTGATATTCCTCAACACAATGCATTCAGAAATAAAGCTCTTGGAAGCACCCTTATGTTCAAGCTTGAGAACTTTAACCGCTACTGGTCTTTCAACTTGATCTAGAAATCCTTTATACACAGAGCCGAAGCTGCCAGATCCGATCAAATTTTCTGGAGAGAATCCATTCGTTGCACGACAAATATCTCCATAAGATACCTTAAGAAATTGCTTCATCATTGAGGATGAAGAAGATGACTTCTGCTTTGGATTTCTTTTCCAATAAACAAGAAGAAAGGCTAATGTCAATAAGATACACACAGCCATTACAGTTAGTATAATTTCCAGCTTATGAAAAAACAACCCTCCTCTCTTGTTCGGGCATTTTGGTAGATTGAGTTCTGAGACACCGCCGCAAAGCTTATCATTACCAATTAATGATACAGCACTTGCATTTCTGAAAACTCCTCCAGTTGGTACTTCTCCCTCAAGATCATTGAAAGAAAGATTCAGGAAAAGTAAATATGGAATGTCCTGTAGATCTTTCGGAATTCGCCCTGTCAACTTGTTTCGTGAAAGATCTAAATATTGAAGGCCTCTCAGGGAAGCTAAAGATGGAGGGATGGTCCCTTGAAATGAATTCCCTTGCAGATAAAGGAATTCCAAGCTCAAGCAATCTCCAATTGTTGCAGGAATTTGGCCTGAAAGATTGTTTTCTGAGAAATCTAGTGCTCCTATATTTGATAGCTTCCCTACTTCAAAAGGCAGGACTCCAGTTAAAGAGTTTTGAGATAAATTCAGTAATTGTGTGAAGGAACGAACAAGTAAAATCTCAGGGGGTATAACTCCATTCAGATGGTTCTGTGAAATGTCTAAGATATACAAATTTTGGCAATTTCCAATGCTTGAAGGAATGCTTCCCTGAAAATTGTTGTCTAGGAAGTAGAGTTCAAGCAAATGTGTAAGATTTCCGATGGAGGATGGAATTTCTCCGGACAACCTATTTCCACCTAAACTCAAAAGTTGTAGTTTCTGAAACTTCCCAAAGTAATTGGGGAAGAAGCCTGAAAGAAGATTATTATGCAGGGCTATTCCAGTTAACTTGATGAGATTCTCTAACCCTGCAGGAATGGTGCCTGTGATTTGATTCTCCCCAATATAGAACAGATCAAATTCGGTTGACAAATTTGCTACAGAATTTGGTAAAACACCTCCAAAATTGTTTCTACCCAAATCCAAGATTTTCATCTTGGTACAGTTTGTCAAAGAGTCTAGAAAAGCTAAGTCATTGGTTGAATTACTTCCCAGAGCATTTCCATGAAGTCTTAGCCACCAGAGGTTTTTAAGATTTCCTAAATTCATTGGAACTTGTCCAACAAATTTACTCCAACCAAGATTAACTATTTCCAGATGAGAAGCATTGAATAGAGAATTTGGAATTGTCCCAGAGAAATTATTGTTCCCAACTGAGAAAAATATGAGATTTGGGAGACTGATGCCCAAGTTTTCTGGCAGATTCCCATGGAGTTGATTTTGTGTGACAGAAAAGATTCTGATGGAGGAGATATTGAAGAGGGGCAGAGGAATTGTGCCAGATAGTTGATTTGCTGAAACAGCAAAAACTGTTAAGCTTGTTAATTTGCCCAAATCGTCAGGAATATTTCCCAACAATCTGTTAGACGATAGACGAAAGAAAGTGAGCGATGAAAGGTTGCCCAAGGAAGCTGGGATTTCTCCAATCAGGTTGTTTGCAACAAGACTAAGATTCTGAAGCTTAGTTAAAGAACCAAGTTCAGCTGGGATTTTTCCTGATATATGATAATTCCAACCCAAATCAAGAAACATGAGCTTGGAACATCGAGTTAAGTTGATTGGAATTTCGCCTGCCAAAGTATTGTTGTTGAGAAACAATTCTTCCAGGCGAAATAACCTGCCAACTTCTTGTGGAATTTCACCATGGAAACTGTTGTTTTGGAGGTTGATGACTCGAAGAAAACTCAGGTTGCCAATATAAGGTGAGATTGTTCCAAATAAATTCTGCCCTTCCAAATCCAAGGATTTGACTCTCTGATGCCGGCGACTGCATGTGATTCCAAACCAATTGCAAAATGGGAGAGAGTCATTCCATGAATCCAAGAGTTGATTTGGATCACCAGCACTTATTGCTTCTTTGAACTTGAGCAAAGCAAGTTTATCAGTCTCATTTCCTGAAGCATTAGCTTGCTTCCACCACTCTAAGTTGAAAGAAAGTAAGAGAATCACTTGAAGGTATATGATAAGAGAAGGGGAATGCAAACTGATATCACACGATCTCATTTAGTTTGAAGAGATTGGCAGCTTATGGAATGTAAAGTAAGAACTGTTTATATCAGCAGGTTCTTTTTTTTTTTTTTTTGCACATAGGAAATTTTTGAAAAGAAGAGATTGTCAAGATTCAAACTTTAATTAGTATTATGTGGCAAATACTCGACCACCCTATTGAGAAATCCGTATAAGTTTCGAACTAGTTACAAGGAATGGCGAAGCTTTCCAGAAAAATTTGTTTCACATATGTAGTTTTTAGTTTAGTTTAGACAATATGAAGAAGACAACAGTTAGTAATGAACTGTGAGCGTCTCACGTTCCAAGAAACATTGGCTGTTTGATGGGTAATAGAAGTACGATTGGTCGTTTTAATGGGTTATTCGAGTCTTAATTTGTCTTGTGATGATTGTTGTAGTAATATTCTTATGTACTTTTATGAAAGATAGATTTAATAGCATAGTGCTGGCCGTCCTTAATTTTTATTTTAATCAGAAAAGTATTTTCTTTGCCGGTAGGTAGGTAAGTTATCTGGCAAATTGAAACATCTTAGTAACAAGAGGAAAAGAAAGCAAAAATAATTCCCATAGTGGCGGCGAGCGAAATGGGAGCAGCCTAAAACCGTAAAAATGGGATTGTGGGAGAGCAATACAAGTGTCGTGCTGCTAGGCGAAGCGATGGAGTGCTGCACCCTAGATGAAATGTAGCTTACTAATGTATTGAAATCCAGATATATAAGCTCCAAGTTTGAATTCCAATTGAAAGCAGATCTACCAAAAACTAGGTTAATCCAAATGTATAATCTGTTTTTAATCTAGAAAATAAAAATTCCTAGTGCCATAGTTTTTCTCTTTCTTGCAGCTGTTACCAGTTATGATATATATATATTGTTATTCCATTTATTTTTAATTTAATTATTGACAATTTATCATGATAAATCCAATTAAATTACTGGGTGAGAACTCATTAGAATGCTCTGAGTTGTAATGTAAATGAATACAATTAAACATAGATTATGATAAAAACTTCACTTCTACGTAGTTTTTCTATCATTATTATATGCAAAGAGCTCTATCAGGAATACAAGAAAAGCACAACATCACCTTTTCCAGTGATTTTTTTCTTTCCATGTATGATTTTTCCTCTCAATGTTCAACGAACAGAAGCACAGATTGATTGTTGATTGTACAACTCAGTTACCCCATTTGTGAACTTCTTGTTTCTTCTCCTCTTTGTTACAACAACAAATCCTTCGCCATCATCATTTTTCTTTTTATTTACATCTGTCGTTTTAGACTGCTCATTTTCACTCGATTGACTAACCTGTTCTGTCTTTCCTTCGTTTCCATGGAGAATTTTTATAATTGCACTGTCATTTGCAATAGCATCTGAAGAACTTTCAGAACTTTCCAACTTCTTCTCAATGGCTATGGGCTCACTTCCAGCATCAACATTATGCTGAACTGAATTGACAATAAAGCTAAGAAGTATCTGCCTAGCAAGTTCTGCCTTCTCAGACTCGGAGCTCGTGTTTCTTGGACTACCATCTCTGACAGCATTGCTGGATTCCTTATCTAATATCTCCTCTTCTTCCTTGCTTTTTTCCAGGGAAGAGTTCAACTCATTTGGATCACTTGATTCTTTATTTATAGGATTTGTTGTCCAAGATTTCCTGGGTATGAACTCAGGTGCATGTGGATTCATGCTCCTAGCAGGCATGGTCATGGGAGTTTGCTGTCTCAGCAAACCTTGTTTCATGTGATACGATCTTGTATTTCTATAGTACAGCGGTGATCTAGGTCCACAAGGAACTCTAGCAGCAAGTGGAGGCGCCACAGGCTCTGCAAGCATGGTTTGACTAGCTGTTACGTCATAAATGCTTGTCATGGCAAATGAATTTAATTGGTGAACTATAGAGAGTGCTCCCGGATTGAATGGTTCAGCTGCAGCTGAAAGCTTACTTCCATTTGTTTCATCTGACTTTTCCTGATTAGGAGCCTCAACAAGTTCAGATCCAGATTTTTCCGACTCAACTCCACTATCATGAATTTCATCTGTTTCACGATCATCTGGTGCACTAACAACAGAGGCATTGTTGTTTTCCTCCCCCATTGATGTCTCATGTGGGACGCTGCATGTTTGTGTTTGGGGATTTTTCTCATTTGATTCATCTACTGGTTCCAGTGATGGCTTCAGAACAGTACCAGGCGGTGCAACAGCCACTTCTTTGTAAGATACAGATTTAGAAGCCATAGCAGACAGGTTTGCTGGAGAAAATGACATTTTAGGTACACAAGATTTTGCCTGCAGTTTCAACGATTCCTCCATTACACTCATCCCATGTGTTTTTGATTGCTTTAGTGCTTGCAAGTCAGCTGTAATGGTAATGGTCCTGGGAATTGCTTTTTTATCTGAGGAAATGATTTCCCTCCTGTAGCTGCTTTCTCTAAAATTTGCATATTCAGAACGATTTATATATAGCTTTGAAAGAGTTGGTCGTCTACGACCAGATTTCTTGCCACCAGAATTCCCCAATCTCCCTTTCGGATTGGCTTCTTGCCATCCTTCATCTGATACAGTTTCTTCAGCAACTTCAACTGCAACTGTGGGCCTGCACATAGCAACATCATCTTTTCCTTCTGATTCTTCACATTGAACCATGTCCACATTCGCATCTTCTGTGTTGCCACTGGCCAGTGATACTGCATTTTCCAATCTTTCATGGAGCATGGCATCTTCAACTATTTCATCTTGATGGCCTTGAGGGGCTTTATCACTAACCTGCAGTACCTGTCAATTTTAATAGGAATATTAGTTGCTATTTTGTTTTCTTTAATGAGTAGATCTATTAGATCAAAGTTAAGACTTCAGAGAGCTAAGTAGGTGCTAAATTCAGTGAATAGCACTGACCCTGCTCCTATAACATTCTAGAGGAATGTAAGGTGCAAGTTCGTGCTGAGTGAAAGCAACTGTCCTAATTTCCAGTTTATAGGGAACTCCAGTTGACAGAGCTTTAACTCAATGCATTCTTTTTTCCCCCTCAAGATGGGCAATGCAAGGTCAACTGATGTACTCTTGTGTTTAAGGAAACAAATTGTTTGAATGCTAATTGGACAGATGTCATGATGCAAACACTGAACTTAACAAACCTCTTTTGACTATCTGACAATTCATTCTATCAGTGGGGATATGAAAGTAGTCAGGGGGAAAAGGTTAGCAACAGACCAACAGCTTTTAACATCAAATTCAATGATAAGACGACTGAACAAGAAACTATGTAATGGACCAAGCTGCAATTAAATGATTTGGTGAAAAAAGATATATATACTACCTTCACGCGTCGCTGTTTCTTCTGTGCATCACTTCCTTTAGAATCTTGATCAGGACTGATGTAATCCAAGAGATCTGATACACTGCAATAAAGGGTCACAGGTGTTGGTACCCTAAGCTATAGTTGCAGATCTAAAAACAAGTAATATGGAGAATACTATATCAATACCTAAGGTGACCTTTGCTTGCAATGGAAGCATCTGGTTTTGGAGTTCCATTTCGTGCAGCTTCTTGCTGTTCTAGAGCCTTTGATTCAAAATATTCAAGCCATGCAGCAGCATCCTGCATTAGAAAACGCAACACCTCAATCCATATAGATACCACTTTCTCCAACAGATCAGCAATAACAGAATATCCTGAGCAGAAACAAAAGGGCCATGTACAACCATTAACTATGTTGCCCAGCCCCTTTAGAGTTGGGCAAGGAAAACAGTGAAGGGACTGGACAATCCACAGAGATGGTGAATGTCGTGAACTTAGCAACTCTAGACATTTGGAAACCAAAGCTAGAAGCTGATTCACAAGTCAACAGAGAGCATGACCATGCATTTTCTGGTTACCTGTGTACGAAGATCCTCTGGTCCAAGTTTTGCTTGAAGTATCTTTAGAGTAGTTTGCTCATGCTGAACACTAAGGGAATATGCTTCCATCAATGACAGAGCTATGGCTATTGCATGGTAGCTTGCAGCTGTCTGTGAGAAAAAAGCAAACAAATAAACAAAATTAAGCCTTTGTTTCTTGTCCTTAATTAAAAAAATGTTTAGGTTAAGAGAATGTTAGCATGTCAGCGACTTGCTAAAAATTTTTGTAAGACTCAGAGAAAGCAAAAGAGAGCGAGAGGGAGACCTGTATGTGATCAACGCCTAATAATCTCTGGTTGCACTTTAGAGCTTCATGCAGAAATCTAAGAGCTACATGAACATTTCCCGTTCCCTCTTCCATCATTGCCACATTGATGTATGTTGCAGCAGTATTAGGATGAGACAGTCCACAGGTAAAATGAAGAAGGAACAAAGCTCGGTTCACATATCTGTCAATAAAAGCTAAGGCCAATAAGGGAGCCAATAAAGTGGAAAAACAAAAAACACAAATTTTTGAGGAACTTGATTAAAAGAATAAAGGAGGAACAGATAGCATGTTCAGTTAAAGTGTTGCATTAGTCAGAAAAACAGTTCTCATGGTAATTAATAATTACAACATAAGTTTGAAGAAACAGATTCAATGGTAGAGTTCATTTGAAGAACTTCTCTTTCTTTGGAATCATTAACCATATACTTGTTAATTAAGTAATAAAATGTGCGCAGATAATTCCAAATAAAAAAAGGTAAATTACAGGAGACCTCTTATATTTTGGTAAACATAAGAAGACTGCTTAAGTTTTGGCTAAACATAAGCTTTTCCCTTAACATTGGAAAATCAGTTGCTTTAGTTCTTATGATACCTTAAGTAAAATATGGAAGATTTTGCAGAAGAGTGTTTTATAATATAACAATTCAGTGGCTAAAGTGCGCAATAATTCAAACTTTCAGGGTCTAAATTCTCATCAAATTTAAAATGACTGGAACTAAATTCTAATTAAAAAAAAATCGATTCTTATACATCAAGGACTAACATGTAGAGTTGAGGGATGAAAATGTATATTGGGACAAAAATCAGGAAATTTTTAGCAGTCACCTCCCAAAGAAAAAGTTCAGCAGGTTACTTACTTCAAAGCCAACTCAATATGTTGCAGACGATAGTAAAACACAGAAAGATCTCCATAGCTTTTCATTGTATCCGGATGGTCAAGCCCAAGTTCTCTCTCATTAATATCCAAAGCCTTTTGCTGATATATAGTTGCCTAACAAGTAGAAGAAATAAAATAAATTAACAAGCAGTTATATCCTAATTAGGTCACGGAGATGCCAAAAAGAAAACCAAAATGGTGGAAACCCATCAATAAATGTAGTTAAAGCTTACCATTATTCACAGAATTAATATTTGATGTTTCGTTCTGAATTGCACCATTGCTTAGGCATGCAAAATACTTACCATATATTGATAAGAAACTAACACACTGAAGTGAATTCTAAGCATCATTACCAATTCTCGAATAGCCATTCTATAATGAAAGGATATTAAAAACTTGAAATTTTCAGTTTACCAATCCTACCAATTATTATTCTAACGATAAATAGAAGTCCCTTTGCTAGAAAACTAAAGCAGGTGCATCGCAGAGGTTCTCATTACCTGATTAAAATCTCCAGTGTGGTAGAGAACTACAGCTAGAAGACTATAAGCACTTGAAGTAGTTCGATGATACGGGCCACTTACAGCTATCATCTTTGCTAGTGCCTTCAACAAAAGCATATATATTATGAGAACAATAGGTGTATAATTTAGAGCAAAGGAATTAATGTAGCATTTATGCATCCATTGAATGAGTTAACACCTTTGTTCCATAATTAACAGCATCCTCCAGCTTTCCTTTATCAAGAGCAATCTTGGATGACTCCAATAAATTTCGTCCATCAACTGAAGAGCATCCCACATGCTGTATACCACAACATAAAAATCTCATTCATATTGAATTTACTAACAGCACATAAATAACAATATTTTCAGATTGACAGAGGACAAACTCGAACCTTACACACAGGAACAATGCTAATAATGTCAAATTTCCTGAAAGGGTTTGGGCATTCCATATCATAATCTCTTGGAACCAATTCCAACCCAACCTGGTAAAATACTCATTAGTAAAAACCCACATTTCAAATATATTCAGCAATCAAAAATAGTTTAAAAAAGAGGAATACCTTATGGCAAAGTCCTCGGAGAATTGTTAACTTTCTCAAATGCAAAAATTCATCTTTCAAAGACCAACCAAATCTTCTAGAAAGAAATGTCCGTAACCAACGCAATTTGAGAACATAGTCATCCTTCATATTTTGGTTATTATCTTCTATGCCATATGATCCAAATAAGAAATTTAGGGATGAAGCTACAGCTGTGGATAGGTCTGCTAAATTCTCCACAGATGCAATAACTACTTTCACAATGTGCTTGAAAGCTCTAGTAACCATCTCATGGATGCAAAGTGATTGTATATGAGGAAGCTTATCTGCCAATTCAACCTGCTTACAAGAAGACCAGAACAAATGAAATTACAATATTTTACTCAAAGCATGTGAAAGTACAAAAAGTTTTCTATGAAATACTCTTTTCCAAAAGCATTTTACAACAACAAATGGACGAGGTCAGAGGATTGCAAATTGGCAATAGTTAAAGATTATTACCCATATTTTTATCAAGCACCACACCTCCTAAAAAATATTTATATCCTGTATGATCTGAGTCGGATGGTTTGCTTAAAATGAATTAACAACACAGAAAGAGAATGCCTACCACTCGTCCCAGAGAGTGCATCTGTAGTCCCCTTAAATGCATGAAGTCAGTCAGTGTACGGCCATCAACAGGGGAAAGTTCAAGTGAGCCAAAGTCTGTTACCTAATGACGCATGAGATCTAGATCATAAACCATACTCAAAATTATGTAAAACTTATTGGACTAGCAAAATTCAGTATATAAACAAAACATTACCAGCTTTGGCAAAGCAATTTCATCATAATATCTATATGCCATTTGGATAAGCTCATCCACCAACTGGTGCAAGAAAAGTAAACCGATAAGAGTCAATCTAAAAGATAAGCCAAAAAAGTGTTGGTCCCAAAAGAAGAACTACAATGATAGAAATGAGCAAAGAAAACGCAAGAAAAAGAGTGTCAAAAACCTTTAAATGAAGGCCAGTTCCAGTTTCTTTCAGTCGCAAGAATGCTTCTTCAGAAATCAATTCCTTCAATTCATTCTCACTGTAGGAATCCCCATTGCTATGCTGTCCTTCATTAGTTCCCACATTTAGTCTGCAAGGACCAGTTTTATTTTCTCCCTTCTCACTGGTGCTATTCACACTCTCTTTTTTATCCCTCTTCTTCAAAAACTTAAATTCCTTTCCAAGACCTTTCACAGCATGTTCAGTCTCAGTATCCTCCTCTGAGTGTTTAGAATCAGTATCTGTTGGAGATTCCTGCTTTTGCAGATGTTGCAACCAACATGCACCCAATTCCCATCTGATGGACCTTTCAGAAGCAATTGGCATCTCTTCCAATTTGGTCAAACTCTCTTTAATTACTTGTCGAACAAGACGCATAGACGCTTCTGAATTATCCAAGGAACTGTGAGATGACTGACCTCCAGATGATTCCTCGATGCAAGGCTTGTGAAGCAGAACCCTTAAGCTGCAAAAAAAAATATAATAAAAACCCCATAAGTCCATAATGAGTTACTAAATCAAATGCTTTCAACAAGAGTAAATTGTGTAAACAACTTACACTCTCAATATGGCAATAAAAAAGGTTTTCGACCTATCCTATTCTATTGGCTCCGTAGAAACATTAAGTCAACATATTTGCTTAACATTTCCTGTTTAGGGCAATGTGTTATATTACCCCCCATCTTTCATTGGTCTGAACATCAAATTAGACCAGCAAAATAAGCTGACAGTGCGCGATGATATAAAATCCCCCCTATAGCTGACAAGTGATTCATCACATTCCATCACATTAAGGTAACACGGATCCTAAACCATAGAACCAGAATGTGTTTTCATTTTTCTGAGGGCCCCACAAAGAAGCTTTTAGTCATCTTTTTTCCAGGAGAATGGACAGCAACAGCCTTCTTCATATGACCTTGGATATGCTGAATACAAACAAGGCTCACATCTGTAAGAACCATAGTCTAAGTTTCTATACCTTATTATTCATTCACAATTTTTCTTATTTTTGTGATTGGTATTGGATCTGCCCTGTAACCACTCTATCCTTATGCCACTTGAACTGGAGGCATCACTAACTATTAATTCCTTTTGCATAATTTCCTAGCATACAAAATCCTGTCTATGTGCTATGGCAGGTTTGTTCCACTTTCTAATAGAGAAAGAACCATGGGTCAGACCTATTAATGTTAAGAGCATTAGACCCTCCATCTGGTTGATCATTGATTTCAATATCTTGAGGATGAGCCCTGCAATTTCTCTTCTTCACATCACCAACAACTCTTACTGTTGCAGTGTACCCACAATGTCTCACAATGACAATACCCAATGAAGAAGTATCCTGTGAAAATTTATGATACATTTCAATACTCTTTGCTTATAAAAATTTTGAAATGTATAAAAATATATATATAAAAAGTTATCATCTCTACCATTATGAAAGATCTTCAAATTTCACCCAATTGAGATGATTTGGCCATGTGCAAGAAACATTAATAGGCTGCACCAGAGAGGGGGTTGTTGAGTTTCAGTTTGGATGCACTAAAAGGAGGTGAAGAACAGAGAGGATGTGGGTTTTTGCAGTAAAAATGATTATGCAATGTGATTCATAGAAAACAGTTTCTTAAAACTGTTGACTGACAAGATGGGATTGGCAATTGTAATACTGAAGAGTTCAGGCGTTTCTCTGCTAAATTTATTCTTGTGTTTTCCCTTAAGAAGGAAATGGACTTGATTTAGATAGTTTTATTTCTTAAGACAATAAGAATGTCTTATGCATCTACACAATTAGGTTCATAAGTTTCAGTACCTGAAAGGCACAAATAAAAATCTAACTACACAACATATATAAATTTATGTGGTATTTGTATACTTATATAGTGTAGTCAGAATTACTGAATGAGTAAGCAAGAAAGGTGGGAAGGAAGGAAGGAAGAATGAGATAGATTGCACATTGCTCAAGTGATATAGGTCACTAGCTGGAGACAGATGAGAAAAAGGGAACCTATTCAAAAGAACACAAAGCATCACAAGTACTGTTTGTCGACAAAGGGATGGCTTTCCTGTAGATGCACATCTGCTTTAAATTATTTATTTATTGTCCTCCGTGGGCATGTTTCAAGCATGCACTTGCATTTGTGCAAGCAAGTAGGAACTTGTAAAACAATTAAGAGAAGGAAAAATGTACTCACATGAACAACTACACTCTCATCTGCAGTTACACCTTTAAGCAAATTCCTTTGAACAACTTCCTTAGCAGAGATACCAGATAACAGATGGCCATCAACTTTTTCCCTAGACTTCAAGCTTGCATCAGCCACATCACGTTTTACAGAAATGGATAAGTCCCCCACACGATTTTCAAACAATATTGCACCTGAAGTACAATTTACTGTTGCTTTTGCATGTCTATTGGAATCAATGAGGCGACGTATTGATCCAGCAGCTTTGAAAATTGCAACATCAACAAATTGGCTATGAAGCAAAAAAGCCTTTCGGTCTCGTGTCACTCTCTCCTCCTCAGTCTTGCATGGTAGGCTAGCCAATAATGCAAAGTCTGTCGCCCATGGTCGAAGATCATATTGACCATTTCTTCCTTGCCCTCCACCATTGCCACCCCAACTCTCATCTTCTGCAGGCAGCGACGGGAAGTCTGATGGAGACTCTGCTAGCGGTGGAGGAACAAGCCATGTATTTGCACGAAATCCATAGGGAAGATTACCAAACTGGAAGGATAAAGTCAATTGGATATCAGACATTTTGCCATGAAAATAATCACATCTGTGGAAATCAACACACTATCGTGTGTCAAAAGGTTACCTTATTATGTTCTACAAAAGCTTTCATAAGGGAATCATATGCCTGCATCACGTATGTCTATTAGTTACAAAAACGGAAAAATGAAGCTGTTGATTTTACGAAGAACTTGGGGATAAAGTCCCTTGCAACATGAAGTACCCACATTGGCAAAAGCTCGGCTCAGGTTTTGCAAAAGATCCACCAGGGAGAGACTCTGAAAAAATTGTTTTCCCACAGTATAAAACCCCTTGGCTGATGCCACCACATTTATTAGTTTCCCGTTGCAGATTTTAATCTGCATGCAATTAGTCAAATTGCAGCTTCAGTAAACTCAGTTGCTAGAGGAAGAACAAAATCCAGATTCCAGAGAAGGTTTTTGAGGCTGTTATTTTTCTATTTCTACTTCACCATGAACTTTGGCTCATGAACAAGATACAATGTGGATGTGAAGTGCAAGAAAATTCGTGTACCTGGATTTCAAAATAGTCACCTTGGCGACTCTGCTCTTGATCCTTCCTGTGACACCTCCTCAAATCTGCATATAGAAAAATTAGGAAGTTAAAAACAGAACTTCTGAGTTCAAAAGGAAGGGGTAAAACACTGAGCTCTATTTTTCTTTTTTCCGAAGGAACTCCTCAATATTACTTATCATGTCTCCTTTATTTCAAAAATTATAATTCTCAAGTAAATTAACCAAACATTACAACTCACCTCATCTATGGTGCGCAGTATTCGGTTCAAATTAAAAAAATCGACTGAACTGAATTGATTTAAAAATTTAGTTTGATTTTTTATATATTTCGGTTCGGTTCGGTTTGGTTTTTAATTTTAGAAATTTCGGTTATTTTAGTTCGGTTCGGTTTTGATCAGAAAAAAACCGAAAAAACCGAATCGAACCGATTAGTGATAATAATATATTTTTTCAATATTATAGATAAATTAAATCATATTAAGATTAAAATATTTTAATTAAATTTTAAAATATTAAAAATAAAGTGTAAAAAATAAAAAATTTATTAAAAATCGAAATCGATCAAACCGAACCGAACCGAACCGAATCAGACCGGTTCGGTTCGGTTCGGTTTCTGACCAAAATCGGTTCGGTTCGGTTTTCATAAACACTAAAATTTCGGTTTTCGGTTTATTCGGTTTGGTTCGGTTTTGAACCGAACCGACCGAATGCTCACCCTCCTCATCTTTCTTTTTCCCAGAGCCAAACAGAAAAGTATGCGAAACAATTGAAATACAGAAAACAACACTTACTGAGTATGGGAGGAGAGAGGTGAGAGAAGGAGAAGAATTCATAGAAATCCGAGAGCTTTGGAGTTGGTTGAATCTCCGCCATGTCCATATTCTCCTGTCCCGCCAATGCAACAGACGCCACCCCAGTCGGCGATGTTGAGGAGTGGAAACCATTGCCAGTATGACTGGTGTTAACCTTTTTGGATTTGGATTCTGATGTCGGCGTTAATTGCGATGATCGCTTAGACCTGGTGAACCTGGTGGTGCAGGCCACGATGTCCAGAAGCCTCCGGACGTGAGCAACGGCTTGAGCTTCCTCCGTGTAGTCCTCTGTTCAACGGTCAGTGGCAAAGATGTAAAAAACTAACAATTGTTGGGTATTGTGGAGACGATATTATGAATTTTCCCCTTTTTTATTACTTTATTTCTGCAAATATGCAACGCAAGCAAACGAGATCCAAGCGTATCTAAAAACGAGCACAAACAGTATGCCAATAGCGACAAGCGAAACGACATGTCGTTTTCTATAATAATAATGGAAATAAAAAATTGAAAAATCTTTAATTGATTTTTGTTAGAAATTCTATCGCATGGGACTTGCTTCCCTCACGTGGAATGCATAAGGTCCCCCGAATCTGAGGCGGCGGCGGGGGGACTTTCAGTTCAGTTACAGACCATGAATTTTTTGCACATTATATTTTTATATTTAATTTCCTACTATATTAATTAGCCTAAATTTTTCAGTCAAAATTTTATTACACATAAAAATGAATAAACTAATGAATTATTAAAAAAATAAAAATAAAAAATATGGTCACCTACCTTCAACCATTCTCAGCAAACAGGGCTTCAAGGTAGCTATTTCTACTCTATCATTCAATCTATGCCCTTTGACCTGGAATATATTAATTAAGATAATTAAACTCATAAGCACACTAAATTTTTTTTATAAAAAAAACACATATTTTATTTTATATATATAAAAATATATATAAGGAAAAACAAAGTTAAAGATGGTGAAATGATGATGCTATAGTCACCTCATGAGATAAAGAATAGTTTGTAAGGTGGCATGTTTCTACATTCATAGCTAATAGCTTTTTCACATCAAGTATTCTATCAGTGGAGATACCCTGCAGAAAGAAATTCAACAGGTTAGCCAACACTTATTAGTACATTTCGAGTTTAAATCTCTTCAAAATCAATTACTGTAAATTTGACCAATGGACTTTAATTTATTAATATTAAGTAATTTTCTGGGCCAAGAATTAAGTACTCTTCACCTTCAGAACAACTTGAGTATCATATGGAGTAATCACAATGATGTCAAGCAGGCTGGGAGCTACCACTGCAAACACACACATATGACATAACAGTGAAGGAATTTTTTTTTTACTAAAGAAAAAAAAAAGAATTAAAATACAGTAAATTGAATTTTTGAATCTGAAAATTATTATTACCTTTCTCCTCTTTCTTTTTCTTCTCTGCCTTAGCTTTATTTGACTTGCCTCTCCCAGACCTTGGAGCCATTTCTTTCTTCTTGTTTCTTTTCTTAACTATTTATATAAATATATAATCTGGACTAATTAATTTCAAATACCCTTTTAAAAAACCATTTGTAGTAGCAAGAAATTGCACTCAGGAAGGAAGAAGGATTTAGAAAGAGAAAAGCTAGCAAAAGAAGGAAAGAAATGTAAGAAAAGTTTTTGTAAAAAGGAAGCAATGAGATAGATAGGATAAGGGTTTTAGCTCTGTTTGCAGATTTGTAATAAATTGTGGCCTCTCCTTCTTGCTAAAACCTCAGATTGCCTTACCCTTTGTCTTCTCTAGATTGAGAGCTACTTAGTGGCCCTGTGTCTTATAACCCACAAAAGACCAGGGAGTGGGGACACCATGCCCCACTCTTAGGACAATGACAAAACTGGTGGGACCACCCAAGGTTACCGTCTAGGGCTGACAAGTGGCAAATGCTGGTGGGTTTCTAGTTGGATCTCCATATCTAGCCTAGCCGAGCAGTCTTGTTTTATCACATGTTGGTGCCTGCCGTGCCGTTGGTTTCGGCTACCGAAAGTTGTGACTTTGTGATTAAATTGGAATGCTAATTTGGCAGTCTGAGAGAGAAGAGCTTGATGAAGTTGATGAAAGAATCTGCTGCGGTAAGTTAATTATTAAAAATATTGATTTTTTATTGGTTATTAGAAATTGTAATTCTGTTCGATAATAATTTTAAAAATAATATTTAATATTTTAATTGGTCCATATTTAATATTTTAATTGGTCCATATGGCACCCCGAGGCGGAGGGGAAGCCATAGACCCCAAGCTTTTTTTTTTTTAATTAGGTATAATAAAATTTATTTTTTATCATTAATTGGTCCTTTAAATCTACTATTGGCCCCTCCAAGATTTTGTAAAATTATTTCATAGCTATAATAAATTTTAACTTTTCCCTCAAATCTTTTTAATTACTTCTTAAATAATTTAGGACATATATAATGTAATTAAAATTAAAGCAACAAAATTAATTGATTATTATCAAAATGAATATAAAAAGTTTATCTAAATAGTGTTTTGACATTTTTTTTAATTAAAAAGTTTATTAATTAATTTTTTTATTAATTTTAATTATTAACTATTATAAAAATATCTAACATATTAAGATGAAGCGGTTAATTAATATAATTTTTTAAAAATTTAAGAAATTAATTAATAAATTTTTTAAAATTATAAAAATTAAATAGTAACGAATAAATTTAAGAGACGAATTAACTAGTAAATTTTAAAAATAATAATAATATTTTAATATATTTTTTAAAATTAAAAAAATAACTAATGAAATTTTTTATTTTATAAAGAATAAATAATAATTTTCTTTTTTATATATATGTATAAGTATAAATAATTTCATTTCTTTATAAATTTTAAATCTATTGACTTGGATGTATATTTATTTTTGTCTAATGTAATTTATGTATCACTAGTTTTTCATGTCTCTTTAATTTTAGTTATTATTAAATTTTATATTATTTTTTTCACATAATTTTAGATTTACAAAATGATCCAAACATCAAAAACTCAAAATTTTCATTGTTGGCATGAAAATGTGTGATTACCGCTTCAAATTCACCTATATTAAAGTTGGTGAAACAGTATTCGATTTAAAATAAAAAAATTAATTGATTCAAAAATTTATTTTAATTTAATTTAATTTAATTTTTAATTTTAAAAAATTTTAATAATTTTTATTCGATCTTTAAAAAAAATTAAATAATATGAACAGTATATTATTTTTTTATAATATGAAGAGATTATATTATAATTAATATTGAAATATTTTAATTAAATTTTAAAATATTAAAAATAAAATATAAAAAATAAAAAATTTATTAAAATTTAATTGAATCAGACTAATTTAATTTAATTTAAATTTTAATAAATATTAAAATTTTAATTTTTAATTTATCTACTCCACTTAATTTTTAACGGAATCATCCCTTTAATAAAAATAATTATGTATAATATCATCGATGTAAAAAGAAAATCTCTATTCTACCTCGTTAAAAGAGTTTGATAAAAACCTCAATTAATTTATACATATTAAAGTTTAATTCATTTGATAATATCATGTCAGAATGCTCTGAAAAATCTTATACATGCTAAAACTTAGGGGCGTGCAGTATTCGATTTAAATAAAAAAAATTGATCGAATCAAATTGATTTAAAATTTTAATTCAATTTTTTATATATTTCGGTTCAATTCGGTTTTAATTTCAGAAATTTCGATTATTTCGATTCGATTCGGTTTTGATCAGAAAAAACCGAACCAAACCGATTAGTGATAATAATATATTTTTTCAATAATATAAAAAAATTAAATCATATTAAAATTAAAATATTTTAATTAAATTTTAAAATATTAAAAATAAAGTGTAAAAAATAAAAAAATTATTAAAAATTGAAACCGATTAAATCGAACTGAATCAAACTGAATCAGACCGATTCGATTCGATTTGGTTTCTGACCAAAATCGATTCGGTTTGATTTTCATAAAAACTAAAATTTCAATTTTCAGTTTATTCGGTTCGATTCGATTTTGAACCGACCGAATGCTCACCTCTAATAAAACTAATGATATGTTTTTTTAATACAATAAATTTTATATTTATATTTATTAATTTTTGAAACAGGCATATGCCTCTATTATACTTTGATACAACTGCTTTTAAGAATATAATTTATTTTATTTGAAGATAAATATTTTATTTCGAATATTTATTCAATAAATTAATCTTAATATTATAATTATGTATGAATTCAATTCGGAGCTGTTCATGTTTTCTTTGCAACTACAACTACCGCATCAAGAAAATGAAGGAAAATGCTTTAAATGAAAATTCTTGGAACCCATGTTTAATTGTGAAAAATATTTTTTATTTTATTAGTTAAAAAACTTTAACTTTACTTTTCATATGACAACTTTTTAAAAAAAAAAAATTATTAGTTAAAATTTTAATATAATATTAATTTTTATTTTTTATTTCATTTTTAATTCTGAAAATGCTAATATCTTGACTTGTATGTTCATTTTATTCAAAACAAAAGAATCATTACTTTGTTACAAAAACTACTCAAATATACAAAAATTTATACTTTTACTTTAAATTTTTATTTAAAGTTCTAAAATAATAAATTACTGCTAATAATTTTTATTTGAAAATAATAAAAACGATTGCCGAATCAAGCCGCTGTGGTTATTTATTAATTCACACTCTAAAAAATATTTATTATAAAAAATAGTAAAAATTATAATTTTTATTTTTAAAAAACTTGTTGAAAGAAGTAGATGCGTAGAAATTTTCGGCGGCCGAATCTGGAAATGACTCATTGGTCCTATTTCATTCAAAACTCAGTTCCTTTCTTACTTAAAATCATTAAATACATTAAAATATTTTATAAAAACATGATTTTACCCTTTTAGAAGTTTCCGACATCCGAGATTCTACCGGACGGTAGGAATTTCGATACCAGAATCTAGCCGGATATTACAGCAATAATAGAATCAAGCATGAAATTGTATGAATATTGAATAAACCAAAGACAAACAACTTATGTTCAAATCTCATAATCCATAAAACAATTTAAGTTTCAATCAATTTTCAACTAGAAATAAAGGTTTCAGCCACTCATGGCTGAACCAAAAACTAAAAATAAAAGTAAATCAGATATATGATGGGCAAGTTATTTTAATTAAAAAATCAAATTAATTTAAAATCAAATTAAGATTAAAATGAAATAAAATCATTTCAGTCTCCATGATGAAAGTTGTGTTTTAAATAGTAAAATTATTTAAGATCGAATAAGGAGGAAAGGGTGGAGAAAAGTTTTTGAAATTACAAACATAATCTATATATTATGCTTTTTAAAATATTTTACATTGAAATTGTAATTTTATTATTTAAAAAACAACTTGCTTTTTAATATAAAAAATATTTCTATAAAATAATTTATATTTAAAAAGTATTTTCTATAAATAATATTTTTTAAAATATTTTTCAATCATATAATTTACTTTTTATTATTTAATTTTAATTTAAAAATAAAATATATTAGTAAATTTATATATAGAAATTTTAGTCTCTATTTATTTTTAAAAAAATATTTTTTATATTTTTCGATATTTATAATATTTAAGAAAATTAATCAATTTAAAGTATTTTTTAAATCAAACAAAAAATTAAGTTATTTTTTTACATTTTAATAATTTTATTAAAACTCTTATATATAAATTTAATAATATATTTTATTTTTAAATTCAAATTAAATAATAAAAATAATTTTTTTGTTAATATTTTTTATAAAAAATATTTTTTATAGAAAATAAATGAAGTTCTAATAAAATAATATAAAAAATATCTTTTTCTTTTGAATAAAAAGTTATTTTTTAAAAATAATTTATTTTTTTAATTAGAAAAATTATTTTTATTAATTAATTTTTTCGTATGTTTCAAGACATAAATCAAACAGATGCTAAGTATTTTATAGATAAATTTATTAATATATTTATTTTTTAAATTAAAATTAAATGATAAAAAATAAGTTATATCGTTAAAAAAATATTTTTATAAATTATTTTTCACAAACAAATTTTAAAAAGAAAAATATTTTTTTAATATAAATTATTATTTTTAAAATAATTTAATTTTTTATTTAATCAGTAAAATATTTTTTATTAATTAAAATTTTTTAAATATTTCAAATATTAAAAAATATAAAAACTATTTTCTGTATATGAAATAATCAAAATTTTAAACTTTTTTTATTTAAAAAAAATATTTTATAAAAATATTTCCTAATTTTTTTGTCGTTGGAGTTTGCTTTAAATGGATTTAAATTGAAAGCCCGATATAGTATAGTCCATATACATCTTTTTGTTTATCCTTAATTGAAAATCTTATTTATCCCATTTTAAAAAAATTATTTAACTTGATTTAATTGTCGAAGTGTTCAATTAAATTTAAAATAATTTAAAATTTTATTTATTATTATTATTATTTTATAATTTTTATATATTTTATGTTTTTATACATATTAAAACAGATTTTTTTTATAAGAGATATTTTGAAATTTTTATTAAAAATAAAATAATATTAAATAAAATTATAATAAAAATAAAAAATATAATAATAATTTTAAAATTATAAAAAATTAATTAAAATTATGAGATCGGGGTAATCACTATTAATATTTTAAAATCTAAAATAATATTAATATCTAAAATTGGTCCGTACTTTGTCAATCGCCATACAACAAAATTAAGTCAGCTAGGAATGTAACCTAAGGATCAGCCATCTTTCTAAGGTTTGCCAAGCATCCATCAAGGCCTGAGCCAGACTTACCATGAAAAGAAGGATTTTCAATCAAAATTTGAGAATTTCCCAATTGGGAAAATCTGGTAGGATTGAAGATGCCATCAAAATTTTCTCGCGGATGTCCCAGAAGAACACTGTTACATATAATTCCATGATCACGGCCTACGCCAAAAATGGCAGGGTTACAGATGCACGCACTATATTCGATAAAATGCCTCGCAAAAACTTGGTGTCTTGGAATACTATGATCTCGGGTTACTTGCACAATAATAAGGTTGACGAAGCCTATGATTTGTTTGTTAAAATGCCTGAAAGGGACCTTTTCTCATGGACTTTGATTATTACTTGTTATACTCGTAATGGGAAGCTTGAAAAGGCTAAGCAACTGCTTGATTCGCTTCCTTGTAATTATAAGAAAGAAGCAGCTTGTTGGAATGCAATGATTGCTGGTTATGCCAAGGAAGGCAGATATGATGAGGCCAAAAGTTTGTTTGATGAAATGCCGAATAAGGATTTAGTTTCCTGGAATTCGATGCTAAAAGGTCATATCCAGAATGGAGAAATGCGTTTAGCTTTGCAGTTTTTTGATGAAATGCTTGAGCGAGATGTAGTTTCATGGAATTTGATGATAGATGGGTTTGTTGAACAAGGTGATTTGGATTTTGCTTGGGAGTATTTTAAAAAAATTCCGGAACCGAATGTTGTATCTTGGGTAACAATGTTGTCTGGATTTGCAAAAAATGGAAAGATTTTGGAGGCTAGGAAACTCTTTGATCAAATGCCAACTAGAAATGTGGTTTCTTGGAACGCAATGATTTCAGCTTATGTTCAGAGCTGCCAAATTGATGAGGCTAGCAATTTGTTTGAAGAGATGCCGGAGAGGGATCCTGTATCATGGACTATAATGATTAACGGGCATGTTCGTGTTGGTAAACTTGACGAAGCAAGGAAGATATTAGAAAAAATGCCATATAAGAACGTTGCTGCCCAAACAGCAATGATATCTGGTTATGTACAATATAATAAAATGGATGAGGCAAGGCAAATTTTCAATGAAATAGACACCCGTGATGTGGTTTCTTGGAACACCATGATTGCAGGCTATACACAGTGTAGAAGAATGGATGAAGCTGTCCATTTATCCAGAAAAATGGTCATGAAGGACACAGTGTCATGGAATATTATGATTACTGCTTATGCTCAAATGGGCCGAATGGACAGAGCTCTAGAGATCTTTGAAGAGATGGGAGAGAAGAATTTAGTTTCCTGGAATTCATTAATTTCTGGTTTCACGTTAAATGGTCTGTATTTGGATGCACTAAAATGGTTTATGTTGATGGTGCATGATGGAAACAAACCTGATCAATCAGCTTTTGCTTGTGGACTAAGTTCATGTGCTATTATTGCTGCTTTGCAAGTTGGCAGGCAGCTTCACCATCTTGTTGTTAAGAGTGGTTTTCCAAATGATTTGTTTATTTGCAATGCTTTGATCACCATGTATTGTAAATGTGGAAGAATCCCTGAAGCTGAGCTTCTGTTTAAAGGAATTGATCATGCTGATATTGTTTCTTGGAATTCTTTGATTGGCGGGTACGCATTAAATGGATGTGGAAAAGAGGCACTTCAACTCTTTCAGGAGATGGCATTAGAAGGAGTAGTCCCTGATCAAGTCACTTTCATTAGTATTTTATCTGCATGTAGTCATGCTGGTTTCACTGACCAGGGATTAGAATTATTCAAAGGCATGACTGAGGTTTATGGAATGGAATTATTAGCTGAGCATTATGCTTGTGTTGTTGATTTGCTTGGGCGGGTGGGGAGGTTAGATGAAGCTTTTGAAATTATAAAGGGAATGAAAACCAAGGCAAATGCCGGTGTATGGGGTGCATTACTTTCTGCTTGCCGGACACACAGGAATTTGGAACTTGGAAAATTAGCTGCTCAGAAGCTTTTGGAATTTGAACCTGACAAGACATCCAATTATGTGCTGTTATCAAACATGCATGCGGAGGCGGGTAGATGGAGTGAAGTACAAGAAGTAAGGTCATCCATGAAAGATATTAGTGCAGGAAAGCAACCAGGCTGCAGCTGGATCGAATTTAGAAATCAGGTGTATACTTTTCTCTCATATGATACAAGTTGGCCTGGAGCAGCACAGATTTGCGGTACTCTACAAACCTTAACTGCTCAAATGAGAAACATAGTTTGTTTGTATGAAAACTCAATTCAAGAATTCTGATTATTATTTTTTTCCCATTGCCAAGTCGTTAAAGGGCATTGGTGTAATCTTCTGATAATATCTCCCTCAACTATATATGGTGAATGATGAATATAGTGCGTTGACCTTTTTATTCTTCTCTTTGACTTTGTTGTTTGCACTGTTGATAGAGAGTCAACCTAGCTGAAAAGACACTCTCTGCTTTGTCATTCATGTCCAGTCCAGTGGGAGAATATCTTTTTCCCCATTCCCTTTGCATTCAATATGTTGGAATTGCATTCAATATGTTGGAAAATTAAAAAAAAAAGCTATGATACCATTTGAGGTAAAATAGAAAATAGAAAATAGATGTTTAAAACTGAAATTAGATAAAAAAAATAGAAAATAGATATCTAAAATTAAACAGAAAGAATTCAAAAAAACAGAATCGCAAAAAACAGAATATCGTCATTCTGTATGAAAATATTAAATGTCCAACAATAAAATTAAAGATTAAATGCCAGATTCAAAATATCATAATAAAGGAGAGAAAAAGGTAAAGAGAAAATAAATATCAAAATTTTAATTAAGAGAACAGAGCAATACAATGAATTTTCTTTTCTTTATTTTTGCATAATTCTTCTACAGAAAGTATACTTCTCTCTCACTTCTCTTCTTATATTTTTATTCCACAATATCTTACTTTTTATAGGGAAAATAGAAATCTTTACAAAATCAACAATCCATATTTAAGAACGACTACAATACTCGCCTCACACTCAAATTCTTTTTTATTTAATTTTTTCACCAAATATTATTTAATTAAAAAAATTTATTGCAGCAAATATCTCAGCTGCCAACACAATATCCTCCCGTTTCATGGAAGATGCTTTAATATATATTATTCTATTGAAAAATGGTAAAATTTTTGTTGCATAAAGCTAAAATATCAAGCTTCCAACTTTTCAGGTAGATTCTAGTAGGGAGGATGGGAGTTCAATTCCTCTTACCTTGAGGCTGCAAAATGCTGACACTTTGAATAGTTCATCTTACCTTTAATTCACTGTGCTCTGTCGAGATTCAGATTCAGAGGCTACAAAATACTGGCAATTTGAGTAGCTAGATTTATTTTTCTTATTAATTAAATTCTGATAGATTTTCTTCTTTTAATTCCGAGTGGAATCGAGATGTCGTGCCTATCATCCCAGACGACTTTCTGAATCAGTGAGTTAAATCGGTCCCAAGGTTAAACCGGTATCAGAACTGAGTCGATGGGTCAGTGATTCAATCATGAATTAGTGGTTTACTCAAAAGGTCACTTGTAGTTAATTAATGCTAACATAAGTAAATAAGTCTAATTAATTAAGTTTTAATTATTTAAATTTGAAGTTTCGATATTTGATAAATCACATTTACAAAAATTTTATAGTATTTTTAGATTTTATATAAAGTATACAAAGTTTAAATATTATTAGTAATTGGCCTAAATTTTCACTTATAATTTAAATTTTAAATTTTGAATAAAAAATTCTCAACTTTTAAATTTGTTATAATTACAATAATTTTTAAATTAATTTTAATTATATTTAAATTAACTTTGTCTTATTATTTTAATAAAATAAAAAATAAACTTTTTATTTATAATTCTCCGTTTGTTTCATTTACAAATATTTTTTTAAAAAATAATTAAAAAATATTTTTCTATTGTTTCAAAAAAAAATAATTTTCTAGTCAATTAAAAAATAAACAATTTTTCACACTTTAAAATTTTTACTAAAAAATTTATATGTAAATTTATTAATAAATTTTATTTTTTAAATTAAAATTAAATAATAAAAAATATTTTATCTCATTTAAAAATATTTTTCACAATAAAATATTTTTTTTCAAAAAATACTTTCTTAATACAAGCTATTTAAAAACTTAAATTATATTATAATTTATAATTCAATCCATCAATAGAATTTCTTATTAAAAATAATTTAACCAATATATATAAATACCAAAACTCTATATTTATATATAGATAAGAAAAGATGACAACCGATTAAATACTTACAAATACTCAAGCCAATTGAATTTTATTAATATGAATTTGAATAAAATTTAAAAGGAATTCAAATTTAGGAAAAATTTTTATTTAAATTTTATGTGATGAGTTCCTATTATTATGCCATTTATATAAAATAATTAATTAAAAAATCTATAATTTTTTTAATTTAGTTGTCATTAAAAATACTTTTTATATAAATAATTAATTATAATATATAAAGTTGGATAGAATTCAAAATTTTTAGATAGTAATAATTAGATATAGGAAGAATTTGCCACAGTGCTCCTACTTTCTCTCTCTACGCCCAAGCTTCAGTCTTCCGCTTACAGTACCGGAAACGAACCTACAGACAATGCCGGAGCTACCGGAGGTGGAGGCGGCGAGAAGGGCCGTAGAAGAGCACTGCTTAGGCAAGAGGATCAAGAAAGCTATCATAGCTAATGACCCTAAAGTCATCGACGGGGTCTCTTCCTCGGATTTCGAGTCTTCTCTTGTGGGAAAAACCGTAATTTCTGCTCTTCGCAAGGGCAAGAACCTCTGGCTCCAGCTTGATTCCCCTCCCTTCCCTTCGTTCCAGTTCGGTATGCTGTCAAATCTCTAGAACATATAATACTGAATTAGAATTTGTGTTGTCCCTGAGCGAAAGAAAAAATAAGGAGATCATGTAGGCTTTACTTTTTAGAATGCTGTGTTTTGAAGCTTCTATTTTGTTGCAACATGCAAATGGAGTAATTGGACAGGAGGAGGCTGTGTTTGTTGTTCAGTGATTGTAAATGGATGAACTGAGAGCCGTATTGGAAATGTGTTATAAAATCTGTCTTTAAAAACATTTGTAAGCTACCTAAAAACAAAAATCCAAAGTTCAGAGCTTTTATCTGCTCTTGTTTTGAGCGACTTATATGATTGAGGAAAGGCATTTTTGGTAGCCTCATTGTGCATAAATTAAAATTTAACTTTCAGGGATGGCTGGTGCTATATATATCAAGGGAGTTGCTGTTACCAAATATAAGAGGTAAGTCATGTTCTGCTCTGCCCTAGAGTGCAGATCCTTGCAGTATGCTTGTTTTGCATGCAAAATGAATTATATGCTGAAGAATTATGTAACAACGACTTTTCTTTGCAAAGATGCCAGTAACTGAAATTTTTAGTAGCATACTGGTGATTCCATCGATTTTTCCATTTGATATCATGTTTAAGTTGCTTCTAGAAATAGGAAACTGTAGCCCAAAAGAGAAGGTTTGATTGTTAAAGAAATCATAAACAAGTCCCTGGAAAAACTGAAAAAAATTATTTATTTATTTGTTTTTTTTTTCTTGATGATTTTCTATGAAGGACACTGAAAATGGAGCCTGTAGTACTAAACAAATAATAAAGAACACTACTTCTACTCGCTAAAAGATAAGGAGTAAAATTCAATTTGGTTTTCTTCTTAAATTTCATCATTGTTAAGATACTATAAAAATCGAGTATTATATCATATCAAAATATCTTGGGTCATTAATAAGATATTATTAGATGAATGAGACTGTCTCATTCATTGTGCGACTATATTTTAATTAACTTGTCAATCAGGTTGTGACTGTAATAAGTTATATGATGACAATGTATCTAACGGAATGGAAGATCAGGGTATTGGTGAACTTTTCGCGACTTGATGCATCTCTCTTCAGATGAGATATCAGTTTTTATTATACTGATTTCCACTTGCAGAATGATCTTAAACGTTAATCACAGTGGAGTGTTGTTTACAGGTCTGCCATAAATGACTCTGATGAGTGGCCATCCAAATATTCAAAGCTATTTATTGAAGTAAGAATTAGCACATATTCATGGACTAAAATATTTTAAGTTTTTACCCATGCCTTTTTCAGATAATGTATTACCTGTATGTGGTAAGTATTGCTCTTCGAGATTGTACTTGCGCTTGCATGTTTTTGTTGTGAGCTTCTTGAGCTTCTTGTGTTTGGTTTCAATTGAATTTGGGGGTGTTATATTTTGATTAAATGCTTAGAAACTAAATAAGGTATAAAGGATACCTTTTACGGAGTTATATTTTTCAAGGTAACCATGTTCTTTTGGAGATCTTATAAAAATGATATTTTATAGGGAAAAAAAAAAGAAGAAAGAAAAATCAAGCGTAAAACTTCTCTTATGCATAGCATAAAGGAACAGTATAATGTACAATATGCATTATTGCAAATCATATTACTGTTTTTAATTTTACATTCTGCCTGAGCGACCATAAATCTGTAGGGATGAGTGAGCATGCACTTATTGTTTCAAATTGTTTAGCCCCTATTTTGCCAGTTAATCAATGTGGAATACACTTGCAGTTAGATGATGGACTGGAGCTTTCTTTCACTGATAAGAGGAGATTTGCTAAAGTCCGCTTGCTCAAAGATGTAATTTACCATTTGCTAGATAAAAGTTTCTGTGCTTAACTAACTTGGTAGGCATCTTATTGGCTATTCATCACTTTACTTTTATTTATTTTGTTTTCTGGATGCAGCCAGGTTCTGTGCCTCCAATTTCTGAGCTCGGCCCTGATGCACTATTGGAGCCAATGAAATTTGATGAATTTTATGAATCCTTACACAAGAAAAAAATGGGAATAAAGGCTCTGTTACTTGATCAGGTTAGAAACTAAGCTTTTCTTTTTTTTACCATTTACAAGATAACATACAACATGAAGGTACAAGTGAACAAGGCAGCTATAACAAAGATTAAGGAGTCACCTTACATCAAAATTTTAAAATGCATAGTTAAGAATCCCTTTTCTTTTTGAAAATATTATGGCTGAATATGGGTATGAATCGAGTATACTAGATATCATGGCATTTAAGCAGCAATAATCTAGATAAAGAAGTTGTAACCACATTTGTATTGCAGCTTGAACCTATTTACAGTTTTATAGGACCCTGAAGTGCCAAGTGTTAGTTTGGGACAAAAATATTTCAGTTCAAGAACAATAGATTGCTGTTTCAGGTCTCCATAGTACAAAGCCATATAGATCAGCGTGCTCACAAGGTTTCAAAGCTTTAATTGTAACGTTGAATACTGACTGAATCTGTAACAGCCTGGTCCAAACTGATCTAAAAAACTTTTGGATCCATTTTTCACTTAGTCCAAAATGGTTATTTCCAATTATTTTGTAATTTCATACTAACTATTATATATAATTCCATTTTTCCGTAAACTGTCGGTGTGGGACGTGATAATTCTCCCCGATCAATTTCGCAAAGGTTGTGCTTCACACTCAATTGCTACGCTAGGACTAGACCCTCAGTTAATATGGTTTGCTAGTGTTTCGGGCAGCTCCACCTCATTCCGCACGTGTGGCCCTTTCCTCACAGCCCTACTAGGCTGCACAATTTTATACTAATTATAACAGCTCGGCCCAAAATATCTTTTGACCATTTTTCACTTGTCTAAAATGATTAACCCAAAGTTATTTAGTAGACTTGTGCTAGCTATTATATACAATTTCATTTTTCCTTAAACCGTCGATATGGGACGTGATAGTAACCTGTGTTCATCTTTGCAGAGTTTTATTTCTGGCATTGGAAACTGGATTGCAGATGAAGTGCTATACCAAGTTAGTGCACTTTTACGCCAATGACAATCTTATGTTTGATTAAAGCTGTAGACAGATTTTAGCACTCAATGATTCCATCAATATTAGAGCTTTGAATTTAAGTACATCAAGGCATGTTTTATGTAACTTGTTGTTGGTGAAACCCTAGCCTCGAACAACTCCTTATTCTGTTTCTTTTAACTTTTAATTCTTAATTTCAGGTCAAGGTAAAATGGTTTCTTTTTACTGTATGTGACTTTAAGAGTTTCTAAGGCATAATAATCGCAGGACTCAGAAGATATAATATGTTAGCAAGTTTGTGCAAACGGAATGAAATATGTGAAATGGACTAGTCCTGTACCAAATGTAGTTGAAATAATATGAGTTTAAAAGGTGGAGCTACTAAAATAGACAAAAGTATTGTCTAGGGTGGCTTGGTTTGGTCACCAAAAGGTAATAGGGGATGTGCTAACAAGGAGTTGCTTGACCAAAATAATATGGAAAGTAAGTTAGGCTAAAATTCTCGATGAAAAGAAGCATCATCGTGACGTTGCCTATAATATTTATATAATAGAGAATCTGGCTGCCATAGGCCACAACTAGATGGGGTTCAAGGTTTTGCCATAATTGTTTCTTGAGGTATACTATTTTTCACATAACAATATCATCTTATGAATTGTCTTTTTCATATCATTGCTATTGCCCAAGTCAAATACTGAAAGTTGGACAGTATGTGCTTCTGCTCTGTTACAGGCCAGAATTCATCCACTGCAAACTGCTTGCAGCTTGTCTAAAGAAAGCTGTGTAACATTACACAAGTGCATCAAGGAGGTAGGAGCAAAGTACTCTGGTTCCTATGAAGAGTCTTATTGGCAGTTGTAAAATTTTTTTTCTGTGAAGCATGCAATTTTCTTGAAGAATAGAAGAAACATATCTGTAGGTTATTCAATATGCGGTTCAAGTTGATGCTGAATGCAGCCACTTTCCTCTTGAATGGCTGTTTCATTTTCGATGGGGCAAAAAGCCTGGAACAGTTAATGGTAAGATACTTTTGATGTGAGAGATCATCTTGATGAAGAATTGTTCTTACAGGTCATTGAAAAATGAATAGAAGTTGAGGCTTTTGTTGATGGTTTGGCTCCTGACATACATAATATCTCACATTACCTCTTCCTCTCTATGCATATTGATACTTATCATTTTGTTTTAAGAATGCGATAAGGATGTAATTGTTATTTGAATTTGTATCTTAACTCGATTCTTAGAGTTTTTGTTTCTTGAAAACTGTTGATTCAATCTTGTACAGATATTGATAAGTTTTTTTGGTTATGGCAGGGAAGAAGATTGATTTTATCGCTGCTGGTGGTAGGGTATGTTATTTTAACAAAGAGCTTATCGGATCATTGTTGTTGCTCTATCGATTTCAGTAGTCTTTGCTATCTTTTCACATCTCGATAAGTACTTAGTAGCTATATAATAGTTGGTTGCTTTTTTGCTTATTTCTCAGTTGTTGAAGTATATACATGGTTTTAAATAAAAATGAAGATAATAGTAGTTTACTTTATGGGCTTGTACTTCTGGTTTTAGACAACAGCTTATGTACCAGAGTTGCAGAAGCTGAGTGGAGGGCAAGCTGTGAAAGCAGCAGGAGCACTGCAAAGAAAAACTCCAAATGGAAAAAAAGGCGAGGATGATGACGAAGATGAAGTGGAAGATGATGCCAATGAAGCAGGAAGTGAGGAAGAGGAAGAGGAAGAGGAAGAGGAAGCAACTAGAAAGGCTAAATCAAAGAGAGAATTAAAGTCCAGAGTACATGTCAAGAAGCCTCCAACTAAACAGAAGTCCAAGGCAAGTCATGAAAATGACAATGCTGCTGCTGATGATAATGGTGATGATGGAAAAGATGGAAAGCAGAAACCACGCCGAGCAACCAGTGATAAACAGGCTAAAGCAAAAAGGGAATCCAACAAGAAGGCTACCAATAACAGTAGAAAGCCAAAGAAGAAAGTGAAGTAAACTGCCGTGTCAAACGCAGCCCTCATTTACGCAGAAAGGTGGTTGTGTCCAGACCTATTCAAGTATCGTTTAATGGTAGTTAGTTACTTTGACCCAATTTTGTTTTAAAACACTGCCCTTCTGTCCACAGCAACATCTTCTGCAAATGTTTAGTCTACTCATGTGATACTTGGAAGAATAGTACTTTCCTGAAGGATGTTTCAGCGATATAAATTAGTAGTTCAATCTAAAACATCATGCGAAAGCCGCAAGCCAGAAGTATCCCAGTTAAATTTAATTTCAGCGGGGTTCATGGCTGTGCCATTAATTACAGAACAGGTGAAATCAATGATTTATAAAACTACTCGGCAATCATGCCAGTTCCAATATGTTAGTGTCGGCTAGTGATCCCAAAATACAAATGCAGCTGCAGCATCTGGTAACTAGTCTAGTAGAGTTTAGGGCTTCTGTATCTGCCTCTCTTCAGTTGCAATTTACTCGAGTACTGAATTTTGAGACCTAGGGTATTTCTGCTGTCTCTCAGATGTCCAAAATAGTTGCAGTACAGTTACAGACCTGTCATCAAAAAGCCAAAATTTTGCATATTATGGCTATTTAATATAATTGTTTAAATTTTTAAAGTTAATTGTAATTTTATTCGATTTTGAAATTCAATTTAGGAGGAGTATGCATGAGCAAGACCATCGCCGGAAGTGCACAAGTGATGATAATAGTTCCTTTTCCCCGTAGACTTGAAAGAAATAATTTTCATTACTTACATATATTTGACTTCATAACTAAAAGCTTTAGTTTTGATCATCAGAAAAAGCATGGACGTGAGCATCAGATTATTATTATTTTATTTCTACTACTGGCCTTAGCTTATGCATGAAATACAAGCAAGTTTGATCATAACCCCACTCACATGCATTCTCAAAGAAAAAGAAAATGTAATTAAGGTATTTTCTCTCAATTTCTCTCGATTTTCATGGTCATCTTTGCTGTGGTCGGATTGCTGCTCAGAGTCTCCTTGTGTATGATCTGTACGAGATTTTTGAAAACCAAGGGGGACATGTAAGATATTATTTGGCTATTGAAAGATTTTCCCAAAATAAGCAGCTAAAGTTTCTCACCTCAGCCAAATAGAACTGCAACTGAAAATTAACGGTTGCGCAGCTACATAATCACATTGTTAATTCATGTGCTGAATTTAAAAGAATAATCTCAGAGCATCCACAACTTTCTCAGGCCTATCAAGTCAGTTAAGAAAAAAAAGGAAAAAAAAAAAGGAAAGGAAAACAACAAATGGGCATTAGTTCATTGGCAATGGAGATATTTCCAGAATTGTGAGGTCTCGAGTGCTAGTCGAAACCTACTTTGTCCCAAAAAGAAAGGAAAAAGAAATGGGGAATGAAAATAGGGCATGTAGAACAATTACCAGTCTTCCTGTGGCATATGGCCAGCACCTTCTATCAACTTCAGCTTAACAATATCAGGATTTCGTTTCTGAAACTCTTCTGCAACAGATTGAGGCAAATATTTGTCTACTATTCCCCAAGCAAGAAGTATTGGTTTATCCCATCTGAAGAATTTATAATGCGAAGTTAAGAAAGTGAATAGTGAAAAATCAGCTTTTCTCTATCAAGTGTATAAAGAAATTCAGCAAATATTGTTCAAAATCATGTAACGGACAGACTAAAAACATTCTACCTTTCAGTTGCAAAGCCATCGGCTATTTGGCTTGAAATATCTCTGAAATTAATCTTTCTTGCAGCCTCGAGGAGAGCTGAAAAAACAATCTTGAATTATGTACAAGCAACTAATGTTGATCTTATGAAAAAAAAGTGCAACATAGATGCATTTTACAACACTGCCACGTGGCATATATGTGTGTGTGCATAAGCTTTCAGCTCAATGAAAAGCAAAATCAAGATACAAACCAAATCCTGGTCCACTGCTTGCCAAATATGGTAACCGGTAAACGTCAGCCTTTTCTGTCTTCAGGACATAACTGCAAAAGTAATTCTTACATTGTAAAAGAACAACACGAGCAAGAAGTTATCAGAACAACTTGCAAATCTCAATCTACACAGATACTAAATAATCAGCAGCTTGGATTAATCTATAGCTGTTAAACAATTGCATTGTTCAAGTCATTCCTCCAACAGCATATTAAGGATATCATGCTGGGAACAGCGATCAAAGATTGAAGAAAAACAGAACTTGATAGAAACATCTTCTGAAACTCCATTAAACCTTGTATGATGGAAACAGATTGTTCTACTAAAAACCAGAGGATCAATTTGAAGTTGGTTACAGTTTGGATACATACGGGCTACCTGCTTCAATAAAGCGTTCAGCCATAATAGCATTTTGGGAGGTAAATTCTCCATAGAAAGGAATTCTGCATGATAAATGAATAGAAATAAGAAGAAAATAATTTAAGGAAAAAAAAAGGCTGGATATTCTCAAAAGAGACTACGAAGTGAGCATCAAACTACGCAAGGCTTGCAAGATATGATCCTCACAATGCAACATATTATGAGCAGTTTTATCAACAGAATAATCACAGAACCTTAGCTGTTGAAATAGCCGAGGGACGGGAGATGAAACTGTCAGTGGACTATTCAAAATTGCAATCCTTGATATCTTGCTCTTGTTTTTCAGGGCCCATGTCAATCCATATGAACCTACAAGAAAACCCTTTTGGGAAGAATGTAAGAAATGCAAATTAGGTGCATACCTTTAGTTGAATAATGCTTTTAAAGAATTGATAAAATTACTGAACCAGTATATGCAGATTCAGGATGTTTTATAAATGTATAGATGCCCAGCATAATATTTTGCCACAACTGAAAATGAATAGCTTGTATTCAGAAGCTTCTTCTGAACCTGAACAACAAGAAAGAATGGAGATTTAATGTCCAGAACTTCAAGTAATGCATCAAGTGCCTCGTGGAACTCCTTCTCTGCGCAGTAGAAATTGGGAGATGTGAGACACACTGCGAAATAAAATGTTAATTTTCATTAAAATGATATTAACACCAAATTAAAACCTGTATAATCAAAACCATATCCTGGCTGTGGCTTGTCACTGAAACCAAACCCTATCCAGTCAGGTGCAAAGCAGTGGAACCCATAATCTGACATCTATGCAAGAAACAGGCAAAAAGATATAAAATAATCACAAATAATAGCAGAATTGATTTTTAGAAGACGGATAGAGCAGGTGAAGTTACAATTTGCATAAGATGATCAAAAGGGCCCCTGATTGGTCTGTTCTACATATTATTGATATTGAAAGACATTCATTTTCGTAGATCTTTCTTGCCAACTGATTCTCAAGGTAATAGAATGAAAATCTTAATAAGATCAGTATTGATCATATATTACTAAGGACAGAACATTCCTTAAAGTGCATGGATGAATGATGATGAACAATTAAATAAGCTTTAAACATTTTTTTAATAAGTTTAATAAATAAGAAATTTTACATAATGAGCTGAAAGTTGAAGCTCGGAAGCAGGTATATGGTAATCTAAAGTTGTGATGCAAGAAGTTGTACAAAGCATACAACTTGATTTGCCGTAAGGAATGACATAAGACTTTAGTTAGAATATTAGATCATAACATTCAAAATTAAACCCAAGAGAAAAAAATAGAAAGCAGAATCGGAAACCGGGTAAACCAACCTGTGACATGACAACTCGATAGCTATAAGATTGAGTAGGAGCACCATGTAGAAAGACAATTGTTCCCTTTTGGCTCTCAGGTGATCCTGCATCCCCAAGAAAAAAGGTACTTGTTAAACAAAGTACGTCAATATTTACCAGAAGGATGAACTGATTAATGTTGCCACGGAGATAAGTTCTACCAGTTTCTCTAACAAACCACGTAAACTTCCCGGATTTTACATATGAACCATATTCCTTTCCCTTGTCCTCGATCCTCTAGAACCAAAGAGAATCATTTAATATACTGCAATAGAACTACAGCAAATGTTTGTCTGAATGCAAGAACAAAACAAACTTACATAAAGCATTTGGCCAACATTGCCGTCCTCCGCAGGGCTCTCAGGGAGCTGGATGGCACTACGGCTGGAAGGATTATCTGTGACAAAACCAAAAGGATTAAATGCTGGGGCATCATCTTTACCTTTGTTTTTGCCGCCTTCACTGTTTGTGGTGTTTAGTATAATTGTAGTTGCTCTTCTTCTGTAGTTTGTGTTCTTCATTTTGGCGGCATAAGCTGTTAGAGAAGGTGGGAGAGGGGAGAGCAGAGCCCATGCCATTTGGTCTGCTTGCGCGTTTGTTTCTGTGAAGAGAGTTATAATATTTTAACTGAACAGCCTACACCACTCCTTTCAGATGTCTCTTTTTTGTGGATGTCTTTTGTAGTGGAGGCATTTGGGTTCAGTATGGGTTTCGTGGCTCCACGCGCTCTCTTATTGGCTGGATTCGATCCTGGAATCTTGTATGACGCGTTCCTTGATCCATATTGAAAACTGGAGGGTAACGCCAACAGCAAGTTGTAGAAATTGAAAACAGAAGTCCCATGTGAGCCACAGGCAGAGCGTACAACAACTAAATTTTTGCCTAACGAATCTCAGCCGACATGCTAATTTCCCATTTTCGCTAACACTCTGGTCGTTAAAATTGCAGTGACCAACATAACTGGCTTTCACACACGACAAAGAACATACTCGGAAGACGGGAAGAATTTAACATAACATAATTCTCTACATCCCAATTAGCACAAAGCATGAATCGTAATTCCAGAATATTATATTGGCAAGTCAAGCCAACTTTATTAACCCTTGAAGTAAAAGTACCAATGACCTTATAGCGGCCATTTCAAAAGCTTTAGTAAAGTACTCGCAACCATTCCAAAATAACAAGTCTTGGAGGTTTAAAAACTTATTTAAAGCCATTAAGGCAAGGCATTACTAGTAGCTATTAAGAACATACTAGACACAACCAAAACTCAGAAACCACCGCGAAGGCGGAGGACAAGGTGCAAGGTAGACTCCTTCTGGATATTGTAATCAGCAAGGGTCCTTCCATCCTCAAGCTGCTTTCCAGCGAAAATCAATCTCTGCTGATCTGGTGGAATTCCTTCCTTGTCCTGGATTTTAGCCTTCACGTTGTCAATAGTATCCGAACTCTCTACCTCCAAAGTAATGGTCTTCCCAGTAAGAGTCTTCACAAAAATCTGCATTCCACCACGAAGGCGGAGCACCAGGTGAAGGGTGGACTCCTTCTGGATGTTGTAGTCTGCAAGAGTGCGGCCATCCTCAAGCTGCTTACCAGCAAAAATCAACCTCTGCTGGTCTGGAGGAATCCCTTCTTTGTCCTGAATCTTGGCCTTGACATTGTCAATGGTGTCCGAACTTTCAACCTCCAAGGTGATTGTCTTCCCTGTAAGGGTCTTAACAAATATCTGCATGCCACCACGAAGGCGGAGCACCAGGTGGAGGGTGGACTCTTTCTGGATATTGTAGTCTGCAAGTGTGCGGCCATCCTCAAGCTGCTTACCAGCAAAGATCAACCTCTGCTGATCTGGAGGGATCCCTTCCTTGTCCTGAATCTTGGCCTTGACATTGTCAATAGTGTCTGAGCTCTCAACCTCCAAGGTGATTGTCTTCCCTGTAAGAGTCTTCACAAAAATCTGCATTCCACCACGAAGGCGGAGCACCAGGTGAAGGGTGGACTCCTTCTGAATGTTGTAGTCTGCAAGAGTGCGGCCATCCTCAAGCTGCTTTCCTGCAAAAATCAACCTCTGCTGATCTGGTGGGATACCCTCCTTGTCCTGGATCTTGGCCTTGACATTGTCAATAGTATCAGAACTTTCAACCTCCAAGGTGATGGTCTTCCCTGTAAGAGTCTTCACAAATATCTGCATTCCACCACGGAGGCGGAGCACCAGGTGAAGGGTGGACTCCTTCTGGATGTTGTAGTCTGCAAGAGTGCGGCCATCCTCAAGCTGCTTACCAGCAAAAATCAACCTCTGCTGGTCTGGAGGAATCCCTTCTTTGTCCTGAATTTTGGCCTTGACATTGTCAATGGTGTCCGAACTTTCAACCTCCAAGGTGATTGTCTTCCCTGTAAGGGTCTTAACAAATATCTGCATGCCACCACGAAGGCGGAGCACCAAGTGGAGGGTGGACTCTTTCTGGATATTGTAGTCTGCAAGTGTGCGGCCATCCTCAAGCTGCTTACCAGCAAAGATCAACCTCTGCTGATCTGGAGGGATCCCTTCCTTGTCCTGAATTTTGGCCTTGACATTGTCAATCGTGTCCGAACTCTCTACCTCCAAAGTAATGGTCTTCCCTGTAAGAGTCTTCACAAAAATCTGCATTCCACCACGAAGGCGGAGCACCAGGTGGAGGGTGGACTCCTTCTGGATGTTGTAGTCTGCAAGAGTGCGGCCATCCTCAAGCTGCTTACCAGCAAAAATCAACCTCTGCTGGTCTGGAGGAATCCCTTCTTTGTCCTGAATCTTGGCCTTGACATTGTCAATGGTGTCCGAACTTTCAACCTCCAAGGTGATTGTCTTCCCTGTAAGGGTCTTAACAAATATCTGCATGCCACCTCGAAGGCGGAGCACCAGGTGGAGGGTGGACTCTTTCTGGATATTGTAGTCTGCAAGTGTGCGGCCATCCTCAAGCTGCTTACCAGCAAAGATCAACCTCTGCTGGTCAGGTGGAATTCCCTCTTTGTCCTGGATTTTAGCTTTAACATTGTCAATGGTGTCTGAGCTTTCCACCTCCAGGGTGATTGTCTTTCCGGTTAGGGTTTTCACGAAGATCTGCATCTGTTAGCCAGAAAGAAATCAAATTAACGTCAGTTTAAAAGCATTGACAGCCAAACAGAGTGACTTAAAAAACATTTACTTATTAAATTTTGGCAGATCAACCAAAAAAACTGAATTTCTACAAAACAAAACAAAACAAAGGAAAAAGGTTTACCAAATCGGTTATGATTCTGAACAACCCATTACCAAGGATCAATCTATTCATATTAGAGATATTCTAAATAAAACAGAGAACATACCCATAGAGAATAGGCCATATGCTTGATCACATCATACCAAATCAATGAAGTAAAAAACAAGCATAAATCTAAAGCTCATATACATACATACATATATAAATATATGATCTTTAAAATTTTAGTCCTTTTGCAATATCCATAGATCTAAAAGATACAGCAAATAGGATCTAAAATCAGAACTCAATTACACAAAAATCAACGAACAACGTAAAAAAACCTACGGCATCGAAAACCACTTTCCAATATCCACAGATCTAAAAGAACAAAGGAATAATATAACAAATAGGATCTAAAATCACAACTCGGATGATTAATTACAAAAAATCAAAATCAACGAACAACACAAACCACTACAGAATCAAAAGTTCTCAGCTAACCACAATATCAATAAGAAATCTAGACAATGATAAATAATAGTCAAATTCAATACCGAAATCGGCAGAACGTCAGAAGCTAAAAGAGAGAGAATTACCTTGAAAGAGAGGAAGAGATTAGGATCAGGTCGAGATCTGAGCTTTGAATGGTTATGCGAAGATACATTGGGGGTGGAGACCTCTTCTTATTGTGCTCGTGGTTAGCTGAAATGACCAAACTACCCATGAATTATTGTAAATTTAGAATTGAGTCGGCGTTACGTTATCCGTCTTCGGGGGCATGCACACCACGGGCCCACAGGCCGAAATTAGTTCCTACTTTTCCTTTTCATTAGTTTTTTTTTATTATTATTTTAATAAAATTTAATAAATCAATAATAATTAATAACTAACAAAAATAGAATAGGTAATAAATTGTTATATTTAGTTTCAATTTGATAATAAATGTATGAATTAATGGTAAAAAAAGTTTTGTATTTTTAATTTTATTATAATTATATTTTTTATTTTTTATTAATTAAAATTTAATTTTTTAAAATTATTTTAATTATATTTTATCATTATTTATATGAATAAAAATTAACAAAATTATCACATTACTCATATTACAAAAATATATTACATTAATAAATTTTAAAATAAAATTAATAATATTTTAAAAATTTAAAGTAAATCATAATAAAATTAAAAGTGTAAGATTTTTTTGATAATTATTTATTTCTTTTAATTTTTAAAATATTTTTAGATATTAGTATAATTTAAAAAAATGATAAATTAATATTATATTTAAAAGTTAAAAGAATAATTCTAAAAAATATTTTAAAAAATTATTTTATTATTTTTAATATTTTTAAATTGAATTATATTAAATATTATTTTAAATTATTTTTTAATAGTTTAATGTGTATATTAAACGGATTCAAAAAAAATTGGCTAATAATAATTTTAATTAAAATAAGTTTTAAAAAATATTATTATTATAAAATTATTGATAAAAATTAAAATAAAATTAAATAATAATAATAATAATTTTTAAATATTTTTAATAGTAAAAAGAATAATATAATAATTTTATAAATTTTTAATTAATTATTAAGTATATTTTATCAAATATTAAAAAAATAAATTTTAATTAAAAAATAAAAATATAAAATGAAATTATAATCAAAATAAAATATAAATTTTTTTTAATAATTAATTTTAAATTTTACTAATATGATACAGTTATATTACATTGACATAATAAATAATATAATAATTTTATTAAAAAAATATAAATAACGATAAATATAATTAAAATAATTTTAAAAGATTAATTTTAATTTAAAAATATAAAATATAATTATAATAAAATTAAAAATATAATTTTTTTTCATTAATTTTAAATATATTAATTAAATTTTACGTGATTTTATATTTAATATTTTAATTTTAATTTTTAATCTCTTTATAAAAAATTTATGTTTCTTTCTCACTATTAAAGTAATTTATTTTATAGAAAATATGATTATTATAATATAAATTCATGCAAAAATAATATACTAATTATTAAATTAAATATTCAAATGAAACTTATGTAATATAAATAAATATTTCAATGTTAACATGAATATTTAATTTATTAATTAAATTTATTTTGTAAATTTATTTTTACATAATTATCTTGAAAATTATTATATAAAAATAATTTCCAAGTACCACCCATGGCCGACGGTGGCTCTTTACAAGTACGTTCCCCCCTACCACACGTACTTTAACGTGGAACAAGTTTTAATGACCACACGACATGGTAGGTACAAAATTTTATATATTGAATTTTTTTTTCATTTTCATTTAGAGTACATTAAAAAAGTTAATATAATATTTTTATAGTCAAAATGAAAAGTTAATTTATTTTTAAAGAAATATATTCATATATATATATATATATATAGGGCGTGCCATAAATTATAAAGCTTGTATATAGTTTTAAAATGTTTAGAGTGTGTGCTTCTCGGCCCCTTAGATTTTATGATTTTGAAACTTAGATTTTATGATTTTGAAACTTGTTATTATTTGATTCGTTAAATTCTACATCGATTGTAGGATTAACGTGCCCCTTATATGAGTTATAGACACTTCTCTTTTTAACTAGCCAATCCCTTAGCAATTTATAGTGTGAGTTAGATCTGATCCAAATTTAATATAGTATCAATTAGATCTCTCATAAATATGTCATACATCAGTAATATTCTGGACATGAAAGCATGTTAAATCCGGTGAAGAGTATGTCGAATCCCACGTCGATTGTTAGGTATTATTAGTTTGATAATTATATCGTCATTTTTTTTAAATTTTAATACAATCTTCACATATGAAAAAAATAGATTTTTTACTAATAAAAAATAGATAGCTATATATTTATGAACATTATAGCAATCTTTGGTAACATTCTAGATGGAATTGAAACTTGGCCTTTCCTTTGTCTCCTCTCCCAATCTATCCAATCTTTTGTCATCGGATTCTTGCTTGCGCATGGTTAATGAAATACCTTTATTCAAGGCAGGGAAAATCAAAATAGAGAATTTTTAAACCGAAACTAGAATTATAAATGTTACCATAAAAGAAATATTTTGTATATTTAATTAATTATATATAAATACTCTAGGTAACAATATTCTCAAATAATCTTGATTATTTAAAAAAAAACTATATTTTGTCTCTAAAAATTCATTCACAAACATAGTCTAAAAAAATTAATTATTAAACAAAAAACAATATATTACCTCCAAAAATTCAGTCTCAAACATAATGGCAATCCTTATCAACATCAATCCCATGGTTTTTTATATGAGTGGTCCTGCTCTCATTCCACACACAAGGGGTGGTCCTAATTAATTCTCATTGTCTTCTCTTCCTTTCTCCTTCTATATATCTCTTTCTTTCCCTCTTTGAGAGCTTAATTATGTTGTGTCCCATGAGTGAGAATAGAGAGCAGAAAATTGGGGAAAGGTCCTGTCATGCTTTTCCACAGCTTTCTTGAACTTCTTCTTCTTCTTCTTGTTCTAGCTGGCTTCTTATTTCTTGTTGTGTGCATGGCATTCTTAGAAGTTCAAGAAAGCTGTGGGAGAACATGGCAACTTAGGACTTTGATGTTCTCTCTCTCTCCCTCTCTCTCTCTATCTTTTTCCTTCTCTCGTTCATAGTCTTGCATGTTTTAGCTCTTGAATTATATACTGATTTATATTTCTTTTTTCCTTTCAATTTCAGGCACATTTTGCTTTTTAAACTCTGTTTAAGAGAAAATAGAGATTTTCTCGGAAAATGCGCATGTTAATTATGGGTTATAATTAACATTTTTTTATATTTATTTTGAAATTATGGATTCTGATAAACTTCTGTTTTTAATCTAGAAATTCATTAGTTCATAATATAATTACAATGTAGCAATGATGCTTTATTTATATATTTTCTTCTGGTTTTGTAGATTTGCAGCTGCGAATTTTGCCATAATTTCTCACACTAATAATAAAATTTATAGCTTCTAGTTTATGTACTCTTTATTTTAATAATTCTTTATCTGCCTCTTCTTTAAAAAAAATCATAAAATATTATGAAAAAATTAATAAATTAGGTTGAACTACAGATTGTTGCAATGCATGTATAGCAGAAGAAGATCCATTATTTATTTTTCTTTTAATTTAATATCTCTCTTTTAAAAAAAAAAAAAAAATCTGTCTTTTCCTTTGGCATTTTCCTACAGAAACCAAAGGATAATATTTGTCTGCAAACAAAATCTTTCAGGTTGTCCATGATGAATCTGCACCTCCTTATGTGATCCCATATTGGTTTGTCTCTGGACTTGCAGCTTTCAATTTCTTTTACTTGCAGCTTTGGCTGCAGAACTAAGGATTACTTTCATAATTAAATTATTTTATTTTAGTTGGGTTTGATGAATGCCTAATGAAATCATTCAAACTGTTCATATTTACAAAAAGGTTTAATTTTCACTCATGTGTACTCCTCAATCAAAGTAAATAAATAATGAATCAATTTCTATTATCATTAAAATTACAATAAACTCTCCCATCCCTTAAATTAAAAAAGAGAAAGACTAAAAAAAAAGGAAAAAAAAAGCCTTAAATTAAAAAAGAGAAAGACTCGGGAAAAAAAGAAAAAAATTAAAAAAAGAATATAACATAAAGACTAAAAAAAAATTTTAAAAAGCCCTTAAATGAAAAAAGAGTTCACTCAGGAAAAAAGAAAAAAATTAAAAAAGAATATAAAAACAGCCCTTAAATTAAAAAAGAGAAAGATTCAGGAAAAAAGAAAAAAATTAAAAAAGAATATAACATAAAACATTTAAGACGAAAAAAAAAAAGGAAAACAAATTAAAAAAGAGAAAGACTCAGGAAAAAAGAAAAAAAAGGAAAAAAATTAATAAAGAATATTATAAAAACAAAAAACAGACGCCCACCGTGGGGCTCGAACCCACGACCACAAGGTTAAGAGCCTTGCGCTCTACCAACTGAGCTAGACGGGCTTGTTGGCTACTTGTTTCTGTAATGTCTTGAACATTTAAATCATATTCACTACAAATAGATTATCGAATCCGTCTCTAGTGATGGGTGTACAATATAAAAAACACTTATGCTCCATTTATTTGAAAAATAAATTATTTTCCAATATTTAGTTGCAATATTAAAAAACAAACAACATTGATAAAATTAGATATAAAAAAGTTTGATGAGTCAATAAATTTATATATAAAAGGTTCAGTAATGTCTTAAAAATTATTTAATTTTTTAAATATTTTTTATTTATTATTTTTAAATGATATAAACGTAAAAAATATATAAAAAAAATATTTCACTAAAAACATTTCGTGAAGTAAACGTAGCTTTAAAATGATAATTTTACTTATTAAATATATATACACATATAAAAAAATATATATAGATTAGATTTTACTTATTAACTATAATACAGCCTTGTAAATATAATTGTTGTATTATTAAATTTTTTAAAATCTAATAAGTTAGTGATAATTAATAACTACTTTTATTCTTATTTTATTAAAAATTAACTGCTTTTATAATTTTATATGATGTGTCCTATTATTTTATTATTTTGTTATATTTTATTTATCGAAGAAAAAGGGAATTATGGAGACTTAATCCTCAGATCGAGGGAGTGATGCCGCATGCCATCCCAACTAGGAGACAACATGCTATTTGTTTTTCTCTCTTTTGATCATCTCACGTTATTTATTAATTTATTTTAATTTTATATTAATTATTAAATTAAATATGCTATTATACTCAGTTTTAACTTTAACTTATTTATTAAATATTTTTAAAATCCATTGTAATCTTAATTTATACTATTACTTTTATATCAATATTTGTATGTAAAAAAGAAAAATCTCAAATAATTACTTTAATCCTGCATTGAATTATCTAAGAGAAAGTAAAATCACATTTGATAATCGTGAGATTCGGTGAGGTGTTAAATCTCTTTATATTTGACTTAAAATAGTGGGATTTGTAAGATGAAAAAAATTGTCGGGAGATCACTGGAAAAGTTTTCGGTAGAGATCCTTCTACGTTCAAGTCAGATTTAAAAACTTCATGGAGTTAAAAGGAAGTAAAATAGAGCAGAGAAAATAAGAAAACGGTGGTTTTGGATTCTCTCAGTGTGACCGTCAAAGAGAGAGATAGATTCCTCTTTCGAGAGAAATTTTTTTTTTTTAAATTAGTCTGATGCATAAATACTTTTAAATAAATACCTCTATGGAACAGATATACTTTTATACAGATATATCAGACAGTACATTAATGATAATTATAAGGTAATAAATATGAAATCAACTAGTTCGTACCCTCTACATGCACACTTATGATTCTTGTGCTGAACTAAGAGGTGACCAGCTTACAGGAAATCAACATTTTTATTCTAACTTCATCGGGTCATGTTGAACTCATCCGACCTACATAGAAATGAACTCATTCCGATTACTAAAGTCAGCCATATTGGCATTTAAAGTCTTATTGTAGTAAAGACTTTTGAAGATATCGGTTTGTTCGTACTCTTCAATTTTTTAGAAAGTCGATCGGTCTGTCCGTTCTGCACTTAGATAAACTCAAGAGTGTTGGTGGTCTGATTTTTTATATTAAATAGATTGAACTTCTTAATACCTGGTCCAACTAAATAAATAAATTTTTGATTCACGTATACACATGTCACAATCTTATATCATATTTTTTTATATATTATAAACATTTAAATTTTACCATAATATTATTACTTAATATTATTTTTTAATGGATAAAAGAAAGATTAAGTTTAAACAAGTCATTGAGCTAATAATATTTCTTATGTTTTAGTATAGTAACTAATTAAAAACTCTCTTTTGAACTGATATAGATTTTTCCCCACCCATTGCTAGGTTAATTGTAAATGTAGCTCTTTGGTGGTTATATATTTTTACTTGGGCTTATTGCTTGAGAGATTATAAGGCTGTTATTTGTATGTTATATTTTTATTTTTATATGTATTTGTATTTTTTTGGTTATATAAAGAGACGTCACAAATTCTATACTCTATGTTAATGTAAAGAATGATAGAAGATGACTAGTAGATTTAGTCTCAAATGGCTTGATGAGTAGTTGTAGGGTCCATTACTGCCATCTCTATTGGCAATGATTTATTTGGTGACGTGTTTCTCGATTGTGTAGGAGTGGTACGACATAATTTGAAAATAGAAAATTTCTTCCAGCGATGACTATTTTTACTTTTTTAGTGTAGATTTTTAGACTCATTTTTACTTTTTTAGTATAAATTTTTAGTTACATGTATGTATGTGTTTTATCCATGCTAAAATTTTTTTTCTCTAATAACAAGGTAAGCGAATAAAATATATCTATGCTAAAAAAAAGTTAATTTTTTAAGATTTAAAGATGTTTTTAAGATTTTTTTATATAAATAAAATTAAATAATAAAAATAAATTATTTTATTAAAAAATATTTTATATGAAACTATTTTATACAAAAATATTTTTTAAATATAAATTATTTTCCACGATTTAGTTGCTAGAGGAAGGAAGAGTTGTGCACGTTCTATTCTTAACATTGGGGTGCTTTTTCTGCGGTTAAATAAAAAAAAAATCAGCGTGCCCTATAAATTCAACGGTGCAAGTCGAATAATAGTTTGGCGGGCAAACGATGTACGCTCCCCACAAACCAAGGCTCATGGTTCGTCGTCAGCTGCATAAGCCTTGATGGACCTCAATTCCATACAGTTCTCTCTTTTTATTCAGTTTTACGTTTTTGCCCTTTTTATTTTTCCCACATAGCCTCCTGTATTATATGGATAAATATTTTACACATTTTAGAAACACTTAAAAAAATAGTGTGCCGAAAACTTTTTTAATTAAAAAAAAAACAATAAAAACAAGGCCCATGTTGTACAACTTTTATTAACAATATTATATTATTTTTAAATTACAGTCTAATAATAAAAAAATAAATTACTTTTTTCAAAAAAATACAGAAAAAAATTCGTACAGAATACTAATCCCACCATAAGGCCTGGAGATCTCCTCCGAGTCTCATAGCCTTAGCCCTGACTTTTAGGTCCAATTAGGGTTTTGATTTCGAAGCTCAAAATTTGAACAGCAAGCTCGAAACTTTTAAGCTCAAGCCCATTACCTTTGTCTTTGCAGAAATTCTAATTTCCTTTTGTAATTTTTGGGAAATTAACAAAAAAGGTATAATTCTGGATTGTTTTAGCCAGCGATTCCTTGGTCGCTTGTTTGATTTAGTCCACCAAGAACTATTAATCCAGGTACATTTTGTTATCGATAATTTTTATCATTTCCGGTTTATCTATGGAGAAAATGGAACAACTTTGCTTGTTTGTTGGTAATTTGCTAGTTTTCTCTCGATTTTGGGGCTTTTACGACTCTCTGATTGATCGATTTGTTGTCTTTTATTTTGGTTTTGGTCCTCGTGTTGCTAGGTTTGGTTTAGATCCTCCATTTTAGCATTCTTCAATTTTCAAGGTTACAGTTCAGTTATTAATTTTTAGTTATTAGGTTATGTTCTGTTTAATATTAATAATTTAGTTTAGGAAGGGGGCAATGACCCTTGCAATTGGCCACTTCCTGGGCAGTAGGTGAGGCGTTTACCTCTCCAATTCACTTGTGAATCATAGGTTCATAAGTGGCATTCAACTGAGGGAGGTGACTTTGTGTTGCGCCAATTGATCCCTGGAAATGAGCGACCCTGTGTTTTTTGCTGATCAAAATAAGCAAAACAAGATAGGCGTTAAGTGATTTAACGGTCTTTGATGTCCAGCTTTCTGTTACATTGAAGTTTGTTGGGGTTGGTTATTAGCAAACTCTGTAAAATAGTGTGAAATCTTAGATGCATCAGAAGCCTTTTGGTTTTTGTGGGATCGTTCATATTGCTATTATTGTTTTTTTTTTTTAAATCATTATGAGGTACTCCCTCACTTATATCTTGTCTCTCTCATTCTCCTTGTTAGTTAACGTTTTCTATGTTGAATGGAAGTGAGCTGATTACTGCTATTTTAGGCGATCCAGTTTGGGAGATTCTTTAAAGATTTAAATCTCCATGGCCCTCAGGATTGGGAGCTGAGGAGTTTCAGAGACAGGTAATATTATATTTTCTTTGCAGATGGCACATGAATTATCCACTCCTTTCTACCATTTTTTTGGGGCTCGTCATCATTCTATTGAGCTTTTCATTTCAATAACCATAGATAGTCAATAATGGTTATGGAATTAAGATTATAGTTGGTAGTAATGATGATCATGATATTCATCAAGGGGAAGTATATTGTTCAACAATAGTCTTTTTATACTACTAAAACAAAGGTACTTCATTGTAGGTGGCAGTTAGGTGCTTGTAGCAGCTGTGCTAGATGTGGCATAGTATTTCAGGATTTTGTTTATATTTAAATGTTTTCACCTCTTTGTTTCTTTGATATTATGGTTGATGTATAGCTTATTTATCTTATAGCAAGATTTATTTTGTTTGACAGATGGCAGAAGCCCCCCGTGGCATTGAACAGGTACCTGATAATGAGTTGATTGAGCATCAGAAAGTAAAGGATGGTGAGATATCTGAGTTGCATGGTGAAAATGGCATGCCTGAAGAAAGGAAAGAATTTGTTCCGCCTGCCGTTGGAATGGAGTTTGAGTCTTATGATGATGCTTATAATTATTATAATTGCTATGCTAAGGAGGTGGGTTTTCGTGTTAGAGTTAAGAATTCTTGGTTCAAGCGGAACAGTAGAGAGAAGTATGGTGCAGTGCTTTGCTGCAGTAGCCAGGGTTTCAAAAGAATTAAAGATGTAAATCGTTTAAGAAAGGAAACACGAACTGGTTGTCCTGCAATGATAAGGATGAGGTTGGTGGACTCCAAAAGGTGGAGAGTGCTGGAGGTTACACTTGAACACAACCACCTTTTAGGTGCTAAGATATACAAATCAATTAAAAAGATGGGAACTGGAAACAAAAGGAAGTCACAGCCAAGTTCAGATGCAGAAGTGCGAACCATTAAGTTGTACCGAGCACTTGTAATAGATGCAGGGGGTACTGGGAACTCAAGCCCAAATGCAAGAGAAATCAGGAATGAACTTCCGAATCAACTGAATCTTAAGAAGGGTGATGCACAGGCTATTTATAACTACCTTTGTCGTATGCAGTTGACTAATCCAAACTTCTTTTATTTGATGGATCTTAATGATGAAGGGCATTTGAGAAATGTGTTCTGGATTGATGCTAGGTCAAGGGCTGCATGTGGCTACTTCAATGATGTCATTTACTTTGACAACACATATTTGTCCAGCAAATATGAGATACCACTTGTGGCATTTGTTGGAATAAATCACCACGGTCATTCTGTTTTACTGGGATGTGGCTTACTTGCAGGTGAGACAACAGAGTCTTACATTTGGTTGTTCAAAACATGGCTTACATGTCTATCAGGGTGTGCTCCTCAAACAATTATTACGGACAGGTGTAAGGTTTTGCAGGGTGCAATTGCAGAAGCATTTCCAAGATCTCATCATTGTTTTGGTTTGTCACACATCATGAGAAGAGTTCCAGAAAAATTGGGAGGATTGCTCAACTATGACGCAATCAGAAAAGCCTTGATTAAAGCAGTTTATGAGACTTTGAAAGTGATTGAATTTGAAGCAGCTTGGGGATTTATGGTCCAGCGATTTGGAGTTGTTGATCATGAATGGCTTCGATCACTGTATGAAGATCGAGTTCGATGGGCTCCTGTTTATTTAAAAGACACATTCTTTGCTGGAATGTCTGCTGCCCTCCCAGGTGAGGCATTGAACCCATTTTTTGATAGATACGTGCACAAACAAACTCCTTTGAAGGAATTTCTTGACAAGTATGAACTAGCCTTACAAAAAAAGCATAAAGAAGAAACTAATGCAGATATTGAGTCTAGAAGCTCTGGCCCCATGTTAAAGACCAGATGTTCTTTTGAGTTGCAGCTATCAAAACTGTACACTAGGGAGATATTTAAGAAGTTTCAATTTGAGGTAGAAGAAATGTATTCTTGTTTTAGCACAACACAGATACATGTTGATGGACCAATAATAATATTTTTGGTTAAGGAGCGTGTTATGTGTGAAGGAAATAGGAGGGAAATTAGAGATTATGAAGTCCTGTATAATAGAAGTGCTGGAGAGGTTCGATGCATTTGCAGCTGCTTCAACTTCTACGGTTATTTATGCCGCCATGCCTTGTGTGTGCTCAACTTCAATGGAGTAGAGGAGATACCTTCCAAGTATATACTGTCGCGGTGGAAGAAAGATTACAAGCGCTTATATATTCCAGATCATGGGTCTAATAGAGTTGATGCTACTGATAGAGTTCAGTGGTTTAATCAGTTGCATAAAAGTGCTCTGCAAGTTGTGGAGGAGGGGGTGATTTCTCTTGACCATTATGGTGTTGCACTGCAAGCATTTGAAGAATCACTGAACAGAGTTCACGAGGTAGAAGAAAAGCAAAATTAGATATTACCGTGTAAAGGAGCCTGATTTATTGTAAATATAATTGCTGTATCTTTTATCCCCTTTTTTTAAGCCAAAATGAAATTTACGGTTGTTAACAAAGAAAATTGTTAGATTACAAATGTGTGAACTACTTGGAAAATTTATGTCAGTATAAAATATTAAGTGAAATCACTAGAATTGTTTAACATTTAGTAGCATGCATTTGTTATTGAATTGATAGTCTGTTAATTAAATGCATATTTTATAATATAATATATTTTTAGTTTTTTTTTCTTTAAATTAATACTAAATTCTGAATTAAAAATTTCACATGTATAATATCCATATGTAACATTAAGATTGATTTCCTAAATATTAAGATGCATAACACCATATGCACTTAGAATTCGTTTGGTTAAGAGTAATTTGGTAAGGGAAGTTGAGTTCAAGTTTCTGAAAAGTATGATATGTGATCTTGTTTGGTTGGGAGTAATTTGGTAAGAGAAGTTTAAGTTTATGGAAAGTATTGATATGTGATCTTGTTTGGTTGCTCTGTGTATATAACTTCTCAGAAAGTTAGTTTACTTTACGTAAATTTCTCTTGTAGTAATTTTAAGTTATTTTTTATAATTTTCATTTTACCCTTTTCATAGTTAAATATTTAAATAAAAATTAATAAAATATTGAAGGTTATATTTGTTGATAGATAAAATGTATAAAAAATTTTGTTATATAATTTTGTATAGGTTATATATATATTTAAATTAAGAAATAAATTAATTAAATTAAATATAAATATGTATATGTATATGTTTTGTAACAATTATTATTATTATTATCATAAAAAATTTTAATTTTTTATTAATTATCATGTGAGTCTCAAAAATTGAGTATTTAACAATGTAATTTTCTCTATTAAATTGAGTATTATATTTTAAATACTTTACATAAATTTATAGTAAGGTTATTTTTTATTAGTATACTTTTATTTTCTGAAATTTAATTTATCAATTAAACACGTTTAAATTACACTTTTTAAAAAGTAATTTCTTTAAAATTGAACTTTTCAAAAAATTAAAAATAGGATATTTATCAACCAAACACATTTAAAATTTTTGACAAGCATTTTACAATGCTAATTATATTTGAAATAATTATAAATAATAAAAATACCTTATAACAATTAATTTGTTATACTTTTTAAATATAGACAAAAAAAATTCATATAAAATTGTATATACAAATTTTTTAAATTTATCGCTATACAATTTTTTTCTATCTATATTTTTAAAATTTAAGGTATTTATTTGTAAATTATTCTATTATTTATCACATTTTTACAAAAATTTAAAAATTTACTAATATTGATAAAAATTTTACAATCATCATTATATTTGAATATAATTATAAATAATAAAAATAGATTATAACAATTAATAATATATTATATTTTATAAATAAAAGCAACGAAAAAATTCATACAAAATTATATATCTAAATTTTTTAAATTTATCACTATATAAATTTTTTGCCTTTCCAAAGTTTCTAAAATTGAACTAATTTATTTGTAAATTTTCCTATTATTTATCACATTATTATAAATAATAAAAATATTTTACAAATATTAATAATATCTTATATTTCTTACATAAAAATAATTAAAAAAATTTTCAACTATATATCTAAAATTTAATTCATTTTATTAATTTATAAACAAATTTTAATTTTTATGTAATCATAAATTTATTAACTAATTGCAATTAATAAAATAACATGATAAAAATTTATAATTACTTTTCAATAATTTATTTATATGAAAATTTACCGTAATTTCTCACATTCACTAATAAATTATTTTATTCAATTAAATAGATAAAATTATAAAATAAAAATATTTTTTTATTAATATATTTTCATTTATATCAATTTTATCAAATTTATAATTTATAAAAATACATATCCATCTTAATGAAAAATACTACTTTATAATTAAATAAAAAAGAAATATGAGGATTGTAGAGGAGAAAGATGAGAGAGTAGAAAAGAGAAGTAAGTGAAATAATAGAATATTTACGGGGTGAAAATTACCCAAATATGACAGTAGGGGTAAATGGGTCAATATAGAATAACTAAGACTTAGTGGAGCTTATTACAATTTCAAGAAAATGTCCACCGAGAGCCGAGAGTAGCATGCTCTCAAGTCTGATGGAATTGGTAGCTCCGATTCACTCTCTGGCTTTCTGGGAAGGAAATTAGCAGCTTCTTTAATCAATCGATTCTACCTAATATTAATAATTTTCCAGGTGAATCACTTATTTCTATTGGAAACTTGTATATCCTTACCTCACTGTTGCTGATTCTTTTATTTCACTGTGATTTCTTCTTCTTATCCGTGCTTAATTATGCGGTATGAATCTCAATCACGAGGTTTGAAATTATGGGTTGTGGTTTAATTGGAAAAGGTCTGTATCCCATTGGATGTTTCTATTTTATTGCTCTTGCAGCGTAGTATGGAGAAGACCAAACTCCCATTTCTACTTAGCTCATCCAAATTCTAGCCTTGTAAGATTGTATCCAGTCTCTGTCGCCGTAGCGCATTGTGTGCTCTGTTATCGGACTTAATTTATAGATGGGTTCAGCTAATATGTTGTCAAACAGTTGCCTTTCTCCGCTGAAGATAGATTTTCAGACATTGTAGCTCAGATGTACTTCATTTCCTTCCGACAAGGTCGTGGGTTCAACAGTGTGAAGAGGAGACATTCTTGACTTTGATTGGAGAAAAAAAAGAAAAGAAAGGAAAACAAAGTGGTACATCTAATGTTAAAGTTTTTGCAGCATGGATTCCTCTAAAGATAGTTGCTTGGAAGCAACTCTCATTACTGTTACTTTGCAAATTTCCTATTGTAGTCGTGTGGTATCATGAATCATTTCTTGCATTCCTCATTTTCATGATTTTTATATTTCTTGTTTTTTTTCCCCCTTTTTTAGAATATCTAATTTCATTAATACCATTTATAATTGTTCAATCCCATGCTTTGTAGATGGATGAAGTGTCTCTCAACACTGAGCCCATAGGTGATGATGATGCTGATGAGTTTGAGATTGAAGGAGATTGTGGAATTGCGGAATATGTTGGTCAAACAGGTGCAATCCAGGGAGAAAATCCTATCCCTCCTGCTGTTGGAATGGAATTTGAGTCCTATGAGGATGTGTATTACTTTTATAATTGTTTTGCCAAAGAACAGGGATTTGGGGTTAGAGTAAGTAATACGTGGTATAGAAAGAGTAAAGAGAGATACAGAGGAAAGCTTAGCTGCAGTAGTGCAGGTTTCAAGAAGAAAAGTGAAGCAAATCGGCCAAGACCTGAAACAAGAACTGGTTGTCCAGCAATGATAAAATTCAGGTTGATGGAAAACAGAAGGTGGAGAATTATTGAAGTTGAGCTTGAGCACAATCACTTAATTAGCCCAGCAAGTGGAAAATTCTACAAATCACATAAACTCATAGGTGCTGGAACAAAAAGAACGTTGCAATTGGATAGTCCTGATGAAGTGCAGAAAATTAAGATGTATCGCACTGTGATAATAGATTCTGAGGGAAATGGAGTAGTAGATGATGAAGGTGGATTTAGAAACTTTGTCCATTCCAATCAGTTGAAGCTTAGAGAAGGAGATGCACGAGGAGTTCAAGATTTATTTTGTCGCTTGCAGTTGATGGATCCCAACTTCTTTTATGTGGTGGATCTCAATGAGAAAGGGTGTATGAGGAATTTATTCTGGGCTGATGCGAGGTCAAGGGCTACATATGGTTATTTTGGTGACGTTGTTGCAATTGATACTACATGCTTGAGAGACAAATTTGAAGTGCCACTGGTTTCATTTATTGGAGTAAACCACCACGGGCATTCCACACTACTGGGCTGTGGTTTGCTTGCAGGTGAGACTTCTGAATCATATATATGGTTGTTGAGAGCCTGGATTACATGTATGTTAGGACGTCCTCCGCAAGCTGTCATCACTGACCAGTGCAGAAATTTGCAAACTGCTGTTGCTGATGTTTTTCCTAGAGCTTCACATTGCCTTCATTTGGCGTGTATCATGCAAAAATTTCCAGAGAATCTGGGAGGTTTGCTTGAATATGAAGCAATTAAAGAAGCATTGACTAGAATAGTTTACTATTTTCTGAGGCCTGAGGAATTTGAAGCCGCTTGGGAGGAGAAAGTTCAACATCATGGAATCAGGGATCATAAATGGATCCAAGCTTTATATGAAGATAGGAAAAGGTGGGTTCCTGCTTATGTGAAGGAGACATTTTTGGCAGGCTTGTTGCCATTCCAGCAAAATGAGATGGTGCCTTCAATTTTTGAAGGGTATCTGGATAAGCATACTCCTCTAAAAGATTTTTTGGCCAAGTATGATCAAGCTCTACAGATGAATCTTCAGCTTGAAGCCTTAGCTGATATGGATTCAAGGAATTCAAGTTTAGTGCTAAAATCTAGGTGTTATTTTGAGCTGCAACTTTCAAAGTTGTACACAAATGAAACATTAAAGAGGTTTGGAAAGGAGGTGGAGGGCATGTACGCTTGTTTTAGCACAAGACAGGTAACTATTGACGGGCCATTGATCACATACATAGTCAAAGAACAAGTTGAAGTTGACGGCAACAGGCAGGAGACAAGAGACTTTGAGGTTATGTATAATGCATCTGAAATGGATGTTCTCTGTGTTTGTGGTTTGTTCAACTTTAAGGGATATTTATGTAGGCATGCTTTAAGTGTCCTTAACCAAAACGGCTTGGAGGAGATTCCACCTCAGTACATTCTTACAAGATGGAGAAAAGATGTGAAGAGATCCTATGCCGTCGATCACAGCTCTGGCGGTATCGATACTAATAACCCAGTTCACAGGTATGACCATTTGTACAAATGTATTGTGAGAGTTGTAGAGGAAGGGAGGAAATCACAGGATCGCTACAAGGTTACTCTGCAAGGTTTGGGTGAGATATTAAACAGGCTTCACCTTGTAGAAGATTAGTTATGTAAATGGTTAGGGGCCTTGATGGCTATTGGCTAGTTATGTGAATCTATAAGTTTGTGAATCATTTTGTTGGTTCTATGTGTATATTTTTTTGCGCATTAAAGCTTATAACATCACAATGCATCATTGGAAACATGTACAGAGGAATCTTAAATAGCTAAATACATATTTGCATCTCTTAGTACCCCCTTATTATTTGAAATTAATTTACTGAATTTTCAAATTAAAATCATAATTTAATAAACACCTAAAAACTTATAAAATCATAAAAATCAACGAAGATTAGATATACCTTGTAAAGAAAAGGGAAAAAAAATTCATACTAAGCATGAATTTGGGCTGTTACTAAGCATCATCATTACATTTATCATTCTTCCATCAATTTGGGCTGTTGCTAAGCATAAATGATCTTGTCACCCTTGCTCTCTTCTATCATAGCTCTCTCAAACATCCACCCATTATGTCCTCCACCAAAAAAACGTCCACCTTAGCTACTTATATGAAAGTTGTCCCCATGGAGTGTAACCATATAAAGCCCGAAAGAGGGACTTTTTAATATTTCTAAGGTAATTAGGATCATACCACCACGCTGCTAAGCTCAAACGTTTGCACCATTTGTCAGGTTACTGAAGTCATACACAGGTATTATTCGAACATCTATTCTATCTCTCTGTCTCTGTTTTACCGTCTGATCGAGGATGATAAGCAGTACTAAGATGCAAATTAGTACCCAAAAGCCTTGAATGATGGTGTCTAAACAAACTCGTAAAGGCTTTCTGTCAGACACAATATTGTTAGAAATGTTATGCAGCTTAAAACATTTATCAATCTAAGGGCTACAATCACCCAAGGTATGGCACTAACTCTTCCTTGCATGTTTTGGCAAATATAAAGAACAATTAGATTAAGAAATTTACAATTCACCACTTATTCAACTCTCACCAATAGTCTTTGCATGAACATGAACCGTGCCTGAAATGATGGAAACGAGTTCGATCCCTGACGATCACCTCTCTTTCATACACCATTGAGACCAACTTTGCCATACGATGACAATCTACACACATTCTAAGGTTCTTCACAATTCTGATTGTGGATCCATTTCCTGAATTGATGAGCCCAAATGCTATAGCTAGCTTCTCACTATGCTGGTAAAGTGCACTCTCTTTATCTTCTTCCCCTATATCAAGAAACACCTCAGAAGTATCAGGGGAATACCCAGAAAATTTCAGGTCACTCCTTATTTCATCTAATTTCAGATATATGTCCTTAGTTTGAGGATGAGATTGGTCCCCAGCAACAAATTCATGGACGACACCATTCATTTCTATCAAACTGCAACCAGGGATTTTCTTGATGCCTCTATCCATCATTTCTTTTCTCAATTCACGCAAATTATCCCATTTATTGCAAGCTGCATATATATTACATAGAATAACATAAACTGCTCCATTAGCTGGCTCTAACTCAAGGATCTGTTTAGCTGCCATTTCAGCCATTTCTGCATCTTTATGAATTCTACAGGCGCTGAGAAGGGATCCCCAAACAATTGAATTTGGTTTCATGGGCATATTCTTTATTACTTCATAAGCTTCTTGTAGATGCCCAGCCCGGCCAAGGAGATCAACTAAACATCCATAGTGAGCCACGATTGGCTCAATTCCATGTTGGATGGTCATGCTAGCAAAAAATTTTCTTCCTTCATCTACCATGCCAGTGTGAGTACAAGCACAGAGAACACCAATGTAAGTTATTTCATCTGGAGTTACTGAAGCTTTCAGCATTTGGGCAAACATATCAAGGGCGCCTTCCCCATATCCATTAATGGCAAGACCAACAATCATGGCTGTCCATGTAAATTTGTCCCGCAGAGGCATGCCATTAAACAAGGTTTGTGCTTTTCTAACATTCCCACATTTGAAGTACATGTCTATCAAAGCATTCCCCACATAGATGTCATCCTTGACCTTGTTTTTGTCAATGTAAGCCTTTACCCATTCTCCTAGCTCCAGTGCCCCAAGTTGTGAACAAGCTGTAAGTATGCTAACCATGGTGAACTCATCTGGTTTTACATTCCAAATTTGCATTTGACGGAAGAGAACCAAAGCCTCTTTGAAGCAATTACCTTGAAGGTAACCATCTATCATGGCAGTCCATGAGACATGGTCTCTTTCAGGCATCTGATCAAAGTACTTTCTGGCTATATCAAGTTCTCCTATATTCACAAATCCAGCAACAATAGCCGTCCAAGAAATCACATCCTTCTTCTTCATACTCTCAAAAGTCCCAAGTGCAACCTTCATTTCACCACATGCCACATACATGTCAATTAAAGCATTTTCCACGATCAAATTAGACTCAACAATGTGGTCTAAAACATACTTATGAACCCGTTTGCCACATTCTAAATCCTTCAACTTAGAGCAAGCTGATAATACTGAAACAAGAGTAACCGAAGATGGCAATATTTCTTTCTTCTCCATCTCAAAGAAAAGCCTCTTAGCTTTATCATATTGCTTTATTCGGTTGTAACCAGAAATCATTGCATTCCACATGACCACATTACTCTTACAACTCATATCGAAAATTCCACAAGCCATATCAATTAAACCGCATAAAGAGTACATATTTATCAACGTATTTTGAACAAACACGTTGGAATGAAGACCATATTTGACTACGTGACAATGCAGCTCTTTCCCACACTGGCGTGCAATATCACGCGTAAAACCTTTCATCAAAAATGGAAAAGTGTAAGAATCAGGCATAAAATCCCTACTTAGCATTTGTAAGTACATAGAAACCCCTAGTTTAGGACAAGCAATCCGGGAATATCCTCTGAACATTGTATTCCAATGGAAGACTGTTGGTTGAGGAATTGCATCAAACAGTCGTCGTGCATAATCCATATCCCCGAATTCTTGAGTACAGCAAGAGGCAATGATCTTACTTTGTATAATGGGGTTGCATATGATGCCAGTTTTGATAGTTTGCGAATGGATTTGCTTGAGTTGGTCCATGGATTTGCAACTTTGGAAGAGGGAGACAGGTGGGTTTTCCATGGAGGAAATGTGGGTGGGGGGAGATAAGTGCGGAGCGGAGATAGCCATGGACATCATTTGGTTGAGCGCAGAAGAATGGTATCGAATGGAAGGAATAAGGTGGGTTTTGTAAAGAAAAGAAATTGGCATAAAACGAGATCATCTAAAGAGGTTTTGCTCAGTAGAAGGAGGAATTGACTATCACTTTCACAAGCACCTCCATAGCTAATTCCCTATGATTATGTTCCTCTTTCACTCTGCACCCTTCCCTGTTCCTTTTGTTGTTAGCCCAGCAACTGCATTATTGTTATTATTATTTAGGGTGATTTACCAACGTTGCACTATGAAATTTCACAAAATTACCAATCAATATGAAATTCCACAAAACCTACAAAATACTTATTCATTAAATTTTTTATAATAAATTAAATTGTAATTTTTTTAATTTATAAAATTTTTATTTTTTTAAAAAATAAATTTATACATAATTTTATAAAAATTCATTTAAATTTTTTTATTTTCAAAATGAATTAAAGTTTCTCTTTTAGTTTTTTTTTTGAAATTTATTGAAAGCTTTAATTTATTAAGAATACCTAAAGGCACAAGAGTAGATCACGTAACCATAAAAGTTACAGAGCCCACAACTAGAATCACAAGTTCAACAAAGAGCTCAAACCCAAAGCCCTAACCCAAGAATCTATAATCTCAAAAGCCAGTACTTGAATTTTAGTTTATGGAGAAGAGTAGATCATGGCACCGCAAGCTATTGCCAAAAAAGATAGGCAAGGTGGTCTCAATCAATAGAAAAGCATCCTACTGAAGCACTGACCACCCAAACAATCTATTACCACTCCATTGAAGGCCACTGGAGCCGAAGTAATTATTATAAATTTATTAAATATAAAATTTTTTGATAGAGTATAATTTTTTTATTTTACTCTTATGAGTAATTTAAGAAATAAAAAGATAAATTATATAAAATTTAATTAAATTCTACCTTTTAAATGTATCTACTAAATAATAAAACTTATTCTAAATAAATTTTATTTAAAATTTAATTAAATTTCATATAATTTTATATGATAGAATTGATCCAATGTTAATAGAAATTATAGAAAGATGATTTTTTTTTTTACCATAATGTTTGAGCATTTAAAATCCTTTGAAAGGACATATCACAGTAACAGCCTGTTTGGATAAATAATTGGGGAGAAAGAAAAATAAACAAAGGAAAATATATTTTATCTTTCACCCTTTGTTTTCATTCATATGTTTGGATGGATGGAAAATAAACTAAAAAGTGAGAAAATGATGATACCAATGAAATAATAATATTTTATTAAAATTATTATTCTGCCCTTATCACCTTTATAGAAGTTTTTTTAATAAAATCAAAAAATTCATACAATAAAAATTATTTAGAGGACTAAATTATTATAAAAGAATAATATATTTTCATACTCATCAAAATTTTATAAATTATTTTTTTATTTTATAACTAAAATAAAAAAATACTAAAAATTAACCATGTAATAATAACAATCATAAAATTTTTTTAAAATATTTCTTTTTATTTTTTAATAATGAAATTTTATAAATATTATGATCAGAATCCCCATACTAAAAAAAAACTATAAGTAAATCATAGATTTGAAGAAAAAAAAAGAGTTAAAGGATATGCATGTCATTTCACATATACTTTTCACTTCACTTTGATTTTCTTACTTTCTCTAAGAAAAAAAACCGATGGCTTATTTTCCTTAGTTTATTTTTCACCATCTTTCCAAACAATGAAAAGTAATTTTTATTCCTTCCTACTCAATGTGTATTTTCTTGTTTTCTAAATAAATGTCGTTAAAATGGAACCATTTACTTTCTAATTTTTAGTGGTGAAATGATGTTCATTGCCATAAGATGCATTTGAATTAATCGGTAACGATGTTGTACTTCTAAATTTTATGGTGGACTTAGCTTTAGAAATTTCAAAAAATTTAATCTTACCTATTTAGCAAAACAGTGCTGGTGACTGCTTTATAATCAGAATAGTTTATGGATCTGTCTATTTAAAGATCTCCTAGGCAAAGCAGTTCTTGGATGTAGCAAAACTTACTTACAGTGCTGGTGACTGCTTTTGATTCTGATCACTCTTTGAATTTGTCTAGCCATATATGAAAAAGTATTTGAACGGCTCAGGTCACACCTAAATTGTGTCTCTTTCTTTGGTGGTGTTTTCATAAGGCTTTACTTGTATTTTTCAATTTGTTTTATCGACATTTACTGTCTTTCTCTCTTTGTCCAGTGTGTCACTCTCAATCTTAGAACATTGAATATTTATTTTTCTTTTATAATTTATTTTAGAGCAGTTTGGTTTTTTTAATCCATTTGACTTATGTCTTTTACTGCTGGTTTTTCTGCTTTTGTTCAATGATGTGCGAATATGTTGAATTATCCACTTTTACATTCTTACTGCCTTTATCTCCTAATAGTGGTTATTGTCAAGTTGTGGCATATTTGGAAAGCAATGGATTGCAGCCTGATCCTCAGCGTTATCTCTCGCCATATCTCTTATGATCTCCTTTAATTTCAGTTTAGTGGTATTTTTTTTAATTGATCCTCTTCATCGGCTACCTCCTTTAGAGTGTCTTTGGGTCTGGTTTGGCATTCTCTCCTTCTAGTATTATCAAACTTAATTGCGACGTAATTTGAACTAATCAATTTTATTTGGCTGTTATAGTTGTTCTTGTATCTGACAATATGGGCACTAGTCTTTTTGAATTTACTAAAAAACTTTAGTGTTCATCTATTGTTGTCGGCGAAACTCGAACTGTTCTGGAGAACATCTTATAGGTATTGCATGTAAGTTATCGGGCCATTGAATGTGAGACAGATTCTTTTAATCTTCACGCAGCTCTTAGTGGTAATCATCATTCTCTTCCTTAGGACATTAATTCCTTGAGATATTAGTTTTACAATGAGATAGATTCTTCTAATTTTCACGTAATTCTTAGTGGTAATCATCATTCTTTTTTTTAAAATATTAGTTCTATGGTATTAGTTATTCTCCGTTTTCATTCTAAATTTCGGCATCTCAAATTTTTTAATATGCTTGTAGTTAATTTTTTTGTGGATTTAGCTGCTAAATTTTATGTACAAAATTTATACCTTCGGGCTAATTTCTATACCGTTTCTTAGAGTTGTCCCGCTTTTATAATCATAGCCATGTTTGACATTGTAAAGCATTGTTTGCATGGTAAAAAAAAAGGGGGCTTTTTGCAAAATTAGGGTCGGGTGAATATAATTTTACCGATTTGGGGTCGGCTAAAACTTATTTGCCGATTTGGGGTTCGCTTGCCACATGTTAGGCGAAAAGAGAACCTGGCGGCGCCTCTTTGACAGACGCCAGGCTGGCTTCTCAAAGGTGTCTGGCGCCTCGAAAAGCTTACTTTCTTTTCTTTTTTTTAAATTGTGGCCTGCGCCGCTTAAAGTGGCGCCAGACCATTATTTAGTTTTTTATTTTTAATTATTTATATATTATAATTAAATATTTATATTATATTAATTTAAAAATATTATATTTTTATAATAATAATTTTTTTTATAATTTTAATATTATAATATTTAATAGATTTTATTATTAATTTTTAAATAAAAATTACTGTTATTATATAATTTTAAAATTTAATTTTATTGTAATTAGATGTATAAAAATAATTCGATTGTTATTGGATGTATAAAAATAATTTATTGTATAATATATATTTATATAGTGATAAATTTTTTTATTATTTTAATAAATTAATATATTAAAACTGTGATTAAATAGTATGAGTAATTTTGTATACGTTTAATCACATGATAATATTATTCAATAACTCTCCAAAGTATTAAGACAAATTAAAAATAGTTATTATATTTTATAAAAATATTTTTAATATATAAGAGTTTAATAACAAAAGATTGCACATAAAAAATATTTACAATATAATATACAAGATCACTTTATTAAATTTTTTATAGTATACATTTATCCAATAATAAAATTTTTTATTATTTTAATAGATTAATACAGTAATTTTGTAATTAAATAGTATCGGTAATTTCGTACACATTTAATATTATTTTATAACTCTACAAAGTACTAAAATCAGTTATAAATAGTTATTATATTTTATAAAAATATTTTTTATATATAAGAATATTATAAAAGTTAATAATAAAGAAATGCATATAAAAATATTTAGAATTATAATATTAATCTGCTATTAAATTTATACAAAATTATTTAATTGAATTAATTACTTAATTTATTTATCTTTTTTAATAAATTATAAACAATTTATATAAAATATTTAAAATTATTATATTATTTTGCTATTAAAATATTTAATTAAATTTATCATCTTTGATAAATTATAAATAATTAGGTGATCACATATAACATTTAATCACAACACAATTTTATTCTATAATTCTAAATAACAGTCTAATAAAAAGTAAATTTAATTTTTATAATTTTAAATATTCATATTAATTAATTAATTTTTTTATTTTTTTATTAATTATTTAAATTACAGTATAATTTTATTTTATAATTTTAAATAAAAATGTAATAAAAAATAAATTTAATTTTTATAATTTTAAATATTTATATTAATTAATTAATTAATTTTTTTATTAATTATTTAATTTAATACTCTTATATATATATTTAATTATTAAATTGATATAATATAAATATTTTATTATAATATATTAATAATTAAAAAATAAAAATATTAAATCATGGCATGGCTCCACTTCCACAATTTAAAATAAAAAAAAAAAAAGAAAACAAGCTTCCCGAGGAAGCCAGACGCCTCTTTGAGAAGCGCCAGGTCTTCTTTTCGCCTGCCATGTCAAATCGGCAAATAAGTTTTAGCCGACCCCAAATCGGCAAAATTATATTCACCCGACCCTAATTTTGCAAAAAGCCCCATGAGGATCTTTTATTTTCTCAGTGAGTTAATAAACAGTTGGTCAGGCTTTGGTTAAAAGGCATAAAAAATAGAACATTGGTATAGATCATTCTAAACAAATTACAAGACAGCAACCTCTGCTGGTATTTCCATTTGGAAGCAGGTGCTCACCTCTAAGTCGCTCTGCTCCTCGCAAGCCTCGTGATCACCAACATCTGGGACATATCCAGCTCTCTTCGTATGCTCTGTAAGAATTTCCAATAGCAAATAGATCTCATTCCTCTCCAGGTGTTGCTTATCTTTCACCATGAAAACGTGGACCTGGCCCATTATCTCAATCCAGCTGCAACCGGGCTGCTTAATGACTCTTCGATGCCTCATCAATTTTCTTACTTTCACGGCATCCTTCCATCTGCCAAGCTCTGCATACATGTTGGATAGAAGAACATATGGTCCAGAATTTGTTGAGTCAATTTCTAATAGCTTCTCTGCAGCATACTCCCCCAAGGTAATGTTGTGATGAACCTTACAAGCAGCAAGCAAAGATCCCCAGACAACTACATCAGGCTGCATAGGCATTGCTTCTATCAAATTTTTGGCTTCATTGAGGCAACCAGCTCGACCAAGTAAATCAACCATGCATGTATAATGGTCCTTCAGTGGAACCACACCATATTCCTCAGTCATTGCAGAAAAATAATGTCGGCCCTCTTCTACAAGCCCTGCATGGCTACAAGCACATAGAGCACCAATCATAGTAACATGGTCTGGTTTCTCTCCACATGCCAACATATTCCTAAATAATTCAAGAGCCTCCATCCCGTAACCATTTTGTGCATAACCTACTATCATGGCATTCCATGAAACGTAATCCCTTTCCGCCATCTTTTCAAAAACCCGACACCCTTCCTCAACTGATCCACATTTCATGTACATGTCTATAAGAGCATTCCCTACAAAAACATCAGAACCTTCACTGGATTGAAACTGAAATCCGTGCTTCAATATATGAGTGTGTGCCTGTCTTCCAAGCTGCAGATCAGCAAGATTTGAACAGGCATTCAATAGGTTACCAAAGGTGTAGTGGGTAGGGCATACACCTTCTCTCTTTAGCATGCAGAAGAGTCCAAGTGCCTCTTCATTCTCCCCATTTTGAGTATATCCTGCAATGAGGGCATTCCAGGAGATTACATTTTTCTGCGTCATATTTGCAAACACCAATCTTGCAGCTTTAACACTTGCTGCCTTTGCATAACCACTCACCATGGAGGTTTCAGACACCACGTTCCTAAATGGCATTCTATCGAAAACACATCTAGCTTCGTTTATCCTACCACATTTTGCATACATATCAACCAATGCATTACTCAATATAAGATCATCCCTAAGTTTATCACATTTCACCACACATGCATGAATTTCTAGACCTTGTTTAACTGCTGCCAAGCTTGCACAAGCACTGATTACACTAGCCAATGTAATCTCATCCGGCTCAAACCCACTCTCCATCATCCTTTCAAAAACTTCAAAAGCTTCCCTAGCTGGACCATTTTGCTCGTAACACGTAATCAAGCTATTCCAAGAAACAACATTCCTTTCCCTCATCCCATCAAAAGCCCTTTGAGCACAATCCACAAACCCACATTTAGAATATATGTCAACAAGAGCAGAGCCCATATAAACATCCAATGAGAATTGAGATTTCAACATCAAGCCATGAATTTGGGTACCCATTTTCAGATCCTTTAACCCTGAACAAGCACTAAGTGCACTACCAAATGTATACTCATTGAGAACAAAACCCTCCTTATGCATCCTAACAAAAAAATCCAAAGCTTCTTTAAACCGATCATGCTGAGCAAAGGCAGCAATGATTGAGTTCCAAGAGCATTGATCAGGTTCAGGCATTGATGCAAACAACAAAGCGCCTTCATTGAGAAAGCCAGACTTCATCAACGTGCTCATAATCGAGTTCCAAGTAAAAGTGTTCTTCTCGGGCATTTTATCGAACAACTTGCTCGCATCGTCCAAACAACCGCACTTGCCATAAGCATCAATGAGCTTATTCTGTATATATACTTCAGACGCAAAGCGGGTTTTAATGATGCGTGCATGTATGCGACTCGTATCGCGGGCAGAGCGGGACTTGACGCATGAATCCAAGAGTTTTGCGAAGGGTGAGGAGTTGAAGAAGGAGAGGTCACCGATAATTTGTTTAAAGACACCATGTCTACTCATTCATTATCTTGGTAGATGACGAAGAGAACTAGCGTAGCCGTCGAATTCCTGCTCTGGCTGGCCAAGAACAAATCTTTCTACAATAAGTTTGTCTGCTCCAATAAACCTGGACGCTTCGACTCGGTGCGTTTTGGTTTTGTGCGTGTATTTTTCTTTTGAGATGGCTTCGCCTCAGTCTTAACCAGTTCAACTTTTTAGCCTAGCCTGCAGTAGTTGCGTTGGCCTAAGTCACTTCTTCCCATTTTTGAGATACGGGATCGAATTCCCCTCTCCTTACAGTTTGTTTAGATATGTGGAAAAGGGAGGATGAAAAATGAACCAAAGAAAACAGTAAGAAAACTTTTTTTTGGCTTTTTGCAAAATTAGAATCGGATGAATATAATTTTGTCGATTTGGGGTCGGCTAAAACTTATTTATCGATTTGGGGTTTACCGGCTATGTCACAGACGAAAAGAGAGCCTAGTGCCTGGTGCTTCTCAAAGAGTCGTCTGGCGCCTCGGGAAGCTTATTTTTTTTTTTATTTTAAATTGTGGCCTAGCGCCACTTTGCCGGCCATGATTTAATATTTTTATTTTTTAATTATTAATATATTATAATAAAATATTTATATTATATTAATTTAATAATTAAATATATATAAAATTATTAAATTAAATAATTAATAAAAAATTAATTAATTAATTAATTAATATAAATATTTAAAATTATAAAAATTAAATTTATTTTTTATTGCAATTTTATTTAAAATTATAAAATAAAAATATACTGTAATTTAAATAATTAATAAAAAATAAATTAATTAATTAATATAAATATTTAAAATTATAAAAATTAAATTTACTATTAAACTGTTATTTAGAATTATAAAATAAAATTATGTTGTGATTAAATGTTATATGTGATCACCTAATTATTTATAATTTATCAAAGATAATAAATTTAATTAAATATTTTAATAGCAAAATAATATAATAATTTTAAATATTTTATATAAAGTGTTTATAATTTATTAAAAAAGATAAATAAATTAAGTAATTAATTCAATTAAATAATTTTGTATAAATTTAATAGCAGATTGATATTATAATTCTAAATATTTTTATGTGCATTTCTTTATTATTAACTTTTATAATATTTAAAAATATTTTTATAAAATATAATAACTATTTATAACTAGTTTTAGTACTTTGCAGAATTATAAAATAATATTAAATGTGTACGAAATTACCGATACTATTTAATTACAGAATTATTGTATTAATCTATTAAAATAATAAAAAATTTTATTATTGGATAAATGTATACTATAAAAAATTTAATAAAGTGATCTTATATACGATAATATTATATTATAAATATTTTTTATGTGCAGTCTTTTATTATTAAACTTTTATATATTAAAAATATTTTTATAAAATATAATAATTATTTTTAATTTGTCTTAATACTTTAGAGAGTTGTTAAATAATATTATCATGTGATTAAACGTATACAAGATTACTCATACTATTTAATCACAGTTTTAATATATTAATTTATTAAAATAATGAAAAATTTTTTTATCATTATATAAATATATATTATACAATAAATTATTTTTATACCTCCAATCACAATCGAATTATTTTTATAAATCTAATTACAATAAAATTAAATTTTAAAATTATATAATATCAGTAATTTTTTATTTAAAAATTAATAATAAAATCTATTAAATATTACAATATTAAAATTATAAAAAAATTATTATTATAAAAATATAATATTTTTAAATTAATATAATATAAATATTTAATTATAATACGCCACAATTTAATAAAAAAAAAAGAAAATAAGCTTCCCGAAGCGCCCACAAATTTTTTCGCCTAACAGTGGCAGGCGAATCCCAAATCGACAAATAAGTTTTAACCGATCCCAAATCGGTAAAATTATATTCACCCGAGCCTAATTTTGCAAAAAGTCTCATTTTATGCTTGAAAGTTGCATGCTATGATAGAGCCCACAAATTTTTTTTAAGGGCAATCGTATTATTATTACACAAAGGCTGGGTGAAAAGGGAGTGAGCAGATTGGGTATAATACACAAAGGCTGGGTGAAAAGGGAGTGAGCAGATTGGGTATAATACACAAAGGCTGGGTGAAAAGGGAGTGAGCGTTGCCCTTTTCCCTTTAGATTGGGTCATGCTGTAATTACATTGTGTACGCTTTTTCCAAGTCTAGTATTATTACGTAGCTCTTACATACTGAAAAATAGTTTCCTCCACACCAAGAATGGGTGCAGCTTGTTACAACTAGCCCACAATCAATGCCTCACTTCTAACCCACAAAGTGTTCTTCAGTTTGAAAATTGTTTGTGGGGAAGTGGGAATGAAAAATTATGAGGATAAAGAAAGATTACATTTCTAGGCTTGTGCCCATTCATACAAGATAAATCCCCAGTCTGGCAGTAGCAGAAAATCGAGTTTCTGCTATTTTAAATAACGGGATGTAATCGACAATCCAGTCTCTTTAAGAATACCACAAAATCCAAGAGACATCATCTGGAAAGTACGAAGATTAATTTAAGAAGGCACCAAAATATACGAGGGAAATAACGCCCAACAACGGGAGAAAGCTGCATATCAGAACCCCATACAAGAAAATGTAGAGTCACAGTGATTCCTGAATCCAAATATCGACACAATTCCTCCAGCAGCAAAACAAAATCCTAACAGTAGCATCTCATAATAAGAGTAGAAATGAAAAATACAAAACTAAAATCACAAACCTAGAAAAGCAAGTCAAAGTATCTACCCGTAGGATGAAAATCGGTTCTTACAAACCTAATATTCCATTTTAACAATTGCATTAGAAGTCTCCATTGACAATGCCGATGGTGCATATTGGAGCCAATCCTTAGCACAAACAAGGGCTTCGAGTGTCACAGGTCGCAATGAACTCCGGTAGCTGTCTATCTTTTTACTTCCAGTGTCAAATACAGAATCAGGATCAACAGTAGAAATTGGTATTGACAAAATATCAGCAGCCATCTTGGATAGAGTCGGGTACTTCAGTTTGTTTAGTTTCCACCAACCCAACACATCAAACTCTTGTACCCTAGGCAAAAGAGACTCCTCCAGATACTGATCCAATTCTGATTTCAAGTGTTGGCTATTTGAAATCTCGGAGATATACACATCAAAATCTGAAAGCCCGTCTCCAATAGATAGCAGAGGTAAATCTTGATGGTGCCCTTCATAAGGCTGTATCTCTTGAGAGAGAGCGTGATGGTGCATCTCTTGGGAAAACTCTTGCTGGTGCATCTCTTGACTCATTGCTTCTTGACGAAGGCTCTCATGGGTCTGTGCTTCTTGAGAGTGAATACTGTGAATCTCTGTTTCTTGAATGTGCATTCCATGATCCTGTAATGCTTGAGAGTGAAAATCATTAGTCTGTACTTCTTGAGAGTGTACATCATGATTCTGGGCATCCTGAGAATGCATCTCATGGGTTTGTACTTCTTGAAGGTGCATTGCCTGGGGTCGTGGATCTGTAGTGTTTATCTCCTGGGTCTGTGATTCTGGAGGGTGCATCTCCTGGGCCAGTGATTCTGGAAGGTGCATCTCCTGGGTCTGTGATTCTGGAGGGTGCTGCAGTGTGTGTGATTCTGACATGTGCATCTCTTGAGACATCAGTTCTTGACTGTGCACTTCAGCCACCATTTCTGGGGGGTGCATCTCTTGGGCTGGTACTTCTTGAGAATGCATCACTTGAGAAAGATCTTCAACTTGCATTTCTTGAGGTGGTACTTCTTGAGTGTGCATCTCTTGTGCAGACACTTCTTGAGCATTCATCTCTTCAACAGACACTTCTTGAGCATTCATCTCTTCAACAGACACTTCTTGAGCATTCATCTCTTCAACAGACACTTCTTGAGCATTCATCTCTTCAGCAGACACTTCTTGAGCATTCATCTCTTCAGCAGACACCGCTTGAGTGTGTGTCTCTTGAGCAGAGACCTCTTCAGCAGGTACTTGAGGAGTGTCTGCATCTTGCAATGGTACTTCTTGTTGTACTGGTGCTTCTTGAGTGTGCATCTCCTGCACTGGTGCTTCCTGAGTGTGCACCTCCTGCACTGGTGCTTCCTGAGTGTGCACCTCCTGCACCAATTCTTCCTGGGTGTGCATCTCCTGCACGGGTGCTTCCTGAGTGTGCACCTCCTGCACCAATTCTTCCTGAGTGTGCATCTCCTGCACCTCCGACACTGGTGCTTCTTGAGTGTGCACCTCCTGCACTGGTGCTACTTGAGTGTGCACCTCCTGCAATGGTCCTTCATAAGTGTGCATCTCCTGCACTGGTGCTTCTTGAGTGTGCATCTCCTGCACTGATGCTTCTTGAGAGTGCATCTCCTGCACTGATGCTTCTTGAGAGTGCAGCTCCTGCACTGGCATTTCTTGAGTATTCATCTCCTGCACAGGAAGTTCCTGTGTCTGCATCTCTTGCATTGGTAATTCTTGGGCGTGCACCTCCTGTTGGGCTACTTCATTATGATGATGGTGTATCACTTGAGATGATGCATCTAGTGGAGATTCTTCTTTAGGGTGCACTTGGGGAGTAGCCACTTCAGGCTTTACATCTTTAAGGGCTGCTCCTTGGGACTGTTCCTGGGAAGGCACATCCACAGGGTGCACCACATGAAGGGATACTTCTTCAAAGCATGCTTCCTGGGGTGATAATTCTTGAGGAGGTACCTCTTGAAGAATCTCTGATCGGGAGATACCCATATCCTCTGCTTCCATAAAAGAAGTCGATAAAGAAAGATTTGGTGTGAGATATTCAAGAAAGAGTTCATGAATCCCATCATCAACAATCTTGATCCACATACCAGCATCCTCTCCAAAGATCCTAGAAAAACTGAACTCAACAAGCTTCATCTTAAATCTTGGATCCATTACCACAGCAATTGCCAAAACCAGAAAGCAGTCCCTCCAATATTGATCAAACTTCTCTTTCAAAGGTTTGGTCAGGTTGCTGACAAAGGGATCCTGACTAATGGCTGCATGTGTCAGCTCTAGCTGAATTTTGGACACTTCATGATAAAATGCATTAGCAGGAGGATATGTTGGGCCAGTTAAAATGCAAGCTGCATCATAGAAAAGCTTCAAATATGTGCAGAGAATTTCCACCTGCTTCCAATCATCCATTGATGGGTTTATCTTGTAAACAGGGTCAGAGGTATCCAAGCAAGCAAATACTTCCTTTAATTCACAGGCAGCTACCAGCATTTGGTAAGTAGTGTTCCATTTGGTTTGATCATCAATGATGAGCTCTTTTGTGCTAGGGACTTGAAGTTGTTGCCTGAGCTCCGAAAACTTTTCATCATGTGTATCTGAGGTTTTCACATACTTCACACTTTCACGGATTCTCCTGGTAACTTCCCCCATTGCACCAATTGCATCTTGTGCAAGACGACTTAAAACACGAGCATAGCAATTCCCTTTCAGCAATTGACCATTCAACACGAGTGGATTTCTGACAGATAGAAGGCCTCTGAGATTTCCTACCATAGTTTCATTTGAAAAGGACTGATCAAGGGTAAGGGTAAATAGCCTGCTCTCCAAATTCCAATCAGATATGCAAGACACTACAGCTTGATTGAAGGCATAATCTGAATCAGGAAAAGGAAGCATGACAACATTAAGGACCCGGCGATGTAAATTCCACTCATCATCAATGAAGTGTCCTGTTACAAAAGCATAGCCAATATTAAAGTTTGAGATCCCTAAATCCAATGTAAGGCTGACTCGTCCAGGTATCCCGCTGAAAAGATTCAACAGGTTTTGCTTTTCCCTTAGGTATATTGCCACACATTCCCCTTGAATGGTGTTGAAACTCACCATATTGAACTGGGGTTGAAGAGTTCGGACAAAATCAATGAAGCCAGGATGTTCCACTATGTGCAGAGGATATTCATGCTGTATAATCATCTTAGCTATCTCATGGTTGCAACGATCTTGATCAAAGGGAATGCTTCCAAGTCCAGGCGTTGCTCGATAGCGTCTTTTAGGTGGATCAGTTTTTACACCTGGCGTCACTTGGGATGCTTCATTTTTCTGACGGCTTACTGGACAGATCCCCAAGGCAATGTGTCGCTTAAGGTGGCTGGTTCCTGCTAGCTTTGAACCAGTTATATAAGCAAATGATTTCTTGCACTGCTTGCAACAGGCCCTCATACAACCAGCACCAACAGTTTCTATGGTGAAGTGTTCCCAAACAATCGACTTCTTTCTTCTGCGTTTATTGGGCTGCTCCTCGGAAATGGGAGCTTCATTGTTATCAGGAAGAATTACAGGAGTAATGGCCATAATAGGGGTTGAAGGGGAGTCAATGTCCATAGAAGTCATAATCCTACAACAGAAGATAAATATGGCAGTGAAAAGAGCAAGAATAACAAATAATACAACAGTTGAGGAGAATAGAAACAAATAATAACAAATAATAGAAACAGAATAGTTATTGTACGCCATTTACGAGTAGACAAACAAGCACACGAATTAAATTAATAATATGAACAGAAAATAACTTGCAAAAACCTTAATAAAAAGGATAATAATAACTGAACTGCAATATTAAATTGAACAAAGCTAACATGGGGATCTAAGTGAAACATAGCAACCAGAAGACCAACAGCCCGGCAAATCGATAGATCAAAGAGTAGCAAGCAGCACCAAAATCGCGAGAAAACGGAACAAATTACCAACAAACAAAAAATATTTCCAAGATCTGCATACAAAATCGGAAAAAAAATAAAAACTATAGACAATAAAACATACCTCAATTAACAGATCTCTAGCTGAGTAAATCAAACAAAGGACCGAGAAACCCCCGGCGAAACAAATCCAGAAATTTTTAATTTCCGAATTAAACCAGAAATTCGAATTTCTGCAACAGAAACGGGAGGTGGAAGACGAAGCTAATGGGCTTGAGCTTCAAAGTTTCGAGCTTGCTGTTCAAGTTTTGAGCTTCGAAATCAAAAACCCTAATTGGACCTAAAAGCTAGGGCTAGGTCTACAAAACTCCCAAGAGATTTCCAGGCCTTATATGGCGATAAGGAGAGTTCAGAGTTCTGTTATAAGAGGCGAAAAAGGGCAAAAGCGTCAAACAAAATAAAACGAGGTAAAAATATCGGTGCTGGATATGGCCTTGAGGTACATCAACGCTCATATGTGTGTATTAATATAACCGTCGATGATGGACTATGAACCTTGATCTGTGCGGTCGTACGTAGAACCCACCTAACTATCATTTAATCTATACCGTTGATTTTCATGGGGCATGCATAATAGTTGACGTGTGGTTTGGAAGAGTACAATTTTCAATCCAATAGGTGTTGGACACGTAGATATTGTGATAGTGATCCATTGTTTACCTAATTCACTAAATTAAAGCCTACAAAATTGTGCTTTTTTTCTAAAAAAAAGACCAAAAATTTTTGTTTTTAAAATGTTTAATTTTTTGATATTTTTGTTTAATTACTTAATGTAACTTTCTTAATATTTAATTATTATAGAATAACGTTTTTTTAATTAAATGCTTTTCTATTTTTCAATAAACATCGTTAATTATTTCCTCTCGCGCACCTCTTTTTTCAATATTAAATTTAAATCTTTCAATCATTTTAATTAATTATTAATAAAACATAAATTAATAAATAAAGTAAAATTACGCATTTTATATTATATCATACCAATTAAAATTAAATTATTATTTAATTATTTTTTATACACTTATAAATTTAATCTGATAATAAGTATATCTGACTAAATAAGATAAATTTTAAATTATATTTTTCTTTTTTATTTTAAAAAAAAATTCACTTTCCATAATAGAAAACTATCAAATAGAAAAGTTAAACACTTTGAAATTCAATTGAATGATTGAATCGATAAAAATTAATTAATAAATATAGTGTTAAGAGTTTAAAATTCAGTTAAAGTTGAATTGATATATAATTAATATATTATTAAATAAATATTATAATGAATATTTTTTATTATATAAATAATTATGAAAAGAAGTTTAGTTATAAGTTAAAATCCAAAATATTTATTAAAAATGTAAAAATTTGAATAATATTATTAATTATATATAACAGATAAAATATTTAAATTTAAAATTTTTAATAAAAAATGAAAAATAAATATTAATATGTTAACCTCATATAATAAAATAACTACAAAATTTTATGTGTTTTTTTTACTCTATAAAAAAGATAATAAAGCAATGCAAGTAGTTTACCTCACTAAATATTAATATTTATATTAATTTTTTTAAATTAAAGATTTTTTATGTATATCAAATCAAATTAAAATTTTATTTTCAATCAATCTAATTCAGTCTGATTTTTAATCATCATTATTTTGAATTTCAAATAATTTCCATAAAGTTTAAGTGTTATCATAATATAAAATATCAAAAATGATTTATTTGCACTTATTCAAGTTTAACTCACTAAAACCCTAATAGCACCTTTTAGAAATAACCCGACAGAAATGCTATCCAAACTGAAGAGGAATCATCATCATCGCTATATCAGCCCATCCCTATGGAAGACAGCTCATTCCTAAAGAAGACATAAAACCATCGGTAAGCACCATTGAGAACCAAGCATGAAGAGGTCACCATTACAACAATCTCATGGGATTAACTCTAATAAATAAATAAAATGTTGCCTTATTTTTTTATCATCGAGTAAAAAAAAATTATCTTAAAACCTACGACAATACACGCATAATACAAATAAAATTTAAAATAAAATATAATTTTTAAAAATTCAAACTTAATCCAGTTAACCTTATCATTTGGCTTTAAAGGTTTTAGCAGTATGATGTTTATTAAGTTAATTACCTTGTGACAGGTACTTTTCAGCCATTGTCTTTTGGTGGCTAATGGTGAAACAAATGAAGAATAAGTGAGGCTGTCGTTGATTGAGCGCTTTTACATCAGATATTTTCAGTGGACAAGGGCCTTGTACTGATATTTCATCTAATGACATATTTCCATCATATCCGATTCTCATTAGCTTCCTTGAATTCTTCTTTCTGATTTATCCATTTTCCCAAATCATTGAATGCTTCATGGTTCTGTAATTCAATTATGGTGGGAGTTGCTTTGTATAATAAATGAGAAAAAGAGAATTCATTGATTGAACGGGCAGCCCGTCTAGCTCAGTTGGTAGAGCGCAAGGCTCTTAACCTTGTGGTCGTGGGTTCGAGCCCCACGGTGGGCGCTTATCCGAGTTTCATTTCATGATTTTAGAAAATACCTACAAATAGAGTGAAATTTATTTTATTTTTTCAAAATTGTTAGAAATAAATCAATAAAAAAACCTGAACTCCCACAAAATTATTGTTATTTGTTATGATTTTCTATTTTCAGATGAACTTTTTCAGTTAAGATAATTTAAATTTTTACTTGTTTTCAAATATCAAAATTGACAGAAAAAATAATGAATTAATTTTTCATAAACAAAAAAATTTTATAAAAATTAATATTAATTAATTTTTTAGTTGTATTTATGCCTAAATATATAGTTGAGAATAACACCTTCTTGTAAATCATTTATGAATGATTTCGAATTCATACTAAATTATTCTTTTCAATTTTCAAATATAATATTAAATTGACTTTAATTTTGATTAAATAGATTTATGATATAAAAGAAGTACATAATATAAAATAAATTATCTCATAATTTCTTTTTGTAAAATATATTTTTTATAAAAAATATTATTCAAATATAAATTATTTTACGAGTTTTAATAAGTAATTACATATGCACTCCGAGGCTTAGCCTGTGGAAAGTGCATCCTTGTAGTCTTGAAAGGACTAATGTTCGACTATCTCAACCCCTATTTCAAAAAAAAAAAACAAAAGTAATTACATATATGTAATGAATCTCCAGGGGGTCATATTCTCGGAGGCGGGGCGGATCCATTTTCGACGGGACCAGGTCAAATACTATTTTTCAAGAGGGTCTAACCCGGCCCACTAATTGGAATTGGTGAACGAGCAGAGGACTGAAGAGAGTAAAAGGAACTAATAGAGATAAAATTCTGTACACTAACGAAAAACCTCGGAGAGCCCCCCTTCTCTGTCTCAACGGAGACACACAGAAATCAAATTCAATGATGAATATCTACGCTCACGATCTCTCTCTTCTCGATTTTGCTAATTTTTCAGAGGCAGTCATGGATCCCATCTCCATGTCTCACCATCATCGTCTCTACCGTTCATCTTCATCGTCCAATCCCTTCATCCATGGATATCATGATGAAGGTGAGGATGGTGATACTATTCCTGGAGATCAAATCAGTACTAAATCAGTGATTCCCCAGCCTAAGAGCCCGCCAAGGCACCGCCATGATGGTACCTCGCCTCTGCCTTTGGGGATGGACTGGAGTCTCCCTCCTCGCAAATGGGTATGATTTTAGTTTTGGATTTTATTTTTCCTGGTAGGTTTTTTAATAGTTCTGGTTCCCTTTTATCTATGGTTATGTGGATGGCTATGTTCGTTTGATTATTGCTGCTGTTAAGATGTAATTGGAGCAGATTGTTGTAGCTCAAACATTGTGGCGTTTATCGCTGATGTGACATTTGTGCGAATTCAGAAGTAACACTGTGATTTGCTCCTTAATACTGCGGTTTTTTAGAGGTGTATGGCAAAGTGCAAGTGGAAGAAATTTTTTTGGGTGATAACATGAACTTGTAATTAGTAATGCAGATATGTGCTTGGAACTTAATGCGAGTATTGGTTTAATATTGTATTCTTGGTTACCTGAAGCTTCTAGCGATTCAAAGAACTTCGTGAAGGAGGGATACTGATATGGTTTAGGGATAGGATAAGAAACTTGGCTATTGCTTATACATATCCACATAAGACAATATGTTGAATGATCTAGAAACATACACACGCACACACAGAATTTTAGCATAAATCTGTTTTCACTTTTGGGCTTTTATTCAGTTGGTCTTGTTTTATAATATTTCTAGCACTCAATGTAGGATGGACGGGACACTATTTGGCCACATGATCCTCATACTGGATGGAGTTACTGTGTTACTGTTCCTGCTTGGATTCTTCTACCAAAGTCAAGAGGTTCAGATCCTGTGGCGGTATGCTTTTTCTCAACATTTTATTCATTTGCTTGTTCTCAAATTAAACCCCTTAATAATTTTATCTGTAGTTTTCTCTTCGGAAGCTAAAATATTTCTTGGAAATTTCTCATGGGGATCCAATTCCCGAAACAGTAGACTAGGGCATTTGACTTTAAATGTTTGGTTTATTAAATGACAAAGTTAATTATGTTAGTCGGTGACATTGTATCTGTTGGTATCCTATTTTATTAAATCACTTTATGATGGCTATCTTCTGCAAATTTCTGTTGTAAGTTGCAACATTCATTAAGGACACTACAGTTTTACAGAGTCCAAGTTGGTATACAATCACCCGAAGGGATAACCACTACTCGAGGGATTTTGCGAAGATATAGTGATTTCTTAAACCTACTTTCTGAAGTGAGTGAAATTTCAAGTTTATGAAATTTTAAATTTGCGTTCATTTTTTGCTTTTTGAGGTGCTGTTTGGTGCAATTGTAGCATTCTCATCATGTGGTTATTTTGTTTTTACTTTTTTTTAAAGCTTAAAAAAGCATTTCCTGGGAAAGCTCTGCCTCCAGCTCCTCCAAAGAAGATTTTGAGTAGGAAAAATAGGACGTTGCTGGAAGAGGTAGGGTTTCTTCCCCCTTATTTTTCTTCATGTCTTGGTTGTTTATGTTATGTTGATATTCAGAATTTAGAATCTTAAAGTAGCCTAGTTTATTGTTATCAAATTTCAATATTAGCAATTGTTTATATGTGTAATTCTGGAAAAATTGGCTCTTTAAATAAAAACTAAAGATTTTTGTCCATGCATCTAAAGAAAATGTTGTGGTTTGAGTTGCTGAATATGTATCTAGCAGTTTGCATATTCTTCAATGCAAAAAATGACATCTTACATGATGTTTTTGCTGGCGTTGAGTAGTGTGCATATTCTCTTTTGAATCTAACATTGAAGTTTCCCTGTTAAATCATGATAATAATATTCTCAAAATTGTTAGTATCTTGCAGCGAAGATGTTCTTTGGAGGATTGGATGGAAAAGCTATTATCAGATATTGACATATCTAGAAGTGCTCCAGTTGGAACGTTTCTTGAACTAGAAGCTGCTGTTAGGTTATGTAGGTGTTTCTTGATATATCTTCAAAATGATGTCACATTATATTGTTGAAACTTGAATTTTCAATGTTTATGTGCATGTGTGTGTGTATCTAGTTCTTTTGACTTGCATTTTATATTATTTATAATCATTTTTAAGTACTCCTAATATAAATATTTTATATGTAGTTTCTTTGTATGTAATATAATATAATATCATTATAATTGAGCATTAAGCCATTTTGGTAGCATGAATAATAATGTTATTCTTTTATACTTCCAAAATAGTAGATTTTGTTGAGTCTAATTATTTATTATATTGTTATTTTTTTATAATATATCATTATTATTATTATTTATATATTGAACCTGGAAATTTTTTTTCTGGACCCTCAACTATAATCAAATACTAATTAGGAATATAAAGGTAACTAGAATTTCTAGATAAATTAAATACTTCCTAAATGATAATATATTTTCTATGTAATATAAAATTCCTGGTTAATAGTAATCAAAATTTCCTAATTTTAGGGTGGAAACATAAATTAAAATGCATATTCTTTCTTGACTGTATCACAAGTTCAACAATCTGGTTATGAATTCTTATCTTTTTTGCCTTTTTTGTACTCTTACCTTAATTCAAGTGACAATTTAAAGAGTATAATTAAATTCAAGTGATATTTTAAAGGTTATAATTAATTGATAATACTTTTCAAATTGAGATGTGCCTTGCATTCTTTTCAGTTTTTGATGATGCAAATCGGCAAAATTTAGATGCAAATTCTTCTGCTAGCAACATAGTTCCAGCAGCTCTATTACAAACCAACTCAGATGTTTCTACATTGGCTGGTAGTTTGTCAGTTGCATCAGATAATGGTAATGATTCTCCTGAGATATCAGTGTTAGGAACTCCTAGGGCTGCAAAAGACAGCAGTGTTGATTTTGGCATGGAGACTTCAACTTCTGAACAAAATGCAACTGATTCTATGGAAATGATATTTAATAAGAAGTCTATGGAGAACCTAGAGAATTTTTCATGTTGGAAAATGTATGCTGGAAGAGAGAAAAATATTGCAAGTAGAGATACACTTGCTGAGAATATACCTAGAGCTACATCTTTTCTTGGGGAAGGAAATGAGCCTTTGCATGGACTAGAATATCAGAGGTTCGATGGCTATGTCCGTAGACCATCAACAGAGAGTACTGGGAGTGACTTAAGTTCTCTAAAAGCTAGTGAGGTATTAAATTTTGGCGTGGGAAATCTGTCTGTTGATGACTGTCTTGACATTCCAGAGGGTTCTGAAACTCACAAGATAACTGATAGTCCTGTAAGCTTAAATTCAAAGTTCCCAAGGGAGGCGCTAGTTGCCTTTCTGTCAGATGACCGCCAGAAGTTGAATAGGGTTCTTGATACCATGCTACAGAGACTAGTGACAGCTAAAACAGACATGGAGGACCTTGTAGCCAGATTAAATCAAGAAGTTGCAGTTAGGCAATTTCTGAAAACAAAGGTATGCTTAATCTCTGTTTTCTTATCTTCATATGGAACATTGCTTTTTGTTTGTATGAGCATTGTGATATTGTTCATCTATGATGACCATGATTGCTAAAAGGTTAAATATAGGACACTGTGTTAGAGCAATAGCTCTAACAGGTTGAAATAAGGCAGAACAGAGAGAAATAGAGAGAATTAGAGAAGAAGAATAGAGAAGAAGAGACTGTTTGGATAGAGAAGGTTTTAGAGGGAAGCAGGTAAGCTGTACTTGTACTGATGAACTGGAATGCTCTTACATGTGTGCTGTGCTGAGATATATATACTATTTCTCAGTAACTAACTTGACAGCTGTACACTCATAGGTATAACAACCTCAATACTAGCTATAACAACCTATAACAGCCTATAATAGCTGTAATAGTCCCTGCTATACATTTAAATCCCTCTTATTTCTACATTTCTTCCTAGAATACGTGACACACTGCAGTTTCAAACTTTCATTATCATAGCTACTATGTTAAAAGGATCTCTTTTCCCATGAAGGTTAAAGATTTGGAAGTGGATCTTGAGACTACTAGGAATAATTGTAAAGAAAACATGCAGCAAGCTGTTTTGATTGAAAGGGAAAGATTTACACAGATGCAATGGGATGTGGAAGAACTTCGTAGGCAGTGTTTAGAGATGGAGATGAAACTGAAATCTGAACAGGTTTATTCTCGACTTGTGACATTTTCTTTTCTATATTTTTTATGATAAGTATTAGTGAATAATGTTCACGATTATTCCAGGATGAAAGGGCACATGCCGAGTCTGCAAAAGTTTCTATCACTCAGGAGAATGAAATGTTGTTGCAGCAGTTGAATGCTGCTAGAAAAGAGCTTGAAAACTTGCATAAGCATCATGAAGAGATGGAGCTGAAGTCAAAAGCAGATGTAAAGCTTCTTGTTAAGGAGGTGAAAACTCTTCGAAGTTCTCAGTCAGATCTGAAACAGGAACTTAGCCATTTGATGAAGGAAAAAATAGAAATAGAGGTATTTTGTCACTTTTCTTTTGCACTTCGTTGTTGTTTTAAATTGCAATAGCAGTCATCTTTAATGGACTTGCCACTATGGTTTTAAATTGCAATAGCAGTCATCTTTAATGGACATGAGGTCATCACAGCCTGTTTCTATTCTCTATGTCTCATTAAGAACTGCAGAATGCATTAAATGAGAGATATTTAAAGGAGATGACTAGAATTAGGAAAAGGAACTAACTCGTGACTAAAATCTACTCACCTCTTCTGAAGACCGCGAAAATGCCAAATTACTCTACTTGATTCTACCTTGTTACAAAATGAAATTAAATTTTCAATAGTAATGAGTTAGGGGTAAGTAAAATTCGTTCCAAATAAAAAACTAACCAAACCAATTTAATTCAGGAATTGAATTCATTTTTTCAGTAAATCAGATGGGATCAGTTTTTAATTTTAAGAAATTTGGTATATTCAGCTCGATTTGGTTTTGTTGAAAATCACAAGCCTAGGAGTGTAGATCATTATACAGACAGGCTTCCATGCTGTATTGGACTCCTCATCATGGTTTGGTTTGCCTTGAAATTATACACGATTTGCTTTTCTTGTACGCTGCCAATATGAGACTTGTTCTCGCAAGGCATATTCCAATAGGGTTTCTGAGGAAATAAGTCAATTGAACAAAGTCATTTTTTTAATTAATTGTTATTAGAACTTTAATTAGAGTGAAAAATAGAAAATATAATTGCAATTGGACATGTAATAGTTGCATGACCAAATAACATATCTACAGAAATTTCACCTGTACATCTTGGTGCTAATGGTAGGGGATTTTTAGATCTATTTTGTACTATGCAAGTATGCATGTACAAGGTTTGTGCTGTCCATGACATGTTTTAGGAAAATCATAATTATCAAATGAGAAGTCTAATGTTAGGAAAACAAGAGTATATGCAAAAAGAGAGCAGGAGCACTCCAGCAACTATTAGACAGCTGTAGTTCATGAGAGAGTCAACTTAATAGGTTTCTCTATAATATGAAACAGATTTAATTCATTTAGTCTAGCTGAGGCATCTTATTGCTGGTTGTTCAATTGGAATTAAATTTTCTTGCAAAATTTCTATAATTTCTTGATGTTGTTACACATCTTATTTCAGAGGGGTCTTCAAAGAGAAAAGCAAAGAGTGCAAGTTGTGGCTACTGCAAATGTTAAGTTGTTGCATGAGTGTGAAATTCTTCGCAGTAGGCTCGAAGAATGTAGTGTTAATTTCCTCATTGAAGAGGAAGATAAACTGATTGTAGACACTTCTTCGCCATCTGATGCCATAGATCTGTTGGCAACATCTGATAATCGAATTGGACTCCTCCTTGCAGAGGTAAATACCATTATTTTCCTTTTATCCAGAAATTTAGAAAGGGCACCTAGATTCTGTTTTGTTCATAACAATATATTTGGAAGCTTCTATAGAATTTTGTGCTTGTGCTGGTTTCGTTTGCTTTCCTTTTTCTTAAATGAATTTACTTGTGTGTCTATCCCTATAGGTGTTTTTATTTTTATCTAATATCTTTTGAATTTATACATGTCCATTCGCATGGTATATTAGATAATGGTCATATTCCCATTGGCTTGTACCATGGCATATCATTAATCTCCGTCTGTTTTTCATGCATTCTTTGCTTTTATGGTTGGGGAAGATGTATGCCATTAAAAACTTGCTAGTGGCCAATGGTAAGATGGAACATTTCATGCCCAGTTAAAGAGTGCTTCAATTTCAACTATTCTCCAATGCATTGGAATGGTTAACCTTTTGACAATCTTAATTTTAATTTCTGTCTATCTAAACATTTTTGTCTGAAAAATGAGGGGAATGGTCAGAGAGACATGTGGGTAATTCTTTATGAAAAACCAATAGCTAATTAACAAGGATCAAAGGTCAACGGTAAAATTTGAAATATTGCTTTCGTGAATGGGTTGATCCTCGTTCCTCCTTATGTGGTACTATGGGACTACTTGTTGGATGTATTTCTGCAGTTTCATGCACAGTCCTGTTCTTTTACCCTCCTTTTCTCAATATATTGGCATGCTTTAACTCCTATTTACATGTGTTCCATAAATATAAACAGGCACAGCTCCTTGCACAAGATGTAGAAAATTCTGTGGCTATATTGGATGAAACTTGCGATGCAAATGCCAGTGATAGAGTTGAGGATGAGTTGAGGAAGTTGCTTACAGAAGTTTTTGTTGACAATGCCAGATTGAGAATGCAAGTCAATTCAGTGATTCGTTGTGCTTTAAATGCACATCTGAAGTCAGATAAAGATGATGATGTTGAGGAGGAAAATCCCTTGAGAAAAACAGTTCTAAGCAAGTTTTTGGAAAGATAATAGGCAACTTCATGTATCCCACTCATGTTAGTATGAACTTGCAAAATTATGCCGTGTATTTGATAGTTCATACCCCATATTGTAAATGCCGCAGAGGTTGCCCATAATTTTGTATATTCATACATGTACCATGAGAATAAATTGATTTTTACATGTGTACATAGGTACGTAAAAAATTCTATGTGATATCTATGAGAGTAAATCTTTCGACTCTTGACCTTTATATTGAATTCCTTTATATAAAAGTCAGAATTCATATAACTCATGTAAAAAGGTTGGTGGTCAAATAATCATTCAGGCTAAACTCTTTAGATACACATTTCCACTACGTAACAATAGGAAAAAGAAGCATCCCTAGGGCATGGAAAACAACTTTGCATAGTCCCAGTCATATTATTTCATTAAATATTTGAGAATTTCCCAATCATGTTATGCTGATTCAAAGACCAGGCATAACATGATTTTGAACATCCACTGATTGCTCAGTCTATACTCTGGAATTTCGCCAGGGTTAAACCATCAAAGCTTTGGACATTCAACTCCATGACAACCCAATCTCTTCCGAACGAAATGAACTGGACGGTTGCGGAAGTCACAGAGCCAATATCATCGACTATATGATGGAATCGTAAATGTAACAATTCTCAACTTCCCAACAATGCAAATTCTAAACAATATACATCCACTGGAGCACTGACAAAAAAAGATATGTAATATTATGCTTGCAAATCTTAACCTTAATTTCCTAGAAATTTTTCATGCATTTGCTTCTCTCTCTCTCTCTCTCTCTCTCTCTCTCAACCCAATAGGTACAAAACAGGCAAAGTTTAACTGTCATCTATAATGTTAAAAGAAATTGCTACATCATGGAGAAAAAAAAAATTGCATCAACCTTTTAAGAATTATCTAGCCAAACAGTAAGTTTTTTTTAGCACTGGTAAGTTTTTTTTAGTACTGGTCCTCCCAAGCTCGTGCTTAATTTGAATCCAATTCAGCTCATCAATGCAGTTCCAGTAACTCTACTTGTCCCCACCTCCAAACATCCCCATCATGTCCTTGGTAGAACCCATTTGCTTCATCAAGTTTTGCAAGCCACCCATGCCGCCAATTTGCTTTAGCATCTGTGGAGGGAGGACTTTGCTCATGTGTTGTGCATTCATATTTCTGGACAAAGCACTCATTTCACCCTTCTTAGGAATCTTGAGCCCCTTCATTTTGCTCCAGATTTTGGCCAGACGCTTGTACTCTTCCAACATTTCTGTTACTTCTTTAACTTGGCGGCCAGAACCCCGTGCTATTCTCATGATACGTGATTCATTCATAAGTTTAGGATTAGAACTATCCAACTCTGCAACAAATATGTAAATGGATTAAGAATAAACAAACAATTTTAACAAGAATTTATACTTTTGCTACACTAGAGGTAACATAAAAACGTAAAGCATAAAAAAGCATTGATTTGCCTTCATTTGTCATTGAATCCATCATAGTCATATAACGCTTAATCTTTGCCTGGCTTTCCTTTTCACGACCTTTTGGCATTAATTCAGCACTAAATCCTGGTAGCATTGAAAATACCTACACCACATACCCAGGGAGTTTTCAACAGAAAGTCAACTGAAAACCAGTTGGAGTACTGCTATTACTGTCAGTTATTAATTTTTTTCTATCATATAAAACAATTTAACAAGCTCCAGACTTCAATCTAGCAGAATAGAAAGGTGAGAACCTGGCCAATGGGACCCATTTTGAGTATGTTCTGGAACTGCTCATACATAATCCTCAAGGTAAAGTTTCCTTCTGAGAGTTTTTGCAGAAGCTCAGGTTGTTGATCCATAGGAACAACCTCATGAATTTTGTCCATGAATCCAGACCAGTCACCCATTCCTAGATGGAAGTTTTAGGTTATTACTTATTACTTTTTTGGAAGTTAGAAGAACGTTGCTAGAGCAATACGTGTCAAAATGAAAAATACCTAACAGGCGACTAACAAAAGGTTTAACATCAAAAACTTCAAACTCATCCATATGCTCTCCTGTTCCAATAAATATAACAGGGCTCTTTGTTGCTGCAACACTGAAAACGATATGCAAAAAAGAAGTCAATATTATTAGAGTAGCTAAACAAGACAAAGATTATTTGATATACACCTTAAAATGGCTAGTAATTTTTAAAACCTACAATAGTCACAAGAATACTTACGCACTAAGAGCACCACCACCTTTTGCATGACCATCCATTTTGGTAACAATCACAGCTCCAACTGCAACACTTTGTTTAAATGCTTGAGCTTGATCAAATGCAGCTTGACCAATACTACTATCCATAACAAATATGACAAGATCTGGTTTCTGAAAAAAAAAAGATTTAACACCTACAATGCCTATTAAATAAAGCAGAAAATACCAGAAAGCCAAGAAAATACCGTTGCTTCAGAAACTTGACGCATTTCTTCAAACAGAGCAGCTTCCTGTTTATGGCGACCACTTGTATCAACAATTATAAGATCACAATTTTCCTTCTTGAATCTTTCTACTCCTTCCACAGCAATTTTCACAGGATCTGATTCCATATAACTGTGGGCAAAGGGCACACATATTTGAAATTGTAAAATGCAAATTTATTCACATTTATGATTTATGACTTGATTACACCTGCAACTCTATCAAGGTTTGCTATATTGATGGAAATTTGATGAAAACAAGTACCTTCCATAAAATGGAATTTTAGCTTTGGTAGCATTCTGTTTTAGTTGATCAAAAGCACCAGCCCTGAATGTATCAGCACAGACTAGAGCAGGTTTCCAACCTTTTTTCTGATGATAATATGCATACTTAGTACACGTAGTGGTTTTTCCAGACCCTGAAAAATTTTTAGAGTATTGCATAAATCGGATAAATAAAACTATTTGCTCCAATTTGCTATGAATTAGCATATCCATAAGAAGAACCAGCATGCATACCTTGTAAACCAACAAACATAACCACACTTGTTTTCCCTTTCTTCGGGGTAAAAGATGGCTTCCCAGGATCCAATATTTTGCACAGCTCGTTAAAAATTGCCTAAAATAATTTTTAAAAAAAGTACAAAATTTTCAATCAAAATCTGCAAGTGATCCCAAAACTGAAATTGAAAAAATAGGCTTCAAAATAAATTAGATATACCTGCTGGATGATCCTGCGCTTGTTGTGACCAGCAGCAAGATCATCAAGATTGACAATCTTCTTAATATTAGTCTGCATATCCCGGACAAGCTTGAATTGCACATCGGATTGAAGCAGAGCGCGGGTGATCTCATTGAGGCAGTCATTCAGAACTTTCTCATCAATGATTGTGGCATTGCTCATCTGCTGGATTGCCCGGGATATGCTCCCTCCCAACTGTGCCAACACCATTTTCGATGATCTTTACTAGATTCTCACAATTAGGGTTTCTGAGACCAAAAAAATGGGGATTAGGTTTTATGAGATTGATATATATGAATCGTAGAAGGGGGCAGAAATGCATAAATCCATTAAAAAAGTAAGCAATAAAAAGGGCGAACTGTTGGAATTGACATATCCATGACTAGGGATGGTACCGGTAGGACACCGGTGAAATTTTAAGTACCCGAACCCATTTACAAATGCAATACCCAAATCCATCCCATATGCGTCTAAAAATTGGTTATCACTATCTGTATCGGTCCCAAACCTGTTTGCCATTACCCATTTACCACCTGAAACTACCTGAACCCCATAAGCTCATAATCACAGCAACAAAAGAAAACAGAATTTCACACAACTCTCACATTAGCATTTCAGTAAAATTCAGAAACCCATTTCAATCTCACATAAACAACTCTGAGTTCATTCACAATAGTGTTTATTTCAACAAATTTTGCAATAAATCTCACAATTACAACCCTCGGAACATTTAAATAAAATCTTGGCATTTTCAAGAATTTCAGAAATCTCACATTAAAATTTCAATACAATTCAGAAACCCGTTTCAATAATCTCACTAAAACAACTCTCAATCCATTCATAATAGTCTTTATTTCAACAAATTTTCAAATAGATCTCACAACTACAACCCCAAGCGCCTTCACATAAATCATAACATTTCTACGAACTTCAGAGACCCACATCATAGATCTCACAAATTTTAAAAAGCACACATCTGACACCCCAATCTCAAACCCATTCAAACCTGCAGTGACTGAGAAAGCGGCGAGGAGCACGGCGGCGTGATTGAGGACGAGGACCAGCGGCGAGGAGCAGCACCGGAAGGCAGAAGGACTGGACCAGCAGAAGCAGCGACGAAGACCAGAGAAAGTGGCGGAGGAGAGCGACGAAGCAACCAGGACCACCGGACGCAGCAACGACGTTGACACGTGAAGAACTGAGGGACGATCGGCGCGCGGCGGTACCACAGGGAGAGGTGGAGAAACCGGAGGGGTTGCGACCGGTGACACAGTTGAGAGTGGAGAGAGAAACGTGGATTGGGATTTAATGGTTTTTTTTTTTTAATTAAATGATTTCGGGTGACGCATCAAATTTGCGGTAAGTTTAAAAAAAATTGAAGAATAGCCGATAGATAATTATATAAAACTTAAAATTAAAGTTTTTTTTAATTAGTTTGTATCTGTTTTAATTTTATCTTCCTTGTAATTTCTTAATTATAAATTTTTAAATTAAAATTTTATTAATATTTAAAATTACAATACATCAAATTAAACACATGTATAAGAATTAATTATATTTTAAAATTTTAATTATTATATATTGTATAATAAGTTAATACTTTTATTTATTTTATTAATATAATAAATTAATGTATACTTTCATTATTCATTTTCATGTTAATAGTGGCAGTTATATGCAATTTACAAAGTAAATATATCAATTTATACATAATTTATTAAATAAATATATCAATTAAAGCAAGTTATTGTATAATCAATTATCAATTATATCTAACCATTTATACATAATTTAATTTAATTTTTTAAATTATTATTTGTTAAAATAAATAATAATATAAAAAAATTATAATTTCTAATTACTTATTCAATGTACTACTTTTTGCGTTAAATTTTTTCATTTTTATTATAAGAAATCTGAAAACAATAAAATATATTAAACAATGACATAGTATTATATTAAATATATTATATGTATTACTATAAGGAATAGCTATAGATTTATATAGATTATTAATTAAAATAAGGATTTGAGGTTTTATAATGAAGAAATGTGGGGAGGAGAGAAACAAAAATGGAGTTTTCATTGTCTTTTTGGCAGTAAGAAGGACGATATTGATTGCGAATAGTCTTCCTTTCGTTGATGTTGGTTCATCTAAAAGATGCTTTCTGTGGCTTTAATGGTGATAGCTTAATTCGATTGGGGAGGATGTCATACTCCCTTTCTAGCTTTGGCTATAGTTTTTAGGCGTCAGCATCTTTTAGCTGTCATCTCATGAGTAGCCGTTTTGGAGTTCTTCCATAAAAAGCAAAGCTACATTTGTAAAGATTTTCCGAGTCTATGATGCGGTCACATAGATTATTGGATTTTTAGGTGTTTATAATAAACGGATTTGGATTAAACCCAAATCACAGAAAAAACTCTAGCTTAATCTAGATCATTGGAAAAAAAGAATTGTCATCACCGCCTGATCATCACCGTCGTTCAGGTCCTTTCATAGCCACAATCGGCGTAGAGGTTTCGAGAAAGAGAGAAATAAAAAAATCTAAAAATATAAGAAGCACGTTATTTCAAGTGGCAGGAGGAGTGTAACACTATGAAGATGTAATTCAGATACTCTAAAGTACCTGTAAAGAGGACACTGAGATGATTTCTCGGCATTCCAATCGCACCTTTCAAACTCATCAAGTCCTTTGATCTCACTGTCAGCCGATCTTTATTGGAGAAGACAGGATGAATGTGTTCTTTATTAGTCAGATGAATAATATCTATAATTTTTTTATATGTTTTCATTTAAAAATAAAAATTTAATTTTTTAAAAAAGATTAATTTTTTATAATGAAAATTATTAACAGCAGTTATAATTTTATATAAATTATTAATTAAAATATATAAAATTAAATAGGTTCATTATTATTCATATAATAATAATCAATTTAAAATATATTTGGTAGTTTAAGATAAATTATAAAATAATTGATAAAACTACACCATACTTTTTATGCTTTGATAAAATTTATTTAAAAATAATGAATTACAAACTCTATAATAAAAATAAATAAAATTATATGATATTTTTTATTTTTAATTAATAATTATAGTTTAAATGCTAATATTTTTATTTTTTGATAATATTAAAAAATTATCACTATTCACTAATGATATAATAATATACGTATAATTTTAAAATAAATTAAAATATAAATTATAAAATAAAAATAAATAAAATCACATTATATTTTTATATTTTTCTTTAAATTTTAATTTTTTTAAATAAATTTAAATAAATAATATATATCGAATTTAGATTCAGATTTTTTTTGCATTCCTATTTCTACGTAGTTGGTTATAGTTTTTTTTTTTTAATGATGGTTGTTTATATTTTGATTTGCGTAGGGGATGATGTATATATCATATATGCATGTTAGATTTTTTTTTGCATATATTTATTTAAGCAATCAAATTAATGTTTTTTGTTTGATTTGATTATGTTTTGTATGTATTTTTTTAGTTCAATTCTTGTAAATTTTAGTTAATGAATTGATTTTTTAAATATATAAGAATCGAACTAAATATATACAAAATATATGATGGCCAGATCAGATGTCTTAAACGCGGGAAGAAAATGATATCAATATAAATTTTCAAGTTGTAGAAATAAGAAATTGAATTTACAGCCAGTAAGATATTTCCATAATATAAGAGGCTGGGAGGGGATTTTGGATAAAAAAAAAATATGAAGATTTTAGGTAAACAGACAATGGCAGTGGCAGCCATGGCAGTGTCTAAGCTCTGCTACTCAAACTCCCCGAATCGAGACCTTTTGGTAAAGCCCACAAAAAAGAATCTCATGGGTTCTCCAAAGTTCTTCCTCAACGCCCCAAATCTCTCATCAAATGCGACGAGAAGGGTATCTTCTCCAATCCAAGCCTCCAATTCTCCAGAAGAAAGTTCGAGCACAAATAACAGCAATGGCATCTCTCAGGTCATCTCTCTCTCTCTCTCACACTGATTCTTGATTTTCTGCTGAGTTTTTTGTGTATAGAACTGGTTGTTACTAGTAATGAAAAGAAATACCCAAAGACTCCTGGTGAAGAAAGAGAAATTTTCTTTTTTTTTTGGTTGTGAACAGGAGGACTTGAAGTATTTGTGGAAACTAGGAGGTGGTTCTGTTGCTGGTGCAGCTCTAATAAAATATGGAAGCATCATTTTTCCTGAAATAACAAAACCCAATATCCTCCTAGCTTTGACAATGGTATTAACTCCTGTAATTCTTGCCATTGTGATTTTGATCAACAAAAGTCGTAAACAGTGATTGCATCTCATTGTCTTTTGTATAGGTAACAGAAATATCATGTGAAACATTTCTGCTGATTAGTTTGTAAGTTAATATTTTCATTCATAATGGGAAAATTTTGCAAATATGTCAGTGTACCAATGGGCTGGCATTTATATTTCAAGAAACAAGATTTTGCTATGTTTATAATTATAGTGTTGAGTTTATAATTGGCATTTATATCACATTGGCAGTTAAAAACTTAAAACCCCACGTGAGATTCCAAGATCCTATTAAGAAAAACATTTTTCCAGAGATTATTTAAAAACTCGAGTTGAAATTAACTATCATACAATATTTCCAACAAATTAATAATAGCAAACCTACTATTACTTTATGCTTTAAGACTCCAAAATTTCCAAAGCAAGTTGCTTTGCTACAAACTCACATGTCTTCTGTATATTATAAACAATGACAACTTCAAGGAAAAAGATATCAACATCTTCTTGCACTCCCATGCTTTTTAGATTTTAATACAGAAGAAAAACAACTACACATCAAGTACTTGGGACTTGGGAGGGATCTAGAAGTGGGATACCACTATTAAAAGAAATCATAAATAGAACTGATTTAGGTTTAGAATTCAATTCCTCTCAAGGGCTTGTTAATGGTAACATATATAATCAGGGAAAAAGGTTTATGAAAGTTTTGATTCTAACCTGAAGAGTTTTCAACTGTTGTTGATATTGAGATACCAACTGCTGCAACTCCCGATGTTTATCCTCAAATTCTTTCTGACGTTCATGCTGGAAAGCCACAGCTCTCTTCAGGATGGAGTTCTTTTGCATCAGTACTTCAACATGCTCTTTTAGCATCAGGTCTTCCTGAAATAGAAAAGCAATACTTATATATGCATGCAAAAATATGTCGTCCAATGGCACTGATAAAAGATTTTTCCTTTAAACATTTTTATAATCTAGTTCTTGTACAGTAATTTTGCATAACTAAGTACTCAAACAATAAAACTTGTGACAATTTACAGCTTTCAGTCAGCTAAATTTCTGTTAGTTCTAAATTAAACTGTTCACAAATGCACTAAAAGATTAAAAAAGATGTCAATAATATATGCAGATTCTCCTACTAAGGAGCAGGGAGTTCTTAGACAAAGAATATCTATCTATACAGGAACCACTAATTTCTAACAGTCAGTTAATGTGAATTTCCAAATAATTTTTCTATTATAACTTTTTTGTACATTATGAGTAGAAGGCCAAATTTAGCCCTCCAACTTCACCTTCAAAGTCAACTAAGATCTCATATTTCACATTGGCTCAATTATAACCTTGTAAAGTCCTAGGTTAAGCACTTGACCCTATTTTCCTTGCATCGAATGTGAAACTAACATATATTAGGTTAGTATAACATCTGTTGTCTCTATTATACATGTTAAAGGTGGAGAAAATAAAGACCCCTGTATTTTAAATATGAACCTCAATTTGAAAATTTTTATTTTTGTACCTTTAATGCATTATGAGCATTATATTAAGCTAACATCCATCCATTTCAAATGCCAAACATCTATTCGTTTGAAGAAAATGAGGCTTAATTGCTCAATATCGAATCCTGTAAGGATCTAACTGAGCCAAATTACAATATTATACTATAATTGACTCTAGGGGTAAAGTTGGAGCAATAATTTGAACATTTAGCCCGAGTAAAATCAATAAGCAACTGCTGACTTAAAAGGTCACTCTTTCCTAATTCCTCAATGCTTCTGCCTCAATCATATTGATAATGAAGCCATGCCATAATAAATATTTCACGCTAAGCAAAAGAAATATAATGGATTCACCTTTTAACTTTATTCAACAAGAAGAACTCTGCCATTACACTACTATTCTACCTTTTATTTTCAAACACAAAGATGAGAAGGTACAAGTATCCAACTGTAAAAAAGTTAATGCTGGCTAGAACTCTGCATGGGAAGGCAACTAGCGGCCAGGGGGCTGGGAGGATAACTCATGCATCCCTCCTTTTGATTTGTTGGAGAAAGGAGATGAGACAAAAATAATTCAATCCATGAAAAAGATAAGACCATCCAGATACCCCATAAACATTTCTCGAAGATGTTGGCGTTAACTAAATGTTGGAGAGGTCAAGAAATGGCAGGTTCACCTCCTTACATTTATACTATTATGCAGATAAAAATATAACCAACCTTAGCATCCTAGTAGTGTAACATCCACGACAAAGCATTGTGTCCATAAAAGAAACGTCTGTAACACAGATAGATACCTTCTGTAAACTCTGTGCTGTGTCTTCAGCAGCATGCTTACTGATAGAAATCTCCAAAATCTCCAGCAAACTTGTTGAGGCACAGACTGTGGCATCATCAACACTTGTAGCACTCATCATTTCCCTTACAAACAAGTCCATCCATTCTTCATCATTGACAGGAAGGTTGCTTTGCACTGATTTATTGTCAGCAGAAGCAGTAGCATCTCCATCATTAGGCAGCGGAACTGATAATTTCGCAACCAGCTCTGACATTCCTTGTTCATTTATTTGACATCAAATAAACTAAACAACAGAGCAGACACGGAATGTCATATCATCCACGACCATAATAAGCAACCATTTATTTCCAATGATAATGCCATTTCAAACTGTAAAGCCAAATGCAGCTCCTATCACAGCAAGAAACAGTTCTAGAGAATGCATCTTCACAAGCATGCCATAACTAAAATTGATCATGTCTGAACAAGCTAATCCGTTGATAGAGTGATGGTGGAAGAAAAATCATATATCTAAAAGTCTAAAATTCTTGGTGAAATTATATTCCACAAATAAGAAAAGATTGCTAGAATAAAATAAACCAGAATTACATTTGTAGAGAGCCGGAGAGATGTATACCTAAAAAAACATAGAATACACATACTTTGGATGGAGAATTAAAAACGGTTCGAACTAAATTTTACTATGAGGACGACTAAAAACATGTTATGTGAATAAAACAAACCCAGAATTTGAGAATAATTTAGTACCAAATGAACTAACACGTCCAAGTGATATCAATGAAAATGGAACTTCATATCAAACTACAAAACCATTCAAGAGAGCAAGAGAGAGAGAGAGAGTCTCTATTCATACTATTGGCACAGTTTTCTATCTACATGTTATGAATTAACATACCTTGCACCACATTTATGCTAGCTTCTTCAACAGAATCTGAATTTTGCTCTGCAGATTCTAAACAGTGGCTTTTGATGGCAGAGTCCAAATCATTACAAGATTCTTCCAGTGCTCCCTCAAGAAGCTGAACCATGACACTATTAGTGATGTGGATATTTTGCACCCAAAAGTGTCATAGTTGACTAAATATATACATGACAATAAGGGAGAAGGAAAACCATGTCTCACAGTGAAATCACCACCCCCCCCCCCCCCAAAAAAAAAAAAAAGAGAGCTAATTTAACAAAAAATTAATCTATCAAACAAAAGTGACCAATAAGATCAGATACACGTGCTGTTATCTCAAATTCCCAATAGTTGAAATTGCAACAACTACTTCTAAAATAGAGAGGTTGTATCAGTACCCAACCAATCACTGTATCTCAGAAGCCCACAGCAGTTAGAGTAAACCGCTGATTTGAACAAAACTTGTGCTATAGCTATAAATAAGTATGACGTCCAATACATTACAAAAGATATGTGATCAGATAACATAAAAGCTTGTGCAAATTAGAAGTGGAGTTAAATTTTAGACTCCAGAAGGGTAACCTACTGTCCAAGCAAGACCAGGCACTGACCTTGGATATATGCACAAGCTTTAATCGTCTAGATTTCCGTCAAATACATGAGATATTAGGAAACGGCAGACTTTAACTCGAGAGAAAATGAGAAATCCAACTTAATTTAAGGGACCAAAAAAGGTTTTCTACACGCAATTACAATAGAAATCGCCGAGTCAGCTAGAAGCCTAACAATGTTGCAAAATAAGTAGTGTCAATAAACTCTACCTATCTCATCGGCACAAACGCACTCTACTCGTGAGACTAGTGAAACAACAACAACAACAACAAAAACTGCATTGATCATCCAAAACACTCACGAAATCTATAGAGAGAGAGACCTGAGAATCGACGTGCGAAAAAAGAACTTTGAGCTGATGGAGAGGCGATGGAGGAGAAAAGCGAACAGGGGATGTAGAAGAAGGACTGCAGCAAAGCCTTTTGGAAAAGGGAGGCGAGGAAAGGTCCTCCAGAAACTACCGCTGACATTTTCCGGCGAATTCTAGTGTAGACTGATCGGTTTCGGCTTGAGGATTTGTTCTGCTAGTGGTGCTGTTCAGCACTTCCATTTTTGTTTGTACATATATTACGCTGATGACGGTGAGCAAGAAGAAAAGCGGTTGCCTGTTTTAAAAGGACAAGATGGGCGCGTGGTTGCGTTTCTCAGTTTCTGCTACCTTGGATTTACTAGGGAATGAAACGATATCGTTTTATGATGGACCTCATGTCACTACTCACTACACTAATAAATATTTCTTTTAAGTTACAATTTTAGGATTTGAATCCATAAAAAAACAAGTAAAGAGAGCATTTCTTCTTAGACTAAGATAAAATTCTATTTGACTCAGAGGAGAGTTCAGTGGGGCTTTTCATTCACAGAAAGCATTTGTTATACTCATAAGATTAACGTCAAGTTGACGATATAGTGAGCTTGTTAGCTCTTAGTCTTGGATTCACACCACATCCACCGTTCAACCACAGTCCAAGCCTTAGCTCAACATCTTCTATTTATGTTTCTTTGAATACTTTTGCAGTTTGAAATGCTTTGCAGATGTGACAATTTGTCATAGACATGTGATGTTGGTAAAATATGCAACTTGATTTAAGGGATACAACAGATACATCACAAATTATACTTACCAAAGTAAACATGAAACCCAAAGCCTAAATGCATATCATTTTCAAGAGGGAAGTGCATACACGAGTGAAAAACAAAACAAAACGAAACAGAAAATATGGTATCAGAAAGCTTGTGAGCTCTGTTCAAAGTGGTGGAGAGAACAGAGGAGCACATAATGAGGGTGTTTCAGCTGTAATTGCACAAATAATTCTGTAAAACTGGAGAAAGTGAATTTGTTAAGATGAACATGAATTATACTGGCTGCTGCAATTATCCAAAAAAAAAAATAGTGATTACTTTATTCAACTAAGCCTTGATCTTAATATTTTCAGCTTTTTGCATCAAGGAAACATGGACATATACCCAGATCAATATGTTCACTGACGCGGCTCCACAAGAATGTACAATGGCTTCCCATTTATCCTGAACTGTCCCTGCAAAAGAGAATCATCCATTTCAGTGAGTTCATGAAGAACGTTGCCTGCCATGGTTCTTGCAACAGAATGTATGATTAGACTTTTGAGAGTTGTGAGAGAACTCTTTTTCATCATTGTGAAACTTTATCCATGTAAACCAATATCTTTTCTAATTTCTTATGTCGTTTCTCTTTATTTAATATGCCATTGAGAGTACTTATGAGAGTAGTATCCTACGTTTGTTTCAATGGAAACCGTAAACTAGAAGAGGAAGAAAAGAAGAAGCCAAAGTTTCTGCGAGGAGAATGAAACGACATGCATGTAGAAAAGCTATTGCCATTACCTTAAGCTCAGGCAACCCGATGACGCATGCGCATTCAACAACTTCAGCTCCAACGCGTTCTTGAATATGGCAAATCGGAATACACAGATATCTGGTCAGGAACTAGAACACTAGCAGAAAAGTGACAATGTAGCTTCAGGGAACTTACCTAATAGTCTTATTGCTGCAGAGAGTGTTCCTCCAGTAGCAACCAAATCATCAATGATTATAGCACGTTCTCCCTTTTTAATAGCTCCAACGTGAATCTCAAGACAATCGTTTCCATATTCAAGTACATATTCTTCAGAAATGACTTCTCCTAGATATATTCAAATATCGAAGATCTAACACTGTTTTAATTTAATGATAAGCAGAATGTACTATGAAAAAGATTCTCTAACAAAGAAAGAAATAGGGAAAACATCTGCAAGAACTTCGACCACAGAGTTTGCTGTATCATCTAGTTGAATAGTACCAGATTCATGTAAGAGCTTACCAGGCAATTTGTTAGGTTTACGCAGAGGAACAAACTTAGCACCAATAGCCAATGCAATTGAAGGCCCAAACAGAAAGCCTCTAGCTTCTACTCCTGCAAAAACATCTTAACAACATTGTAATAACACATCAAGACATCCATTGTGTTAATTATATCGCTTTCATCAAGTTTTTTTCAGTCTTGTTGTGGACATAGATCTTATTGTTGAAACACATTATATTTCTTGTGTTTGTTTTAACAGATTGTAATATTCACAGTTCATTCAGAGAGAGAAAATACCAGCAACAACAGAGATACCCATATCTCTGTAACGATCAACAAAAATATCCAGAGTGTCTTTGAAAGCTTTGTGATCAAGTAACAGTGTTGTTATGTCTTGAAACATAATTCCTAACACAGAACAAGAACCCACAAATTAGAACAAGAAAAGAACAAAATGCTTTTGCATCTGCAAGTAACAGAGACAATACCTAGTTTAGGAAAATGAGGGACTACTCTTATGGCATCTGATATTGCCTTCAATCTCGGGTCTCCTTGCAAACCATTTTCTCCAGCAAACATTTTCTCTCTTTTTCTAGGATGTTTCTTCTGAATTTGTGTTAAGCAATAAGAGAGACCAAGGCACCTCTGAAGAAGATCCAAGTATTTATAGGCTCTCTGCACTAATTATTTGCTTGTTCATTATGTAATTTATCGTTTATATCAACTTTTATGAGACATATAGTAAATTTCTTTATAAAAATGCAATCATGCACTTCACTGTATTATAGAATATTTATAAAACAAAGAAAGTTAATAATTACTCTTATAAATATTTTATTTTGCTCCCACACTTATTAAAAATGTCCAATTTAGTCTATTTTTAAGTTTTTTAATCCCTGATTTAATCAATTTCCTGATTTTTGAATTAATTAAGCTTAAATTATATTTAAATTTAGACTAATTTTTTTAGATGATAATTTATTTATTAATTATTTTTTTAATAAGCCTCTATTTAATATTTATTAAAAAAATTATTAGCTTTAAGAATATACTCAAAAAGATAATATAAAATTTATTAATTTAAAGATATTAGCAATATCTTTTTAATATTTGAAATACTAAAAAAAAATAATTAATAAAAAATATTTTGATTGATAAAAAAAATTATGTAACAAATGGTTTAATGATGGAAATTACATATTTGCATAAAAAAATATTTATTTGTTTATTTTATATTTATAGCCGGAAAATGTTAAAGCATGAATACGAATTTATTTTTTCAAAGGATTGAAATGATGAAATAGAGTAGAACAAGGAACATCATAAAAATCCAAATAAAATTCCTGTCCGGTTCTATAATTGGGATGGCCCACAGAAGCAACGTACCCGATTTACTGTTGAACTGCACGCTTGTCGTACTCCTGGGCCCACAACACCTGCACACTTCCTTGATAGAAAAATCTCCATCGCTTGATTATCATCACCAGGAATCATATGGTTTTTTTTCTTAAATAACATTTTATAATATTTAACAGAAATGCATTCTGAATCAAAAGAATAAATTTTTGAGAAATTCTCTTATTATTTTTATTATTAATAAGGGATTCTATATATTTTTTAAAATTTATTAAAAAATATTTTTTTTTCAATCAACAAAATAATTTTTCTTATTTTTTTAAAAATAAATTAAAAAATTTTAAAATTTTAAAATATAACTATATGTATATTAATATTTTATTAAACTTTTAATATAAATCGATTATCATCCACTGATAGCAACAACTGTAAGCTATGCTTTTAATGTCATATGACTCAATTTTTACTAATTTTTTATTAAATAAAAAATAATTTATATATAAAAATCTATTATTTTTATAAAATAATAATGAATTGAAAATCAAAACCTGCCAATATTTAACTTAAAGCATTTAACGTCGAAATCTATTATTTTTATTCACGAAATAAATAGATTCTTAAATAAAAAAAATAAATTATCTTGCAAATATATTTAACAAAGCCATCACATTAAATTTCACTATTAAAAAATTAATTTTACGTAAAATGTTCATAATTAGGGCACAAAATCATGTGAAATAATTCTTGAAAGAATTGATGTCACACCATATATATATTTGGTTTTGGGAAATTGTTGAGTTTCTTACAAAGACAAAAACATGGGAGACATCATGCATTGCATGTCCTACAATATCAATTAAAGAAGATTACATCATGAAATTTATTAATGGATGTAATTAGATGTCCAATCACATGTGAATGTGTTCATGACTTAGATTCTCATTTCAAATTATAGAAGATAGGGTGGTTAGGATTCTTTTATTTTTTAAAAATATTCTAAATTTTATTGAATTCATATCCTTATAGTTTTAAGAATAATTTTAATACTAATAGTAAAATAATATTAATAATAATTGCAAGTGGTGGAACAACATAAATTATAAGGTGGTTGGAGTCCTTTTCACAATTTGTCAATCTTTTCTTGCACAAGCAACCATATTACAGTGAAATGGAATAGAATTTGGCATTTCAAATTAAAATATGCTCTCCATATATTTTTTTAATAATATTTATTTTTAATATTAAATTTGGGCCATGCCTAACTCACCCCAAAACTAGTTTAAAGGGGATAAATATTTATAACTCATATAAGGGACACATTACCCCTTTTCAAAACCAATGTGGAATTCAACACACCTCTGTGTGGCACATTTATGGGGCTTCCAGCATCGGATTGGGAGGCTCTAATACTATGTTAAATTTGGGTCAAACCTAACTCACTCAAAAGTTAGCTCAAGGGGAGGAGTGCCTATAGCCCATATAAGAGGCACATTACCCTTTCCACAACTGATATGGGATTAAACATTTAACATTTATTGTCTATAAAGATATCTATTAAAAATAATCACAGACTTAATATGGTGAAAAATATATTTAAGTACATCGGAGAGATTTCAGATTCTCTTTTCTAATCTTTAATTCTCGATTTCTCGATTTTCATTTTTAAAAAAAATATCTATTAAAAGACATATGTTATCATAAGAAAAGATTGTGTAAAGGAAAAGAACATCAAATAATTAATGCATAGAGATTCACTGGATTAGAGAGAGAGAGAGTGAAGTATTAGTTTTAACTTTAGCAATCAACACATCAAATCCTTTTTCATAATTTTGGGGACAATTATCAACATGAGGATTTTTGTAGGTCCATTAATCCACTTGATTCTCTGTTGTCTTTTAATCAAGTCTAGTTAAAACACAGTTTGGACATAATTAAGATACCTCCACATGTGTATTTTGGATTTGATTACTCAACTCAATTTTACTTTGTTGCTCATTAGATTTGAAATCTAAATTTTACTAGGGTTTAAAAAAATCCCAAATCTAATATGTTTAATGTATCATAGTGTGGATAATTTACTCGGAACTCTCATCTAACTGAATAACATAATGAGCACACGAGTCAGATCAATAAAATTGAATCTGTCATACAAGGACAAGACAATCAGATTGAGAATCACTTTGAAGGGATTCAATCTTGACAAACCCTAGTAAGGTCCGACCCGAAAAGCCGGACCAGAAGGCACGCAACGTCCATACGAAAGCTACTCAACAAGCTCAACCCAAACTAACTTGATGCTATGTTTGATAAGCCGTGATGAAATGTAATACAATCAAATTTTTTGATTAAATTTAATAGAAAAATTCATTGCACTGCGACCATTTCATTTACCACTATTTGGAACTACTTACACCTGATCCAACATAGATTCAAATCTCAAATGAGCATAACTGATCTTTGATTCATGTGTTGGAAACTTGAAACTTAACTGTGGTTGAGGATCATAATATATTTCTCAAAATGATAATTGACTCAAACTTGGTGGAAATTAGGGGCACAAAACTGAGAGGGGAAAAATGAAATACAGGAAGATGCAATTCTGTTGTTGATTCCTTTGGCGTACAGTTTGAAAAACAAAATGGTATCTACATTTATCTGTCTTGCAGTTTCAAGTGTTACAACTACATATTACAATTGAGAGCAAGAGAGTAAAAATTTTAACCTGCGTGTAATTCCATTAATCCACACAACTCTGCTTGTTTTACTTGGATTGTGATATAGATTCTCTTGAGTGCTCATTCTTGAATTTGTAGCACATTTCCCATGTCTTCTAGGCTCTCAACCATGCAACAAGGTCCTACCAGGTGCAGTGCCTGGACGCTTCGGTAACTTCTGTGTTGTTGCAAACTGATGGATTAAATCTTGAATTCCCACAAATGCCACCAACAATTCTGCAGCATCAGTTTGGCTTAACACCTTCTTTACCACCAATTCCAATGCCTTAAACCTGTGATATATTTAGCTGATGCATTTATATATTATGCAGTCTGTAGAAGTCATATTTTTCTGGTAGCAATTACAGTTAAAAGTTTATCTATAGCGCCTATATATAGGATGCATATGCAGATGTGCATGCTTATGGTAGATGCATACAAAATGAGCGAACATATATCTTATACTGGTGTTTGAACAAATACTTTTATATGTATTACTGCTGCATTCAGATATTCATGTGGAAAGATTTTGGGTTACATAACCAGTGGAAAAGAAAGTGGACCTGAGTTGTTGGGCCTTAGTGATGACTCTCTCAATCTTCTTGAACTCAGCTTGAACACAAGTCATTTTAGCAGTATGTGATAGATGATTGTTGAAAGGAGCAAAGGAAAGGTGGAAGATACATGTTGCTTGAATCTCAGCCATTTCCTCATCGATTACTGACTCCTCAATGCGTATTTCATTCATAACTTGAGAGAGGAGCCTTTCTGTGTCATTTGAACCCTTTAAGGATGATGCCCATGAGATTGATGGGGAGTGTACCAGGCCATGGAGGAGGTCCAGAATGGCAGAGGGACGCCACTCTCCAAGCCACGCAAGGGCTGCAAGTTCATGGGGTGGGGCCCATTTAGGCATGAGGGATTGAGAAACATCCTTGAGCCTGGTTGGGACCATCTCACGTTTGTAATTGGCACGGAACCTGTTCAGTTGTTCCTCAATTAGCTGTTCAAATTCGCACTTTGCCTTGAGTTGTTTCTGCAGTCTTGCTGCCTGAGCCTTTTGTTCTTGTCTCCATGAAGCATACTTCGCCAAGGAGAGCTTTTCACCTAATTACCAGGTTAACTGTCAGCTTGCTTATATATATATGTGTGTAATATGAACTCTGAGGTGAATTAAACCACCTGCATGCTGAAATTTTGTTAAAGAGAGTAAACTAGTTGCATAAATTAGAAATATGATTTTCATTTGATAAAAGGACAAAGTTCTGTTAGTTGTCTTTTTGTACCACCATGGCTGCAAGGAATAGGCATGAATATTGGTTACAGAAAAGGGCCCAAAGGGCCCCAATCAATACATTTGAGCAAAGGAACAACAAACATGCTTGAACAAATCGTGAATACAACTATAGTTAGAGAATGTTTCACTTGCATCTAATGAGTAGTCATGCTTAAGCCTTCACTAGCTACGTTCATTGAAAAAGGAAAGGAGGACCTAGTTTTACTTCACAGAGAAGGCTCTATTTCAATTGTGGATTACTAATTTACTATCATTGAAGAAGCATGAGCCAATTTCAGTAGGAATTAAACAACATCAAAAATCAACTTGAACAAGTCTTCCAGAATAATCTACACTGCATAAAAATTGCTGGGCATTTAAGCAAATCATCATCTCTGTTTGCATATTACAAATAATCGAACAAGAATAAAACAAATAAAAAGTTTCTGAGTTTAACATTATAATGTTCCTCCTTTCTTGAATACATTGAATAGAAAATTCAAAGATTTTTATCTCTACCAGAAAACCTACACATTTCACCATTTAAACTGAACAAAATACAAGAGAGGAAACTTCACCCCTTTTGTTTGTTTCTGGCCACAGGAGGGTCATGCACTGTACTTTCTCGGCCACACCATCCATCTGATCATCTTCACCTCCTTTTTCTTCGTTCTGTTCATATTCATTCTCTTCACATATAGTCCTAGGAAAAACACATTCGTTGAGGTTAGTGGAGCACAAAAAAAAAGGGGAAAAACAAGGACCAAATTTACTGCACATGAATTCATCTACTCATCAAGGAAGCGAGGGTAAAAATTGGGGATATAAAACCCAATTGGATGGTTACCCCTTTCCTCATTTTCCCAGCAACAAACCATACTGCAATTATTACTGGTACTTTTATGATACGAAAAAGAAAATGATGTGCAGCATTTCTGTTCTAAAACGCTACATCTTCATCTCCTTGGAAATTGAACATGGAGAAATTCACAGCCCGCGAATTTATTATAAGGGAATTTTTTTATGCTGTTTCGGGAACAACTAACTTATTCATTCTTTTCCCCATTTTCTCGGCAACCAAACATAAAGGAGCTTCACATTAGTAGAATCAACAACATAGAGAAAAGAAACTGGAATCTTTTTCAACTTTGTGGGATATGCACAGTTAACTTCAATACATTTTCTTTTCTTTTGTTTGTTTCTCAAGAAAAAACAATAAATAAAAGAAAGATGAGTCTGTACATTGTCTGGACGTTTATGAAGAAGAAAGAGGAGGAACATACGAGAGGGTTTGTGATGGTGTCATTTTCTTTGTTCTTTCTACGTTGATCATCGGTTCTTGATTTTCTTCAAACCGGGGAATGGCTGGACCAGAAATTCACGAGCAAATCCGGGCTACTTTGGTAATTTTAAGAGGACAACTTTCGTGTTTGGGCCTATTCGAGTTGAGTCGGTCGGAGACGTGGGTGGGCTACTGATTCCATTCTCGGTGAATGTTTTTACCGTTGATTTTGTTTATTTGATTTTAATTAAAATTTCAAATATAATACCTTAGAGCTTTAGAAGTTCAACAAGAGTATTACTGAATTAAAATTCATTTGGTCCTTCGGAAGCGGACATCGGTTATGAAGTGTGGGAACAAGTTTATATAGGATTAAAAATTTTATTAAAATTCACATGATTTTACAAAATTTTTAGTTTTATTATATTTATTTTTAAAAAATCCTACCTATATATAGCGACTAATTTCTTAAAAGCGCAATTAAGTTCTTGATTTCTTAAACGCACACAAATAACCGGCTTATAAAAGTAATATCTAAATTTTATTAAATTAGAGGGACTAAATTATATTTTAGCCATGATATTAGTGATATAAAATTCCATGTGTCAAATGAGATCAAATAGAAATGGGAAGTTAAGATAAATGGTATGGCAAGCGTGCAAGGTTCTCAACAATGACTATTCTCGTTAGAGCAATAATTCATAGAATTTAGAAGAAGATAAACATGGCATACCATGCGCCAGAGCAACAAGTACACAGGAACCAACCACCTTGAAGCAGACCAGAATCGAAGTTCAAATTTATACAACAAAGGGAGCCAAATGCATAAATTGAAATACTCTGCAATGTGGATTTACACAGAGCATATAAAAATATATGTATTTACTTCCATATTTACAGCTGAGTGGTACCATTTGCATTAAGTTAAACCAATGATGTTCTTGATCTTTGGCAGTTATTCTGGTTAACAGCCTGAGTGATTTTAGATGCTAGGAAACTTACTCATGGCTGGATAAAGGGTGACAGATTACCTAACAGTGGCAGTAGGAATGGCCTCTTTGAAGAGAATATTTGCAAATGGCGGTGGAAGCCAAGCTGCATTGTTACCACCTGAGCCATCCTGGCCGTTGCCTGATGTTTGGCGCTTTCTCAGTTTTGTGCTTACTCTTCGTCCGACAGAAATTGTAAGCTTCATGGCAGTAAATACACCTAATGCAATTGCAAGGGGTCTTACAGCCCAGTGAAAATCCTCAACGTGCTGATATTTCTGCACCACTCCAGGACAAGTATCAAAAGAAACTTGCTCCACTTCAGCTGGATCTGCTAGGAAGCTATTGGATTCATCTCCAAACACCAGCCTCCCTGGGAAGCCAACAACAAGACACCCGTTTGGGAGGATTTGTGAAATCCTCCCAGTGGCCCATCGTCCTCCTCTTTTACGAGGCCACTCGAATCGTGGAGCAGCCACATTAGCCTTCAGCGTCACAAACTGCCCTACACAATAAGCTTTAGCCATTTGAAGCTCGGAAGAACTTCCCATCCAGAGAGTCTCTAAACCTACAAACCCAACAGTCACACCGCCTCCCTCACGATCCACAAAGTGTATAATTCCCACAGGAGAATGCCTGCCATGTTCTTCCTTCAGTCGCACCCAATCTCCCGCTGCAAAGCCAGATGTGACTCTCTCAAGTGTTGACTCTTGTACCCTGAGAGGGTTGTGAATTCCAGCAATTTTAACCAGCACAAAACCATTTCTATCAGCATCACTACCCACATCAACCACAGTTCCGTTAGGTACATCTACGTTTTGAGGTTTACATGCATTCATGGGCTTTCTTGAACGAACTGTGTCGCCCACTTGGAGATGATCTTTGGAGAGATACCATGCAGTATAGCCACCAAAGCTTGATTTTTCTGCAAGGGCTCTGCTTTCGAGACCAACCCATCCTCCAGCACTGTAAACAACATTATGCAAGCTGCAAGTACAAAATGCAATCTAAATTACAACAAAAAGATGAGAGGGAGATAGAGATAGAGAGAGCAAAACAAGCAACTTAGGTTCCACCTTCCTAGTCTGATGCCTACTTACTGAAGCTATAAACTCTGATAAAATACTTTTGATTTCTGATGACAGTTTAAATCATATTCTATTGTTTCCCTCACTAATAAGAATGTAAAGATACCAAATAGTAGGTCAAGGGGCCCAGGTATTAGAGGCAAGTCTATTACACACAACCACCTAACAAATATGTGTAATGGTTGCAATCATATACCAATTTTTGAAACTTAGTTGAAACCCATGCACAAAAATTGATGCTTTGATCCAAACCATTCATAAATAGGTACAATTTGACGCAATACTACTGCTATTCAGAACTTAGTTTTGAGAGACCAGAAATCAATCCTTCAACCAGAAAAAAGGGGAAGAGCAAACCTCTTAGGGTCTATTTGGCATTGTTGATGGAGCTGCTGATGAGAAAATCATTTTCTTAAAAATACTATTTAGAAAATATTAAAAATTAATTTTGACATAAGTTAGTCATAAGAACAACAAAATAACAAAATAGGTTTCCCAAAGTGCTTTTTCCACAGCATCTAAAAGGGTGTATTTTCAAAAAAACATTTATTTTGAGCCTCTAAACTCAATGCCAAACACCCATTTATTCAAGTGCCTTTACAATTTTACAGTGCCTTTCAGAACCTGCTCGTCAACAATAGTACAGCAGAATTGTGCCATAAATTGATAGTTAGGGATATTTATTCAAAGTTAATGATCATTCAGGTTCAACTTTTAAACAATAACATAGCAATGCAGACCATACTTCTGTGTTAGTGCAAGAAATATTTCAATAATCAATTTCATGGAAGGAATACTACCCGATCTCTTGATATCTGATAAAACTATTTATGAGTTTAAAGTATTAAATAGAAACATAAACAAGTCCACTATCCAAACTATAATTAGCAAGTCTTCAAATGAAAATTTTTTCCTAATTTCCTTCACGATTGAGAAAATATAGAACAAATAAATAAAACAAAGACGATGCAAAATAGAGGTCACAAATAACAGGGGCAAACAATAATAGGCTTAGGTAAAGATAAACAAGTTAATACCCCTGATGTACCAAATTTAATGGCTGTGTGCCCTAAAATTGGAAATAATTTGCGGTTGAACAAGGTAAGATGAAGGAAAATGCAGGTTTGATCTTGGACATAGCAAAGTATTTAAAAGGAAGAGGCAATTGTCAATCATTCCTGAAGAAAATGCTCAAGGCATCTGATGAATTGTGAAGGGGATAAGAAATGTTAGTAATATGACATTTGACAAGACACGTGCTGCACAAAATCAAGGAAAAGAACAACACATCAATTCATCAGATCCTGTTACAAATTACAACAAAATCTAACTAAAAAATAAAACATTCACTCTAAGTAAATTGAAAGCAATAGCTAATAAAAGGAAATACCTTTGAAATGCAAATAGAATATCTTCCATGACAGGTCGGTTCCGGAGATCATACTCGAAACATCCCTTGATAACATTCTCCACAGCAAATGGAAGGCCGCTTGGAATCTGTGGTTTTTCCTGCTTGATCACAACAGATTGATATATTTCTTCAATTGATTTCCCAAACCAAGGCTGGATGCCAGTCAACATCTCCACTATGCTACACCCCAACCCCCATGAATCTGTCTCAAAAGACATAGGACCTCGCGCTTCCGGATCCCACTGTTCCGGGGCCATGTAATTTGGTGTTCCAAGTCTTAAAGCCATCTCTGAATTCATCAATGGAATGCCATGTAGTAGATAAGGTATACCAAAATCTCCAAGAACCACTCGATCATGATCATTAAATAGGAAGTTCGAAGGCTTAAGGTTCAGTACCAGCAACCCAATTGAGTGCAGCTCTTGGATCCCTTTTACCAAATCTATACCATACCTGTAAAACATCAACTTTTGAGGATTGGGAGGATAGGGATCATTCTAGGCATGCTAATTGTTGTATCTAATGCAAAAGAAATAAAAGCCCAAAACCATTACCTCAAAATATCTGAAAATTGAAGCTTGCCCCCTTTCAACCAGGCTATCCGATCAGCAACTGATCCTTCATAAAATTTCATTGCAATACAGATCTTGCACATCAAAAAAACAAAGCTAGTGTCTGAAAGCTGTTATTGAAAACCAGGAACTCGAAACTATAAAGGAAAACACCATTACTGAAATTCTAAATAGGTTACCAAAGAAAAAGACTAAATTTACAAGTGAGAAAATCACCTGCCCGTTCATAATTGAGACACCATGCAACCAACCAACACCTTGCATTTCTCGAGACCTCAAAAATATCCTTTCAAATCTGTCCACAAACATTTGTGTGAGGTCCTCTTTCAAGGGATGCAACACTTTAACAGCCACTTCATGATACTCCTCAAAATCATCAGCGAACTGATGATGTGTTGCTAACCAAACATCACCAAAGGTGCCACGTCCAATCCGGTGCTTTAGTTTCAATTCAGCTGCTTCAATCCATGGTGACATCTGGGTAGGTGTCGCAACAACTGTTCTTAGGTCGTCAGGATCTCCATCAAAAAGCATATACTCAAAGGAAACAGTCCGGTCAGGTATTATAATCTTTTCCGCCATTGCCCTGGCATTGAAATGACAATCAGGAATTTACTAATATTCTCAATAAACCACCCATACATAGCTGAAAATTATAAAAGGAAAGATCCTATAATGGTGATCTATATTTATCAATAATAAACTAGAAAGGAACAACTGAGACATGAATCTTAAGTAAGGCAAGCTTTAGTCCTGTTAAATGATTTCAAACTTTTCAAAGCTATATTCAACTAATGATATAATGACTGCTAGCGTGACCAAAAGTTCTTTAACACCCATTATCAAATAATTAAGCGATTCAGGCCAATTACAGAGGCAACACATCTGAAACTTGCCTCCCTTTACCCTGTTACCTTGATCATCATAACCGTAAAGTATCCAATTATATTAGTCTCAAATCCTAAATTCAAATACTCACACAAAAAGAGAAACTTTAGAAAACCTTAGCGTCTAGCCTTGTTGTTTACGATCTCTGTCAAAATTATCTTCAGAAACACCGATTGATAAAAAACATGTGCAAACAATAGATCCACATTTATATCCAAACAAATAAGTGGAATATTTATTCCATTCTGCCGGTCAGAGTACTAGTTGTGTTTCATGATTGCGTATAGTTTTGTATTGTCGTTGTCTAGGGTAGATGAAAATTCGATGCTTTTCTTATTTTTTTTTCAAAATCAAATTCATTATCTCACATCTCATGTACTAAGTACATGGAACATGATTGATCAAATTCTACCACTTCATAAAAAAATTTCTACATAACGAGGTACGTGTATTCTCAAACAACAAGCATATATAGAATAGAGTAATTTCCCCAGTTTGGCAAGCACGAAAAGAAGGAAGAAAATATCTAAGATCAAGAGAAGAACCTGAATCCAGGCTAAATAAATAATTTTCAATTCTTTTGTTTGATTTTCTTGGGAACCAAACAAAAGGGTATCAGCTTACCAGTGGAGAGAAAATTTCCGAGCCTGTTATAAATTCGAATTTCCGGACGCCCAATCGAAAATCCAAAAATTTTATACGAATTGACTAACTGACGTTAGGGAAGATGAAGATAGAAACTAGAAGGCTCCTTATGTCATTTGCGCGCCACGTCACCTGGGCCCATAAAGATCTAACGGCGGCAGGAACGCTGAAGACAATGACAGATGATCTTAGCCGTGCGTATTATGCACACTTACACAGTACGTTCACTACCGTTACACAAGAGCTTTCTTTTTTTTTTTTTTTAATTATTTTTTTGTAAATTTTATAATTTAGCAAAATATACACATTAATATTTATATTTTTGAAAATAATCTATTTAGTCTTTTTAATTTATAAAATTAATTATTTAATTTCTATTATAAAAATATATTTAAATTGTCATTATTTATTGTTTATTTAAAAACTAACTTTCTGATATATTTAGAATTTAGAAGTTAGTTTTCTTTCACTCAATTAAAATTATATAGATTAAATTTTAAATGAAATAAAAGAACTTTAACTATATTTCTCATATTAAAAAACTAACTTTCTAGTTTTTGTTTAATTATAATTATTAAATAATTTACTTTTAAAAATATAAGAGCTAATGTATATATTTCGTTAAATTACAAATACTAGTTATTTTTTCTTTTTTTCCCAAATTTATGTTAAATTTATAAATTAATTTAAAAAACATATTATTATTTTTTATAAGTTCCAAAAAAAATTAATAAAATGTTGATAAATTTTAATTTTAGTAGACACTTTCATCTCTCCATATATTTAGCGGTTAATAATTTAATAAAAATATTAAAATACTCTTTTAAAAGATGATGTTTGAATTTATTTTTTTAAAAAATGAATTGATCAGTGTTAAGAATGATGTAAGTTAATTTAAAAAAAAAGAAGAATATAAGTTGAGGATTAAATAATTAATTTGAAATAATTAAATATATTAAAATAAACTTAGCAAATAGATAAAATGACTAAAATTTCTTTAAAAATAAAAATTTAAAAATATTTTAGTAAGTTTTTAAAATTTTAAAGATGTATTTGTTATATTATTATTTTGATTTTTAATTAATTTATTTCGATTAAATTTAAATTTGAGATTATTTTTGGAACATTTTAACATTCAATTATAATACAAATATAACATTCAAAAAAAATAAATGGTTTAAAAATAAAATTACTAAAACTAAAAATTCTTAGTAAGATCGAGAAAGAAATGAATATATTAAAAAAAATTGCAATTGGGCTTATTGAATATATTCAAACGATGTCAAGTTATATTCAAGCTTAAAAACACATAATTCTCATTATTGCCAATACGTTTTTTTTTTCAAAGAAAATATTGTTAATATGGTGTTGCTCAAAATATTTACTATCTAAGTGTATTATTTAAAAATATTATTAATTCTTATTTGATACTTCAAAATAAAAATGAAAAAAAAAATCCCCAGAGCAAGTAATATTGTCACTTGGAGAATACAAAATCTATTAATTTTTCCTCTAAATTGGTAGCTTGACGCCACTGCCAACCGTAGATAATGACATAACCCGGGGCCTATGCGTAACTGCAAGTCCTTTCCAACCTTTGATGGCTACGTTCCTAATTTGTAGCCAACTGTTGACCATTAAATGTTCAGTTTTCATCAATCATACGCAGGAATACACAAGATTGCAAAGAAAAAATGGTCGGGTAGGAGCTAAAAGAATTTCAATGATAATATCTAATAAAAAATAATCCAATCAAACAAAACTTTCATCTGACTGATTCTGCCTAATCATTGCTGAATGCTATTAGTAAAGCTTATTATGTTACTCTGAGGGCATGATCGCAGGCAAGTCACAGTCAATGGTTTCTTTTGCAGAAGTGTTAGCCTTGAAGTTCTATCATCCTGGGTCCACCTCCTAAGCACTGAAGGGAAAACCTTGAAGGTCGACTTTGGCCTTGTGATCCTTTTCTTGATGCACCACGAATTCTAGAGTATGATAGCCACCCTCTCAAAAAGTGAGCTAATTTGAACTCTGGCATAGGATTATCATCATGATCATCACTGTGGTACCTGGAGTTGTAACCTTGGTTTGCATTCTGGTCAGTGGTATTCTGTTCTATCTCTACATCTCGGGCTTGTAGCCTTATAATGAAATTAAGCTATTAGTGTATGAACCATATTCATGAACATTTAGAAAAACAGTGTAAAATTATGTATTGGACGAATAGGAAGTGAAAAGAACTTGTTCTAATAGAAGGCAGTATGGAGACTAAGATGAATGGTTTTCATAAATATGGGCAACCAAAATCCAACATGAAAAAAGGTTTTATGCAGGTGTTTATATTAATCGTATTATCCTACATTTAACTGTTGAATACATATTCTTATAGTCTCATAGAGATCAAGGAGTTTATGAGCAGTGTTTATAAAAGCATTTAGTAGCATGATCCAACACTTCTAAGTTAATGCTAACTCTAAGCTTCCATGACAGCAGATAATACAAAAAAGAAAAGGGGAAAAGGACCCTGGTTATATAAAGAGATTCTGGTAAACACCAAGGACAAACCAAAAGATAGAATTTGCTGTTGAAGCATCTTGCAGGGTTTTGCTTCTGTTTCTATGTACCCAATGCCTCAACATACAAGTTCAGCTAACATTCCTTTACTTTCTGGTCACATCAAAACGGTTCCTTTCCCCCAACCTTTATTCAAAAAAAGAAAACAATGGGGATGGAGAAAGATAAGAAAGAAGAATCTTATTTTTCTGGTATACTTTACAGCTATGTGACTATTTAGGTGTACTGTGCTCAAATATATATACACGGTCTCATAAAAAATCTCTACAGCAAAAGAGGTTGGCAAAGGCAAAATCTAAGCAAGTGGTCCTCAACACATGTTTAGACTGATAGTAGCATGTCTAAGGAGCAGCTCTGTAACATGCCATGTGTAGGCTACACTCACATTCAACCACAACAAAGAAGAACATAGAAAAAGAACACTCACGTTGAGCATGGTTTGCGAGTAGCATTTTGATTCCTAAAATGTCTTTTTGAACTTGAATAGTGGATGGACATATGCCTAACAAATTGAAGCTGCATGAATCACAATAACAATGTTAGAAGCTAATGATAAGCTAAAAATAGAGAGAGAGAGAGAGAAAAAAAAAAAGATCCTAAAGTAAATACATCAATAGATCCTTTCTCCTTTTCCCCTTTCCCCCTTAGAAGAAAAAGAAAAAGAATGGTGGCACAACAATGCAGACATAGAAGGCCACAAATCACAACTGAACATACAAAAAAGGGGGCAAGTGTCTTTTCCTTTCTTCTTTTCCCCTTTCCCCCTTAGATAAGATTGAGAAATCAAATAACACCATTTCCAAATCATAGGACATCATCTAGAAAGCATATATCACCACTTAAGTTTTGCTCAGCATAAATACATGGGATCAGCATCAATTGAAACTAACTCTCCACCCTGTGGGGAAAAAATCTAATAATTATCATCTACTTCATCAGGTGGGTGATCATGATATGCAGGTTTGGTTAAAGAATGGACATGACTAGGAAGAACAAAACAAGAATGTGAAATAACCATGATCATAGATAAATATTGCTTTGTTCGAACAGAAATTGCGAAGGAATCCATATGTAAGTAATGAGTAATAACTCATTTAATGGAAATTTTATGCAATGGTGATGTGCTGATGATTAAGTTCATGATGTTGTTGGTTGACTGACTGAATCAAGACCTCTTAATCAGAACCATGAATCCAAATAAAATCAAATGCCACCAACAATATGTGAGCCTTCCAGCTCCAAGGGACAATTGCATCCCATATATATATCAACCAGCTTATTCGAAAACACAAATGTTACAAGCGTTCCAAAAATAAATAAATAATAAATATACAGACTCAAAGAACCTGATCATCATCCTTGATCCCAAAATTCCGAATACAAGCCTTGTCATTAACTAGCTTCCGACCCCCATAGCTCAAGCAAAAGTGCCCCCAGACATGTGACCTGAGTGCAAAATTAACAAGCTAATAACGCTCAACTACGAACCGACTTGACACCATATCAAATTCAAACCACAGACACAAATGTACATTAAAATCCCTCTAAAAAAACCAGGGATTGAAATTTACCAGGAAATCTCCCCCTGCCCTTCATTCGGTGACGAAGCAAAAACTTCCTCCACCGCACGTTTGAGTTCTGCCACCGTGGCATTTTTCCCAACGTGAACATCTATTAGAACCAGATAACAAACTATGAAATAAAAACACTGAAAGCCAATCCAATTAAATTGCAATTATCAACCTGAAACTACCTCCAAGGCATTGCAAAAAGGAACGAAAAAGTATTATTTAACTCACAATATTTTCGGGGGAAAAAGCGCAAAACAGTTAAAAAGACGGAAAAGAAACATTTCCGAAAATTGCTAGAGAGATTAATTAAAAAATGATTAATTACCGAATGAAGAACCGTCGAGCTTGAGTATATAGAGCTTGAGGAGTTGCTTTGGCAGCTTATGATATGAGTAAGATCGTGCAACAAGCCAATCATTATCATAAACGTAGTTGTCGCCGTCTCCGCTCAGTCTGAGTGGAGCCGAGCTCGGACTCTCAATCGGAGCCCTTACATTACCATTTTTATTGTTAAACAGACTACTGGCATTAGCATAATTCCTGTGTTCTCGACCAAAAATGCTTCGCATAATGAAATACAAGTTAATTCTAGCTGTTCTTTCCTAGGGTTAGCTTTGGTATAAAAACAGTACAGATTTTGCAGAGAGAAGAGAGAGGGAGAGAGAGAGAGGTTGTAGAAAGAGAGCGAGTGATCTTTGGGAGAAGAGAAGAGGAGAGAATATGGAGGGAGAGGAGACCGTTACTCATGCGATTTTTCTGTTTTGGGAATTTGGGAGCTTACTCGCAGGAAAATACTCGCTCTCACACATTGACATCTGGTAGGAGAGGCCATGGTATTTTCCTTTGTTTACCGCAGAATTCTCATTTTGTTTTTACTTTGAGCAGAATGGTAAGCAGATTAGAAGAACCGTTGATTTTTATGGGGTTCAAATTGCAATTTACGTTTTCTAATTAGCTATTGAATACAGGGCAAAATGAAAATAACAGTGAAGTGATTCATTTTTATGCGAGGATGACTAAATGTAAAGATCAATCTTTCACATTTTCAATTATAAGTTGGTACTTTTGTTTCAAAGGACAATACTTCTGTTACAAAGCTCCAAAAATAATTATATGAATCCCATAATTTATTTCATCAAGTGCAAGAAGAAATTTATAAAATAGAAATAAATAAATACAGGGAAAATGTTAACAGTAAAACGATTAGTAAAGTTTTTAAATATGTTTATAAATGAAATTTATTTTTTACTGTCGAAAGTTGAGAATATTCCTTTTAATTAGAAAATGATTTTCTTTTAAATTATTGCAGATGAACGCTTTTTTATTTTTTTAACAAAATGAAAACTAGTTTTTATTAGAAAATAAAAAATAGAAAAAAACAAGAAACAACACCTAAGCCTTTAGTTTCAGTTGAGAGAGGGTGAAAAAAACCGAGGGACAATAGAGAACTGCAAATCTTGCTATCTTTCTTATCCGTTTTAAGATTTATTTAGTTGGAATAATTTAATTAGAAATTTAAAATTTTAAAAAATATAAAAATTTTATTTATTTAATTATTATTTTTTTATTTTTTGAAAAATTAGATTGTTCTCTTACTTAATATAAGAAAAATAATTTATTTTTTCCTAATCTAATTAAATTATTTTTCAGAAAATTCACTTTTAAGAAAACAACTTTTTCAACTAAATCAGATTGTCAATTTTTCAAATCACTTTCATATATTTAAGCTTAAAATTAGTAATGAAAACCTTTTTTAATCTTATTGAATCAAGATGGGAGACAGAGAATGACAATAGGAGTTTTACAAAAGATTATCTTTAAGCTTACAACTAAGCTACATTTCTTTCGCATAAAATATTTTTTATATAATTTTTAGTATTTAAATATTAAAAATATAGTTAATAAAAAATTAATTTTTTAAAAGAAAATAGCAAAAAATTATTTTTATATTTTTAAAAATTTTATTAATACCATTATAAATAAATTTGTTAATATATTTTATTTTTAATTAAATTTAAACAATAAAAATTAATTAATTTTTTAAAAAAATACATTTCGCAGGTAAAGGAATTTCACAGATAATGGGAGTCTGAGAACTTATTAAACAGTGTAAAGACAAAAGAGAACGATATTGGAGTTTTTTTTCCAAAAAGTTGATTGTTGTGGATGATTACAAGCTCCGTAAGCCCTGATCTGAGGAAGCTCAAACAAACAAGGAGAGCAAGGCTTGAGTTCAATAAAGGTTCAATATGCCGCTCCAAGTCTCATACTGTTTGAAGATCTGTCCAGACAGATCGGATTAGGCGCTAAGATTGCCGAAGAAATCTTAGTTTCATGTTCCTAATTCTGTGTACCCATTAACCTTTAAATTAAATAATTACTTCACACGACGGTAGAGTGTACAGTTAGCATTCGATCGATTCGATTTAAAATTAAATTAAATTGAGTAAATTAAAAATTAAAATTTTAATATTTATAAAATCGAATTAAATTGATTTTAATTAGAAATTAAATCGAATCGAACCGATTTGATTTAATTCAGTTTGATTTGATCGATTTTAATTTTTAATAATTTTTTTATTTTTTAAAATTTAATTAAAATATTTTAATTTTAATATAATCTAATTTATTTATATTATTAAAAATAATATATTATTATCACTAATCGGTTTGATTTAATTTTTTTAATTTTTCTAATTAAAATCGAATTGAATCGAAATAATAAAAATTTTTAAAATTAAAAATTGAACTGAATTAAATTAAAATAAATAAAAAATCAAACTGAATTATTAAATTAATTTAATTTAATTATTTTTTTAATTTAAATCGAATACTGCTGATTCTAAATATATATATTATCATCGTAAATAAATAAAAAGTATGAATATAAATAATGATTATATGTGATAAAAAAATAAAAAAAAATATGAAAAGAAAAATAAAAATTAAGTAAAAAAATACACCCTTAAGTCTAGACCGATTTTTAGACATCAATTGTGGATATTCTCAATCTCAATGATCGCTTTCCCTACATCTGCTCTCTTTTTTCAGTACTTTTCCTTCATTAATTAGAAGCTAAAGATTTGAAAGAGGAAAAATGAAAGGGGCATAAGAGGAAATGGATAAGTCGTTGGAGAAAGAGAGGTGTGATTTAAATTAAAGAAAATATATTTTTATATTTTTGCCTTAAACTAATGACAACTTTGCTTTCTAATTAGATGGATGAGCTTAATTTTATTTTGTACAAATAATTCAATATTCCAAATCTATTAATTCACTTAATTAAAATTTATATCAAGTAAACCTTTAGCAAGTTTATTCAGGAATTAAATAATAAAATATTTGATAATTGAAATTAATATAAAAATTAATTAGTAAATTTTTTAATATAAAAGGTTTAATATATTTTTTAAAATTAAAAATTAATTAATAAACTTTTTCATAGAATAAAAAATAAAATTTCCTTTCAATAAAAAATAAAAATATAATGTTCAAAAAGCACCTAAGCATTACTAATAATAAAATTTAAAGGACCAAGTAGTAAGTTTCAGCGAAAATTTCAACGGCGGGTCGGGTCGGTTTAGTTCACCGCCACGCTTATCTCCAGCAGCGCTCTATCATTTTCTAATTCTCTCTACCCGCCCTCTTGTGGCCTAGACTACACTCTCTTGAGAGAGAGAGGCATAGAGGTTCTCGCTTCAATTCTCTAAAACCCTAACTGCCATTAAACTATTCAAGATTGACGGATAATCATACACAAGCTCACAAGTTGTATATACACGGATCTGCAACTTTCTTCGAAGAGGTTTTGAGGTTTTCAGTTGGATCGTGAACTGACCACTATGTGGAACAATAATGCGGAGGCGCATATCGTGCCACCGGGAACTGGCGGTCCCTCTATACCGCCACCTCCTGCTCCCGCACAGCCATCTTATACTGTGCTTGCTCCGCAAATACCTCCGACGCAGGCCGAGGCGGAGGCAAAGCTCGAAGAGAAGGCTCGTAAATGGCAGCAGCTTAATACGAAGAGGTATAGCGATAAGAGGAAGTTTGGGTTCGTCGAGACGCAGAAAGAGGACATGCCTCCTGAACATGTCAGAAAAATTATCAGGTGGGTTTCTATATGCGAGGGATGGTGAATTTTGTTGGTGTTGTTTTGCATCTGACTTTGTCCTTTTGTTTAGCCCTGTGTTTTTAGGCGGTCATTTTTATCTGATTTCTGTTTTTCTTGGCTTTGAACTTATTGGTGAGTTTTTTTTTTTTCTTCTTTTTGTTCCTCCATTTTTTTTAGTTTGTTGGTGGTGTTAGTAATATTATCTATCTATCTATCCATCTATATATTTATGTAATGCAAGTGTTTATGGCAACTTGCCCGTCTATTAGAAGATATTCCTTTTTTATTTTGTTGGAAAAAAAATTTGCTGGCAAATGGAGGAAGCTTCTTGTATTTAAGTTCTGTAAACAATCTTGTTGATTTTATATTGGTGATGAAACTTCGGAAATATTAGTTCAAAGATTAACTAATGCAACCGAGTTATATACGCTTTACATTTTATCTCCTGTTCGTTTAAAGTTCTTTTTATCTGAACTCCATGTGTTATGCCGAAGTTTTTGTATAAATATTTTTGAAGTGTATTTTGGTATTACGATTGTGAATTCAAGGAATAGATACACCTTTTTCTAGGCAGGGTAAGATGGAAAGAATTATATCCTTGTTACATGATTTATTAATTATTTCTGATATGCTTTTCAACAGAGACCATGGGGACATGTCCTCCAAGAAATTTCGACATGATAAGCGTGTGTATCTTGGAGCTCTTAAATTCATTCCACATGCTGTTTACAAGCTTCTTGAGAATATGCCAATGCCCTGGGAGCAGGTTCGTGATGTGAAGGTTCTTTACCATATCACTGGGGCTATCACTTTTGTGAATGAAATTCCCTGGGTTGTTGAACCCATTTACTTGGCTCAGGTATGCCATCCCTCTGTATGTGTGCATGCACATATGGGTCTACACTAGTGCATATCTTTACTTTAGGGGTCATTTGAATGTTTCTATATTGGTGTAAAAATTGTTGGTGATCGAGTTCTATTATTTCTGTGTAGTGGGGTACAATGTGGATCATGATGCGAAGAGAGAAGAGGGATCGGCGGCATTTTAAGCGAATGAGATTTCCACCATTTGATGATGAGGAACCTCCATTGGACTATGCTGATAATTTGTTAGATGTTGATCCTCTAGAGCCTATCCAATTGGAGATGGACGAAGAAGAAGATTCTGCCGTATACACTTGGTTCTATGACCATAAGCCCCTTGTCAAAACAAAGCTTATCAATGGTCCAAGTTATAGGAAGTGGCATCTCTCCCTTCCCATCATGGCAACTCTTCATCGGTTGGCTGGACAACTTTTATCTGATCTAATTGATCGCAATTATTTTTACTTGTTTGACATGGAGTCCTTCTTTACGGCTAAAGCATTGAACATGTGCATACCTGGTATGTGTGAATGTATACTTTTCAGCTTATAATTTATTTTTTAAAATTTATCTTTAGGATTGTGTGTATAGACTTTTGAGCACATATATATATATATATATATATGTTAAATCTTTAGGATTTGTGTGTGTGTGTGTGTGTGCGTGTCTATATCTCGAATATGGATGAAAATAATGATTATCTTAGTTTTGACTATGGTATAACTTATTGGGTAGAGGCCATGACATCCTCATAGATCTTGTCCTTGAAAGCGTTGAATGGTTGGTTTCCTTGGCTAGTTTATTATGCTGGATATGTCTTGGACCATATTTCTTTGCAGTGTTGTTTTATTTTATTTTTTTTCCCTGACTATGGTACTTCCCCCCTTATTCAGGTGGTCCTAAGTTTGAACCTCTGTATCGTGACATGGAGAAAGGGGATGAGGATTGGAATGAATTCAATGACATTAACAAGCTCATTATTCGGTCACCTCTCCGGACAGAATACAGAATTGCATTCCCACATCTTTATAACAATAGGCCCAGAAAAGTAAAGCTTGGTGTGTATCACACGCCCATGGTCATGTTCATTAAAGCCGAGGATCCTGATTTACCTGCTTTCTATTATGATCCATTGATACACCCTATAACATCCACTAACAAGGAACGACGAGAAAAGAAGGCTCATGATGATGATGAGGATGATGATTTCCTTTTACCGGAAGGAGTAGAACCTTTGCTGCAAGACACTCAGCTTTACACAGACACCACAGCTGCTGGCATTTCCCTGTTGTTTGCACCCCGGCCTTTTAACATGAGATCTGGCCGGATGCGACGAGCAGAGGATATACCCCTTGTGTCCGAGTGGTATAAGGAGCATTGGTGAGATTCTAATTTCTCTTCTGCTTTTCGCATGTGCAACTGATGAGTAAGTGCATACTTATGACTGATTTTTTTTTTTATTTGTTTTTTCAGTCCACCAACATATCCAGTGAAAGTTAGGGTTAGCTACCAGAAGTTGTTGAAATGTTTTGTTTTGAATGAGCTGCATCATAGACCACCCAAAGCACAGAAGAAGAAGCACTTGTTTCGGTCTCTGGCTGCAACCAAGTTCTTCCAAACAACAGAACTTGATTGGGCTGAAGCAGGCCTGCAAGTTTGTAAGCAGGGGTATAATATGCTGAACCTGTTGATACACAGGAAAAATTTAAATTACCTCCATCTTGATTATAATTTTAACTTGAAGCCTGTGAAAACCCTTACTACGAAGGAACGCAAGAAATCCCGATTTGGTAATGCTTTTCATCTCTGCCGTGAGATCTTGCGTTTGACAAAGCTTGTGGTTGATGCCAATATCCAGTTCCGACTGGGTAATGTTGATGCATTCCAACTAGCTGATGGTCTCCAATATACATTTTCCCATGTTGGCCAGTTGACTGGCATGTACCGATATAAGTACAGGCTGATGCGACAGATTCGAATGTGCAAAGACTTGAAACATTTGATATATTACCGCTTCAATACAGGTCCAGTTGGGAAAGGACCTGGCTGTGGATTCTGGGCGCCAATGTGGAGAGTGTGGTTGTTTTTCCTTCGTGGCATTGTGCCTCTTCTAGAACGGTGGTTAGGGAATCTCCTTGCGCGACAGTTTGAAGGGCGTCATTCAAAAGGAACGGCCAAGACTGTTACAAAGCAACGGGTGGAAAGTCACTTCGATTTGGAGCTTCGTGCTGCTGTCATGCACGATGTTCTTGATGCCATGCCAGGTTGTACATTCTCATATTAATGATTCCTTTTGGTGTTGATTTCCTCAGTTTACTTGTTTAGTTTCTGCTTTATCATTTCTTTGCCTAAGCCTAACTGTGTGATTCTAAAATTGTAGAGGGTATTAAGCAAAATAAAGCTAGAACCATATTGCAGCACCTCAGTGAGGCCTGGCGTTGTTGGAAAGCCAACATTCCCTGGAAGGTTCCTGGTTTGCCAGTGCCTATTGAGAACATGATCCTTCGTTACGTCAAGTCTAAAGCAGACTGGTGGACAAATGTTGCTCACTATAATCGAGAGCGTATAAGAAGAGGTGCAACTGTTGATAAGACAGTTTGTCGAAAAAATCTTGGAAGACTGACTCGCCTTTGGCTAAAGGCAGAGCAGGTAACTTCTTCTTCTTCTTCATCTTTTTTTTTTGTTTTTCTTTCTTTTTTATATAATATGGACAAATGGTTCTCATATTACATTCACACAAGTACTGTATTCTCCATTTCTTGTCTTTTGTGCATGTTGCCTGTTCTTTCGGTTCCCTGTAATTATTCTTTGCATTTTTGCACACTAGGAACGACAACACAATTATTTGAAAGATGGTCCATATGTCACTCCAGAAGAAGCAGTTGCCATTTATACAACAACTGTGCATTGGTTGGAGTCCAGAAAGTTCTCTCCCATTCCTTTCCCTCCACTTTCTTACAAGCATGACACCAAGCTATTAATTCTTGCTCTAGAAAGGTTGAAGGAATCATATAGTGTGGCTGTCAGATTGAACCAACTGCAGAGGGAAGAGCTGGGTCTCATTGAACAGGCTTATGATAACCCACACGAAGCTTTGTCGCGAATTAAACGTCACCTGCTTACTCAGCGTGCCTTCAAAGAAGTATGTTGATACAATAAGAATTAGTTGGCCTCACTTTTATGATTCTTCTTGGTATACTGCTGTGGGATTTGCACTGATGTACATTTTTTTTTTGTACTGTTATGCAGGTGGGCATAGAGTTCATGGATTTGTACAGTGCATTGATTCCGGTTTATGAAATTGAACCTCTTGAAAAAATAACAGATGCATATCTTGACCAATATTTGTGGTATGAAGGTGACAAGCGCCATCTATTTCCTAACTGGATTAAGCCTGCAGATTCTGAGCCACCACCACTGCTTGTTTATAAATGGTGTCAAGGTATAAACAATTTGCAGGGTATCTGGGATACGAGTGAGGGGCAGTGTGTAGTGATGCTACAAACAAAGTTTGAGAAGTTCTTTGAAAAGATTGATTTGACAATGTTAAATAGGTAAGCAAACCATAAGGTCTTGTCATGTAAGAAATTAGTTCCAAGTTCAGGATTTTGTATCTTATAAATTTGTATTTTTACAGGCTTCTTCGTTTGGTGCTTGACCACAACATTGCTGATTATGTCACTGCAAAGAATAATGTGGTGCTGTCCTACAAAGATATGAGCCACACAAATTCATATGGTTTGATACGTGGTTTGCAGTTTGCTTCTTTTGTTGTACAGTATTATGGTCTTGTGCTAGATCTCTTACTTCTTGGATTGACTCGAGCCAGTGAGATTGCTGGTCCACCACAAATGCCAAATGAATTCATCACTTATTGGGATACAAAAGTTGAGACAAGGCACCCAATTCGGTTATATTCTAGGTATATAGACAGGGTGCATATATTGTTCCGCTTCACTCATGAAGAGGCTCGAGATCTCATCCAGCGTTATCTTACTGAGCATCCTGATCCCAACAATGAAAACATGGTTGGGTACCAAAACAAGAAATGCTGGCCTAGAGATGCAAGAATGAGGCTCATGAAACATGATGGTATTTGTTCTCTATCTTGTCATCTTTCTTATAAGTCTTGATGAAGTGGCTATTTACTTAAATGACATTCTTGCTAAATTTCATTTTCAGTAAATCTTGGGAGGAGTGTATTTTGGGATATGAAGAATCGTCTCCCGCGAAGTATCACAACTTTGGAGTGGGAGAACAGCTTTGTTTCTGTTTACAGCAAGGACAATCCAAATTTGCTTTTCAGCATGTATGTTTTTATTATTGGCAGTTTGGCACTTTGCAAATTTAAATATCCATACCAGCTAGTTTTATTTGGAACACTTATTTCCATATTTGATACTGGAGCCTTAAAGGAACTAGCTTTTGTTTTCCCAATTTGAATTACAGTAGACTATTTGCAGGTGTGGACTTTTATTCTGATGAACCCTGATTGATCTTTTTCTTTCCCTTGGATAAAAGTTTATATATATACATGCACGCGCACACACACATATGGCCAATTAATCCTAGCTCTCGGAGAGAAAAAAATCCTAGCTATATGTGGGTATATGATGTTCTCAAATCAAGTGATGTTTTTTAATTTTTTTTTTAAGGCATTTGGCTTTAGCGAGGTATCATGTGCTTCTAATTTCCATTATCCTATTCCCTTACTATGGGATTTTTGTCTTCAAAAGAAACTTTTAAAAAAATAGACTGTTAGCTGCATCACTTGAAATTTTCATTAGGTTTTACCTGATACTTTCACAGAGAAATATAATTTACATGCTTTGATGCATCTTTTTTGCCACTAAAATAGTTGTACATTCTCATGTGTAGGTGTGGGTTTGAAGTTCGAATACTTCCTAAAATAAGGATGACTCAGGAAGCATTCAGCAATACCAGAGACGGCGTTTGGAATTTGCAGAATGAGCAGACTAAAGAGCGAACAGCCGTTGCTTTCCTACGGGTTGATGATGAGCACATGAAGGTGTTTGAGAACCGTGTGAGGCAGATTCTTATGTCTTCAGGGTCAACGACTTTCACAAAAATAGTCAATAAATGGAATACAGCCCTGATAGGTATGTAGTATCACTTTTTAATCTTCTTGGCCCTTTTTGCAAATAGTTTTCTGTTAGTTGAATTTTTGAAAATTTGCCTTGTTTCCTTCTTTTCTTGTAGGTTTGATGACTTATTTCCGTGAAGCAACTGTGCATACTCAAGAGCTATTAGATTTGCTGGTTAAATGTGAAAATAAAATCCAAACTCGTATCAAAATTGGTTTGAACTCAAAGATGCCAAGCCGGCAAGTCCTTATTCATGCATTGACTTTGATTTGGTTGCTGAATTAGTTGTGAGACCGAGTTTCTGATTTGAATTTACTTGCATTTCAGATTTCCTCCTGTCATCTTTTATACACCAAAAGAAATTGGAGGACTCGGCATGCTATCAATGGGTCACATATTGATCCCACAAAGTGACCTCCGATATAGCCAGCAGACAGATGTTGGTGTAACCCACTTCCGCAGTGGAATGAGTCATGAAGAGGACCAGCTGATTCCAAATCTCTATCGCTACATTCAGGCATGCTTAAAGATGCTGCCTTTTTTTTCGTATTTAGTTTTTTTTATTAGTACCTTATGATGCCATTTTTGGGGGTGTTTTCTGATTCCGTTACTGGTTTCTCAACAGCCATGGGAGAGTGAGTTCATAGATTCACAGCGTGTATGGGCAGAGTATGCCCTTAAGCGGCAGGAAGCACAGGCACAAAACAGGCGCTTAACCCTGGAAGACTTGGAAGTAAGTTTTCCTTATTTTGCATGTTAACCTACACCACCTCCTTTTTCTTCATCTCACCTCTTGTTTACTGCATCACACATGTTTTGAGCTATGGCCGTGATGCAATGTTTTGAGATGCTATTTCAATAGCTGATATTTTTGTGCAGCATGAAGCTGCTTTTTCTCTGTTCTTCCATGTGAAGTTAGTGAAGCTGCTTCAGCAAATGCAATTTATTCTAATTTTTTATCCTTACACTTTGACAGGATTCTTGGGACAGGGGAATTCCACGTATCAATACTTTATTTCAGAAAGATCGCCATACTCTTGCATATGACAAAGGATGGAGAGTGCGTACAGATTTCAAGCAATATCAAGTTCTAAAACAGAATCCTTTCTGGTGGACTCATCAGAGGCATGACGGGAAACTTTGGAACTTGAACAATTACAGAACAGATGTTATCCAAGCTCTAGGTGGTGTTGAGGGAATTCTTGAGCATACCTTGTTCAAAGGAACTTAGTAAGTAGTCATGTTTTGTAATATTACTGCCTTCCCTAGGAATATTATTCAAGAGAATTATCTTTTGTTAGTAAGATTGGGCTTATGGGAGTCTGCTGCATATTTTCCATTTAAAAATTATTTAGCAGATGAACTTTCGATAGAGTTGTGAATGAGTTGAGCTACTCAGATTCCGCTCTCAAAATATTTCATTTCTACCAAGTTCTAATGAGGTCACTATTTATATTTTAATGAAATTTTTGTTAGTTTGGTTTTGGGCAAGCTTGAATTAATTTTCTATGTAACTAGAAAATTAACAAGCATATTTCCCTAAATTTTATTTGTGATTGAGTTGAGTGCTCATTGAGTTGATTTAAGCATGAAAAAAAATGGAACTCTAGGGGAGCTGAGAGTTTCAAGTATTGGGTTTTCTAAGAGTCAAGTTTGAGTAGTATTGACAACTCGGATTGATTATAATGCTTGTATATGATATTCAAGTTATGTGCAGTTAAAATATGTTGAGAGTATTATTTGTTTTCCATTTTCTTGCAACTTTAGGGATAAGATTAGTATAGACTGTGTCTGCCTTTAAGTGGAAATTTGTTTTGGGAACACTTCACTTATCTGGAAAATTTTCAGTTTCCCGACTTGGGAAGGTCTCTTTTGGGAGAAGGCATCTGGGTTTGAAGAGTCAATGAAGTATAAGAAGCTCACTAATGCACAGAGATCTGGTCTAAATCAAATTCCCAATCGAAGATTTACTCTTTGGTGGTCACCCACAATAAATAGGGCCAATGTCTATGTGGGTTTCCAAGTGCAGTTGGATCTAACTGGCATCTTCATGCATGGAAAGATCCCAACCTTGAAAATTTCACTGATTCAGATATTCCGAGCTCATCTTTGGCAAAAGATTCATGAGAGTGTTGTCATGGATCTGTGCCAAGTCTTGGATCAGGAACTGGATGCTCTGGAAATTGAAACTGTTCAGAAGGAAACAATTCATCCAAGGAAGAGTTACAAGATGAACAGCTCCTGTGCAGACATTCTTCTCTTTGCTGCTCACAGGTGGCCTATGTCAAAGCCTAGTCTTGTTGCTGAGTCAAAAGATGTGTTTGATCAGAAAGCCAGTAACAAATATTGGATAGATGTACAGCTCAGATGGGGTGACTATGACTCCCATGATATTGAGCGTTACACAAGGGCCAAATTTATGGATTATACAACAGATAACATGTCTATATATCCATCTCCAACTGGTATGGTTCTCTCCTGTTTTTTGGTTCTCTAAATTCAAATGAAAAACTTCTGGTTTAATGTGTTCTTTTTTTTTATTCTTTGTAGGGGTGATGATTGGACTTGATCTGGCATACAATTTGCATTCTGCATTTGGTAACTGGTTTCCTGGATCAAAACCGCTTCTAGCTCAGGCAATGAACAAGATAATGAAGGTAAACTTTACTTGAATGATATAGGGCTTGATTTAACATCTCAATGTTATATGTGAATTTATTGACATATGATGGCTACAAACTCTGTTAATTTTTCATTCTGATGCAGTCAAACCCAGCTTTATATGTCTTGAGGGAACGGATAAGGAAAGGTTTGCAGTTGTATTCTTCTGAGCCTACAGAGCCGTATCTGTCATCTCAAAATTATGGTGAGATCTTCAGCAATCAGATCATATGGTTTGTTGATGACACCAATGTGTATCGTGTCACTATTCATAAGACATTTGAGGGCAACCTTACAACAAAACCCATTAATGGTGCAATATTTATATTCAATCCTAGAACTGGCCAGCTATTTCTGAAGGTTAGCTTTGTACTGGAAGTCTTGAATGCTATTTGTGGGACTTGTTCATCCCAAAATTAAAGATGCTGATGTGTTGTGATATTTTGTAGGTCATCCACACTAGCGTTTGGGCAGGACAGAAGCGTCTTGGTCAACTTGCTAAGTGGAAAACTGCTGAAGAAGTTGCAGCTCTTGTGCGGTCTCTGCCTGTTGAAGAACAACCAAAACAAATTATTGTAACTCGTAAAGGAATGCTTGATCCGTTAGAGGTTCACTTACTTGATTTCCCAAATATAGTTATTAAAGGAAGTGAATTGCAGTTGCCATTCCAGGCGTGCTTGAAGATAGAAAAATTTGGTGATTTGATTTTGAAGGCAACTGAGCCACAAATGGTTCTATTTAATATATATGATGATTGGCTGAAAAGTATTTCATCATACACTGCATTTTCCAGACTCATTTTGATCCTTCGTGCACTTCATGTGAATAACGAGAAGGCGAAGATGCTACTCAAGCCTGACAAAACAATCATTACTGAGCCTCACCACATCTGGCCTTCTCTCAATGATGATCAGTGGATGAAGGTTGAAGTTGCTTTAAGAGATCTCATACTTTCGGACTATGCCAAGAAAAACAATGTGAACACATCAGCACTGACGCAATCTGAGATCCGTGATATTATTCTTGGTGCTGAAATCACTCCTCCATCTCAACAGAGGCAACAGATAGCAGAGATTGAGAAACAGGTATCATGTTTGCCAACTGCATAACTGTGTACACCTTTGTCCTTGCTGGTTTTACCAAGTGTAATATTCCTTTTTTTCTTCCTAGGCCAAAGAAGCAAGTCAATTAACAGCAGTCACAACAAAGACAACAAATGTGCATGGTGATGAACTCATTGTCACCACCACTAGTCCCTATGAGCAGGCTGCATTTGGGTCCAAAACAGATTGGCGAGTCAGGGCAATATCAGCTACAAATCTATACCTTCGGGTCAACCACATATATGTGAATTCAGAAGATATCAAGGTACAAATTGACAATTCTTATTCTGGCTCAGTTAAATTTCGAACCCTTCAGGTCTGTGACGTAGTTTGCATGTGATTTTACAGGAAACTGGATATACCTATATCATGCCCAAAAATATTTTGAAGAAGTTTATCTGCATAGCAGATCTGCGGACTCAAATAGCAGGTTACCTGTATGGTATTAGTCCCCCAGATAACCCTCAGGTCAAGGAGATCCGCGGTATTGTCATGGTCCCACAGTGGGGGACTCATCAACAAGTTCATCTCCCATCAGCTCTTCCTGAGCATGATTTCCTCAATGATCTAGAGCCCCTGGGATGGATGCACACACAACCAAATGAGCTTCCTCAGTTGTCACCACAGGTTTGCCCTTCCTCTGAATCCTGAACTTTATGCCCTAGATTTCCCTAATTTAGGGATCCTGGCAGTAGAATATACCCATGATCTGGTGTTTGACCAAAACAATGTCTTATTGCAGGATCTTACAACTCATGCTCGGATTTTAGAGAACAACAAGCATTGGGATGGGGAAAAATGCATCATCTTGACTTGCAGTTTTACGCCAGGATCGTGCTCATTAACTGCATATAAACTCACCTCAAGTGGATATGAGTGGGGACGTGTCAACAAGGACACTGGAAGCAATCCTCATGGTTACTTGCCAACTCATTACGAGAAGGTTCAGATGCTATTGAGTGATCGTTTCCTTGGTTTTTATATGGTGAGTGAAGTTTTACTTCTGGACATCATGGTGCAGCATTCAGATATTGATTCTGTTCTACTCTTGCAGTTAATGTTATACTAGACTAATGCTGCTTTCTGATTTGGTGGTTATGTTCTTTGTTTGCAATGTAGACTCCTGACAATGGGCCATGGAATTACAATTTTATGGGAGTGAAGCATACAGTGAGCATGAAATATGGGCTGAAGCTGGGGACGCCACGGGAGTATTATCATGAGGATCATCGACCAACTCATTACCTGGAATTCAGCAACTTGGAGGAGGGTGAAACTGCAGAGGGAGACCGGGAGGATACCTTCACTTGATTTTCAAGTCCGAGTTTAGGCGCTGCCTTTAGTTGTGTAAACAATGCTTGATGAAAAGACTTTTGTGGTAATGCATGTATGCCACATGTTGATGTATATCAGTGACGTGTTCTTAATGAACTGTAAATACTAAATACGTATTCTAGAAATTGAAGCCTACAAATTGCAATTATACAATGAGCTCTTGGTCGTCTTTATTTTTCGTGAAAATTTGGGAGCCAATTCAAACCTGTGACCTCACACAAAGAAGATTAAGCTGAGCTTCGGTTTTGGTGCTTTTGACGTTTGTGCGAATAAGATGGGATGTATGATTGAAAATGTGTTTTTTTGAAACTGCAAATTTTGCATATGTTTAGGTTCAGTTTTATTTAAATAAATTTAAAAAATTTCAGATTTTACTCAATCAATTTTTCTGTTTTAAAAAAAAATGTTGAGGGAGAAACCTATATTAGTTTGATCTAAATCATTCCCTGATCAAACCATCAGTAATTCTGAGAAAGGCTTGACCGCTGCAAGAGATTCTTGGAATAAAGTCATGAATCCTCAATGAAAGGAAATGGATTGAAGATGATGAACCTTATTTGGATGTCAAACTGCGATAGATCACTTTCATTTGAGAGATGAACTGAAAATTCTTGCTAAATTTATTGCATTAAGAGTCGATTGGCTGTAACAATTTAGCGGTATTTTCGATTTGAAATAGCAATCTAGTGCGAAATATGTTGGCATTCAAATCAATCTTTTCTGATCTTGTACCAACTTGGGATCATTATACAGGGAAGAAGCAACTTTCCAACTGCCTGCATGGAAGAGTTGAAAACTAAAAAAAAATGGAAAAGAAAAGATTGATTAGCATTTATATGCACATACAAGTGAGTGAATATTTGTTGAGAGTAGTAGAGATCACCAAGATGAAAAGCTGGAATGCAAGAAGTGAGTTAAGCTTCATTGGATCTTCTAGTTGTGATCAAACAAGTCCAAATTTTAGCATGGGAATGAATATGATCAAACAAGTATCATATCTCTCTTATGCATAATATTTGGAGGTAATCTCTCTTTGCCACCTCAAAGAAGTTGATTTCTTGATGGCTGTGAAATTTATCAACGGTTTTACAGCAAAGTAAAATCTAATTGCACTTTTTTCTTTTAACTTCTCCAATTATATTTAAGAAATTCGAGTCAAGTATCCATAAAATATGTATTTTTTATTATTATTATTATTTGAAAACTAAAAAAAAAAAAAATACTGACGAGAATTACTTTTATCAGTGAAAAAAAATAAATTTTCACTAGTAGTTAAAACATTTATTATAGTGAAGCAACAGTACATGCTTCAACTGATAAAGACGCACCAGACATTGTAGAAGAAAAACCGAGATAAAACAAGATAAGAATAAAATGTTAAATATTAAGAGTCAAGACTATATAATTTAAATCAACAATGACATTGATAAACTATTCATTAATTGACAAAAATATAAAATACCTCTTCGAATCTAATGTTGCAGCAATTACCCGTTAATAAGTGAAACTCTATAACTGCAAATATTAGGTAAACAAGAAACTTGATTGTTAGTTGAGAGAAATAAGTCAAATATAAATTAAAAATCAATCTTAATTATCCAGCTTCATCTTTTATTAACAACAAATCATAAGAGGTGCACACCAGCAGAAACGTCTATCTCTGCAGGGGCAAATAGAATTTTACAGGTGTGCACCTGCATAAACATACTCATCTATTTTAATGTCTCTTGATTTTAATAATTTAAATTAATTTTATAAATTTTAAAATTCTTAATACACTTAAATTATAATTAATTAAGTTTTTATTATAAATTAAAATAAAAATAAAGATATCATTAATTTTCAGGTCCTAAAAGATCATGTAACCCTTACTTTTTTTAAAATTATGTTTTTCTTTCCAAAATTTTATAGAAAAAAATGATTAAATCGTTAAAAATATTTTTTATGAAAACATTTGTTGAAGGTCAGAAATTCATTTTATGTAATTTTGATCAATGTTTATTAAAAATTAGATTTCTAATTTTCTTGATAATTTAATGTTACAAAAATGAATATTTAATTAAAATTTAAGTGTTTTTAATTTTATTTTCTATATATATATATATATATATATTGTATTAATTGAATTTCTAAATGAGAACAAAACTTAAAAGAAGAAATCTTACATAAAACACAATAAACATCTTATTAGGATAACTTTTTTTTTTTAAAAAAAAAATCATTTAAAATTAACTGGAATTTAATAAAGTTTTTTTAATATTGGGTTTGGCCCTTTTACCCTTAATGAATTTCCTTTAAAAAAAAACCCAAAATTTTAATTAAAAAAAAAAAAAGAGAGAGAGAGAGATTGTTCAAAAAAAAAGAGAGAGAGATAATGGGCAGCACGTGTGGCCAAAGAGAAGCATTAAGATTTTCATGCGTCATCGTCCTTGTACTTAAGCGGATCGTGAGGTCCACTAGGCGCTGTGTGTTTGGTGAATAAATTTTATTCTTTACTTTTCTGATTATTTTCTCATTCTCTCCAGAAGAAACCCCACATCTTCAACGGCTCTAAATCATTCTATAATTGTTTACTTATAGAATAAAATTACTAAGAACCATTTTTTTTTTTCCTTGGATCCAAATTCAGGTGATTCTCTTTTTCAGAAAAGAAGTTCTTGTACGGGTTACGCCAATCGTTGGTTCAAATTCGAATTACAATCAATTATAAAAAAGAAAAAAGAAAAAACCATGGACGCCCTTTAACGCCTAGGTGCCTTCCCGAGCTCCTACGCCTATCAGGATCACTTGTCCAAAACTTTCTTTTTCTTAGCTCTTTGTCAACTCCGCCTCCCTCTTCTCTTTTCCATCTTCTATATATAATATGTGTACTCTTCTTTGCGTGCTCCTCTCCATCTCTTCCAATTCTCTGCCATGAATTCCTCCTCCTCCGCCGCTACCACCACCACCACTGCTGCACCTACCCCCCTTTACAATCGCAAAAATATCAAGGTCACCCCCATTGACGGCGTTGACATGGTCAAGAAGATTGGTAACAGTAATGGCGTTCCCCATGGCGTTTATGGGTTTGACCCTTCCTTTATGAAATGGACGCTGCGCGATGTGGTCAATGTAGCTAAACGTCATTGGTTACCATGCTTTTTAGGACTTGGGTTGCTGTTTTTTATGGGCGTGGAATACACGCTCCGCATGGTTCCAGCTTCATCTCCGCCATTTGATTTGGGGTTTGTTGCCACGCGCCGCTTACACCTGTTGCTTTCCTCGTGGCCGGAGCTCAACACTTTGCTGGCTGCTCTTAATACGGTAGGAATGTTTTACGTTTATACATTTCTCTCACTTTCGTTTTCAATTTCTTTTTGCAAAAAGGATAGGTCATAGATGTTGTTATTATTCAGGTGAATCAATGAGTCGATTGTCATCATTGATAGATTGGGATTTTGATGTGAACTTCTAAATTGATGGTTTTGCAGTAAAATTTGAGATGTTGCATTTGATTGAAATCCTGCAATTTCTAGCCTTGTTTTTATGTACAGTTGTTTATGCTTTTTCAAAACTCCAAGGCTATTTCAGTTTACCTGAAAAAGATTCAATCTTTTTCTTGTGTATCCCAATCTGAAATTTCCCCATTGCTCAGGTGTTTGTGGGTATGCAAACAGCATATATAATGTGGACATGGCTAATAGAAGGCAGGCCAAGAGCTACAATCTCTGCTCTATTTATGTTCACTTGCAGAGGGATTCTTGGCTACTCCACTCAGCTTCCAGTTCCTGAGGTTCTTGTCTAAGTTATGTTTCTGTCTCTTTGTTACAACTATAGAAAAATGCAATTACTGATTGTGTACTGTTGTTGGGGATTGATTAAAACAGGGATTTCTAGGCTCAGGAGTGGATTTCCCAGTAGGAAATGTGTCTTTCTTCCTGTTTTTCTCAGGCCATGTTGCTGGTTCTGTGATAGCATCGCTGGATATGAGAAGAATGGGTAGGTGGGAATTGGCATGGACATTTGACGTGCTTAATGTTCTACAAGCGGTGAGGCTGCTTGGCACTAGGGGTCACTACACCATTGATTTAGCAGCTGGTGTGGGTGCTGGTTTTCTGTTTGATTCACTTGCTGGGAAATATGAAGAGGGCAAGAGAAAGGAGGCCATTGGTTACTACAGCTAAAGAGGATTTCTTCAGTTCAAAGAAGGGGGAAAATTGCCATTGCAGTCTGTAAACATAATTTTGAAATATCAAAGGAATTGTGTAAAGAAAAGAAGGGCTTAAAGAACAGTTGTGTCTTTGTTTCTAGGTTATATACTCTTTACCAAAAGCAGAATTGGGGGGAAAAAATTTGTTTCTCTACAGAGTTGCTTGGAAACTTTCGGTTGAATAGTTGTGTCAGTGGGCGGTGTCAATGGAAAATGAGAACTTTGGAGACAAGTAACCATGTGGTGGGTTGGTGCTTCTCAATCTCATAAGTCATAATTGCACTTGCAGAATGAATACCTACCTCACAAATCTAGCCTATTTGTAATTTAGTCATGTATATAAATCTTATAACTAAAGTTTTAACAATGCTTCTATACTATTTTAAAATACTATTATGCATGACATCCCTGCATGTGCAGGACGGGACAAGCGTGTGGAGCCTCTGTCCTCTTAGGTCTACATCCATTTCCATTTCGCCTGCATGTGTTTCAGAAGGTTTTAGATTTATCTTTGGCTGTCGAGTGTCTGTTTTTTTTCGCCGTTGTAGGGTCACTTAAGGCTCACTAAGTCACTTCCGCACGTTTCTACCAATTCTTGCCGTTGCAGGGTCTCTTAAGGCTCACTAAGTCGTTTACTATCAAACGATTACCAAATTAATTCTTCTCCTTGCAATCGACTCAAAATTTGGTCATTGGACTAGAAAAGGTTTGTATAAGAATCATGCCATTTTGTTCTTTTTTTTTATAAGTAATCAATTGCCATGAAAAATTCGTTTTTATGCAAAATATTAATGGTGGGGTTGACAGAAAAATGGAAATTGGGAACTAATCTAAACCTCCAAGTCCAAATCAACTGCGCAGGATCCATCATCTACATTGGCAAGAGGGTCATACAAGTGGGAGCTTGGATCCATGCACCCTGGAACTAGATCAAGACTGCAGCGATCACCCTGAAAATCAATTTTCCATTTGAATTTAAAAGAGCATGATCTGAAACTAGAATTCCAGGAAAAATGAAAATGAAGAAACATAAACAAATGGATGGAAGAAGTCTGGAATTTACTTACTCCTTCAATGGACAGGTTACCAATCATGGCACATCTTGTGATCACAATGTTAGTGTCTGGAAATATGGCTTTTTCACATGCACCTTCTACACTCAACTCTTTTGACAGGCCCTGCCATATGGAAACAAGCTTGAATTGCTTTTTTTAAAGCAGCAATCAACTTAAAAACTCAGGCCTGCATGTCTTCAAGCATGCCACAACCGGCTTTCTTTTTTTTTTTAAAAAAAAAAAGACACTACAAATTTGCAAAAGATTTTCTAAATTCTAACCACCATAAACTCAATATCTAGCATTATTACCTCGTTAAAGAATTCAATTGGTCTGTTTTTCCAAGCCTTAGGAACTTGGAACTGCAGTCTGTAAGGACCATCCCAATCTATCCCATTTGTGAATGAGAATATCAAGTTCACCGCTGCAACAGGATCAACATTCACTAAAAGGGAATCTAAAATTCTGAGTATAAATCAACAAAAAAATTTTCAAATGCGACCAACCATGCTTAGGAACGCATATCTGGATGGTATATATCGGCGGATCAGCTTTGCCTCGAGTTTTCTTGAGCATTGCCCTTGGCACACCTCCACACATAATGGGCTGATTAAAACCTCCTGCAGGTGTATATCAGCATGTCAAAGGATAGAGTAGTTTGTTAAAATCCAGCAAGAACAAGGGCCGAAATTTTGCCCCTCATAATGTACTGCAAAAAAAAAAAGAAGCATACTATGGTTCTTCAACAATGAAATAACCCAGAATCAATATACAAAAAATGGAAAAACAAAATAAAAAATCACGGGATTTCTATCTAAATATTGTTTTACTGTGAGATGTAGAAACAACATTGCTCAAGTACTATTTTCACAGTAGAGATCAAGTTTGTTGAATATGGTGCATCAGAAAATACCATTGAAACCAATACCGAAATCTTCATTTGGAGCAAGTTTCGCAGCAGCCGGATTGTAGAAAAGCTTTAGTTTCTCGCCCTGTCAAGGATGATAAGGGCACTGTCATTACAAGACTCCTGACACAGAGACGAGAATCCAGTAAGCTTATACATTCAACTTACAGAAGCTGGAGGAAGACCATTCATTGTTTTCCAATATACAGGAGCCCTCCCAAGTTCAAATAAAGCCCAGCTAGGAAGCGAATATCTGCTAGGAACAAACAATCGGATTACTCAATGGTTGCAATTCAGCTTCCTAAAGTAAAGGACAAGAAAAAGAAAAAAAGTTGCATGCAGTAAAAGTTAGATAAAAATTCAGCAAGCTGTTCATGCAGAAATATCCATTCCAGAAAGAAGAATAGCATTACAAAGAAAAGGCCTAACAGTTTGCAAACAAAACTTTAAGGCTAGCATGCTTATTATAAAATGTAAAGTCATATCATGGAAGGAAGTTCAAATTCTTACTCAGTAATTTCTTCCAATGGAGATGTAGCAACAGCAGCTGCAGCTGTTATTTTCCTACTAATCTTGACTGTTCTGTTCTTTTTCATGGAGTTCATTTGTCGCGAAGCACCAATAAAAGTACTAGCTGCAATTTAAAAGATATTAAATCCCATGCTTTCGAAGTCTAATATATTAGTAATTGTTTGCTCTTCATTTTCAAACTGATTCTCAGAGAACACTTCCTCTATTTACAAAACAAATTTATAGAGAGAACAAAATAGAGCATGCATCAAAAGGAAAAGCTTGAGATTTAGATAGCTCTCTTCTCAGTACTCGGAAATTAACTCCTAAAAAAGAAAAAAAATAATGCAGAAGTTTGTTATCCATAATGCAGATTGGGATGTAACTCTTTGAACTCCAAACCATACCGCATCACGAAAGACAACCTTGAATAGTCTATATATCCTAAATCTTAGTCTTTATGTATTCTGCTATTCGACAGCTGCAAAATCGACTTCTCGAAGCTAAACTGGCGGAAAAATCAACATTTTTGGTTAGACCAACCATGATTTTGTCAACATAGCGAAGCCTTATGCCCTCAACAATCTACATGAGTTCATATCATAGAAATTCTTTTATTTGCCATTTTGTTCTTTCTTCTACCCCCTGGTGATCATCTGCAGTATTTTTAAAACGAACTTGCAGCAGAAAACTGTAACGTATCAGTTACAACTTTACTCTTTGATGTTTAATTAAACATGGTCACTGTCAAACACATCAACTTCAATACCTCCTTTGGACCATCATTTATGTAAGTCTGGAATCGCTTCTCAATTCCTTTTGCTTTCTATGAGGTTTGACAGAAAGCAAAAGTAAGAAACAAAGCTCAAGCATGGATTCATTCCTTAATCAAGTATAATCCTCTTCTCCAAACTAGCAACTGAAATTTACGCTCAGTTTCAACTAAATCAGTTCAATTCCATCACAGAAATCTTATAAACAAACGACTAGATACGAAAATTCTTCACAACTCCAGTTGAGATCATACCCAAATACATAGGTTACCATTTCTACTTATCAAACATAATCCAAAAACAGTTTGTAAATGAAGAAAGAATCCAAAAACACTCACCTAGAGAGTTTGAGACAGATGGGTTTACTTTGGTATTCGGAATTGATCTTACGGCAGAGAAAGGTTGCGTTTTAAAGAGTGAAGCACTTGTTGTTGCCATTATCAAACTAACTTCCCAGAGATAGAAAGAGAGAGTAGCAGCTTAATAGAATCTTCAGGGAACTAAAACTAGGTTACAGCATGACAAGGTAGAAGCGTCTGAGACGGAGCAATATAGGGAGAGGCAACCACAGGGTATAAGAAATATCTTCACCAAGTAGCCGATAAGAGACAAAGCACAAGATGAATTATCTTCTAAGGCCAGAAAAAATCTGGATCTCATTTCACCTGTCCAAATTCGAAATCTAAAGGCAAGGGCCCTATGCCCCACAAGGCCGCAACTACCTTATCTCTCCTGTCCACATTACTTTCGCTATAAATTTGCTTTTGTTCCGCAAATAGCAACGAAAGAAGCCATCAATACAAACCCCATGAAAAACCCAATTCCATAACAAAACAAAAGCAATTTTCTTTCAATGGCTCTAGTCACCTCTCCATTAACCAACTCTAAGCCCTACCCTTTTTTGCCTATTAATTGTGCGAAAGCATCATATAAGAAAGCATCATATGCATCATCTACAGTCCTAAATTCCGATCATTGCAATCCAAAATCGTTTCAGGTAAAAACAATCTCCAAAAGGGAAAGATCAAGTCTTTTCGCCGCTTCAAACAAAAAAGGGCGCAATGGGTCTGTTCTGGCGATGGCTAATACTAAAAGTCCAGCTTTTGAATCAGGACCAGAGCAAAAGAATGGTAGGAGAATTCTGTTATCAGACGTGGTGGTGACGAGAGGAAGGAACGTGTATTGGGGGAGGAAATGGAACTCATTGGATATAGGCACTGCTGGTGTCGTTTTAGCAATGCATTTGCTTAGTTTGTTTGCTCCCTTTTATTTCAGTTGGAGGGCATTTTGGGTTGCTTTTGGACTCTATGTTATTACAGGACTTTTGGGTATTACTCTTTCTTTTCATAGGAATCTTTCGCACAGGAGCTTTAAGCTTCCCAAATGGCTCGAATACCTTTTTGCATATTGTGGCGTTCAAGCACTTCAGGTCTGTAGGGGGTTTTATTCATTGTCATTTCAATGGCTTTAGTGCTCGGTGTGCTAATGAACTGGTTGATTGAATTTTGTGGTTACAGGGGAATCCCATTGATTGGGTTAGCACACATCGTTACCACCATCAGTTTTGTGATTCTGAGAGAGACCCTCATAGTCCCCTTGAAGGATTTTGGTATAGCCATATGAGTTGGCTCTTTGACACCAATTCCATCATTGAAAGGGTATGTCCATATCTCTTGCTCTCATACTTGTGCAGTCATTGTGAAATTATATTATTACTGATTTTGTAAATACTGGCAGTGTGGAGATCCCAGCAATGTTGGTGATTTGGAGAAGCAACCCTTTTACAAGTTCATCCAAAAAACTTACATTCTTCATCCAATTGCCTTGGGAATTCTGCTATATGCTGTTGGAGGATTCCCCTTCTTGATCTGGGGGATGGTATAATATTCTCCTAATTCATTTTGCTTTTCATAAATAACTCACATGTCTTCCTTCGAAAATGGATTAATAATGACTAAAAGAAAGTGTTTTTTCCTTGATTTAATGGTGCTTTACGAGTATGAACATGATCTGATATGGTGGGTAGGTGTTTTAGATGGTGGGTCTCCTCTTTTTGGAAGCCACAAATGGTCATGTACAACTCAACTTTGTGGCTTCCCTTGCGCAGCTCTGTGCAATTAGCTAGGAGTTTGTCAACATTAAGCGTATAGCCACAGAAGTTGAAAAGCCTTATCCTGCGAATCTGGGTATTTGGCCTTGTTTAAGTCTTCATGAATCCATGTCTGTCCATATTCTCTAAAGCACATGGCTTTTCTCAAGTTGCTTAAAAGTGAATGTTTTAATCTCTGCAGTCTTGTGATTTGATCCACTTGAAAGAGTTGAAACTCTTACTTGAACATGGTCCATGGTGGACCAAGACTCACCATAGACCATGTCCAGGGAAGATTTTTTGTCGGTTTGTTAACCGTTGAAAACCATTTCAGGGAGTGAGGATTATATGGGTTTTTCACATCACTTGGCTAGTAAACTCAGCTTGTCATGTGTGGGGAAAGCAAGCATGGAATACTGGTGATTTATCCAGGAACAACTGGTACTAACTCTTCCTCTTTCACAAAATTTAATCACTCAATCAAGCTCAACTGCTTATAAAAAATTCTCTAAAATTGCGAATCCAAAACGGCTCGCAGGTGGGTAGCAGTGCTTGCATTTGGAGAGGGGTGGCACAACAATCACCATGCATTTGAATACTCAGCCAGACATGGCCTGGAATGGTGGGAGATTGATATGACTTGGTATTTTGTGAGGTTTCTTCAAGCTATACGGTTGGCAACTGATGTGAAGGTACCCTCTGAGATGCAAAAGCAAAGGATGGCTTTCACAAATTGAAGCATATGGTCCATGTTTAAACACCACTCAACTTCATTTTGGTGGACTTCCATAAGAGCTGTTTAGGTCTTGCTTAGAATAGCTCATATGAGTCATGGGCATTGGCTATTGACATATGCATGTAATCATAGGGGCTGCCTCCAAAATATATAAATTATACACACAAAGTGAAATTTGTTCTTTCTTCCTTCACATTGCTTTCGTTTTTCTTGTAGTACACTGGCAACTTAGGCATGTTTCACATTTGATAGTAGTAGGCAGGCTGCTTACTTTTCCTAAGTTTAGTGGGCGAAGGAGCTCGTTTTCCTTGTGTTAAATCTATATGATAAGGCTTTTCCAGTCCATTTCAAGTATAAAGGAACCCCACAGAAAATTTCTAGACGTGATCCAGTTATATTCATCTGAAAAATAAGAATCTAAAATGATTTAGTTGAAAATAATATAAATTTGTCGTACTACCCCCTCCCTCCTTCTCTCGGCAGTAAGAATATGCCTTACCAAAATAAGGCTGCACCAGCTTTTATTGGGCTGGGCTACAATTTACTATGTTATTTTCTTAGACTGAAACCACTAAAAGAAAACATAAAAGTCGATTTTATTTGTTTACTACTAGAATGGAAATGAATTCTATTAGTATGGATTAATTAAATTTAAAGAGGATTCGAATTTAAAATATAAAGTCAGGATAGCATGCTTGAGTTTATATAATTATACTTCTTTTAAAATTGTTTATTTGTATTAAATTTAAATTTAAATTATTTTTTTATATTTTTATTCTTATTTTTAAATTATTACATTATTACCCACATAACCTAATTAATTCAAATTTTTATACCATCACGAATTCAATAATTACATAATAATATATTTAGTGAATTTCAACCTTAAACCTCTAAATGTGTCTTTTCTCTTTAATACTTTTGATATGCCATTTAGAAATTAATTAAAAATAATTTTTAATTAGAGTAAGTTAATTTTAATCCTTAAAGTTTTAAAAAATATATAATTTAGTTTATATATGTATAAATTTAGTTATAAAATTTTATTTTGTGATAAAATAATCCCATTAATTATAATTCATTCCTATATTTTTATAAAATTTAATCTTTAAATATTATAATTATTTATAAATAAATATTTATATTTTTTATAAATTAATCTCACATATTTATTAAATTTTATATAATTAGAAATAAATTAATAAAATAAAAATTAAATTAAGAATTTTAGCACAATATTTTTTTTAGTTCTCAATAATTGTTTTAATTAAGATAAAAAAATATATTATTCATTTAATTTTTATTTATTATTTTTTTACATATAAAATATTAAAATTTAATAAATAAAGAGATTAAATTTATAAATATTAAGACTTTTTAGTAATTATTTAAGGACCGATCTATAAAAATCAAAATCCTGCACGTAAAAAATTGTAGCAACAAGACTTTTGGTTGTTAATGTTGAAAAGGTTGTTCCAACATTTCACAGGCATTTTTCTTCTTGTAGGATTATATGGATTGAAAAGACTCACTGAGTTGGATCTCAAAAATTATAAATTCTCAGGCCAACTTCCTCAATGTCTCGGAAACATAAGCAATCTCCAGGATCTTGATCTCTCATCAAATCAGTTCAGCGGCAACATGGAATCCACCATTTCTAAACTCATCCTTCAAGTGTTTACTTCTCTCTGGAAATCAGTTTGAAGGCTTATTCTCATTCAGTGCTTTTGCTAACCACTCCAAGCTTGAGATATTGAAGTTTCGTCAGGAAGTAGTAAGCTGGAAGTGGACACAGAGAATCCTACATGGTTTCCTACGTTTCAACTGAAGCTGTTTCACTTGTCAAACTGCCACTTAAATGTCCGAACTAGAACAATTCCTAGTTTGATAGTAGTAGGCAGGCTGCTTACTTTTCCTAAGTTTAGTGGGCGAAGGAACTCCTTTTCCTTGCGTTAAATCTATATGACAAGGCTTTTCCAGTCCATTTGAAGTATACAGGAACCCCACAAAGAAAATTTCTAGACGTGATCCAGTCATATTCATCTGAAAAATAAGAATCTATAAAATGATTTAGTTGAAAATAATATAACTTTGTCGTACTATCCCTCCCTCCTCCATCCCTCGGCAGCAAGAATATGCCTTACCAAAATACTAGCCACGAAGGGAGTTTCTGAAAGCTGCATTAGGGTCTATCCAAGCTTTTTTTGGCTGTCTTTTGCAAGAGCAGGATTTGCTAAATTGTGGCACCAAATGGAGAGTTGGTAATGGTAATATGGTTAATGTCTAGAATGATCCTTGGATTTCTACAGCTCAGGATTTTCGGTTTCGGTTGGAAACACTTGTTATTAAGGAGTTACACGATTTTAAGGTTTGAGGTTTGATAAATGAGGATGGTGTTAAGGAGTATGTGAGTATCTCGACTCGAGCAATGAGTTCTTTTATCAAATTCATCAATAACCTCATTCATAGCTAAAAATAACTCATATTGCATCAATGCTAATGGGGTTCGAGATTAATTAACAATTAAATAAAATATAAAACATATTTGATATTATTAATGCTATCTTAAACATGCTAAAAGTTGGGAATTAATTAAGAAATGATAAGGGACAACAAGATAGAATGTCTTGTTCGGAATAACTATAAGCTATAGTATAATTAAGCACGGGAGCACCAAACCCCATGCAAATTAATCATTATTATCAACTCTACTACTAATTAATTAATTGTAATTAAAATATTCAAGCATTTGAAGCTTCATTACTCAAAAATGTGCTTGCGTCATTCTAAGGCCGCATGCATGCTTTCTAAACTGAAAATTATATTAAAAAATATATTAATTAATCTTTTTATTACTTTTAATCATTAAATATTATAAAAAAAAATTAAAATCATAATGAACCCAGGCTTGTGAAATGCAATAGAACAAACAATTCCTGGCTCGGAGTCATACACAGCTGACTCACTCTCATGTTGAGAAGTATTATCATCATGATAGATCCACACAAGACAAAATTTTAATCACTTACCCATTTTGCCACGTGTCTTCCTAGCTGTTACTGCCGAGCCTTGTTTACCGGGCGGCTTCTTTAACTCTTTCTTTCAGTCCCATAACCCATAAACATTTTTCTCGAGAAAGGAAGAAAAAGTCAGAGAAAAAGTGCAAGGGAAAAAAGGTTGCCCAAGAGGGAATGTTTGGGAGCATGGAAAAAAGAAAGTTGGAGGGTAAAAAAATAGCAGTGTCCTAATTTTTTTATTAGTGAAAAGGTTGTGTTTGATAATTTAGATTAATTTAATTATTAATTATTATTGTTTAATTTTGAAGGAAAGGGGTGTGAGGTGACTGACAAGTAACCGGCTGCAGGCAGTTGGTCGCTGGAAGTGAGTTTTTAACGCCGCACTAACCTGCTAAAACAGGCTGCACGCGAGGTGACCGGCTAATGGGACGGCAAGTCACCGATTCTTTCTCTGGCTTGGCTTCTGCAGCTTGGTCTGGGTGATGCCCCACATTCACCTCGATTTGGAGCCCTCGCTGCACGCCCTTCCTTTCTCCTTTTTTTTTTTCCCACTCTCCCTATTTGCACGTTAATTCAAGTCCTTGTTTGGAACTGAGGAAAACGAGGGAGGAAAGAAATTGCATAATAACAACAATAATTACACAAAAATATACAAATATTATCGACATTATTTAGTCATTATCTCAAATCATGCCTTAATTTTAAATAAAGAAAAAGAAGCAATCATTTTTTGAAAGTTGTTGCCACTCCAATAAATGTGAAAGCTTTTTTTTTTTAATATCAAGATATATAGAATCTAAACAATGAGTTCATTATTTATTAGCAAAAAAGTTATAGTTTTCCTTCACATGATATATGTATGTAATTGTATTTTTGATAATTTTAAAATAGTGAAAAAAAATGTAATTGGCGCGTGTATCACACATTTGATAGATTGAGAGTATGTTGGGAGTATATACAAATGATTTTTAAATTTTGGTCCAAGAGAAGAAGACATGCACCAGTTGCACCCTTTAAATAGAAGATCTAACTTCGTCTCCACCATTCGCAAAACCCTAAACCCTCGAGAAGCTGACACCAAAACCTTGGTGACAAATCTTTTAGCTTCTTAATTTGATCAATACATAATTAGCCACAACGGGTCTACCTGTGTGGATGCTTGGGTTGGGTGCGGATCGGTTGCGCGCCGATATGAACCGTCTACTTGCACTACTCTTCCACCAGGTGATGATCACCCACCACCACCACCTTTTGTTCTTTCTTAACTGGCTTATGCTCAACAAAAAATTATCAAAGGTTTAATTCTGATGAATTTTGTGCTGTGTTTTTGTAAAAATAGGGAGTGCTGGACGAGCAATTCTTGCAGCTTCAGCAGCTTCAGGATGAAAGCTCCCCGAACTTTGTATCAGAAGTTGTCAATATCTACTTCCATGAGTCGGAGAAGCTCCTGAGGAATCTCAGAGGATTACTGTAGTTAACTAGCTTTTTCTGTCTTCTTTCTTTCTTTCTTTCTTTCTTTTTTCCAATTATATAACTTGAGTTTTGGCTATGGGATTCTCCTCCTTTTTTTTTCACCTTTTCTTTTCCTTTTTCTCGGGGTTGCCTTCATTTTGCATGCGCACAAATAACACATCTTGGCTTTTGGTATTTTTGGCCCCATCTCCCAGTGTCCATTATTAAATTTTACTAGAAAATAAAGGGAAAAAACTTCAAACTAAATTGGGTTCTAGCCCAAGTTCAAAAACATAGTTCAATTCTCTCCCCCTCTATCATTTGAAAATTGAGTATAATGAGCATGAATCTGAAGTAAATAATGTTGGCAATGTGAATGGGGCAGGATGGATAGAGAGTTTTCGGACTACAAGAAAATGGGAATCCATTTAAATCAGTTTATGGGAAGCAGCTCTAGCATTGGTGCCAAAAGAGTCAGAAATGTATGTGTTGCCTTTCGAGCCGCTTCTGAGCAGAACAATCGTGCTGGGTAAAAAGCTTTTCTCTTTCTGATCTCTATGCTCTAGCTGGCTAGCTAGCTCATTTCACTTTCCTTCGTCTTTTTTTTATATAATTTTTTACCCTGCTAAAGTACACAAGACACTGAGAGAAATGTAGCTAACTAGGCGTTCTTTGACATGTTTTAATTTTCAGGTGCTTCAGAGCTTTGGAGCTGCTAGAGCACGAGTATTGCTACCTCAAGAACAAGATGCACGAACTGTTCCAGGTACGATTCCTCCACAGTCGCTTTTTTCCAACACTTCTCTATTGTCTTGTCTCCAGTTCTTTTTCTTGTCTCGTTTACAACTTTTTGTTTAGTATCTCATGCGCAAATATAGATAACACTTCAACTTTACTAATGCCTTTTCTCGTTCACTGCACACTGCAGCTTGAGCAGCAGAGACTACTGGCTGCTGGAGCGAGATACCCAATGCAGAACTGAACTAAAACTATTATTTCTTCATCCATGCATCCATTAGGATACTATCTTCACCTGGGTTTTTGCTAAAACCCAAGCTAATCTACCAGGGCCACTGTAGTATTCCTGTTACTTTGCTACGTATAGCGTGAAAAAAAAGGGGCAACATAGCCTCTGTTACTTGCCTTTAATGTAGAGTTCAACCTTTTTTTTTTTCTTTCTTTCTGCATAACTTTTTGTCAGATTGTAAGTTTGAAGGAAAAAGATTTCTAGTAGAAAATTGCAGTTCTGTTTTTTGATATCAAAGTTTTTTTTTTTTTTTGTTTACTTGTTGGTAAGCGTTATGATTTCAGCTTTTCATAGCTGTGTTATAATCAGAGCTTCTATTCATAGAACTGTTACCTTTAAAAGCTGGGAGTCTGTGACCTGTGGCTGTGTGCTCGTAGAATGTATATTATGAGTGTATCCAAATCAAGCAACAACTTTTTACTGTCTTAAATCAGTCACGTTCACATATTAGCAATCACTCATCAATTCACAGATGCATGCTCTGTAGGAGATTTGATGCTTCAATTTGGTTTTCTAGATTTCGAGATTTTGTCGTAGCCAAAAATCTGCATGCATGGTTTTCACCATTGAATGATTCCATTAACGCTTATTGGTTCAATTCTTATTAGCTTACATAATATTAGTAACCTAATAAGAATGAAATAAATAAATATATATCTTATATATATAAAAAAAAAGGAGGTATTTTAGAATACCTCTTTTTCTTCTTCTCTCTTCCTCTCCTTTACCAACCTTCGAACTCGGGACTTCGGTGTTTGATGATAGACCATCTCACCACCAAGCCAAGTAAGAAGGAGGTGGTGTACACTCTCATGTTTTTCTGAAAGCAGAGAAAAAAGTGGATTTTAGTTAATTTTATTTTGGACTATTACTGAATAAATTTCATAAGGTTTCTCCTAAATATAATTTTACTATTGATTTTTTGGTACATATAATATAATGAGTGGAGTTTCATAATATATCTGAAATTATAAAAATTGAAAAATTAAAATTCTTAAAAATAAATGTATGTATATAGTAAATTATATTTTTTATAATAATATAAGATTTTAACTGTTGAAATTCAACCTAGTTTAATTTGGTTAAGTGTAGGGGTGAGCAGTATTCGGTTCAAATTGAAAAAATCGACCGAATCGAATTGATTTAAAAATTTGATTCGGTTTTTTATATATTTCGGTTCGGTTCGGTTTTTAATTTTAAAAATTTCAGTGATTTCGGTTCGGTTCGATTTTGATCAGAAAAAAATCGATAAAATCAAACCGAACCGATTAGTAATAATAATATGTTTTTTCAATAATATAGAGAAATTAAATCATATTAAAATTAAAATATTTTAATTAAATTTTAAAATACTAAAAATAAAGTGTAAAAAATAAAAAAAAATTATTAAAATTCGAAACCGATCAAACCGAATCGAACCGAATCAGACCGGTTCGATTCTATTCGGTTTGGTTTCTGACCAAAATCGGTTCAGTTCGATTTTTATAAATACTAAAATTTCGGTTTTCGATTTATTCGGTTCGGTTCGGTTTTGAACCGAACCGACTGAATGCTCACCCCTAGTTAAGTGGCTAAAAGAAAAGAGGTTTAAGTTTGATTGTCCACACTCCAATCCCCTGCTAATCAAAATTATATAAACTTAATATATATGAGATTAATAATTATATAAAAGAGATATTTATATTGCTATTATATAAACAAAATTATTATTTAGTTTTAAGTATTGTTATTATTATTAATAAGTGAGTTTTGATATTTTTAAAATTTTAATAAAATATTTTTATATTTTTTTTATTAATAAAATAATTTTTTTATTTTTATATTAAAAATAGATGAAAAATAGAGAAAAAATTTTAAAATTTAATTTTGCTCTCAATATACACTCTTATTTAATTTCTAAATATTATTATTATTAATACGTTAATTTTTACATTTTCAAAAAAATATTAAAACGTCATTTATTTTTTCTATCAACGAAATAATCATTATTATCTTTCTTCTTTGTCTTTTTTTCCTCTTAAGGAAAAGGGTGATAATTTAGTTTTTTACTAAAGATAAAAATAAATAAAATTAAATAAAAAAATTATTTTATTAACAAAAAAAATATTTTAATAAATTTTTTAAAATTTAAAATTAATTTATTAATAATAATAATATTCGGTGATTAAATAACAAATTTATTTTATATAACTATAAATATTTTTAATTTATTAAATTAAAAATAAATTTGATTTATATTGAATCGATTCATTAAAAAAAATAAATCTAATAAATATTTATTTATCAAACTTTTATTTTATTTAAAAAAAATATCAAATCAATCATAACAACAATTATTAGTAGAGATATTTATATTATAAATGGATGTGCATATATGAAAATTAAAAATATAATTTCAAACCATAAATTCCAGATGAAAAGAAATTAAGAAGAAGAAAAGTAAAGAGAGTGGGGATTGTCCTGTCCCACAAGATCACAAATGGCATTAACAGTTGAACAAATCTTTGTTCCTCTTTCAATCTATGTATCTATTAAAGAAAATGGTATATAGTGTCGGTGATGAAATTGACTTTAGAGTTTGTTTATTTGCTCTCAATAAATCTCTATTTTGGGGAGGTGGGGGTTAGCCTTGGTGGATTTTTATGGGCATACATGGCCATGGCATGGGCGTATGTATTGGCGGCTTCTTCTCTTTCGCATAAAATTTTAGTCTTTTTCACCAACCCAAAGCCATTTCACATTTCTTCCTAAGACTTAACTCTATAAAATTAATATTCATATAATTATATAAATATATAAAAAATATATCTCATATTTATTTATAATTCTATTAATATAAAATAGTTTAATTAACTTAATTTAGTTTCTCAAGACCTTGAAGTGAGGTAGGAAAGCTGCCTTTTGATTTAGTGGAAATTCAACGTTTTTATTGTTTAAATTTTGTTTATATATCGTGAGAAAAATATTTAAAGATCGCATTTCATTTGTTTTACAAAATGACACCGTTTCATACCTAAGTGATGACCTTCTCAATCAGTAATCACAGCAATTAGATTCTTTGCATTTGTTCATGAAATTGGGAATGTTTCTTTTCAATATCAATCGGATGAGGAATTCAGAATTAAATCGACCCGACATATGACCCATTCCAATTTTATACAGAAATCATATTATAAAATTTTATTAATAATAAAATTCCTAATAAACTATATATAATTTTATTTCAAATGTTATTTTTTTTAAATAGAAAAAGTTATATAATTATATATAATAATTTGCATACTAGTATAAGTCAAAAAATAATAATTACTGATTTTCTTTTTCAAAAACAATTTTATTTCTTATGAATTTGTCTTTGAATTACATCCATAGAATCATCGATTCACCTAATAATTTCCCCAACGCCGAAACCAAAATTTTAGAGAGAGAAACAGTGACCAGAGATTTTTTAAACTCACCCACCGCACATGAGAATTAAACCTCAAGTTCAATACGCGTCACTTTCTGGCTCGCTCGCTCTTAGAGTACTATATATCTGCGCTTCAAAGCTAAACGTTCGTTTTTCTCCAGGGGAACACCAACGCCACAAACAAAGAGTTTTGCTTCGTTTCATTTCCTTCATTTCTCATAGCCCAAATCGAAGAACAGAGGAAAGAATGAAAGGAGGATTGGTTGTTGATAGGGGATTTATATACGAAGAGGAGAAGCATCTCACAGTGCTTAAAACCTCTTTGTTCTTTGCTAATGATGGCTTCACCGTCTACGATTGCAAAGGCCAGTTAGTCTTCCGAGTTGATTCTTACGGCCCTGATACCCGTGACATCGGTGAAGTCGTTCTCATGGACGCCCACGGCCGTTGTCTTCTCACCGTGAGAAAAAAGGTACAATCTCCCTATCCCACTCACCGAGTCACACAAATGGAACTCAATGAGATTCCCTGAGCATGGGCTTAACTTGCAATTTAGATTTGTAGGTATATAAAAAAATACTTAGTTTTTGTCATTTTAGTTTCTGGGTTTGGATTATTTTCCATTTTTATGGTGAAATCAAGTGAGTAAAATCGGTGAAATTTTGGAACAGAGGCCGAGTCTACATCAACGGTGGGAAGGCTATCTAGGAGAAAGAACAGAGGGTCAGAAACCAGTCTTCAGCGTGAGAAGATCATCAATAATCCGACGGTGCAGCGTGGCCGTAGAAGTGTATAGGAATCCAGGGGAAGAGTACCAGATAGAAGGGTCCTTCGCCAGTAGATGTTGCACAATCTTGAACGCAGAGAAGGAATCAGTGGCTGAAATCAGACGCAAAGTGGATGTTTCCACAAACGTGGTGCTGGGCAAGGACGTTTTCTCACTCTGCCTAAAGCCTGGGTTTGATGGGGCGTTTGCGATGGGATTAGTTCTTGTCCTTGATCAGATCAACGGTGATGATTATGTAGAGTATGGAGCTGAAGTGTACCCGACAGCAGATGAATAGTGGATTCATGATTGTGGAGGGTGATCTTTGGGTTGGCGGACTTATCTGTTGATGGGGAAATCACTTTTGTTTTATTATAATTTTTTTTTTATGTAAATCTATATAAAGAAACCCTGAAAAGAAATTAGAGAAATTTTCTACAACTTGTATGTTAATATGGAAATAATTAATGATCCCCTCTCGTTGAGCATGCATGAAGTTTTTTTTTTTTTTTTGTAAAATAATAAAATATAAATTAAGATTGATGGTGATTTTATTTAATAATAATTAAGATTTGAAAAAGTAGTTTAACTTGCCATGGATCATATTGGTGAGCTAATATGGAGAAAAAAGACTGAAGAGGCTGTAATTCGTTGGCAGTCTCAAGCAAACGTTGCTTCTTGATCAGCTCACGTCATCCTCCATCACCTATACTACTAAGCAAAAATAGAGTTGTCCAAACTTAGTACGAGGAATTCAGGGAAAAAAAATTTGAAAGTGTGAAAATTTAAATAGGGAGATCACGTATGTTTTTTTTTTTTTTTATAGTCTAGTGATGTATAATTGTTATTCTGTTACGGTGTCATTTATTTTTGTTATGCAAGTCTGCATGTACGAACGTGCCTATTTGTTTTTTCTCACCAGACAGTTATTTAATTTTTTTTTAATTTTTCTTTAGCACACATACTGATAGGACTATGACGTAGTCGGATCTGCTTTTCTACTTCTCGTCACATCACAGGTGCTAGACTCTGCTAATGAGTTTGAGCCTTTGATCAGTCTGATCTGTTTTAATTACGGGCTGATGACGCGCTGATGGATTGATCTGCTTAGTAAATTCTGTTGAGTTTTGAATTTATTTTCTTTATTAGAATGCGATATCGACCTGAATAACAGAAGTCTGGCGGTTATAGGTTGTTTTTGACATGAATTACTGATGAGGGATAACTTTCTAATATTTCATCAATCATGAAGTATCTCCTCAAATCTTAAATTAAATCTGTTTCAAATTGTTGCTTTACCCCTTTCATATTATGCCGGCTGTTTGCTTTCTGAGAAAAAGAAAAAGGAAAATCCCTTAGTGATTAGTCTATATAGGCAGCAACTTTGTTTTTCTTTTCCTCCAAACAGTTGCATGGCTTGCATCGCTGGGGTCAAAGAACAAAAAGCTGGAAATTTTATTCTACACCTTCTTTGTTGACCTTTCATTTATGTTGTCATTAATATTATTTAAAAAAATTTTTCCCTTCCCACTCAATAAATTTAGGTTCTAACAATAATTTTTGTATTAAATTAATAAATAACATTAACATTTGAATCTAATATATTCATAATCGATCAGTGCCTTGCCCCTCAATCATACTGTGGTTTTTCCACTGATTATGAGACAATAATTTCATATATTATTTTTTTATTAAGAAAAAAAAATATTGTATTAGATATCTTAAATTTACCAATTTGATCTATATCAATAATAATAAATCAATATTATTTAGATAATTAAGATTATCACGAGAAAAAAAAAAAAGAGTTATTCTTATTCAGCCAAAATTATAAAAGCAGACCATAGGAAAAGAGCAAAGTAAAAATTTATAAAGAGCAATGGTAATACAAATTAAGCTGTCGGCAAATGTTTTCAAAGTATTCTAATATTTGTTTTTTTTATACCCTTTGTTAGACATTCATTTTATAATAAAACAAATTTAAATAAATTCTTTATAATTTCATTTCATTTAAAAGTATAAATTTTATAAATTAAAAAATGAATTTTTTTATTTAAAATAAAAAAATAATAAAAAAGGATTAAATTTTTATAAAATTTTTTATTTCAAACCAGAATTTCTTTTGAAATTCCTTCATCAATGATTGACTGAAAATGGTCCACTCTGCAACTCAATATGTGCATGCAAAAGCTATAGAAATCTTTATATTTTGACAATGGGAACAGCTTTTTAGCTTCTATACGTGCATGCATGCGTCACTTCCACCCAAAATTTATAACGCAACAAAGGAGAGAGGTCAGAAAGAGATCAAACATTCCATACTACTTTTGCAGGAAAAGAAAAAAAAAAGGTTCCAACTTGTGAAACATGTTACTATTTACTCATTATAAATCAAATAAGCTGCATCTCTGATATCAAATTTTTCGCTTATTTAGTTAGATGAAATTATCATTCAGTCAGTGTATTGGTAAAACTTACTATATGCACTTTTTGAGATAAATACTTAAAAATTTAGAAAAAATAGCTATGAAAAGATTAATTTTATATATATTAATTTTTCAGGATTTCATATGGGTTATGAATTGATATGCTCATATTTATATATCAATAAAGAGTTTTGATAAAATTATTATAATTTTGATTTGGATATATATAAGTTTTATTTTAAAAAAAAAAAAAACTCTCGAAGTTAGTGTTTTGGTGGAAAAAAAGCTTAAAAGAAAACTAAAGAAAAGGAAAGAATATATCTGTGAATAATAATAATAAAGGGACGAATTGTTATTGTTGATAGACAAAACACACCAATGTAAATGAAAATAGAGGGCAGCCATGCAGTTTATTGTGTTGTAATCATGACATCTTCATATGATTTGCTTAAACTAATCATAATTATTAGGATAATTATGTTGATTGATTGGATGAGTGGAAATTTGGTACCAAGTCTCAGTCAGAGTTGGATGAATCAAATCTCGATTTCTTGCATTTTTTTTTTATCAAATATTTAATTTAATTGAATATTAATTGAGTGAAAAAGATTACTTCTAACTTTACTAACCATATGTTATTTATAACAATTATTTTATAATTTATTAATAATATTTAATTTCTCCTTTGAAATGATTATGATGTATTTACTTTATTTTATGACATCAATAAATTCTTTAAAGGGAAAAAAAAAAAGTCATAATGAATCACAGAAGTTTTCCTACAATAACAAGCCCATTATAACAGCCAACATGGAAACCCAAATACCAGCTAGGATTTCAGAAGATGAAGATCCTGGTGAAGGAGGAGTGTTAGGGCCCATTGCTCGGGGAGTTGAAGGGCTTGTGGGGGCACCTGCTGGGGCATCTGGCGGGCAAATGGCTGGGGTGTTTTTGGGTGAAGGAGTGGTTGGTGGTGGGGAAAGCCTTGGGGTGGTGGAGGGCGGTGTTCCTCCTGATGATGAGACAGTAATGGCTAGTTTCTGGCCTAGTTGACAATGCTGAGAAAATGTACACATGAAATAATTCTCGCCAGCAGCGTCCAGGGTGATGTTCACTGGACCGGTGGTGATTACATCTCCGATAGGATTTGAGGAAGAGCAAGCATCGAATGATGCCTTCTGGACTTGGAGTACGTCGTGCTCGTTGGTCTTGAAATTGAAAGCTGAAAATCCATTAATTAACAAGCTTAATTACTTGCAAATATAATATTATAACTCAAGTTTTTGCAATCCTCCTTTGTAAAATAATTAAAAAAGCAACTAGGAGAAAATTTTGCTAGCGAAAGATGAGGCAAATACTTACTCAGAACATCCCCAACAACGAAATTCTTGCCATTAGCCCAGTCAGTGTAAGCTTGAGCACCACCAGTTAGAATGCCCCAACCTAAGTTATCCCCCACCACATGCACCGTCTGTGCCGCCGCACATTGCAACAAAACCACCACCACAAACCCAAAAGCCACACTACTAAACCTTGCCATTTTTCTTTCTGTAAAACCTTCTCTTATCTCTGCAATGAAGTAGCTAGCTCAATGAGGATGCCAAGATGAGATGTCTTTTGGCCTATATATACATGCAGAATGGAGGAGTGGCTGTGTTGAATTGGTAATAACTAGACGCTGTGAGGTCCACCGCCGGAGATTTTTATGCAAAGGGCCTTTAATGCTTAATAGCGTGGACGTAGAAATTTCCACTACGAGGCCAGTCTAGCCTCCGCCTCCCCTCTGGGCTGGACATTGTTCTCTAATGCCCCGACTTGGACTTGGCTTCAAGTTTGCAACTTGCAAGAGTTTTTTTATTTTTTAATTTATCGATTAACATTCTAAAAAACTATCACCTAATAATTGTTTAAAAAACTTTGATATATAAAACTATAATTATATATGATATCATAATGATGTCATTTTTATTATGCTACTTTTCTAATGTAACAGCTAAAATAATGTTATATTAAGTTAAATGGATTAAATTTTAATATCTCAATTTTTTATTTTTTATTTTTTATTTTATAATACAAAATTAAAAAATAAAGTTAATAATTAATGGTATTTTTTATATTAAATCAAATATAATAAAAGAAATTTTATTTTAAGGGTGAATTATTATTCTATAAAAAAATTACCATTAACTTTATTTTATTAATTCTATATCAAATCTATCCTAAATTTAAATTTAAATTTAAATAGATTAATTTTCTTTATTGTTTGAGTCCGTTTTTAATATGAGTGGAACTATAATTTCAAACATCTTTGGAAGTGGGGTTGCTCTCCGAAAGTCAATAAATAACACTAATAAAAGATTCAAACAGAACTTTCAGAATTGTAGGAGTTTGAATATTTCTACCAAAAAAACCCAAGAAAATATAACTTATACAGTAAAAAATTATTTTTTAATCCTTAAAATTTAAAATAATTAATACTTTTGCTTTTCTATTTTTGCGACTCAATACTTAAGTTTCTCATTTCTTTTCTATATAAATTTATAGTCCTTCCGCCTAAAATAGCCGTTTGTGACACATGAATCGACGAAATTGACCCTCACTGAAAGTTTGGCTATTTCAAAATCGAAATCCAAATCCAATCCCTCAAATCATTGATCTCTCACTTCCCATGTCAGCTTCTTCACCATAACTTCTATCCCTTCCGCAACAAATCTTTCTCTCTTTCTGCAAGAGCTCACTCTATCATCTTTCTATTGACCCTCCAAAAACAAGATCTTGCAACTCTCAAATAATATTTGAGGAATTCCAAGACTTGGAATCTCACCTTATGAATGGTGGTCTGAATCCCTCTATGGATTTGCCACTAATGGTCTTGGTGCGTCCTTTAAAAGTGAACCTGTTTCTTCATATGTTGGATAAGCGGTTGATGTTTTGGACTCCTAATATTAATGTTTTTAGGGAATCCAGATGGATAGAGGCTAAGAAATTCTTGAGGAAGATCCTATATTGGCTTCTGCTTATACTATTAAATACGTAAGGGTTTTCAAGGTGGGGATTGGAAGATCGGTGGTGGTGGTGCTAATCGAGAAGTGGTGATGGATTTGGAGAGAGAAGGGTGTTGAGAGAAGTTGACTATGGACTTATAGTGTCTGCTCCTTGCAAATATTTTACTACTTATGACTTGGAGAAATAAGATAATTTTAGAAGATATAAAAGAGAAAAAAGATGGAGAGGTTTCGGTTGAAGGGATTTTAACAAATTTATTAAGGGTATTTTTGAAAAAAAATTCTCACTCTCATTTTTAACTCTTTGACCAAACGACTTTCGATATTTTGGACGGAAGGACCACGAATTTGGATGAAGAGAAACTGATAGACTTAAGTGTTGGATCACAAAAATAGAGGAATATAAATATTAATTACGTTAAATTTCAGAAATTAAAAAGTAATTTTTCCAATTAAAATATCACTCTTGTATTTAGCAAGTCACTAAAAAAATTAACTCATAAATAAATATAATTATTAAAAATAATTGTTTAATAGGTAATTTTTAGGATTTATTTTTTTTTAAATTATATTTTATCTATATATTTAAATTTCAGTGAATTGTTATTAATTCCTTGTGACTGTACCACTTGTTCACCTTAAAATTTCTCCATATATACGATCATGTGGCTTTGAACGATAAATCATTGTGAAGGTAAGTGTGAAAATTTTTATTTAAAAATGTAAATTATTAGGTTTAAATGATAAATGATAGGGAGTTTTCCTGGCATCTATAGTGATTTTCTTCCTCGATACTTTCCTGGATCAGGAAGCAGGGCAAGCGGCCTTAGCCAGCCCAGTGAAATCCAAATATATAAATCCAGCCATTGATTTAGCAGTTTAACATCCCAAATCAAGTATTCATCAAATACGACTCCTTTACATATAATGAAAAGCTAATATTTTATTGATCCAATGAAATGAAATGGCAAGTTTATCACAATAGCTTCTCCTTCAGTTTCATTTACAAGACTATGGTCCTTTGCATTGCTGAAAATAATTGAAAACACAATCAGCAATGTTTCTGTGATCAATTTGATTGAACAATGAATTGTCAGTCCAGGAACAACAAAGAAGTTGAAATGGCTTCTGTCACCAATTATGAAGCTAAAACTAATAGCAGAATTGCCATGCAGGTTGCAAAAACTAATGAATGAAAACTGCCCTGTAAGCCAAATAGAAAAAGCAAATCAGGCAGGAAGAAAAATAGACAAGTTTCAGGAAAAATCAGTGCATTCAGGAGAATTCTTACCTTGAAAGAAACAAGAGATGAAACTGCAGATGATTCTTTAAGTCCAGTGAATCCAATATCATATGATATGCTCCCATCAGGTTTGAACAATCCAAAGTTTCTCTCAGAAGTTGGCCCAGGCTTCAAATTCTCATTGAACAATGCAAAAACATAAGCTCTCACTACAGTCTTAGGCCTGTAGGGAGTCCCTTTCTTTTTAGCCAGCAGTTTCCGCAGATTATAATTGTAAATTCTTGCATTCTGCTTTGTAGCTCCAGCTTCATTTGCATCTCCATTAGAAGCCCACCCAGTTTCAGAAACTATGACTTCCATCTTTGGGAACCCAGCTTTTTCTAGTGCAGCATAAGCTGCATCAATCTGAGCTTCAAACATATTATCATAGTGCAGATGAGTTTTTGCATCTACAATTCCAGGATTTGATTTGAAAAGAGCATAGTTAATGTCTATGTGCTCGGGATCACTCTTGTAGGCTAGAAATGGGTATGCATTTATGTAGAAAGGGGAACCAATCTTTGAAAAGAATTGCAACAATGGCTTCATATAAATAAACACATCTTCCCTGAAAATACATGCAGATGGTGGATATGAATTGGCAAAAACAGCCTCTGAATGTGGACTAGTGACCTGAACAGATTTCTGCAAACCCAACCGTCGAAGAGCAGCATAAACATTTTTCACAGAAGGCAGCAAAACTTCCCAGAGTTCATGATCATCACCCCCCAAGATTTCATTTCCTACAGCAATTCCAACAATTTTAGTTCCAGGAAGGAATGGCTGCACATTTGTTTTGATCCAATTCATTGCAGAATCCTCGCCTATGCTCATCTCTTTCAAATATTCATTTCCAAGTCCAATTATTATTTCAATGCCAGAACCTTTGAAGGCTTTGAGGACTTCATGATCAGCATCGTAGATTCTAGTATTTTTAATCTTTGCAGCTCTGAGAAGCGTCACCACACTATGTGGTGAAGGCAAATTATCTGCTATTTTACCATAGTTTACACCATATGTTCCTGTGAATGCATTCCCTGTAACAACTGCAGGACAAAGATATTAAAACATCAGCTGACAAAACTGAAGGGCAGACAATATTATTAACATATAACAAAAAAAGAGAACGTACCATTTGAAAATATGACGGAAAAGATGAGGAGAAGCCAAGGAGAGAAACCCATATGTCTGGTGGGCAAATTAATGAAGAAAATGCTTTTCATTTGTAGAAAAGCAGAGAGTATGGTCCAATCTTTTGTAACTCAAAAGAGCAAGAACATTAGCCCTTTGGATGATAATCGAATTCTTGTTCTTGATGCACGCCATAACACTGCTCAAGAAACTAGACAAGAAGATTCTTAACCTTAATCTAAAAATCTTGGAATGAAGATTCTTTACCTTTGCCCCCAAAGATGAAAGAAACTATAAAGAAGGCTTGGTATAGATTCTAAACTTTACTCTCAAAAAAAGTTGCCTTTTTCCCCACCTTTATACTCTTGAATTATTATGGGAACTCCTCCCTGGAAATGGATTCTCTAGATGAACTCTTGCGCTGCATATATATGCATATTTGCTTTTCTTAGGACTGGATTGGAGTTCTTGATGAGTGATGGAAGAGACAGAATCTCTAGAGACTCGTAAGGAGTATTGCATTTTATTTTGCTCTTCTGATTTTGCATAATCATATGGTTGATGTAAACTTTCTGGGGGTAGCTGAAACAAGGGCCAATATCAGAAAAAGTAATGATTTGCGGATGTTATTGTCATTTCATGACTCCAATGAATTTATGCTGATTTGCAACTTCAGTCTCTACCTTCTTGCCTGCGGACTCGACATATAAAATCTCAGGGAGATCAACAAAGTAAAGCAGCTTAAAAGCAAATAATGTTTAGTTACGAGCTAACTATAGCAGTTAAGAACAGTTCAAAATTCTACAATCTTGAGATCCAGAACAATGTAATAAAAGCTGCAGCAACTACGACCTAATCTGAGGTGATACATAATTTACCTACATACATTAAAATCTAGTATTGACATACAATGACATCTAGCAATGACAATGCTAATGTTACAGTCATCCACAGAATCCAAAAAGTCACCACAACCAAATATAGGCAGAGCTATGAGAAGAGAACTACAGATCGTGGACAGTAGTGTAGTACAATCAGCAGCTCACAGGAGGAGCTGCATTTTGTGGGGCATCATTTTGCCCAGTTTGGCTATCCTTGCCATTTTCCTTGACTTCCCCATCTGTTGTATTGATTTTTCCATCTACAGCGATGCTATGTTTTGCATCATTCTCCTGTATATCTGGTTTCTCTTTAACCCCTCCCTCGGATGCAGGGACAGTTCCATTAGCATTCTCTTTCTCCGCTCCCTCATTTGCTTCCTTGATATCCTTCTTGTCGCCAGAAACAGTCTCTTTCTCAACCTCAGTTTGTGACTCCTTTCCTGAGCCTTCACCAGAACCAACCTCTTCAGCAGGTCTGTTCTTCAATACTGCCTCTGCATTTTCATGCTCTTGAACTTCCGTCACATGCTGGGTATTTTCAACTCCTTCCTTATCATTCTTTGTTTCCTTTCCTTCACCAGCATCCTCTTGGATCTTCGTAACCTTATCAGCTTCCTCCTCTTGAGTAGCTTCTTCTATTTTAGTATCAACATCCTTTGTCTGGGCAGATTCTCCTTTATCTCCTTCCTGGACCTGATTTTCCTTGGCGACATCATTCTCTTTCCCTGCCTCTTTATTTTCCTTCCCAGCTTCCTCAGCATCTTGCATTTGGACTTCTTTCTCACCTTCGCCTTTTTCAGGGGTAGACTCTATTTCCTTGCCATCCTTCTTTGAACCTGACGATTTCCGGCCTCGCTTTTTTGGGGGCTCCTTATCTGGAGTTGGAGTTGCCTTGGCCTTCTCACTGATTCTTACTGATCTCCTGGGTGTCTCACCAGTTCCCCAATCAAACTCTGATATTGCAGGATTACCAGGGTGTGATTTTAGGTACTGCTCCAACTGTTTCCTGTTATTGATCTCTTCCCCAGTTGGAGCAATAAACATGATTTCACTCTTCCTTGGTGTACCTGCTCTCTTCGGCAAGTACTGTAAAAGATCAAAGAAAAGATACTTGTCAGAAAAAGAAGGTAAAGGCATAGTTACAACATTATTTATCTAATCCGTAGCTTTCTGTACATACATCCGAGTATGCATGAAACCATGAGACTTACAAAACAATCAATTTCTGCCTAAATTCCAGTAACGTAATCTAGCACCACAGACAACATTAACTATCTCTAATTCCTAATATCCTATCCTAGCTCACAGAACTGAGACTTCATATTAAGTTTTCTAGAGTGCTCATTCTTATCCTAATTATTTATTTCTGTTGATTTGTATATCTATCCGCTTGTCTGGATGCTCTACAGCATTGATTGCACGAGTATCTTATTAATTCCCAACAACCTTAAACTTAGGCATCATCAGCAATTCTTCATGATGGTTTCATGTCCTCCCATTGGAAGTAAATTGTTGACCAGGAAGTCTTCAGGCTTTCAAAGAAAGTTTAAGAAAGTTGGCAATGCATCAAATTAAAGCAGAAACAACAGTCTCTCCAAAACAAAAGTTCCAGTCAAAAGACGGAAAACATCTAAACCCCATTCTACAGTACACAGGTTGATAGAACATAGATTAGATATACAAAGTTTAGGAGTCGTCAAATAAACCCCCAGACAGTGAGCAACTAATCATTCAACTGGTTAACCTTGAGAAAACAGCAGATAGAACACCCATTTGAATCCCCACAGTATTTGCAGAACCATCAATTGCAAAAAGGTCAGACCTCACAGCAACTTTTGGGTGTTTCTAACACAGGTTAGTTAATGAAAGCTCGAGCTTAGCGTCTCCAATATACAAAAGACCAGTCTAATAGCCAGAACATGAGGCAAAAGCCAAATAGACCAGCAAAAGAAAGTATGTACTGCACAAAAATGGATGCATTTTGCCAAGAAACCTCATGAATATTTCCTAAACTTACTTTCAAGCAACCTCATATGGTATTTATTGATGCATATGATATGACATGAGCTTTCAATTCACAAGGGCTGGGATAACTCAGATGTTTCTTATGCATCAAACATATATATAATGTAATCTTTGCATAGAGCTTAACTTTTTTAAGAAAAATGTCAGGATATCTTAGCTATTGCATACAAGGAAAATTTACCAAATAGATTTGGTATATTTGATATTTTAAGGACAAAGATAAAGGTGGAGAAGGAAAAATGGCAGGAAAGAGATAGAGGGGGATAGTGTCATTAGCTAAAATTAAGAGCTTTCAAAACAACAAAAAGCTGAATCTACTCTCCAAAGGCCCTAAAATTAGAAAAATATTCAGACTTAGTCAAGGGCAAATAGTCCAAGCTAGTAGACAAATCCAAGGTACTAAAGTAGTGAAACACATAAGCCACTGTATTAAAGTGCCAGTTAAATTGTCCCAAAGCTATATTAGCCAAGTGGTCAAAGCAGTGCACTGAGTATTCCATTCCGCTCTACAGCGTTATCCTTCAACACTCACTTTTTTTTTTATGGTAGTTTCACTTGACTCTATATCTTTGTATCCAACATTTGTTGAACCAGATATGTCATAATAGAGTTGTTAATTTGTTATTCAAATGTGTGAAATGGTAAGAATCAGGGAAAATAAATGTGCATGCACAAAAGCAAAAAAATGTTAGCAGTTAGCCTTCCTGTTTCAAATCAAATGAACAAAATGCTTATTTTGATGGATGACTCTCATGAAATTATTGCGAACAAAACAATTGGGTAGCACACCTATGAACTAGAATAACAGATGATGATGAAATTAAACAGTAGAGAAGCTTATGCTGGAATAACAAAAAATTAGAAGAACTTCAAATCAATTATTCCATTCCAGCCATTGGATTCTTGTTAGAATTTGGGCTCTCAAAATTACCTAGGAAAAGAAGAAAAACATATAACAAGAAAGGGAATTCACAAGTGTCAATTGGCCTCTCTATTAAATACCCTGGAATCTGTGCACAAACCAAGAGATCTTTCCTCACTTAAATTATAAGGCCATTCACCTTCTTATAGTTCCCCTTTCATATAGAAACTAACTTCCTCTTCTGAGATATGAAGCCCACCAGAATCTATTTACCTTGGTACTTAAGGCTAGACATTAGAACATGCCTCTTTGTTTTTCAATTCTCACATTCCCAGCTTTTCCTTCTCTTCTACTGCCTCTAAGGTTTTAATTACATCAAACATATCACAACTTGAATTTTTCAGTTGAATGAAATGGGACAACAGTCAATAGTAACACTAATCAGTATCGAGGTGCAACACTGAACGCTAATTCTTCCTCATTTATTTCACCAAACATATAGACAACAAATTCCCCAAAAACATGAATAGAAACATACTACTAAGAGTAGTTTCACTCAAGTAGTAATCAAGCAAGAAAAAACAGGACTCCACCCTTTCAATACTAAGATTTGAAATAGAAACTGCACAAAAGTAGTTTGTGTCCCTGAAAATTGGGAGAATCATCTCCTCCTTATGAACAATATAAATGACCTATTATGCACTATTTGTTGCGTGTTAGAAGTCATCACCTTGTTCCATAATTTGTTACTGTCCATAATAATAATAATAAAAAGTTGTCTTCACCATAATCTTGACAAAGACTCTGCCTTAATCTTGACAAAGACTCTGCTTGTCTGGAACATTAAGCATCTTAATTACAAAGTGAAAGCAAAAATGCAGTGGACTTCACAAGGAATCCAACAAAGGCAAGACCTTTCAACAATCTAGTTCAACTGTAGAAATGCAGGCATACAAATGAAAAATCCCCCTTATATTGCAGGCGAATAGCCTTTTTACCAAAATGAAAGATGCAGAAAGGAAACCTTATCCTAATGCTGAAAAACTATTGGGAATTGTATTTACCATCTGAAAATCAAAGCTAACCTAAAAGAGTCAGCTAAAGCAAAAATGGGAATTTTGTTTACCATATGGAATTCATAACAATCTAGCAAAACCCTAAGTTTTGCAGAGAGGGAACAAAAAATAAAATTGGGAAGTATAACCCTAATTACAACAACTACAGCACCCCCAGCAAGATAATAACAAGTCCCAAAAACCCTAAAAAGGGAAATTACTGCCAGAGACTACCAATTTGCACAAAATCCTAATCACAAAAAATTCAAAGCCCCAAATAATAACAGTTACCCAATTCATAAACAACTCCATAAAGAACATAACAAATAGCAAACCTACTTTTTGTTCCCAAAAAAAAAAAGTCTACAGTAACAAAAGCCAAATTAATCCCACAAGCAAAAAGCAAACAAGAAAATATAAGCTGTGCATACAAAAGAAAGAAAGTTAAAAACTTTAGAGAGAGAGAGAAAGAGAAAAACAAACCATTTTCTTCCAAGCAGGAGGAGCAGGGAGCTCAACAGAAATAACTTCCTCTTTAGCTTCCATTTTTCACCTGCAAAAACCAAGCCAGACCCTTAAAAAAGGAAACAATTTTCTCTCTAAAGACTCCGCCTTTGTTTCTCTCTCTATCTCTCTCTGGTATTTATGTGTGCGTTCTTCTCGTGTGTGTGCGTGTGTGTGGCGAAGAGAAAGGCACAACACAAACCGTTTGAGTCTCTGAGATATGTTTCTTGTCGTTGGTTAATGTCTCTCTCTCACTTTGTCTCCTTTTTTTCTTTTTTTTTTTTTAATAATTTTCCTCTAAAAAACTGTCACGTAATCCATAAGAGCATTGATAAGCTCACCTGTATGGTCCCAAAAATATAATAATTACATTTGTCTCGTAAAAGCTGATTTGCTTCGTAATTACAACATTATTATTTTCTGTTATTAAAAAAAAAGTAAATTATTTTCTTTATTAATTTATGTTTACTTGTAATGCTAGTCTATTTTCTCACGTGCAAATCTTTCAGTGGATAATATTGCCAAACTGAAAATCCTACTACTGGTTTCCGTGCTCCCAGCAACATGGAATTTATTTTCTTTTTTTTTTCAGACAACAAAAACAATCTAGTTATTAGATTTGCTCCATTATTCCCATGTGAATTTTACTAAAAAACATGCGGTTGTTGAGATGTAAATTAAGGATTTTTGTAATAATAATTATAATTATAATTATAATTAAAGTGAATCCAGCATAAAAGTTTTGGAGGGGATCATAGGAAGCATTTGCTCTATATTAGATTAAAATGAAATTATTTATCATTTTAATATATATTTAAATAGTAAAATTTATTTTTAAGTAAATAAAGTATATAAGAAAATACTCCATGTGAATTTTCGTATTATTTGTATATGAGAAAATGTTAAAAATTTCAAATTCAAACAAAAAAATTGTAAAGGCAAAGCTTTGTGCACAGAGAATTAAAGATAAGGTGACACGTCTAATGATGACAACTGGAAAATAATTAATGCATATTTTCCCCAAAAAAAAAAAGAAACTAGTGGCTAGCCAAGTCACGCGCTATTGTTAGAGTGAGAAGAACGCAGTTCGGAGAAAAGGATGCGTGAGTATTGGATGGACCTTGATCCGACGTAAAAAGGACGCGCTAAGTGAGGAGAGTAGGAGGGAGCAAAAAAAAAAATGAAATGGAAAGTGGAATTGAGGTCCGAGAGAGGAGGAGGCGCATGTGAAGGCACCGCCACTGAAGCTGACGAGTCATCGCTTATCAGTCATTTCAGGACTTCTCTGCTCTTCCCGGTCAATATCTCCTTTGTACTTCAGCCTCATTACTGGTCAGACAGTCGGCACACCTTTCCGATCTATCCACTTACTGTTTTACTGCTGTTTTTAACCGCAGTCACGGTAAATTTTTTACTTTTTCACCTTTATCCTTTTATGGGATGCATGGAAAATAATAGGGTTGGTGGGTAGTAATTTAAGTTCGCATATCATGTTTGGATACATACGAATTTAATACGAACACAACTAAATATCAATACATTATATATATTACACGATATTATATAATTAATTTAATCGTATTGAGTTAATATGATACGACATGAATAAATTTATTATATTTATTCACATGATAAATTTATTAATATAATATGATATCAATCAATACATTTAATATATTTTGATACAACTCAATATTACTTATTTAATACATTTTAATATAAATTTAATATTTTAAATTTTTTAAAATAATATGTTATATAAAATTTATCTATTTATTTTTAATATTTATAAATTTAATAATATATTAAAATATAAAGTTTAATTATTTAATATTAAAAGTGAATATTTAATATTTAATAAATTAATATTTTAACAAAAAATTTACAAGGTAAATAATATTATATGAAAACATATATTAAATTAAGTTTTTTATAAATAAAATAAAAATAATTGATAAATTACACTTTACTCACTAGTTTTAACATAATTAACATATCAATATTTATATTTATAAAATCAAATATTTAAATCCATATATAATCAATTTATTCAAATTGATGGAATTTATATTCATAATTCTATTAAAATCAAATATTTAAATTCATATATAATCAATTTATTCAAATTGAAAGAATTTATATCTATAATTTTATTAGTTAACCGGAATATTTTAAATATTTTAAATATTTACATAAATACTTAAATTCTTTTGAATATAATTAAAAAATTTTATATTGTATAAATTATGATTCTTAAATTTTAATATAATTAATAGATCAATACTTATATTTTTAAAATTAAATCTTTAAATTTTTTTATATTTAATTCATCGAGTGAATTTAATCTAATTATAAGTATAACGATCCGAAAATCGGACCGCTATCGGCGCTAGGATCCAAGTCGACTTAAGGTCGCCGGAACCCATAGCAAGCCTGCTATACTCTCTGTGTACCTGTCAAATCCCATACATGATTATACATTTCCTGTAAAAACATAAAACTGATTCTCTAAACCAAGGCTCAACCTGTGCATGCACTATCTCTGTACGATAAAACCCCTTACTAGAGCTTGCTCTAGACGGGTTCAACTCTCTGTTAAGCCTGGTGTTTTACATATACGGATAAAAACATTCACAGTACATAAATAGACCATGTATATAAAAAGGATTTACAACATGGATCAAGCATAATACTCTACACTATACACAACTAGTACATCTCTTTACAATAGTACATGTTCACACTATACTATTATAACTTTCTTTACTCTTCCTGTACCCTGCTAACTTCCCCCTGACTCTGATCCTACAAGACTGGGGTTAAAGGAGAGGGATGAGCTATACTAGCCCAGTGAGTAGAACAGATAAAACAAGTTAATAAAACATGCTCACATGGAATGCATCACATCATAAGTAAATCATCCATCTCAGACGAACAGATTCAAAAATCCCTCTGTTCTGTGCCCGACCCTCTCAGGGCTCCTCAGGACTTTACTCGGAGGGCTAGTGAATCCAAAACTATGCCCGATCCGTACAAGCATAGAATAATGCAATGTGTCACCTTAGTGTAGTCTAATGCACTCTTCCTAGTACATATCATGATACATGGAAACATGCTAAAAGCAGTTACTTTCTCAATTTACAATATTAAGTTTAGTTCCACTCACCTCTGGCTGACTCTGAGCTGACTCTGGCAACTCTGAATACTCTGAAGCAGTGCTCACTGCTGCTCTCTTCGGTTCCTCTGGTCCGTTCCTACACAGGTGGACTCAAATGAGGGACCAAACTAGCTCAAGAACAACTCTAGAATACTCCCCCAAAAACCCCCCTAAAACATCCTAAAACAATCACATAAAACATGCAAAAGAAGGCTGGACATGACACTTTCGGCGGCAGGTTCGGTGGCCGAAAGTCCTTCCAGAGATGAAACTCAAGCACTTTCGGCGGCACTTCGGCTGCCGAAAGTCCTCTCCAGAGACGAAAGTCCCTAACCTTCTGCGGCACCTTCGGCGGCCGAAACTCTCCTCTAGAGCCGAAAGTCCAAACTTTCGGGGGCAAGCTTAGGCAGCCGAAACCACCTCCTTAGCATGTTCGGCGGCCGAACCCTCTTTCGGCGGCCGAAACTGGATTCTCCAGTAAGGCAGAAACTTATTCTGCTTCATGCAAACGTACCCAATCTCCACTCAAACATGCAAACCACAATTCCACAACCTGCATATACTCAAGTATAGGCACAAAGGGGTCCAAAATTCACTTAAAACCCCAACAAACAACACAACTAAATACATAAGCATGCTTTGACCACAAATCAACCAAACCCTCAACTTATCCTACACATGCATCTCTACCCAAAACTTCATAAAACCTTCATACAACATGAAAAGAAGTTCAGGATCTTCACTTATCTCTTACAAACAAGAAGATAAACGATCCCAACGTGGAGATATGGAGAAACTCTCCCTCAAAGTCTCCAACTACAAAACCTTTGGTTAATTTGCTCAAAAGCTTCAAAACAACATAAAACCCATCAAAACTTTGCAAGATTTGAAGAAAATATGAAAATCACCCAAGGAAGCTCATGGTCTCACCTCTGGCTGTGAATGGAAAGAAAATCTTATCCATTCACCGACGTAGAGCCTTTTATAGGTGGCTGGCCAGACCACCTTCGGCGGCCTAACGTAAAACCAAAACTCATGCACGGTGGCCGAAACTCACCTTCGGCGGCCGAACCTTGCATTTCTTCCTTGGCTCTTTTCTTTCAAAAACTCATTTCCTTTTATACTTAAAACATTAAAACATACTAAAATCCTTTTTCCAAAAACATCTCTCCTACCCTTCTAGAGGGTTCCGACATCCAAGATGCTACCGGAAAGTAGAATTCCGATGCCGGACTCTAGCCGGGTATTACAATAAGAGAATGAATAAAAAAAATATGTTGATAAAAATAAAAGAAATTTTATGTTATAGGTTTAATCTAATTATAAGTGCACCTCTTAATTTAATTAAATAAATTTTCTTTTATTTTATTTTCAAAATAATAAAGAAAAGAAAAGGTTGGCATGTTTGTTTGTTTTTTTTTTTTTTGTCCTTTTTCATTATTTTCAGGTGATTCATGGTCCGTTCCTACACAGGTGGACTCAAATGAGGGACCAAACTAGCTCAAGAACAACTCTAGAATACTCCCCCAAAAACCCCCTAAAACATCCTAAAACAATCACATAAAACATGCAAAAGAAGGCTGGACATGACACTTTCGGCGGCAGGTTCGGTGGCCGAAAGTCCCTTCCAGAGATGAAACTCAAGCACTTTCGGCGGCACTTCGGCTGCCGAAAGTCCTCTCCAGAGACGAAAGTCCCTAACCTTCGGCGGCCGAAACCCTCCTCCAGAGCCGAAAGTCCAAACTTTCGGGGGCAAGCTTAGGCAGCCGAAACCACCTCCATAGCATGTTCGGCGGCCGAACTCTCTTTCAGCGGCCGAAACTGGATTCTCCAGTAAGGCAGAAACTTATTCTGCTTCATGCAAACGTACCCAATCTCCACTCAAACATGCAAACCACAATTCCACAACCTGCATATACTCAAGTATAGGCACAAAGGGGTCCAAAATTCACTTAAAACCCCAACAAACAACACAACTAAATACATAAGCATGCTTTGACCACAAATCAACCAAACCCTCAACTTATCCTACACATGCATCTCTACCCAAAACTTCATAAAACCTTCATACAACATGAAAAGAAGTTCAGGATCTTCACTTATCTCTTACAAACAAGAAGATAAACGATCCCAACGTGGAGATATGGAGAAACTCTCCCTCAAAGTCTCCAACTATAAAACCTTTGGTTAATTTGCTCAAAAGCTTCAAAACAACATAAAACCCATCAAAACTTTGCAAGATTTGAAGAAAACATGAAAATCACCCAAGGAAGCTAATGGTCTCACCTCTGGCTGTGAATGGAAAGAAAATCTTATCCATTCACCGACGTAGAGCCTTTTGTAGGTGGCTGGCTAGACCACCTTCGGCGGCCTAACGTGAAACCAAAACTCATGCACGGCGGCCGAAACTCACCTTCAGCGGCCGAACCTTGCATTTCTTCCTTGGCTCTTTTCTTTCAAAAACTCATTTCCTTTTATACTTAAAACATTAAAACATACTAAAATCTTTTTTCCAAAAACATCTCTCCTACCCTTCTAGAGGGTTCCGACATCCAAGATGCCACCGGAAAGTAGAATTCCGATGCCGGACTCTAGCCGGGTATTACAATAAGAGAATGAATAAAAAAAATATGTTGATAAAAATAAAAGAAATTTTATGTTATAGGTTTAATCTAATTATAAGTGCACCTCTTAATTTAATTAAATAAATTTTCTTTTATTTTATTTTCAAAATAATAAAGAAAAGAAAAGGTTGGCATGTTTGTTTGTTTGTTTGTTTTTTTTTTTTTTTTGTCCTTTTTCATTATTTTCAGGTGATTCAATAATGGAGATATTAGCGAACTTCTCTCATTTCCTTTTTAATAGAGGGTTGGTCTATTTTGGGCCTTTACTTGCGTAGTAAGCTTTCAGTGAGTTGGGCTTATATTTGTCATTTGGATCTGAAGGTTTTGTAATTAACAGAAAACTTATTTTTTAATTTTTTAATTTTTAAAAATATATTAAAATATATTTAATATTTTAAAAAATTTACTAATTAATTCTCATTAAAATATCAATAAAATTTATATTAATTAATTATTTTATTAATTTAAACTATTAAATATTTTATTATTTAATTTTTATAATATAAAATAATTTATTAATCAATCCTTTAATTTTTTTAAATTTTTTTTTAATTAATCACTTTTAAATTTTTTATAGTACTTAATAGTTAAAAGTAAATAAAGATACTAATTATTAAATTCTTAAAATTTTAAAATTATTTTAATATATTTTTTAAACTGAAATTAATTAATGAATTCTTTTATACTATAGGGATAAAATAGTAATTTTTTTAATGATATTTATATAAATTATTATTAATTACTAAAATATCATCTACTGATAAAAGACTATTTACTATTTAGATTCCGTCAAAAATTTTAATTAATATCATTTAGCTAATATAAAATAAGAGAAAAAAAAAATAAAAGGTAAAAATTTTTATTGAAATTTCTCAAAAATTAAAAAGTAAGTTTTTATTAGTTAAGGGAAGTTATTTATAATAGAAATAAAATTTTAATATGTAAAATTATGAAAATATTTAAAATATTAAAAAAATAATTAAATTATAAAATTGACTCATAAATTTTCATATCAAACTTTTAAAAGTCATGCGTCTCAAAATTTTCTTTTCGAAAAACTATCGTAGGTCTTTATTGAATATCAATAGTAAAGTTTAAACTCAATTTAAATCTACTGTAAAATTCAGAGTCAGTTGCTCCAAGTAATTTACTAAATTTGATAAAAAATTTGGTTAAATATTGTATATTCTAATAACCAATTTGATTTTTGATGTGTGATGTTAGATTTATATAATTTATAACTATGACTTATTTTTCTCAATGTTAACTAATATCATACCTTTTTTAATTATAAGAAATTAGATACAAGAGATTACCATAATAGTGAATAATGAAAAGATAGCTTTTTCTAGTATAGTTTATGACTATAATTCTCAGTTTTTCTACTATTAATTGAATTATTAAATTGATAAAAAAAAACGTAATTATTAACGAATTTAATTTATAAAAACTATTAATTTTAATAAATTTTTTAAAATATAAAATTTAATTTATTAATAATAACAATACTTAAAAATAAAACAATAAATCTCTCTTATATTAAGAGAGACATAGCTAGTAGAAGAAAACTAAGATGAAATTTGGTTAGCATGTGGTTTAACAACAACTACTGCCTATTGTCTTCATTTGTGACTTATAAGACAAAATATTAGTTAGCCTAACCTTGTTCTAAAATTCCATTTCATTTCAAAGTCAATTAAATTAGGTTAAATTTTTCAACATTCAAACAATAATTATATACATTTTTCCAAAAAGTTTAACTTATTTTGATGGGTATTGGCCAAATCCTAATTACTGAATATTCAATGCTTATCTTTTCCAGTAATTCATTTGTCTGTTAGTATTTTTAAAATAATTTCCAAATTCACTTCATTATTTTTGTCATTATTTGTAAATATATTAATCATGCTCATTTTAATTTATTTTTTTCATATATTTCTCTAAATAAATTTAAAAGAACTTTATTTTTTATTTAAAATGAAAGAATTAATTCAATTTTATAATTTTAAATAGATTAATATAATATTTATGTTAAATTATATAATTAAAGGTATCATTATAGTACAAATAAAGGGCTATTTGGGAAGTTAAAATAATGGACAATATTTCACAATGATGTTCGATAATTGGCTGCGAGACTTACTTAACCTTGACCACAGTGGTCTGCAAGTTGCCAAGAATGATTAATCTCCTCAACCACCACATGTGCCCACTAAACCCAAATGAAATGGACACTCAATACCCCCTTTTTTCTTTCTCTAGGGAAAAAATATAAATGGTTAAATGATTTCGATTATATATATATATATATATATATATATTGATTTAGAGCAAAAGTAAAAATGAATTATTAGTAGCTTAGATCAATATCTTTATTTTTTTTAAGACTTACTAATGCTTAAATATCCATTTAAACTATTTCTATTCTTATTCATCTCTCTTTATCGGTATAGTATATATAGAGAGAGTTTTCTCTTGTTTGAACTTTTCGTTTTTTAAAATATCCATTCAAACTATTTCTATACTTATTCATCCAAACCATCTCTTTATTGGTATATACAGAGAGTTTTCTTTCGTTTAAACCTTTCATCTTTCCTAAAAGAACATATATCAATAATGTTAATTTAGTACAACCGCTATTCCATTTTCGGGTAGTTATAGCTCCTTCTCTACTCTTGTCCGGATATGAGTTTATCTCCCTCCCTTTTTTGGATGAGGGTTGTATAAATTTTTTTTGTTTCGTTTTTATTTCTAGTGGCGATACCTTTTGAGTCAAATGTTTCTTTGGTCCGCCATTCTATTGTCTGTGTTCTTTTATTCCTTTTATGTATTAGGTTTTTAGGCTCTCATATCGGTGTTTAAGGAGTTTGTATGCAGAGGGAGGCGATGAAATCGATAGAGTTTCTCTCAAATTGTCTTCTCCCCTTTGCTTGTTGGTTTCGTCTTTTAGAATTTCCTTATTGGCTAAAGGGTGGTCACTTAACACGATAGAAAAAGTTTGGCTTCTCTTTCTAAGGCGTCTAGTACTATTATCTCTACCTGATTCGTTTGTATATACCTTTGTCGTCTTAATCGTCGATTCCCTCGACTGCAAAAGGTTCATCATTTTCTACTAGTGTGGCTTCTCTTTAGTATTCAATAGTTTGTTAATGGCTTTTGGCCATAGTGAAAGTTTAGCTTCACCGACTTTATCACTAACTACACAAAGAAGTATAATGACATTCTTATCTTTTTATCTTTTGTGTTAGGAATTTGAATCTTTTTAGATTAAATTTTTAGGAGTATGATGCTTATTGGATTTTTACTCTATTGAGCCTTAAAACTCTAAGTTCCTGTAATGATATGGTTGTTGGGATTTGGACCTCCTTTGTAATCCTTTGACCCTTTAATAGAACCTCTTTTATTTTCTGAGAAAATAATCTTTCAAAAATCTAATAAAGATGGTCATTTTTCGTATAAATGTTATTAATTATAAAAGTTTCATGAATATATTAAAAAATAAATGTGAAATTCTCAAACTCATCTCATAAAACTTTTAATTGAATTAAGATACAAACATACTCTAAATTGAAATCACGAACAGTATTGTCTAATCATTTCTACCACTTAAAGTCTCAATTAATATAATTTTTTATATTATATTAAAATATCTTTTTAGATAATTGTACATAAACACATTTTATTTACTCTATATGTGAATATATAATGTATAAGTAGAGGAATAAAGGGAGTTTTATACTCAAATTAGAATTTGCAATAAACATAATGGGAAAAGAAGTAATTAGAAATTTATATTTCTTAAAATTATAAATTTCTTGCTCTAGAAAAAAAATGTGAAAGATATATTTTTTTAAAATATATCTTTAAAATCTTTTAAATAATACTTTAACCTATTAACTGCGATAGAGAAAGTATAATTCATGATAAAATTATATTATTGTATTTTTCTTAAATTAAGAATATCGTGTTTGTTTTAAGACAGATTTATCCATAAATTTTAGTATAAGAGATTTATTTGATATTAGAATTAAGTGGTTAAAAGTAGTTTCTTTTGTTATTTTAGTAATTTATATTTAAATAATGTTAAAAATAATTTTAAATTAATTTTGAATATTTTTAGCTATTATTTTTTTTAACAAATTTTTTTTTTAATTGACGATACTTGTTTATATACAGGATGTACAATGGCGGGAAGAGTAACTAACTGCATAACTGCCTAGCTCATTCTTCACGTATACGATCAACTTAACTTGCTTCTAGAAGACTCACTTCCTTTAGAATAAATTATTGGTAGCTTAGCTCTCTCTACTTCCTGTAATAAAAAAAAAGGTTTAATTTGTTCGGTAGTATTTTAATTTTCATTGATAAGGGTAGTTAGTTAAATATTGGGAGAGTTTAAGTTCAATATCTAATTTTTTATTTCCTTATTAAAAAAACTCTTGAATTTTAATTAAATTAAGTCCTAATTATATTAAGATAGACATTCTCATTTTCTTAGGGCTAACAACAAGCTGGGTCAGTAAACCCGAAACCATTTGGATCCAACAAATCTTATGCAACGGCGCCGTTCCTCCTCAAGTTAGACGATGAAGCACAGGGAGCAAGCTAAAAAGAGGAAAAACCACCATACAAAAAACATCTTCAATAAAACTGAACTCCAAAAGTTTGAAGAAATGAACCTTATAAAAAGAAGCATGTTGAGCCGAGAAAACCAAGGAGGGGAGGTAGGACTCCGAAGCCTCTCAATCACCTATAGCTTCAAAGAACCGGAAAACATCACAGGCTTCGTTAGTGTCCCTTAGATACCTTCCAAGAAACAAACGCTTGAACCTAGGAACAGGGTTCTTATGCTTGGTGATGTTAATTAATTTGTCTAAAAATAAATATAAAAATAGAATTTTCTTCAGTTGTCTGACAGCAAATAAAAAAAAAAAAGCTGAGAACATGATGACATGAAAATTAGAGTTCAAATTTATATTTAAAAAAAAGGCTTGGGGCCTATCAGCCGCACCGTTCCTGCACTAGGCTCTAGTCTATGGAGAGAGAGAGAGAGAAAGAGATAGCTAAAGAAAAGCAACAGAGACAGATTCATCTTCTTTACTCAACTCTGTTCTGTTGTGTCTTTTTGTAGAGAAAAGGCCAAGAACCCATTTATACAAACCTGCTAGTTTCTGTAACTGAAATCAAGAAAATGAGGTTAGCATTATATTTCTCTTGACTCTTCTGCTGGGTTCGCATCTTCTTTCTTCTCTGCTTGCTGATTTTTCAGACACTTTCTTCTGTATTTATTAAGCTTTTGAGACTCTTTCGCATGCTATGTTTCATTACTAGGCTCTCCGATACTCGGTATCATCATTGCTTTATGTAATTCTGCTTTCTTATTTGCTGCAAGTTCACTACTTGAAGATTTTGTTGGTGGGCTCACTGGGTATTCTCTTCTCCCATTTGTAAGTTTCAGCTGTGTATCAAATTCTTCTATTACAGTAAAAGAAATAGAGGCAAACCCAGATTGTTTTTTCTTTTTTGGAACTTTTCTATTCCAGTGCTTACCCGCTCAAATTCCTTGAATTTTTGTTGCTAGCAATCAGTCTTTTTTCAGATTTGTGGGTTTATATAGTGAAACCCATTAATTCAGTACAGTTTTTAAAAGTATGGGTTTGTTCCAATTTAGATTATTGTGTTTGTATCTTTTCCTTGTGTTCAAAACCAGTATTGCTGGTTCTCAGTATATAGGTCAGATATATCCTGGTTTCCAAGCATCTCATATGGATTGGATGGAGAATGGGGGGCTATTCTTGCGATCAAAGAACTCAACTTTTGGTTTTGGCTTCTACACTGCCCTTGATGCTCAATCTTATTTACTAGTTATCATCCACTTGAAAAGTGCCAAAGTTGTTTGGACTGCTAATAGAGGTTTGTTGATCAGTGATTCTGATAAGTTTTTGTTTGAAAAAAATGGAGATGTTTATTTGCAACGTGGAGATGGCGTAGCTTGGTCCGCAGGTACTAAAGGGCAAAGAGTTACTTCTATGGAACTGATGGACTCAGGCAACATGGTGTTGCATGGGGACAGTGGAAGAATTCTTTGGCAGAGTTTTAGCTATCCCACGGATACGCTTTTACCCGGCCAGGAGTTTGTAGAAGGAATGAGACTTAAAAGTTTCCCAAACAAAAACACCTTGACTAATTATCTTGAAATTAAGTCTGGTGATTTGGTCTTGTATGCAGGATATATAACTCCACAAATATACTGGTCCCTGGCAAATGAAAGCCGGAAAACCAATAGCAGTGTCAAAGGCAAAGTGCACTATGCATCTCTTTTGTCCAATTCATGGAATTTCTATGATCAAAACAGAGTCTTGCTTTGGCAGTTCATATTCTCTGATAATTCTGACCCATATGTGATGTGGGCTTTGAAATTAGGTGCTGATGGGGCAATAGCGTTCTATAATCTTGAAAAAGGTAGATCGGTTGCCCTTGAGGCAACTAAGATACCACAAGATTCATGCAGCATTCCGGAGCCGTGTGGCAGATACTATGTATGCTATTTTGACAATTGGTGTCAATGCCCAAATCAACTGAACACTCAGTTTGGTTGCAAACCTCCAGTGGCTTCATCCTGTAATGGCTCCAAAATTTCAGCTGAGCTTTTTTATGTTGGTGAGAAGCTGGATTATTTTGCACTTGCGTTTGTGACACCCTTCTTCAAATCCAATTTAAATGCTTGCAAAGAAGCTTGTCTTGGCAACTGTTCTTGCATTGTGTTGTTCTTCGAAAATAGTACCGGAAGCTGCTTTCTATTTGATCAGTTAGGGAGTTTGACTCGCAGTCAGGAGGGTTCTTCAGGTTATATTTTATATATGAAGGTTTCAATGGGGGAGCAAAATTCAGCCAGTGGCAGGAATGTAGGGAAGGAGGCCTTATTAATTGCAATAATTGTTATTGCAACAATAGTGGCAATTGTAGGTTTAATTTATGTGGGAATCTGGTATCGCCGCAGAGGGGAGAAATACTTGGTATTTCAACAGCAAAATCCGGAAGAAGATGATTTCTGGGACAGTATTCCTGGGATGCCTGCTCGTTACAGCTTTAGTGATCTTTATAAAGCAACTAAAAACTTCTCCGTGAAGGTTGGCCAAGGAGGGTTTGGCTCAGTCTACCTAGGTGCGCTACCAGATGGTACCCAGTTGGCTGTCAAAAAATTAGAAGGCATTGGACAGGGAAAGAAAGAGTTCAGAGCTGAAGTGAGTATAATTGGGAGTGTCCATCATGTCCATCTGGTCAAGCTTAAAGGCTTCTGTGCTGAAGGGGCTCACCGGCTTCTTGTTTATGAGTTCATGGAGAAAGGATCTCTTGATAAATGGATCTTCAAGAATGCTGAACAAAGTTCCTTTTTAGAGTGGAATGCAAGATACAACATTGCAGTCGGTATGGCAAAAGGTCTGGCTTATCTCCACGAGGAGTGTGAGGTAAAAATAGTACACTGTGACATAAAACCTCAGAATGTGCTTCTTGATGATAATTTCACTGCCAAAGTTTCAGATTTCGGTTTGGCAAAGCTAATGAATCACGAAGACAGCCTTGTTTATACTACAGTGAGGGGTACTAGGGGGTATCTTGCACCAGAATGGATCACCAACAATCCTATATCAGAGAAGAGTGATGTGTATAGCTATGGTGTAGTATTGCTGGAGATCATCGGAGGAAGGAAGAACTATGATTCAACAGAAATTTCGGAGAAATCCCATTTTCCTTCTTATTCCTTCAAGATGCTGGAAGAAGGAAGATTGAGAGAAATCATTGATCCAAAGCTGGACATCAATGCAAATGACGTGAGGGTTGTCACTGCAATCAAAGTTGCATTATGGTGCATACAAGAAGAGATGCAATTGAGACCACCTATGACTAAAGTTGTCCAAATGCTTGAAGGTCTTTGTGATGTGCCTGATCCTCCAATTTCTTCTCAATCAGCTTCTCGCTCCATGTCAACTTTCATTAAATGGAACAGCAAAGAATGTTCCTCTTCAGGCCCTGTTGATGACACAAGTGATGCTTTTTTGTCAGATGTTCGACTCTCAGGCCCTAGATAACATAACAGAAGCAATTGTTAGAAGCAAGCTTTGAAAGATGAGTTTTCTCAAAATTCATGTGGTCTGATGCTTTTCCTTATTTGTATTTATCTCTCCATTTTTTTTTTCTTTTTCTGATTTAACCTGCATATTGAAACTCAACTTCCTGAGTCACAAACCTTTTGGTTAGATTGCAGATCAAATTCTGCAATCCTCTTGTATTTTCAGCAGAAGAATGTTGATGAGAATATTATGCTGATATAGAATACTATTTTTCTGATTAATTCATGTTAGTTTCTGCTTGGTGTTCTTGTGTGTTTTGAGCATTGATCATCATTAGATTGGAAAGATTTATCTAGATCCAGTTCATGGTGTATCAAAGACATAAACAAGTGATGAAATCCGCATGAAAATCGAATGAGACCCACTTGTTTATGTTTTGGGTTCACCATGAACTGAGTCTAGACAAGAATTGCTTGTGGAGCAAAGTGTATTGCAATAATAATATGTTCTTGAGGTTTCTTTCAAACTACTGGGCTGGGATAAATGGTTAGAACTTAGAAGAAAATGGAAGAGAACTGGGTGTACATGGCAGTTTCTATGCTCATCACATTATAGGATATGCACTTGGTGACTGCATTATGGGCTTTTACATATGAAATCTTTAATTTTTTTTAAAATTAGAATTTGAATTTTAGTTTCACATCAAATGAGATGTATTTTGTTTTCCACGAAGTCTTAGTATATGGATTTTTATATAGAACTTATATAGGATTGAGAATTTTGTTAAAATTGTCTTGATTTTAATAGCAGTCCAGTCTTATGATGATTAATCCAATTAATCTCCAGAGATGATAAGCATGCTGTTGCTTTCACTAGCTGTAAAACACAAGGCAAAACATAGAAACTTGTTTTGGTTTTGCAAATTTTAGCTTGCATGCATGATATTAACTGCAGACAATTGAGAAGAAATGAATACAGAAGTATGGGAAGAATGTTAATAACACCTTATCACTGATAGTGAGTGATGGTTTGAAAGAAAATGAAGTATAATGGAGACCCATCCCCATGCTCATGTACATGCATACAAAAAACCTTCATTCCACAAAGAAACTACGAGTTCAAATTTTCTCTCTCTATCTCTCTCCACATTTGCAACGTGTCAAGCCATTATTGGTTGTATTCTAATAATTTTTGGTAAGCTATTAACGATGCTCCCTCCTGTATCCCACGTAGACTACAGGCCATGATACCAAAAGCTTTTGACTGTTTGCTTTATTAATAAGTGCATTTATTATTATATTTTAATATACAATTTTAAATATTTTTTTAAATAATAATTGCAGCTATTAAATAATTTATTTTTTTAAATACAAATTATTTTTTACAAAAGTAAAACATTAAATTTACAACCATTCCTTACTTTTCTGCAACTATACATGCCACCCTCCCACTATCTTTGCACTGTTTACATTCCTTATATTTAATGTTAACTTATCTTATTCAGGAAAAAGAAAAAAGGTTATATCTTAGAAATCTCCATATAGAGAAGAGATTAGGAAGCTGCAGCCAATGGGGGATGGTGGGCAGAGTCATCAAAGCAACCGTGTGAAGATCTAGTTTCTTGTTGCCCATCTTCATCTTCATCATCTTCTTCAGCATCCCAAAGAAATCTAGCATATGAAGCTAAGATGTAGCTGCAAGAATTGGGATTTTTGGACAAAAATTTCAGTCAGGAGTAATTACTACTGGAAGCTTGAATCTTTAATTAGGGAACATCATGGATATTAATTCAGCTAACGTTTTCAAACGCCATGTCAAATTTGGATCTGCTTTACCAGTTCTCTGGAGAAGTTTTAACAGCTTGATCATAGTAACTCTCAGCTCTCTGAGCATCTCTCTCTTTTTGCCATACTAGATCACCATACATTGACAATACATTTCCATCATTTGGATTTGCCAATATTGCTCTCCCACACAACTCCTCTGCTCTATCCATATCTCTTCGAACCTGCAAGCATAATCAAACCAAAATATTATATAAATAAGAGTATGCCAATCAAGAGATTGAAAAGAGAAGGAAAGAGGGTTGATTTTGGTTTAGTTGATAATTTTTTACCAAGTTTCGTAATTATTGATCAGTCTAAGTTTACTGATAAATGCAAATCTAAGTCTGCTAGGAATTTACACAGATCTTATGAATTTCAAAATTCATCAACTGCTTATGATCAGTTTAAGATCTCAGACCTCTTTCAAGAACTTAGCATAGTTTACAAGTAAAAGTGCATTTCCAGGATCAGCTGAAATCATCTTCTGATAATAAGCATCAGTATTGTCATCATTCCCATACATCCCTGAACCATCATTACCATCTCCACCACCTGATGTTCTCCCACCGCTACCACCACCACCATCCACTACTAGTGTCTGCAACCCATCATCACCATTAGCATTCACCACTTTCTCTCCCAACCCAGAACTAGAAAAGAGTGTTTGGATTCTTGAACTGGGTTCTGCTTCTTTTTCTTCCTCATTACTCTCTTTCTTACACTGTTTTCTGCTGCTGTGAGGATGTCTTATAGGTGATCCCTTCTTGGGTTTTGGGAGATTGGCTTCTTGTTGCAAGAATTGGGAATGGGTTGAAACTTTCTTTGTTGGGTCATCAATGGAAGGTTTAGAGTGAAAGGAGATTGATTTGGTTCTTTGGAGGATCTGAAACTCACCTTCTGGTGAGGAGTAGTATTTGAAATGGTGAAGCCATGAGTTTAAGATTGGTGTTGAAGAGCTCCTTAAGAGCATGTTTATGGACGAAGTAATGCTTTTAGAATGGCAAGAAGTGATTTTGAAAGTAGAGAGAAAAGCTTTTCAGAAGGATTTATTTAGAAACAGACAAGTCAAGAAGAAAGGCTGCCTCTACGCTGGGGGCATCTGTGTTATATAGAAGACTGAAGAAACTCGAAAATGAACCACCCAAAAATAATTTTACACTAATGAATGATAATAACAGTAAGAACAATAAAGAAATAGACAATGGAGTATGGGTGTGTGACTTTCTGGAGGGACGGGCTCATAAAAGCTCTTTGTGGTGGGGACGGAGCAGCCTCATTGTGATCTTAGCTTGCTCCCACCAAGGCCAAACCAGTTTAGACACGTACCAGTGTCAAAACAGAGACTGATAAGGATCAAGTAACTGATGATGGTGATGAAGAAGAAGAGTTGGAGCTAATTGACAGAAATGGTCAATTTTCATTTTTGTGCTTGTGGGCTTGGATGAGACAGTCATGGAAAGTCACTGTGCTACTGCTAGGATAAGATTTTTTTTTTTAGCAGATTGCCCTATCGTGGTTACTGGTTAGGGATGTAATCAAGTTGATAGGAGTCTAATTTAAGTGATTTTTTAACTTAAAATTCTAAATTTAATATAAAAATATACTGATATTCATGAAGTAGCTCGATCATTTTCATGAGATGGAAAAATGAAGTCAAGTAACCAATAAAAAAGAAAGGAAGAACCGATAGGCATTGGAAACTTATGATAGAATTGAAGGTGACAGAATCTCCGAACCTTGTTACTATCAGGCTAGAAGAGTGGATAAAGGAGCAATTGCCTTAAACTTCATCCTGGAAGATATTATCAATCAATCTGCAAATATCCATCTCCCTCGATCTCCATATATCCCATTTCTATATCAAGGCCTTTAACTCTAAAATATCAAGCAAAAATATTTCAAACCCTATCCCCACAAGTCTGTTATGAAGCAATCTGCTTTCACATGACATGCCCTTGTTCATACATGCTGCTGCAACCTCTAATTGAAATATACTTTACCTGCAATTACATAACTGGTTATGGTAATTACAGTCACCATGACCTTTATTAGAAGTTGAAACAAGGACAAGAAGGTGGGAATCCAAAAAAAAAAAAAAGCATTCTGACAACGTGCAGGACAATTTCTTGAGCTTACAAGAAGCAAAAGGTTGATTCCTTGTTTGACAGCCCATGATAAGAATTCCCAATTTGTAAGCCAGTAATCCATATATTCAACCTCATTAGATTCTGACAGTTATCCCAATTCAAACACTGCCACTTCCACCCATTTTGAATCAATTCCAATGTCAGTAGCTTCAAATTTCAATCGGGTTTGGTTTTAGTTTGAGATCCTACGAAACTGATAAGGTCCCTCTCCCTGAGGATATCATGGGAAGGTTAAATCCCCAACTTGAGAATTTCAAATTCAAATCACAAAAGAGGCAGGGAAGTGGAGATAGAACGTGTGTGTAAATTTATATGATAGGGACCAGAATAATATTCCACCTACACCAAGAACTAAAGCTCTAAATGCGGAAATAATAGGATGCCTTTCAGTATGACTACTCCTATGTTATTATCTCTGCAAAACATTGAAGAAAAAAATCTATATCCATGTAAGAGGAGCAACACACATTCTCAATGGTTCCCATTCATAGAAAAACAGTGAAACCCCAAATAACCAATACATCATGGTCAAGTAGGTTAAAATTTCAAGTAATTTGCAATGAAAAAATAATTTCACCCATGTTATCACATTACATTCCTCAAAATTCATTGATGATCGCTTTAAATGTCAAAGATAATTAAACTTTCTTAACATCCCAATTTTTGCATCAAATACTACCATAAAAAGTTCAATGGGCATATCACAGTTATAGTTCCGTGATGGAGTCGCAAGAAGACTGATTAGCATCAGTGTATCATAGAAACTCTCAAATACATGAAGAGAGTGAATATTTCAATTTAAATTGAATATGTAAACTTTCCTAATTCAAGTTTACAACTATACTGGTAAACTGAATGTGAAAAAGGCTATAAAAACCACCTGTATAGACAACAATGTATCTTTTTCCTTGTATATAAGCTAAAACTACTTCTTTGAAGACTTTTTATGTACAAATTAAATGCTTACTACGTCATTTTCTAAATCGAGATCCTTTGTTTGGTCTACCACTACCATTGTTCCTTCCACCCCATGCAGAGGACCAGAAGAATAAAGACATCCAGAAAAGAACAGCTAAGAAGATCTGAACACGGTCCTGAAGTCCAGACAAAGTTCCAAACATGCCTGCACAAGGGTAAAACAAAATCATAAGAAGCCTACTAAAACCCAATGTCAGAGCAGTTGAGTGGTAGTTGACTTGATTTTCACTTTCTTCTCAAGATTCAAAAGATATAAAAGGAGACCGCATTACTAACCTACAATATAACAAACAAACAATTACCAACAGAATCGATACAAGTACAACAAACAGTGGTAATCATGAAACAAAGACATAGTTTAATAATCCTGTTGCAAATGGAAAAAGGCTAAATATATACTTACACACCTGTAATATGAACACCGATTAAACACCTGAACTAAAATTGCAACCTATTGAGCACCTAATGTAATAATTAAAGACAAATTAACCATATCATTGATTATTTATAAAAAGAATAAAAAATAGGTAGATTTGCTGCTAATTGTACTTGAAATTTTGCTAATTAAACTCTAAATTTTCATAAAATGATAAAATTATACTCATTTAACTTTGTTAATTTATAAATCAAAGTACAATTAACAAAATTTAGAATACAATCAGCAATATGTATTATCAATTTTTACTTTTTTTCCAATAAATTATCATTAATATCACTAATTTGTATTGAATGTTTATGGCTTTTAGAAGTTAAAGTGTTAAATAGATTACAACTTTAGTTCAGGTATTCAATAGGTTAATCCTAATTAGTATAGGGGCGTAAGTAGATATTCATCCAATGAAAAATTTCAGTAGAGATTAATTCATAGATTAGGCTGGCCTAAAACACACACATAAGGATAAGTTCACATAAAGGATGAGAATGCAATATATGATTGATGAAAACAGTTCCCAAGCTTCACAACTGACTTCAAACTGGAAGGAAAATTGATGACACTGATTAAGGAACCAGCTTATTAATGCTTTTATGGTGGCTAAAGTTCAATCAACAAATCAGTTATTAGGCTCCCAAAGCATTTCAGAGCTCATGACTTGCAAGAATGCAGAAATAAATAAGTCATTTTACTGTTGCAATTACGTTTAGAAAAGAAGATGGAGAGAGTTGAAAGAGTTCTCATCTGTGCTACTGTAGCAGAAAACCATATAAAGAAAGAAAATGAGAAGAAAAGAGAGACAGAGGGAGCGAGACTGGAAAGGGTCTGTGAACAGATTTTGTTGTAATGCATATCATAGTGTTCTATGTTTCTATCATTTAATTAAGAGCTACTGTAATCAGTATTCCATAAAGCCAAATTGTAATTAGGCTAAATAGTACATACAACAACCACTATATGGATCACCAAACCATTAGAGGAACTAGCATTACTGGCTATGTTAAGAGCAACATTTTATTAGTGATCACCACTATATTGTGTGATCTATAAGGCTCACGATTCATAAAGCTTCATAGCCCTACCAAAAGCCATATTATGCCAATCTGGCTCTGCTCTTCTCATGTCTTGTTTAACTCGGTTATACATGCAGTGCCTGATCTATATCCATACGGAAAGGCCATTCTTGAATTGCTTCTGCACTTGGGATATGCCAAAAAGCAGCCATTGATAGCTTTCCCTTCCCATCAGAACTAGTGCATAAATACAGACACCGTCAAATGTAACCTAAGTAAATGCAAAGAAGTCCTCAAATTGCTCACTTTTCACATTGAGAACTCCTTGAAGAGAAAACTGCAGCGCAAAATTCTGCAGCATCTCAAAACCTTTTTTTTTTTTTCAGGAGAGAAATTCAAATCTATGAGCTTTTTCAGTGATAAGCTAGCCTACACCTCATCTCATGGAAATTCTACCTCTACCCCAAACTTATAGCAAAATCCCAACTAGTAAGCAAACCATAGCCTTTACGTATTCCACTACTTAACTAACATTCCGAATACAATTAGACCGAATTGTCACAGCCAAACCTCACTTTTCCGAATGATTTTAAAATTGTTAATTCAGAAAGTAATTCAATCATAAAAATATCAGCTCAAAAAAGAAGATACCAACAAAACTATAATAATCAATTAAAGGAGGCGTTCGGTGTTCCTAGAATTCGGACCTTTGGGCCGAACAGGATCCATTTCAGGTGGCGGGTCGGACTGGGGAGGCGGTTGGGGAGATAACGCGGCGTGCAGACGGCGGACGTGTGCGTGGGGATTTGAGCGCAGCGGCAGGAACTGGAGGTGGAAATTAATCGGGAAACGAGGAGAAAGAAGAGACGGGAAATTTTTGGCATGGTGTGCAAAGCCGGCAAAGGTTGCCGGATAGAGAATTGCCATTTTAGAGGAAAGGAAGAAAAGATTGAAACGCTTGATTGAGAGTTCTAGTTAGTATATGTCTAAATATATTAAAATTTAATAATAAGAAGAAATTAATCATATTGTTATATATCAAAAATTTAAAAATAAAACATGGAGTAATAATTTAGTTTTCATTATAACAATAATAATTTTTTTAAGAACTTGAGTTATACAACTATTATTAAAAAATAAATGTACTTTCCGAATTTCTTTTTTTTATAGAAAATAAATATTATTTTTTTAAAAAAATTAATTATTAAAAAAATCCAAAAATTATTTTCTATAAATAAATAAATAGGTCTTTATATTTTGTAAAAAGATATTAAACATAAATAAGATATTCATTTACTTTAAAATTAATAATTTATCTTCCAAATTATTTCTTCCAAACTTTAAGAAACCTTATTCATAAATAAGATATTCATATACTCTCATTTCTTTAAAAACTATATATTAAACTATTAATTATTTAAATAGCACAAAATAATTCAATTAATTCTCAAAATATTCTTCATTCTTCTGAATTTAACCGGGTTAACTCATTTTCTAAGTAAATTAAATTTAAAATTAATTTTTAAATTTATTTAATAAATAAATCAAACTTAAACTTTATAATATAGTGATTATTAAAATTTATAAACTCAATTCATTAAATAAATTTACCAACTTATTATTAATTGCATAAATTTATTAAGCAGATTCAACTAAGTATTATAAAACAATTGAACTCAAATTCGAATTTATATAAACTTTTATAAATCAAATCTATTACCAGAATGATTAAGCTTTAATTTAGATTTTAAAAATGGTAACCTTAATCCATTGAAATCCCATATATGCTCATGATCAACAGGAAAATCAATAAAAGCAACAAAAAGTCCAAAAAGAAAAACCATTTTAATAAAATTCAGTATAATTGAAACAAAGGCAAACCATGTTCAAACTTCAAGCTTGGTCCCCATATCAATCAGTGTACATATCTTGGCTACCACATCTACTAAAAGCTTCCAAAACCTTCACTGTGATCTGTGAACTTACAAAAATTATCACCAAAGTTATGAGGACTTAACCCTTCCATGTGGTTAGAAGAGCTCTTCCCACACCGCAGACACATAGAGATGAGTGTTTTCACATCTAATCTGCATGCACATGTGCATCAAAACTCAGAGTATATTATTCATCAAGCCTCTGGAAGACAAACTCATATGTATTTCTAATAACGCCTTGTCAATGTTAATAATCATCATTTTCCAGTGGCTGTGGCATACAGTGGAAGGGAGACAAAGGAATTGAGTATTGACTATTGTAAAGAGCTCATGGTTGGAAGAGCTTATCTCCACATTTGCATTTCCATGAGAGAAGATACTAACTACCATTATCATCATTGTCTCCATGAGATAATGCCTTAAAAGTGAGACTCTTCTTTTGGTCAGAAGGAACTACAAGAGTAGCCATGCAAGGCCTGCAACTGAAGCACTTGTTTACACAACATGGAGGCTTTTAACCCATCAACATAGTCTTCTTTTGCTGCTGCTGCCTGTTGCTTGAAAGTCCTAAGCCTTGAGCTGTAAGTAACACATAACAAATATTGCAAAAACGAAAAGAACCATTTCAGAATTAAGGTCTAGTGTTTTAAAGAAAAGGGTATACAAAACAAATACCTGGTTCTGGTGGTAGAAACATGAGACAAAAGACGAAAGCCACAGTTACTGCGATTCTCAGCCCATCTGCGTAGCTTCTTGAAACTGCCATAGAAGCCAGCAGCAGGAGCACTATAAAATTAGAAACAGTGGCACTCGTGACTCGTGAGGTTGTTGAAGGAGAAGAAGAAAATTTTTTGAGAGAGAGAGGATTGGTTGGTCTTTGATTGCTAAGAAAGATTGGTAAAGTGGGTGTATATATAGAGTGTTGTGGACATGTAATAGGGGTGTTTCCCTTGAAAGGGACATGTTTCTGATGCTGGTGGGCTTCTTCACACACCAGTTCAATAAATTTAGACTTCTTCCCTGTTTTGGAATAGAAAACGATACAGATTTCTTGTGTCGTTTTGGAGAACTGTGGCACTGACTTCTTGCTTTGATTTTCTGACTTCCGTTAGCAGACTTAATTGACTTATTAATTGCTCCCATTCAAACATTAACCAAGTTTTTCTTACCTCTTCATATTGTGCTTGGGTGGAAAATTTTGGAGCTACGGGTTTATTTTTCTCAACTGCAGTATTTGAGAGATTTTTTTTTTTTTTTTCTTTCTAATAGGTATTTGAAAGAAGGGAAGGGCATGGGAAAGGAGAGGCGATCAAACTCTTTATCATAATGAAATTTTCAAATATGTCTTGCTAAACTATTAAGTGATGTTATGAAATTTTTAAAATCTCAAAATCTTTTACCAACCCACCAAATTAATATATTAAGAAAGTTTTAAACTGAATTTTACTTGAATAGAAGTATAGGGATTAACTTGAATTTTACTATAACTCAGAGACATGATTGTAAAATTGAGTCACTTTTGAGTGTAAAATTGAAATCCTAATAGATGGAGCAAATGTTCTACAAGAAAACTCAAAGTTTATTCAGTCACACAGCCTAAATCTGTGAAAACGGCAAGCATATGACCTCAAAACGACAAGAGAGAAAAGAGAAAACAAGCTTTAATTAGACAGAGCACATGCAGAGAAGCAGAAATCAATGGATTTGGACCTCCTTCAAATCCTTTTTAGGCTGTTCAGTCCTTGGAATGGTAATATGAAGAACCCCATTCTTCAACTCAGCCTTAATATCATCAGCTTTAGCATCATCAGGCAACAACACACTGGTGTTGTAGTATCCATAGCTCCTCATTGACCAGTGCTCGTCGTCAGATCCTTCTTCCTCTTCTTCCTTGTGCTCTCCCTTTATAGTCAGGACCCCATCGTCAATGGTGATCTTCAATTCCTCTTTCGACAGACCAGGAACCTCGTATCTCAGTTTGTAGCATTCATCTTTCTCTTTGAAGCGGCCCATGAGGTTTGTAGGTGATAGGTTCAGATTTTCGAACAGCCTGTTGATGTTGTCTGTTGCTTGCAACAGTGCATTTCCTAACCCTGAGGGGAAGAACTCTATTGCATGGAACAACGTTAAAAATCAGTTCAATTATAAGAATGTAAAAAACTAAGACATTGGTTTGAGTTCAAGGGGGAGAGAGAGAGAGAGAGAGAGAGAGAGAGAGAGAGAGAGTGAAATTACCATAGAGCTGAGGAACAAATTCTCGGCCATTGCTCCTCCAGAGGCCTCTCCTGCCTTTCTTCCGAGGAAAAAGTTTAGACTTCTTGTTGCCGTCGTTTACAGCAATTTCTTTACCGTCAGAAGTTTCACCAGCCGTTGCCATAAACCTCTTCAACAACTCATCATTCCACTTTTGCCTTTGCATATCAACGCCACTCCTCTTAGTGACACAAGAAGTTGAGGAGCTAAGCCTTTGAGACAAGTTCCTCAAAGCCAGACGTGCCAAAGTCATTCTTAGTAACTTGCTGTTGCTCAAGCTCGCAAGAAATTCAGTCGAAGAAAGATGGGTTTTATTATTTTCGATTGTTGTAGTTGGAAGGTGATTTAAAGGGAGAGCTGGAGCTGAGGAAAATGGGTGAGGACAGTTGGAGAAGGGTCTAAGAGTTTCTGGGAGGTGGTGTCACGTCAGCAGAAAGGATTTACATGTCCAAAAAGGAGAAGGTTCTTGGACTTATTCATATACTAGGAGTGTTCCAGAGGAGCATGATCCTGATGCCACGTCTTTCCCCCTTTGCCACTTTTTTCAACTTGTTAAACATTGCTGCAAGTCTATTTTACTTTTTACCACAGTGAAAATTCATCACCAAAATTTTGTGGTAAGCTATAGAAAGGTATTCCATTCCAATTTTCTTTTTTAATATATAATATTTCATAAGACAGCAACAACACAAAAGCATTGATTCATATTCATTAATTCGATGGATACTTATAATGTTGAATATGGTTATGTTACACTTACCCACCACACCCTGATTTCAATTTTTTTTTCTTTCCACATGAATCCGAAAAAAGTTCGTTGATCTATTGCTGGGCATAATTTTTTCAATCAGATTGGTGAACTGTATCAGTTACATCGTTTCCCTTTTCAGTAGACAGATTAATCACAAGAAAGAGAGTAGCAATTAGGCATATATAGTTGTAACTCAAGGCCATTGGACCATTAGTTTAGTGGCCTCTTGCTGCCAAGGAAAAGCACTGGAAGGCAAAGTTTTTGCTTGATTTGAATGCAATACAAAGACATGTCTAAAAATGGCCTGTAGAGGGAAAACAAAAGCCGGGGTGGGCATATTACAAGTAATGTTAACAGTTAATATACACACCACCGTCTGTTCATCAGCTTCTTAATAGGACCATCAATTGACAGGGATTTTCATTCTAACCTCCAAAGTGTCTTGTACTTCTGCTTAATCATACATCCCCTCCTGCTCCCAAATGTCCACTAGAAAATCTACCATTTCCTGTCATTTAAAACCAATCAAAAATAAGAAACTATGGTTTCAGGATATCAACTTACTGAAACAGTGAGAGAGAAAAAGAGACGATTACAGAAAGAGGAATTGGCCGAGGGAATGGCTTGTTGCTTCCAAGTAAACTGTCATATGTTGCATTCCAACTGCAGCAAAGCCAGAAGTTTTTAACCATGCATTGACAATGAGTGCTGACAAAATAACCAGAAACAATTCATGAATGATCAATGTTTATCTTTAAGACAACAGTCTCTATGTTCCAGGGATGATTCCCTACATCCCCATGCAATGCCCTAGAAATTTGGAAACCTAGACACAGGTGATCTTCACAAGCTAATGCATTGATGTTTCAACAATCTCTACACTTCCAATGGAACAATACTGCTAGCAGTAAACAATCAGCATGTTATTCATATCTCAACTCAATGATGGCCAGGAAAATAGGCCCAACAAGTACGCATTATTCCACTTTGTTCTTCACGAAACATTGAAGCCATAAAGTATGCTTTTAATTTTTAAAAGGCAAATAGTATTTAGAATAAGAGAGAAAGAGAGAGAGAGAGCTAAAACAATGGAAAGGAAGTCATTCCAAAGAGTCATGTAATATGCTTCAGAATTCTGTCATTTATGAATAATTATTTAAGATGCTATGCAGTAAAAGACTGGAAGCAAAAACCCAACTAAATATAACATGCAAGTAGCAAGATTGAGAATTGCTCTCAATTTATGTTTTGCCTATTTCTTAAACAAAAAGAATTGTTTTGATTAATAATTAAAATACATATTAAAACAAAATGCATATGCGTTTAATCAGGCCTGTGAATGGAGGTGTTAGAAAGTTAATGATGCCTATAATAGATTTTGGTCTTAATTTGACCCAATCAGAAGAACTGAGAGCAACTTACTTCAATTTGGGTTCCTGAGATTGCTGTGCACGGTTCATAGACCTTTTATCTCCTACCCAACGCTGCCTTGTTTGATTCCATAGTAGAACACCTGCAATTAAGAGGTTTAAAAACTTTTGCATTATGTGGAATCCAGTGCATAATTGGGAAAAGTAAATTTGGGCCATAGGTGTATAAGACGCTGTACAGATGATGGATAACAAAAAGTAACACCCCTGCACCCTCAGATCACATGCACCAGGTTATTAAATCAGATCCAAAAAGAGATCCAATTAAAAAAAATATGAAAAACCTAGAACATGGACAGCAGACTACATGACCGTCACTACCCAGTGCATATTGTATTTCCACATTGTAAGTTTTACCACCTTCTGAAATATATAATGGCATTAACCATACAAAGACCTCTAAATATCATTGCTGTTGGTAAAACATGGCAAAAAAAGAAAATTAAGGATTAAACTGAAAATGACCAGCAATCATATTGTGTGCCATTGCCCATTACTTTTGATGCACACAGCTGTCAGATGTATAGAGATTTAATCAAACAAAATTGCAGATTTTAAGAAGCAATGCAAGCTTACCATTTACAAAGGTACATAAAAGGGAGACCAAAATAGTTTGACGTCGTCCATATTGTTAAGTTGTTGGCTATATCTTTTTACTTAAGTTGTAAATACTCTAGTCTAGACTCCTCAACTAACCTTTGGTTAGTGCATAATTATTTTGTTTTACACTGAACTCTGAAGAGCCAACTTCAAAGCAAACAATCATATCATTGAATATTATATTTAAACTCTTCATCTATTTAGATTAAATGATATATCTTCAAAATTACGATCTTTCTTTTCCAAGATTCTTTTGTATGTTGATCATTCTTTATCATGCATGATATAAGCAATTAGAACAAAATATGATCAAGTTCCCACTCACAAATCTAGGTCTGCCACTTACCATGGTTCACAAATTCAGAAGGTGCATTATTGCTACTGGAGCCACCATGCAGATCATGCGTCTGGTTGATTGTGCTAATTGATGACATGCTACCCTGTGATTGAGCTGCACTGTTGTCCATATCACAAGTGCTGGTGGTCCAGAATCCCTCTGATATGCTAGGTTTTTTCACTGTCTGACCTTGAATTTCTGATCCTTTTGATGGCTCATCTACTGAGGTAATTAGTGTGGGTTTCTTGTAGCATCCAAGACAACCACTGTTCTGTTGCAAATCAAATACAATCATATAGCTGAAGAATAGCAGCCACTATGAAATATAAATGTCGCCGCATGATACAGGTGCAGATAAAAGATACAACTACAAAATCTCACCGTCAATCCTCAAGCTAAAAATTGAGAACAATAATAATGACAGGACAGGAGATACATGTTCATACTTCATAACGGCTAAGTACACATACAAACATCACATTTTCACCAACCATCGCAAAGTCTTGATGCTGTACCTATCTTATTATAATTTAGAAAAATTGAAGCCTTTAACAAATCATCTTTATTCATTGGAAAGAAAAGAGACAAGCAAAACACCCTAAACATGCAAAAATCCCCAAACATTAGTATAGAAGGAACATTCATCCCACAGGATGCAAAACAAATGCCATAAAACTCTTCGTATACCTTTTTCTTACATTATATTTCCACACTGTACCAAATATTGTGGTGCATTGAAGCTCAAAAGTGACTAAATGTGCATTTAGGAGTATTCAGAAGTATAAAATGCATATACATCTTTCAAAAAATTAATAGTAAGATCCAATCTTGAAGTAGTCGTATATGCTTGGGAAATTGATATCTGATACATTCCCAAGCAACCGTGGACCCTTTTACATCAGTTTATCAAAGCAATCCTCATGTCCAATCATAGAAGAAAATTGCCAACAGAAACATGAACAGATATGAAGATAAGAGAAAAAGATGGATCACATGAACAATGCAAGAGGGGAGGTTTTGCAAAGGGAAAAAAAAGGTCCTCGAAGAAACATATGTTTCTGGATAATTTAAACTGTGATCTCATGCATGGGATGCATCTACAGTGCTCAACAACATAGTTAAGCATCCTCAACTGTTATTACTTTGCAAATTGAGAAAAAGACTAAAGGAGCTAAAAAGTTTATGAAGGCCCCAACCAATAGTTGGGATTTACTAAAATTACCCAGCCATGTTAGCATGCCAATTCAGTACAGACTAAGTCAACTAAACAAAACATACCAACTTCACATTTTGGAAACCATCAACTAATCTACCACATGTCAGCTAAATCGGATATTACATTTAATTGGCTTCATCCAACTCCAATTGTGCACTCCAATTAAATAATTTATCTAAATATGCATAGTAATTGGTAAGAGTTGGATTGACAAACATATAAAATTCAGGGAAAAGCATCCATTTCAGGCACTTAACTGAAAAAAAAATATAAAAATAAAAATTAAGGCTATATGAGGGAGAAGCAAATTCACATAGTTTTCTCACTGAACAAGACCTCACCTTGCCCAAGCAAGTTATGGCTTGTAAACAAGTCAATGGCTAGGCAATGCCTCGAGGATCCTACAACTATATTCTAGGTAATCAGCCTAAATTCTCAGGAATTTGACTTGTCTGCTCTGGTTCCAAAGTGCTCCAGCACGGGAACACCCTGAAGTGGCTGAGGCTAACAAGTGTCAACTTGATTGTACAAATTAAATACTTTCTGTCAGGTAAAAATCAATAATTTGGTGACTCTGGAATGTGAATAACTGGTGGTGTTTACTTTTTTTTTTATTTTTTTTATTTTTTATTTTTTTTTTGGGGGGGGGGGGTTTGTAAAGTCAGATCACACGTAGTTTGGCTGGATTATTCTCTTACAAAACAATTTGTGTAGATGTAAATTTTCTTGGCAGTTTTTCTATGAGCTAAAACATGAAAAATGTTAAAAGGATAGATTACTGACGTGACCCTGCATGCTAACATAAACCTAAACATGAATTAACGCATGCAAGCTGACAAGAATATGCAAGTGTAATATGACCAATTTCACAAATCGAGTTTCAGTTATTTTTTATTTCAAGGATGCACCAGCAAAGGCTTAGTTGCTATTGTTGTTGTTGTTATTGTAATGCACAGCAAGTAATGAAAACAGATGCCTAAAAACAATTTTAACCAAAAAAAAAATAATAATAATAATAAGACAACTAGATAGGAATATCAAAACTTTAAACTTTAAGTAAAGATTAAAATCATCTCAATCTCATCGCCGTAAGAATAGCAGGGACTTAATTTGCTGCCAGTCTGACACCCAACAAAAATAAACATCATTATAACTTCATAACCTTTAGACTTTAACCCATTTTTTATACTCCAACTTATAACAATAGAAAACTAACCTCAAAGCTTCTCCAGAAATATATAGATCATATTAGTTAAGCTTAACCCGCCAATATCTTAGAAGCTAATGCAGTAAACACAAAACAGTTCATCCCAATTTCTACTTTCCTCAACAACTCTTTAGATAAACAAACATAGTCCATAGTTGAATAGCAAAATCTCTGGTCTTACTTTGAAGTTTGAACCAGAAAAAAGAAAAACAAATCAGTTCTATGAGCAACCAAAGAAACCAAATTAGCACAATCATTTAAACTCCATGAACAAAGCAAGCATAGGAGACTGTAATTGACAACCAAACAATCGCCAAAGCACAAAAAAAAAACATAAAAAACCCAGAAGCAAAATCTCCCTAAAATTCCAAATCCAGGAAGAAGAGGCAGAAAAGAAAACTTACCCCATGCATACAGTAAACAAGAAACGAACAGGCCTATGAGATCTTGCAAAATGGATTTCACAGGGAAAGCAAATTCCGAGAGAATCCAATTACAGAACAGAAAGACAAAAGAGCCCTCAAAAGAGGAAACTGATGAAAATAAGAAACAAACAGTGGGTGTGCGAGAGAGAGAAAGAGAATAAAATAAGAGAGAGCTAATGGTTTGCCTTGCCTGTGGTGTGAGATGTGAAAAATGTGTACTGTGAATAATGGGTTTTTTTTTTTTTGCCCTTTTACTGCTGCTCTCACTGAATCTACCGATGGAAGGAGCGACTAATTCTGATTTTATTTTATTAGGGTTTGCTTCTCTCCTCCTCCTCCTCCTTCTCCTCCTTCTTCTCCTGCAATGCTGCTCCTCTGATTAACTTCTTAATTTGTTTCAGAGTGAATTAGATTTCCTTTTTCATTGGATATCTTAATCAAAATAATTTGTGATCTTACTTTTTTTTTATGTATTAATAAAAAATAAGTTTATATGTTAATTAAAATAAAAATAATTATATACTGTAGATATAAAATAATTTTTTTGTAATTCATCAAATTCAAATTAAAAAGATTATGGTTATTTCTTTAGTAAAATTATTATAATAAATTAAAATGTTTTAAACAAAACTATAGACCATAATGTAAAGAATTTAGTAAAGCATAGTATTTGTTGCTAATTATTTTTCATTATTTAAAAAAGCATATTATTATCTAACAACCATTTGATTAAAAATTATTATTTAGAATTATGTTATCTTTTCAGAATATTTTAATTTTCTTAAAAAAAGGAAATCAATTTAATTTTTCTTTTTAAGAAAATTTAATAAGAATCCACATCACCTTAATTAAAAAGATAGAGAAATAAAAAGAGAGAGTATCGAATAATTAAAATATTATATATATATATATAATTATGTATAGAATTTGAGGGAAATTACAAATATAATAATAAATTAAGGAATAAATATGTGGAGGGAATAAATATTAAAAAGGAAATAAAATTGTTATACTTTAATTACTTTCAAGAATTATTTTCAAACATAATATAAATCAAATTTTCAATTGAATAATTAGGAGTAATCTCAATTTATAGGTTTTATGAGATTAGATAATGAATAATTTTGGCGTATATATTATATTGCAACCGACTATATGTTTGAGAATTAAAGAATATAATGATAATTGATATGACATAATCTTCGTTTAAAATATATATAATAAAATAATGCGGTAAAACTCTAATAAATCATGATATTCAATCACAAAAATTTATTTATTAATAAAAAATATTTGAATATTATAATACTCAATATGTAAAAAATATTTGAACATTATAATACTCAACATGCGAAACGAGAGAAAACTCGCTTTCTTATGATCAATTGAATATTTTATGACATTTAAGTTATAGTTAAAGATATTAACAGATCTCGATTATATTTATAATCGCGATATCTTTTATCAACTAACTGATATTAATTAAATTTTTAAAAAATTCACTAATTAAATCATTTTTTTGCAATATAAAATAAAATATATATAAAATTGAAGGTATTCATGTTTACACTCTCTTTAAATTTTAAAAAAATAATTTATCTCTTTTTAAACTTAAAAACTAATTTATTAATTTAATTACCGTAATAACTATTTATAAATATCAATCATCCCATTTTTTTTATTTTATAAAATAATCAATTATTTTTAGCTTTTCTGGATTATATTAATAATTATATATGCATTTTAAATTTTTTACAAATGAAGATTTTTATATTGCCTTTTATAATCTTTTCAAATTATCTATATTATTATCAAAATTTAATTTTAATTTAATTTGATTTCAAATACGTGATCATTTCTTTTAAGTATTGTGATGCAATTATATCACATTAAAAGACAGAATAAAAAGCTTAATAAATTGAAAAGGTTCTCTTTAAAAATTTTAAAAATATTTAAAAATTTATTTTAATTTTTTTAAATATTTAAAAATTATTAAAATTTGGAAATCATAAAAAAAATCATCCTATAAAATTATATTCTAAAAAATTTTATTTCATTCCAAACAAAGTCTTCTCTATCTACTTAGATTTTAGATTATGGTTTATAGTTAAACCTTAGGTTTTTTTTTTTTTTTCAATTTGGTTAAAACTATTAGATTAGGCTTTCCTTCAAGATTATGGTTTATAAGTTGGATTGAAGATCGGCTTAAAACAAGTAGGTTAAATTTTGTTTAGAAAAATAAATAAATCATAAATTATAAAAATCCATTAATTTCTCACCATCGGAAAGATCAGAAAGAAAAAGCAAATCCAGGAAAGTTAAATTGTAGAGTTTTGGTTGGTCAAATTTGTTGGGCTGCTCTGACTTGACTCCTTCTGTGGCTCCTCCTTGCTCCACCCATGCCCCTGCCCGTGCCCCAACTTGTCAGCTTCTCTCTCTCTCTCTCTGCACAAGATTTTTCCCATTTCACGTGAAACCTCATTAATGTGATATTAAATAAAAAATAAGATTTTCTTCTTTTTTTTTTTCATAAATATATTTCTCCATGGATGAATTTGTAGAATCATATTATCTATTTTTATTTTCTAAAAAAATATTTTTCAATACGACATTTTCGTAGTTTTTGAATTTTGAAAATGAAAAATTTTAATTTATATTTCTATCTAGAAAACATATAAACCATTTGAAGTAAATAAATTTATATTTTAAAAGAGGAAATTATTTCTAAACTTTTAAATTGTCATTGACATGATTAAAAATTTTATTTTAAAATAAAAATTCATTAAAAATAAATAAATTTCAAATTTTTGTAAAATTTTTAATTTTAAATGGAAATTAAAACTAAAATTCTGCTTAAAATAAATAAAATTGTTGGTGGAGAATTAGAGAGAAAGAAACCGGTAAAAGTACATTATTTAAAATATTTAAATTCTTTTTTATAAATGTAATAATAAAGAAAAATTTTGATTAATTTGATTTAAAATTAAATTGAATAAATTAAAAATTAAAATTTTAATATTTATAAAAATTAAATCGAGTAGAAATTAATTTAGTTTGATTAATTAAATATTTTGATAAATTTTTTATTATTTTAAATTTTTAATTAAAAAATTTCAATTTTAATTATAATATAATCTCTTTATACATTTGATTTATTTTTTTTAATTAAAATTAAATTAAATTAAAATAATTAAAATTAATTTATTATATATAAATATATTATTTATTTTTTAATTATAATTTATTATTAATATTATCGCATAATTTAATAATAATTATTTTTAAAAAATTAGTTTGGGTGGGGCTACTTTCCCTTTTCAAGGATGTTTTAAAGAACAGAGGATTTGTGGTTGCCTTTTGAAGAGTTGAAAATGTGAAATTGACTTCTCTTTCTAGAATAGTATGGCTATATTAAAATATTTGCAAAAATGATGCATCCATTCGTTATTTCCTACGAAATTTATTATCAGAAAATAAAATATATTGAATAATTCAAGCTAAAATTCAACAAAAACAACTAAAATACAATAAGGTTCCCAGTTTTTTTTTTTTTAAAAAAAATCAAAGTTCTAATATTTACCCCGATAATTATTTAAAAAAAAAAATGAAGAATTTGGAAAAGAGAGATTAATATGAACATTCCATTCTGTGCAAACGGTCCCTTAGGATTCCATTGTAGAGAGCAATCCTATTGGCTGGCATTCCCTGGATTTCATTTTTGCATACTCCATCAATTCTCCTAATCGATTTTCCTTTCTCTTTCTCTTTTTCTTGCTTGCCAAACAGAGAATTCTCCTTCTTCCTTCTGTATTCATCTCCGTTCTCTTTTGTATCCTTCACATTCTCTGCAAATCTCACTCTTCTGTTCTTCTTCTTTTTCTCTTTTTTCTTTCCGTCTGCACAAAAAACAACAACAATCAATACATCTCTGACAAAGAGAAAGAAATTACCAAGAAATTAGAAAGAATCGGGAAACTAGAGAGGTACCTGAAGACAAGCAAGAACGAAGATTTTGAATTGAAGGAGAGGGTTTTTGCTTGGAGAAAGCTAGAAAAAGAACAGTGCTGGAAACCACCATGGCGGTCGCAAACACAACGCCTTGAGAGGTTAAGCTTAGCATAGAAGACATGGCTTCAAGCAGAAGAACAGACGGACCAGAGCAGGCAGAGGTAGTTGGGGTGGTTGGTTAAACTGCGCACGGGCTGATCACAAATGTCCATATATATACATAGAGTGAGATGGGCGTTAAATTATGAATTTGAGGTCCGATCGGTGGATTATTTTGTAGTGAAAATAATATATTTTAAAAAAATTATTATTTACTCTTTAGATTAATTAATAAAATTTTTTAAATATTAATGATATTTTAATATATATTTTTAAATTAAAAATTAAATAATAAATTTTTTTATAAGATAAAAATTAAATTGTAAATTTTTTATAAAAATAAGTATTTAAAAAATAAGGTGACAGGTTGAGTCAACGCGGACTTCTCCCAAGATTGGAGATTATAGTCAAAATTATTGGGTCGCATTTGGATTTGGAGACTAAGATTATAAATTGCCACATGAAAATTAAGGAGAAAACGAAGGCCTGATAAAAAACGCACCGTGTTGCCTGCTAATTATCCTTAGCGGAGCACCGTTTGAGGTCACCGTCTCCATTACGACCGAGTCACGGTGTCAGACCCAATTGGCGAATGCCGATTTGTCCTTAACAAAGCCGCTAATCTTATTTGCTGAGTGGTGGCCCCAATTGGCGATTAGAGATTCTAAAATATGATAAAATCCAATTGTTGCATGAAACTGCTCACACGTGGAAGCATCTTGCTCTTCCATCATCCACTTGGACATTGATTGCTGATTACCACGTGTCCAACCGATCATATCAGTTAATGATCTGGGTTGTCAACACGACACGCGTTCCCCAATACACTGGACGCGGAGAGAACACCTATATCTAATTGCTGGTTGGGTTGGTGAAGACTGAATAGTGGATTTGTGGGGCCACTCTTATAAATATTATTAAGAGAAAATTATTTATTTAATTTTTATAATATTAAAAAACTCACAAATCAAAATTTTAATTTTAAAAATATATTAAAATATTCATAATTTTTTTTTAAAATATATTAATTAATTTTTCTCTAAAATTGTTGATAATATAAATAATTTATAATATTATTTTATGTATAGAATTAATAAAAATATGTAAATAAAATAAAAGATAAGTAGATATAATAATTATAGATAACATGTAATTCACATTTTAAAAACTAGTATATGATAAAAGTGAGACTAAATTATTTAATTTTGAATATATGTGGATTAAATTGTAGTTTTTGTTGAAGGTTATAGACTATACCTTAATTTATTAATAAATTTCCAAACTCAATTTTGACATTTTGCTATAATTATAAAAATGCTTAAACATTTGAATTTTATTGAGCAATTAGCTTATTCATTTAATTTTTCTTATTAGAAATTCGAAGTGAGAGTTGATTCTTATTTCATTTAGGTGCAAATTCTAAGATGGTAAAAAATATGTTTCTATTTACAATGGAAATAATTATATGCTTAATTTTTTAGGCATATTTTCTGTTTTTTCTTTGATAATCGTAATTGAATTTGCCGTTAAAATTTATTAAAATTAGTGAAAATTTAAATTTTGGAAAAACTAAATTCGGTACGAAAATATCATTTCCAGTTAGATGTTGATTGAAGGACATTCATTTTCAAGGAGTGAACAATTTGAAGTTCAAAGTCGTCAAAACGGCTGGTGATCACAATCCAACAAAACGCCAAATGTAGTTGTACACATATAGATAATGGTCACTATCCAATGTATGACATCTACTTCTGGTGGATTTTTTCCAAACTACTAACTGTTATAATTAAATGAAGCTAAAGAGAGTAACTATTCATGATCCATTCCTTCACCCTCTAAATACTAGTCAAATATTAAATTAAATTATATTACAAAAATAATAAAACTTCATTTCAAGTATTTATAATCTAATCGCTCCTAAATTAGAGAAGTTGGATCCATGGAAAACATTAGAAAATCAGATTAACAATTATTAGAGTTAAAACTGTCAGAATCACATTATAACAATAGCATGAACACCTCTGTAAATCCTGATATGAATACCATAGCAGGAAACTAAAGCAGGCACCTCACATAACATGATTTATTATTTGATACAAACTAGCCAAAAAGCCCAGATGATAAGCAGGTTATTATTTGAATACCGCATAGAGTTCCATTATGTTGTAAGGATAGGAGGAAGGTAATCTGATTTGGCGCCTAGAATTCGAGCCTTGGTGTCAGGGAAGAATTCGGTTCCAGGGAGCTCTGTCACATCTCCGTCACTAGCAATGCTAATAGGATACCGGAGCAAATGACCAGGCAAGTCATGTTCAAGCGTCTCGCTTGAATATAGATCCCAATATTTGTCTGCCATCTGGTTCACCTTCCGGACACACTCCTCATTTTCTGGATTAAGGAAGGTCTCATCAAGCATGCCAAGGTGTTCATACCATAATGCCATACGGAAGCCATGAACTTGACCTCGTGCTGGCTGCCTGGTAGACAATTGATATGGTTGATAGGCTCCCATGGCTATTTCTGAGTCCCTGGCACCATCCATTGATCTTTGGTTTATGTTGGCAGACCCAACTATTATGTATTCATCGTCAACTGCAAAAATCATGTGTCAAAAATTTGTGTAGCAACAATATCAAAAGAATGTATTGAAATAAACAAGACAGATAAAACAGGTATGAATAAAATTGAAGTTTACAATCTTAAAGTAAGAAATTCTTCATTTCTTCTCTAGAATCACATGTTAGTATAGTGTTCATTTTGTAGGCACGACCTTTTCAAACTTGCAATTGACAGACTTCTGCAAACATTAGCTTTCATTTCCAGAGTTCTACTTCAGAGTTGAAGCATAACCACATTAGTAAGTACTAAAAATCTAAATGTAACAAGGTCTTAAATTTAATTGTATTTAAAGATTTAACACTAATGATAATATCATAGTAGTAATGGAGAGGTGGTAGGGTGGATTGTAGTGGTTAAAAGAGTGATAGTTAAGATTATAGTAGTGCTGATGGCAATAGAGTGATCAGTAAATCTTAGGAACTAAGTGCTAAATTTTCATTCAAATAATTGCCACCAAAGTGTAATAAAAAGTTAAACATCATGATCATGGATATTCTGTAATTAAGACAGAAGAAAAAAGAGGGGTAGGGAAATAGGGTTGTGGCAACTGGCAAAGAGAGAGAGAGGGGAAAGGCCAATGTACGCTTACCAATCATCATCTTTGAATGAACGTAGATCATGAAGCGTCGGGCCTCCTGAGCTCTTATATAATCTGAATCATCCTCTGGTTTTGCTGAAGGTTCATATTCACCAGACTTCTTCACTTCGCGGTTCCCAAGGCAGAAGAATGTTAAGTAGTTCCGAGGATCCTCCTCAATACCCTTGGCTCGGAGAGCTTGCACAATATCTTTATACATCATATCCATTGTCCTCCTTTGCCAATCTAATATTGCCTGAACTGATCCACTCTCTGGGAGACCTTCTGGCCACATTGGGACAACAGCGTAGACAGTGAACCTCTCCCCTGCCTCAATCTTGCTAACTATCTTAAGTGAAAGTTCCTTTGGGATTACATGCAATACATTAATATCTTCAGGCTTAATACCATCACTACTCCAACAGAATGAACTTCCAAGGAAATACTGATTTTCAATATAAATGAAATTCTTTGCCCTTCGGATGGCATGAATATAAGCATCTTGAATGCTCCGGTCAATGATATTATCCTTCCCGCTGACAAGCCCCGCTCTGGCAGCATCTTCAGGAGTCTCAGGAAAACCAAATGCAGCCCCACCATCAATGGATCTAAACAATTGGACGTTCCACGTCTCATAGTCATCAGGGTACATCACTGGAGATGGGGAAATGATGATATCGTCCAGTTCTCTCAGATGAACAAGCAAATCTTTCCCTCCTTGTTTTCTCCATCTCTGCTCAAAATTAAACAAGACATCCCAAGCAATAGGTCCTTCAAGTCTGGAGTGGATGTCATGCCAAGGCTCTCTTGGACCACCTTTTTCTATTGAAGCGCCATTAGTAAAGTTGGGCTGGTGGAAATCATCATGGTGGGCAGTGTCCAATGTCCTGAAAAGAGAATGAAATGGGGAATCATATCTCCCATCACATAGGTCAAGACCCCCAACAAAACTAACAATTCTCCTCCTCTGTGAATCTCCATTAGGCATTGCACTGTCTACCACCACAATTTTCTGGTGGTGAGTGAACATGGTAGAGATTTGTAGATCCTGAACTATGCTTCCACCATCATCAGGATTTCGGGGACACAAGATACAATGTACATCAGTATTCTGGAAGTAATTTTCAGTTTCTTCATCATGAGTGGCCATCAGTCCATCCTTTTTCAATACACCAACTGAGGTTCTGTCGTCCCAAACAAGCATAAGAACCCTAACACCTTCACTTGCCTTCTTCTTAAGCAGCTCACCAAGAGTGACGTCTCCTCCCGGCTTTGGTCTCCTTGAATCCCTTATCAGGGTAATTTCAGTATAAACAGACCAGCCAGTGATATAGATAAAGTGTTTTGCATTTGTAATAGCATCAAAAACATCTTCCCAACATCTATGGGGTTCATAGCACTTGCCTCCAGCAAGAGGGATCTTGGGAACAAATTTGTCGGGAACATGAGCGTCTTGGTAGAGAGAAACTTTACATCCTTGTCTCTGTGAATAGAATGTGTAAGGTACTCCATGATATTTTGCACTCCTAATACCCTTTCCCCAGTTAGGGTCCTTGGTAACATCAAAGTATTGCAGCCTCACGTGGATCTTAGAATCACCGGGAATAGGGTTTTTGTCTTCATCCAATATCTCAACCCATCTATCTATCTCTTCCCCATGTATCAGCTCTTCAACCGGTACATATGCTCGTCCAATTAAGGTTGCCCCAATAGGATTATCATCCTTGATTGTGAATATGATATTTGAAGCCAAATGTGCACAGTAAATGTGAAAAGATTCGTGCCACTTGGGGTTGGAATGTTCATTTTCAAGAATTCTAGTCCTCCCGACTCTAGCCTTCTCCAGGTCAATAGTTGCATAGAGTTTACTGACTCCTTTGCCAAAACCAACTGTCTCCTCAATGTTTTCCATGAGCTGTAATAAGGATTCTTCAGTCAGATGGTTGGAGCAATAACTAAAAACTATGGACGGATGATAACATCAAGAACCACACTAGAAAAAGATAATTGTAAACCAATATTTTTCACTGGTGGAAAATAATACAGCTTTTAGTGCCTTGTGAGCAAAATAAGGAAAAAAATAACTGCTTAATTTGAGAAAAAAAAGTATTGCAAAGAGCACATGATGGCAAGGCCAAACAGTAAAACTGAAAAGTGAGGGTACCTTTCCAAAAGTTAAAGAGCCACAAGAAATCAAATCTTTGTGGAGATCCATGTGCATGCATGTGTGCGTGAGTGCATGACTATTAGGACACAAGATATAAAACCTCAATGTAAAAATGGCACCCATTTTCACACTTATTTTTATAAAACATTAAAGAGAGAGAGAGAATAAAATACATTAATGAACCGAAATTATATTCACCCATATATTAAAAATGGTTACCACAGAATGACTCAAACTTTCTTTTGAACCTTTTTTTTTTCCGCATATTTTATTTATTTCAGAGGACATCATTTCTTTATTACCAAAGATGACATGTGCATCAGGAACTAGCAAAGGCCCTGGAGAAGCTCATGAAAAGAAACATGCAAATTTAGACTGATTGAATTTCAATTCATGTCATTAACTGATGGAATGGGAAGTTGCAACTCGATGGGAAAATGACAAGAGAGATCAACGTAAATTATCCCTTCCAAAGAAATTTATTATTAAGTCTCTGTACCACTATACCGTCTACAATCAGATCAATTCAATCTTAAGTAAAGATAAGAACACATGACAATATGTCAAATCCAGAAGGGTGGTGATAAATATAAAAAACAATTCTAATTCAAAAGAAACAGAAGCAGCAGCAGCAGCATGCAATCAATCTAAGAAAGTCTTCAATGCGGATATTATTGACTATGAATTTGAACTCAAAACTCATACAAGAAGACTCAGAAATCCTAAGATATAATTCCTTGAATTTTGCACTTCGAGTTACAAAAAAAAAAGTCATCAGTGCTCAAAATCAGGAGATCAAATTCTTATGGTGTTACAAGCAGCAAGCATGCTTTTTTTCATGTGTCTATAACAAGTACAAATTTCCTTTTCCTTTCTCTCTTTTTTTTTTCCCGGTAATTCATCCTTCTGAGATAACCTACTCGACACATGTCAAAAGAAAAGGGCACATTAGAAATAGTATATACTCAAGAAATTTGCTTGAAATCAGAAGACCTTAGCTATCAGTTCAGTGAGAGTTCAAAAACCAAATAAAATTGGGAAGGAAAAAACCCCTCAGGATTGCTAGAAATATACTAAACAAGGTGTGTGTGTGTGTGTGTGTGGGGGGGGGGAATCAAAATGAACTACAATTTATATATATGACATTTCAAAATTACCTGTATCCAAAAGTTATAGCAATAATTCTTGTGCCATTTAAAGAAGACCAATTGTTGAATCAAAATCCTCCTCTTTTACTTTTCATAAACAATTTATATCCTTTCCCAGAAAAATAACAAAAAGGATGATTTTCCAAGAATTTCAAACCACATCAGGCATGTGAAAACAAAGAACATAAATTTTCCATCAAATAACAAAAAACCATCACAGAAGATAACCACAATTAGCAATTAGCAATTAGCAATCATTGAGATCATACACTAGAACAAATTGCGTGACAGAAATTCAATCAAACCACTCCCATTACTCAGTCTTTGCAAAACTCGAGTGATTATCAGTTAAAATACCATTAAGATATACTACATTATTCCATTACTTGATTTCTTAGAATTCCTGTAAACAAAAGGAGACATCACCAGCTAAAAGATACTTTGTCACTTCTAAAGGCCAAAGTCTTGGCTCAAATCTATAGAAACATCAAAATGGTACAAGTGAAAACATTAGAAAGACAAGATCTATGCCCACAACATATAACGTTAATGAACGTCAATGCAGATTTCAAGAATAAAAACTATTCCCATTGTCCAATTTATAAGCTGAGAATTCTCCTTCAAAAACTAAAATAACCGAAAAAAAAATTGAAGTAATAGCATGATCACCAAGATGGATCAAGTAAAACCGGAACCAAGATGGATAAAGTAAAACCGGCTCCAAATCCAACAACGGAAGAAAAAAAAGAGTAACAAAAATATATAGACATACCTTGCGAAAGAAGTGGGTTTCACCTCCACCGTGAAGTCGATCCACCTCATAGATCGTAGCATGTAACGTCCCGTGCAACAACACCTGCGCCATTTCTCACCTGTAACCAGTAAAAAACAGTGAAATGCTGAATCAAATTTAAGAAATAAATATGCTTGTATTAAGCGTGCGAAAATGACAGTTTATGCAGAAGAGATCAACGAGAAGATCACTCTGTTCTTTTGCTTGTTTTAGGCAAGCAATCCAATAATCCAATCTCTACATAAAAAGCTTTAAAAAGCGAAGCAAAAAAGGAATGAAGGAAGAAAAAGTAACTCTAAAAAAAGACGACTAAACTTTTAATTATATAGAAAGGCAATTTGTATTGCAGAGAGATGATCAGAGACCAGAGAAAAGCAACAACAGTCCAAAAAAAATATTGCGAAGAATTCAAAGGAAAATTATCATGGAGATTATACTTCATTGAAAGAAAATGAAAAGAAACGAGAAATCAGTGAAAAATAAGAGAGAAAGAGAAGGAAAAAGAAACACAAACCTTTGATGAAGATGAATTGAGAGATCTGAGAATGAGAGATGAGTGCTAAGCAGAGTCTTAATGCTCTGATCCGAGATCTTGTCTCCGAGTGTGCGTTGTGTATATAATATATATATATACACAAAAAACGGAGAGATTGTGGAAATGCTGAGAATGTGAAAGCAAGAAGAGAGAGGGAGTGATTTACGAGATTAGCTCTTGAAAAAGCTCGTGGTGAGCTGATCGGACCCTGACTTCGACAATCAAAATTTAATTGTTTAATATTTTAATTTTGTACTAATTGATTTAGTTTAGTTGAGTTATTTTCACGTTGCCTCGTTCGTCGTTCTCGATTTTCGTCGTTCTTGATTTTTGCACGTTGCGTTGTTTCGTCGTAGTTATAATTATAATGTTAAATATTTATATTTTAAACTTCATACAAAATTATTTAAAAATAAATATATAATAATTAATAAGGTTTAACTGAATTAATAAATAAAATTAATCAATATTTTTATCAACTAAATTTAAATTTAAATTTAATTTATTTAATAATAAATTACTTTTTATTAAACTTTTTTCCTTTATAAGACTTATTGGATTGGATGCTTTTAAAATATTATATTAATCTATAATAATAAAATAACAATAATTAAATTGAAATGACATAAGCCACGTGGCAAGCAAATGGCGATTAAGTAGATCCGCAAGTGGCTCCCAGTTTTGATCCGTAAGTTCGTTTAATTGGTGGACTGAATGATCCTACCGGGAAATGAAAAGCTGATTTGGCGCAAAAAAAAGGGACAAATTATGGCTGGAGAGAATTTTAAAATTAATTATAAATTTTATAAAATATTAAAAAAATGTTACTTATTGATTGATTAAATTGTTAAAATGAAAAAAAAAATTTTGATTTTCATCGTGAAAATAACTTTAAATCGTTGAATATCGTTACTTACATTAGCTAAAGAACATATGAACTAGTCGAGAAGCTTATTGATAAAATTACAAAATTATCATCATAATGTATAAAAATAAAAAATAAAACTTGGCCAAAAACATCATTTTCATTCTTTTAGTTTCTTTTAGTTTACTATTAATAATCTTATAATAATTTAATTTAATTAATTTTTTAATAATTATTTCATTTATAATAAAATAATTTAATTTTTTAACTTAAAACTTTCATTTTTAAAAAATATAAAACTTATATAATTTTATAAAAAAATTTTTAATTTTTTTTCAAGCAAATAGAATCATGCCAGTAATAGGAGAAGCAAGAAAGCCTCTTCATATCTTCCATAGGAATATTATTTATTTATAAATTTTGACATTGTCACTTGAAAAAAAATTGCCAACTAAATTTGTGTGTAAATTAATTGTTAGCTCTCTCTAAAATTTTCTTTTCTTTTTTTTTTTTTTGACAAATCTAAATCTTTCTTCTAGACTACAATATGATATATCTAAATATACTATTGACTAATTTATGTCTCCTTCTAGAACTATTAGAAAAAACTACACAATCTAATGAATTTTAACTTATTGCTAAATCATCCATCAAAATTAATTATATATATATATATAAAACCGATACACAAAAAAATCTAATTAGTTAATTTTGTAATTAAAAATGAATTTAATAATAATAAATAATTATATTAAAATTTTATACAAAATTAAATTAAAGTGTAGAAAAAGTGAATAAATTCAATTTTTGCTCGGACCGATCTACTCGATTGTGAATTGAGTTGCACGTTAATAAACCAACTTGTGTGATAACAGTCGGATCTCATTTTCCTTTGGACTAAGTCAGGGTCCGCGAAAACAGAACAGGCTTGGAGCTTAGGACAATCTTTAGGCAAGCATGCTCAGCTACTCAGGCTTGGGCTTGAAATGCATGGCGGGCCAGGTCGATCGCGAGCCCAAAATCGGTAAGAAAGAAGTCAGCCTAGAGATGGGACATGAAGAGGAACAGTAGGCTCAGTCATTTTGCAATCCTATCCGTATGCGCACTAGGAAAAATTAAATGACCGCCTGATATAGAAAAGGGGACTGATACTACTGTACGTATAGACCTGCTCGACAGAAACATATGTCATAATAGCAGAAAAGTCATTAGGCGTCACTAGCAAGTAAGGAGGGGGAATAAAAGAAAAAGGGATATCCTCCTCTCGAGAGAAGGGAAATTCACTCAACTACAAAAAAATCTTATTTTTTATAGATCTCGGAACATCATTGTGTAATGAACTCTTGAAATTGACTTTTCTATAAAAACTCAACTACGGCTTGAGTGTAAGTGGTTTAGCGGTTATCAAGTCTTACCAAACTAATACTCTATATAATCTTATTTGACTTTTAAATAAAATATTGATCACCTCTTAAAATTTCAATTAGCTATATTTATTGTTAAATTAAAATTTTAGGAGTATATAATTTATGGATTTTGATATTTATAATGAAATTATTATGAAACACACTATGCTAATGACGATATGGTACACACATAATATTTATTTTGTAAAAATTTTTCTCTATGTAATTATGTTAAAAAGAAAATCTATCTAGTGTGTCTCTGGAAAAGGAAGGTGTGGACATGGAGAAAGATAAAAATTTTTTCCCACATTCAATGTCTTGCTGAGAAAAAAAAAAAAAGTTGCCTGGCTTTGACCGTCAGAAGAAGCTTCCTCATTTTGGTTTGAATGGAAAGAAAAATTACCGATTTGACGTTTTTAATGTATAAGTCATTGAAAGCTTTCCTTTATGATTTTAGACCGTTATTGTTTAATAATCCTTTAATTTTGATTTTTCTTATTCTAAGATTGGTAAATTTTTTATTGGATTGCTACGTTTATTAGTAATGGAAGGTTATTTTCGAGTTAACATTTTAACCCTCTTTCTGAATTTGCAGTGCTGTTAAAAAATTATTATACCTTTTTATTTTTACGAATGAGTGATTTTTATTGGTGAAAAAAAATGGATCTAGAAGATATTTGTAGGCAGAAAATAGTGGTCAACGCTGGAAGATCCATCGGTGTATGCGAAAGGAACCTTTCCCATCATAACCGTTGATGCAAATACAGCACAGAAATAAAAATAAAATTCAAAATTATAATTATTATTATTATTATTTTGTGTAACATGAATTACATTGAAAGTTTAGAGGGTTAAAAGAGGAATAAGATTAAAATTAACTATTCAATCCATAATTCAATTTGCAGAAGTTCAACCTAAATTTCAAAAATTCAATCCATAAATTCAGCCTGATATAAAACCATTGAAAGCTGCCGTCACTGTTAATTACTTTTATAAAAGTCAAAAATATTGTGTCAAATGCTTCGTATGGAGTGAAATCAATTTTATTCATATAAATTATATTAAAAACAGTTGTATGATATTAAAATCATATTTGTATAAAGAATAAGGAAAAAATAAAATTATTCATTTTAAATTAATCCGATGAATAAATATATATTATTTACATGTAAAATTTAAATTCGAGTTTTCATATCTTAATTTTCTATTAAAAAAAAAAAGAGGTTGGAAAGAAAAAAATCATAATGCCCCTACTGAACCATCCAACTTGAGTCTTAGCCCACAAACAAGAACCCTTAAGCTAGTTGTATTGTAGAGGTGGCGTCGTGGCTCTCCTATGCTCTCTGGTCGCTGATCAACAAGCAACAGCTGAGGAACGAAAGAGGCTATGGAAGCTCTTCCAAAGGAGCCAAAAAGAGAACCAAGGAATCAAAGCTATACCTTTGTGGTTTGTGAGAGAGATTGAATGAGAGAGTTCAAATCAGCAACTATTTGGATCAACAAAAATCAATTAGTTAGAAATCTATGAGATATTTTTTTAAAAGTTCATCAAGCTCAAATCTATGATAAAACGAGAATGCAAATTTCGTTATATGTATACATACATTTATTTATTTTAATTTCTTATAATTTTAAATTTTAAAAAATATCATTGCGAACTTTATTTTAGTTCTTAATTTTATTTTTCCACAAAATTTGCGTTTAGATCTCTAAGGCTGCTTCTTTCAGGGCCTCATATGCTTTTATTTGTGGCTTTATTTCTTACGCCTAGAGGCCTGTAACCTCTGAATGGGCATTGTTACCACCATCTTCCAACCAAATTTTCCATCAATAAATTGATAGCTTAAAAACAAAGTATACAGATACAGACCACAAATTAAGGCAATTAGTTTCGAAATAACACAACAAATTGTAACTACACATATTACCCCGTAACAATATAGACAGATGTCCATATTTAAAATCTATAGAACCAAATACTCACAGATTTAATTTTGTGATAAGTATATCTAAGTAAATCTGAAAATTCTTAACTTTATTTTCATAATTTTCAATTGTTAATTAAAAAAAAACAAAATTCAAACCTTATTATATTAATAAATATTTTTCTTAGGAAAAAGGTAGATACCCTTTTATGCAATTAAATATATACTACCAGTACCCTGCTATTCCATGTAGAAATTTTTCATGGAATAGCAAACCTATAACCTATAATACATAAATTCCAAAAATTAATAACTATTTAATTATTAAAATAATTAATCAGTAATCAATTTACTTTAACTCATTTATATTATAATAATTATCTCTAAGATTGAGAGAATTCAAATTATCAAAACAGTTCTAATATTAGAATAGCCGCAAAAAAATTAAACTATCCGAATTTAACATTCTGAATTCGATTAAAAATTAATTTAAATTATTCGAATTCATTTCAAACCAGATTATTATTATTTGAATTCGATTAAAAATTAATTTAAATTATTCGAATTCATTCCAAACCAAATTATTATTATCCGAATAAATCTATATCAGTTTAGTTTTATATATTTTAATTAATAATTTATATAAAAAAATATTTTTTATTAATAATTTTTATTTAAAAAATTAAATATTTTTAAAAAATATTTAGACTTTAATTTTTAAATAAAAAATATAAAAAAATTATAAATATTATTATAAAATATATTTTTTTATATTAAATTAATTATTTATATAAACAGTTTGGATACTGTGATTATAAAATTCGAACTCGATTCGAACTCGCAATGAGTATTATTTTTTTAAAATTAAATTTATTCTAAATTTTATTATAATTATTTAAATTCATATTATTAGAATTTAGTTGGTCAACTAATCGAAAATATCCTATCCGTTTTTAATCCCCGGGTGTAATTAACTTTCTCATAACAGGATATATGTATATAACACTGAGCACAGCACTGTCCTGTTGTTTTTTCTTTTATTCAACTATAGTTCCACATTAACTAGACCTCTTCTCTCTCTCTCAAGAGAAAGATACAGTAGTCAGTGACAAGATCATGGTACAAACTAAGAAGTTCAGAGGTGTCAGGCAGCGACACTGGGGCTCATGGGTCTCTGAGATTCGTCACCCATTATTGTACATTTCAACAACTCTATATATACATATATTCATCTCTTCTTTTGTTTTTTTCAGCTTTTGTAGTGCTGCTCTGTACTTGATTGTTACTGCCATTTCTTGGAATAACAAGGGTCTATTTGATTTTCTTGATTAATTAACTATTATTGGTTTGTTATATAGGAAAAGAAGGGTGTGGCTGGGAACTTTTCAGACAGCTGAAGAAGCAGCCAGAGCCTACGATGAAGCAGCAGTTTTAATGTGTGGTCGTAATGCCAAAACAAACTTCCCAGTCTCCACAGATCAACAAGGCTTGCCTTCGTTGCTCAGCGCCAAACTCCGCAAGTCCTGTAAATCTCCATCTCTCACTTGTCTCAGGCTTGACAATGAGAATTGCCAGATCGGAGTATGGCAAAAGACTGCAGGGCCACAGTCCAGTTCGAACTGGGTTAGGATAGTCGAGCTCGGAGAGAAATATGCACAAGCAACACAGTCTAACTTGCCTGTCTCCGAGACACGTACCCCACAAGAGAAGATGCCCGCCAAAGAAGGTCATGGTGACGATCGCGGTGACAGTGACTCAGATGAGGAGAAGAGAGTTGCATTGCAGATGATAGAGGAACTACTCAATTGGAACTAAACTAGCTCAGTGATTAGTTAGCTAGATAGCTTCCATTATTAATGCATGTGAAAATACTGTTCCATTACATTGTGTTTGTTTGCTCAAAGTTGGAGCCAAGTGCTTTAAGTTCCAAAGGAGTGCATATTAATCTTATCTACATGTGTTTGATAAAGAGACCTCTTCATTATTCCCTTCCACCATTTTCATTCTTCATATAATGGAGATTAATTATGATTAGCTTTGTCTAAATCAACACAAATTGCCTGCTTGTTTCCATGATCATAGTAAGAGTTTTCATTAGCTCATTTATATCTTAAACATATCTTCAAACAACTCTCTTGCCATAATAATTGGGAGAGGAATAAGGATTTGATAATGCTTTTTAAAGAATAACAAAGGAAATATTTCCTGTTAAAACAGATTGAAGGAATTAATCTTTACTACAAAAATGCAATAAGTCCATGTGACAGTTGATAGATTTGAAAATTCCCAAAAATCCAATCAAGCTGGCATTATTATGAGTGAAGAGTTTCAAAAATTTCAGCAAAAATTCTCTTATACATTTGGAGCTTTGAAGGCCATGTGGTGGAGATTGAAGAGAATTGTTAGAGGCAGCAACACATGCACTTGCAAGGAAATAATGAAAAGGGAAAAAATAGAGAAGGAGTGGGGATTCTGATTTTTATTTTATGCAAAAATTGTGAAAGTAATAGTGTTGGTTTTAATTATTTAACTAGCTATATATAGAAGTTAGGTATCTTTTTCTTTCATACTTCTCTTTTGGCTGGGGCAAAATTAATCAATTTAATTACCACTCATAATAATTTTCCCAGCTAACTTGGACTACATACAAAAAATTTTAAACGAAGGAAAATTTATATATAAAAGAATTCAATCCCTATATATATATATATAGTTTAATGGTTTAATAAAAAATCATCTCTTAAGGGAAAAAGAAAAAGTCGAAATGCAAGGGTTATTTGCAATTATTACATAGGTAAGGGGTTTTAAAATAAATAATCGAATCTTTGAGGCATAATTGTAAATCCATAATTTTCTGTGTAGGCCTTTGATTTTGATGAGTTGTGCTGATCGCTGAAGAAGCAAACATTCCGAGTTCTCTTTGAAGCAGAAAACCCAAACGCAAACGAAGAGATAGGCCCAGAAAAACATGATACTTGCTGTATTATTTGCAAATGTTGAAGGCAACATCTTGATTGAACGGTACGCATAAATCTACTACCTCGAATCCTATTACGCCACGCATCTTGCTTCATGTGTTTGAGTCTTATTAGATCAATATAACCTCATTTTTGAGCTGCTGTGTCCTTGTTTTTTGTTTAATTTGTTCGATTTTATTGGTTTTGAACACCCTTTTTGTTAGATCTTGCTGGGTTTTTGTTGAACTTGAATTCTATAAATGTTGCGGTTCTCCTTTTACTTGCTCAAAATTGGTCGGAATTTATATGCCATGCTATTGATCTTAGAATATATAATTTGTTTGATCCAACTTTTGAGGAGATTCAAATGATTTCTTATTGGTAATTTCAGCTAAAATGGTACCCAAATGGATATGATATCTTTAAGGGGTATAATTTCTAGTGAAACATATAGATCCTGAATGGTAAAAGTCTGTGGATGTAAGATGCAAGTGCAAATGCGTGGGTTTGATACTTGCGAGAGGACATGAGAAGATGCTGGCAAATATGATCTTAGGACCATTTCCAGTTTTTCTCGACCAAGCCCACATTTTGTTGTGACTAATACTGGATGATGGACTTAAATGTGGCCTTGAATTTACCTATAAGCAGCAGAAATGAATACTGAAGAAATAGTCCGCCTTTCCTATGTTATTCTGGAGAGAGGAAGGTTGGTGATACTAGTTTTACAAGCCTTGGAATATCCCATCTGGAATGCAACTGTATCATAATATTTGAAAAAGAAAGTTTTGTGTAAATGACCTTGAAATTGTCTTGTTCAAGCAGGAGTCAGCCATCAGTTTAACAATCCTCATGATCTCACTAGGAGTTTTTAGGATGTGACCAAAATGGTCATCATATTGATTCTAGTGTTCAATTGTTAATATAATTGCAGGTTTAGTGGAGTTCCAGCTGAGGAACGGCTGCATTGGAGATCTTTCTTGGTTAAACTGGGGGCAGATAATCTTAAAGGTGTTAAAAATGAAGAGCTTCTTGTTGCTTCCCATAAGTATGTATACTTCCGTTCTCTTAAGAGCATCTATTTAAGTGCAACTAATCCTGTTACAGTTTGAAGTGAAGTATGTTTTTGATTTGGATAACATATGTTACATCTATATGCAATATAGATTGTATCGATCACAGAGTGCTATTTGTTTGGTTGTTTGATCCATGGTTTCTGGATTTCCTGTTTCAATTTTCTAAAACCACTGATATTTGGACTGTATCTTTGGTGTGTCCATTGTTGACAAAGAAGAACCTTGAAAACTGCATCGAGAAGGTAGTGAATCTGTGTTTGAAATATGTCATTCCACTACTTATATTGTGAGCATAATTTTAATTGAATTTGTGCAAATTGCAATACATATAAAACTAGATCTCTACATATTTTCAACGTAAAATAAACAAGGTGTCTTTTGTTTGAGAAAATTGTATTTGTAAAATTTTTTATGGTTTTTGTGTGTTAAATTGAACTTCCTGCTGCCAAATTCTGTCATCTGATTGTTATTAACAAAATTATTTGCAGTTATGATCTAAATTGTATTTATAGGGATCTGTAGGGCATTTGGAAGCCAAGTCATTATTTCTTTTTCATTGTGAAATCATTTTAGGATTCATTCAAAATGTTCTCTTACCAGGTCAGTTTATATCGTGTACACAGTGCTTGGGGATGTCAGCATTTTTGTCGTTGGCAAGGATGAGTATGATGAACTTGCCTGTGAGTATACGGAAATTCCTTTGTTTACCCCTTGTTGTTTTTGCAAGGACATATACTCGGTTAAGCTTACTGATGACAAAATTCATTCTGAGGTTGAAGACCATTTTAAGTGTGACCTGCAACCGAAGCTTCCATTTTTTTTTCTCTTTACCTGAAGTTTCTGACATGCAGTGAAGACCAGGTTCAGCTCATATATTGGGTTTACTAGCTTGTCACTTATAACTGCCTACTATAATGGAAATTTGGTGCTTTAACTTAGAAATAAAGGAAAATTATTTGATACCTCTGTTTCCTGAGAAATCATGGTGGCGGCTGTCTGGACTGTAATGTGAAAATTTTAAAAAAGAAAAAACAATGGAAAGAATTAGAAGATGTAGATAATTGATTGTATTACTAATGATCATCTGGGTTTTTCTCTAGTGGCAGAAGTCATTTTCTCTATTACTTCAGCCGTGAAGGATGTATGTGGGAAGCCTCCAACTGAGCGCCTTTTTCTTGACAAGTATGGGAAGATATGCTTGTGCCTAGATGAAATTGTTTGGAAGGTAAAATTAACAAGTTGAGAGAACTTTTGTTGTCTATTTGGCATTGAGTTTAAACCTACTTGTTCATTAGGTTACAATTTTTAAGATCAAATCATGTCAGAACTGTTTAAAATAAATAATAATTGCTTCCTGTTAGCATCAATATAGTGCTTTTCTTAACAGTTATAGCAACAAAACCAAGTAGATTTGGAATCTTTAAAACAAATAGGAAACCAGAAAATTGTCTGATATATCTGAGGTTTTGTCCACCCTTGATTATAATTAAATTGATTGATGCTGATATCATAAATTCTCGATCGTAATATGATGACTGGTGCACATATATCTCCTCTTGTATTTGGCTAGAAACATGGGGCATCTAAGCATTGTTATAAAGCTATGTAATTTGGCAACTGCCTGCTGGAGAACTTCACATTTTGCTTCTGTTATTCTTACATCTTCAATTGTTCCCTGCTATTTCTTACATCCTCAAACACTCATTTTCTTTTTCATTATATGAAGGGATTGCTGGAGAATACAGATAAAGATAGAATTAGAAGACTAATGAGATTGAAACCTCCTACAGAGGTCTGAGTCCTAAATCTGCTTGTAGCGACCAGGCAAATGAAAGATGTATTTTTGTATAACATTGAAAACATTGTGGCTTTATTATCTTCGAGTGATCACCTTTGTTCCTGATCTGTACTGTACATTTTCTAAACATTCAACTGAAGCTGTTAGATCCAAGTATTTTGTTTTACCAGTGATTATCATTTACATCGATGTGGCTGCCTTAGTAACAGTTGAAAAGGGTGCGGTTATTATACTGTCTATCTCATATGGTTAAGTATTTTCCGTTGGCTTAGTCACAATCTCCTCGTTTGACGATTTATTTTGCAAAAAGAAATTGAAATAAAATTTTACCAAATTATGCAAAATATCTGTAATTTTATAATATATATAAAAATGTGAATATAGGGTCGAAGAGCAGTGAAGCATTAGAATCTCAGCAGTTGCTCTCCGAAGAGCAGCTTCGTCTTACGCCATTTAATGTTTGATTAAGGCGTGCTTAGCGTCACTGGCATTTTGGTTTGACAGCAATTGGGGCTAGTTGCTACTCATGGGCTTACCGTCATCGTGCACTCAAGCAAGAGCTGTTGAAAGCATCGTTGTGTCGTTAGTCGGCAATGCTAACATCTGGTCTAAGATCATAGTGGGACCCACTATTGTACGTTTGAACATTTACTCGTACACACTTATTCATTAATTATTGTTTTATCATACAATAATAAAATTTCTGAAAAAAAATAAAAATAAAAGAGGGAATGGAGATTTCTAGAACGTATGTCATCTTATGTCCAGGTTCATCAGCCTATCATAAAATAATATTCGATTAAATAATTCTATATACATATCAATCTTGAAATAATATTTAAGTAGGAATTAAAATTTCTTGTTAGTCAAAATTTATTCCTATAAAAATTCATTCCATCTAATTCAATATTGGCCGGCTAGCTAAGCAAATAATTAAGCCACTAAAATTCCATTTTAGTTAATCCCAAGCTATTAATACTTGTAATTACAAGCTGAAACTGTTTGGATTTGTTTGGAAATGCAGTCACATTCTTGAATCCAACGTTGTAATTGTCCACAGCACAAGCTCCAGTAACTACATGGTGAGGAGAAGCATACAATAATGTTTAAGCAAACAATTTTCAATTGGTTTAAGGAAAGATCCTACCATGTTTCTGCTCAGGACAGATTTGACTTCCAATCAAATTACACAATGGTTCTGCCTTAATTACCATTCAATTTAAGTAGTTGTCTTATTTAATTTGGTATAGTATATTTCTGCTTCCCTATATATTATTAAAAAAATTTTATGGCATTGTAAATTTTGAAAATATTTATAAACTGGAATGAAAAATTTCAACTCAGTACATAACCTAAAGCTTACCAATCCACAAAATCTAAATTTAACCTGAAGCTATCACATGAAATTCATTCCAAGCCTGTAGGGTTTGGTTGGATCGGTTTCTAAAAAAATTCGATCAGTGAATATCCCTAATTTAAGAAGGGACAAGAGGTTTTTTTTTTTTTTTTGTTAATAATAAAGTAGATAGGTATAAAAAAGTTGTGTACCCTATTGAATTTCGTCTAGGTTTTCGATGGTCTCAAGGATAAATTAGCTTAGTTAAGCATAAACATGAAGTACGACAATTATATTCTCTAGGACAGAGAATATGCTGGTAATAAAATTTGATTATATATGAACAAGTTTTAACTCATCCTCTTCTCCAACATTGAGGGTTGAGTCAAGAAGCTGTTGAATTGGATCAGATCAAATCAAAGATGAAGTACGGAAAATGGCTTCGTGATGAGATTGAGAGAACCTTTCCTGAATGGAAAGGTCAGTTCATCTCTTACAAAAAGCTGAAGAAGCAACTGAAGTTGATCAACAGTAGATGGCCGAGATTTGCCACCACAAGATTTTTGGAAGTTAATAATATGAGACTCAGCATTGGATTTACCAGATTACTAAATAATGAGCTGAATAAGATTAATATGTTTTATTTTGATAAAGAGGAAGATTATATTATTAGATTAAAGGTATTTTGCTGGTCATTTTTGCCTGGTTTGCTGGTATAGAATATTTTGGTTTGGAAGGTGTTTGACAAAATGGGTTGCTGGTTGCAGGAGCTGCAAGATAGAGCTGAAGAGTTGGCTAGTGATGAAGAGAAGCTACAAGTGCAGAAGGATATCTTAAAATTTCATGGAGAGATGGTTCTGCTGCTCAATTACAGTGTTCTTAACTTCACAGGTGCGTCCTCTTTTCTGCTTTTTCATGCCTTTTTGGTTGAATTTGGAGCAATATTGATGAAGATGTTGAACATATATTGAACCAAAAGTTATTTGGAATAATTTTTTTTGTAAAAAAAGAACTGAAATGAAATTGGGAGAATGCAATTTATGATTCAGAAAAGTTTAGGAGCTTCCTATGAGAAACTATTCTTAGTTGGAGAATTTGAAAGGATTTTAAGTTGTTGCAACTTTTGTAGATCAATTGGATAGCAAGAAATCTAATAGAATGAGTTTTTGCTATTGTTAAATATTAACTTTTTTGGGTAAATATTTAATTTCATGTTCAATTTCAACTTTCAAATTAACCTAGAGATCTCAATTTTGCTCAAATATAATTTCTAAACTGAATTTCTTGATTTTTAAACTTAGATTAAAGAGTAAGAAAATCAATTTCTTACATTTGATTAATACTCAAATTAAAAAGTAGGAAATCATCTTTTAATAGTTTGATTTTCTTGTTAATGCTCAAAAACAGGACTGATCAAGATTGTTAAGAAGCACAACAAGAGGACAGGGACAACCTTTCAGTTTTCCTCCATGCCAAGGGTTATGCAGCAACCATTCTTCTCCACTGATCTGCTTTACAAGCTTATGAGAGAATGTGAAGAAATGCTCGGTCGTCTCTTTCATCCACAAGACCCTTAAGGCCATGCCCATGTACTTGGGGGCATTAGAGCCATTCACTTCTCATATTTTTCTCTTCTATGGCTGTATTTACACATCAGCACAATATCCTCTAATAAAAAGGCTGTGGATAACAAAGATCAATAATATATATATATTTATATAGTTAAGCTTAGAAATTTATACGCCATATGTTGCCATTTGTCATGGCTAATATTTTGATAAATGTGTATTTTATTGCTTCGTTTGTTATATTAGTTTGTCAATTTTTTTTTATACAAAGGAGGTTAATCTAATAAAAAATAAAAGACTATTCAAAATTAAGTTTAATAACACCTTCTGGTGGAGGGGATCAAGACTCAGCCGGATTATGATCCACTTGATCTAAAATAGCTGCCTTATAATCTTCCAGATGATTTAGAGCAATCGCAATAGAGTCATAAGCATCAATGCTTATTTTCTCAAAAACATAGGCATCCTACGTTTCCAAATTTGCCATATAAGGAAGCTAGCCATTTGGATAGCCTCAGAGTCGTCACTTCTAGTCTTCAAAGGAGATGTTAAAACCTCCCAGCAAACTTTAATGTCATTGCCCATAATGAGAGAAGATTTTAGACGAAGGGGCGAGTTGTACCATATAGCAACAGCATGAGGACATGAAAAGAAAAGATGGCATGTAGATTCAATTTCCTTACAGAAAGCACATTTTTCATCCAATGCTGGAATGCGATCATGGATGTTTTTATTTGTTGGAAGCTTATCACTTAAGCATGACCAGAGGAACATTTTAAGCTTGGGGGGAAGGGATAATTTCCAAATCTCTTTCCAGAAGGATTCCATCTGAGAGGAGGAACTAGGGCCCGGAATGGAAGGAGAGGCCAAAGCATTATGAATCTCCTTAGCTATGTGATACTCAGATTTAACGGAATAGTGCCCATGGATAGAGAAATGCCAAATAATCTTATCCTCACATTGGAAATGACTCACAGACAAAGCAAGAACATTTTCAATTTCCTCTTCTTCAAAATTAGCTCGAAGGATTTCTATGTTCCAAGAGTGGGAGGTATTATCAATCAGATGATTAACTCGTTGGATGCTTGGATTATGATATCTTCTAACCCTTGGGTAGAAAGGAAAGCTTTTGGTAATCTATCTGTCCTTTTTGCAAAGAATGGTCTCTCCACTACCAGGTTGCCACCGAATACCTTGTAAGGTAATATCTCTTCCTCACAAAATACTTTGCCAGCGCAAGAAGGCATATTTTCTTTTTTTAGCTTCCCCACTACCAGTCTGAAAAATATTTTCCTTTGATTATTCTATCCATAAAAGAATTGGGTTTAAAAAAAAAACTTTTTTTTTTAACTTTTATTATTATTATTATTATTTTTTTTTTTTTTTGAGGGGAAGTTTTAGTTTACTCTTTGGAAGTAAACTCGTTAACCAAACGAGACCTGAATATGTGTTTTGATGTAGTTTAGTTTTGATTTTTGATTTTGAAAAACTACGTAGTTTTGAGAACTTAAGAAACCTAAAACGCTCATCCGTTCCTTCCTTTCTTTTTCACTTGGCCTCTTGCACACGATTCCTTCCCAAGTCACCATCTTTGAGTTGAGATCGATCACTTCTCCGACTGGTGAACGAGTTCCTACCTTCTTGTTATTTTCCTCTCCTTGACGTCGACGCTGGCTGCCGCCAAGGCGCGATTTTGAGCTTTTGGTGCTGCTGCTATTCTCCGCGAAGCTTCCCTATCGAATTCTTTGTGCTGCCGCCCTTTACGACCTCAGGTTCGTTGATTCTTTTGCCCTTTCTACGTTCTGAAATTAGTGAAATTGGCAATCTTGGTTCAGATTTCTGTGCTTTTTTTTTTTTTTTCAATGGATTAACATTGGGGATTCTGGTGGGAAGAGAATATGACTTGGACACTTGGTGGTTCTCCCAACTGCTGCCTATATCTCCATTTTTGAAGCCTTCTTAATCCTTGTGCTGCTTGCCCCCCCCCCCCCCCCCCCCCACAAAAAAAAAAATTATGTTAAATTCTATGGGTTAACTTTTTAGTTGTGTTTTTCTCGTTAAAACTTTAAGACTTTTGAATTAGATTATAATTGTCGAGCAACAATTGGTATAATGTGTATATATATATATATTTCCATGAAATTACTCTGTTTTGTTGTAACTAGAATAGATTTAACTGGGTTTTATTAGTTGAATTTGTAATCCAACTGTGCTCACAGGATAAGTTTTTTGTAATTGCTTTTTGTTATACCATGTATAACTATTTTCTTTGTTTTTCCTTTGAATAGGAATGAGTCGATTACTGGGTCAAAAACGAAAACAGACAGATTCAAAATCTCCAGCTGAATCTCTGACAGAACAAGAGCGTATCCTCTATAATGTGATAAGAAACAAACAAGACATGGGGATCTGGACACGAGACATGAAAAGAGAAACCAGTCTTCCTGACAATGTGGTTAATAAATCATTGAAGGTACTTCAAGCCAAGAATTTGATAAAAGAGGTGGTAAACATCCAAAACAAGGGGAGGAAGCATTACATGGCAACAGAATTTGAGCCATCAAAGGAAATCACAGGAGGGACATGGTATGTTGAAGGGAACCTTGATACAGAGTTTATACAGATTCTGAAAGAGCAGTGCACAAAGCAAATATACAAGCTGAAAGTTGCTACATTGGAGGGAATTACAGATTCTATCAAAAGGAGTGGAGTGTTGAATGTTGAGTTAACAAAGCAGCAAATTGATGAGATTGTGAAAGCATTAGTTTTGGACAATGAAATCATAGAACTTAAGAGTAATGGCATGGGGGAATTTGCTTCTATCCCAGTAGGCAAAATTTGTTATAAATGCATTAGTAAAGGAAGCGGTGGAGGGGAACCAAAAATTGGGGCAATGGCTTCTATCCCATGTGGAGTTTGTCCGCGGATACATCAATGTACACCTGATGGCATCATCTCTCCTCAAACTTGTGTCTACTATAACAAGTGGTTGGATTTTTAATTTGATTGTTTCAGCTAAGAAAATTTTGGCATGGTTTTGCATATTTAATGGCCCCAAAGTTTCATTTTATTGATGACATTAATAGTTTGAAACTTTAGTATGGTCCTTGAGAGTTACCCCCCTGTTTCCCGTGTTTATGGTTGATTAAATGCAATGCGATTATGCCTCATGATTCAGCCTTAATGCATTTGGTCTGTTTGATTGAACATTGAAGTTTCGCCTTTGAATGGTTGGAATTTGGGAAATCATTTTCAGCTGTTCTGTTGCTTCTCCCAACAGTTGGATAACAATAACAATGTCTTTGCTCTTCAGATTATGAGGGTTAAGTGCTGATTGTTTTATGTTAGATATCTCAAGGATATCAACCTGATCATGGGTCTATTTATATAAAGCAAAATGCATAATTTACTCTCTCTCTCAACTTTATCTTATCTTCTTTACCTTTTCTGCCTTCAAATTATCTAATAACTTGATTCTTGTGACCCTAGAATGACTCGTTAGTTATTGCGGTATGTACCTACACTGCAGATATTAAGCTATTCCCACCTTGAAAGTTGAAGGGGTAAATATAATAATTATAAAGTTTACTGGATAAAGGGTTATTTGCGAATAGATGAGTGGTAAATTCTAAAGCAATATTATTTTATTTTATCTCATACTGGAATTAGGTTGTAGTAAGGGCAAACATGAATATGGAAATGTCTATTGATCGAGATCTCATTGCAATACTAGTTTTTTTATTTTTATTTTTTACCAATAAGCAAGGTGAAACAAATATAGTGTTGCAAGATCAAATTACAAGCCCATCACCAATTCAGCCCATAATACGGTACCCAACTCAATTCTATCAGTCTAAACTCGAACCATGAAGCGCTGTCAAACTGCATTTCTTTGGATTTTGATTCAAGGCACCGACTATCAGCCACCAAACACCGCCAAACCGCTCATCTCCAATTCGGAGCTAGACACCAACCATCGTTTTTCATGGTCGACAACACCGAAGAAAGATTAAAAAAATGTCACATCATGAAAAAAAAAATATGCACCCAAAAGATGCAAATGATTAAAAGGAAAAAACAGCAAACCCAGAACAATATACAACTAATCTAACAATTAATCAGACCTTATGATAGGTGATAATAAGAACTCAAAAAACAAAGATCACATCTCAGAAAACTTAATGATTAAAATTATAAAATACTCTAAAAAAATAAAATTTACAAAAATAAAAAAAAATAACAGCAATATAAAAAATAACCGTAATATTTCATGATTTATTATTTAATCACTTTAGATAAAATTTTAATTAGGATAGTGACAAACTTTTTTCTAAAAATTATAGCGGGTGGAACTTACTTTATCAAAAAAACTCTAAAACTAGATAAATTTTAAAAAACATTGTACACCCCAATGATTTGGTAGCTAATAATTTTAGCGTGAGTATTTTAAATTTTATTATCAATTGATGGTAAATATTTATTTATCGTGGAAATTAAAAATTGAATAATTTGTCATAAGATGGGGTAGATTTGCTTGTTACCCAGCCTGGATTATTTCATAGAAACTTTCCTAGTTGTGCAGATTTCCAAAAACAGAGCTCTAAAAAGGCAAATCCCTTTGCGCTCGGTACCTTCCAAATCCACATGTCTCTTCTTGAGTAAGAAAGCGGAAGTTAAAAGACCGATGCACCCTTGTTCGCTACAAAACTCTGATTTATAAGTGACGTGCCACGCAGCCAGTTGAACTCAGAATATATCCCGGTTCTGGATCGGTCGACTACTCTCTCTGTGTTCAGCTCAGTACGTGTTGGCAAAATGATCAGAGGAAAAGCGGTGACTATTTTGCTGTTCTTGCCCTTCATCTTCACCCTTGCGCGAGCTAGGCCAATCATTCGTCTGCCACGGCCTTTCAGATCCTTCAAGATTAACACTACGCAGGTGTGAATATGTTCTACAAATATGTTTATATGTATATTTCTTGCAAAAGCAAAATTTCCTTAGATTTGATCCTTCTGAAAGAAAATCGACGAGTGAGAGAGAAAATGATGATTCTTTGTTGTTATAGAGTATTATCTTGATTTTTTTTTACAAAGGAAATTATAAATTCATATAATTCCAATATCACCGATGCGTAGATTAGATTGATAGAATTAAATAATTAGGGATAGGAAGACGGGAAGGGACAAGCTGAGCTCAGACAACTAGAGATTAGAGAGATTTCTTGAAGTTATCATTGTCATTATTATTATTATTTGGAATCTAAATCGACCTGTGTTTTGCAAATCTGTGATTCAGAATGCAAATAGCTGTTCTTACACAGTAGAGGTATCGACTAGCTGCTCTTCAACTCGTTATACAAGAGACCAAATCAGTCTTGCATTTGGAGACGCTTATGGCAATCAGGTTAGCATTGTTCTGTGAAATAAATGGAAATTACTCTTAACACTATGTTTTGGTCCAAAGTTTTTGGAGGCAAGACAAAGGGTTTTTAAAGTATCATTCTGTTTGGGATGGAGGTTCCTGCCATTAATTTACTTTAGCAACAGCAACTGGGTTCAACGATTAGTGACTGTCTGTTTGTCAGGGCATGAGTTTGAGAATTGAATTTCTGAAAACCCTTTTCAGGGATATTGAAGAATGAACTAAAATGGTCAATTAATTTGGTGCCATTTGTATGTGAATGATCAGGTTTATGTTCCCAGACTAGATGATCCATATTCAGCAACATTTGAGAGTTGTTCAACAGATACATTTCATATAAACGGGCCCTGTGCATACCAGATTTGCTATTTATACGTCTACAGGAGTGGCTATGATGGCTGGAAACCAAAGTCTGTCACTGTGTATGGGCACAACACTAGGTCAATTACATTTAACTACAACATTTTTATTCCTATTGGTATTTGGTATGGCTTCAATTACTGCAATGGAGCCTCCTCAGCCTCAATTTGAACATTGCATATAGGGTTTGTGTGAGTGTGATTCTGGGGTCTTGTGTGTGGTGGTATAATTAGTAGGAAGTGAGCATAGTGCTTCCTCTCTCATCTCCATTGTAAGTGAGAATAAAAGGTCCTTGAAGGGTGCCCTGGCCAATATGATTGTTGACAATGATTATGCTGTATCCATCCCTGACTCTGCTGGGTCACAGCAGCACATGTTCAAAAGAAATTATGGAAATATATTGGTGTGTGTGTGTATATATATATATATATAACTTAATTTGGATGCTTTTTTTTTTTTTTTTTTTTTTTCTCTTTTGAGGTTCTTATATGGTGATATAAAAAGCAATTAATAGTTCAAATTATAGTAAAATATTTTTTAATTTGATCACATTATTTTTTATTTAGTTTAAGAAAATTAAATAATTAAAGGAGGAAAAAGAGAAAATAATAAGATACTTGTTAAAAAAAATTTTAAAAAATAATTATTGGTGCTTGGTGAAAATAAACGTAAAATTCGAGAGAATTAATGGCATCTTTAATTTAGTTAAAATGATTGATAAATTCTAAAAAGTGGCAAATTGCTTTAAAAATTTATGAAAAATTAATATCAAGTTATTTTTTTTTATCAATAATAAGTCGGAAGCTGCGAAGAATTTTTTAAAAATTTGTATTTTAAGGCCTTTTTTTTTTTTAATTAGTAAATCACTTGACTTCAACTTCACTCAATTTCTCACTCAAGAATGTTACTTTATATGTCGACAGAAAAATCGAAGGATGAAGCATAAGATTAACGAAAAACTCTCACTGCTAAAGAAGACTTCAATTTTACTTGAAATTGATTTATCATCATATCGTATTATTCAGTTTTTATTTGATTGCATCGTGTCATATCGTATATATTTTTCCTTAAAACTAAAATAAAATTAAATATATTAAAGTAAGTTATAAAAATGCAAGGATTAATTAAATAAATTAAAGTTTTTCTCCGTGATCCTTTTGTGATCGGACGATCTTGTCTTTTCCTCATTCTTAAACTTACCTTTTTCTTTTCTCTTTCCCATGAAAGAAATCTGCGTCAATTGACTATTGATAATAAAGAAAAAGATATTGTTGTCTCCATTAAAAGATCTAAATATATTCCGATTGTCACTTATAATTTTTATATGGTGGGGATATTTTTCACATACAATCCAATCAATTTTCAGAATATGCAGACCTTTTTGACAGATTTATGATAGCAATTCTCGGACAGTTATTGCATTGAAGGAATTGGTTTCTAGTTACAAGCCTGATATTTTATTTTTTATGGAAATAAAAGCTCTTAGAGAACGTATGAAATTTTTTTGTAGTTTTTTACATTTTGATGATTGTTTCTCGGTCAATAGACAATGATTGGGAGGAGGCATTTCGTTAATAAGGAAGAGTTATGGGTCTGTTTCTGTGATTCGTTTTTCTTCAAATTTTATTGATTTGATTGTTTCGGAATGTAATGTTCAATAGAGGTTTACTAGTTATTATGAGTTTTCGGAATCACAACGACGACGTCAGTCTTAAAATCTTATTCGAGTTTTATCTTGCAAAAGCTCTCTTCCGTAATTTTTTTCGGAAGACTTTAATGATTTATGCTTGAGAGATGAGAAAGAAAGAGGAGTATTTTGCCATATTATCTTATGCAGAGGTTTAGACAGGTACTTGAGAAGTATTTTTGTCAAATTAACTTATGCAGAGATTTGATTTTGAATGACTGTAAATTTTTGTTAGATCTAAAACTAAAATTTCTGTTAGATGAATTCGTCGTAATACTACTCTAACGGCTCATATTTTGGCTAGAGAATTTATAAGATATAATCTTCTTTCTGTTTGGGACGATATCTCTTTTTATTTAATAAAATTTTATTAATACTAGTTTTGTTTTAAAAAAATTAAAAAAATTAAAAATTAATAAAATTATAATGTCTGGAAAATAGAATCTTATAAAAAACCATCAAGAACAAATACATATATTTAATAAAATACATGAAAGTTCTCATACTAAATTTATATTAATTTGATCATTTTAATTTTAATCTTATCAACAATTATTTCTTTTTGTTCAAATTCAACAAAAATTATAATTTGTGATAAATGTACATAACAACTCTAAAGAAAAAGCCTAGTTAAAAAAAAAAAAAAAACTCTAAAGAAAAAGTAAATGTATTTTTAAAATTGAATGACTTTATTTCCAATTAAAGAGTAAATCTATTATACAATTAATCTGTTTTTTTTTCGTTAGTTAAAATAATGGAAGTTTTAAGATATTTTGAAATTTTGTAATATCCTTTTTCCTTAAAAAATTTATTTATAAGAACAGTGCAAGAAAAAAAGTTCTCTACCAAATTAAGTGACGAACTTCTTAAGATATAAAACCCAATATTACAAATTTTAAAAAATGTTTTCGGTTGAAAACTACTTTTTTTTTTTAATAATTTAAAAAGGCCATTAGACCTTATTTACACGTTGGAAATCAACCATTTAAAAATTAGTTATGATGAACTAAACTTTATATCTATGATTAATATATAATATACTGAATGATTGAAATTTTAATTTTAATTTAATTTACTACTTTATTTTAATAATTATTAATAGATAAGTTAATATATATATATCAGCATAGTTTCTATTTAATATTTAAATATGTTTTTAATATAAATATTTTTTATTAATTATACTGACATAATAAATAAAAGATAAAATAATATGTTTTTCCCAAAATATCATATTTATTTTAGTTGAATTACTTTTTTGTGAAATAATAAATTTTGTGATTTTTTTCATATATAGAAAATGCGCTAAGGTGATAAATGTTTGAGTTTTCTTGTAATATCGAGTATATCTAAACAATAGGCCTTACATTGAATTTAGCATCGCATTCGTTCTAAAATTCAGGCTTGAAAGCAAAATCTTTTATCTTAGTCTAATCAAGTTACTTTGATTTAATTAGTCTTTATGGCTATTTTTTTTATTCTATAATTCTTTTTCGACATCTTAAACAATTATGTACTAAATTGAATAATATTTTAATCAACTTTTAATAGAGAAAAGATGGAGTGACTCTAAAAATACATTGGCTTAACTGACAATGATCTAGTTTATCTAAATTTTATGAATGTATGACGGTCAAGGACTTTGAAAATTTTAATATTGCATGCTTAGTTAAACAATGTCAGCACTACTCTAAAATCTATCCAGCTTATGGGCTCAATGGTTTTAATACTCTTATTTGGCATGATAAATGATTTCCTGATGTACATAATTTTCTTATGATTTGGCTGTTTCATTGCCTTTTTCATGTTAATTTAGTGGATCAGAGAGGTCTGGACTAGAATCATCTATTAGTGTATCACTTTTTTCCTTCGTCTCATGGTAGGGCTATTATCTCTATTCTAGTAGTTTCTATAGATACTTTTTCTTTATTTTATCACTTTGAGCAGAATGGATAGTATAGTGTCAAATTAGACTACAAGTATTTTACGCAACAATCCTCTGTCCAGACTTCTATCTTGCTCCCTTCCTTTTTTGACGATCCTCACAAAGTTGTTTTAGCAAAGACGCGAACTCTTCAAGTTCAGCCTAAACCTAAAATTTTTATCTAGTATTTATTTTATAATACAATTTTTGTAATACATCATTTAGTTTTATGTGGCATTCAAACTTCTTTTATGTTTTCCTTTTGTTTTACACCTATTGAAACACTATAATATACTATTTTTCTTTATTTTCATACTAGAGCCACTTGGTTTTTGAGCTCTTGTACTTATAAACCTATACTTGTCGGCTTTTCAAGTCTTTTTGTGTGGTGAGATTTAAGGTAGAGCCAGATTGTAATATTATTATGCAACTTCTCTCCTTTACTTTGTAACACATATGGAAGGTATGAAATAAGAGAGTTTTTGAATTTATACTTGAAGATCATTTAACTATTTCATCTCACATTTTCTTTAGCATTATGAGACTTAGACAATATGAATGTTTTGCTACTTTTCATCATGCAGCTCTTTGCGCTGATTTTAAAATGAGATTTGATTACCTTTTACTCATGAAACTTTGAAATATAACACCGGTGCTATCTAGAAAAGTCCATTTTCTCGTGCTGCTATTATTGTAATAGTTTGCAATAGTAATAATATTTTTAGTAAATGTAATAAGTAAATTTATTTGGAGTTAAATTTGGCTTAAAGGTTCACGGTCAATTATTTATATCACTGGCTCAAAAATTTTATTTGCAGTATTAATTAATACGAATTTTTAATTATCTTTTAATATTTTGACTACTATTGTAAATATTTAGTTTTTCCACTATTAATTAACTAATATATCTTTTAAATTTATACATGAGAAGGTAGAGTAATAAATTTATTTGAGAAATATTTTACTATGTATTTAACTCGTGGTTAGCCCTCCAGAACTAAGTTCTGTTTTACAAATATTGCTGTGTTTGAAGATATGTAATGCTTTACAGGCAGTAAAAAAAAAAAATCCATGAATTCATCATAATAATTCCACCCTAAAAACAAAAATTAAAATAAGCATCGATTTGCATCACCGCCAAAACTGAACTGGAAGGGTAATTCCGTCATTTTCTCGCTGCACTTTCTTCTCCATCCTCTCTTTCACTGTCTTCAAAACTCTAGCGAACTCCTCCCACTCTCCGGCTCTGTAATGCAAAATGTTTCAATTTGTAATCCTTTTCTAATTTTTGAAATTAATTTTTAACTAATTCTTTTTTAACTCTCTTGAGCTCAATCTCGATCTCTCTCTGTCTCTCATTTTCTGCTTATTCTTTCAACACCCTAGTTCACTCTCGAGCTCTAAAGGTAAGCTCACGAGTTCTACAAGGAATTTAATCCTGGAAATATTGATTCTAAAAGTTATGTGATTCTCTTAATCCTAGAAATTTGATTGAATTTACTGCGTATTTGTGTCTCACAGGCAAAATGGGTGAAGTAAAGGACAATGACGCCTACGAGGAGGAGCTGCTCGACTACGAGGAAGAAGTCGAACACGCTCCAGACTCTGTCTCGGCCAAGGCAGCAGCTGAATCTGCTAAGAAGTTTGTTTCTTTTCTTCATTTGCTCCTCGCGGTCTACTTTTTCATTTTGCAACTTATTGATTTGCAATTTTGCTATTTTTGTTTTGCACAGCTATTTTCTCCTAGTTTTAGTTTGATTCTACAAAAATTAATGAAAATGTCTCCGTTAAATTTCTCTGTGGTTCTGTTTATGGATTTGTATTGTTATTTTAAAAGGAAAGTTGTTCATTTAAAAGGATTTCTTTTCTTTTTTATGCTTTTTTTTTTCTAGATTGTTGGCTTCTTTTAAAAAGTAGAAAATTGATATTATCTTTTTACTTGTTGCCTTTTTTTTTTCTTTAGTTCTTCCTTTGTTTCACGTGTTCAGAAAATTGCGTATTATCTGTATTCTCTTCTGTGTTGTTCTTTTTGTATACTCTCTTTATGTAAGGAGCATGTGCATTGCACAGTCTACACTTTAGAATTCTTGAAGCCATGGATACTATTTTTTGGCTAGAAAGTAAGTTGGCATTATTTTCTCTCCAAACAACTCCATTTTAGTGTGTTCGTGTCTTGCATTAGGGGTACCTACTCTGCTTTCTGCATTCAAGAGTGAATTGGAATACAAATAATTTATTTCTTTCTTTATGATTTGGATTTTGGGAGAGACGAGTGGGAAAAAAGGAGGGGGGGTGTTAGCAGGAAATAAATTTCCCAGTACTAGGAAAAGTGTGATTGTGATTTTCATATATCAAAATTTATAATGAAAGTATCTCCCGACTTTTGTTGGTTATTGAATATTGTTTTACTTTGTACAGTGCAGGGGCTATGTTGGAATTCACAGTTTGGGGTTCAGAGACTTCCTATTGAAGTCGTAGCTTCTACCAGCCATTGGAGATTCTGGATTTGAACATCCTTCAGAAGGCAAATTCTTTAGTCATGCCTTTAGCTTGTATCAGTTATTTTATTGTTTATTTAACAGATGAAATGAATCTAGTGATTTCCCAATTTCAGGGTTTATCTTTTTTGATTTTTTTTTCTTTTGATGATAGCCGATGAATCCACTATTTTGCATTGTGCATTCTTTCTTTGCATTTTCCTTTTCTCTTTTTTGACTACTTGTGTTTTACGCTTACATGTAACTTTTACTAACTATAATTGCTGAAAGTCATAATTTCAGCAAGAAAACTGGTCTTGATAAACCTTTCCTTTCAAAGGATCTGGAAGGTTTTATACTTACTGAGGATTCGTCCGCTACAATTTTGTTTCCTTCATCAGTGCAACATGAGTGCATCCCTCAAGCTATACTAGGAATCGGTGTCATCTGCCAAGCAAAATCTGGGATGGGTAAGACTGCTGTTTTTGTTCTATCCACTCTGCAGCAGATTGAGCCTGTTGCAGGTCAAGTTGCTGCATTTGTTCTTTGCCATACAAGAGAATTAGCATATCAGGTATGTCTCCTATTTTGATCATCCATCAGAAATTTATGGTTCTCAAGTATGACTAGTTTGTGAAGTGTTTTTTTTTTTTTTAATAATTTTTTTATTTATATAAATTCTAAAGGTTCATTGGTTTATGTTGTTGCAGATATGCCATGAATTTGAGAGGTTCAGCACCCATTTGCCTGATGTAAAGGTTGCTGTCTTTTACAGTGGTGTCCATATTAAGGTTCACAAGGATATATTAAAAAATAAATGCCCACACATTGTTGTTGAAACTCCTTGAAGAATATTGGCTCTAGCAAGAGATAAAGACCTTGGATTGAAGAATACGAGGCATTTTATCCTAGATGAGTGTGACAGGATGCTTGAATCACTTGGTATGTTGTTTGAGTTTGATTCTCCAGAGAATAACAAATATTTTTCTTTTGAATATCTATTATTTTAATTTAATATTTGTTGCTGTTTGTTTGTCTCTTGTCCAGATATGAGGAGAGATGTCCAGGAAATTATCAAGATGACTCCTACATGATAAGCAAGTAATGCTGTTTTCAGCAACACTTAGCAAGGAAATTCGCCCTGTATGCAATAAATTTATGCAAGGTGTAATTATTTCTTGCACTTAATGATACGATCTGAAAATATTTTGTTTAATTTTACTTTTTCTTCCTTTGGCATACATGTATTGATTTGGATACCATATTTTTCGTGGTATTTCTGCATTCACATTCTATTGTTGAAGTGACAAAGTTTATATTGATTTGTGGTTTAGATGCAAGGATGGAACTAGAACATTGGGCTTGAGTGTGCCCAAGATAAAGTGTAAAGCGATATGGGTGAAACTCAGTTGAAAGGAAGGGATCGGAACTAAATATTTTTTAGAAAAAGTGAGGGGTTATGATTTTTTTTTTTCTTCTAAAATAACCTTAAATTTGAGAGTGAATTGTTATTTTGGAATTTTGATATATGAAAAGTAAATTAACGACAGGGAGTAAACCTAAAGTGCAACAAAGTTGCGGGGTCATCATCAATTTATTTGCAAATTATCTAAAATCTGATGTTGAAACTTCAAATTTTAAATCCCAATCCTTTAGCCAGTTTGCTCTGTCCAGATGCTAGGTTTTTGTATCTTTATGTTGAGCATCTAAATCACATAGTTTTATTTCCACAGATTGCATTGGCATCTGGGTAATGCTAGTCTGCTGTGATTTTCTGTTTCATATTTTGTTCCCTAAATTTTGTTTATGATGTTTGATTCTTCCAGCCTATGGAAATTTATGTAGATGATGAAGCCAAGTTGACTCTTCATGGTCTTGTACAGGTGTGTGTAAAATGATATTAATACATCATTCAACTTGAGCCTTTGCTATGAATGCATTGTGTTATGCTCATATACTTGCTTTTTTTCTTGCAGCACTACATTAAATTGACTGAAATTGAGAAAAATTGCAAGTTGAATGACCTGCTTGATGCCTTGGACTTCAACCAAGTAGTCATTTTTGTCAAAAGCGTGAACAGAGCAGCTGAGCTGAACAAGGTATGGGTGGAGTGCAGCTTTCCCTCAATCTGCATCCATTCTGGAATGTCTCAGGAAGAAAGGTATTAATCATAGGGAGAGCATATCTCGGTTCAAACTGCGAAACCGAACCGATTGATTTCGGTTCAGCAGTTCGGTTAGTCAAAACGTTTGGTTTGGTTCAGTTAGTATTTTTCAGATTATTCGGTTTTCGGTACGATTCGGTTTAAACATATTAAATAACTGACTAACCGATTTTACTATATACTATTATACTAACATTTACCCAATCCAGCCAGCAGCCTAAGTCCAAACGTATTAAATTTGCAAACTTCGGTTTTGATATAACCGAACCGAACTGATTTTTATCAGTTTGATTCGGTTCGGTTATAAACTTCGGTTTTGATATAACCGAACCGAACTGATTTTTATCAGTTTGATTCGGTTCGGTTATATCTTAATAATCGGTTTGGTTCGGTTTTTAATATTTTTAAAAAATTTGATTTTCGGTCTTTTCGGTTCGGAATCGAACTGATCGATTGCATAGCCCTAATTAATCGCATGTTACATGATGCTTGCTTAATATCTAGAATTAGCTGGGTTTCTGATATTCAATGGTTACTCTACTTTAAGGTTGACACGGTACAAGGGTTTCAAGGAGTGGCATAAGCAATTCTTGTGGCAACTGATTTGGTTGGAAGAGGAATTGATATTGATCATGTTAACATTGTTATCAACTATGAGACGCCAGATTCAGCTGATACCTACCTGCATAGGGTAAGCTGCATATGCATTCTAGCATTTCGTGATTAGATGGTTTGAGGAATAGCAATATCTGGAAACCATAAACTAACTTCAACTTTATTTCAACTGCAATTCAATTTGTTGACAACAATAGGTGGGGAGAGCTGGTAGGTTTGGCACCAAGGGTCTTGCAATTACATTTGTCTCATCTGCATCTGACTCTGATGTTTTGAATCAGGTAAATCATTACTTCGCTATTAACACTTGTTCATATGTGTTTCTTACTCGTTCTGTTAATAATAATAATAATAATAATAACAAACTACATCATAATTGTTTCAGGTCCAAGCAAGGTTTGAGGTGGACATAAAAGAGCTTCCTGAGCAGATTGATACTTCAACATACAGTAAGAACTGCTTTAATGCTATGCCCAGTTCACAACATGGAATCGAGTGATACAACATTTTGTTTTTCCCTGGAACCACAACGTTGGGTGTCAGTCTTGTGGATATGAATAGTTGGATATTAAATCTCTAGTAGCTCCAAGTTTCTGCCCTTCTCACTTCATTTTTCTTATGTTATATGCAGTGCCATCATAATGTACATGTGCATGAAGGTGACCATTGACATAATTGAGAGCTTGATGGATGTGAAAATTTCAAGCAGGCATTGATCCAATATCTTGTAAAATATAGTGGATTTGTCCATGCAAGAGTGTATTTTGAGCGGAGGGATGCATTTGATAGAGCACAGCTGAGACTTCTAAAATTAAAAGTTAGTATTTTGGGTTTTGGGTAATTTGATGGTCTCGTATTAATCATCTTGTCTCGAATGTTGTATTCTATACTGTGATTTTTGGCTAGGCCATTGCATTAGTTAAACTTTGTTGCAGAATTGTAGCTTTTAATTCGTTCTTCTTAAATCCTAAATTGTGGATGGACGCACTCTCTTTGATCTTTTGTTACTTTTTTCCTAGGGTTATGTTGGAGTCGGTAGAAGTTAATCAGTGTAATTGCTGCAGTTAATAAATTATTAATAATACTAGAAATAATAATGGTAAATTGATAAATTACTAAATAATATATTTATTTACTTACTATTTTATATTTATTTTATCAAAAAGAGATGAAACAAACGTAAAAAATTAATAAATTAATCACCACATATTTGTAATACTATTTAAAGAGGTAAAGTGTGTTTACTAAGTAGAAATAATGAAAGAAAAATATATTAGGAAAAAGTAGAAGAGAAAAAAGGTAAAAGTTTTATTTTTATTTACTTGCAACCAAAAATTAAATGATATTTAAATTAAAGTTAAAGAAAAAATAGAAAAGAAAAATATATTAGAAGAATGAGAAAGAGAGAAAAAGTAATATTTTATTTATATTGACTTGCAAAGATATAATAGCTTAAAAGTTTAAAAAGTTTTAAAAACTTGTGAAATTAAGTTACTAAATTGAAAACATATTTAAAATTAAGGTACTAGAATGACATTATCCGAACATAATCCAATTCCACTTATCTTTATTGAAAAGTTATAGTCAAGCACAATAGCTCAATCCCGTTTCTTGTTGGAATCCTTTTCTTTCGTTATTCCTTTTTTTTTTATATATAAATAATATAAAATAATAATAATATATAAAAAAAAACATTTTCCTCTTTCTCCACCTTTTGTTTGATTATTTCCATTTAAATGAAGTAAATAGATAGAGAGAAGGGGAGGAGGTAATCGATAGAGAAGGGGAAGTGAGAGCCTGAAATTAAGCTCCAAACAAGCAGGAAGCTTCAGTATTTGCTTTTCTTTTTGTGTCTATCCCATAATACAGGAAGTTGGTTTCACAATCCCCTACTTAACGAACTTAACAATTTGCAAAAGCTTGGAGGAAGAAGAAACAGATATTAATCATTACATTGATGATGTCTGTTATTCGAACCCACAATTTACAACTTCGCTTTCCCATAAGTAGGGATATATATAACTGAAAGCCTAACAGATTAATAATAGGTTTTCCCGCTAACTAAGTAACTGCTCTAACTAACTTTTAATTGCTTCTCACTCTTCTGCTTCCTTCCACAATCAATTTGGGTTAGATTCAGCTACTAAGCCTCTTGCGAATAAGAATTTTTTTTTCTTACTATTTTTTAACGTTTAGATACTCAATAAAATTTAATAAAAAAAAATCATAATATATATAATAAATTAATGTGATTTTTATACCAGTAAAATTAATGTGATTATAAATTTTTACTGTTAATTTTAATATTTATCGTAATATATATAATAAATTAAATTGTCATCAATTTCAGTAGGATTGTATAAAATCAGAACGTAAAACAACATTACATTCCCAGGTTTTATTAAAATCTTTGAAGGCCACAAAATTAGGAAAAAAAGAAAATGCATAGGACAATATATTAAATTAAATTTGATTATTTCTTTTGATGGTATTTTTATTTTCCATTTTACATCTGTCCAATAGCAAAAATGTAAAGAAAAGGATAACAATTTAAAATGGTAGCTACAACTTTATTGCTTAAGCTACCATTTCTAGAGCATAAAAAAATATTATAAATACAACGCAAACAGCCTGCATGAATCTGCAACTACAACTACATTCTTTTTGGGAATCTTCTCCTTGATAATTTTTTGTTTTCTTGGATAAATAAAATGGTGAGAGCCATCTCTTCTTCATCTCTTCTACTTGTAAACAATTTTGCAGTTCTGATCTTCTCTTTTTCAGGATCTTTACACCATTTTCTTGATGTTATGCATGGCTACTTTGGGTTCAAGCATGGGTCCTCATCTTTTCAATGTAGTTGATTTTGGAGCTGTTGGAGATGGAATTACAGATGATTCCAAAGTATACAAATATAAATTTATTACATGTTTGTTTCAGGACACATATAATCTCCTAGTGTTAATTCATAAATCACCGTTTCTGATTGGTGTGGCATCTGCAGGCTTTCATGAAAGCATGGGGAGCTGTTTGCAGAGCTACACATGAAACTCTTCTCATAGTCCCACCAAGAAAGACATTTTTGCTAAAGCCTGTCAAGTTTCTTGGTCCATGCAAGTCCCCCGGCATTCAAATCCTGGTACACAAATCACTTATTAATCAGTCCGATATAAAAAAATTCATTAGTTGATTCTTAATTTTAAAGAATACACTAAGATTATTAATTATTTTTATTTTAATTTTATTCATTAAATATTTTGCAATTTAACTCCTGTGGCCACATCAACAAATTGAATTTTTTGTGACGAAATTTTAGAGAAAAAAAAATTGCCATTAAAAGTTCACTAAAATCTGCATATAGACACTCAAAATTTGCCACTAAATATAAAAAATAGTCGCTAAAACTTTTAACGTCACAATTTTTATGATGATCGAGTGGCGTATTTTAATTTCGCTAAATTCACGCATTTAATGACGATATTTATCTCACTAAAAATCAAATTTCCTATAGTGGCATGAAAAAACTCCTCAATTGATTTTTTAATTTTTTAAAAATATTTATTCATTAATTTCTCCATATCTATTTTTTTAAAACTTTTCTGTTAATTATGTAATAATTAACAAATCGATGGAAGTATTTTTTTAAAAGTTTAAAGATGTTATAATATATTTAAAAAAAAGAGATAAACTAATAAACCCAATAATAATTTGTCTTTGAACAAATTTAATTTCTATCATTATCAACTCTTTCTGTTTTTTTTTTTTTTTTTCTTTTGTGAAATTATAGGTTGAAGGGAATATAGTTGCACCGAGTAAAATATCAGAATGGACAACAACATACATGGGCAGCTGGATTGTTTTTGTAAGAGTAAATGGAGTGAAGGTGACTGGAAATGGAGAAATCCATGGGAAAGGATTTGAGTGGTGGAGATGTGCAGTGAAGAGTAAATGCATGAGACCTATGGGGATGAAATTTCATTCTTGCAATAATATTGAAATTTCTGGATTGAAAATCTTTAACACACCAGAAAAGTTTCTATCTGTATCTGATAGTAATCATGTCATCATCTCAAACCTTCAGATTAAAAACCCTAAAACAAGCCCTAATACTGATGGCATGGATCTCACTCATTCAACCAATGTCTATGTCAGGGATTCTCACATTTCCACAGGTATGGGGTCCTTCTCTTTTCCCATTAATTTCAATCTCTTCACAGGATTCTTCTCTGAAAAATTCAGTCGGTAAATGCAGGTGATGATTGTATTGCAATTCTTTCTGGTTGCTCTCGTATCTTCATTTCTGGAATCTCTTGCATTCAAGGCCATGGAATCAGGTTTGTCAAGTCTGTTATAGAAGGGAGAGCAGGAAATTATTTTCATCAAAGACAAATCAAAAGCTTCAATGGCGTATCTACCATAGAAAAAGTTTTTTTTTTTTTTTTTTCTTCTCACTTTCTTCTTCTCCAAACAGTTTTTGCTACACTTGCGGCGCGTATCCTCCGGAATATATCATTTTTGCCCTTAAACTTTAGGTAGATATTTAATTGTGTAAAATTAGGTTTTCGAATGAATTTTCTCAAAATCTCTTTTGATTTAGGATTAAAATAGCTATTTAATATTATAAAGTTACTTAATAATAAATATTAATTATTTTTATTTTCTTACTATAATTATTATAATAAATATATTTAATACTAAAATATAAAACTAATATTTTATTATTAAAAGCCTGAAAATTGTTTAATTTTTTTTTTGTTAAAATGAACTAATTCAATCCCAAACCAAAGAATTTAGGTAAATTGAGCTAAAACTTAATTTTAGAAGAAATTGAAAATTACTCCAAAATTAGGGTAAAAAAATGAGACGACTTCCCCACCCTCTCTCTCTCTACCTTAACAGCTAATTTTCTTTGAGTAATGTTTATATAACTAATTAATACTCTCTGCTTTCATAATTTTTATTTATTTTTTTTAATTGTTTCAAAAATGATTATTCTTTTTTTTAATTATAATAACATATAAATTGATTATTATAACTTTATTTTCTTATTTTCCAGAAACTTTTTAAAATATCTCTTATTATTTAATAAAATTTAATATAAATATAATTAAAAAATTATTTTTTTAATGCGTGGAAAAATAAAATTAACAAAATTTATGGGACAGATATAGAGAGGGAGAGGAAGTATATAATGATATAAGAAAATCAGGTGCTCTCTTTTCTGAAAAGTCCTAGTGGCTGCCTAAAACTTTTAATACCTTGGTAATGTTGTGAATTTCATTGCTTTTTTGAATTGTAGCATTGGAAGCATGGGACACAATGGACAGTATGATACAGTGGAAGAAGTACATGTGAGGAATTGCAAATTTGGGTCAAGCTTAAATGGAGCACACATCAAAACATGGCAGGTAAAATCCCCAAAATTAAAATAAAATCAGGGACAAATTAAAATTTAATATCACTTAATGTAAATTATTTATTACATATATAATATATAACTTATGTACAATAAATATATATTAATAATTAATTATAATAAAATTTATACGAGACTCAAAAATACACATTCGTTCGGTTCTATTTAAAATATAATAAAATAAATTAAAAAATTAAATTTAAATATTTATAGAAGTGAATCAAATATTAAAGGAGAAAATAATTTAAATTAAATCAGTTTGATTTAATTTAATTTAATTTAATTTTTTAATGAAATTTTTATTTTTTATATCTTATATTTAATGTGTTAAAATTCAATTAAAATATTTTTTGATTCAGATTTGATTTATGTATATTATTAAAACGACATAATATTATTAACTAATAGATTTAATTTGATTTTATCAAAAATTTTTTAATTAAAATTCAACTAAATCAAAATAATTAAATTTTTTAATATTAAAATAAATTAAAATTTTAAATTAATTCAATTCGATCGGTTATTTCATTTTAAAAAGGAATATTGCTAAACCTAATTATAATCGCGTTCAAATATTGCAACGGTAAAATTTCTCCTTAATATGATGAGAGAAGGTGACTAATAGTCCTTCATCAATTTTCTTCATTCCTTCCAGGGAGGATCAGGATTTGTCAGGAAAGTCACATTTCAGGATATCACATTACATAATACTTCAAACCCCATCAACATAGATCAATTTTACTGCCCTGGAGGCAAATGTCCTAATCAGGTAATTATTCCTGAAATTGAAATTAATTTTATTTGGAGAAATTTTCTCAGGTGTGATTAGAATTTTAATAATGTGATTATTTTGTTTTGTTAAAAATTTGCAGACCAGGGCAGTCCAATTAAGTGACATTTCATTTATTGGATTTAGAGGGACTTCCTTCACTGAAACTGCAATCAACATAGCCTGCAGTCAAAGCTTGGGTTGCTCCAACATTTTTCTAGATCACATCAACATTATTTCTTCAGATCCACACAAGAAAGTTCATTCAAATTGCTTCAATGCTCGTGGAAGATCTACAAATACTTTTCCTGCTGTTAATTGTTTACAGTAGTACATTTTAGATCAGTGACTTACTGGTTGTAACTCTTTTATTTTCAAATAAATTTAGCACTTTTCTGCTCAGCCTATAAAAGTTATACATATAAAAACATTCTTTCTAACTATAAGAGTAGAGATAGAATAACACGGAAACTTCTTAATTGCTTTTGAATTTGAACATCGAATATAACACATATTTAAAAATTGAAAGACAACATCTATTTGGCATGCATTTTAATTAATTAGGCCACTGACTTAGCCTTCTTTTTTTCATTAAAATTAACTCTTTTTTCAGAGTATGAAAAGTTATATGGGAGTGAGAATGTAAACGAGTAAAATACTTGTAAAAATTAAATTATCCGAACTCGATTTATATTAATCGATCTAAATCCGATTAAAAATTAATTTAAACTATCTGAATTCGTTCTAAATCCGATATTATTATTCGAATAAAATATGAATCCATTTAGTTTTAAATATTTTAATTAATAATTTATATAAAAAATATTTTTCATTAATAATTTGTATTTAAAAATTTTAATATTTCTAAAAAATATTTAAATTTTAATTTTTAAATAAAAAATATATAAATTATTATAAAATATATTTTTATATTAAATTAATTATTTATATAAATGGATTCGGGCAGCGGGTATCCTATACATAAAATTCAATTCTGATCCGAACCCAAAATGAATATTATTTTTTAAATTTAAATTCGTCTCAAACTCAATTATAACTATTCAAATTCATCTAATATTCAGTAAATACTCTATCCATTGCCATTCCTGTATGATGAGTACAAATGGGTTCTTTCGAATTTGAATTTTGACTATAAAGCACATTTTAAACTTGAGAGAGGTCTGTTCTCTTTATGGGTCTATCATCCAGATTAATAACGAATTCAAATATGGAATTGTTTAAAAAAAATTTACTTAAATACGAAGTCTCATATAGTTGAAGTTCAGCAAACTACTTGTCGTTATCAAAAAATGAAGTTGGTTCAGTGTACTGTTTTGAAGAGATAAGAAGAGCAAGTCGTTTAATTATAGAAATTCCCATTCGTAGTTTACAAGTTTACTATAATTTTTTTTTTCCCATCCTTGTTGATGCCTAATATTCTTGCTTCAATGATAAAGATTTGCTTGTCAAAGAAATCAGGCATAATGGAAACATATTGATTTTATTAAATCCTTAAAATTTTAAGAATCCCATAAATCTTGCAGTAGCTTTAAGACAATTACGGATCCTCGTAATAAAAGTGACGGTATACATTTATATACAAGTCCTATAAAACACATCATATTGCAATAAGAAGAAGAAGGAGAAGGATTTGTTTTTGTCACTATTCTGTCGCAGAATCCCTTAAAAATGCTTGGAAGAGTACAGGTCAGAAACATAATATCATTCGTTCAGAAGCCTGTCAGAATAGACTTTTGGTCGATATTCTGACATCGCATTTCTGCATGAAGTGTTCTATTTTATGAAACTTAGTATGTCGTTTGATTTTGGACAGGAACATAAAAAGATGTTTTTGATTTATTCACAAGATCAGTTCATTATTTGTTTCAACAGGAATTTCTGCTTATATTACTGGTTGTAGCATTGGCAAGCTGGAGACCAACCACTGAAGCAAGTACTGCAGATGTGATGCAGCATGGAGCTGCTGGTGATGGAAAAACAGATGACTCAAAAGTAAATTTATTTCTCCAATTGCTTATTAGTTCATCTCAAATAAAGTTTCGAGTTTGAGTTCGAGTCGATAAAGAAAATTTGCTAGTACTTAATGGATATGTTCTGATGAAATATTGAAAGGCCTTTCTGAAAGCTTGGGAAAACATTTGCAATGGGGATGATGCAACTGCTGCTATCTTAATCATACCAGCAGAAAGAACATTTTTGCTGAAACCTGTGAAGTTTGAAGGTCCATGCAAATCCTCTACCATTAACGTGCAGGTAACTTATGTTATGTAAAGCCACTTCATGAGAGAGACAAAAATCAAATGTATGTTCATGGGTTGTCCTAATCAAACCTTGGAGTTGCAGGTTCTCGGAAATATTATTGCACCAAGTGGCATTGATGCATGGGACGGTGAAGATATGAAGAAATGGCTGGAATTCTCAAATGTGAATGGGCTTGTAGTTAATGGCAATGGAAAAATCGATGGACAAGGAGAAATCTGGTGGCAAAAAGCTGACCAACTAGACGCAAGACCCACTGTAAGTAATTAAGCCTATTAAAAATATAATAATATTATTCAGACAATTGATTCACAAAATCATACTATAATTCACCAATAATAATTTTCCAGGCATTAACATTCTCTGCCTGCAACAACCTTCAACTTAGTGGATTGAGCCATGTCAACAGCCAGTCGGCCCATATCCACATTACTAGCAGCAACAGTGTCCTTGTCTCCAACCTCTATATAATTGCCCCTGCCTCCAGCCCTAACACTGATGGAATTGATATTAGCCACTCTACTGATGCTTGGATTCATGATTCCACCATTGGAACTGGTACCCTTTTCTTTCTTTCTTGCCCTTCATACGTAATTTTTTCTGACATGATAAAATAATAGGTGATGACTGTATTGCCATTGGAGGAGACTCCTCAAACATCAAAATAACTGGTGTGACATGTGGACCAGGCCATGGTATAAGGCAAGTGATCATGATAATTTTAATAAATAATTAATCATTTTAGAATAGTTATTATGGAAAAAAATTGTTTCTTTATAATTAATTTGATTTTTTCTTTTGTAGCATTGGAAGCTTAGGACATAATGGAAACACAGACATTGTGGAAGAAGTACATGTAAAAGACTGCATTCTCAAACGAACAACAAATGGAGTGAGGATCAAAACTTGGCAAGTAATGGATTTTAACAAATACTGATTAATAAACTCATTTTATTTATTAAAATTTAGTGAATAATTCATAATCATTCATAAATTTCCTAGGGAGGATCTGGATATGCTAGAAAGATCTCCTTTGAAAATATTACACTTGATGCAGTTGCCAACCCTATCATCATTGATCAGTTTTACTGTGATCATAAATTCAAATGCAAAAATCAAGTAAGACAAAATCTGGGTTATGGCCTTCTTTTCAAAATTTTTTTTCCTTTGAATCTCCTGATAAGATTGATTATGTTATGTCTTCTCTCAGACATCAGCAGTGAAAGTGAGTAATGTGATCTACAAAGGAGTGCATGGAACTTCAATCACAGAAGATTCAATCAAATTAATGTGCAGCCAAAGCATTAGTTGCAGTGATATTGTTCTTAGTGACATTAACATAGTATCTGCAAATTCTGGGAAACCAACTCATGCCTTCTGTTCTAATGCCTATGGAACAAATAGCCTCTCTAATCCATTGGTCAATTGTCTATCAATTCCTTTAACTTACGAAGGCTGTCACCCTCCAGAAAACTGTCTTCCACCAAGCCAAAGTACCAAGTTCTTGGATTTCCATAATGTTTACTTATTTTTCCTTTCGTTTCTTTTGTGTTTCTCTTTTCTTAATCCATTGTGAAGACAGGAAGCTTGAGATCAAGCTTGTAGGAATGATAAATTTTGTGTTTGGCAGTTGCAAGGAATTGTAGTTTTTGTTGTTGGGCAACAAAACGACATGACGTTGGACGTTCAAATATAATGGAAAAAGATTTAGTTATTATTCTATTATTGATCCATCGGATGTGAAACTCTTAACTCTGCTTGGTACAATCCGTAGGCATGAAAGATACAGAACTCTTCTCAATATCATAACCTATCAAAAAGTTCGTTTGGGCCATGTTTCCAAAGATAGCTATTCCATTGGATGGAATCATCGTTAAGCACAGCAAATCTTTGTCTGCTTTGGCAAATGTGTTCACTGGCTGCAACTCTATATCCGCATCAGTGAAATGAGCAGTGATAATGGGAAGATTAACATCTTTTTCATCTCTGAAACAAATGCTGAAAATCCCATGTGGGTCACTAACACGTTCTGCTTCAACAGCTTCTTCCAGTGCTGATTCCAGTTCGTTGAAGAATTCAGAATCAAGAAAGGTCAATGTTGTCCCGGAGTCTATGATAATATTACCTTCTTGGACATTTTCATTCAATGAATGTTTGTAGGATAATCTCTTGTTTCCGACACTAATTGCTTCTAGTGTCAGGTAATAGAAAGTGTCAGGTTCTTTAGACACCAATGGGGTGGAAACTACAGAATCAGGATCAGAAACCAGCATGTCAATACCAAAACTGATCTTGCTTGTACTGTTGTTTGATTCTTCTGATATGGTTACCAAGCAGTACGAGAATTTTCCGCTTATTTTAGTAGTCAATTGAGAGATTAGTGAGAGAGAACCACCTCCAAGGCCAATTATACCAGAGCCCGTTTCATCGAACGTGCCACCATTTCTGGTTCCACAACCAAAGGCAACTGGTTGAAGATAAACAGAACTGCTGTTCATCGAGCCAAGGGTAAATCTTTCAGTAGCAAGCAGGCCATCAGTGAACGAATGGTCTCCATAAGAGTAACTGTATCCACAGGCCTTAACAGAGCCTCGGGGAGTACAGACTCGAGCTTCACTATTCAATGCGTTGCAGATCCTGGAACCACAAGATACTTCACGGTAACTGGAAGATCGTCTGGGATCGAAAATGGGAGACTTCTGCTGGTAACAGAGATCACAAGGCTGGCATTGAACCCAGATTAGATCACTACCAGTATCAGCTATTGCAAGTAGCTCAACAGGTGGAGTTCCAATAGAAATTCTCATGAAATATTCTCCCCCGCCAGGGACGATATCTGATTGAAGTGCTTTTACAGAGACTGAATTTGGCCTGAAACGATTAGCACGCATTATGGAACGATAGAAAGAGCTCCTCAAGCGACAGAAGTGATTATCATTGGAGTTGTAAAGCGGAGAAATGGGAGAATCGCGATGAATAAGATTTGCAGTGAAGCCTGTAGCATTGGAGGCAGTGGTTTCTGAAAGTGAAAACGATGATATTATACAAAATAAGTATATAATCAAGAACACGTAAACATTGGAAATAACAGCCATTGTTCTGGATATGATAAGGCAGAGCTTGAAGAGAGGATTGTAATGGCGGAATTTATAGCAAGTTGAATTGGAAGGGAACGAAACGTACGAAAGATGAAAGGTCATGGGCTTGCTGCTGTTAATGCATGGTGGAAGATGGAAGAGGTGGAAAGAAGTGGCGCAATATTACAGAAGATCGTAACAGTCGCCGGAGGGAAGATGTCCGAACAGAGGATGTAATTATGTGGGACCCAAATGAAACTCCATGTATTTACAGGAGCATATGATGCCATACAAATCCAGTTGAGATAAATTTTTTCAGTATCTTACAACTCAACATCTTTCATTAAATTATTTTTTGATACCACCTTTGTCACATAATAATTGTGATTTAAAATTTATACAATTAATTAATAATTTTGATTTTAAAAAAATTATAATAATTTATTTAAAATACCATTTAAATGGACATGTTTTTTTTATATATTAATATTAAGTGACTTAAAAACTAGTAAAAATATATATAAAAATAACAATTAATATTATCTTATAATTCTCGTAGTGACATCCTCAAAGTGAATGATTTAGGATAAAAAAAAAAAAAGAAATATTTAAAACAATAGATACTGTGGAGTGGAGATAGCATATATTATTCGGTTTTCATTAATTTTAATATTATTTGTTAATATTATTAATATTAATATTAATATTAATATTACTAAAATTATTCGTTTTCCCATTTCAATTAGCGGGAAAATTACCTAAATTAACAACCTCCCCCTCCAGTGATCCATTCTTTACCATCCAAAACCATATATCTCTCGCCAACTCTCTCTCCCTCTCCCCATTGTCCATTTCTTCTCGCTGCCGATGGGCCACTGTCCACCATCGCCAGATATCGAGAAGAATCCCTATGTCACGTCCGCCGCACCCTCCTTTTAACCCACCGCCTCCAGAGCAATGGCTCTCGTGGCTTGTGCCTCTCATATTCGCGGCTAATGTTGCCATGTTTGTTTACGCTATGTATGTGAATGATTGCCCAGCAACTACAGGACCTGAAAATTGTATCCTCTATGATCATTTGGGGAGGTTTTCTTTTCAACCATTGAAAGAAAATGCTATCCTAGGGCCTTCCCTCATCACGTAAGCTTAATTTCTCATCCCTCTCCTCTTTCTGCAAGTTTGTTTTTTCGTTCATTAATTTTGTTTCCAATCGGTGATTGTTCTGTTTCTGCCCTTTTCTTTTTCTTTGTATGATTACTGGAATTTCTTTTGTTCTTTGTTCTCTCTTTTTTCTGGTTCATCAATTGCAAATTTTGTTGTTTAATGGAGATGTAAGGGTTCATTATATATTTCAGAGGATATTTAAATAACTAATTGTTATTTAAATATTTTTTTTTTTTGAAAAAGCTCAAATAAAATAATATTTTAATCAAAAGACTAAAATATTATGAAATTTAGAAGTTGAGGATCATTTAGTTAATTTGATTTTGTAAAATTCATAATGTAATTATAGATATTGACAAATATGAGTTTCTAATAATTTCCCCTAAAACAAAAGGGCTTTTTTTTAAAAAAAATAAAAAAAGCTCTTATTAATTAGCAATGAATTTCATGAGTTTTATGAAATATTAATCTACCCATCATATTTTAGACTAATAGAGCTAGAACTTTCAATTTAATGTCAATATATTGTAAATCAACAGAAGAATATTAATTTTAGTTTTTTTTTTGTCTATTTTTAATTAATGTGAGTAAACCCTAAAATATAATTTAGTGAGATTTATATTTAAAAAAGATTATTGCTCAAATGGTTGGGATTAATTCCCAAATAGTTAGCGTAGGAAAAATGTGAAGAGAATTGATAAAACTAGCTCAAAATTATTAAATAATTTGTGTTAACAAATTTGAAAAATAGGAGAAAAATAAGTACTTAGCCTAACTTTAACCTGACTGTTACTATTGTTTCTAATCTTCACAGGCTGGAACGTTTGGGAGCACTTGATCCAATAGCAGTAGTGAAGAAAGGAGAAGGATGGCGCTTGTTTTCTTGCATATGGCTACATGCTGGAGTTGCTCATCTCTTGACAAACATGATGAGCCTTCTATTTATAGGAGTCCCACTTGAGCAAGAATTTGGATTTTGTAAGGAACTTATGTAGCTCAAATCACCAAAACTGGTTTTATTATGTTCAATCACTATTGATACTCAACTTACTGGATATGGCAGTGAAGATAGGAGTATTGTATATATTATCTGGTTTTGGTGGAAGCTTGATGTCAGCTCTTAGTCCGAAGCCGAATATTTCAGTTGGTGCATCTGGTGCACTTCTTGGACTTCTGGGATCCATGCTTTCTGAGCTCTTCTTGAACTGGACTATCTATGCAAACAAGGTAAACAACAGCTTGCTTATAAATCATATTCTCTTGCATATGAAAAATTTTCTAATCCTGTCAATTCAGTGTAAAACAGTTTCCACACTCCTGCTAATCATTACCCTGAATCTAGCCTTCGGTCTGATTCCTCATGTGGACAATTCAGCTCATATAGGAGGATTTCTTTCAGGATTTCTTCTAGGATTCATTCTTCTAATCCGTCCTCAATACGGATACGTAAGCCGCAGGTATATACCTGCTGGATATGATATCAAAAGAAAACCCAAACACAAATGCTATCAATATGTAATGGTAGTCACAGCATTGATCGTCCTAATTATCGGGTAAATACAAGCTCCTGTCTTATATCGTTTTCAAGATATTCATATTGAAACTATCAATGTTAGCTAAAATTTCTGTGACTTGGCAGGTATCTATGGGGCTTGGACAAGCTGTACGGTAACAGTAGCTTGAAATATGCTCCTGAGAACTTCAATTAAATAGCTAGCTAATCCTTCAAAGAATCCAAGACCAGCAAGATTATCCTTGTGTTTCTGTACACTCTAACTGACATGTAAGTTAACATGATCTCATATTATGCCTAGGATTGTGAACGTTATGCATTTATAATAACATTTGCTCTCATCAACAGAGTTCTGTTTCTATTCCAGGATGTGGGTATGTGCTTTTTGTGAGTAAGGAAGACATCACGAGGCTTTTGTTTATTGGCCGGCATCTGTGGACATGAATATACATTTTGCTTGATCATTACTCTTCTATGTTAATGGGAGAGTAATGTGAATTTTAAAAGTATTACTCACTTTCCCATGGAAGAATTTCTAGCTAAGTTGTAACAGGGAGAAGTACGATTCTGCTTCAAGTATTTATTTCCCCTCTCGCTCTATATAGGGAAGTAAGATCTTGATTTCAAATGTTTATATATTTACATTACTTGAACCTGGACATTATTTAAACTAAAACTTGCAATCCATATGAAGAGATATTTTATTGAATCAATTGTACAAGCAGATTAAGCTTCACAAAATGAGTAATACTGAAAATTGTCAAAGATGCTACATTGGCTAAAATGCTACAAAATTGATACTTAAAAAGTGATACGAAGCATATGCTCATTATTACTAATTTACTCTATTGAAAATATAAATATTGACAACTACAACATATATTTGCATATCAACATGCATGGTTAAGGTGCTACTTAATTAAATAAAAATAACAAGTAAAAAAACCAAATTCGAGCCCATTTAAGGTAAACATCATCTGGTTTAGACACCAGTGCATTTGAGAACACAGGATCTCTCATGTGCACTATACAACATACATACAAATAAGTCCAGCGAGTGAGTTCAAACTTTCAATCATAATATACCTCACATGATTCTGAGCGGCCAAAAATTGTATAACGATTGTTTGCAACATTGTCATAAACAAAATCCCTCAAGAACCTGTAACCATCAAAATGAGAATTTCAAATCTCGTATTGTTACTTCAAATAGTTGCCAAACCAAAGTGATTGACAAAATTGTGCCATGGAGCAGGAAGGGATGACTTACAGAGGTACAAAATGTAGGAAAAATGCTAGCTGGGGAAAAGGCAAGTCAATGTATTCCATTATCTTCAATACGGCTTCCGACTTTATATATGATCTGAGATTCACCACAAAATCTTTTGTTTTCCTCGTTGAATCACTTTCTTACATGCACTAAATAATTGCAAACACTATAATCTCTTAGCTAAAATATACCCCTATACCATTTGGGATTGACTCATTGGATACTGAGCTAAAATAAAAACTTATCGAACACCTAAATTGATAAAAATCTTAACAAAGTGAAATACAAATAAGCCTTATCTTGTCAAAATAAGTCATAAATGGTCTCACTTATTGCTACCAGTACTCTAAATTTTGCTAACTGTGGCAAAAGAAAATTATAATTCTCATTATATTGAAGTTAACTTTATTATTTATATAAAAATTTAGACCATAAAAAGCAAAACTAATACAATCAACAATAAATAGGATGATTAAGGTGCAAGTTTGGCAAGCTGTAATTTAATGCAATCAATTTTTCTATTGAATTTTAATCAAGAAAACAATTAGAAGTTGCATACTGCATACCTGTCCTGTTCAACAAGTACAACGCTTGAAATATCATCAGGAGCTCTTCCAGACCTCCTCAGAAGCTTGCTACCTGCCTCACTCTGAAGAGCTTCGTACCTGATTCTCCTGTCCATGAACAGCAACAACAATAAAAGAAGAGCTTCTGAGAAGGAGAGGGGGGGATTAATCCCAAAAAAGCATCATAAATAATCTACATCTCTACCCATAAATCATTCAGGCAAATAATTTCTCCAGGAAACCAATGAATCTGAATTGGGGATATCAATTGCTAAAGAAAGACTAAAACCTACAGAGACGGTGAGGAAAGATTAAATCATGAAAGAAGAAGAGGAATTTTAACACTGACCTGTTGCGATCATTGTCACGCACAAACCTCACTCCTCCATTGCAAAGGTTGCACACACCTGCGAAAACCCAAATTTAAGAGTCCATTAGAGCACAGAGCCACAGAAAATATGGGAAAATGGGTCCTTCTGATTCAGTGTCATACCATCGAACAACATGATGGGTCTGGAGTCTCGTTCGAAGAAGCTATTAGTTGCCTCGACCCAGTCGACCGTTTCACCTCTTGGAGGGGATAGAGTAGCAAAGGTCGTCATTCTCCGTCTAACGTTAACGGTCGGTGCCACACTTAATCGTGCGCACCCGCCGGGAGTAACTAGCGCCATCGAGAGGGAGCAGTAGCCTCAGTTAACTGAGACAATCTTGCTGTCGCAGCTACAGAAGAGAAGACGGAAGAGAGGGAGACTTTTATATATATGAAAACTAAGAAAATACCCTGCTGGTTGATCAAAGAGATTGGCATCTTTTGTAGTTTTGTAGAAGTTTGGGGTCAGAGAGGTAAATTAATAACTGTGATTTTTGAGTTGGGCCGACGTGCCTTTAGTGCGTGTTCGGTCTCATCTCACGTGGGGTTAGAGAGACCACTAATTGCTGGGGCTAAAAATTAAAATCGTAATAAGGTTTTTTTTGTTTTTTACAATGCAATAGAACTTGTATGTCTAAGGTCTATTGGGCTAATTACACATATAGAAAGACGGATAATCCAACCCAACAACTCAAGAAAAAGAGCAATTAACCACAGTTCAAACTCAAACCCACCAATATTCTTCAACAGAAACAGCCCAAAATCCAGATAGAGCAATCCAAAGTCCAAACCAAGACTACCCACCAGACTCGCGCACCCAACATGCATAACCACCGATCCATCGACAGAGTACTGCAGTACCGAACGTGCAAGACTACCGATAAGCAGCAAAAATCTAAGTACCGAACGTCTAAAAGAATATATATTATTTGAGTGTTGCTTAGTACAATAAATATATATTTATTAGGGTTGATATATTAATTTAGCATAAATTTTAATATAACAATTAAATAAAGGTAATTATCATCCCCATAATATATAATCCATCCAACTCATATTCAACATACAAAAAATTAACATAATTACTATAATACTATGAAGATAATGAGCACAAATAAATCTTAAACTAAAAATAAAAAATTATATAATTAATTTTTTAATTTTTCAATGTTAAAATTTTAAAATAAAAATATGTAATATATTTATTTTTTTTAATAATTTCACGCTTCTAATTAATTTTTAATAAATAAATAACTGTATAATTTTTCAATTAAAAATTTAAAAAATTACTAATTAATTTTAATAATATTTATTGATTGATTTCTCAATTTTAAAAAATACATTAAAATATTTTTAACATTTTAAAAAATTTATTAGTTAATTTTTTATTAATTTTAATATTTTATTGTTTAAATTTTATAAATTTAAAAAGTTTATTAATTAATTTTATATATTTCTAAAAATATATATTAATTAGTTTCTTTATATTAAAAATATTTTAAATTTTTATAAAATATTTAATAATTAAAATTAATTAAAAAATTAATTAATATATTTTTTAATATATTTTTTAAAATAAAAGAGTGAACTGATGAATTTCTATATAAGAACTAAACAATAAAATTTTTAAAAAATTTCAGTTTGAAATTGAGAACTCCAGAATCGAAATCATGCGATCCGGTTCATCTCCCCCGGGTGCCTCTGGCACGAACCAAAACGGTCCGTCCCGATCCGGAATCGGCTCGATCTGTGGGCGAGCAAGTCACCACTCCCAGGACACAACACAAGCGAGTAGAAGAACCAGTGCAAAACCATAAAACGATAGAAGAAACCGAAAGCTGGTCAATCGTTGAGGGCGACAAAGAGAGGAAAGCAAAAAGAAGAAACTGAATAAAAAATGGGGTGGATCGGAGATACCGTTGATTCAGTTAAATCCATCCAGATCCGCCAGCTCCTCACTCAGGCCGTCAGTCTAGGTCAGTGTCTAGTTTTATGTATGCGTGAAATATATGCATGCTCATGCAATTCTCCTCTGGCATTGAGTAATGGAGGTGCGAAGATGCTGAGAGAAATTTGTATTTTCCGAAGTTTAATTTGGATTTTTTTGAAGGTGGCTAAAATACTGGAACTTTAATTTGTCAAAAATTTTGAGTTTTTGATTAATTAGGCTTCAAAATTCAAGTTTGACACTTTATTGCCCTTGTCTTTCCGTTGGTCGATTTGCTTATGTGATTCTCTCTTAACTACCGAAGGAGCTGAAATTGATACGGAGGGTGAGACATTTTGCACTACTGTTGAGACTAACTTGCTGGCTAAGCCTAAAACTGGGGCTTATTACAGTGTTGAGCTTCAAGGAACTAATCAAATTTGTAGGTTCATCCGGTGGATGCAAAATACATTGAATTTATGATTTTTTGTTTGGATTATGAACTTTGGAGAATCCTTTTACAGGAAAAATCACGTACTACTGCTATATTTTGTGTTTGGATCAAGTTAACGTGCTTATGGTTAAGTTGCTTTTCCTCTACTTTGATGGATTGGAATTTGCCCTATTGATATCCAGACATATTTGATCAGATAATGGTACAGACATTTGTTTTGTAAAGAAAGCTGCACTTCTAAAGAAGAGCATGGAACATTACGATTTCTAGTTCTGTCCCATACTCCCATCTGTTAGCGAATGACCTATCAATATCTGTTTTTTGTTTCAGGAATGATTGTTACATCTGCGCTAATAATATGGAAGGCATTGATGTGCATCACTGGTAGTGAGTCTCCTGTGGTGGTTGTTCTATCTGGAAGCATGGAACCTGGCTTTAAGAGGGTAAGTCAAACTAAGTGATTTTGTTAATATCCATAACAACTGGCCGATGATTAAAAAAGGGAAACATATTCTTTATTTTGCCAAGGATGAAGGATAAAAGATATCATTTATTAATAGTTTGTAGAGTGAAGATTGGTCTTATTCTCTTCTAAAGCCACATGTTCTATAATGAATGCTTTGGAAGTTGTTTGTGGTACTGTATCGATTTTTATGGATTTCATTTTGTAAATAATTAAGCGTTTTTGTGATGGATTATATTCTTTTAGAGTAAAACTTATCATCCATGCATATTCATTTTATGGCTTTTATCTTCCCTTTTGAAGCTTTTCAATGATTTGAGGATCTTTTTATATTTCATATGTTTGGTTTTAGGACCTTCTTTTTTGAATCTTATGTTTCACACTTTCTTGAAGAGAAACATTGTTTTTGATAGGATATCCAATCACTCAAAAGAGGAAGAAAGAAATTGAAAGGAAATGTTTAACCTTTGATTGAGAAATTGCACTAGCAGAAAATTTTACCAAGTTTGAAGTATATCTCTATTAACCTGAACTCCAAGCCATATGTTTTATGTGCTTATAGCTGCAACTGAGAAACCTCTTGTGTTTGATTTCCATTTCCTTATGTTGTCATTTCTTATAATTATTCCTCCCTTCCATGGTTCAGGTTGATTATAATCAATGGCAAAAAAAGCAGCACTATAAAAGAACATTTTGTTTAGATGCAACATAAATCTAACTCATGTCGTTGCTTTCAGGAAATAGGATTGACAACAATTTGTATTGGTAATCTCTATTCATTGTATATGACTAAAAGCTAAGGGTTTTATGCAAGTTTTAGATAAGAAAACAGAAAAAGTCTAAACTACAGAATCTTTTTGAAAGTGCATGATTAAAGGATAAGATGTCATTGTCATCCTAACAATTGAGATGCTGCTGATGAATTGAATACTCCACATAAATTTTACTGAGATCTAGTATGCATCTTTACTTGTTGGTTGCAACTGCAGCATTGAAAATAAGAAATTCTGTGGACCTAAAAGGCTCATTGATACAATGATCAACTAGAAGTAAGGCCTTTGAATCAAGTTTCGTAATGCTAGAAAACTGAGACATACCTAAAAAAGGGCCAAGAAACCACCTTTTCCACAACAGATAAATAAAAGGGAAAAAATCTGATTGTTTGAAAATGAGGGCATTACTTTCCATTACTATTAAACATGAATTTCTAGATGGTTAGGAATCATTTAAATATTTTTGGGACTACAATGACAACACCTCGCTGAAGTGTTACTATTCTACGTGTTATCGCAAGTTGATGCTCTTTTTAACTTGTTTTTCCTGTGCTTGATGATCATGATACTCTCATATTGTCTATCTTTACATTTTTATTTCCTTTAGTTGTACCAATTAATCATGCTGCTTGAGTAACTCTTCACTTATTCTGTAGGGGGATATTTTGTTTTTGCACATGAGTAAAGATCCAATTCGTGCAGGCGAGATTGTTGTTTTTAATGTAGATGTAAGTGCTCCCTATCATTTTTATGCTCTGTATTGCTGTCCTTAATTGTATTTTCAGTTAATTTCTGGGGATAAGCCTGTATTTCCCTTTTTATTTCTTTCATTGTGTCATTTTTCATTTTATCATATTATACAGATTACCGTAAAATATTATTCACCAGTTATGTTAAAAAGCAAATGGATGGAAAAATACAACTGGTTATGTGGCATTTACCATAAAGTATGTTATTATTATTAGATTTTTGGTTGCTAATGCTTGAGGCTGTATGTTTCATGCTCTTTTTAATGGTCTTTCATCTTGGGATATAAGTTATTTCACGTGGTGCTTCTGTTTTAATTTTCATACTTTTCTTTTCTTTTCTATTTTGTCCTTTCATATTTTTATATGTTGTTATTCTACCTTTGCCCTTACCATGTGCATTGTTATTTTATTGGTCAGGGCCGTGAAATTCCAATTGTCCATCGAGTAATCAAGGTAAAGATTTGGTTCCCTGTACTACATGCTCATTTTTATTTCCTGCCTGTGCCAAAAATTCATTTTGGACAAAACAGTCTGACTATTAACTATAAAACTGCAAGAGATATTTTATATTGTAATCTGTTTGTGTATCTGGGAGTGGCTGCATGGGATAGGGAGGGGGGATATGTAGGTGTGCTACGTCCTCCATGAATTAGAGCTACTATCTGTCTGATTACTATTGTGGCATGTTTCTGCACTGCACCAGCTTTTGATTTAATTTTCCATCCTTAGGATGGAAATTTAGTTTTTCATCTTGTTGTCTGATGAGTTGATATTAATTTTTGTGCAGGTCCATGAAAGGCAAGATACTGGGGAAGTTGATGTCCTCACAAAAGGTGCCAGCATCTGGAGCTAATGATTAATTTGTTACATTGACATAGTTGCTTCTTACAATATCTACGTGTGTTTTCAAAATTTCTGCTGTTTTTAAAATTGTTATGATGTCATGAGAATCGTTGCATTTTGGTGTTTATTAGCGATCCTAATGTTCTCTCATCATCTTATATCTTCAGGAGATAATAATTATGGGGATGACAGGCTTTTGTATGCTCAAGGTCAGCTTTGGCTGCAGCGGCACCATATCATGGGGAGAGCTGTTGGGTAAGAGCTTTTATCACGGTCCCTTTTCTTTTCTTCCTGTTTTGGAGTAGGAGGTGTAGTTGACTGTGTCTTAGAATGCTTTTGAGTGTTGGGAATGGAATCTTAATGTTGCATACATTTTCTTATTTCCAGGTTCTTACCTTATGTTGGTTGGGTGACAATTATCATGACTGAAAAGCCTATTATCAAGGTTCGTTTCTCTCTGCAAATCATTTTATACTGAAAGTCATTATACTCATCTTTTGAGGGTGATTTTATCTAGGATTTTTCTTCTGGTTTCATTCTTACTGTCTGTAGGTGCTTTTAACTACTACTACAAGGCAAATATTAATCATCTCGAATTATGATCCTTGTTTTGTGCATGCAGTACATTCTTATTAGTGCATTGGGATTGCTCGTCATAACTTCAAAGGACTGAAAGATGAAGCAATATGAAGGCTTGGGGAAAAAAAATCCAAGTAAACCATTCTAGTAGTGGCTGTTACTATTTTTTTTTTTTTAACTTGAGAGAAATTTTCCCATCTTTTTTTGATAAATTAAGATGTGATAGATGTTTCAGGATGACAAGCATCAGAATCTTGATAGCTTTGATACTTACATAGTTGATTTCCAGCCAAACTTCTTTCACAGTTTTTACCTATGCCTGACAGCCTGTTTGAATTGGTGTTTCAAATGTTAAATGTGGTTGAGATAGAAAGGTTTTTCGTGGTTTCATTTAACCCTCCATTTAGACAAACCCACAAAATTAGTTGGTTGGGGAATCATCTCTTGAAATCTACAAATAATGTCCTTATTTTCATTGAAATCTTTAAAAACAAGTGATGGCAACACTCTATTTTACATCTCTGTGCTCAGTTTTTTATACCTATGGACAGTTACAACTGCTTTGAATGATCCTTTCTCAATGCTTGGAGAATATAAGAAAACGTTCTTCTTATTCTTTTTGTTAGGTTCTTATGTTTGTGGGTAACTTTATCGTGCATATATAACAAGATTCATTTGTAGTTTGAAGGATGGGAAGGTTTTGATGAACTCCATCGCTCAAAGCATCAAAAGCAACTAGATTGCTGGGTTGGGGGGTGTATTGAATTTGATGAAGGTGCTGATACATTTTACATTTCACTTAGTTTGTTCTTATGTTCTAAATAATAAATATATTGTGATCCTAATGAGAAGCCACAAAGAACACAATAAAGTTGTTAAAATCTCAACCATGAGGCTGATGTTTTTCACTCTTCAATTGCATCACTTCACTATTAGTAACTTTCTCTGTCCTTCAGTGGCATAATCAAATCAAATTTTCATATCAAGTATATTGCAAAAGTTAGAAGCCTTGAAATTAGTCTCAACATTCTCATGATAATTAATGTCTTGGATTACTTAATATCTTGTTTCTTTGTCTAAAAATTATAAGCTTCCTCCAATGAAAACCATTGAAACTGCACTTGAATAATTCCCAAAATATCTCATCTCTTTGGCATTATTCATTAAAAAAAAAAATTAATGCATGATTTTATTTCTTTAAAACGAAGTTTCAAAAAATAAATTAATCGAAAGGAATTGAATTTTATGAAATTTTATTTTAAAAAGATGATTTTCCAATTTGTTTAGACATATAATAAGGAAAGGACATGCAAATTCAGGTGTACAACATATATCATTTGAAGTGATGAATTTTATAAATTATGGTGTTTAATATTTTAGTTCATTCCTTTAAGAAGGTAAACTCAAATATTATAAAGGTGTAAAATATATATTTGACTAAAATAAGTTGATTTTGATTTGAAATATTAAAAATATCAAATTACATTTGATTTATTTTTAACTTTATTTGGGTTTAAATTTTAAAGTATATCAAAGTTTTTATATTAATTGAATAAATTATACTAATGTGTATAATTTCTCTTGAATGAAAATATAGAAAAATAACTATTATGTTCTCATAAGTTATGAAATACGAAATAGAATCGAATCCTTAAAATGATAAATCTTATGTAGATTCAGTACACTATAAATATAAAAAATATCAAAATGGATGCTATTTATTTTTTATTTTATTATTTTAATACATTTTTTTCATTTCCTATTAATTTAAATATAAATATTTTAGAGTAAGTAGAAGAATTTACTAAAATGTAATTTCTCCTCCGTTCTTTGCATTTCTCATCTTTGCTTTTTTGTATCTAATGTAAAAATAAAAAAAATAAAAAAATCAATTTCTTATTTTTTTATTAAAAAATTATTATTTACTATATATAAAAATTTATTAGTTAATTTTTTAATTTTAAAATATTCATTAAAATATTTTTAAAATATTAAAAGCTCTACTAATTAAATTTTTATTAATTATGTCTGAGGTGACACATCCCCTTAAAAGATTTAATTTTAGATATTTTAATATAATTTTTTGTATATATTTTTAGAAAAATGTAATCTAATTTCATAAAAATTTTAAAATTTTTTATCAAATATTTTTTTTAATTTTTAAATGTTAAAAATTTAAAAATTCATAAAAAATAAAAAATTCGCCAGAAAATCACCAAATTTTTTATTGTATTTTAAAAAAATATCACAAATTTATTTGAGTTGTCATTAGATGATTTTTTAAACTTTACAGGGAGAATTGAGATATGTCACCAATATTACCCTCATTTTGTAAAACATATGCAAATAATATCAACTCAATGTTGCACCACGAGTTTGGAGAGCAATAGGCACTCAATGTTGCACCACGAGTTTGGAGAGCAATAGGCACAGTAGAAGAGAGCCACGGGCTTTAAATATTAAATATTTTTAATTTGATTTTCAATTTATTAATAAGTTTTTTAATTTTATAAAAATATAGATTATTTAATTTTATGATTGATGATATTTTAATTTTTTTAATATTTAATAATTAAAATTAATAAAAAAATTATTTAATAAAATTTTAAAAATATTTTAATATATTTTTTAAAATTAAGAATTTAACCGGTAAATTTTCTTTAAGGAAGAAAAAAAAAAAGATAAGCGATCCGAACCTTTTCTTTAAGATACAAAATTTGATGGAGATGAGTATTCCAACCAATCACCATCAACCAATATGGAAGTCCATGCTAGCTTACCGTGAGCCTCACCTCACCTCCAGATGCTCAACAAAGAAAAGCCATATAACTTCCAAAACCTAAACCCCAAAGCCTCTCTCAGGCCTCAGGTCAGGAGTCAGGTGAACAAGAAAGAGCCAAACCGCAAAAACAAAGTCACTGCTCCTTTAGATCCCTCTCTCACTATCTCGGTAATCTTGCCCAATCTAGTTCCATTACTTACACGGGCCAGTAATAGAGCTGCAGCCTTGTATATATCAGATTAGTTGGGAATACAAGTATTCTCTTCTTGTTCTTTATTTTGATCTGATTTGTTACTTCAATCTCTAACTTCCTGTTTTGGTCGTTTATTGCGTCCTTTTCTACTTGCTACCTTCTTATTAGGTTCTTCATTTCCGTGCCTAGAATCAAGTTTATAGAAGTTGGTTGTCCTTATGTTTGATAAAAGTTCTCAGTGAAAAATCTTCATACAGTAGTTCACTTCAAACTGTTAATGTTTCTGGGTTTTTATTTGGCGGATGGGTATTGGAGATTTATGACATTAGTGCATAGAATATTGAGTTTGTTGTATGGGTATGTTTCATTTTGAGGAAGAACTCAGAACATGCTTTTTCTGCGGCCTATCCGCAGATTCTGCCATTCTGCTGCTGCTGCCGCCATTGCATCAACTGGTAGTCGTGCTCCTGTAGCTAATCACGTTTTGCATCAGAAACCTTTGGAGGATCCTGCCCTTGTCAAGTTAAAAGCAGAGAGAGACCCCGAAAAGCTATTTAACCTTTTCAAGGCCAATGCTCAGAATAGGCTTGTCATTGAGAACCGATTTGCATTTGAAGACACTGTTTCTCGTTTAGCTGGCGCTCGTCGATTTGATTACATTGAGCATTTGCTTGAGCACCAAAAGACTCTTCCACAAGGCAGACGTGAAGGCTTCATTGTGAGGATTATAATGTTGTATGGTAAGGCGGGGATGACTAAGCATGCTATAAATACCTTCTATGATATGCATTTATATGGATGTAAAAGGACAATTAAATCTTTCAATGCTGCACTTAAGGTTTTGACAGGGACCCGTGATTTAGGAGTAATTGAGGCATTTCTTAATGAGGCAACTCAGAAGTTAGACATCATACTGGATACTTTTTCAGTTAATATCATTATTAAGGCTTTTTGTGAAATCGGTATTTTGGATAGAGCATATTTGGTCATGGTACAGATGGAAAAGTTGGGGATAAGGCCTGATGTGATTACATATACAACGCTTATATCAGCATTTTATAACAACAATCGATTGGAGATTGGTAATGGTCTGTGGAACCTTATGGTGCGTAAGGGGTGCTTACCCAACCTTGCAACGTTTAATGTTAGAGTACAATTTCTAGTCAAGAGAAGGCAATCATGGCAAGCTAATGACTTGATGGGTTTGATGCAGAGAATTGGGATTTCACCTGATGAGGTTACTTATAATTTGGTCATCAAAGGGTTCTGTCAGGCTGGGTATCTTGAGATGGCTAAAAGAGTTTACTCTGCATTACATGCGAAGGGGTATAAGCCCAATGTTAAAATTTATCAAACCATGATTCATTATTTGTGTAAGGGTGGGGAGTTTGATTTGGCATATACAATGTGTAAAGACTGCATGAGAAGAAATTGGTTTTTGAACGTGGATACCATTTATGCATTGCTTGAGGGGCTAAAAAAGAACAGGCATTTCGGCAAGGCTAAGATGATTGTGACATTAGCTCAAAGAAGAGTGCCTCCTTTTTCTTCAAATCAATTGAGTTCTTTCCAGTCCATATTATCTAGAAGTTGATTCACTTGATTGAAAGACATGGATAAGTTTGATTATTGTAATCTCCAGCTAACAGGTCTAGCAATTCCTTTCAATTGATTTTGATAGATTGTTGAACTAAATGAACATCAAGTCGAACTGGTTACGTCAGATAAAGGAAACGTACTTTTCTTCAATTAATCTATTGTACAAACTCAATAAAGTTGTGGTGAGATGAAGGTCTAATGGACGGTGCTGTGTTCTTGTAAGTTGCCAATTTCATGCAGAGCCCCTTTCTATCAATATCCAGTTCAAATGAATGGCATGAATATATATGTTCAATTATGTGTGCATATGCATTGGTTTATGTGTATATTTTCCTTCAACTTGGAGAGTATGCATTTGGCATGTGTTCAATTGTCAATAATCACTCCTTATTAATAGGTGTGCCATCACCATATATGGTATATTTAATATGTTTGTTAATTTAAAGTTTGCTTTATGATATTACGTGGGCTTCATATGCTATAATGATATGGATGATGGTTATATATTTGCTGTTTTGATTTGATGTTAAGATCATGCATGTTGCTAAATTTCTTTTCTCAGCATTATTTATGAAGAGCTTGATAACAAGAGAAGGAAGTCAATTGTCTCATTGCTACATTTTGCTTGACTGCTAATATTGGTAAGTCTCATATTTTTGCTTTTAAGTTAGGTTTAGCATAAACATCATTTTTTTTCCTGATATTTGTTGCCTAATATGTATGATGGTAAGTTCAACGAACTTAATTTGTTAGAAATGAACATGTGTGTGTGTGTGCGCCAATGCACTTGCATTGCATGTAATGATAGTGAAGGCTAGTTCTTTTTAAATTTTCAAATGTTTGGTTTTATGATTGGCTGTAACCAATATCTATGTTTCTAACATTGAGAAATTGGATGTTACTTTTAAAACATCCTTTAATATTTTAAAGCCTAAAACGCAACTCAGTTTTGTATCAATAACTTTAAGCTTCCCTTGAGGCAGATAAACATTGATAGCTGATCACAAGTAAATAGTAATAGAAGCATAAAGTGTTTTGGGAGAAGCCTTGCATATCATGCAAATGAGTGCTAAGTAGAAAAATATGAAACATGGAAGAGATTCATGTAATAGCAACTGAGGATTTAAGAATTAAAGTTCTCTTAGCAAGTTTGAAAGGATTTCAATGGGTTGTGGAAGTAGCAAGGTGGACCATCCAATATCTGTAATTTATGAGGTTAAAAAGGTAGGCCTGGCCAAGGCCCCTGAATTGAACCAGGACCAGCTGGGGTCACAGCTCAGTGAACCAGGCTGTATCTGAATTGTATTACCAGCTGCCCATCAAAGGCATGGACTGGAACTGGTAGTTTGAAGTTTGAACTACCAGTTCCAGCCTGGTCCAATTCAGTTATTTCTTTTCTCAGCTTTAGAGAGTGCCACATGAACCAACCATTTTCTAACTGCCAAAACTGGAACCATACTGGTCTGGCCTGATTCTGCCGCGCTCCCTCCTCACTACTTGAACTGTTGGTCCTGGTTCAGTGGCTACGCCTAGTAGAAGGCCACCTAGGTATTTTGTTTGTCCGATGTTTCTTACTTGTTAGAAGTCATTTGTAGTTTGACTTTGAAGTGTTGAACATAAGCTAATTCCAGTAATTTTTGTGGAACAAATATTCTTCTAGGCTACTTCTTAAAAATGGGGAATGTCATATAATTACATTTCCTTATTTTTACTCAGCTCCACGTTTCCTTCCTACAATAAAAAGAAGTGTAATTCTACAGAACTCTGGAAAAAATAAAAATGAAAAAACCTGAGATCAATGCTACTACATTTTGATTTTCCTATTTTAAAAGAACTGCAGTCTGTTCCCTTGCAATTCAGAGATCAAAGCAAGTTAGGTTCCAGACTAAATGAGAAGGTCCATGAATTCTGTCCTCTATATCTTCTGACCTACTTGTTACAAAGTCCATGTAATGTATAATGTATTCTCATATTGAATTAAACCAAAGATCAAGGCGTTAAGCCCATATAATGTGTAATGTTCTCCTATTGAATTAACCCAAGGATTTGATCTTGTGACAGCTGTCTGCATATACTTCTAAATTCTAATGATAAGTTAGGAGTGTTTATTAGGAAAAGGAGCAGAAACCTTGGAGGCTATAGATTCATAAATGCAACAGAAAAAACTTCTTCATTCTTGAATATGCAGTGTCTGCTCAAATATGAATGCAAATTTGACTCCTCCCTGTTGGACTCGTGCAGGACAGAAGTCACAAATGAACGTTGCTACTGCGAGAAAGCGAAAGCTCATTGAAGAAACGAGCCTGGAATAAAGGGTACTTTAGCTGAATCAATCTTTAGGGGCAAGAGGCCGGAATTCCAGTGGTGGAACTGTTAGGCAGCTGAAAAAAGAGCTTAAATCGAAACTCCTGGTCCATATGAGCATGTCTTTTTAGTGTGACAAGTTGATATTGAACGAGTCTGAGCTTAACAGAGTAACTTGTTGGCTGGTTGGATGTGCATTATGTGGGCTACTTGGATGGATTCTAGGCTTCTGATCTTTGCATAACCACAAAATTGTTTTAGTCACATTAATGCCTTTTGAGTTGCCTGAATAGGGATTTAGTTCCAACTTGGGATGAACTTGGGGGGGATTGCTTTTGCATTTCTTTGCTTTGGTCGGTAATGTGTAATGTGCAGAGCTGAAATGACAGTGGCCTGCCAGATTACAAAGCTCGTTTTCTGTATCTAACATGATTTTAATTGATGAAAATCGCGAAAGTTCAATTCTTTTTGGCTCTCATAAGATCCTATTTCGTGAGCAACTCTTTAAACTTTAGTAGTTATAATTACCGTTTTATACTTTGTCAGGGAGGAGTTAAGTAACCTAAGAGTTTTTAAAATATGGTTTTATAAGATAAAGTTTTAAACTTTAATAATTTTTTGTTAAAATATTTAGAAATTTTTAAAAGAAAAATTTTCAACCTGTATTAGTTTTTGGTAAGTTATTTAAAATCTGAATTTTAAGATTTTAAAAAATCTTATTTTCTTTTAAATACAATTTAAAATTTTGAAATTTTGAAAAATCTCCTATTACTTGAAAATAACTCCATTCAAACAAAGTTACATTTGAACATACTAGAACATAGAAATTACAAATTAAAAATGCCTCCCTGTTGCAGTTGGATTTTAACTGGTCTTCCTGGGAGATTCTGCAGGGATGTACTGCAGAGGCCATCAGCCCCGTGCTCTGTATTGGACTCGAGGCCGAAGGGGAACAGAGATATATTTGCCTACTTGGGTTGAGGTTGAGAGAGAAAAAAGTGTTATCAATGTATAATAATTTTATTAAATTATTAATTATGATGAATATCAGATAAGTCTGTTATAATTTTTTCTTTCTTTTATAGGAGATGTTGAAAAATCAAAGCACAAAAAACCCCTAGGCAGGAACGGGTCTGGATTTCGTTAGGCTTAAAAATGCATAGGACTAAGAAAAACTAAAACTGCTAGCTTATCAACTATATTATTTCATATATGTCCCATTATAATTAATTGTGAACATTTAGCTGTTGCATTGCATATATAATAGGTTCCGTTGAGTAATTTATCTTATTTTTCAAGAAGTCAAGACAAAAACAATTTTCACACTTTCTTAATACTTAAATATTTCCTAAAGTTATCCCAATTAAACAAGCCAATCCATCAACCAGAAGCTTGTGTAGAACAATTTGTTTGGTGGTGGTTTCGCAGTTCAAAGGGTAATCATTGTCCTTAGTCTATACATATAATCAAAATTTCATACAAGGAAATATCTTTCGTAACGTAATCCAAGCAACATCATTGTTCAAATTCTTTTTCCTAGGACTTCAAAATGGTTCCTGCTGTTCACTTTCCAAAAGGGAACAACAAGAAGCATGATATCACATACAAAAGAAACTATTGGTACATTACTATAACAGACACAGAGGAAAACGTAAGAGATGAATTTACAATTTAAATTCACAAAAGCAGTCAGGCAAAGCTTCCTCACGTGTTGTCCGCAAGGCTTGCATCAACTCCTTCCCTTTCAAGCCCTGAAAAGTGAGTTCTGCAAAAGCTCTTCTGCTTAAGAATAGAGTTTTATGGAGTCCCTTGTAAGCTCGCATCGCAGCAACCATCTTATCCATGTTACCAAAATAAGTAGCCATGTATGAATCACTATTGATAGATACATAATAATCCAAGGCAGCTTTTGTGTTCCCGTGCACACTTGTGAAATCCTCACCATTAAGAAGCGCAGATTTTTTAAAAACATTGGTGTATACAGATGTTAACCCTTCAATTTCCATAAGGCCATCACCAGCTGCAAGATATATATTTGTGTTTGTCGGAATGGAAAGTGCCTCAAGTATGAGGGCTGTCTCATTAGGCGTGAGGGGACACTTCCCCCGTTTTCTCCAAATACGGGCCAACTCTCCAGTCCATTGTTTTCTATCTCCCCTTGCAGCTTCAATGGCTTCCATTGAGGCAGGCGAAAGGCCTGAGTATTCACATTGGCTGTATGCTACCATATCAGGTTCAAATCGAAGGTGAAGTGAGAGGAAGGGTTTTGGTATAGCTTCCAGAAGTTCTGAAGCTTTCTTTTCCAAGGATCTTGTAAGACGCAGTGCACCGTAGCAGGCTTGACAAAGTGCAGCTTTTGCATACTTTGGATACCTACAAAATGAAATGAAGTATTTCAGTTGTATCCATGATCGACTTTTGTCATATATTGAGAAATCCTCATGAAAATAGCTGATATACACTGCTATATCATTTGCCCATAAGCCTACTAACTAGGTTGTTATTTGACAGCAGTAAAACCTTTTTTACATGTCGTAACATGTATGAAAAGTCAAGTTACAGTACCTGTCCCTTCTTTGGCTCATTGCTGGTGTAATTGAGATATAATGGTGCTCCAAAAGTGATGGAAGAATACTTTCAATGTAATCCAACTGGCCTTTGCGTTTCCTACAGTCTACCTGAAAAGGTTCTTTTGACACAATCTCTGGAGGCAATTCTTTAACAACTTTAACAAAGCCATTTACTTGTTGAATGAAGTAATCAACATCAAATACATCTGCAAAGCCACTGAGGTAAAACTAATGAGTCATATATTGAAAAGGGTAATTCACAGTATAGTCCTTGAGGTTTAGCAAAACCCACAACTTAGTTTGAAACAAAAATAATTATTTTAAACCTAAAATATAAACAACAAATTTTGAGATCTAACTTCAATTTGCAGAAAAGGAAATATTCGCTTGCTAGAAAGGAGACATCCTAAAACATTGCTGCATTACATGTTAGCCTGAAGCCTAATAACATATTTGGATCAGTATACAAGGAGAAACCATAAATATTACAAGCTCCTCTCCTTAACACTGCTAAAAGTTATCTTTTGGTGTTCTTTAAAGCAGAAAGGCGAAAATCATCACTGTTAATAATCTAAATTATGAAAGGATCAAAGGAAGTTACCTCGATTCATTCCAATATGCAGCTGCTTCAAATTTAGGCAAAACTAGTGTTGCATTTAACAAACGGGCAATGCCAACACCATCACAGAACTGTAAAAATCATGACACAAGAAAATTTTACCTAAGCAGCAAACACAAATGAAACATTTTCTGCAAAATATATTTATCTATTGAACACTCAGATCTCTTCTCATCTGATTGAGGCCACCATAGCAATCCACACGGATATATCCATTACTCTCTATTGGTAGAGCTGCAGGATTTCAACAAAAAACCAATGCAATTGTCTGCAATGAAAACCAGTTAAATTGACTGAGAATTTAAAAGTAAAAACAACAATATTATAGCATTGAACGCAACCCAAACCCTGTTCTTAGCCACAAATACAGTTTCTAAAACACTAGATTGTAAAAATAACATTGACGGTGCTCAAATATTCACCTTATTTCTATTTAGGTGTTTGAATGTATCTTTTGTAATTAAGTATCTAGACAAGTTAATAATTTTTAATCAAGTGAATTTGGACAGAAAATTTCATTGAAGTACTGATATGAACATTAAAATATAGTTTTTCGGCATAAAATATTTGGTTTGAAAAATAGAACAAAAGTTACAATGGTAAATTAGGATGAATGCAATTCCCTGATAAAAACACCAGCATAACTATTTTCAAACTTGATAAAACTGAAAACAGTAAAACAATAGTAAATTGGTTGTAACAACCACAAAAGAAGCAAGCAAATCAAAAGTCATCTATTTTTCAACTGAATTTTTATTTCTAAGAAGTAAGCTCTAATGTTTAAGTACATTCCAATGAGAAATTATAACTAAATGCCTTGACTAGAAATAATTGATCTGTTCAAGTACTTGATTAAAAGAATTAACATCTAAGCACTAAACAGAAACTGGAATAAAAGTTGATGCACCACAACTTTACTATCCCTACTAGATTTATTCCTAATTGCATATTAGTGGAAGTGCTGGACAAATTTGTGGCATATAATTAAATAATTACCAACCACCTCAATCTATTCCAAACCTTAGATATTCAAACTAGCTATTGCACACAGGGATCGTATTAAAGCTGAAACCTTTTCTTCTTCTAACATAAATTAAGTAAAGTGAATCATTATAGATTAACCCAGTTATGAAGAAAGAATCAAAGAAAGGTAGTAGCAACTTCAATCATTCACGCATACTTAACTAAAGTGAATCACAATTCTCTTGCAGTCGAGCATCATTTTTAAACATAGCTTAAGTAAAGTGAATCATTATACATTATCCAATAGCAATCGAACATCATTTTTAAACATATTTCAACTTCACCAATTTACAGTGAATCACAATTCACACACACAAAAGAGCACAATTGAAAAGCAAAAAAGAGCAATAGCATACCAGTAAGATGTCCTTGAAGCCACCACGTGCAAGGCCTCCACTCCACAACCCTTCCAACACTCCATATATCCAATTTCCCTCTGCGTTACAGAAATTATCAATATAGGATCAAATAAAGAGAACAACTGTTAGATAGATGCAAATGAACATTTATACTTACACAGATGAAACTGAAGAGGAACCCGATTCGAAGAAAACGGCGTGGAAGGAGAGAGCAACATGACGGCAAGTAATAGTGAAACAGTGAAGATAGCGAAGAACAATGGCTTTACAGAGACCGCAATCATTTGATAAAGAGGATATAATTTATGATTTGATCTGACTATTGCAATAAATTTAGGGTTTGTGAGCATCAGATCTGGAAAATGCTTAATTGGATCGAGCGTATGAGATCAGTCTGCCGCTGAATTGATTCTAGCAGTAGCAGCGGGCAGGACAACGGTTCGAGGAGAGTAAACCGGACAAAATTGAAATCGGGGGAAATTAATATTTAATTTTTTATTTTAACAAAATCACTACTTTAAAAAATACATTAGTGAAAAAAATATTATTTAATTTTTATATTATAAAAAAATTTATTGTTAATTTTAGTATACATAAAAATATTTTAAAATTTTAAAAAATATATTAATTTAGTTTGAATGCTTCTCAAAAAAGTTTGTAACTAATTGCGTAGGAAATTAATTTTAATTATTAAATATTATAATAAAAGAACAATTAATTAATAATTTTTTTATAAATTTAAAGAATTTACTAATAAATTTTTTAAATAATAAAAGTAAATTAATAAAATATTTAGCAGTTAAAATTAATAAAAAAATTAATTAATTAATTTTTTAAAATATTAAAAATATTTTTATATGTTTTTTAAAATTAAAAATTAATTGATAAATTTTTTAAATTATATAAATTAAATAATAATTTTTTCAATTAATTATTCCCAATACATATTTTTTTTAATAATAATATTCTTTCCTTTTAGGAAATTGGATGAGTGGTAACGAAAATTCAAATTTAAGTCCAATAAATAAATAATATTTATTTATTTATTAAATCAAATTAAATAAAACATTTTTTCAGTCTATTATTTAGTATTTAAATTAAATTTCATGTTAATACATTTAAAGTATAAAAAAAATATTATTATACTTAATAATTTAAGGTTTAGAAAATAGAAGGATTATATAAAAGACTGAATAAAATTTAAAATTAATGTCAAGAGACTAAAGCCATTTCAAAAAAAAAAAACAGAGACTAAAGAATAAATAAAATTAAATTATAAAATTAAATTTTTAAAATTAAATAATATTTTTCCATTAAAATAAATGATTCATCTGATTGAGTTTCTGCTGGTTCCAATTTGTAATTTACTATTTAATTATCAAAATTATCATCATCTGTATTGGAAAATAAACTTTCCAAAGGGTCTTTAATTTTAAGTTCGTTAACCCTATCTATAAGTAATAAGTCATAAACAAATTAGTATTTTATTTTACTAAAGTTAATAAATACTTAAAAATAAATAAAAAATTATAATAAATCTCGTAAATTTTCATAGATCGGTGATTACTATCTTGAATTTTCATTTAAGCTCTAAGGGTGGAGATTCTGAATTAATTAAAAATTTAAATTTAAATATTTATAAAAAATTAAACAGAATAAAATTAAATGAGAAATCAATTTCAATTGAATTACTATGATTCAATTTGATTTAATTTAAATAATTAAATTTTTAATTGATTTTATTTTTTAATATTATTTTTAATATTTTAAATTTTAATTAAAATATTTAAATTTTGATTAAGATATAATTTCTTTATATTATTAAAATAATGTAATATTATTAACTATTTGATCTGATTTTGTCAAATTTTTTAATCAAAATCAAATAGAATCAACATAATTAAATTTTTTAAAATTTAAAATTAAACTGAATTAAATTAAATATAAAATTAAATTAAAATTTTAAATTAATTTAATTGGATCGATTATTTCGATTTAAATCGGATTCAATTATAAAAATTTATTTATTAAGTTAGCTCGATCCTAAAATTATATTGAAATTTATATAAAATTATTTAAAAAATATTTATATTTAGACTCATGTATATTTAATTTAAATAAGAATTTTCATTCAAAATTTCAAATGGTGGGTATATTTAAATTATTTATAAATATTTGAAAATAAATAAATTTATAATACCCTATACGTCTATTATAATCGATATTATATATTAAAGAAGTCGTGCTATTTCTTTCAAAAAAAGTTTGTTATTGTTTTCGCATGAAAGGGTAGTGTAATGGGAGGAAATGGGAATATCTTGTTAATAATTCCTGTATAACATAATGTCAAAATAGTAATACAATGGTCATGCTCCTTATTACTAATACAATTGCCTTCAAAACACTATGAGAAGCTTTATGGTTTAATAAATGGAACACAACGGACAAATTCAAAAATTTGTAGAACAGAAACTACTGCACAAATGAAAATCAAGACCGTCTCCCAAGATCTTGGAAACAGAACTGAAAAGCTGTTTTAGAAGCTTCATTCTCCCATTGAACGCTATCCCACCAGTGTTTCTCTGCTTCAATGATGACAACTTGACCCCTTGCACTTTCATTGTTTAGGGGAAGCTTCTGAAGCAATGGGCAGTCAATAACAGTGATTTCCTGTAGAAATGGAAACGGCAGGGCGTTCCAATATATGCTCTTCAATCGTAGCAATTGATATAATTTCAGGACTTTGAGTCTTGGAAATGGGTTTAGATTCTCATCCTTATCCAAAATAGCACCCAATTTTGCAGAGCTAATTATTTCTTCCAAATTTTCACACTTGGAGACGTACAGTTCTGTCAGGTTTGGTGCTAGAATGAGCCATGTCAAGTCCTGCAATAGAAGGCACCTTGTCACATCCACATGCCGAAGCCTGTCGAAGTTTCTCTTCCTCAACCTTGCTGGGTTACGGAGACCACCAAGAGCTTGTGCTGCTGCATTTTTTGGCTGCATATCTGTTGAAGATGAAAATTCTGGATCCCTCAAATCCTGAAGGGACAAAGCTTGAGTACAGCTTAAGAGTTTGTGGCTGGTGAGAAAACGATGTAGAACATAAGCATGTCTTATTGTGAAGCTCAATACTTTCAGATGTTTCAATAACAGCAGTGTCTCTACATATATAGCACCTTCATCTTGTACATGACAAACTACACCACAACTAAACATTCTCAAAACTTGCAGCAATGGAAAACCAGACATCATCTTACTTGGAATGCTGTGTAGGTCATAATTGTGCTCCAAGTTCAGATATTTCAACTTTCTCAGAGCCATTAACTCTGGAGGCAATTGTTTTATCTTGGTTCTTGATAGATTCAGATATTGTAATGCTACCAATCCTGAAATCCCATTTGGCAAAAATTTTAATGCAGTCTCTGACACGTCTAGTACTGTTAGAGCATTCATAAATTGGAAGAAGTCATCAGGGATACTCCTGAAACAGCCATTACCACAGAGAAAAAGGGTTACAAGATCAGGGCATCTAGGTACTTCTGTTAGTTGCTCAATATTGTTTTCCATCAAAGATACTCTTTTTTTCCCTCTCCATCTTTCAATCTCTGGTGCTTTGCTTGATTGAGCACCTGCCTGCACCAAATATTTATGCTCTTCCTTTTCCACTTCACATGTTATCCATAGAGCCATATCACGAATCACATCATGCATTTTTACAGAACTGCCTTCATGTTCTAATAAACATGCATGAACAAGCATACCAATAATGTTATACCCCTCATTGAAAGCGTCCACTTGATTATGGCCTTCATCCCAAAAGTTCTCACACATCCAATGCTCGATCAACTCATCCTTGGAAATTTTGTAGTCCTCAGGGTAAAGAGTGCAATACAAAAAACATGATTTGATTTTATAATTGGGTAAACTGTCATAGCTGAATTTCAAAATTGGAAATACCTCATCCCCCATAACTTGCATATTTGAGGCTGATACTCTCAGCACCTCAACGGCATACCTCCACTCCTGTGGCGTCTTCTTGCAGGCCATGGCACGACCAACGGTGATGAGTGCGAGTGGCAAACCAGCACATTCTCTAGCCACTTCTTCAGCTATGTTAGGAATATCTGGATCAGCATCAAGTGTGTCTACCCCAACTTTCTCTTGAAACAATTCCCAAGCTTTTTCCCACGCCAATGGTTCAACCTTAATTTTCTGTTCAGCCTCCATATAACTACACACTGCCCTAGAACGTGTTGTAAACACTATTTTGGACCTGTTTTGTGTTTTCGGGATAGGAACGCCAACATCTTTAAGCTCAACTCGCTTCCATATATCATCTAATAGCAAAACAAACTTCTTTTTCCGCAGGACTTGGAAGATTTCCGCAGCTTTCTCGCTAAAGCTTTTATGTTGCCATTGCCCATCATTTGAAAGGCCTATCTTTTTGGCAATTTCTTCTTGAACTTTCTCAAGTCTCAAATCTTTTGACACCACCACCCAGATCACAACATCAAAATCATGGGGTGTGTCCAGGAACTTGTTATTGATGCGAGTCAAGAGGGTCGTTTTGCCAACTCCCCCCATACCGTATATGCCAACAAGTCCAATTGCTTCTTCTATCAAGCAATTCCACACTCTATCCAACATACCTTCCAGGCCCGCTGTTGGTTCGATAGGCCTTTCAATCACTGGTTCTCTAGCTGACCTTTCGACAAACACTTCGAAATCTCCTTTGCTTTTCAGGGCAGCCACATCTTGCAGTCCTCTCACAACCCTTCTCCCAAACGTGTAGCTGGATTTGAGATTCTTGGAACAACACCCTCCAAGACATAATTTCTGAATTTCTTGGGGACCATCTCCAATCAGCTCATCGACCTCAGTTATCTTAGCTTCGACCCTTAAAAGCCAGCCTTGAACTTGTTCACGCCGTTTCATATTCCCTCCTTCCTCAATACCGAGCCTTCGAATCACATCGTCCTTTAACTCCCTTAATTCTTCTCTTGCAATCTGCAAAGCTTCAAGATTGTGTTCAAGTTGGCATATGTACTCTGCTTGTCCAGAAGTACAATCCCAGCAGCGATTGATGAAGGAATCTCCGCATTGAATTTGAAATGGGCAGACGTTACCCATCGCTTGCAATTTTCAGAAATTGGAAGAAGAAAATAGTGGGAAACAAGACAGAGGAAGACCGAAAGAAATCTTGTAGAAGAGATCCACTTGGGAAAATTAAATGCTTTTTTCTTGTAATTTAATTCTACAATTATTAACATTCACTTTTCCAAATATGATTTATTTAAAAATAATAATTTAAATAATTTTTTATTATTTCAAACAATAAAATTAATTAAAAAATTCAATTAAATTAATTTTTTTAAAATTAAATTGAATTAAAGCTTTAAACTATGAGTATGGTATTGTTCATGCAAACTTCGTCCCAAGGATGATATGTTTTTTGGAAAGTCAAAGAACGACACAGCAGTGTTTCTTTATCGGAAAAATTACTTTTTAGTTTTTAAAATTTAATATAATTAATATTTATATTTTTCTATTTTAACGATCTAACCCTTAAATTTTTCACTTTCTTTTTCATCTAAATTCGTAGTCTTTCTATTCTTCTTCATACTACTAATCCATCAGTTTCCATGTCAATGTCCTTACCATAATTCCTACATCTTTTGCAATAAATCTCTCTCTATTTTTATAAGAGCTCACTCTCTCATCTCTCTATTAACCCTCCAAAAAAATAATTTATAATTCTCAAATAATGATTTAGGTATTTTAAGATTTGGAATCTCATCTTATGAATGATGGTGGTGTTGATCGGAGAAGTGGTGGTGAATTTGGAGAGAGAAGGGTGTTGAGAGAAGTTGATGATGGGCTTCCATTATCTACTTGTTGTAAATATTTTAGAGGAGAAAAAGAAAAAGATATGAAAGAGAAAAAAAATGAAAAAAAATTAAAAAAAAAATCAATAATGCAAAAAAAAATAAAGAAGATACGAGAGAAAAGAAAGAGGAAAAAGAGAGAAAAAAAAAGAAATAGACAAACTATGAAAGAAGAAAAGATAGAGGGTTTCACATTGAGGGGTTTAATAAGTTTGTTAAGAGTATTTTTGAAAAATATTCTCACCTTTCACTTTTGATTCTTTAACCAAATGACTATTTTAGACAGAAAGACTATGAATTTGGACGAAAAAGAAAGTGAGAGATTTAAGTGTTGAGTCGACAATATAGATAAACAAAAATATTAATTATGCTAAATCTCATAGATTGAAAAAGTAATTTTCTTTCTTTATGTTAAAATGTTGAACTCGGCTGCAGGCCGGACCGACGTCAACGTTGGCGGCTGCCCGCTGCCCCCTCAATTTCTTTCTTGTTTTTTTTTTTAAATAGTCTTGGTGTAAGCATTTTAAGAAAATAAATAAATATAACACTTTAATATAAAATTATAAAACTAAAAATATATTTCGTTTGGCAAATTTTTTCCCTATAAAGTTAATATTTCAACTAATACATATTATAGTAATTATAAATTATTCTCGTAAAATATAAATTAATGTAAAATTACTCATACATAAACTTAAATTCTTAAAATTCAAATTTTTTATCTTTTATTTTTTTATAGGTAAAAACATATTTAAAGTATCTAAAAAATTAAGGTAAGTATTCAAAAATTTGATTAAATTAAATTAATTTAAAATTTTAATTATTTTAATTTAATTTAAATTTAAAAAATTGATAAAACTAAATTGAATTGATAATAGTATATTATTTTTATAATATTGAGAGTTTACATCATAATAAAAATTAAAATATTTTAATTTAATTTTAAATTATTAAAAATAAAATGTAAACAAATTTATTAAACAAATTTAATCGATTAAAATGAATAAAATTAAATTATATTAATTTGATTTAAATTAATTCGATTCAAATTAATTACTATTTAAAATTAATTTAATTCAATTTTTATAAATATTAAGATTTTAATTTATTTAATTCGATTTAATTTTAAATTTAACTCGATTAAATTTTCGTTCTAACTCAAATCGAATTCCAAATACATTCGTATTTAAAACTCAAATAATTAATTCAATTCAAATCAAATTGAAGAGCATTATAAATAAAATTTGAAGAATTAAACTAAACTTTAAAATATAGTATGAAAAGTGATTCTAAATATATTAGATTGTCTGATAAATTTAAAAAAAAAAAAAAAAAAAAAAAAAAAAAACTAACTCTTGAGTAAAGAGAAATGGACATTTTAAATTTAAAAAAATGCATGTATCTTTGTATTAAAATTTTCACTTTATTTATATCGTAAATTAGTTATCTTATGTATTGAAATTATAGTGTGAATTTTTAACTATAATTTTTACTATTTAAAATAAATTTATATTTTAATACCATTATAATTTATATATTTTATTAATCAAAATAATTAAATTACCATATTAATTTTGGCCCATCCTCATTTAATTCTTTGTGGACAGGCTCATCCCAATAAATTAAATTCAGGCATAAATTACCATACTTAACTGTTTATTAATGATCATATGATCTATTGCTTTTATTAATGTGTGTGTGCGTTTTGTTTTTTCTTTTTTTTTTTTTTAAATGGGGATGGGGATTCGAACCTGAGATCTATCAGGTTTAACCGGATGCACTTACCATCAGGCTAAGCCTGGGAGTGCTTGTTTTTTCCTGTTAGAATGGATATATTGTCTTAATGAAGAATAATCATCATCATCATATAAAATTAATATCCTTTAATTTTTAAAGATTTTTAATGAAAAACTATTCGATAAAACTATTTAATTTTTAAAGACTTTTAATGAAAAAATTAATACAAAATTAATATTCCTCATATGATTATTTTTCATTAAGACAATACATCCATTCTAACAGAATAAAAACGATTTGATAAAACTCACAATTGAATCTATTTTTTTAATGAAAAACTATTTAATTTTTAAGATTTTATTTTATTAATAAAAATATCATTCTATTAAAATTTATGATATAAATTATTTATTATAGTCTGCTATTCGATTTAAATTAATTGAATTAATTTAAAATTCCGTTCGATTTTTTATTTTTATTTATTTAATTTTTATTTTTAAAAATTTTAATTTATTTTAATTTTAATAAAAAATTAATAAAATTAAATTTATTAATAATTAATAATATATTATTTTTAATAATATAAAAAAATTATATCATAATTAATTAATATTAAAATATTATAATTAAATTTTAAAATATTAAAAATAAAAAATAAAAAATAAAAATATTATTAAAAAGTAAATCGATTAAATTAAATCGAATTAAATTAGATTAATTTAAATTAATTTTTATTTAAAATTAATTTAATTTAATTTTTATAAATATTAAAATTTCTATTTTAATTTTTTCTGTTGGAAATGCTGACCTCTAATCAGCATTGTAATGATCCAAATTTATATTGGCCAATGTATAAACTGTTTTCTTTTTTTGTTTTTGGGAAAGCCAATAGATAAACTTGATTATTGTCTACAGTGCTGCATATTGGGTGATGGATAAACTTGATTTCTCTACAGTACTCCATATTGGCGGATGGCTAAACTTGACCCAATTGGCCGTTTTGGATGCAGTGCTTCATTCATATTTGCAGGGTGGGCAGCTTGTGACGTCAAAGGGGATGCTTTTTCGATTTTTTTTATATATTTTTTTACTTATATTACCATTATTAAATTACTTTTTAAAAATATTAGCAGGCGGATCAATTTATCCATTTTTTTAATATACTTTTAAAAAATTTCTCATGCATATATGTTGCATTGAATTATTTACATCACTAGCTAAAATAACTTTTCATCCATTAAAATCTTTAAAATATTATATTTAATACATTTAAACTGATTGCAAAATTTACATTGAGTATTTATTTTTAAAAAATTATTATTTAATTTTTATAGTATAAATAAATTTAATTTATTAATTTTCTCTAATTTCTCTTTTATTTATTTTTTTTTCTCCTAACAATTCAACTAATATTGTTTCTTTCATTACTATTTCAATAAACTTATGAACAAAACCAATTTCATCATTTAAAATTTTACTTATTTTATTTTATTCTATTAAATAATCAATAATTAAATTTCTAAAACAAATCATAGGGTACAATTATAAAACTTTAAAATTATAATGAAAATTTATTATTCTATGAAGTTAATTTTTTTATATTAATTATGATTACATATTAAAGAATTAAATAATACTTTTATATTTTTTATAAAAAAAACTTAATATTATATATAATATTCTCTTTCAATTGGTCAAAATAAAATTCTATTGATCTCTGTCTAATTTCTTTCTTCATCTACTCTCTCCAATAATAAAAAGAAAAAAAAAGTCTAAATTTAAACTTTTTTCATAATAAAAACAAGTGGAAAGAACACTGGAAGAGTCCAGAATTTTGATACCCTGCCCATCTCCATCTCCTGTAATCATCACCCATTTCCATGCAATCCCTACGCACTGCCATACCCACGTTCTCTCCACTTTGCTTTTTGTTCCTTTTCTGCCTAATTTCATGCGCATAAATTTATACCTCCAAACTAGAAATTTCACCACCTTCTTCCTCCATTTATGATTTTCTTCTCCTCTGTCCTCCCACTTCTTTTTAATTAGCCGTCCCAAATTTAGGCTCAGTTTATTTATTTAAATAAATACTTTTTATAAACATATAATTTATTTTATTTTTAAAATAAAATATATTAATTAATATATATAAATATGTTAATAAAATTTTCAAAATATAAAAAATTATTTTTATTAATTAAATTATTTAGCATTTAAAATTTGCCCGTAACGTATATTAAGTCACTCTCTTTTCCTTAGAAATGGCAAATCAAATATTTTTTGCAACTGATGCTACTAAAACTTAATAAAATAAATTTAAATAATTATAATCGGATTTGAAATGAATTATGAGTTTAAAAATTAATACCATAATAAGTTTATATTAAATTTAAAATTAATATAATAATATAGAAAAAAATGAAATGTGTCAAAAAAATAAAATTAAGAAATTAAATAGTTTAATTTTCAAAATATAATGATGAAATTAACATTAGTGATAAAACCCATCAACTAAACCATAGATTTTCCTTAATTTTATAATAAAAGTAAAAATCTTTTGTTTATAACTAAAATGTTAAATTAAGATATAAAAATTTCTGTAAATTTATTTTTACACAATATAAGAAATATATTTATATCTATATATATTTTTATGTTGAGGGTGGTCCTCTACAAAACAAATGAATGTTCACGGTGTAGAACTTTGCGTATGAAATCATGCTTTGATTGCTAATGAAAATAATAATTTAATTTAAGAAAAATTTGAAAAGTTTAATTTTTGCAGTAGCTTATTTACATTCGTAGAGAGCTTTGCTTATGAAATCATGCTTTGATTGCGATTGGTGCTAATCCTAGTCACCATTGAAGATCTACGTGCCACAGTCATCAACATTTATATATTGCATGAAAGACACGTTGCATGAACGTTGCTCCTATAAATGCGCATCATTTTCCATGAAAATTCATGGCAATTTTTGATGGCTAATTTTTCATTTCTCTTCTTTGTCTACTTTCTTTCTGGCTCATCTCTTTAGTCTCTTTTTCTTGGTTAATAATTCTCTTTGATTCTTTAACACCCGCCGTTTGTTTTAAAAGATATTAATTCCTGCCAAGTTTTTCGCATTGTTTGTTTTCTCTGATAATGAAGGAGAATATGGAAAATCCTCTCCATCTCAAGTCCTTGAATCACATCTCTCTTCTGTGCAGATCACTCGAGGAATCCATTGAGTTCTATCAGAACATTCTTGGGTTTGTGCCAATTAGGAGGCCTGGGTCTTTTGATTTTGATGGAGCTTGGTGATTTTCCTTACTACTATCAGATAACTAAACAAGCAGATTATTTTCTTTCTTCAATTTAGTTATTTTTTCTTTTTTTAGAATGATTATGATTTGTAATGTTGTTTGTTTGTACATATGTGAATTTGTATAGGCTATTTGGCTATGGAATTGGAATTCATCTTCTGCAATCAGAAGATCCAGAGAAGATGCCAAAGAAAAGTAGTATTAATCCCAAAGACAATCATATCTCTTTCCAGGTTAATTTCCAATTAATTTTATTTAAACTTATGTTGACTGCATATTAACATTGATGAATTGAAAATTTGATTAAATTTGGTGTTTGTTTTAGTCATCAGACATACAAATTTTGGGTATGAACAGAAGAACCAAGACGACATCTCTGGTTCAGGCTTTCAGCCACTAACCGGTGGCTGTTTTGTTTTGTTAGAGAAATTCTACTAATTAACAAAAATGGAAACTAAAAAAGAAGAAGTCATTCTAGCGCAAACTTAGGTGAAGCCTGATAATTTAATGCCTAAGAAACTTGGGTGGTTGTTGAATGTTAACAGTGTGAGAGCATGGGAGCAGTGGAGAAGAATTTGAAGGACATGGAAATCAAGTACGCGAGATCCATGGTGGAGGAAGGTGGAATCCGTGTGGACCAACTGTTCTTTCACGACCCAGATGGGTTCATGATTGAGATATGCAACTGTGATAATCTTCCTGTGGTCCCTCTAGCTGGAGAGATTGCAAGAACATGCTCACTTGTGAATCTGCCAATACTGCAGCATAACAAGCAGCAGATCCAGCACCAGTTGGTTCAGCAGTAGAGACTTGTAGAGACTCACAATGGTGCAAACATTTGGCGTTTGTGGTGTGTGGCTGTGATCTTTGTTATGTGATAATGTGTTGCTTCTCTTTACAATAAGACAAAACGCAAATGTGATGCACTTCAATGGAGATTGATCATTTGAGATTTGGTCGCCATTGGTTGTTAACATTTTGTATCAAAATATGTAACCTTATTTATATATATGTATACACTTTTTAAAAAATGAAGAAAACTCCATTAGTGTGATTTCAAATGAGGAGTTTGTCTTCATTAAGATCTCTTTCTAGAAAGAGATTGGTAGTGATGTCCTCTTTCTCTAGTTGAATGAAATAAGTAGCTTTTCCCCTGAAAAGAAAGTAATTTGTCTTCGTTAAGATCTGGGATTTAGGAAGGCTTAGAATTGGATAAAAACTCCATGCCAATTCTAAGCTTGGTGATGACTGTCTCTTGTCTTGCCCTAGAATGGAGACAACCGCATAGACAAAGACCATCTGTCTGAAAAGTGGAGCTATTTTAATTGTATGAACAAATCATTGATGATTTGTGCAGTTGGGCCTATGGCCCCGTAACTATGCCCAAAAACCATACTCCAATTTTTTTAAAAAAAATTATAAACAAAAGAGAAAAATTGAAATTAAAAAAAATTGTCTAACATGATAAATGTAGGATAGCAAGATTATCCAATTTTTTATTATTTGAATATTCGATTTGACTGATGAATTTGAATGATTTATAGTTTAATATGATGAATTTGAATAATTATACCGATGATGAATTAGTTATAATCGATTTAAAACAAATGGAATTTTAACAAGATTTTTAAATTTTAATAAATAATTATAATAAAATTTAATAAAATGAATTTAAATAATTATAATCAGTTTTAAAATGAATGTAATGAATTCAACAAGATTTTTAAATTTTAATAAGATAAATTTAAATAATTATAATAAAATTTAATAAAATAAATTTAAATAATTATAATCAGAATAAATTTAAATTTAAAAATTCATAATGAATTTTATTTATATAAATAATTAATTTATTATAAATATATATATATATATATATTAATGTAATATTTATAAATTTTTTGATATATTTGTATTTAAAAAATTAAAATTTTAATTTTTAAAAAATATTAAAATTTTAAATTAAAATTATTAATAAATATTTTTGTATAAATTATTAATTTAAATATATGAGACTAAACAAATTTGATTTTATTCAAATAATTTGAATAAAAATTGAATTTGAATTTTATTCGAGAATTACTCATAATATATTAATGTTTAATTATTTAAATAAAAATTAAATTTAAAATTGATTGAGGAATTTATATTAATTTTTAATAGAATTTATATTAATTTTTCATTGAATTTAAAATAAATTTGGATATTGTTAATTTGAATAAAATTTAATTTTTAATTGAATTTAAAATAAATTTAAATATTATTAATTTAAATAGAGTTTAAAATTTAATAATTTAATTTTTGCGTTACTTTACCAATATTGAGCAATCAAATTTACCAAACTCACTTGACATAGATTGTCCATGAAACTTTTTCGAGACACTTTAAAATATACAGTTGCATGTGATATTATTACTGAAAGAGACTGAGAACTGATTGAGATAATTGGATGCATTCAAGTCAAAGGAGAACTCAGGAGGACAAGGTGGGTTATGCTGCTATGAGAACGGATGCATATGATCGGACGACAATCGCTTAAAGGCAATTATGATGAAGTTGGGTTTCTGTACCGCTCGGGTGGAGAAGGTGATGACACCTTTGTCTTCAGTGCAGTATATGATTTCTCATGGTGGTAAGGGTCATGGCCCAATCTCCAATGACCTAACTGTTATTAATTTCTTCCAGAAAATGCAAGATAAGACTTAAAAGAAATTCACTTATTTTCAAAAAATTTAAAGAATAGCTGACTAAAAATCCCATATACGATTTTATTTATTTATTTTTTTAATTAAAGAGAGAAATTCATTACCAATGAAATTAACAATCCAATATATATATTATCACATAATTATCAGAGAACGGAAAGTTAAAGACCTCTTTCAAGCATTTTCTCAAAATTCTCCATAGATTCGAGCCTCTGGATCAGAAGTTGTTGCCTGAATTTCTTGATGAATGCTTCTGCACTTTCATTTATGTCCATGGATGGCTTGCTCTCAAGCTTTTCTGCTGGTTTTTTCTCTGCAACAACAGGATCTCTTTCTTTCTTGAAACTGTGTGCATCTTCTTTTGATTCAAAACTTTTGAAATTATGATATTTAGAGGGCAAGGTGCTATTGTTCTTCACCATATTGCTTCTCTTCCTTTTCTTGTTCTTGAAAGCTAGCCTCTCTAGATGATATATCAACTTCATGCCCATACTTCTTAAATATGAGAGAAAAGTGAAGATTTTTTTTTATTAAAAAAATGATAAATAAGTAAAAGATTCCATCTTTATTATTATTTTTATTATTGATAAAGAAGTAAAAGATTTTTTTTATATAAATTATACCAAAAAAAAAAGGATTATAGCCATCTTTGCTGACCTGGAAAAAGAAAACCCACATTATTGAATGACCCACACGCATGTAATAAGAATCATAGAATTCAAAACCGTGCCGCTTAAGACGAGGTTTGGGGCCGAAATTTGGTCTTCACTCGCCGAATTTTGGCTTCTTCAACAACTCTGCTTCCTTGAATTACCCATATCCTCTTTTTTTTTTTTTTTTTTAATCCCTCATCCTAAGTGTTATTTTCCAATCAACTTATTTATATTGAGGCCTAATTTTTTTTTATTTGATCGAATATTTTCTCATATCAATATCTTTAAAAATTTTCAAATAATTTTGAAGTATTCTTCAATAAAGTGAAACTCTATTTAATAAAAGCTCTCTGTTTAAGGTTTTCTCCTTCTATTAAGGTTGAACTTGAGCCTGGGCTTTGTTTCTGATATTTTGTTGGGCTTTAATTTTCTTTTTTGGGCTTTTAACAGCTTTCAAGTTTTTTTTTTAATTGTAATTTATATGGGCCTCAGCCTTTTTTTAATGCATCTATGTCTTTTGGTAAAAGAAAAAAAAAATCTTTTTAACAGTTAAAATATTGATAGCATATATGACTTTGTACGATCTTATGTCATTTTAATCCTAGGAGTTTTCATGGGCTTTGTCTGTCTATTGAAAATGTTGGGCAGAGTATGTCGCTGTGCTTGATCTTAACTTGTGGTTAGGAATTAAGACTGTTGCAGAAAAAGGATTTGGTTTTGGGATGTTTGCAATCAATACATACTGACACTCTTGTTTCTGGATTTGAAGTCCATCTGATGAATTGATGGGACAATGGTCGGTGAATGTCTCATTTTCTTGCGTGCAAGGCCTAAGATTAGAGGATGTCCTTTGAATTCAGTCAGCCATGACAATGGTCAGTGAATGTCTCATTTCAAATATAACTTTTTTTAATATTACTTTATGCGTTTTTTTTAAGCGAGTTTGATGTATTTAACTATTAGCTATAAATTAACTAGATATTTAATAAAAAAATTTTACTTTTATATTTATTTAAAATCTGATAATTTATTTATCACGTATATATGAATTATCAAAATTTAATGAATGGATGATTATCCGTTAATATATATTTAAAGTCCTGACAAATAAAAAATAGAATTTTCAATAGATATATAAATTTAATTAGAAAAAATCACTCATTCCTTTTTACTTCCTTCTATTTAATTAGAAAAAATCACTCATTCCTTTCTACTTCCTTCTCTTTTGTATGTTAATACTGTATAGTCACTTTTTATGATAGTATTATTTATTTTTATTATTTAGACAGTACGTTCGGACGAATCAGAATATATTTGCATATCAAACAAATAGAGTTACAAAGTGACTGAATCGGCTATTCTGTCACATGTCATATCACAAAGTTAGATTATTTTTGGATGGACCCGCGCTCATAACTCTAGCCTTGTTGCTAAACTAGAGTTTATGATATTGGATCGATCTACTTGAAAATGGTCTGATGAGTTTTGAGTCTGTATTTTTATTTAGAATATGGTCTCACCACGATATAAAAGGTGTAACAATCATCAATATTCAAATTAACTTAAAATTAATGTTTGGAGAGCCATTATCTTATCAAGAAAATTAATAGATATGGGCATTAAGTGGAGGCCACTTCTTGGATTGAATTGGACCTCCACCATTCAACATTTATAATTATTATCTTTTTTTTAAGGTCCCCATGAACATATAACACTCTTAGAAAGTGCATGAATGCTCACCACCACATCCACTAACTGATGTTGATTTGCCCAAAAGAGATGAAGAATGACAATTGAAAAGTTCAATGTCTTTTTCATTCTAGCATATTTACCATTTTTTTTTTAAAAAAAAAAAATAAACTCAAAAGGAATTTTTCCTATCAAAATTTTCTTATCCTCAGAGCATGATGCTCTTCTCATCTTGGTTTTCTAGCTTCTACAGGTGCTTGTTGGCTTCAAGTGGACGGAGTTGGCAGCTCTCCATAATAACTGAAGATTAGATTATCATAAATTGATGATCACAGTGGATATGATTGGCCTTTCCAAAATGTGGAGATTCGCAGGGATCTAACTGTGCAATCTTTTTCATATTTTGCGGTGGGGGTGAGGGGTGAGCAAGAGCTGTGGCCCAATGATTAAGCTTAGCAGTTATCACATGTGATACCCAGAATTCCCAAATCAAAATCAGATGCTTTGCCTCTGTGAAGGGCAACCGCTACTCATCCCTATCAATTGGTTACAAGGGTAACTTTACCCTTAGCCAAAACAATAATCCATCATTTTAGATACCTCTCATTTTATAAACTGTAATAATGGCTAAATGGGAAATTTCTTATTATTTATTTAAATAATAGAATATTAGAATTTGTTTTTAAATTAAATTGTTATGATTTTTTTTTTAAAAATATAATATTCTATTATTGGGGATATGCTTTTTTTTGTTTGAAGGACAAATCATAAACTATATTTATTTACATATTATTCAAATGGATGAATTTTTAAATCATAAGGAAAAACCTTACTATAAAACCAAAAAGCCCTCCACATTTGTATAACAGTGAATTAGTGTGACACCCAACAACATTAAATATTAAAAGAGGATGTTGTGAAGAATGTTGAATTTCAGAAAGAGATTGACCCAACACAAGCCTCATTAATTTGCTTGCATGCCTGACCAACCAACCAGCCGTCCATCAAGTGGAGCTGTTATAATTCAAAGCTGTGATGCTAAAATGGTGCAAAACAGTTAAGCAAAATGCATGAAACTAGGGATTATATAAGTTATCTAAACTCCTATTTTGTCAAAGAAAAAAGCAAATCTAGTTAACTAACTGCAACAACTTTGATTAACAGGGTCCACTTCTCTTTGCTGATCCCAAGAAGGCTCCCAGAATCTCTCTGCCAGAGAAACCACAGCTCAAACTCATTCGTCTAGATTCTCATCTTTTCTCAATTTGGCAAAAAAAAAAAGATTGCTCTTGATTAAAAATTTCCATTAGGAGATTCTAACTAATACGATCACAGAAAGAGAATGATCAAGAAAAGAGATAATCAAGTTTGCTTTTTTACAGAAGATCAAGAACAAGAACCAGACCGTATACACATAATTGGATCAACCCAGAACACAAAATCATCTCTAAAATCTAAGAAAAGAAACACAAGAACATGAGCATATCTAATAAATTAAGAGGACAATGAAAGATTATAACTCAGTTCTGTTTCAAAAAGCTTCTGCATGACATCTCAGTTTGTTGAGATGAACTTTTAAGCTCTTTAACCCTACAAACCTAACAGCATATGTAAATAGAGCACCAAAATACTGTAAACAATCATACCCTTTTCCTCAAATTCTCCGACGGTCACCTGAAAACTATCGTGATCTGGTTTTACAGGCCTTTTCCCGATGATTCTTCGCTGGTTTTCCGAAAGCACCACAAAAGCCACAAGCAGAGACCCTAGGAGAAGGAGGTTCAACTGCCGGAGAGACCTTCCCGGTGCGGTAGGCTCGTTGTCCGCCGTTGGATCGGCTTCTTTCAATGGTGCAGATTGTTCTTGATGATGTTTTAACATCTTTTTCTTGCTGGATATCTAGCTTCTCTTGTAGCTCTCGTTCTTGTTCTTGTTCTTGCTTCTGGTTTGGTACTTGGTTTAGCTCTCCTGACAAAAGCTTATCGTCCCAAACAAGACCTGAAGAGCCTTGTCTCCTAAAAGACACAGCAGATCTTTGCAAACCAGCCATGGCTTCTCTCTCTCTCTCTCTGGATCCTTCTCGCTGAGACGAAAATATTTACCTTTGAGTTGTATATATACGACCTGAAGAGGCTTTCTTTTTTGACATTCACATATAGAAATAGGCAAAGCAGAGGGAAGATAAAAGGAAATAACGGGTCACAACGAGGCAACTCGGTCAAACATATCAATATTTCTTTATTCTTTTTATTTTTCGCTTTCTTTCTGTTGAGATCGAAATCAAACAAGAGAAAGGATTTGTTTAAATTTTTTATAATATTGGGTAATTTATAGAGTTGTTAGAATAATGGACCAATTATTTATTATTTTATTGACTTTTTTGAAGGAGCTGCAAACGTGATTAAGTTTTATTTATTTATTTATTTATTTATTTTCCACAATTACTGACCTGGCTTACTCAACCTCTCCACGCGAAGCCGCCAGCTCCTTTTTATTTAATTAATAATGACGATCGATGGTATTTCTAAACAATAGGTGATAGATGAAGATTTTAATTTTTTTTTTAATACTTTCTTTATTTTGTTTTGTTTTATTTTATTTTTCCTTTGATCGTTCCAGAATTAATAACAACTAAGAATTATTTAATCTCCAATTTTATTTATATTTTCTTTATTATATTCTTTATATGTAATTGGAAAAAGTTATTTATTTTATATGATATTAAAAATTATTTTTAATTTGAAAAATTATAAATATATTTAAATTATCATTATTTTTTTTTATAATACTTTCCACCTTAGTTTTGTATTAATTTAAAATAAAAAATTATGTATACTTAAATATATAAATATAATTATTAAATACAGTTTTAGTTATAGTCTATCAATGTACAGAGTTCCATGTTTTTTAATTTAAAAAACTGTATTTTTTAATATAACGAAAAAATTATAAAAAATAATCATTTAAATATTTTTTATAAAATTTAAAAAATTAAAATAAACATCTTTTTTAATTATTTAAATAAAAAAAACATGTTTTAGAAATATGGCAAAATAGCTAATAATGTATGTTTTGAAATGAAAAAAAAAATTATTTAATCTTTAGAATATGGCAAAATTAATTAATTAGTGTATATATCTTTAAAAAACATTAAATAGTCGATCTGGTTTTTATAAACTCAATTAAAAGATTTGTATTATTAAGTTTTAATATGATTACCACTAATTTTATAAATTAATGGAATCACAATAAATTAATTGAATTTTTAAAATTATAAAAACTGTAATTTTAAAAATATAGAAATTAATTAATTGATTTTTTTAATACTATAAAAAAACTAAATAATAATTATTGTTTTGAAAATGTGGTAGGCTAATGTCTATGTGGCGCAAATGTTCCAAATAAGCCAAACATGGAGCATCAGCTTTTTCAGAGAGTTGCAGTAGCTCTTCTCTTTGACTGTCATTGGACTCTCCTTTCTTATACTATCTCCAAAATTAACATTAATTAACAAACCAATTCTAAGTATAACCTTAAACCTGTCAAGATTATAAGAATACAGTTTTCACCGATCTAAGTTTTAAAATGACAAAAACAAAAAAAATTTTTTTTGAATTTCTATTTCGCGAGCATTTTAAATACTCTCATCTCGAAATGAAAATTATATATGTCTTCTTAGATTTAAAAAAAAATTATAAATGTCAATTTCATCAAGTTCTAGTCGGCGGCTTTCTTTTATTTTTTAATATAATTTTTTATTAATTATTATTTTTTAAATAAATATAATTAAAAAATTAATAATTTTTTTTAATATGTATGAATAAGATCAAATAGAAAAAAATTATGAAAGTAATTAAAAAAATCCTCTGCCCGTGGATTTGCTGGTTTCAGATATACAAGGGTCAAGGGGTTGCTTGGCCTTTATTGATAATTTTTTGGAAGACTATTATCATTCAATATTAAACACAACTCTAATATCAATTAATTAAAATGGATTCATTTTAAATTTTATTATTTATTTAAAATTTTTTATAATAAATTAAAAAAATTTATCACGCACTCGATATATATTTATCCAATAAAATCATGACACATAATTTAAATATTTTTATCAAATTGAATTAATTTAGATAAATTATTTCGACTTTATTTTAAAAAAAAGAAAAACTGAAACTTCAGAAATGGCAACTAGCTCAACTTTTATAAATTGGGTGTGTTGAAGAAAGTCAAGGGATGAAATTATTAGCTTTGAATATATACTATTTGGTCACAGCCAAAAGGAAAACTATGGTCTTACTACTTTATTTTTATTCATTATTATTTTTGGAATTTGGGGAAAAAAAATAAAAATTATGATATTATGACCAAAACAAGGAAAATTTGAGATTTATGTGATTGTGAGTCCATGACATAATGAAGCACATCAAATCCTTAATTTCTTTATCCTCATCATAACATCATCAACATTATCATTGAACGTATATAAAAAAAGTCTCATGAAATTAAGCAATAATTCAATTTAAATATAATAATAATTAATAAAAAAATATATATGTTGGATTCTTAATGATAATGACAGCCAATTATGTTGACCTTTATCACTGACAAAAAGACATAATAATGAATATTATGAGCTTAATTTGTGTGAAAATAACTTTATTTATTTATTTGGATGGGAAATTTCTTTAGTTAGATCATATACGTTAAATAAGGCATCATGGTACTTTCAAGAAATTAGAAAGAAATAATAATAATAATAATAAAAAGACAAAAGCATAATGGTCTTCTTTTTGGCGAGTTGTAGAATTTAAAGAACTGTTAACTTATAAAATTTTGAAAAAAAAAACTATATCAATATATTATAATTTTTAAATGAAAATTTCAAAACTAATTAAAATAAAAATAATTTTTTTCACTATTTCTTTTATAAATAGTTTATTTTTATAACAAAACTGTTATATTATAATTTCATAATTAAAATTAAATAATTAAATAATCATATTTATTTTAACCATTCAAAATAACTTTTTTTAATATAGAAGTAACATGATTAACATTATTCAAAGTGTATAGAGAATGGGAATAAACAAACACAATAGTAAAACCATGTTACTTTATTTAATTAATGAGAATATGCTTTGATTTTTACATGGAAAAAAAATACTTTAAAATTGATTTTTTTATAAATTGCCAAATTTCATAAAAATTATCTCCAATTATTTCAAGTTTTATCAATTCAATCAATTCATAACAATAATATATATATATATATATACTAATCTCAAATTTATTCAGATACACTTATTATCAGGCTAAGCATGTGAGTGCGTATAATAATATTTATTTATATGCAGAATTTAAGAATTTTATGAACTATCGTTTGAAAATGTGATATTTAAATTAAAATTAATTTAAAAATTAGTTTGTAAGATACTTAATTCCCTTTAAATTTTATAATTGTCCCCAAGTAGTTAATAAACTCATGGAGTCTTAAGCACATGATTAAGTCTAAATATATTTGGATGAGAGGAAAGAATATAATAATATTTTTTCCTTTTGATTGGATTAAAGGAAAATAGAGAAAAATGAAAAATAAAGGTAGAAAATATTGAAATTGGGCTTGGGTTTCTAACAACTTTGTTTTTTTTAGCTGTATCAAAGAGCAGTCTTAAATCTTAATGAGTATGAATCCAGATGATATTTATCCATAAGCAGCATAAATCAAACAGCTGGAGTAGCTCAGTTGGTTAGAGCGTGTGGCTGTTAACCACAAGGTCGAAGGTTCAACCCCTTCCTCTAGCGGTTTTTTTTCTCAGTTTTATTTTATTTTTTTGTCTTCTTTCCAACACCAAAAATTAAAAATCGTTTCTTGAAAAATATAATTTTTGGAAAAAGTCTGAAAATTTCAGAAATTCAGACGGACCTTTTTTTATTTGTGAAAAATACTGTAATTTTCTTTCAAAAATCGAAATTTCTTAAAATAAATTATCAAATGGATTTCAGTGAATAAGATGATAGGAATTTTTTTTTTAAAAAAATTCAATTTCAAATGTTATTTTCTGACAGTTGGATTATTTTTATGGCATAATGATAATTATTGTTTTTATGAGTTTAATAACAGATTAAAATTCTCACACATAAAAAAATGTACTTGTTTTTTTTTATATATATATATATATATATTTATTTATTTATTTATTTTATATATAACAAAAATAGTATTTTATTAATAAAAAGTTTGTAAAATTATAATGACAAATATGGACTTAAACATAAATGTTTAAGTTAATTAGGTAAAAAAATTATTCTTTTTCTTATTTAAGTAAAATTTGTAAAATATGCTTTTTATTAAATATTTTTTCTCATTCTATAAAAATAAGCATATAATTATTTTCACATGATTAAAAAACATAATTAATATAATTAAAGCAATAATTTTAATATTTTCTTTTCTAATATACCTCTCATTCATAGTTCATTAATATTAATATTTTTAAACTATTAAATAATAATATGTTGAGAAACTAATAATATGTTATTATTTTTTTAAAAAAATAATATGTAATTTATGACAGAAGAAAAAAAAATTATTGAAGAGGGAATTCATTCAGAAAACAAAACTGCCATATATAGATCCAAAATTACAAAGTTAAGTTGGCCCATAGGATTATAAATGGAATTGATATCATGAAGAGCCTTAGATGCTAAAGCATGGCTTACAAACACCATTTGCATGAACAAGGGAGATAGAAGCAAAGTTTTCAGGAAGTTTCTCCATATTCTTATCAACCCTTGAATTTTGAAGGGAATATAGCCTTTGCTAGATAATGAGCAGTTTCATATATGCTTCTGCCCTTGTCTACTAAAGGAGAAAATATTTTTATGAGAATGAAATAAACTTTTTTATCTTGTAGGGAGAATTTCCTCTTGTTTCTTTACTTTTTTAGGTAAACTTTCTCCTCCCCTCTGTCTATTATTGTTTTCCACCCCATCAAAATAGGGTACTATCTTGATGTTCTGACTTTGAAGATTGGTGGTTTCTCATCTTCATTTCTAGATGGGGTTGTAAATAATATCAATCGCCATATTTGAGCTTCAAAAGAGGAGATCCAAAAAGCAGTAAACTAACATTTGCATATTATCTATATGTTTTGATTTTACACTTGCAGAGATATGATAGATTTAATAATACTTTTGGCAACCTCGGTTTGGTTCTCGATCTCTTAAAGCTTATAAGAGACCGTCCAATCGAGTCAATTGAGTTTCTTTTCTAAGGCATATTCCATGACTGTTCTCGAAGTGTTTCTTAGATCACTTTACAAATTTTCTCTATATTATTTAAGATTTTTCTTATTTTTAGTGTGATTTGAATGAACAAGTGTTGTTTTGAATTAACATTTATAAAGAAAAATATGGAGAGAATGACACCATGAAAAAGAGATATTCGGTCATCCATCAAACAGGTCGGATTTAGAATCTAAGGTTTCATATGCTTAGGCTTGTGGCCTATGAAGTTTTAATGGTTAGGGCTATTTTTAATGAATTAGTAAAATGGCTGGATAAAATTGTATTGAATGAAGGAAAGGATGTTGCAGGATCTGTCATAAGGTAAAGACCATCTTTTGCTTTAGCTAAAACAATCCTCTTTTAATGTATTCTGCTCATGTATGATGTATTTATCATGACAAAATATGAGATAATAATGAAGTGATGAGGTCAATTTAGTGACTGAAATAAAATTAAAAGAAAACTGAGGTATATATAAGGCTTCATGAAGAATGAGATATCAGGAGAAATATATTGTGCCAGATATATTTGCAGTAACTATAGCACCATTTGATGATTTGTGTAACGACCCGGAATCCGGACTGCTACCGGCGCTAGGATCCAAATCGGCTTAAAGCCGCCGGAACCCGTAGCAAGCCAAACATTCATCCTATAAACCTGTTTAATCACATACATGGTCAACACATACATAAAAATTTTGAACTTTTCTTTTCATTCAATCACCAAACTCAACCCGTGCATGCACTATTCATAAACATAAACATCAACCCCACACTGGAGTCCTCATCAATTGCTCCAATGGGGTAACATATCATAACTTAAGTTTGGTTTACATAAACAATAATAAAACATTATTAAAGACCATGTATAAAGGGATTAACTAACATACTAGAATCAAGCACAATTCTATCCTCAATACAATCCTTAACATTTCATAACTATTCGATACATTACATTACAATATTCTCATGTCCACAACTAGCTATTACAAGACATCACTTTACTCTAGATGGCCTCCTGGTCTATCCCGTACCTGCAAACCTGGGGGATTAAGGGAGTGGGGTGAGCTACTAGAGCCCAGTGAGCAGAATAATAAAATATTATATTTAAAACATATGATATCATGAAATGCATCACATCACAGACAAATCACGTCAAGGATGAACTTGTCACCAATAGCCCACTACACATTTCAATAGTGCCAGGGGCATAGACTGGGCCTCACTGGTCTTTCTCTTACATTACATAACATAACATTCCAATATGCCAGGGGCGTAGAATGGGCCTCACTGGTCTTTCTCTTACATAGTGCCAGGGGCGTAGAATGGGCCTCACTGGTCTTCCATACCATACCATATCATATCATATCATAGTGCGGACTAAAGGATCATCCAACATTTATCCATATCAACAACATAATATGCAATGCAACATATTCGTGAATTCTAATGCAAGCACCCTAATATATCTCATGGCATTCATGATGCGTGAATCATGCTAAGAACTGATTTATTTACTTTAAAGCATAAAGAGTTATTCCACTCACCTTAGGCTAGCTCTGACAAGACACTGAAGTAGCTGACTCACTGCTGGAGTCCTCGGTTCCTCGGGTCCGAACCTACATAGGTGGACTCAAATGAGGGACCAAACATCCATGAACATGACTCTAAAATACTCCCCAAAAATCCCCTAAAACACCTTAAAACAATCACATAAATCATGCAAAGGAAGGCTGAACAGGGCACTTTCGGCGGCCGAAAGTCCCTCCAGAGCCGAAAGTCATGCACCTTCGGCGGCACTTTCGGCTGCCGAAGGTTCCCTCCAGAGACGAAACTCATGCATGTTCGGCGGCACCTTCGGCGGTCGAAACTCCCTTCCAAAGCCGAAAGTCCACTTTCGGGGGCAGGGTTCGGCAGCCGATACATGCTACCACAGGCAGGTTCGGCGGCCGAAAGAGCCTTCGACTGCCGAACCTGAGTTCTTCCAAAGGGTAGAAACTCAGCCTTTAATATGCACAAAAGCCTCCCAACTCATTCAACATGCATTTACCTATTCTACAACATGCAAACTCAAGCATATAAGCTCCTAGGGGGTTCAAACTATCCTAAACCCCAACTACAACACATCAAACAACCCACATTGCTCAAAAACATAACATTAACCATAAAATCAACAATAACCTAAACATGCATTTCTACCCCATAAAACTTCATAAAACTCGTTTAAAACATACAAGAGGGGTAGGATCTAAGCTTACCTCTTGAAGATCGAGAGGGAAGACGATCCTAACTTGGAGATGGGGAGAAATCCACTCTTTGGTCTCCAAGCTCCAAAACTTGCTCAAATATCTTCAAACCGAGATAAAACTTGTTAATAAATGAAAGATTTGAAGGAAAAACATTAAAAACGACCATGGGAGGGCATGGACTCACCGTTGGCCGAAAATGGGGAGAAAACTCGCCCATTTCGGCCATGGGGCCCTTTTATAGGGGCTGCCAGACCACCTTTCGGCAGCCTAAAGTGCCTCCAAAACTCATGCAAGTTCGGCGGCCGAACCTTTGCCTCTTTCGGAAGCCTAACTTGCCCCCCTAAACCATTCAATGTTCGGCGGCCAAACTTGAGGTTCGGCGGTCGAACCTAGAAATGCCTCCATAGTCTATTTCATTCAAAACTCAATTTCCTCCTTACTTGAAATCATTAAATACAATAAAACATTTTATGAAAACATGACTTTACCCTTCTAGAGATTTCCGACATCCGAGATTCCACCGGACGGTAGGAATTTCGTTACCGGAGTCTAGCCGGGTATTACAATTTGACACGTATAGGCCTAATTCTTTTGTATGGTAGGAAATGATTAAGAGAAAAACAAACATGAACAGTAACTTCAGTGCCTAAGATCCATACATTAGTTTGCAAATAACACAATAAAATAGAAAAATTACATAGAAAATTGAAGCAAGAAGTATTGAGATGAAGCGAATCTGTGGCCGTGAATGTGCTACTTGATTTATGGAGTGTATGTCTTGTTTAGATTTGGTTGATTGACTTACTGGTTGAATCAAAGCAAGTAAGCGTTGATATTGATCTTGAGTGAAATGAAGATTTGAGGAATCAGGATTGCCTTGATTGAAAGCAACAATGCTAGATGAATCAATTATTTCGATGTTATTGATACTAGCGTTGTTGGAGCAATTTCTAAACTTAAAATCAGGTGAAAAACCATGTTTTCTATAACAAGTCTCCTTTGTGTGTCTTGATTTGCCATAGAAAGTACAAATCTTGGTGTTATTCTGAGTATTGTATCTTTTATTACCTTGGAGAGAAAATGTATTAGTACCTCGTCCATGATAAGATTTTTGAAATATTTCTTGGTTAGATTTGGCAATCAATGCTTTAGATTCTGGAATTACAATAAGAAATAATTGTCTTTCTTGTTGTACCACAAGAGAAAAAACTTTGTTTATTGAAGATAGTGGATCTATCATCATGATTTGCCACCTGACATTGTTGAACTGATCATTGAGACCCTTTAAAAATCTAATGACATAATCGTTTTCTCTGTAAGTTCTCACAGTTGCAATTGCACCACAATTGCATGAAGGATCACATGTGTACTGAGGTAGGGGTCCGAAGTTGATTAATTCATCCCACAAGGTTTTTAGATGGGTGAAGTAGTTCGTAACAGATGAATCTGCCTATTTGAGATGGTAAACTTCTTCCTGTAAATCATAGATGCGAAACATATCTACATGCAAGAATCGATCTTGAGGGTCTTTCTAGGCGTCTGCTGCAACATCTATCCAAATAATACTCTGCACAATTGGCTATGACAAAGATTTCGTGATCCAAGATAGAACAATGTTATTACACATTTTCCATACTGCAAACATCTGATCTGTGACTTTTGGCATCTTTAAAGATCCATCAATAAATTTTATCTTGTTCTTGGATTATAAGGCCATTTTAATGGCTCTGCACTAAGAACGATAATTTGATTATGAGAGATCATATGACACAAGAATTAAGGCAAAATTTTCACTTGGACGTAAAAAATATAGATTTGAAGGATTGGTGAGATAATTTGTTGTTTGGTTTTAAGTCTAATTCAAGAACCTCATATTTTGGTTTGCCATGAACGTAGTGGGAAGGAAAAAGAAGAAGAAAAATAAAAAGGAAAAAAAATGTTATTGCTTTAATACCATATTGCAAAAAGAAACATGGCTAGAAATAAAAAGACTAAGGCAAAAACTCACTTGATTTTTGACTTATTCTAAAATGGGTACGTCATTGTGTACAGCTCATTATGTGCAGCTATTATTATAACAAAAAACATGTGAGTTGAAAAAAGAAAAAATATTTTTTCATTATTTTGTGCAGCTGGCGTGTTCTCTAGAATAATTGCCCGACCTCTTTTGTTAATTAGCGCGTCTTCTAAAATAATTGTCTGACCTCTTCTATTAGCTGACACGTCTTTTGAAATAAAAGTCGTCCGACCCTGTTCTACTAAAAATGTCTTCACTTAATCAACTACAGAAGTCGTCTGATTTGAACATTGGTCGTCTAATCTGATATGTTGTAGAAGTCGTGACTTGAACTGTTGGAGAAGTGGTCCGACCTAGTCATCTTGAAATGATAATCTGATTGTCTAATCATCCGACCTACCGACCATCTCAATAACTCTAAAATAAGTGATTTTATTTATCGGGTAACAACTTACATAAACTCACACTACAAAATCATGTGAAATCCAAAAAACTAAAATACCAACTGATCAAATATGAATCATTCAATAATACAAGTAATTACCTAGAGTTTTTTTTTATCTCATTGGCACACTGAAACAACAATTAATTAAATTAAAACAAGGCACACACACCTTTCAGCAGGACGAGGCGCATTAAACAATCAACATTCAGCACATGCTCTACCATTATGGCGCTTACGGTTCGAAATCACATAGTTGAGTTGACTCGTTCAAGCAACTCGGTGATTTTGCATAAACTCAACAAAATGGTCTATGTATCGATCGTGAACATCTTTATCTGCAATTAGTTTCTTCATCTCCTTTGCTCCGTTTCTATAGACTTCTCCTTCCTTTTCAACCATAACTAACCTAAGCGAGGCAGCTATCGAGTCCCTTCTAAGAGACCCATCTTCTCCATCTCGTTTCACCTCTATACCCACCATCTTCTCACTAAAAAATCTTGCAATTAATCCTTGGTCTATGGAGATTGGCAGCATGATCAAAGGACGTTCAAAGTAAAGTGCCTCTAACATTGAAGCATAACCACAGTGAGTTAAGAAGCCTCCCACCGATTCATGACCCATAATTTTGAGTTGAGGTACCCAACTTCCCCACACCATTCCACGTCCCTTCACTCGCTCCTCAAACCCGTCTGGTAATTTCACCGAGTTATCTCGCTTCCTTAGAGCCCAAAAGAATGGAAACCCTGATAACTCCAATCCATGTGCCAATTCGTGTAACTCGGGTTGACTCAGTTCCGACTCGCTTCCAAATGCTATGTAAACCACAGAACCTTTGCTTTGCTTGTCTAGCCACTCTTTGATTGTAAGCCATGTAACATCTTCGTCACTGCTGCCATCAAGATCTACAGGCGGCAATAAACCTAGTGGTAGAACAGGCTTGCCGGAAAACTCCTCGACAAGCATCGAAAAATTACGTTCTAGCTCATTGCAGTTCCGTATAACTATAGCGTCACAACCTTGCATTACTGAACCTAAACGAAACATATCGGAGAAACCCGAAGTGTTTACCTCAAAGTGATCAGCAAAAGCTCGCTTTGCCTCATGGAGCCGAAAAGCGACCTTGGAAGGAAAAGGGATCCACTGAGGAGGCACAGTGAAATCCTCTGGTCGAGTTCGTGGATCCTCACCTTTAATCAGGGCTGAGGGAGATGATCCTAAGAAAGATAGAGTCCAGGCACCGTACATACTGAAGAAGACAGCAGAAATCCCAAGATCAGCCACCATGGGAGGTAACCAATAGGGAGCAAAGTCATAGATGATCCAATCTGGATTAGAAGTTTGTAAAAACTGAAGCAGAGGGACTTGGAGACCGTCATAGGCAATCTTGAGGTATGCAGTTTTCCGGGAAGGTATATCAGTGGTGGCCTCCGCATTCTGTGGGAGATGTTCAACTGTCGGCAAAGGGAGGCTCACTAAATTGAGAAGAGGTTCCAAATTTGGAGGAATTTTTGGTAGACGTTGGATGTTTCTGGGGGTGGATATGAAAGAGATTTTGTGACCCCTCTTAGCTATGCGCTTGGCGAGCTCAAGGAATGGGATTAGATGACCGAATGCTAGCCATGGAAACAGAGCAACGTGCAGCTTCTTAGCTTCGCTCATGTTGAATTATGTGGCTGTGGGTGCTGTTCGAGAGAGTTCTTTTGTTTACTGTCGGCAAATTGCTTTTAGATATATAGGCTCTGTCATGTTCTTTTTGCAGGTTTCACTTTCAAGCGGCCAATGTTGTCTAATTGCAGTTCCTCAATCAAATAACAGAACCCACAAATAGAGTATTTTCGCATAATCATCCAATTGAATCTTAATAAAATGAATTTAAATAATTATAATTAAATTTTATCTAAATTTAATTTTAAAAAATAATATTCATTTAGAATTAAATCAGATTTAAATTTTATATATAGAATGTTTATTGTTTAAATTTATTTATATAAATAATTAATTTAATATAAAAAATATATTTTATAATAATATTTATACTTTTTATTTAAAAATTAAAATTTAAATATCTTTTAAAATTATTAAATTTTTTAAATAAAAATTATTAATAAAAAATATTTTTATATAAATTATTAATTAAAATATATAAAATTAGACAGATTCTGAATTTATTCGGATAACAATAATCGAATTTAGAACGAATTTAAATAGTTTAAATTAAAATTTAATTGAATTCAAGATAAATTTAAATATTATTAATATAAATTAAATTTAAATTTAAGTAATTTAATTTTCGCAGATTTTCTATCCGTTTATCTCCATAGTTCAGTTTACTTGCAGGGAAAAGTATGATTTTATTTGAAAAAAAAAATGTGTTTTACGATTGACACTGTTAATTTAAATGTTTTTATTTTAAATTTATTTATTTTAACTTTTTTATTTGAGTATAATTTTAGTTATATTTTAAACTTAATGTCCAAAATTTATTTTAAAAATTTAACATTTAAATTAAAATTTGTACATGATGTGAAATATCTTCTTATTATATATAATGTACTATATATAAAGAAAATCTGAATTTAAGATGTTTATTGACATTTATCTGAAATTGCACTTAAATAAAAAGGAGAAAATTTAAAATTTACATAAACTAGATTTTGTTATTCAATTAGCCTTTTAAATTGTCATCGTTAACTTATATTAATGAGAATGATATAATTTTTTATACATATTGAGAAAAATAAAGAGGAAGAGGAATGAGGGAGGGTTAGGTTTTGTGTGTGATTGTTTTTGTTTTTTTCTTGTAATTCGTTTGGCTTGCATTTTCTTCTAATAGTTTTTGTATTTGTGAGGTTGGCTATTTTTTTAGTTTGTCTCTGCTTGTTATAATTCTCTCTCAGCGTGATTGGATGGTAGCTTTTTGGAGTTTTTCTTTTTAATTTTCTTTTCAAGCCTGTGATTTATTTTTGAGAGGAAATTCCTTTTTGACGTGGATTGAGAGTGATTGGAGGGTATTGAAACGGCCGGATCAAAACACATCTTAATATGTCAAATAATTTTTGGACTTATTTTTTATTTTATTTAAAATTATTAATTTAAATTATTTAATAATTTCGTGCTAATTATTATATACAATTCAAAATTATCATAATTTTTCGACATGGAAAGCAGTACAAGTTGGTAGCTCAAGCAGACCGTTGATTTTTATACTTTTCTGTTAAATTTGTGACGTTTTCGTCGTAACTGAATTAAATATAATTGCTAATCAGAATCGGACCTTTGAATATTGTGGTTCACTAGTATTTTGGGCGGCTCCATCTCGTCTCTCACGAGTAGCCCTTTCGTCTATTAACTTTACATAATTTATCTGATTCAGGGTGGCTCTGATATCAATTGAAACAGTCGGACTCAAATTAACCCAAATAATTTTTGCACCCACTTTTCACATAATTCAAAATAAATAACTCAAATTATTTAATAATTTCGTGTTAATTATTATATACAATTCAAAATTACCGTAATTTTTTTACGTCTGTGTCTCAATACAAGCCAAGCTTTATGGAGATGGATTGAGAGTGCTTTGAGAGGATCTCTCAGGCTTCATGGAGAATTATCATTTGCATTGATATTAATATTTTGAGACAGTAGTACCACATTCGATGAATCACACTCCTGTGAATTTCTACGTTGACATCAATCTAGCCAAAGGCTTTTTCCTTTTACTTTGTTGCATGTATGCCTGCTTTTGTCTGGCACTATATTTTTTTGTTGCTTTTTTTAGTTGTTGCAGTGGTTGATTGGCTTGTTATCGTTTCAGTGTTTGTTGTGTTGTTTATGCCTTGTTCTTGATTTGATTGTCGATAATTTAACGGTGTTTTGATGGTTGTTAGGTTGTCAATTCAATGGGGTGATTGTTGGGTTGTTAATTTGATTCGTGGGTTGGGTTGGGTGGATAGCTGTTTGAGTTTGATTTGTTTTTTGCATTAAGTGTTTTCTTGTCAGTTAGATTTGTTGTTAGAAATTAAACTTGGTGCCATTCTAACTTGCCACCTCAAGCTTCTTGAAAAATCAATCATCCTTTTTGAGTTTTACTTCAACACTAAGAAAATGAATGGCCTTTAAAAATATTTACTTAGCATAAAAAGATTATTTAACCATAAAAATATTTGAGTTGGCAAGATGGACATCATATGGTGGAGTCTCTTCAAAAGGGACAGCACATGGTGGAGTTTTTCAAGATGCTGCATGTGGATAAATAGGGTGAAATTTACTTCAACATCTCCGATTTGAAGTCGACAAATTTCACAAATGGGTACCACCAATTTTCAGTTATAAAATGGAATCAATTCTTTGCATTTGAAATCAGAATTTTTAGAGAGAAAAGCCAATAGCTGAAGAAAAACAACAATTAGTTCGTAATCGTTCACTCAACGAGAAGGCCCTACTTTTAATTTGTCAGTTCGTTGAGCTATCAGTTCTTGAAAAAATATTTCATGCTAAAATAGTAAAAAAGACTTAGAATATTTTGCTCAAAATATATGAAGATGCAGATCCAGTTAAAAGAATGAGATTGTAGGGATTAAAAAGACAGTATGAGCTGATGGAGCAGGAAAAAGATGAAAGTGTTCGTGATTATTTTTCTCGCATATAGAAAATAGTCAATGAGATGAAAAATAATTATGATAAAATTGAAAAAAAGATGTTGTAGAGAAAATTCTGCGAATGCTGTCAAGTCGGTTTGATTATGTGGTTACAACCATTAAAGAATCTAAAGAACTTGAAGCTTTGACTCTTAATGATTTAGAAGCCTCATTGGAGTCCCGAGAAATGTGGATGAATGAGAGGTCACCAAGCACATTGGAACAAGCTTTAAAAGTCCAAATAAATTAAAGAAATGAAAAGGAGTCAATCACAAGTAAAACATAGCATAATCAAAGAGGCCAAAATTTTAGAGGCAGGGGAGGCAGAAATTTCAGACCTACTGCTAGACAAGGAGCAAGAGGTAATAATTTTTCTCAAAATAAATTTAATATTCAATGTCATAAATGCAAAAAGTCTAGTCACTATCAATATGAATGCAAGTTACATATTCAGTGTCATAACTGCAAAAAATATGGGCACTATAACAAAGCATGTCGTGCCAGGAGAATTTAAAATAGAGAGAAATTATGCTAGAGTTGCTCAGAATGATAATCCAAAAACTCTCTACTGGCTAGTCATGAAACCTCCAATAGTAATGACAGTCATTGGTTGTTAGATTCAGGCCGTAGTAATCATTTGAGTGGAAATAAGGAAGTCTTTTCTGAGCTCGATGAGTCATTTCATTCTTTAGTGAAATTTGGTGATAACTATAAAATTTCAGTTCTAGAGAAAGGGAGGATTACCATTAAAGTCAAGAATTGATCTTCAAACTATATTTTTAAAGTGTATTATGCTCCTAGCATTTGCTAAAATCTTTTGAGCGTGAGACAACTAGCAGAAAAAGCTATGACTTGTGTTTCAACAAGTATGAGTGCACTATCAGTGATATAAAAAAGAGTGTGATCCTGAAAACGAAGATGTCAACAAGCAGTTTCTAACCCATATTAATTATCGTAATTCTTCTTATTATAACTCCATGGTTATTGATAATAACTGGCTATGATATATGCGTCTTGAACACTTGAATTTTGGAAGCATTAAATTCCTTGCAAATAAGGAATGGGTTTCTGGCTTGCCAAGCATTCAAGTTCCTGAGCATATTTCTGAGCATTGTATTCTGGGCAATAAGCACATAGATCCACTTCCTATAAAGTAGGCATGAAGAGCTAAAAGACCACTTGAACTTGTGCATTCAGATTTGTGCTATGTGAAAGGGTATGTCGGAAGGGTAGACCACTGAGGTCAAGTCAGAAAGGTAAGACCTGGAAGGGGAGACAACTAAGGTCAAGTCGGAAGGGTAAAACCTAGAAAGGGAGACCATTAAGGTCAGATCGAAAGGGCAGACCACTGAGGTCAGGTCAGAAGAGCAAGACCTGGAAGGTCAAGTTGGAAGGATAGACCATTGAAGTCAGGTCAGAAGGGCAAGACCTGGAAGGGAAGACCATTAAGGACAGGTCAGAAGCGCAAACCATTAAGGTTAGGTCGGAAGGATAGACCACTGAGGTCAGGTCAGGTCAGAAGAGCAGACCACTGAGATCGGGAAGGGCAAGACCTAGAAAGGGAGATCATTAAAGTCAGGTTAGAAGGGCATACTACTGAGTTCAGATCAAAAGGGCAAGATCTGAAAGGGCAAGCTTTGAAATTGCAAACTTTTCAAAAGGAAGACCACCAAGATCAAACCTTGTAAAGGAATACCACCAAAGTCAGACCTTCCAAAGGAAAACTATCAAGGTCAGACAGTTTAAAACATTTTAAAAGAACAGACCACCAAGGTCAGATCTTGCAAAAGGAAGACCACCAAGGTTAAATCTTTCAAAGGGAGGACCATCAATGTACGATCTCCCACAACTACATCTCCAAAGTGAGAATTCTAAAAGTAAGACCTTTAAAGGTAAGACCTTTAGAAATAAAATAAAAATAATTCCATTATCAAAATAATACATTTTAAATTTTCTTGCTTTTTTAGAACGTACTCACTCAATCCAATCTACGTGTAGTTTTTCGACTCAATTTATCACACATCCCCTCGAAATTCGTAAGCGCCTACCGAATAGATAACTAGAGTCAAATTGACGAATTATATTCCCTTTTCAAACCGTCATAAATAACTCTGAGAGGTAAAACCACATCTGATAATATATAAAAAATTATAATATTATTTTATTTAAAATCTATTTTTAAATATGCCAAAAAATATTTTCGCGTTTCTACGTGAATTGCGATTAACAAGACAAAAAGGGCTGTTTTTTTTCAAGGTGAGCAAACCTTGACAAGAGAGAGTCTTTGCATCCTTTTAAGGGGGCTCCCTCTCTTCTTCTTCAGTTTCTTCTCATCTTTCTCTCTCCATTATTTCCTTTATATCTCATACTATTAAAATTTTTTGTAATAATTTTTTAGATATAACCTTAATGTCGGAGGGTTTTCACGGGTATTTCTGATAGACCTTTAATATTTTTTTCCATTTTGTAGGTCTCCATTTTTAGATTGTATATTGTGGGATTCGAATAATAGAGTAGGAGGAAAATAATTTATCAAAATTAAACACACAAAACATAAAATTTTATTAAATTTCATAAAAATTTAAGAATTGAAATCTTACCAAACAATTATTGTTAAGGTCCTGTAAAATCTGGAAATTGAACCTTCAATGTTTTCAAAGCTTCTCCCAAAAAGAAATCTACATACTTTCTTGATCTTGATTTGGAGGCTAGGGTTGAGAGAAAGTACTCAAAAGATTTTTCAAAATTTTATTAAGAAAGAATAATATTTAGTTTTTATGATATAATAAAATTTATTAATTATTTTTTCTATTTTAAAAAATATATTAAAATATTTTTAATATTTTAAAGAATCTACTGATTAATTTTTTTCGTTAATTTTAACGGTTAAATATTTTATTATTTAGTTCTTATAATTTTAAAAAATTCATTAGTTAGTCTTTCAAGTTTTTAGTCTACTAATATGTCAGTAATATTTTAAATTTTTTTATTTATATTTAACGACTAAAATTAATAAAAAAAATTAATTAATAGATATTTTAAAATATTAAAAATATTTTAATATATTTTTTAAAATAAAGAGATGAATTAATAAATTTTATTATATTATAAAAATTAAATAACTAATTTTCCATTTTAGTATTTATATGCTAGAATGAATCCTAGAATCTTTTGCATTCCTTCAGCCTAGTCCCCGTGTTGTAAGTTGTTGACTGTGCTGAATAAACTCTTTTAATTTTCTTGCCGTGCACACCGGAATGTTGTCCACACGTGCAAAAACACAAAACTCAAATGAAGAAAAAGCATAGGTTGACACGTGGAGTAATTTGCACCCACACTTCAAATGGCCTTCGCATGGCTAATTAAAAATAATAATAATAAAAATAAATTATAATTTACCCTCTAAATTTTAACATAATTAATATATCAATTTATTTATTTTTATAACTAAATATTTAATTTTATATTTTTATTCCATTTAAATTAAAAGTATTTTCATTTTAAAATCTATTAAAAAGAATGGAGAAATAATTTAAATTCTATAAATATTCCATCTCCACTATAGTCTGGTGGTTTCTCTTCTTGATTTCATCAAATTCCATTCGAAAATCTATTGATGAATTCCAAAACTGAAGGAACTACTAATCGAGCAGTGTAGTCCTTATTTCTAATCCATGAACTTTCTACCAACAATCCATTGCTATACTCATGAGATACTGCAGGTGATAAAAATATCATCTGTATCATTAGATTTTCTTAAATACAGGAATGCAATAGAAGGAGGTAAAAGAATCATTTGTGCAAATTATTGGTATAGAAATCTGCTCCAATAATAATTTCCTTCTTAGATTTCACTGGAAACAGCAACTGAACTTTGATCAAACGTCCACCAGGTGTGATGTTCACGATTTGGTGGGTAGCGACCATCGCATGCCTATCACTGGCGAAGCACGAACGGCATGCAATGCAGCCGCAACGTCCGCATGGAGATCGTCCTCCTCACCAGCAGAAGAGAAACCGAGAGGATGAGCCTCTCGATTCCGCCGAGGTTGTGGCTCCTGGGCTGGCTCGGCGCTGGCGGAGGCTTAATCGTTGCGTGATCCACTGGTTTGTGGACTGACAGCGACTGCAGGTCAAGAACGGCAATCGGCTGTGTATGAAGAGGGGGTGGCAGCTAGGGTTCTTCTCCAGGAAGAAGAAGTTTTTGAATCTAGAGAGTGATTTATTTTATACGTGTTATATGTTATAATAAAAGTATTTGGAGAAGAAAAAATAATTTTCATAGATTTAAGTAATTATTTATTTTTAAATTAATGAAAAAATAGATAGAGAAATTTTATATTTGAATAGAATAAAAATAGAGAGATTTAATTGGTCTATTAATTATAATATAATTTAAAAATTAAAATAGAATTTATTCTAAAAAATTCAACAAATTAAATTCTAAGCCATTGGTCTTGACCAGATAAAAATAATTTAAAAATTTTAAAAATTAAGTTTTAAATTCTTAAATTAGCAATAACAATTATAACCAACTAAAATATAGTAAACAAAATAAAAATAAATTAAAGTTAATAAAATAATATTAAAATAAGTGATTAGATAAATTATTATTTTTAAATAAAATTGAAAATTAATTCTATAGATGGAATAAATATTTATGGAGAATATATTATTTTTATTAATTTCATTGAATATGAACAAAATATATTTATAATTATATAAAAAATCAATAAAGTAATAATAATTATTCTTAATATTTTATACAAATTAGCACCGTCTGGCTTTTGTTCTGTCTTAATCATCTTGTCTTAAAAAGCTTGTTAGACAATCATTGAGCATATTCTCTCAGCTATAATTGAATTAAATTGTTGCACCAGAGCATGATACACTTCTTTAAAAAAGCGTTGAGCGGTAATTTTTTTATATAAAAAAAAAGTAAATAGAATTTAATTTTCCAACCTCGTAGACTTTTTTTTCTCTCTTTTTAAGGACAACATCATTCTTTTCGGTCTTCTTTTAATCTTTTGTCGAACAATTAGCTTTGTATTGCTATTAATTTGATAAACTTCGTTGATCTTCTTCAACAAATTGGTAATTTACTAATAATTTGCAAATTTATTAATAGTCTAAGCAATACAACTCCAAAAATTAAACTTGAAATCATTTTTTCAAAAGTACATGCAACACATTCTATAAATAATAATTATTTAATTTTTTTATTCACATTAATTATATATATATATATAAAATTCCGTGGCTAATCAAATATTTCAACACAATCCCCTAATTTACTAGACCTAAATAACGCATGCTAAAAGTATAAATAGGCCTAAAATCCAAGCCCCAAAACCTACAAGATTACAATTAGCCAAATGCCCAACAAAAATCCTAGTCTGTTGAGATAAAGGAACTTTGGATTGCTGCCAAGGCCTTAGACTACATCAGTAGAGGGAGGCTATCAAGGTCGCTAAAGAAGAAGATAAACATGCCAACTGAAGCACTTATTGACTAGATACAGAGCTAGGCTTGCTCACTATGTATGAACTACAAAAGCCAACCACACAAAGGAGCACAACCAAAATCTTCATTCAAGCCATGGAAGGGCATGCAAATAATAGGTCATCAACAATCTCAGTGCTTTAAGGATCGATGGTCCAAGCCAAGAACGAACAAGTAAAAAGCCCTGACAGTCTCTATATCAAAGCTTAAACCATGAATCTTTCGCACAACCAAAGCAGATTTACAAGTAATGGAGGCACATACAAATGAAAATATTTGAAAATGAAGCGTCCAAAAAAGGAAAGCCCCCTTTCCTCCCGGAGCAGGCAAGAGCCTATTCTTAAAGATTCTTTTGATGAAGTCCAAAAACCTGCATGCAAGAACGACAAAACGCATCCCAATGTAATTTCCTCTCAATGAGCTTAAATATGCAAATAACCCAATAAAAAAGTTTTATTGATTGTAAACAGTTAACCTTAATTTTTATATATTTTTAAACATATTTTGCATTTATTTTACTTAGATAAATAATAATTTTTATTTATTTATTTGATATTTTTAATAATTTTAATTAATTTTTATAAATTAAAATTTTATAATATTTTATTCTTATTTTATAGAAAAAAATGTCAATTAAATCTTAAATAACATTAATTTAGAGAAAGGCAGAAAATTGCGTAAGTAAATTATATTATAATTTATGTCAGTGAACATGCCGGCTTATTATATGTACACAAAATTAATATTTAATTGTTATGACATTTTTAATATATATAAATAGTTCTTTTATTACTTTTACAGAGGAAAGACTCTGGAAGAAAGGAAAGAGCAGCACCTACCTTTCTCTTCCTATTTTTTATCTTTTCTTCTTTATTTTCACGTTAATCACTTTTGGAGAACAAGGGAGCAGCCGTAATTTCACCAATAGAGGCTCTTCGGGCATGGATCTTTCGTTGTTTGAAGAGTACTACATTTGGATTTTTTTTCTCCTTTATTAATTTTATATATTTTTATTTTAATTTAAAATTTCCTTTATAAATATCATGATTAATGAATAAATTTTAGATTTTAGAGTTTGAGTATGTGATCTTTTATTTTAATTTTATATTTAAACTAATTTTTATTAATGAGTTTGAGCTAGTTTTTCATTTTAAATAGGGTATTTGATCTTAATTATTTTCTTTATACTTTAATTTCTTGCTTTTTATTTGGCCAATTAAAATAGTGTTTTAATCATTAATTGATGCACTGAAAGATGAAAATTAATGATGGAGAACCTAAAATTAAAACTTGTATTCTTAGATTTAAGAAATTGATTAAGAGTATGAGAGAGTTTTATAATTTATTAAACAACTTAATAAATTTTTATTAAATAAAGAGTAAAAAAAGTAGAAATTGATTTAATTAAAACACAATTTTTGATATTTTAAAAGAGAATTAAAGTGATTTTAGAATTAATTCCAATTGAATATTCATGAATGGATAGAAATTGGAGAAAATTCAAATTAATTGGAATATGAATCTCAAATCTCTTAAATTACATTTCTATATTTAATTTTTTTATTTTAATTAATTGCTAATTTTAGTTAATTTCTAGTTAATTTATCATTACTTAATTTAATTACTTTTTAATTGGTAGTTAATTTGACTTATTAGTATAGAATTAATTTGCTTAATTGCTATTTCTTGTTAATTTGTGCTTAATTTGTTTTATCTTTTAGCTTAATTAGTTAATTTTAATTTTAAATTAATTAGAGTAAACAATTGCTACAACTATAATTTAATACTTAAACACAATTTCTAACGCTAATTCTCTATTATTCTACTTTATCATTATATCACTTGTGCGACCTATGTATTTGCGGTATCACAACACAAACTCTGCGTGCAAGGGGAGAAATAAATTCGGATATGAATCCAATTAAATTTTTATATTTTTATTTAAAAGTTAAATAAATCTAAAATTAAAAAAATTCACTCTCTATTAAAAGACTAACTGTAGAAGGAAAGGAGAGAGGTATGGGGAGCTTCTCTCTATAAAAATCAAAGAGAGAAAAAAAAATAATGGTATGTTATTTTAAGTTCAATAGTAATTTATTTTATCGTCTAATGCGGCTCCAGAATAGGGATATAAGATCAGCAAGTAGCAGAAGATTAAAAATAAATAAAAAAAAATTATTTATTTTACTTATATATCTCCAACCGTTGAGCCACTTGCAGTCTTGCACAGAGATAACAATCTAAAGTTAATAAACAAAGCAAATTGCGTTTAAAAATTAATTAAATTCGTAGTTAAATTTCAGATCCTTTCATAATCAAACTCAAATTCATTGATATTTAATTTATTAGAGTATGAGCTCATTTATTTCATAAATTTATAAGTCAGCTCATGTATTATTTAATTTTAAAATTATTATTTTAAATTACCTTTTTATATCTTTCTCAAAATATATGATAGCAAAGGAAATAAGCCAATAGCAAATCATATCTTCAAGATTTCGTTTTCCCAAATCTAATAAAAATAGAAAATATACCCTTAATTAAGCCATAAAACACAAAACATTAAAACTAAAAAAATTAATTAATCAAAATCTTCAAAAAGATTAAGTAAAATAAATATATATCTAAATAATTAGATTTCACATAATTGCATCAATAAATCATATTTTACAAATCTGATGCAAGATATAAAGTGACCTAAGACTTTACATTGCTAGACATCTGCAACATGAATAGATAGTGAGAATCAGGTGAGGAAAGACAATCGATAGAACCAAGAGAGAGCAGTGCACAAATCTTCAACTTTAATGATCGTCTGATGACTAAAAGGAACTCAATCAGTTGAAAAGAAGAAGTAAAGGAAGAGTTAAAGAATTCTCAGTTTTAGGTGAGTACTTAAAGGATTTTGTTTATGTATAACAGAGTAAGAGAAAAAGGATTTGGAATGGAGAGTAAATGAATAAATAGTAAAGATGAATCTATTATAATTTTTTTTTTTAAGAAAAAAAAGAACAAGAAGATGGAAACATAGGAGGGATTTTGGTCGTAATTGAGGAAAACAGGAGAAGGAGAATAATAATAAAGAAGGTTTTGGAAGCTAGGCTTTTATCTCACTATTAGGGTTGGAAGGTAAAATTACATTTTTTAAAAAAATTTTCACTTTTTTTAATAAAAATTCAATTTTTAAATGAATAAAATGATATAATTATTTAATGGATTGAATATATAAATTATTTTATTTAAAAATGTAAGCACTGTTTTAACTAACCACAAGATTTATTTTTAAATAAATAAAAATCAATTTAATAGTTTATGAAAATAATCTACCTAACTGTGAATTGTCATTTTCCTTATTTTGTCTTTGATCTATTAGCTCAGACTGGATATCATCATGCATTTAGGGATCACCCAGACCAGGCGCACACACACATATATATTATACCAACTTGTAAATTGAATTGGACCAGTCATTTGTTTTCGATTAAATCAGTTATAGTTTTTCTTTTTATAAATCGAAAACAGATGAAAATTGATTGGTTTATGTTGATGATTTAATTCGATTTTGATTTAATTTTATATTTTTAAAATAAATTATTTTATAACATTATACCTTTAAAATTAATATATATGCAAGTTAAATTTTTAAATTTATTTTTACCTTATAAAAATATTATTTATATTTAAATGTAATATTATTTTATTTTTTATATCATATAAATTCATACAATTTATATAATTTATTTATTTAATAAAATATATATTTTTTAAATTTTTGTCAAATTAAAATTAAATTTACTGTTTATAATTGAAATCAAAATTAAAACTATAAAAAATCATAACCATAATCATTTTAAATCAAACTATAATTAAATTAGAACTGTTAACAAATTGAAATTATTTTAAATTGAATTGATTTTAATTTAATTTAAATTAAAAAATAAATCAAATCGGAACCGAGCCATGGCATCCTCTATGTGCAATACAACAATAATTAGAGGAATTATACAATATTTTTTAATTCTATTTAGGATTATTATATAAAATGACGATTTAATAATATTTAAATAATAATATAAAATATATTTGGAAAAGAAAAGTAAATCCTAAATAATTACTAAATATATATATATATATAAATATTTTTTAAAATATCGGTTTTTTTTTTTTGAATTTGTAATTTAGCGTTTCGGAATCAATTATTATCACCAAACCGATTGCAGAAAGATCACATCCTCACCTATCATAGGTTTGGCCTTTTCCCACTTGGAATGATTCCCAAATAATTGAAAATCAGTGCCTAAAATTTAGATAAGCAAATTTTAAATATTTTAATTCTTGTTGTTTAAGAAATTAATTACTTATTTAATTTTAACAATCATAGAATATAGGCACTCACAGGCGTAGTCTGATGGTAAGTGCATCCGAGTAAACCTGATAGATCTCAGGTTCGAATCCCCCAACCCCCAATTTAAAAAAAAAAACAATCATAGAAAATAAATCTTAGAATTTTTATTTTTAATTTAAGCTAGAAAACCAAATTATTTAAATACAAATTTATCCAACCTAATACATTTATCACTATACATAAAAACATCACCCATGGTCATAAGAAATATTAAAATTAGTAAAAAAGAAATTTTACCCAAAAAAATATAAAACTTTACTGCTATAATTTTATATTAATAATATATAATTATTATAAAATTATAATTATAGATATTTTGTAATAAATATTATTATTAAAAAATTTCCATTATACAAATAAAATTAATGTGGCTGTAAATATTTACTGCTAATTGTAATAATGGTTAAAATGTACTTCATTTTATTTTTCTTAAAATATATATATATATATATATATATATATATATATATATATATATATATAAAGAGTAAAAAAAATATTTGATATAATCCAAAATAAATTATGAATTGCAATTATAAAACATAGTCACGTTGTAAAAATTTTATCAAATAATACGCGGTTCCATCCAATACCGTAGTTTTCAATTCTTTGCTAAAATTACTGCAACTTTACAAAAACAACCTTATAAAAAATTACACAACAGCATATCTCTAATAAATTTATAATCACGAAATCTCTTATTTACTCACGTATGTTAGTTGAATTTCTAAAAATTTTAATAATTAACTCTATTTTCTTTTAATATAAAATTTGATAAATATAAAAATTAAAAAATATATTTTTACACAATTACTCTTAAATTTTAAATAATTCGTTATACTCATATTTTCTTATTTGAGTATTGGAGTGGCTGTCGTAAGTGTGAATCACCTCATTTTCTTACAAATTCACCAATCAAAATACAGTTTTATTTCAGTTATCTCAATAATATTGTCAATAAAAATTTTTATTTTAATAAATAGTGGTGATAAAATAATTTCTTTTTATATAAATACAAATATTATTTTATCTGTACCAATTCAACCCATTAAAATTAAAAAAATAAGTAAAAAAATAAAATATTCTCAATGAATATTTCGTTGATTTATAAAAATAAATTTCTAACTCCACTTGTAAAAAAAAAAAACAAAACAGTTGTTCGATCAACTATCATTTAAATATATATGAAACTGAAGTAATATGACTCAGCAGTATTAATTATTATTTCCTTTTACAATTGAAATACCACCATTGTTTCCTTTTCCATCATCCTTTGGCCATTTTTTAAAATCATCCCTCAAAGTGAGAATATTTGAATAATGGGTGAAACCTGTTTTGGATGCATCCTCCTGCAAGGCTTTATCACAATTAAAAAATCTCCTTCCAGTATGAAATCTCTCAACCTTTTTAACTTTAGCTGGAAGGATAATTTCTCTGCACGCCATACTCAATAACTAGTGTGTTTGATAGTATGTTGTGCACGTAGTAAAATATTTTATATCATTATTATATTATATAAATTAGGAGAAAATTTGGACGTGGCTCAATTACATACATCATTATTTTTAAATATTTTTTAAATCTTATTAAGCAATCAAAATCTATCGATATTAATTATTCATTAAAATTTTATTTTATAAGATCTATCATTATATTAATCATTTAAAAATAGAATTCAACGGTGATAAAAGTAAAATTTAAACAAATAATTAATACCCTTTAACCTTGTTAGAGGACGGATAACTTTAAACAAAATAACTCAATAAAAATATTATATATATATTTTGAAAAATAATATACTCTATTCCTTTCATAATTTTTATTTATATTTTATTTTTTAATTATTTTAAAATTATTGCTTATTTTTTATATTATAATAATATATAAATTGATTATTATAATTTTATTTTATTTTTAAAAAATTTCTCAAAATCTCTCTTAATATTTAATAAATTTTAATATTTTTAAAATGAATGTAATTAAAAAGTTAATAAAAATTATTTTTCTTAATATATAAAAAAATAAAATGAATAAAAAACTTATGATGAGATGAAAGTGGTATATAATTTATATTAAAATCACCGACAAAATGTTAATAAATATAAATTTCTTCCATATGAATTATGAAAGGTCTGACGTACTTAATATATTAAAGTATGACGTATCGAAATGGGAGAAAGACTCCTTCAAGAAAAACAAAATAATAATAATAAATAAATAAATAAAATCGGAAAATCCAATAAAAGATTAATCTGAAGATTTTCCATGTCTATATAAGAAAGTGAATGAAGTGGACGCAAACCACACACAGCAGCTACACAAGAACTCTTAGGTAGAGTGAAGCTTGGAGAGATGGTTCTTCTTCGATTTGCTTCTTGTTTCCTTCTCTTCAATGTTTTATTGTTTATGGTAATTCTTTACCTTAATTTATAATTGCATATATTCATATATCAAAGCTGTTGTAAAATACTTTAAAGTTGTAAATAAGTGTGTGATTAATTTAGAAAAATACAGATCTCATTTATGTGAGAACCACAGAAAATTTATTTTAATTTGAGTTCTTTTATTTAATTATTTGTATTATTATTTCATGTCCTTGCAGTGTGGACACCATGCAAGTGCAGCAAGAGATGTAACTAAGCAAGCTCACTTCCACAACAAAAACCTAAAAGATGATGAAGTGGCAACGAAACACCCACTTAAAGGTCTATATTACAGAATCTTGGATGAGCTTTTCAAAAGCCCAACATCAGGACCTGCAGGTCCTGGAGGATCAAATACATTAAACGAGTTTGAAGATTTCGTGTTCGATTACGTAGAGCCTTCATACATAGGCTTGTTCATTCCTGATCAGGTTTACTCTGGAAAGATTATGCCTATCTATTTTCCGATTCAGGATCCTTCTACTACTGTTCTTCCTTTCATTCCTCAACAAAAACAAATGGGCTACTCTATTTCTCATTCACCATCTCGTCTGCCAAATATTTTCAAGAACATGCCACCCAAAATCTTGAAACACCCACCAGCCTACGATATCTGTGATATTGATCCAGATGAAACGAAAATCTGTGCTAAAGATATAGAATCAACCCTTGATTTTATCGGCCGTGCGTTTGATTCGAATGAGGAGTTCAAAATCGTGGGAACAAAACAGTCAATGTCTACTGCTGTTTTACAAGAATATGTTGTTTCCGAAGATCCTCAAGAGATTAGAGGTTCAAGAAAGGTTATTTGTCATCCTAAGCATGGTTCTTATTACTGCCACTATGATGTTAAAGGTGCAAATAAGGTTTTGAAGGTATTGCTGGATGGTGAGAATGGAGATAAAGTGGAAGCTATTGCTGTCTGCCATTTGCACACACCAGTTACAGTTGAGAATGCTGGGCATCCTTTGTATCGGATGTTAGGACTCAAGGCTGGAATATCTCCTGTGTGCCACTTCTTGGCTGTAGGAAACTTTGTTTTGGTTCAGACATAGGTGATTTGTCTGAAGCTTCTGTGTTGTGTGTGAATCTGTTATTATGCAGATTCCAAACTGGTATTAATTGTAATTTTTACTAGCTTGGTATGTTAAGTTTGCTGTCTGTAATAGGAGTAATCCATCCCCATTTATGAAATGGTGGATTTACCTTCTCCAGCTTGTTTATAATTTAATAAAAGCATATTGGTGGTTGTGAGTTTTAGTTTACATTGATCATCATTCCTCTCCAACGTTGTATGAAATCCTTGATCATAAATTCAATGTCTTCTCATAGACTATATGGTTTGGATTAAGCTTAAAGAGTTGATTGAAATTATGGATTTCATGAATTAGATTGTTTACATTTAAAAAAAAAATGAAATAAGGAATTAAATGTAGGAGAATATGGTTTATATGGGTTTAAAGTAAAATGGAGAAATGATTTATGTTCAATACGTTTTTTTTTTTTTGAAATAGGGGGTTGGGGGAGTTGAACCTTAGACCTCTCAAGACTATAAGGATGTACTTTCCACCAGACTAAGTCTCGGAGTGCTTATGTTCAATCTACTTGTTTGTATAACTAAAGTAATTAAAGACATATTAAAACAATATTTATATTTAATGAAATATTTGTATTAATTAAATTAACTTTTGTAGTTACACCTAATTGTTTATTTAATATTAAACAATTACTAATTTTTAATTTACCTAATTTATTACAAACTCCTGAGCCAAAAAAAATTATAATGAAAAAAAGCTTTTTATGATAAACAAATGGCCATTATGTAACAGCAAGGCTTTTGTGTGAGATGTCTTCAATGGCTGCCTCATCTGCAAGTGCGATGAGATATGAGTTTTCCCAGGGATGCTTATCTTCTCTGAGTCTCCATCCCTTTTACCGATGGTTCTTCAGTAGGACAAAATATATTCGATGGACAAAATTTAATATCAAATCGTAACTAAATTCAAGTCCAGCAACAACCCTAATATATCCAGAACCTAAAACTTGAAATGAAAAATAAAAAAACAAAAATGAAGAATAGATAATAAATAGTTCGGAAGCTCATACCAATTACGTGGGACTAATATATAAATTCATATTCTAGTAAAATTATTGATGATTCTTAAGAAAAATGAAATATTATTATACATCTATCACCCTTAATTACATCTCTACTTCTTTTACATCTACTGCAATACTCTCAATTTTTCAAAATTTTCACCCTTGAAATAAAAAAATTTTATAAAAATTTAATTTAGTTTAATTTTCTCCATTAATGTTTTATTTGTAATGCAAGAATACATTTTTTTTAATTTGTAAAATTTAAATTATGTCTAATTTTCTAAAAAAAAAATTAAATTCTTTTTTTTTACAAAATAAATAATAGATCACTCTTTTCAATATGAAGTAGTTTATTATTAACTAATCTAATTAATATTTTTCTTAATTATGTATTTATTTAATAAGTGAATTTCTTCAATTAGTAAGTTGGTTTCTGGATGAAATATTTTTTGAAACTTCTACTATGAATGAAATATAAATATTTTCTGAAATTATCAATTGATCATCTTTTATATAAAAAAATATTGGATATCTAGACTAAAAATGTGACATGATTAATTTAAAAAAAATTAGTAGAAAGATATGAACTAAATGAAGTATAATATTAATGTATTAACGTTAATAAAAATAAATATGAAATCATTAACACTTAAAAGGGTCTTTAATACGAAATATATAAATTAAATATTATAATTTTATTTTATTTTTAAAATATTTTTTAATATTTAATATATAATTAAAAATTAATAAAAGAAGTGAGTATGCTTTTTAAAGAGATTATTAAATATTTAAATTAATTATCATTTATTTAAAAATGGATCAGTTATTAATTAAAAGAAAAACATAAACCAAATACCCAATATTAATTAATTATTATTACCACCAAAACAAGTGCAGAAAGATCACATCTTCACCTACCAAATCTTGTATTTCCCGCTTCCAACGATTCACAGAGATTTTTTCTTTCACATACATGTAAAAATCAGTGCATAAAAATTTAAACAAGAAACAATTTAATATTTTAACTCAACTTCTTTAAAATATATATATATATATTAAAAATTAAAATATTATAAATTTTATAATATTTTAGATAATATATTAATTTTAAATTAAATAAATATATACGTGCAAAAATTTTCAATAATGAAGAGTGTGGTATTTACCGGTTGCTATGGAAAATGTAGTATGGACAGGACAAATGGTGTTGTCGTTTTTAATGAAATTTGTAGGGTTATCCATGTGCCTTGGTATATAGTTGCCATAAAACAGACAAAACCATACACTTAAAATAATATTTCTGAGCAACCTCGATAGATGGTGTTGTCGATCAACAGTATCTATGAACAATACTAAAAAGCTTTAAAGAACTGGCAGTTCTAATATCATGTAAATCGGACTAAAAATGAAAGAAAATTATGTATATTATATTTTAAATGAATGAGTATTTATATAGGGAAATACAATTAATCTCTTAAAATTAGCAAAATCAATCTTATAATCAAATTTGATTCTTTTTAAACCAGGACTCATAAGTTAAACAAATAAATTGCATTTTCCATGCAAGATAAGTTTTTGCACTCAGTTTAATTGAACGATAGAAGAGATACCACTTGAAAATTTCATAGCTAAGAAAAGAAAAAGGAAAGATAATGATACCATCTAAAGATTTAAAATTAATTTCTTTTTATTAATTTTTAATCATTACATATGTATATATTTTTATATATATAACTTTTGACTAAACTAAAAAGGATAAAGATATATTTTTTTTTTTTTAAAATAGGGATGGGGTCGAACTTTAGACCTCACAATGCTACTAGAATACACTTTCCACCAGGCTAAGTCTCGGAATGCATAAAGATATCCTTTATACTTATAATATTAAAGGCATTGACGGTGACAAAGGAAAAAATTTATTTGGATTTAATTTATATGGATTTAATATAGTAGTTTTATCGTAAAATAAATTTAAATTTCAAAAAATTTTATAGTCGTGAAAGATTTTAGGATTGTTAAAAATTTTATTTACAAAATTTTTATGCGGTTACAATTTTAATATTTAAATTTGACCGTTATGATTTTATTATATTATCTCATGATTTTTGTAACCGCTTTTAACAATTATTTTCTTTTATTATAAATAGCATACATTTTTATAAAAGAAGACACTTCATTTTCTACTTATTCCTTTTTTCATCTATATTTGTTATTGGATTACAAATTAAAAATAAATTATTATTATCTTGATCCTTAAAATTAAATTTTAAAAAATCTTGTTTAATTCTGTAGAATTACAAAATAAATTTTTAAGTATAGTGTCCAACATTACTGAAATTTTATTATTTTATAATATTTTTTCAATAATTTTAAGGATTTAGTCATATACTTTGATGGTGGGAGAAAATTTTATCCTTCAATTGTGAGAAAAAATCTTATCTTTAGGAGAAAATAATTAAAAATTTACTCTAAAATCTCGATTATTAAAAATTATTACCATTAAAAGTTAGTGCTAGAGAATGAAATTCAGTGAATTTATTGTTATTAATATTTTTATCTAATTTTTTAAGCTCAAGGCCAATCGCAAGCTTAGAAATTAAAGATAGAGATAGAATCTTAGCTCCATCTCTCAATCCACCAGTTACTTCCTCTAAAAATATGCCAATATATATCATTGCACCTAAAATTTATTTTTTTTTTAAGTTTTAATAGTGTTTTATTTTTGAAAAAGTTTAGAGTAATAAATTATATTAAAGTGCTATTACTCTTATACTTAGTAATATTAAGAGGAATGCAATAGAAGAAAATAAAATAATAAATTGATAAGACTCCTATAAATTATAAATTTTTTTAAATAAAATTAACCTAAAATATTTAAAAGTATGAGATATTTTGTTAAAAAATATGCTTATAGTTCGTGTGGTGTCTTGTTTCTAATCAAGAGAATAAAATTCTTAAATTTTTATATAGTTTGAAATAAGTACTTGAATAGTGATATGAGATATTTCATTAAGTTTTGGCTAGTATATATATTATTTGTTTATATGTGAATGATATGTTTATATTTGACACAAATTATAATACAGTATATGAAATTAAATATTTTCGTATTCATAAATTTAATATACAATATATAAAGGAAGCAAATGTGATTTGAGGTATTAAAATTGGAATGATAATATAATTATATCACAAGAGCATTAATATTAAATTTCTTTTCAAGAAGTTTAGACATTTCAATGTCAAACTAGTAAACACCTCATATAATACTAATTCTTAAAGAAGAGTAACAATGATATTATTACTCATTTAGGTATGCACATATTACTAGAAAATTATTGCATTTAATAAATTTTTCAGACTTGATATAGCTTATACTATGTAGATTGAACAAATTTATAAATAATCTAATCATGATCATTGGACTACTTTAGTCAAATTTAAGAATTATTTGAGAGGTACCATAAGTTATGATATTCTATATAGTAGATGTCCCATTTTTATTAGAAAAATATAGTGATGTTAATTGGAATTTAGATTCAAATGAGTTAAAATTCACTGATGATTATTATTTAATTGGTGGTCTAATTATTTAGAAATCAATTATTAATGTCAAAACCACAATGGAGTCAGAGTTTACTGTTCTGAAATTATATGACAATCAGATTTGAACGACTAAAAAGTTTCTTAGCAAATACTATGTTGAGAATAAAATCAATATTGTTCGTGCATTGTGATTGCCAAACGATAATAGTTATTGCACAGAATAAAACTTTTAATAGTAAAAATAAACATATTTGTCTAAGATACGATATGGTTGAGCAGCTGCTGAGAAATGAAATTTTATTCATTAATTATGTGAAGTCAAATTAAATTTCGCCAACCTCTCACTATATTTTTAAGAAAGAACTTAATAAATGAAACATTAAGAGAAATGAGACTTAAGCTAATCAAAATTAACATAATAGGAACCCAATCTTTGTGATTAGAGATCCCATGAAAAATGTTCATAAGGGTAATAATAAGTCACTTATTAATTCTACTAGTATTATTTAACGTTGTCCCTCCCTATAGTGTGAGAAGTACTGGACTACATTAATAAGAGGATAAAATGAAAATTCTTAATGATATTTATATCCTTTATGGGTGGTGTAGAAATTACAGTATACAATAATATCACCAATATAACTATGGAGTGGGGCTAGGGATGTAAACGGGTAGGGTATCCGCGAAAATTAAACTACCCGAACCCGAACCCGATTTATATTAGTAATATCCGAACCCGTTCCGAACCCGATTAAAAATTAATTTAAACTATCCGAATCCGTTCCAAACCCGATTATTATTATCCGAATAAAACCCGAACCAGTTTAATCTTATATATTTTAATTAATAATTTATATAAAAGATATTTTTCATTAATAATTTTCATTTAAAAAATTTAATATTTCTAAAGAATATTTAAATTTAAAATTTTAAATATAAATATATAAAAAAAATTTATAAATATTATTGTAAAATATATTTTTTATATTAAATTAATTATTTATATAAACGGGTTCGGGTAGTGGGTACCCTGTACATAAAATCTGAATCTAATCCGAACCCGCAACGGGTATTATTTTTAAAACCCGAACCGATCCCAAATCTGATTATAACTACCCAAATCTGTTCTATTAGGGTTCGGTCGGATCGGGTACCCGAAAATACCCGATCCGTTGTCATCCCTAAGTAGGGCCGCTTCTATGAGATTACATTTATGAATTACCAGGTATGCGCATGGTCTATTAGCACAAAACAGTATTTGACAACAAGATCTGTAGAGTTTTATAAGATTGATGGGATATTAGTATACAAGAAAGAATTTTTGGTTCATAAAAATAAAAGTTTCACCAATTATTCTGTTTGTCCAGTCTTATTAATTTAGGTTTGATTCATAGTCAAAAAAATATCAGATTCGAAACATATATATTAAAATTTTAAATATAGTAATGAAAAATATTTTAAAATATGTGGGAGTTATTGTAAAATGAATTTATATTTCAAAAGATTTTATAATTATTGAAAATTTTATTTATGAGATTTTTTTAATGTTGTAGGTTTAATATTTAAATTTAATATTAAATTTTATCATTATAATTTTATTATATTATATTAAAATTTTTATAATCATTTACGACGATTATTTTTTTCATTATAAATAGTTTGTATCTTTATAAAAAAAGACACTATCATTTTCTATTTTATTTTTTCTCTTTTCTATACTTTTTATTGAATTATAAATTAAAAATAAATTATTATTATAAAAATTAAATTTCATAAAAATCTGTTTAATGAAAGGTTATAAAATAAATATTTAAGAACGGTATATATCACAACTCACATATTATTTTATTTTATTTTTTCTACCGGTCCTTTATAAAAATTTATATACAATCTATATTTGAATGCACTTAAAAATTTCACAGCGACCCATATAGAGATAAGCTCTGAAAAACGTTAAGGATGGGAAAGTGTTGTCGTTTTTAGTGCAAAATGTGCAATTCGTTGGGTTATGCATGGGCTTTGACTAAAAATTACAAATAAAATAATAATTAAAAAATAGTTGCCATAAACAAACAACACAATACACTTAAAAATTGTGCATGCATGTGAATTATGAAAGATTTTATGTACTTGTTTATTCATGTGTAGATATGGAAGAAAGATTCGTTCAAGAAAAATAAAAATATAATAATAATAAATATAATTGGATAATCGAATAAAAGATTAATCTTAAAATTTTCCATGTCTATATAAGAAACTGAATGCAGTCGACACAAACCACACAAATTAAGTAGGTAGACGACAACTCCTGGGTTGAGTGAATCTTGGAGAGATGGCTCTTCGATTTGTTTCTTGTTTCCTTCTCTTTAATGTTCTACTTCTTTTGGTAATTTTTCCACCTTTATTTATAATAAAAAAAATATATTTAGACTGAATTTATATAAAAAAAAATATTCACACCGAATTTATATGAATTTATAGTGAAAATGTATAGATTCTTTGTAGGTTTCATTCTCATTTTCATGTTTACCTCGTTAGAAATTATATTTGTGTTATTAATTTAGAAAAGGAGATGTTTTCATTTAGAAAAATTATTATAATTTGATTTTTGAATTTAATTATTTGTATTATTATTTCATGTGCATGCAGTGTGGACACCATGCAAGTGCAGTAAGAGATGTAACTAAGCCAGTTCACTTCCACAGTACCCTAAACGATGATGTACTAAAAAAGGACTCACTTCAAAGTCTATATTACAAAATCTTGGATGAGCTTTTCAAAAACCCAACAACTGGCCTTCCCGGACCTCCTGGTCCGCCCGGTGGTTCTGACGATCCTCCTGGTCCTCCTGGTCCCGGAGGATCAAAGGCATCAGCCGACTTTGCAGACTTTGTGTTCGACTACATCGAGCCTTCATATATAGGCTTGTTCACACCTGATCAGGTCTACTCTGGAAAGATTATCCCTATCTATTTTCCCATTCAGGATCCTTCTACTACTGTTCTTCCTTTCGTACTTGAAGGAAAAGAAATGGGCTTCTCTATTTCTCATTCACCATCTCATCTGCCAAACATTTTCAAGAACATGCCTCCCAAAATCTTGAAACGTCCACCAGCTTATGATATCTGTGATATTGATCCAGATGAAACTAAGATCTGTGCTAAAGATATAGAATCAACCCTTGAGTTTATTGGCCATGCCTTTGATTCGAAAGAGGCGTTCAAAATTCTGGGAACAAAACAGACGTTAACTACTGCATTTTTACAAGAATATTTTGTTTCAGAAGATCCTCAGGAGATTAAAGGTTCAAGAAAGGTTATTTGTCATCCTATGTATGGTTCATATTACTGCCACTATGATGTTAAAGGTGCATTTAAGGTTTTGAAGGTATTGCTAGATGGTGAGAGTGGAGATAAAGTGGAAGCTATTGCTGTCTGCCATTTGCACACCCATATTACAGCTGAGCATGCTGAGCATCCTTTGTATCGGATGCTCGGACTCAAGCCTGGAATGTCTTCTGTGTGCCACATTTTAGCTGTAGGAAACTTTGTTTTGGTTCAGACATAGGCTATTTGTCTGAAGCTTCTGTGTTGTGTGTGAATCTGTTGTTAAACAGATTCGAAGGTAGTAATAATTGTAGTTTTTACTAGTTTAGTAGGTTAAGTTTGCTGTCTGTAAGAGCAGAATATCCCCATGTGTGAAGGGGTGGATTTATCTACTCCAGCTTGTTTATATTTTAATAAAAGCATGGTTTTGTCCTGCTAATAGTTATACTACTTCTGGTTTGGAATGAAGCAACCCATATAGATGATTGAATTTAATTTACCAAAAAGAGAGATTTAATTTAATTTATAATATAAAATTTAAATAACTTTGCCAAAAGTATAAAACTCATTTTTTTGAAATATCCTTTAACTTTTTCTATATTTTTTAATTTAATTTAATTAAATCTCAAACTCAACCTTAGCACCCTAATAATAACTTTTGCACCCACAGTGTGATCAGTTTGTTTAACCAAATCACTTTGCCGCAATGCAATTCTTGCACACTTGATTCAAAGTCGCCCAGTAAATGAGAAGGGAAAAATCAGTAGGAAAAAGAAAAACTATAAATAATAATAATGTCTTTGACAAAGAAAGCAAGCGACGTTTTTTGCAGCTGAATTGCACAAAGTTCTTGTTTAATTACATTACTGAAATGTTAAAATCTATGGAAGTTTATTCATAGCTAGTATCAAACTTGAGTACAGATTCCATAATAAAAGCAACGATCAGGTTACTGCACATTCTGCCATGCATGGCGAGAACAACAGAAACACACGCGACTCCAATTACCATCACCTCAATAATGCCGAGAATGCTTCAAAGAAAGATAAATTAGATCGTCTACTGAAGCTTCTTTATCCCAGGAAACGATGGAAGGATTGCAATGAGAGCGTCACCATATCCAACAGGTTCTGTTAAAAGAAAACCAGCAGGAAAAAGTAGGTAAATGATGATAATAATCCTACATCTTTCAACTTGAATAAAAACCCAAAATTTGGGGAAAAAAATGAAAGAGAAGAGTATAATTACCACCATCTTCCCGCAGTATTTTGATCACTTCACCAGATACATCAGACTGCAAAAGATGAAAGAAAATGAAGACTTCGATTGCAAACGCTGACCTGTGTTCTAATGATGGACTAGCCGTGCCAATTAACTATGTTATAAATATAATTCTTTGGACATCTATTAGTACCACCCATCCACACCATGAATTGAATATTGGGTTCAAAATTTATTAAATTTTAGGCCGTTGTTCTTCGATAGCCAGTTCTCAGAACATTGATATTGACAATAGTGACAATATAAAAGTAGCAAGAAGAATAAATTATGCTGTGTTGAACACATGGTTGGCCAGTATTGGCCGAATTAATTGCGGGTAGGGGTGGCCAAGGGCCGATTCTGAGTCTCAAACGAGATTCAGGTTCAAGGTTCAGGGTGGCCAGAACAGGCCCCTAGGGTTCCCTGGTTCCAATTTGGTTCTGGTTTTGATCAATCAAATAGTTGCAATTGTCTCAGAATTTTTAAATTTTTTAAAAGAAAAATTTTGGTTGTTCAGGAACTGATCTGGCAAATCCAGATCAATACTGATTTTGGCCATTTGAACTGCTCTGCTTCAAAACCAGCCCCTAGCCGGGTCTAATTATGGGGCCAAACACAGCCTCCTTGTGAGAGAACTTGCTTCCCACATTAAATTCAACACAGTTATTATATCAATTAAAGGTTCAAACCTCAATTGGGAGCTCGCCACCCAGCTGTTCAATATAGCAAATCACTTGGCCCTCCTTCACCATTTGCTTCTGTTATGCAGAGGAAAGTTATCAACGTTAGTTGATAGACTCATCGTAACCGAAGCAGTACAGCAAAGGATCAAGTACATGATCTATGATTAATTGATACGTGCACCACAAAAATCTGACCCATGCATAAACAACACAATTCATTTATCCTCCCGAAATCAAGCCCCTAAACATATCTCCCGACTACAAGTGTTACAATACCATACTATAGTCTTGTGCCTTCCTTTTCCTTTTCTTCTCCCCCCACCCCCAACAGAGGGGGATAAAAAGAAAGAAAAGAGAGGAAGATGAACAGTGAGTACAATAAGTCCATCACAAAATTGAGAGTATAAATAATGAAGCACAAGACGAGAAACCATCTAAAATCCATAATAAGACCTTATTTTTATGCTTTCTTTTTAGATAGTGAATTAATATATTTCAAATAAAAAGGATGCATGATGCATGTGTACATGTTGTGTAAAGTCAGTCAATCATTGCATGGTCCAGTCCCACACATTACAATATTTCCGAAGTTTAGTTTGTACCTCATCACATGATGGTGGTGCACGTTTTCCCTTTATAGTTAGAGATCTTCGGAAAAAACCCACCTGCACTTTTATGATGTTATTGCCTTGAGCTTGAAGAAGCAAAAGCATTCATTCTGAAGATTCTCACCCTTGGAGACTGCAGTATCACTAAGCCTTCATCTGCAGCTCTATCTAGAAATGATTTGATTCCCCCTGAAAAGGGTACTGGTTTGAAAATAGTCAAAGATGTAGAAGATGCAGATATATTTGAATCAGGAGCCTTGAAAGTGGCATCCACTGTGACAGATGCAGGAGCAGGAGAAGGGAAACTGGCAGTGGAAGGAGCAAGAGTATGCAGAGATGGAAGTTTATTTTTCTCAGTTGTGTCCCTCATCATGTATAGCTTAAATCCTGCAACCTAGCAACAGGCAGGATGAAGGGAAGAAGAGAGAGAATAAAGCAGAAATATTAGAAATTTTAAAGTGGAATGCAACCAAGTTACAAAATGGGCATATAGCAGTTTATGATTGCTTACTTTCAATTCAAACTCTGCAATGGAAGCTGTATTGCACATTTCTGTGACCAGAGATTCAACCTGCAGATAAAATTTAAGTCATACATATTCTCAAAGCCAAAAAGGAACTTCAAAACGGGAGATATTAAGCACCACAAACAGACATCTTTACACACAATCACATGATGCTTGAAGGGAAAAGTGAGGTAAAGGAAATGTAAAGGTGGATACAAATAACAGAACACAGAATATAATAGTTGAACTTTGCTTGGGATAAACATTTAGCTTAACTTTAATGACGGATAGGGAGGATTTTTAGGGGTATAATAGAAGGAAAAAGAGGACCAATATTATAGAATTTTCAAACATATGATGATGCTAGAAATTGTACTTGATACTCCCCATCCTCACTTCAACCTCTACACACTTGTAAAATACGTTTAGGAGAAATTTTGTATCTTAACTTTATGCAGATTAACGAGGTGGTTAAGATTTTCTGGAAAATTCACAGAATGGAACAAGGTAATATAAGAATGGCTTTTGAAGAGTCAACATTGCACATTTCTCTGGACAAACAACTCAACTAAGGACATATAAAAGTGGGACAGCAAATAATCCAAGCCAATCCCAGTTTTTTATACAGTTCAAAATAAGCACAGTAAAAAAAATGGGAGTTCAGTCAAGAATTAAACCATCCAAAAACAAGTTATGTCGAGGATTAGCTTAAAGGCAGCCAAATAACTCCCTTGCTGCCCCATTAGCACTTTATAAAGACAATTTGCTAACCATAACTACGAACACTTCATAAAAATCTGAAAACAAGTTAATAGGTCTGTTCAACTTCAACATGGGAACAAACAATTCATTTTCATGTCTGGTTCTCATACCCAATATAATGCCATTGGAAGTGCTTGCTATTCCAGAAAAAAACAATGTATCAGCCACTCTAATTGGTTTCATAAGAGCTGTGCTCCAGCTCAAGAAAATGTACTGATATCCAGTCAAATTCAGTTTCTTTAACAAATTAGCTGGATTGGCAAATGGTAAACCACAAGTAGGTTCCAACTGATTTCTTAGACTATTTAGTGAATATTCGTAGGCACTAGCAATTATTAAGCACTAAGCCCTAAGATTGCCTCCCGAATAATGTGCATGCTTAACAAGATCCTCTCCTCATCATTTCCTTAAAGAAACCACATAAAACGGAAAAAAAAAAAGGATGGAAATAATGATTTAATCACAATTGTAATACACAAAGCTAAATTCCAACTATATGGCATCAGCCACATGTATCCCTTTCTGCCACTTCTTTTCCTACTGAAATGATCTCATATACTTCCATTAAAGATATAACTGCAAGGGATGACATGATTTAAAAATAAATAAATAAATAAATAGAAAAGGTCATGATAAACAAAGTAAAAAAAAATAAAAGGAAAATTTCTAAATTTCTGCATAGTTTTATATTTGATACAACATAATAATCATGCCAGTAATACTGCATATAGAAAGTTAATTCAAAGGAAAATTTTTACAATGTGAAGCTGGAATAATCAGTTAACCGCCAACTATGAAATCATACAAAATAAAATCTTCAAATCTCTGCAAGTAGCAATGAATATAACAATAAAAATGGAAAAATAGTGGCAGTCAGCATTTGATACTTGGACATCTAACAGTGAGGCACTTACCTCAGACAGATTTGGAATAAGTTGGCTTGTCAAACCAGATGATTTAATCTCTTTCACCTCATCCACTCTATTTGTAGCAGCTATAAATAGAAGCATATAATATAAGTTGCACACAACTGAAACACATAACATTATCATTGTTGCGTTGGCATGTAATCCCACATACAACTTTCTGGGGCCAATGCAAGCACACCAAAAACCAAATAAGAGATCCTATTATCACAGCTATATAATCCCACATATAACATACACTAGCCAAACCCAGTATATATGGAGGAAACTGAACCCAGTCTTGTGAGGAACTTTTATAAGGGAGAATTGATCGTTATAAATCAACAAAATGACCCGTTCCTTAGTCTTTTGGGAAAAAATGGCAGTGATTTTGAATATTATTTTTTTTCCATCAAAACTATGAAAGCGCTTACTCTCTGTTTCCAATGTTGGACCACAATTTACGTTGAATACTTTGTTTGGTTTATATGATACAGTGAGACCTGCATATTGTGGTTGTCTCCTGCCTATCCATGTCCTTATGTCATTCCATTGCATTAGGTTCTCACGTTTTGCTCCGCCAAAATCCAACTTTGAAAGCTTAAAATTTGTAGCTCCTAAGCTACCTGTAAAAGCGAAACAGCAAAATAACTGTTTCAAGTGAAAATCTTTCATATTATTTGTGAGACAGGCGGAATTACTAAATATTATCTCAACTGCAATGGAAAAGAGAAATACATTATATTAATAGCAAGAGAAAAAAATACTAAATCTGAACTCTACTATAGTATCACATTCATTAACAAATTTTCTCCAATGTTTGTCTGAAAGCACTGCATTTCCATGGCCTCAGTGCCAACAGCTGTGAACCATTATAGATGGTACACTTTTCTTCTGTTGAAGCTTGGCTGGAAATAAAGAAAGAGAGACAAACACACAAACATCCTCTTGTAACATAATATCTGAAGCTATAGAAAAACCAATGGGTTTCGCTTTTGTAGAATGTACTTCAACTTGGTACTACGATGCCTACTAAGTTACAAGCCAAAAAGCTATACATACAGCAAGTTAACTAAAATAGCATTATGTTTGCAAGAAATTCAAACACATAAGAGTGTCCAACTGGAAGAAAAAAGACCAGAAACCACTAGGAAGTATGGACAAAGATGTTTTTAGCATAGAGAGAATTTAGTCAAACTTCAGGTCTGAACTTCTTTTTCCTCATTTCCTTGGCACTCAAATTTACTCATATACCAGCCACTTGCCTTCTTCCAACTCACCTTAATTCAAACCAACCAACATGGCAACATCTCAAGAACAATTTATCCAAAAACCATTTTGTACATCTCCCCCAGGTAATTAAAACTTTACACCGTTGCTTTTCACATCCTCTTGGCATCTAGCTTTAAATATAGAAATGAATTACACTAAACAATCTTAAAATTTTTTTTCATGTTTTCATTTTCTGTTTTTATTCTACCTTCCCTGATAATGATGCAAATTCATCTTTTATTTTCTTATAAAAAAGTATAAGCAGTGTCAAAGCATGTAGGCCCGCTCCTAATATAGCACCTAAAGAACCCACCACCTTCCAATAACTACCAGAACTCCCCACCAGTGAAGACAATATGCAGTAGCCTTCTTTAAATAATTAAACATGGGAAACAGTGCAAGAAGATGATGGAATAGTAAAAAGTGGTGTACTATTTGATATTATTAACATCTGTGGAAAAATTACATTGTAAAAATAAATTAGTTTCTGAAATAGCTGAATATCATGGAAGCTGAAGTAACATTGAACCACCACATAATTCATTTCATGCTGAATTGCGTCAAGCTAAGAAGAAAATTACGATGATGAATATGGGCAATAAAGCGTTTGCTATATAAGCTAGAAGTTGATTATGACAAAGTCAAGCAAGATATGACCAAACAATCATATTCATAAACTATATTATTTTACAGAGTAAAATATCTTAATCCCTCAATCAAGTGCAAAATATTCCAAGTCTACATCGAATTGCACAAGAAAAGATGCACTTTCCAAAGAACTACTCAAGCAGAATCCTTCCTCTTTTTTATCGATATTTGATGTTTCCCATTGATTGTACAAAAAAAGGAGGGAGAAAGTAAAAAATAAGCAAACCTTTATTTCCAACCAACTACCCATAATCAAATTCAAAAAGAAAATGCAGAAATTGTTGAAGCCGATGAAACTGTCGCACCAAAATGCTAGACTAACAAATTCAATCAAATACCAGTGTCACAACACAAACTAATATCAAACATCAATGTCATATCATCTCATCTAATGCAAATGGGAGAGAGAAACTCACAGGAATCCATAGAAACCTCTGAAATGTTGGGAACCAAAGAATCCAGGAAAGTATTGGAGAGTCCAGAATAAAGAAAACCCAGTTGAAATGCGATCTCAAATATCGACAAGGCACCAACACTGCTTATGTATGCGCGCGGGTCTCGACTGTGAGTGAGGAGAAGTTAGCATATGGCTATTGAGTCGCCTCTAATGTTAGAATTGTGCAATTTAGCCCATATAAGAGAAGGAAAGAGCAGAGAGATAGAAACAGAGAGAGACTCGTAAGCGCCCGAAGGCGACAGGACAGAGGGAGCCACCAAAAGCCAGAACTCTACAGCTGGTGTGGTGTATTGAATCAGTTTGGGTCACCATTTTTGTGTTTTTTCTTATTTCTATTTTTTAAAATTAGAAATATTTTAATATATTTTTAATATTAAAGAATCAAACTAATAAAATTTTTCATATAATAACAATTAAATAATATTTTTTCATTATTTTTAATAGTCAAAATTGTTAGATTAAACATGTACTAAGAATATTTACAGGATTAAATTATTAAATTATTAATATATAGAGATTCTGCTTAGAAATTTATTACCTCATTTGTACTTTTATATATCACAGAACTAGTTTTAGTACATATTTTTTATTAAATTCACGTTTTAAATTTTATAAATTTTAAAATTATTAAATCAAAATTTATAATTGTACTATTCTAATTTTTAATGTACATGATGTGGACATGAAAGTGTTAAAAAAATGTTTATAACGCAAAAGATATGGAAAAATTATATGTGTGAATTTTTTTTAAAAACTTTATTTGATTTAAACGTGTTATTTTATGAAAACTCACCTTTCTAATTTAATTAGATTAGAGTAAGTAAGTTATTTTTCCTCCGCTAAATAATAATAAAACTCCTAATTTTTTGATAAATAATTTCTAAAAAATAAAAAAAATTAGACTTAAAACTAAAAGTATGATTTTAGTTCTATTTTATGAAATATTTTATAATTTTGATTTAATCTCAATTTTATTTTAAATATTAAACATGCCAAGTAAAATTAAAATATTTTTATTTTTATTTCAAAATAGTAAATAATTTAATTTTTTGAAATCATAATAGTAATATTAACATTCAAACAATAATAATATTAATATTACAAATATATAATATATAATTCCAGTAAAATTATTATATAATACTATATATACTTAGTAATTATACCATTGTTAATTAAAAAATATATGTGTAATTAATATTTAAAAATATATCATATAATTAATATATAATTCACTCATATAATTAAAAAATCAAAAAATATTTTCATACATTTATAATTAAAATTATTTTAAAAATATAAAAATAAATTTATTTACATATAAAAAAATATATAATTCTATTAAATTTATAAATTCATAGGAAAATAAATGTACGAATTGTTTTTTTTTCAGTCTTATTACCATAAATGCATTTCAATTTGATTCCTATAATGACAGTTATTTTTTTCAGTTTCGGTTTGTTTATTTAGTTTGGGACCCACCAACCATATTCAATTCTAATAAGAGATATAATTAAATCATCATTATTGCTATACTATTCATTTAAAAACTAATTTCTTGTATATATTTAAAATACATAAATAAATTTATTAAAATATATAAAATTATAAAGACTAAATTTTAAATAGATTAAAGAGTTAATTGTAAAAAAAATTTATATTTCATAATTTTTTATAATTTTATTATGTACTTTCAAAATAGTTAATTTAAATTTATATTTTTAACTTTTCAAAAAATTTTAAGTAATAATTAAAATTTTGATTAATTCATTAATAAAAATATTATATTATCATAATGTTATCGCTATATTATTATAATAAAATAATTATAAAAAAATTATATATTTTATAATTTTTTTTATAATTTTACACTATATTTTTAAAATAACTAATTTAATCATGTACTTTTAAAATTTTTATCGATTATCCTCAACCATTAAAACAATCCATTTACTATTTAGTCATTAATAAAAATATTACATAATCGTATCACTATAAAATTAAAATTAAAATATAAAAAATATAGTTTTCACTAATTTATAGGACTGAATTTTAATTCACATTTTTTAATAATTAATGTAAAATTTTGAAATGAGGACATGGAAAGCCTCCTGCTCCTTGTCCAGGTATTTTGCAAGTTAGGTTCAAATTTCTGGCCCATATAAATCTTCAATTGAAAATTGCTGAGCCCTTAGGCCAAAGTTCATTGGTCCAAAGCCCAAATAAATCCAATAAAAAAAGAAATATGTCATCTTTTTATAAGTTTTTTTTTTGGAGATGTGGGAATTTTTATAAAGAAAAGAGTAGTTAGCATTTGAATTTCTGATGAATGTGGTAATATTTTAATGACATATAAAGTTAATTGTTGATTTATTGTGTAAAGAGATTGGTGAGAATAAGGGTAAAGGGATACTTTAACAATGAACTTTAAATGGAAAGATTTGGGTTTCTTTAGAACAGCAATTAATTAATAATATTATGTAAGCTTTTCATGGGATAATATTCTAAAAGAAGCACTAAGGCTTCATTGCACGCTGATAACACAACACATTGGGCCCTCACTCAAAAATATCAAGCATGCAAAGCCCTCAATATACAGAGAGACAGAGAGGAGATAAACCCAAAACCAAATCAAAAAACATAAAAGCTAGCTTAAAAAGAACACAACATTCTTTTGCTTAAAGCATAGTTTATATGAGGAGACATTCATGATTGCCTTGGCTGCTTTTCAAGATGCACAATTAGGTCAATCAAGGGAATCCAATGTTGTTAATCTTTTATATTAGAAGTTTGATTCTTATATAATTTTAATTATGAATGGAAAATTAAAATTAAATATTTTATTGTTTGAGATTTAGAAAAATTGATTCGATTTTAAGTAATTCTGATGCATTTTTAGTTTGATTTTAGTTCTTATTTCGTTCCTATTTCGGGTTTAGTTTTTAATTTTTATTTTAGTCTAAATAATTATCTTTATGTTCATTCTAAGATAATAAAATAATTTTAATTTTTTAATAAAAAAACTACTATTTAATTTTTATAAAAGATAGAAATTTACTGATTAATCTTTTAGTTTTAAAAAATATATTAAAATATTTCTGAGAGTTTAGAAAGTCTACTAATTAGTCGACGTATTAATATTGTCTAAGTATTTTACTATTTAGTTTCTATAGTTTTGAAAAATTTATTAGTTGATTTTTTAGAATTTTAAAAGATTTATTAATTAATTTTTTCATATTAGATGTATTTTAATTTTTTTTATAATATTTAACGGTTAAAATCAATGGATGATTAACTAATAAATTTTTTAAAATATCACGAATATTTGAACATATGTTTAAAAGTGAGAAATCAACCGGTGAATTTTTTTATACCATATAAATTAAATAATAATTTTTTATTTTATTATTATTTTTAAAATAATAATAAAATTATTAATATTAATGTATAATCTTAGTAAGAATATGTTATTATCTTTATATATTCCTTAATAATATAATTTTTAAATTAAAATATATGTATAATTAACGTATATCATATAATTGTGGTTCAACCATACAATTAAGTGCCATAGGAGAATGCATTCATGGCTGAATTTGTTTTTTTTTTTAAAAAGGAAAAGATATTATTAAATTATATATACCTTTAATAAAAGATAAATAAGATTGTATAAAATATATTTAAAATTATATGTATAAAATCAATTTTCAATTTAAATGATTTTAAGAAATATTTAAAAATTTATCGAATAAAATTTTTTAATATCACGTTAAATTTGAAATAAACCTAATTTTAACTCATATTAAAAGTTATCCAAATATTTTCAATGATATTCTGTGAATTCTGCTATCGGAAATTATAACATAAAGTTATATTCATGGATAATGATTCTTTAATTGTGTGAGAAATTTTATAATATCATCATTATATATATATCGATTTTTTTTTAAAAATAGAGATTAGAGTAAAATTTAAAATTTTTCAAATTTACTCAGATGTATTTATTATTAAATTAAATGAGTGTATATATATTGGGTATATATATATTAAATAATATATAAATTTTATTATAATTAATTATTAATACATATAATAATTATACAACATAATTTTTTTATTTATTATAACTCTTTAAAATGCTTCTATAAATGTCTTAGATTTGTCAGCTTGAAGATTTCCTTATTTATAGAAGCATTATAACTAATGAAATTAATTTTATTTTGTCTTTTCCAATTCTAATATTCATTTTAACTTATTATCATATTATTATTAGAATTAACAAATTAACTTTTCCAATGCATAATTAAATAAAGTATATTAAATTTTATCGTTACTTTTTTTAATTTTTTTAGTGCTAATTTGATTGCAATAAAGCAAAAACATATGCAGAGAGAGTGAGAAAGAGGGAGAGAAGATGTTTATATAACAACCATTTCAAACAATGAAAAGAAGAGGAGAATCATCTTCTTTTGAGAAACATGCAATCTCTAGAAAACAAAAGGGAAAATATTGGGTAATAGATTTCATCCCCATATGGCTACAAAAGGATATAGTCGATCAAAAGCACAACAAGCTTCTTAAGGGAAGCCTCACAAAATGCCAAAGAAGGGGAGGGGTCATCATATATAGCTTAAAGAGATCAACATGGGTTTCAAACCATGTTTACATCTCAAGAACCCTAACACCCAAAAGAAATAATAAACCAAAAAAAAAAAATAGTAGTAATATTCTTTAATTTGTCTTGTCTTGGTTGCTGCAACACCTGCAAGAATCAAAGAGATTTTAAATTATGATAAGGTCACTAAGGAGCTGCTCTTAAGAAAAACACTTTTTCAAAGATTAAGTATGCAAGGGAGTAATGAGTAGAATCTCCATACACATGTCTAGTACGAAGGTCTGTTGCTAAGTTCTCTAGGGGCATTGCATTTGAAACATTCCATTCTGCTTGCAAAGTTGTGTTCATTGCAACCCCACCTGTCCAAATGAATTATGCAGTAAAAGGTTGTTATAAATTTTGCAAAACAAAAACTCCATGAAAGAGATTCTGAAAGCTATTTCTCAATTGCAAAAGCAGTCAAAACTAGAGTTCAGTACTTGCTAGTGCTTTTAGCATTCATTATGTTAAAGAAAGTAAGGTCCTGTAATGCCCAAAGATTCTCTTTTCTTTTTTTTTTTTAACCAAAAGCTAGAGTCACTGTTGCATTAAGTTGGCACTTCCAACTTGGAATGAAAAGTTCGACAATCTCATGGAGCAAATACTCACTTTGAGAGCATTTTACCGATTCAGTGCGATCAGAATAATACCTCTAATTATATATATATATATATATATATAAAGCGCACTTGCAGGGTTGGTTTGGTGGGAATTCAGCAGAAAATTTAGATACCTGGTGCAGATCCAATCCCCAGATTTCCAACCAGAGCGATTGCTGCCACTGCCAAAGCCTCTAGAGCGAGGAATGTCAGAATCAAAGCCACCAGTAGAATCATCTTTGTACACTCCACATTTGAAGCAACTTGAGCGGCTTGCAAAGTTGTGAGCCCCACAGTTACCGGCAGTGCAGTACCAATCACCGGGACGAACATCTGAGCCAGTGAAACCAAATGATGACCCACCTGATCTCCCACCATAGCCTCCAAAATCACCTCCAGCCCTCGAGTCCCCACAGCGCTGGCACGACTCACGTCTCTGGAAGTTCAGGTGCTGGCATGACCTGCAGTTCCAGTCTCCTGGCCTGCTCATTCTCTCTGCACTTGTTAATAAATGATTTTCAGTCATTAACTAAAATCGTTCTATTAATTATACTGCAAAATATCAGATTAAATGTAAAGGGTTGCAAACCTTTGAAGTAGAAAGACTGAAGAAGGTGATGAACTGAGCCAAGAAGATGAGGAAAATCAAGAAAATGGTGGTGGTGAGCGAATGTGTTAGACACAAGGGATGCTTATATACATGGTTAGCTCACAGGGAAAGGGAATCAATGGAGGGCCAAGTCATGTAACTTTTTCGTTTTCTTCACCTTGCAAACATTGATAAATGCGAATCAATCAAACAAAATCTAAAGTAAGAAAAAGAGATAAAGGGAAATTCCAGCCAAAGACTGGATTTTTCTTTTTCTTTTTCAAAATTTTGAACAATTACTCTGGCCACTGATATATGCTTTTATGGCTTCTTGACGTGAAAATTGAGAAATATTGCTTATGCAATTGCTCATATAGACACACACATGGATTCTCGTATGTCTTTATTTTTTTTTTTAAATAAAGGTAATTTATTCTGATTAAATAATAAACTCAAAATCTCCATTCTGAAAACGATTTCAGTATTAATAAATTTTATGGTTTATAGTTTTTATTAGTTTTCTCCATCGAATTCAAAAGTAAAATTAACAGCTCTTCAATGATTCTCTTTTTGGCATTTGGAGTACCAAAGGAAAATTAAAGAACTATTCAGGTTTTACCAGCATGCTTTAAGCTAAATCAGCTTTTGTTTTCCTTAAGAGAATATATAATCATATTAATTTTTCAAGTATAATATGAATTACCATGCCTTCAAGTGCACTCATAAATAATAAGTCTAAAATAAATTCGACCTCGTATAAAAATAAAATTTAAAATTATTATATTAAATACTTATTGAGATTTATGTATAATTAATTTAAATTACATAATAATTATAAATTCCATTTTCATGTGACATTGAAAAAAGACTGCAAAAGTATATGTTTGTAATGAAAAATTAGAAATTATTAAAAAATTAGAAATAATGTCAAATCATGAAATTCGACGCACATGCAGGAAGAGAGAGAGTTGGCAGTCAAAACTGAAGAAACAAGTAGAATATAAGGTGCAAAGCTGAGCTTTAGATGGTCGCATTCAATCCAAGAAAATCAAAACAAAAGAGGAACCCACAACGTAAAGCAAACAGGAGATATTGTCAGCCTACAACCACAAAACACCACTCACTCACTAGATCTATCAACTCAACTCAACCCACAAGCCCTAGCCAGTAGCCAGAAACAAAGCTCCTTTGACCATATAATCTGGGACCCTCATATCACTGCCAAGCTACCATGCAAAGCCCCCTTCAACTCATCATGAAATACAACAACTAGCAATCTTATAAAATTATTACTGTTAGTTGATAGTAATTTCAAATTATTATAAATAAAATTTATACATCTTACAATGTAATAACGTATTTTAGTAATTTTAAATAACTTGTTTTATATCTAACAAGTTTATAATTTAAGCAGTAAATTTTTATATATTGTAAAAAATAGATAGACAACTATATTTTAGAATCGTTACTTTTGACTTAAGACTATGATTTAAGTATATAAAATACCTATGTGTAGTTATTGTCTTAGATAAATTAAAGAAAAAATATATAAAAAAAATCTTATAATTTTATTGGTTTTTTATTTCAGGTATATAGTTTAATTTATGTCAAAATAATATTTCATAATATTATACTTTTATCAAATAGCAATAATTTTCGGACAATGTAAAGAAATACTAATATAAAAATTATGAAATATAAAAAGAAATTGAATCACATGTCCTGAAATGAAAATAAAAATAATTACATAATTTTTTTCCTTAAAAATATTAATTAATCATTATATTTTACTAATTTTCATATAAACATTTTCTAATGACGTCAAGAAATTTTCATTATTTAGTAACGGTAATATTAAAAGATATTATTTTAATATAAATTAAATTACAGGTCTTAAAATTTAAGTGAAATTAGGGGAGATTTTTTTTATGCTTTAATAAAAATTTGAAAAAAAAACTGGAGGAAAAGGCAGAAACTTATGAGTTTTTTTTTTTTTTTCTTGTGATAAGCGAAATTTTATTAATGGACATTTAGGCATGGTAAGTGAAACACATATGAGAAATAGTTGGTATATGTAATGAATAATTCTGACAAAGAATTGTCAAGGCAGGCCCACACCCACTGCTTATCTTCATTATTCCATGAGGAGCAGGCATAAGTGTCTCTGTCAATTATGCATATACTTTGAGAATCAGCAAAGTGAATTAAAGCAAATGCATGGGTAAAATTTTTGTTACTTTACATAATTTTGAATATTCTCTTTTTTTTCCACACTTTAGTTCCCTGTCATTCCTATAACAGAATGCATTTTGCTTTTGCTTCATTTTAACTCTATCAAATACACCCTTTTTTATACCTCAATTATCATATATTTCTTAATGAACAGTAAAAAATTGATAAAAAATAATAAAAAATAAAAAAAAATTAAATTAAAAGAGTCGAGTTTTTACATTAAATTATTATTTTTGAAAGAAACAAAAGATATATATATTAAATGAGCTTTTTCATAATTTATAGCGATAAAAATCCGTTTTATTCGATAATATTATTGAACTGTAGGACTGTCGAATTTAATAATATGATTATTGAATATGATCGTTGATGTAATGAGCAGGAATTTTGGCCGGTGTATTAAGGATGCAGGAATTATAGCTAGTAATTAAGAAAAGATATTATGGAATGCTTAAAATATGAAAGAAAAAAGAAAGGGAGAAATTAAAATAAAGAGAAGAAAGACAAAGGCAAAGGGTGAGTTTCAATAAAGATAGCTGAAGCTGGAAATGATGGAATAACAAGTCTTCGAGGTTTCATTTTGACCAACTTTTTCTTTAATTTTCCTTTTCTGCGGCTGCTATTCCAATTAAAACCCTTTAATATCTCTCTTTCTCTCTCACAAAAACAACTTATAGAAACAAGAAGACGTAAGAATAGATCTGGCCTCCATTCTCTTGGAGAAGGGTAAAGGAGAGAAGAGGCAAACTGTAAAGAAGACCAAAGACAATTGGTGCTGATTCGATTCTCTCCTTGGGAATCACACCCATGCATCACCACGGCCAACTTCATATCTCTCTCTCTCTTTTTTTTTTCTTACTTCACATCCACTAATCTTCTCTCTTTGCTTTCCTTTGTGCTATTGTGTGCGCGTGTTTTGTCAAAGTGGAAAAAAAAAACACAAAAAAAGAATACTGCTTTCACTTTTTTTCTTTGCTCCCATTTACCCTCCAATTATTGTGTTTGCTCCTTAGCAAATGTGATTGTGATGGTAATTTTATTTCAAAAAGTTTCTATTTAATTTTTAAAATATGAAAAAAAAATATTAATTAATAACTCAATTTATTAAAATATTTTTAAAATATTAAATAATCTATTAATTAATTATTCTATTGATTTTAATCTATTTTATTATTTAATAATATAATATTAAAATTCATTAATTAATTTTTAATTTTATAAAAATATTTATTAATTATCCTGTTAAGAACATTTTAAATTTTTTAATATTTGACGGTTAAAATTATTATTTAATTTTTTAAAAATATTAAATATATTTTAATATATTTTTTAAAATTAAAAGACTAGCTAATGAATTTTATTATGCTATAAAAATTAAATAATAATTTTTTTTTTGCTATTGATGGCAGATATATATATATATATATATATATATATATATACCTTTTTCTATGTTCCGTCATGTCAAAAATTTGAGAACACAGCCCCTACTAGTCATGCATGTTGCAATATATGAACAGTGCAGAGACAATTTGCTTGCATATACTTCCAGAAGAACAATCGAAGTTCAGCAAAACCACATTATAATCAAGCAGTTTTTTATCCAAGTCCTCGTTCATGCATGCCTGCTTTGGTACTTTTCCAACACTATGGAATGATAGAAGATTAATGTCTTGAAACAACTGAAAACTCAATCCTGTGACATCCAATTTCCTTTTTCTTGATAAATGATGCACAGCACTTCAATAAGAATACAAGGTAGGCTACAACTGGGGGGGAATTCGGAATTCCCCATATGGAAAACATTGTGAACTGACCAAGGACGAAAAAGTCAAATATAGAATACCATGCCATATAGAAGCCCACGAAACAAAGCCAAGTACTATTAAGCCGAGAAGGAAATATATACACCCTACATACTTGAGCCAATTGCAGATCCTCTAGCTCCTCCCAAAAATTTCCCTCTCAGAAGAGCACACGAATGTTGAGGGACTCATGCGACACTGCAACTAACTCAGCCAACCTTGTATACCAAGAGTCAACCAAATTGCAAAAGTTTCTCTGGCAGACTCTTGAGACAGTTTGAACCTAGAGAAGATCCAAATGAAGACAGAAGGCAACAATTAGATTCTCAAAAAGCACAAGTATCAGGGAAGCATTACAGTTTGAGGTTGCTAAGATGCAAAATACTTCAGTCTCTGAATTTGGAATGGTCTTAGAGCCATACCAAACTCTAGGCAAAAATTGCAACAACTAGACAAACTCACAAAGTGCAAAAGAGGTTTAAATTGTTGTTCCATCATGACCCTGCTCTGGTTCGGCTACCAGGACTAGGAACAGTCCTCGCACTAAGAGATTCAGATGAACTATGCAAGTCCCTTGGGCTGGATGATGAGCTTCCTCGGAGACCATGAGATGAACCATGGCGAGGAGATCTGGAAGATGGCTCACTCCCTCTAAAAGTTTCAGTCTCCAACATTTTGGCTTCATCAACCATCATTGCTAACTGTTTCATAGTAAACAGCTCAATCAGATAGACGACCAACAAATGCATGTCATAGTACATCTTTTATTAGGGGCTTAGAAATAACAGGTCAAATGTAAATAAAGTTCGCCAAAATGCAATTGCAGCATGGCAACTTACAAGTACTAACATGTTAAAGTTTCAACATTAAGTATAAGTGGCTACACAAAATATCACGACTATCCAAATTTTGAAGGAATGCATAATTTAAGCCAGAATATCATATATTTATCTAAAGTCTGAGGTAATGACAAATTTAAAGCCAATGCTCAATTCTATTCAAAAAGCAGGATCCAGGAACTGAAACTCCAGAAATAACTCTACATTCAGCATCTTTGTGCAAGGAGCAGCTCTTAAGGCCTCAAAAGGCAACCCTACACCCTCATAGTTGCAAACAAAATAATTGACTTCCACACCATATTATTGCCCTTTCAAAGGGGGGAAATAGACTATGCCAATCACATGCCACCATCACTGCCTATCAAATACACATTAATTTTCATTCTATACCCGAATTTCATTCTCTCTCAAGCGATCTTGGAGTGCCTTTATAGCAGGACTTAAACTGCACATGTTTCAAAGGAGGCAAGTAAGAATAGATTGAAAAATAAACTGTTAGGAAAAGAGGCAAGAATTAAAAAGTTGGAAGGGGTTCACTGTTTCTAACCAATATTCGATCAATTTGCACATGGAAGCTTGATAAGTTGCTGTGTGATGTATGAAGGTAAGGGGATGCACTTTCCCATCCCTACATAAAATTATAGCAATTGTAAGTCAGTAAACAAGAAAAATATATCCATAAAAATGAAACAAATGTCAATGGTAAGTGAAAGAATATCTCAGGATAACCTCAAATTTTGCAAGATAGCTTGGTTATATGCTCCTCGTTCCTCTTCATACAATACACGTTGCAAATCCGTAAATGACATTAGAGGTGAATCTAGCTTAAGAAGAGAACATGTGGGCAAAACATGAAGAGGAATTTCTTTTCTGATGTATTCTGCACCACTGTTGGCAAATAGAAAGGACATCAAATATAATTACCACTACTACAAGCATATATATAACATCACGATTGCTATAAAGAATAAGATCCTCAAAAACATATAATATATAGTTTACCACAAGAAAAGTATAGGATGATAGCAAATTATAAACTGCAATCAGAAAAAAGAAACTTAGGGAACCTGGTGACCAAGAACATAGTCGATTACTAATATACCTCATTTCCAGATTTGAGCGGTGCATGGCTTCTTGCATACTTTCTGACATGTCCATGGGGTCTATATCAACCATTGTGTTGTCTGAATTACCAGTGTGGTAGTTGCCTCCAATTCTATCTTTCCCAACATAGTTTGCATCAGCATTTGCAAAGAAATCCCCCAACTCCAAAGATTTTACCCCACCCTATCAACCATTCAGGGAACAATTAAAGAAGGTAGCATCCTAAGAAATAAGCATGCATATAAAAAATAAACAATGCTGTATCATCCTCAGACCTAAAAGTACAATGTTAAGACAATGTAATTTGCGTGAATGATAAAAAGCTATAATCTGAAAAGACAGTACAAGATCCCAAGAGGGCTACTTTAAGGAAAATATATAAACTCTAGTTCAGGCAGACAGAATCATATCGAGTAGGTCACCATCAATAGCCTAACTCAACATACTCTAAACTAATCAGAGCTTATTAAGTCGGTGCATTCCAAATTAAGATTTCTGCTTTATTTGTTTCTTTATTTTATTTTTTTTTTGCCTTTTCTTTGGAAGTTTTGTATAAATAAAATCAGGCCTACCAACTAGCAGTAAAGGAATTTCTGATGCTTACTGGAAGAAGCTGAACTCCTATTTTAAAGAACCAAAAATGTAATAAAAAGGCAACACAAACATTAGAGACTATCACTGTAATCAACATTCCCTGTAGCATTGTATTTCATGTGAAACACACAAGCAAATGGAGTGTCTGTATAAGCTTAATTTGGTAGCAACCCAGTTATTTTGGTTGCAGCAGTATAATTTGAATAGCATTCTAATTTATGTGAAACACACAAGCAAATAGTGTATAGGTCTTAATTTGAATAGGAGTCTAATATAATTGCAGCAATCGCTCACACAAAATATTTTGGTTGTGGTATGTATAATTTGCCAAACCCAATGACTATACCCGTAATTATCTGAGCAAACTGATTAGACTCAATCCTCGATATTTCCAAAGAGTAGTATATGCGTTAATATTCATTAGCGAAATCCAATGCAACTTAAACAGCATAAGAGACAGGGCAGCCATTTCTCTTATTTTTGGAGAGGAGTGATAGGTTGTATTTAAACTTAAGGTACAAATGAATAGAGAAAGGAAAGTGATGATGGGCTCCTGCATGACAGTAAGAGTACCTATCATGAAAGTGATTCCATTCTAAAACTGTAACAGCAGCGGCCTACAAATTACCAGATCTCATTTAGGCATAAACTTTTATTTTACTGCAAAAAACGTCCACTGACAGAATCAAGTGACGAAACAAAACATGGAGATCAGTGGAGGCACAAATATGTGAGTGTCTAGAAAGAGGTAAACCCCTTGGTCATCTAACTAAAAATTGAGAATTCAAAAGAAACTAAGGAAAACCACAACAACAAATATAAACTGAGATCAATACCTTACTTGATCCTGCAGTTGTTTTTGAATCACCAGTGTCTTGTTCTGGGCTCTCTACCCTTGCAGAACCAGATCTCACTGATGTGTTTTCTGAGGAGCTTAATGATGACTCAACATCTATGTAACTTCTATTCACAGGTGATATGGAAATAGGTCTTGATATGTTATTCTGCTTTCCATCTGATGACTGGAAAGCAATGACTTGGATTCTCCCAACCTGAAATTAATCAGAGCAAGTTCCACATAGGCCAGGATGAGACCATTATCAGGACACAAGTCAGTAAATAGAATTCATCTAATACAAACCTTATTTACATCTTCACTGAAACATGAAAATATCAGCCCGATAAACCCAGGATCTAGAAGTTGATACATAGCCTGAGTCCGTACATCTACAGACAAAAGATGGGACAGGAGATGCTTCAAAGTTCTAGCAACCATTATTACGGACAACAAATCTAACATAAAGATTTTATTTTTAAAGAAAAAGAAAAAAAAAACTAAAATGCACTATAAATTATCTTTATCAAAAAAGATGAAAGTGCATAGATTAATAAAGCATGGTCACAAGAACATCAAGAAAATGTTGGGTAATTTATACTGGTTATTCCTCAATTTCTGGAGGTCATTACACTTTAGTCTTTCATCTTCAATGTGTTACCACAAAATTCCTCATCTTTAAAAATGTTACAGAAAATATCCTCATATTTAATAACATTAAATTCTGTTCATTTGTGCAATAGAACTAATACATGGCACTGCAACATTGTAAAAATAAGAAATTGAAAATCAAAAGTAGTTGATAAAATATTAATAACATTCTCTCATCATACACTACTTCTATCTCTCTCTTGAGGCGTGCAAAGAGAGATAATGTTATAAACATCTTATGTGGCACTTGATTTTTATTATTTATTTCACACACTGCCACATTGTCAATTCTATAGGAGAAATGAATGAAAAATGTCCTGAGGGATTTTTACAAATGTTTTTAAACATGAGTGATTTTGTAATAACAAATTGAAGATGAGAGATCGAAGTATAACAAACTCCAAAATTGAGGGATGGCCAGCATAAATATCCTAAAATGTTGATCAAAATTTTCACACAACTTTTTGGACTACAAAAACTTACCTACATGAGAGGGTAAAACTGTAATATGAGGATGTGAATGGTACCACCCTATCACCCTTGTTGTCCGTCCTGTTGATGTGGTCATTCTGTGTCATGTAGTTAAGCAACCAACAAAACCGACATCTTCTTTAAGATATGCCTATGCAAATTGCACCATTCAAGCAATGTGTCAAGCAAACATTTTTATTTTCTGTATTTTCATTCCGTAGCCAGAAGCCCAAGTATGAGGCTTCTCAGAAAAAGAAAAAGTACAAAAAAACAAATCCTTGAGTTCACAAGAAATTCATGTAACAGAGCTTCATTTGTCAAAAACCTCTAATATTCTCCTTGGATAGCAAACTTAAGAGTTTAGGCCAAAAATGAAGTTATTCAAAACAGAACAAAACCCACCCACCAACCCACCCTGAAAATATATATATAAAAAATAAATAAAATGCAAAAACAATTCCTAGAAGAAAGGGCTGTACAAAAATACACAAGGAAAAAATAAAAGGATATCTCAGCCTGAGCTGATGCAGCAGCCAACTGTTCTGGATTTGTCTCTACACGATCCTTTCGCCGATCAGACCTTGACTGAGGTGAAGCTCCCCAGATTAGTGCAGTAACACTCCCATTTTTTGAGTACTGATATTTTCAACACAAGACTGAACCATCAAATATGGAAGTAGAATTCTCCACTCCAATAAGTGAAATCTCATATACAAGAACCAAGGAACAAACACAATTCCCAAAATGCAAAATACTCAGGTAAGCCATACAATAACCTACATCAATTTCATACCTTCATTCTTTTCTTTTGCTAAATCTACTAGGAGATGCATTGTTCATTAGAAAATTTCACGCGTCCTAAATCTTAAATTCTAGAACCAAGCAGCTTAATGAGACAGAATTCAGATGAAATAAGTAGTGCAGCAAACTGCTCAACACAAATATAATATCCAGTATGTAATCCTCGTCTCCTTTTACACAAAAGATGCCACAGTATGAACATTTCTTTTGACAAAAGTCAAAACCAATACGCAATCAGTCATATTGGAATTTCGCAATCTTTGGAAAAACAAGATGTCAGCTACCCAAAACAAAATTGGATCTGCAAACTTCAACAGCTCAGATAACTCAGTAAATAGCTAATCCTAAAGAAAAATACGGATGAACGGTAACACTGTTTGGTTGAAATGAACTAGAGATGTAGAATGGGTTCTAGTTAGAATTCATTTTGTGTTATGTATGATATAACTTGAAATGCAAAATTCAATTGAATTCTATATAATCCAAGTTGTTTGTGTGCAAGGGAGAGAGAGACTGAAGTCACGGAGATTTTAGACCAAACAGTGTCACTGTCCTAATATTGTGGAATTCATTTGAAGTTCCACCTACTCTAATGGAATTTAATTTTAGTTATAACCAATTTCATAGAATTGAAGTTTAATTTTTTTTATAAAAAAAAAAAATAAAGAACAAATATAGACTAAAAGTAAGCCAAGTCATCACGCTTCTTCCTTGAATTGAAAAGGCATATCATAGAGAAGAACAGAAAAATGGTATAGCTGTCCATCTGTTTAGAATTGGAGCTATCTTTATCTTGTCTTACATATGTAATCACTTTTGCTAAGTTTTAGAACTCCATATTAAGTCCCAATTTCCAGGCAATGAGTACAAAGCCAAGTAACTCATAGCCATTTGAGGCATTCACAAAAATTCATAGAGAAAAGAGAAGAAGGGAAAAGAAATAAACAATACACAGGTTAACCTAGAAATTTTCCTTTTCTATCTGCCCAAAAAAAAATCTAGAGTTTTACAGCCTTTTGAGATAGCAGGATCCTGTTATCTATATCAAAATCACAACTGAATAACAATTTGGAAAAAAAATCATTTCATAAACAAAACCATATGCATAAAAGGAAAAGTTCAATTGCATTATAGCAAAGTTCTCAAAAGAATATCCAATAAAGAAATAAGATTGCTCCCCAACAAATACTAAAAAATTCCATAATTAACAATTGTAAGTGTAATGCTTAATGTGAACGTAGCAACATTGTCGTCAGTCAAATCAAATAATACTCTGAATAGAAGAGAACAGAACCAGTATTTGTAAGACCCATTTTAAACAAATGGTTATGGAGTGTAGGACGTACACATTTATCAATTGCTGTAATATAGCACAAAATTCCTATTCAATAAAAGTCTAAAATGAAATCAGAAAATAACTGAAATTCCAAATCAAAACCACAAAATCAAATGGTAACACAGAAGAGATACGAAATCCAAAAGCTAGAGTAGAAAAATGGGCTTCAAATGTTTATCAGAATTCAGGATTTCAACCACCTACTAAACCAGCAAGCTAAAATCGAATCAATTTCAATTCCATTTCCACAAGAAGCATAGCATAAATATGAATAGGCACACATATGAATAAAGAACTAAAAAAAAGCTTCAGAATTGGAAAAAATAGGTAATCAAATTTTGCCCTACCCATTTGAACTAACAACCAAATAAGCCGGGAAAAACAGCACGATTTCCACTTTACTTCCAATTGCAATAACAATTTATCCAAAAACATAGCAAAAATAAAAAATTTATAAAACGAAATCTCCAAATTCATTAAAATAGGAGCAAAGATTAAAGTTGATGACTCAAAATGAATTTAAAAAAATAAATAAATAAACCTCAATATCACCAAGAAGAAGGCCCATAATCTCCTCAGTCTCTGTAGACAATGCATGTGTGAGGCACGTTAACCAGACATCCTCAGACATTTTAACGCTGGTTAGAGACATATTGAATATCTGAAAGTTCGACAAGTCTGAGATTTCCGAAGAGATCTTAGAGGTTTCTGTTTTGTCTGCGTGGGTTTTCGAGAGAGTCCTGACCCCCTCAGCTCCTCAGCGATGGATCTCAACTCAAAGGGTGTCTTTCCAGAATTAATAGGGTGCAGTTGATTGTAGTTTGATGTCGTGCTATTATTCAATCTTGTCCTTTCGATCTTGCGGATAGGACAAGAGAGGGGCACCGTGATTTTTTTTTTACAAAATAAATATTTTGTTTACAATTAAATTAAAAATAAAGTAATTGTATAGTACCTAATATTTTGTTTTGAATTGGAATCGAAATCTGAAATTTTATATATTTATTTAGATTTATTTATTATCGGTCTAAATTTATGAGTGTTATAATCTCTAATATTTAATAAAATTATAAATAAATTTTATATTTTTTTATGAGAAATAATTTAATATTAAAGATTTAATTTTATTAGTAGAATAATTATACTAAATCAAACACAATAATAAATATAAAGGTAAAATTAAAAATTAGTAGTGAAAATATCTCATTTTCAAGTGGAAGATGAAGTGATGCATTTATACAATTATTTATAGCTAAACATATTTTTATAAAATTTATGAATTATTTTTGTATTTTTATTGTATAGAGAGGCTAACGACTTTATATAAGCATTTTCTCCTCCATTTTAGAGGACAAGATATTTTTATTTTATTTTTTAAATAAATATTTTTCTTTATTATATTTTTTGTTTTTTTGTTTTTTTAAATAAATAATTTATTAAACAACAAATATTTTGGAATAATTTATTGTTGACTTTTTTAAATTCAATTAAATTTAGTTATTAAATTATAATTGATTAATCGAAAAGATTTATTTTTATTATTTAAAATTTATTTATTTTATTATAATAATAAATTAATATAAATGTCCTCTGTTTTTTAATCATTTTCATATTTGTATTTAGTCGCTAGTTTCAAAAAGAAAATAACAAAAAAAAGGGACATTTTAACTGATTAGGATTTGGATAATTCAATTTATTAGGTAAGATTTGATGCGATTGAAAAAAATAAATGAAAATGACATATAACTCAAGAGATCGGCTCTGCATTCAATTATTCTGATGTTTAAATCTATAAATTATTAAAAAAATATTGTGAATCGAGTAATTAAATTTAAAAAAGAGTGTGTAAAAATATATATTTTAGATTTTATATATATTTTATTTTTATACTATAATAAAATAAAATTAGTCAAAGATTTTTTAAAATTTTCGATTAGTATTGGTTAATAAATAAAAAATTTTATAATTATATAATCTAATATATAATATTTTTTAATAATAACAAATATTATGAAAGATTTAATCAAACACAAGGAGTGAAATTTTTATTATTACGAGTACTGATTATTATATTGATTAAATTTCTTTTATAAATGAAATTTAAGTGATTAAAAATTATAATTTATTAAAATTTTATCACGTGATTTCATCGTATATAATAACCATGCAAGATACATTTTAAGCAATGTGTCATATATTTAACACAACATCCTATTGAATGCTACTGCTGTTTCTCGTTCTATGAATTTGTTCTTTTTCTTTTATGTTTATTTCCCCACATCAATAATCATCGTTTCTCTGTAGATTGGTATATAAATACACATCAAAATATCAAACTAAGTAAAACCCATCAAAATAACACATCAGCCAGCAATAAAAAAATAATTATATAATTTCCTTCCCAATAAATTGGACTATAAACACAGATTCCATAATCAGAAGTTCCTCAAAAAATAACAAAACAATAATTAATCACCTCCACATGAGGGTAGCAATTAAAATGCCCATTTTATAAAATTATGAAAAAAAAATAATAATAATAATAGAAAATGGTGTTCATGATCAACAAAATCTCAAATCCTAGTAGATAAGTTGCTTGGATTTCCATGGCTGGGTTGTGAGGATTGCTTGGATTTCCACGATCAACTAATCTCAAATCTCAAATTCATGTAATAAAAATTTGAGAGAACTTTGGCCCCTATCTGCAAATTGTAAAATTGCACATCCAAAAGTTGTCCATCAGCCTCAAAGGCTTCCCTACACAAAAACAAACATTGCGGTGAGCGTGGATCGAACACGCGACCTTCAGATCTTCAGTCTGACGCTCTCCCAACTGAGCTATCCCCGCTGACTGTCAAGGGATATGCTAAAATACTTATAACTAAAAAACAATTAATCTCCAGAAAATAGAATAATTAATAGATTTTTCAAAACTTTAAAATATTTTAAAATCAATAGACTGATTAGCAAAATTTTCTATATCACATAAACTAAATATTAATTTGTCCTTAAAAATCATAGTGTCAGATATTCATAAGTTTGCACCTTAGGAAGGATAAATTTTCATGGAGCATTGGGGAGAATCAAGATGGACAGCAATTGATTCCAATAAATCTGGAGGATACGCCCTATCTTATAAGAAAGACAACGCCTTATTAATCAAAATGATGTGCATAACTGGAGAGAAGAAAAGCAGTATAAATTTATGGGGTTAGAAGAAAAGTAATATAAATTAATGGGGATTCTTTGTGTATTAATAATGACCAAAATCCAGTGTTCTGTCTTACAAAGGATGGTAAAAAGTTTGACAAATGGATAAGTACATGCCTCTTGCATGCTTCTCTTTGAAAACAAAAGGCATGTCTTTGAAACTCAATCATTACTCTGCTTACCCATAACGTTCCCTATGTGCTCCAGTGAATCCATCTTCTGCAACAAGAGAATCAAACAATACTCTTGTCCCCCTGACTCAAAGCAGAACGTTCCCAGGACCTCAAATTCCAAATCTATTCTACCCATTGTTCTCAGCGATCAAGACGAAAATTGCCTTGCGTAACGTTATTCACTCATGTCGATGTTATCACCTCCTTCAAGATCACTAAGTCCACCAAATTCTTCTTCATCTTCTTCTTCTTCGCTATCTTGATCAGTTTCCATGGCCTCATCAGATTCTTGTTCATCACTTTCATCCTTGTCCTCGTAAATTACTGGAATTACGGTTTCATTTTCTTCAGATGTATCATCAACCACCTGTTTTTACAAAGAAAAACAAAGAAATAAAGAATCACATTGGAAAGTATAAATTGCACCACTCCATTAAAAGCCAAATAAGCGCAAAACCCACCCCTGCATAGAGGAAGTCTAAGCAACTTGACAGTTGAAGAGCTGATCGGAAAGTTGAGCTTCTGGACTCAATGAGCTGTAATATAATGACAAGCACCAAGTTATAATAAGAACACAGCATAAAAGCATAAAAGGAATGATATAGTAAAAATTTAATTTCTGTTTAAAGAAAAGAGGGGTCTAATTGCTTAAGCATAATTTCTAGCACAAGTACAAGTCAGATAGATTATCTACTGTATTAAACATAAATAATTTGATTTTTGGAGTCCACATATTCACTGAGACATTAAACACCATAAACATATGATGTGCATTCAGCATCATATAGCTCAAAAGAAAAGGGTTAGATACCATCACACGTAATCTTTCAGGTAAATTCCACATTTCTAACCTGATATAAGGAGTTCAAGGCATGCAAAGAAGAATCGTGGGACATAATTCCACTTGCATGTTGAAGAAGTAAACTTCTAAGCCATGGAAGGGTACACACCAAGATTGCTCCCCTGCAATATACAGGCAACATTTAAGACCCAAGATGCACTCAGTTTTCAAATCAAACTGATTCCTTTGCTACCTCACATTTCTTATTTACTTTTGTTAAATAAACATATAGTTCACTTGAAATACACCTTCCTACAGAAAGAAAAAGACAAAAATGCATAATCTTCATAATAACAGCCAGATTCAGCAGATATCAGTAATACTCACAATAAAACATTGGTTGATTACCTCGAATCAATTATGGTTAGAAGAGAGTGCAAAAGCTTGAGGACATCAGATGGATTAAGCTGGGAGATTGAATTTGCAATAACCTGTAAAGCAGGAAATTTTCATGTCAAATAACCATTGCTAGGATAAATCACCTTGACTAGAAACTCAGAAAGGTAATGTAAAACTAGTTTGACTTGCAAAATGTTGAAATTCAAAAAGACTTCAACTGATCAGTTGAGTTTAAAATTGAGTAGCTCCAGTAATGAGTCAAAAGTTTGATTAACACTTTGACTCAAGTAGCCCATCAGTCCAATTGACTACTAAATTTCTGATTTACCTTTACATCTATATCTAAGTTTGTAAATGGCAACTTATAATTTTTTTTTTTTTTTTTGCTTTATCCTAAATATGTAAAATCAAGATTTCAAATGAAGTTCAAAACCCAGCTCACTGAATTCAAGCTTTTTCTAAAACTGATTAAAGCCTTGACATGACATTTTAATGATGCAAATGGAGTTTGATTCCCCGAGTTTTAATCAAATTCAAGTAGTGCATTAAATTGCCCTGATCACACACCTAGGTAACATGTGCAGAAAAGCTTTTTCATGACAAACTTCATCCTTAACAGAGAGAGAGAGAGAAAGACCAACCTTCTCATCTTGGTTGTACAAGCAATCCAGCAGAAGAGCACGATCTTCAGCATGTAATGCTTGCTTGAGAACAACATTGACCGAGTCTGCACTTGGTGGCTTCGCCAAAGGAGGTGATTCCTGTTTCTCAGGGCTCTTGGTTTTATCAATATCTTGTAAATTCAAAATTGCAAGTTTCTCACCCATGGTTGGCTCATTATCATCTTCCACGAGGACTCCATCCATAGCCTCACCATTAACTGCATCAAACACCATCACAGAAAATGCACAATCTTGTTTAAACATTCCTTCCATTCCAACATTTACTTCTCCACCCAAGTAACTATAACATGTAAGCTGAACCGGCATATCATAAAATAGAATAACCACCACAGTAGGTAAATTGGAATACCATAAACTTATATATCATCATCCCCAAACCAAATTGAAGCAGCACAACAGATGATGATTACATAGTTTTGGATGGGTAGACAAACTCAAGGACAGCATACTGCAAAATTTTTCTTTCTTTAATATACTCCCTCCATCCACAAAGATAAACTTATTTTTCTTTTTCATCCATCCTGAATTATAGGTCACTTTCCTTTCTGATACGTTACTACTTGTTAGCTTCCTAATATAATGCATTGAAAAGTAAAATTTAATAGTTCAAGAATTTTTATTAATAAAGTAATATGAGTGAAGGTATATTAGGAAAGACATTATAAAATTCATTGTTTTAACTATATTAACTATATTTTCTTAATCCATGTGAAAAAACAAATAAGCATATCTTTATGGGAGAGGGAACATTAGATTATTGGCTTTCCAATTTACTTTAACATACCAGAATCAAACCAAGCTATCTCAAGGAAACGGTCTTACCAAAGATTTCCTAAAAGCAAGAGCTAAAATCACAAACAATAAGTTCTCAGTTAAATGAAGATGCAAGTTTTTATCATAGTAGGAGAGTAAGAAAACCAATAGTTCATTATTTGTATAATTACGTTTCTCAGCTGTACAAACATAGCCTTTTCTTCCTTCAGAAAAATTGGAGATAAGAGAACTTAAAAGAAATGAAGAAGTTAACTATAACACTGTAAAAATATTAATATTCATCACAAAGTAAAATGGGATGAGAGTATAAACAATAATGCCCAGCAATCAATCGGATATATTGGAAGAGGATAAATGCTTAGATCCTGCTATTAAGTTAATTGAGAAGAGAACTAGGACAATTGAAAAAATGGTAAATTGTGCAATTAAGTCCTAAAATTTTTGGGTTACTATGGTATATGCTAAACACATACAGGCATGCAAGCATTTAAGCCACAAAAGAAGTAAGGAAACAACAGGAATTCATTTCACTGAATAGCAATTGATTGACAAAAAAAAAACAGGAACTATTATAAGTTAAACATTTCAAAAAATGCTGGCAGTCTCAACATAAATCTGATGAAATTATTTACCCTCCGTTTGGCATAATTCACTCCGCAAGAAAATAATTCAAATGAATTCTTACAAAAAAATTATGCATAATTTCATTTTCTTTAAAAATAGAAATTATGTATTCCAAATATGAAATTTGATAGAAAATAAATGAATTGAATTAAATTCTTGTGAAATCTTTGATTCCAAACAAGGGGTTAAGATTTTTTGATAAACTGTAGAATTAAGTTTAAGCGACTATTTAACAACCCATACCAGTATCAACATCTTCAATATCAGATGCAGCCCGTTTCTTCTTTGTCTTTTTATTTTGGGATGAGGCAGCTTCTGATTCCAAATCATGGACCTCTGTGAAAAGAAAATTTCTCTTGTCATAATACAAAACTAAAAAAGCAAAATTCAAAATTTTTATCTAAGATAATTATTTATAGAGATAAAGAAAGAACTTTGATTTTTCATCATTGATAATAAGGAAAAGGAACACTGATCATCTAACATGCGAAGGCAATATGCCCAATTTTCACCATAGCAAATATTGCATCACAAGTTGTAAATGCAGTTAATATTTAGTTATAATCATTCTAATAAAGTTCAACCAACAAAAACCCTCAAGGAGCAGTCCAACCTTCTCCCTTTTCTATCATTTTATACACACATTTTCCTGTATATAATGTTATAAAATCTCGCAGGCCTAAAAGATCAACCACCAGAGGAATTCCTTGTTTAGTACATGGAATGACAGTACAAAACTTTAGGAAGAATAAAACTTGACTCCAAAAAGTGAGTTTATAATGCAACACCTTTCCTTCCCATGTGATTAGAAGTTGCCAAATTTTTCAGAGTGAATTCCTTTTATCACATGAAGATAGTAATTCTATAAACAATAAAACCCCTAAACTCCTAAAAGATAATTGATGGGACAAAAAAGAAAAAACCAAGAAGATGTGTAAGGGGAAAATAAAGGAATTGACTAGGAGTGCAAGAAGTAAAAATACTGAGATATTGTCAATAAAAATAAATAAATAAATACACTGTAACACTGCAGTGAGACAAATCTTATTTATTGATCTTTCAGCATACTCCAAGAAAGGAAGACTGATAAACTTTGACCTACCTTTCCTAGGGAGAATCCCATTTTCTCTAGCAGTTTCAGTCTCACCTACAGCATTGACAACAATGTTCTCCCCAGAGTTAATAATGTTGACTATGCTAAACTGTGGAGAATCAATTGAACCATAAGCAATAACTGCTGTCATCTGTTTGTCATCCTCTAGATCATGTAATTTGGCAGCAAAAATTGAAGTGCGACTCTTCTTGGCACTTTCACCCTTCAACTTCTCTGTTTCAGTATTGTTACCCTTTACTGTGATTTTTGTGGGATTAACCTCATCTTCTGAGATGGTATTCAAATTCCAAACATAGCATACACCCGACTCTGATACAGCTAAGACAACCAAACCATCTTCTTTTTCTTCACCAGTACTCTTGCATTCAAAGGCTAATGGAGTATGTCGCATAGGAAGAACAGGACCACTACTTACACTTTTGGAACTCAAATCACATCTCCATATCTGAAGATTTTTCTCCCTAAAATCGGATGTAATAATACTCTTTGCATTATTAGCTATAGAAATATACAGCTCTGGACCCTGCAACAACAAAGAATGAAGTTCAATAATTCTATTTAGTATATGTGGTGGATACTCATCAACTAATGGATAAATTTTCAATCACCAAGTCATCAGGAAACTTTAGAAGCTCTTTTCCATTCTCGAGGCTCAGAACTCGTGCCTTACTCTTACTGCTAGCTACCGCTAAAATTTGCTTGTCTAGCACATCAAAAAACAATAAATAATATGAGATGCGAAAGAGATTGTGTCCAACCGGAAAAACTCGTTAACACTAGAACAATGTTAATGACTTTACCAATAGAAAAAGACAAAGCAGCAATGGGCTTTTTGGATGCTTTGAATTCCATTATCAGCTCTCCAGATTCTGATTTCATCTTAGATGACATTCCATTAGTTCCAATGCTATGCAGGGTACGGCCTTTATTGGAAAAAGCAAGACCAATGACTCCACTGCATGAAGAAAAAGTGCATTTTATCAGTGATCTTACATTTTATCCAAGTCATCAATGTCCTAGCCGATGATTGGTTGTTCAATGAAAATAATATCAACTTAATTAGCTTACTGTGAATATAGTAATTCACTTGCTTGCAAAGTTCTCCACAGATAATATCAACCAAAAAGAGAGAAAACACAAAATTCTTATAAACTTGTAAATTGTACCCTGGATGACATCCGCTAGATTTCCACTTTGTGTCATTGGTGAAAGCATCAATGGCCGAGATATCTCCATCACTTGTGCCAAGAGCCAATAAGAAAGACCCACGTCCTTTTTTACGCTAAGAGTTTTAAAAGTAATAGAAAAATATAAATCTATTTGAAAAGTTTCAAGAAGCAAAAATTGAGAGAATTAACGAAACAACAAAGAAAAAGCTTATGTTGAGATTTTGTACCTTCTTTCCAACAAAACTGCAGGCCATACATGAATAATTAACAGGGTTGTCATCTGAGTGCTTCCACTCTGCTAATAAACTTCCATTGCCAGTATTCCAGATCTGCAGAATAGAAGAAAATTTTAAGTTCAAGAAAGAACACATGCACCCATTTATAATGGCAAAAGAGTAGCAGGGTGGGAAAACATTTCCTAGGCAGGAAGCAGCAAACAATCTTTAGGATTATGGTTGGTTATAGGATAACCATTTCCTTGGCAGGAAGCAGTAAATAAAGGCCACAGCATGTAGAACATATCGAGGTTATAGTTACCAATTTACCGTGCCAACTACTTTCTAAAAGTTATAGGACAATAGATAGCTCAAATTCGCAAAGCAAGTATGTTGTTTCCAGGCAGAAATCAGCTCACAATTCACTTCCTGAAAACGACACAGGTATTATTAACCAATCCATGCCTATACAACCCAGAACCAATTCACTCATTGTCAAAGAAACAACCAAGAAACAAAACCGAAAGAATCAGAGAAAGGCTGTCAACTAAGCAATATCAAAAGGATCAAATGTAAATTATGAGCAATAGGAGAGAGCACTTACTTTGACAGTTCCATTTGGAGATAAAACGGCGAGAAAGTCACCCTCAGGAGTGAAAGATGTGATTACAGACTTTAATTTCTCTTTCGTCATGGATGAAAATTTTCACTTCCTGAAGAGGGAGGAAGAGAGAGAGGAGGGAGCGAGGAAGAAAGTTGTAGTTAGGGTTTTGGGTTTAACGCAAATTTCGTAAAAGCGCCTCAGACAAAACGAGTCGTTTCAGCAAATTCTTATAATTTTTTATTTTTTATTGAGGCTTTTTAAACCATATGTATATAGCTTTAGAGTTTTTTAACTCTTTTAGATTCTAATTTTCTCAAATAATTTTATATATCTATTATTTTCTCAATTTTTATTTTTAATAATAATAATTAATAAACATTTTCATTATTATATTTTTTCTTTGAACTTTTAAATTACTATTATCTTTGCTCATTATTAGTATAATAAATATTTAAATTAATGAAATTAACGTAAAGAATTAAATCATATATATATTTATTGAATTTCGATGAATAATTTTTCTTTTTTTTTTTTTAAATTTTTTGTTTCATTTAATAAATTATGTGGTTGACAAGTCATATCCGAGCTGGATTAAAGAAGATTTACCAGAGGGAAGATTAGGACTTTTCTGGTACTTCTCCTACCGACTTCGGATGCTACACCACCACCGGCCTCAGGCTCCAGCTCCTATAAATACACCCTTCCTCCTTTCTCTACTTTTCCTACGTCTCCCTCTCCACGCACTGCAGAATCATCTGGTAGGTTCCTGAATAACTCTCTTGTCATAGCACTCTCCTCTATTTTCTGTGCTTCCTTGTCATTCGATTGACTTTTGTAAACCGTCTTATACGTTTTCATGGCTGGTTTTGGTTTTAATCGGAAAAGGGGGTCAATTTTTTTTCCACAATCTTTAATTTGTGGTTTCTGGGAAATACTCTCGATAATTTGATAGCAAATTTAATTGGGTTGCAAATTTAATGGGGTTTTTATCCATCTGGTGGTTCTGTTGCGTAATTGGAAGATTATCAATTAATTCTTTTTGTTTTACTGTTTGTGTAATCTATCTGGTTTTGATTTAAGTATGTATTTGATTGTTGATCAGCTGCTTTGGTTTTTTTACTTGTTCATAATTTAATTTTCAGACCCTTATTTGAAGATTTATGGTACTAGGTACTGTATCTCTGACAAAAAAAGGTAAAGTAATGATAATCATCTGGGTGATGACAAGAAAATTTCTTGCCTTTCCTAGGCCTGCCTGTTTTATGTAGATTCAAGGGCTATCGAGAGAAATGTTTTTTGTGGAACTTACTAATTTTGCATGTAAAACCATTTATCAGCCATCAGTTCTAGGAAAAATGAATCTGTTAGGCAAAATTGACCCTTGTGAGCTGTTAATTGCTTTGCCACACATTGGTCTGTTTGGAGAATGATAGATATTTGAAGTCATAGAATGACTCTTTTGATTGCAGAATCTATATTTTGGAATTTGTGAATGGAATGTTTTAAAATATTTTAGTCTGCATTTAGATTTTCTATTTCTGTTAATAGAAGTTTAATAGAGCATAGAAGTAAGATGGTCATGCTATTTTCATACTACTCTTTGATTGAAGCTAAGATTAATTTATGCTTTATTTTAGTTGTTTCTTCAAATGCATTTTATATGAACTTCCTCACTTCTTTTTGTCATAATTTATATGATTGTGCAGGATCTCATATACTTTTAAAAGTAGACGGAGAATTGTAGATTTTTGAAGATGCAGAAGCACAGAAGCATCGGTTCAAAGTCTTTTAGACAAAGTTCTGAGCGAACAGAACTATACAGACCCATAACACCACTTGTATCAGCTGAGGATGCACCCAAAACTCCATTGGAATCAGCTGAGGAGGTCAAGCAATGGGAGGAAGCTAGGTGCCCAATCTGCATGGAGCACCCTCATAATGCTGTCCTTTTACGATGTTCTTCTTATGATAAAGGTTGTCGTCCTTACATGTGCAACACGAGCTACCGGCATGCAAATTGCCTTGATCAATTCTGCAAGTCATCTGTGTCATCTCCATCAACATTAACAATACAAGGAAATCTCAGTGCTAGATCAAACTTGAATAGAACTGCGCAATCCAATGCTTATGGGAGCGAGTCACAGCATAAACTTAGTTGCCCCATGTGTCGGGGAGAAATCTTTGGATGGTTTGTGGTAGAGGCTGCACGAAACTTCATGAACTCCAAAGTAAGGAGTTGTTCTACTGAGACTTGTGATTTTAGTGGGAATTATTTAGAACTTAGGCAGCATGCCAGGTCAGATCACCCTGCTGTCCGGCCATCAGAGGTGGATCCAGAACGACAGCATGATTGGACAAGGCTGCAACGTGAAAGTGAGTTTTCCGACATGATGAGTATGATCCGTGCAATGACTGGACTAGGAGGAGGTGAAGAGGGTGATCAAACAAGGCTAGAATATGAAAGTGATTATTTGGGCATGTTTAGTTTGTTCCGGGCAATGAATGGAGAAGGAGAGATAGAACTTGAATTACACACTCCAGCAGATTCTCTTCAATCTTTACATAGTTCAATCATCTCAATTGTGGAAGTCATCCAATCCACTATGGCGGCTATGTCAGGACTTCACTATGCATTGGAGAATCTTCGCATAAATAGACAATATAACTCCTTAGGATGGAGTAATAACTATAGGCAGGGCAACTTTGGACGGAGCAACAGTTCAATACAGAACAACACCGGCGGACAGATTAGTAACGGATTCAGAAGCAACTTTCGTGATCGGAGCAACTACAGACAGCTTAATTATAATAACAGCCTCAACTCTAGAGAGAACTACAGTCGTAGGGGCAATCTGACGGAGAGAATGCGCAGCAACCGGACCAACAATATAAGAAGAGGATGGGATCAGCAGAGGTACAATCTTAGGAGAGACAGATGGAATCAACAGCGTTGGACTGGACAATGATCTGATCACATTTTAAATGTCTCATAGACTTGATGTTTCAGGAACTCTTTTTATTTTTTGGAAGAAAATTTATTAGTTGTTATTATTCTTTTAAATGGTTGCGTAAGTGCGAGAAGAAAATGTGTTTATCACCAGCTCTTGTGGTGGCATTTTAATGGAAATTCCTGTTTAAAAGATGATTTCTTTGAAAAAAGAATTCTTTGAATTTATAGTTAAGGCGCTAGTTATAGGCACAAAAATTTTAATAAAAGGCATTGCATTTCATTTTTAAGGGCAAAATAGTTATTATATATAGTTGTTTTTCAAAATGGTCATTATACAATTCGAAATTATACAAATTATTATAATTTGAA